>NC_064929.1:140070614-141450614 GCF_023897955.1 Schistocerca gregaria
AACATGACCCCACCATCTAAGCTTGTTCGCTCAGACTGCTACATCTATAGAGTTACCACAAGAACTGAAGTAGCCCAAACACTTTTAAGTCTAAACGAGTTTCCTCATGGCTCACCCTTCTATTCTGTCGAGGAGCTCCTGGAAGAGCTGGAAAATTAAGCAAATTCCAGTGTTACATTGTTGATTTTCTTTATTTAAATAAAATTGTCGCCTGAATATGTTTCTTATATTTCATTCTATCTGTTTCCACTATCGTGTTATAATTTTATGTATTGACTCGTTCCATAACCATGGAGACTTCTCCTTAATGTGGACCCACAATAAATAAATAAATAAATAAAAAGTAATCGAGAGGTTAGCCCGTGGGTAGCGGACTTGCAACGATTGTTGAGTCCGTGTGCCACGTCGGGTTGCTGCACTAAGACTTCTGCTATCTCAGTGTAATATACAAGATGACACACTTAAACATTTCAGCGCAGGTATGTCTGGAACAATAGGTACTCAAAAACAACTTTCGTGGGTATGAATGTAAATAAAGGGCACCTGAAAGTAAATACAGGGTCCTGAAAGTAAATACGGGGTGTTCAAAAAGTCTCTCCGCTGTGCCGTATGATTGTTAGCTGCACGTGCTGCATGCCGCAGTGAATATACCGAAATGAAACTCAGTGAAATACAAGTTATTAATCTATTGAATATCAATTTTTACTTACAAATTTTCACATTAAATGTCGAAAGGGTCCACCCTGTCGTGGAATACACAGTTCAATTCGTCTAATCATGTTTCCATACACAAGCTGTAACGTTTTATCTCTTAACAGAAACAGTGAAAGTGGATATTGTAGTTTTCAATTCATCGATGGATTTTTGACGGTTTTTATAGACCGTTGCTTTCGCTGCACCCCAGAAGAAAAAGTCAGGTGGTTTTGGGTCAGGCGATCGTGGAGGCAAAGTCGTTGTGAAATTATGCGGTAACCAAAAACATCAGCAAGCAGTGACAAGCTGTATGCGCGGTTGTACCATCTTGTTGAAAATAACCGTTCAGTGTTTCACTTAACACAAGTTGTTCTACGAATGTGTACAGAATATCACTGCTGTATCGTCGCGCGTTTATTGTTTCGTTGAAAATTATGGAACCCACAATCCGACGTCTAGAAATTGCAATCCAAACTCCTATTTTCACATAATGCAGTGGTTCCTCTTGAATACACAATGGATTTGCAGTACTCCACATATGAGTATTTTGCGAGTTCATGTACCCGGATAAATGAAACCACGGCTCATCAGTGAAAAACGTTTCATTAATAATATCCCTTTCATTTTGTTGAACTAAATTTTTGAACGATTGACAATACTTGCCATGATCACTATCTTTCAGTTCTTGCACGACTGTCACTTTGTGTGGGAAAAGTTCTAATTTTTTTCCTTACAGCTCTGTGGGCCGTTCCGACACTGTCATCGATTACCTGGGCGAGTTTTCTTACTGACTTGTTCGGACTCGTGGACATTTTATCGGAAATATCAAGTAGTTTATCCTTAGACAAAGCTCTAGGACCACCACTTCTCGGCACATCTGTCACTGAACTGGTACTTCGAAATTTGTTAATCAAATTTCGCACTGTATCGATGTTGTCTCCGAGAAATTAAATGTGTGACGAATTAAATGTTTGGCGAACTGAAACTGTGTATTTACCGTAAGCTTTGAACACTTGTTCGACTAAAAACACACGTCCTTCAGTGGTTACCATTTTTAACAGTGACAGAAACGAAACAAAGTAACTAAACTTAAGCGTTCACGTCAACACGTAACGACACACACCAATGATACCACTGACGCTGGCTGAGATAAACGGAGCTGTGAAATGTTGGAGAGTACACTTGAAGGGAAGTAACCCAGGCAGGCTAACTATCAAACGGCACTGCCGAGGGACCGTACTATGAGGCATTCTAAAATCCGATCAAATATTATTTTCGACACAAACTTACGTTTTTTTATTGATGACCCGTATTATTTCTTACGTAATGAGTAACATAAAAGAAAAAAAAAACAATGGCGTTCGCTAGATTGCAAGATGTCAGTGACTTTCCGAGAAATTGCAAAGCAAAGTTGACGTTTGCAATGAATGAAACGGTCTGCTATTTCGCATCCCGAGAGGCAAGCGTGAGCCCCATGTATCCCGTAATCGCGACTACTACGAAGCGACAAGCGCTGTTCTCAATACAGATGTCTTGTCATCCTATCACACACTGAAAAATAAGGAAAGACATTACACTTTCGTGCTTTATTGATCTTTATTTTATAATAATGGTGACGACACACCGAATATCTCTTGCCAGAGTAAACATAGTTCATGGCTGAGCAAGGATCTAATATGGGGTAAATGCTAGTTGTATGCAGTTGTACAGTAGTTACATAATGGTACATGGTAGGTACAGGACATGTCACTCAACATTATTGATGATTAGGTTAGACTTGAAATTTGCACAAAGATGCGCAGTAGTACCTTGTAACGTTACAGGACATATTGGGACATATTGAAGTATTCGATACTGTAGACTTTTAGGGGATGTCGATACAGATATGCAAAATGTAAAGGGAAACTTTGGTGATGTTTAAATATTGTACTGTGTCAATATTAGGACATTTTGCACAGAAAGAACAAAAATAGAATTAATGTAAATACATATTAGTGTTAGTAACCTATTTTCATTCAATTTTGTAATTATATTTCATTTTGTAAAAGAAAGACTCACTGTTTGCTGTAGCTCTGATTAATTGTATAAATTATCAGTTTTGAGCTAAATTATTTCGTATAATATGGACAAGATACTTTTAAAAACTCACCAGCTAAAGAGAAAGTCTGTAAATGAACGTTTAATGCACACTTCTGGAACTTTCTATGGAGAAATTCTGTATTGTGATCGCAAAAATGCGAAGGCTTGTGAAAGCTGTTTCATGGCCTAGTTTCGAAAGACGATTTGTATCAGTAGGCATTGCTGAAAGGATTTATTTACGTTTTGAAACACGATTTAAATCATTTTACATATAAATAGTTGTTCTAAATCACTCAAGAAATATCCAGAATCAAATGTCAAGATATTTCTGGAAACATCGGTACAAATCTGGTGAAGGTTATCCAGAAGCTGGTAGAAAAATGTTATAAAATCTATTTGGAAATTATGCTTGTAAGAATTTATATGTACTGATCCTTTTACTTACTTTAATCTGTACTAAAATTCTGTAATGTCTAATTTAGTTTTAAGTCGTGAATTGCTATCGTATTATAAACAAAACATTGTCAAAGACTCTCATTGTTTGGAAAGATATTAATACACCTAGGAGTTGTCAGTTGCCAGTTCGGATATGCAGTGCGGTTATCTCGGAGAGTCAGTTGTTGAGTTTGTGAAGTCTGTCAGTTCTGTTTTGTAAATAAACGTCTGTAATGAAGAATTACTTGTTGTCGTCAATATGAACTCAAGACCTTTTGCACGAAGCAGACACCTCCTAATGCAACGTTTTAATTTGGTGTTGAGGAGCTGAAATGTTATAACCTACAAAACAAACTTACGTTTCCTCAGAAACACACTAACGTATGTTCGAAGAGATCGGCATTTACAAGGTAATGAAATGAAATTTCGTGTGGCTAGGGCCTCCCGTCCGGTAGACCGTTCCACTGTGCATGCTCCAACACTGATCGGCCCATTGTTGTCTCTGTTGCTAGTGTTACTGCGGCACACGCGGCGATAATACGAAGTTTCATGTTGTCCATTGTTGTTTGAAACTTGTGATGCACAACATTTTTCACAGGTCCCTAGACATAAAAGTTTCATGGGGATGAAATCCCACGACCACGCTGGAAATCTCTGAACAGAACTGCCCCGTCCTATCCATCGGTTTAGTAATTGTTGGTTTAGCGCACTGACCGGTATTGTTCCGCAGTGTGTTCGCAGTTAAATAACACATCCAAGAGGGTAATCGATATGTACATATTAAAGTTTGTGACACGAAACCCTATTATTACTCTCTGCCCTCGTGAAACAGTGTACGTAAGATTACGTACGTTAATCACATCACGATTATGAGCAACGTGCAGTTCATGCTTGCATTCTGGGAAGTGCAATAGCGGCTTGTTTAGTTTATTTCAACCGTCAACTTCGCTTCTCGGGATGTAACTGACGTTTTGCTATGCAACCAACGCCATTCACGTTATTGAATCCATTAGAAATAATACGGGGTATCCATTAAAAAAAAGGGGGGATGTGCTGAAAATAATATTTGCTTGCGTTTTAGAATGTCTGGCGACACTGGCCTTGCCGCAGTGTATACACCGGTTCCCGTCAGATCACCGAAGTTAAGCGCTGTCGGCCGTCTGAGGATGACGCGGTGGTCGGATGGGCCACTTGTCGCATGAAGACTGAGTGCTTTTTAGAATGTCTCATTGTATTTACTTTCATGAGCCACTGGCTTACATTCATACCCGAGAAGGTCGTTTTTGATTATCTATTCTTTCAGAGATTCCTGCGCTGATACGGAGCACCCTGTATACTGATCAAAAGAATTATGGAACATAACTCATGGCGTCTGCCGTACTCCACTGAGCAATAATTTGAGGACTGGGTATGTAAACAAACAATACCTTTATTCTTCACAAATTTAGTCACAAGAAAACTGCATTACATCCTGGATCGTTTACATAAAAAGAACTGAAATGTCTAACAGGTGTCGGTTACAAAGTGGAAATAATCATTCATTCTCTCATCCTGGGTCTTTTCCATGGGATTGACAATCTAAGCCCTCCCTGAACGTTTATCACTGCCGGACACGTACGTGGCATGTTATGCATTAATCTACAGAGATCATGCTGTGGTACTCAGATCCTTCGGTGAGAGTCCGTGAGAGTTCTGAGAGAGTCTGTGGGGGAACAGGTCGACCATGAACACGTCTGTCAAGCATGTCTCACAAATGCACGATTGGGTTTAGGTCGGAACTCACCAGCGGTCGTTCCATAACTTCGATGTCGAGGCTTCGCAACGCATTCCTGCTGACGCCCGCCAAATAGGCCTTGCAATTAGAAGGAATTCGGGGCTACCATCGCATGCAGCAATCAGCACATGGATTAACAGGATCTGTTTGATGTAGTGCCTGGCGGTAAGGCGACCGTGGACAATATTTGTATGGCTGTCAACACTGAAACCTTCTCTCACATCACGTCACAGGACCTTAGAAATCTGTCGGTTTTCTGGACAACATTGGCAAATACCGCTTGGTACTCTGGACTCGTCTGTGAACAACTGCTTTTCCCTGTGGCGAAGTTGCCAGATGACATGAGAACTGCAGATCTGAAAGCGAGCTGATGGGTGTTGTCTTGTCTACTCGAACCGGACATCTGCTTAGTACGGCCTTGACTCGTGACTTGTTCATTAAAGACTGATCGAACACAGCGGCTCCAATGCTCTGGCGGTACCCGTACGACGTCGCAACGTTGAGGTGGCTAGATATCGGTCTTCACCTTAGGATGTAATACGTCGGCAACCTTGCCGAACTTGCCTTGTCTATTGATCTGCGCCCTGTAGCGTGCCCACAACCTATGGATGACACATGGAGAGGCGAAGGCATCTGCAGCTACACGACCAAAGATCTATTCTTGCAAGTCCGCCCCTCCAAATTGCTCTCTGTTAAGATGTCGCATTGCATGTACCTGGTTGGAAAACAACAAATCATAACTACCTTCCGTGTACCTTACTAGAAAACATTTGGTCACTGGTAATCACTTTCGCCGGCCGGTGTGGCCGTGCGGTTCTGGGCGCTACAGTCTGGAACCGAGCGACCGCTACGATCGCAGGTTCGAATCCTGCCTCGGTCATGGATGTGTGTTAAGTCCTTAGGTTAGTTAGGTTTAATTAGTTCTAAGTTCTAGGCGACTGATGATCACAGAAGTTAAGTCACATAGTGCTCAGAGGCATTTGAACCCTTAATAACTTTCTTCTCAGGGATCACCTTATACTGTAATGCATAACACAGCCAATAGGTGGCGAATGATTTTTATTGTTCTCTGAAGTTTTTCACGGATGATGCTGTTGAAGTCGCAATGGTAGAAAATTGTGGCAAAGTGTAGGGAGGCCTGGATATGACCTATGCTTGCAGCAGGAAGTGGCAATTGACCTTCAACATAAAAAATGTAACCTATTGACAAATAGATAGATAGAAAGACCCTCCATTGTATGATTCCACAATTCCAGGAAAATCATTAAAAACAGTTAATAGTTTATGTAGGTCAGGAACAGCAGAGGGCATGTAACACATCACTGGGGAACGACAGGTGCCACAGAGTTATTGTAAATGATGCACCCATTTTCAAAAATTCGTATGTATTAAGTACAGATCCAAAATGAACAAGCTGTATACCAATGAAAAGAGGAAGTTCCAAAGTTTTTGGTGGTCTGACAGTGATGGTTTCAGATGCGGCCGGTAGAGTTGGTGCGGCAGCAGGGCAGTCATTCCGTTTCACTGTCAGTTGTAAGATGGCAACTATTGAGCACAAGGTTTTCTGCGTTCTTGAATAGCAGTGCAGCGGGCGTTTCGTACCATATTCAGTATTCAACCACCAACTGGCAAAAGTGTGAGCCGTTGGTTTAAACAATTTAAACAGACTGGGAGTGTTTGCAAAAGCAAAAGCACAGGTCTACCGCATGTGTTGCACGATGATGTGCGACGGATTCATTAAAGTTTTGTGCGCAGTCCCAGTAAGGCTACCAACAGAACCAGTCGAGAACTTTGAATACACCAACCAAACGTATGGAAAGTTCTGACATGGCGTTTGCTGTATAAGCCCTATCGATTACAGCTTGTGCAGGCTCTGAACCCCCAATGAGAAAGAGAAGCGTCTCGCATTTTGTCGTGAGCAAAGATGGAGGATGACGCATTTCTGCAGCGTGCCATTTTTTAGGCATGTAACGACGTTCCATCTTAGCGGAAAAGTTAACAGACACAATATTCGCATATGGGGTTTGGAAAATTCACATTCACGAAGGCAACACGAAAGAGACTCGCCGAAGATCAACATGTTCTGTGCCGTATCCCGTACAGACGTTTATGGACCTTTGATTTTATCCATACTGGATGAGAGGTCGTAGTTGTGAATGTCAATGTTAAAAAATATATCGGCTCAACCACTTGTTTATAGTGTAAAACACTAAGATTGACGCGTTCCGACAGTCAAGCTTCCATCATCAGAAAAATAAAAAGTAAACGAACCTGTTAAAACTCGCTAAAATGGAACATGCATCAGGCACAATATTAGCGAGTTTTAACAGGTTCTTTTACTTTTTATTATTCTGATGACGGAAGCTTGACATCCAAAACGCGTCAATCTGAGTGTTTTACACTATAAACAAGTGGTTGGGCCGATATATTTTTTAACATCGTTTATGGACCATTTTTCTGTACGGAAAGAACTGTAACGGGAATCTCGTACCTGGACATGTTGGAAAATGGCTTTTCCCTCATGTAATGGAAGATTCCCAGGACTTCATTTTGCAGCAAGATGGAGCTCCGTCTACCGGTATCGTGATGTACGACGAGGATTTTCGAATGACTCCCTTCCTCATTGCTCGATCGGTCGCAGGGGAGTTGAGGACCTAGCTCTGCACTTCTGGCCAGCGAGATCTGATATCACAACCCCGCGACTATTTCTTACGGAGTTATGTGAATGAAGTTGTTTACGTCCCACCTCTACAAACCAATTTGAACGATCTGCGGAACCTGATCACTGCTGCCGTGCACTCACTAACAGCAGATAAGCTTTCGCGTGTGGGGGACGAGTTTTGTTACCGCGTCGATGTTTGCCGTGCAGCCAACAGTGGCAGCCTTGAACATTTATCACATTTATAATTATTAAAAACTAACTAATTAAAAATTATTAAATTTCTATTAAACATTATGAAACAATGATCGTAGCAGACGAAATGAATTAAAACTTGTGCTGCGGCCACGACTCGAACCTGGGTCGTCTTGCATGCTAGGCAGAAATGCTAACCATTACACTAACACAGCACAATGGTCAACATTGCTGTACGACTAAGCTGAGTGCCCTCCACAACACAAACTTCATTATCCCTTATATATTGTTACTACTGCCAGGGCTCTCCGATATTGGCAAGCACCACTGCATTTGGACGTAATGGGACGTCCTTGTACCATTGGTGATCTTATAGATCTTATAATTGTTTCTCTGGGACATTTAATTATAAGATCTACAAGATGCAAGGACGACCCATTACGTCCAAATGCTGCGGTACTTGCCAATATCGGAGAGGCCTAGCACTAGTGGCAATGTACAGGGTGAAAAGTATTTAAACCGACAAACTCTGGGAGGTTGTAGGGGACATCAAAACAAATATTTTTCCCTTAATTCATTTTTTCCTATGAGTATTACTTAAACCGGGGGAAGCCTTACTACGCTCATCAGTTGAAGGCAACTGCTGTCCACCAGTGTAGTAGTGCATTGTCTTTGTTTACTAATGGAGCGATACACCCTGGAGTGAGTACACTGATACTGTTGGTGCGTACTACGCAGCGCACACAACGGACGAGATGCACAGCGGTTTTATCAACAACCATATCCTAATCGCCGTATCCCGCATCATACGACCTTTGCTGCTGTGTACCAACGTCTGCGTGATAACCGGGTCATTTAGCAGAATACCTGGACAGGGACGCCGTCGCACGGTAAGAACGCTGCAATTTGAGGAAGCTGTCTTGCAGCATGTGGAGCGGGATCCTTCAGTCAGCGCTCGTGCAATTACACGTAACATGGGGACGAATGTTATAACAGTCTTTTGAGAGCAATTGTTCCGTCCATTTCACTTACGGCGTGTCCACAACCTGGAACCAGTTGCTTATCCACCTAGAACACACTTTTCGCAGTGGTACCTGGAACAGTGAGAAATGCATCCTACATTTCCATCCTCTGTTTTTTACGAATGAAGCAACGTTCGGGCCTGATGGAATCTTAAACATGCACAATTAGCATGTTTGGAGTGAGGATAACCTAAATGCCACAATTACTAGCGCTCATCAAGTGCGGTTCTTCTTTAATGTGTGGGTCGCTGTTGTTGGGAATTTTTTAACTGGGTCGTATCTGCTACCTAGGCCATTAAATGGCAGGCACTACTACAATTTTCTCGCCAGAGCATTGCCATAATTGCTGGAAGACGTCCCGCTGCCTACAACGCATGTGGTTCCAACATGACGGGGCGCCGGCAAATTTCAGTCGTCGTGTGCGTCGATTCCTGGACCGACGGTTCCCAGAAACGTGGATTGGCAGAGTTAGTCCTGTACCGTGACCTGCTCGATCTCCAGATACGTGCCCTGTGGACTTTTTTTGTGTGGGGATACTTGTGCAACCTTGTTTACGCAACTCCTGTTGCATAAGAAGAGCATCTGGTTGCCCGGATTGTAGCAGCAGTAGGAGCAATTTAGGATACTCCTGGGGTTTTTGCCCGTGTCAGACAGAACATGATCCGAGGGTGAAACCTTTGTTTACGTGTCAATGGAGGCATTTTTGAAAATCTACTGTAACTGAAATTGGGTTGTGTTGATGTGTTGTCTCTTGGTCATAAAAAAATTAGAAAAGTGTTTGTTGGTTTAATTAATTTGCGCCCTGAGAAATCTTCGTCTACCGGCTTAAATGTTCCTCATAGGAAAAAATGTCATTAGGGAAAAATATTTGTTTTGATGTCCCCTACAATCTCCCAGAGTTTGTCGGTTTAAATACTTTTCACCCTGTATAAGGGAAAATGAATTGAAGTTTGTGTTGGGGAGGGCACTGAACTTAGATAGTTCCTGCAGCAATGTTGACCACTGTGCTGTGGTAGTGTAATGGTTAGCATTTCTGCCGAGCAATTATGAAAAAGCTTTGAAACTTCCTCCTTTCATTGGTATAAATGGTTCAAATGGTTCTGAGCACTACGGGACTTAACTACCGAGGTCATGTCCACTAGAACTTAGAACTACTTAAACCTAACCCTCTTCCAGACTGTATCGCCTAGAACCGCTCGGCCACTCCGGCCGGCCCATTGGTATAAACCTTGTTCATTTTGGATTTGTACTTGAATAAATACGAAATTTTGAAAATGGATCCATGTGCTTCTGTTTTCCGTCAGCTACTACGAACTATGTGATCCTTTGAGACGAATCCAGTCGCACATGTGTGCAATTTCATTAGAAGGCTCTTGTGAGGAACTGTGTCAAAAACCTTCAGGATATCTAAAAACACGGTATCGACGTGACGTGTTGCAGGCAGCAGCGCGGGCCCTTCGTCCGCCCACAAGAGCTGCGAGTCGCGGCCGCCGGCCTCTTCGCCTTCGGCCGCCGCCGCCACCACCTCCGCCCCCGCCGCCGCCCCCGTAGGCGCGATGCCGCTGTCGACGAGCCGCGACGAGTTCCTGCACGCGGACGCCATCGAGTACGGCCGCAAGGGCGGCTGCTTCGTCTCGACGGGTCGCGCCCTCGCCTTCGTCTTCGCCGCCGTCCTGTTCGCAGCGCTCGTCGGCGTCCTCGTTTACTACTTCGGCGTTGCGGTACGTCACTCCAATCTTTGCCCCATAAATAAATAAACAAATTTCAAACCAATCTTAGTTTGCCGAACATGGCAGTGTAGCCAAACTTTTTTCTTGAAAGCAGGCGGGTTTTATTCTGGATGTGTCTATATGTATTATTTACGATACGATGGTTCTTTTTCAACTATTTTTTTATTGCCAAAAAGAAATATTCAGTGAAGCACAATAATGGCAGTAACAACGAAACTATTTTTAGGTGCTTAACAATTGACATTTTCATGTCTAAATAGCCCCTGGTTTAAAATCACGAGTATACTCGTGATAGGCTTAACCTATTTTTTCTTCTTAAAATTACAGTAATTCTGTGCATTGAGGCACTAAAAGTGAACAGCAACACTAACCATTAAAATTTAGAGGCATTGTTTATATGTTTGTGGCTGTGTGAAATACCCTGAAGCGAGGATCAACACACAAAGCTACACGACAGTCTTTACACATGTATGTTGATTCCCTCCGTGCCTTCCTTCCTCTGGCACCACGCACAGTTGCACATCCTACACGTTCTTGTTGGCTTCTGCTTCTTCTCGGTCGGAGGAATCGTAGATGGAAAATGACGCCCAACAAGTCGCGTTTGGGTTGATTTTGCTGATGGACGGCCCGCTGCTTTGGGTGAACATTCCTCCCCCTGATGTTTGACAATGAGCTGTAAAGCGACAGCCACTCGAAAGTCAAGGGCAGCGAGCTTTCCTCAATGTTTTTTATATAGCACAAAGGCATTCCATTCTGCTAATTCCAATAGATGGAAAAATATCTTCTTGTAATACTTTTTACCCCTCTTGCGTGGCAATGGATTGTTTGCAACGTGCTGATCAACTTTATGCACACCCCCCCCCCCCCCCCCCCATTGTGTCATTATAAGCTAATACAGCCACTGGTATGGCAATGTATTTGTTTGTTACTTTCCGTGTTTTTATTTCTGCATTGTGGATAGTGGACAGCTTACAGACGTCTCTCTTATCTTTCCATTTCAGTGCAGTCAATTTACCTCGCTAGCATGCTGCAACCTCCCCTTTCTTCAGTTTCTTGGTCCGGAAAGAAGACGGCATTTCTTCTCTTGTAGGACGCACGGTGCCATACATACCTGTTCTTTTTGTTAGCAGAAGGTCAGCAAGCTGGGGAGAACTATAATAATTATATAGAGTCAAGCAGTATCCCATATTTAGCAAGGCTTGCATTAGTGTCATTACAGTTTGTGACGACATTGGTAGATACTTATATTATTGCTCAAATATAGTGCCCTTGCCAACGTAAATAATTAGGGACGAAACATATCCAGTCTGTGACTCACACAACATGAATGTTTTCATGCCAAACCTAGCTCTCTTGAGCGGCAAATACTGGATCCATCCCATTTGCCCTTTATATAACAGCAGGCTTTCATCTACGGTGACATCTCTTTCTGGAACAGAGCTGTTTCTAAATTTAGCCGACTGGTAGCTCACAATAGGCCATACTTGATTCAGTTTGGGTTGTGGATGGCTTTCTGCGTTATAGGTTGCGTTGTCCAAAAAATGTAAGTTCTTCTTCAAATTAACAAACCTCTTAAATGGCAGAACCTCTCTAAAAATTGGTGTGGCTAATGTAGCTCTTTTTGTCCAGTACAACTGATATGTGGGTTTTTTCACAATGCTTTGTAACAATAGTACAGCAACAAATATGTACATCTCATCAATTGTTGTTGGCTTCCATGCCGGGACGTTTGTTTGTGTTGCATATTTGTTGGTCTCGGTAACCAAAATTTGCATGTATCCGTCATCAATGAACTGTCTAAAATAATGCAAGACATTTTCAATACAGGGTTCGCAATTAATTCGAGGTTTACCTGTAAAAGGAAAACGTGGTGGAGCAGGTGGCAGTGTCTTAGATGGATCTGTCTCGTACCACACTCTGGCGCTTGCAATGTCACAATCAGAAGAAACTGATACATCAGTTCCTTCCTCCGAACTCTCTTCATAGCTATCTTGAGACCTCGGAGACCCACTAAATTCAATATCAAACTCATCTTCACTCTCCATTTTCATAAAACGTGAGGAAATAACAGGCAAACTGCAAGAACAGGTTGTAGAGTGACCGCTAGTACAACTGCCTGATTCAGACACATCTCTTGCCAGAAATATACACTTTAGAGTAACACACCACAGTGGCATCTACCGAAAATATCAAGGAACTGCCAAAACACTAGATAGAACGAGTAAATTGGGCCTTTTAAAACGCGTGCCAGTCGGAAATAAGCCCGAGTATACTCAGCGTTTTATTGTTTCGCCAGAATTTAAAAAAAGAGTATACTCGGAATTTTATGTTAAGCAGTTAAGTATAAACAGCTCTAAAATGGATTAAAAACTTGGACCCAAAAGTCTGAATAGAGATCATGATACAATTGTATTGAATAAACATCATTAACTTAACCAAATTTAAAGAAATATCCGTAGCCATAATTGAAAAGTAAAAAAGAACTTGTTTTATTATTAAGGAAGGTGAACCTATACTAACGTATTAATTTTTATTGTGCGGCAGGTCCCGGCGGAGGTTCGAGACCTCCCTCGGGCATGGCTGTGTGTGTTTGTCCTTAGGATGATTTAGGTTAAGTAGTGTGTAAGCTTAGGGACTGATGACCTTAGCAGTTAAGTCCCATAAGATTTCACACACATTTGAACTTTTTTTTGAATTTTTATTCAGTCCACAGCTGAATGGTCAGCGTGACGGATTGTCAATCCTCGGGCCCCGGGTTCGGGGAATTTTCTCAGCCAAGGGACTGGGTATTGTGCTGTCATCACCATCATCATCCTCATCCTCATAGACTGCAGGTCGCCGAAGTGGCGTCAAATTGAAAGACCGGCACCCGGCGAACGGTCTGCCCGACGGGTGGCCCTATCCATACGATTACATAAAATAAATTTTTTATCCAGTCAACTATCAATAACAGAAGAATCAGCAATTGAAGACTAAAAGCTGATTGACAAAAGAGTAATTTTAACACTAACACCACATGACAAACTTGAAGAAAAAAAAACCTCAAACCAAATGAGAAAACAGTGTTAGAAGCGCCCTGTGTAAAAATAACTAATCTCCAAACGATGAAATACATAGTAAATAAATATGTGACGTTAAGTGGTTCGACGCCCTGTATCTGTTCTAACCGTGTTGTGCGATCCCTTCGTGATCAATATGTAGCGGATTATGGTGAACTAGAAAATCCTCGGTTCTTCAAAGAACAGAATTCTCATATATAACACAGCGCCAAATGAGTTAATGTGTTAAATAGCTGATGTTACGTATGCAAGCGAGAAAAAGTTTGAAATTACGTTTAAAGTCTGTTGGAAGACACTAAATTGGATGCACATACTGTGGGTAATTTGCACTCCATTTTAAGCGACAGTAAGTTTTTTTACGCATATCAGTGCTTATGACGTCATATCTCTCGAACAATGTGTCGTACGATGATACGGTCAGTGGTATATGTGTATACTGTTTGCGAAATGTATTGCGAGCATAGTTAGCAGTAAAGAAGGAATAAATTAAAACGTCGTGCCTCATGTTGAAGTTTTACTGCGTGCCATTTTAAGCAAATGTTAGTTCATTTAGCGTGGTACTCCGTACAATCATACGTTGGATAGTAAGTGTAGGCGTGGTTCTGAGTCATTTGGTTTATGGAAGCCAAGAAGTACTGCGTCCACCACACTGCACTTCGATCAATGGCTTTCAAGATGTGACGTGAGAGAAGTCCGAGTTGGGTTTCAAGTCATCGATGTTTTCAGAATAATAAAAGACCACCTTTCCAAAATATACTCTTCTCACTGCTGTAATTTTCGCAAAGCGAGTATATGATATTACTGTCGTCCTTTTTCCCTTCCACAGAATGATGAAATTATGCATCTATAGTTAGCGACTAACCCGGTTCAGGGTTCAGTTACAGGTAGTGTATCTAACAGCTTGCAGGGGCAAGAAAAATTTGATTGATATGGTGTAATCATTGACAGAATTTAAAAATTCAAAACGCTGTCGTAATGTATTCATAAAGCGGCACAATATTATGTTAAAAATTTAATACAATAAGTACTACACGTAGAAAGTGTGCATATGCCGACGCAGTGTTAACTTACTGCCCACAAGTTACCCATACCATAGTCATCTAGTGTTTCATAATTGGAGCACATAGCGACTTCAGCGAACTACACAATTCTTTTCCAAATTTTTTCTCGCTTACGTTCTTAACGTCAAATATTTTAAACATCGATTAATTTACAAATTAATCATACGCTGCTAATTCTTTTGTATAGAGTGGCAATACCCAGGGATGTAATAGGAATGATAATCAAAGCAAAAAGTCTAGTAAACATGGGGTCTAAAAAGTATGCTTTAAGAGCTACGAGCACTTCATCTTCGATAGTGTGAAACAAACCTGTTCTACTGCAAACTCTTTGCTGTCCATATTTTTGAGAGGTGCTAATATGGATCAAATCAAGAAAAAATGTCCAAAAAATATGAGCTCGAAGACCTGTGTGCACTTGTTGATCTTCGCTGCTCTGAAACATCCCTCTTCTATCTAACATGTGCTAAGAGCTCTTGAGGTCTAAATTTTCGAGCACACTCTTGCTTGAATTTTTTGCTTCGATTTATCGCCCCTGTCATATCCAGGACGCTAACCGTTCCTCCTGCGGCACGGTGTAGGTGGGAGTCCGATTTTTCAAAGAATCGTGAGTTTACTGGTTATTACGAGGGTCTTTCGGTAAGTAAAGAACGTTTTGTTTCGACACGTGACCGTGTTCTCCCACTACCTCCATCGACCGACCACTGACCTCGCTACTCATCCACTTCAGTTTGGCGGTAGCTACTATCCACTACGGTTGCTTAATGCTTAGCCGTGCGACTTTAAATTGTGTGCCGAAATTGACGATACCGCCAAGTGTGAGATGCGCAGTGTTATTCGCTTTTTAAACGCGTATGACGTCCTACAGATCGAAATTTATAGAGAGATAACTGATGTTTACGGTAATGTAATGAACGAAGAGTCAGTTAGAAAGTGGTGTATCATGTTTAATGTCGGACGGAAGAATCTTCACGGCGAATATCGCTCGCGAGGGCCCTCGGTGGTCATTGAATGACTCAAAGCAAGTACACTACTGGCCATCAAAATTGCTACACCAAGAAGAAATGCAGATGATAAACGGGTATTCATTGGACAAATATATTATACTAGAACTGACATGTGATTACATTTTCACTCAATTTGGGTGCACAGATCCTGAGAAAGCAGCACCCAGAAAACCACCTGGGCATTCAGTCAAACGGAGCTTGGATGGCGTGTACAGATACAGCTGCCCATGCAGCTTCAACACGATACCACAGTTCATCAAGAGTAGTGACTGGCGTGGTGGAGTGTTGGTGTCTGTCAGTAGTGGTTTATCTTGTAGTGAAGTCGAAGTAGATACTCTGTGCGAATTGGTGTGGGTGGAGGTTATACTTAACAGCCGAATTAAGTTAATAATTGGCTCCTTCTACCGACCCCCAGACTCCGATGATACAGTTGCGGAACAGTTCAGAGAAAGTTTGAGTCTCGTAACAAATAAATACCCCACTCATACGGTTATAGTTGGTGGGGACTTCAACCTACCCTCGGTATGTTGGCAAAAATACTTGTTCAAAACCGGTGGTAGGCACAAAACGTCTTCCGAGATTGTCCTAAATGCATTCTCCGAAAATTATCTAGAGCAGTTAGTCCACGAACCCACGCGAATTGTAAATGGTTGCGAAAACACACTTGACCTCTTGGCCACAAACAATCCAGAGCTGATAGAGAGCATCATGACTGATACAGGGATTAGTGATCACAAGGTCATTGTAGCTAGAGTCAATACCATTTCTTCCAAATCCATCAGAAACAAACGCAAAATAATTTTATTTAAAAAAGCGGATAAAGTGCCACTAGAAGCCTTCCTAAAAGACAATTTCCATTCCTTCCGAACTGACTATGCGAATGTAGACGAGATGTGGCTCAAATTCAAAGATATAGTAGCAACAGCAATTGAGATATTCATACCTCATAAATTGGTAAGAGATGGAACGGATCCCCCGTGGTACACAAAAAAGGTCCGAACGCTGTTGCAGAGGCAACGGAAAAAGCATGCGAAGTTCAGAAGAACGCAAAATCCTGAAGATGGGCTAAAATTTACAGACGCGCGAAATTTGGCACGTACTTCGATGCGAGATGCCTTTAATAGGTTCCACAACGAAACATTGTCTCGAAATTTGGTAGAAAATCCGAAGAAATTCTGGTCGTATGTAAAGTACACAAGCGGCAAGACGCAGTCAATACCTTCGCTGCGCAGTGCCGATGGTACTGTTATCGACGACTGCGCCGCTAAAGCGGAGTTATTGAACGCAGTTTTCCGAAATTCCTTCACCAGGGAAGACGAATGGAATATTCCAGAATTTGAAACACGAACATCTGCTAGCATGAGTTTCTTAGAAGTAGATACCTTAGGGGTTGCGAAGCAACTCAAATCGCTTGATACGGGCAAGTCTTCAGGTCCAGATTGTATACCGATTAGGTTCCTTTCAGATTACGCTGATACTATAGCTCCCTACTTAGCACTCATATACAACCGCTCGCTCACCGATAGATCTGTACCTACAGATTGGAAAATTGCGCAGGTCGCACCAGTGTTCAAGAAGGGTAGTAGGAGTAATCCATTTAACTACAGACCTATATCATTGACGTCGGTTTGCAGTAGGGTTTTGGAGCATATACTGTATTCAAACATTATGAATCACCTCGAAGGGAACGATCTATTGACACGTAATCAGCATGGCTTCAAAAAACATCACTCTTGTGCAACGCAGCTAGCTCTTTATTCGCACGAAGTAATGGCCGCTATCGACAGGGGATCTCAAGTTGATTCCGTATTTCTAGATTTCCGGAAAGCTTTTGACACCGTTCCTCACAAGCGACTTGTAATTAAGCTGCGGAGCTATGGGGTATCGTCTCTGTTGTGCGACTGGATTCGTGATTTCCTGTCAGGAAGGTCGCAGTTCGTAGTAATAGACGGCAAATCATCGAGTAAAACTGAAGTGATATCAGGTGTTCCCCAGGGAAGCGTCCTGGGACCTCTACTGTTCCTGATCTATATAAATGACCTGGGTGACAATCTGAGCAGTTCTCTTAGGTTGTTCGCAGATGATGCTGTAATTTACCGTCTAGTAAGGTCATCCGAAGACCAGTATCAGCTGCAAAGCGATTTAGAAAAGATTGCTGTATGGTGTGTCAGGTGGCAGTTGACGCTAAATAACGAAAAGTGTGAGATGATCCACATGAGTTCCAAAAGAAACCCGTTGGAATTCGATTACTCGATAAATAGTACAATTCTCAAGGCTGTCAATTCAACTAAGTACCTGGGTGTTAAAATTACAAACAACTTCAGTTGGAAGGACCACATAGATAATATTGTCGGGAAGGCGAGCCAAAGGTTGCGTTTCATTGGCAGGACACTTAGAAGATGCAACAAGTCCACTAAAGAGACAGCTTACACTACACTCGTTCGTCCTCTGTTAGAATATTGCTGCGCGGTGTGGGATCCTTACCAGGTGGGATTGACGGAGGACATCGAGAGGGTGCAAAGAAGGGCAGCTCGTTTTGTATTATCGCGTTATAGGGGAGAGAGTGTGGCAGATATGATACACGTGTTGGGATGGAAGTCATTACAGCATAGACGTTTTTCGTCGCGGCGAGACCTTTTTACGAAATTTCAGTCACCAACTTTCTCTTCCGAATGCGAAAATATTTTGTTGAGCCCAACCTACATAGGTAGGAATGATCATCAAAATAAAATAAGAGAAATCAGAGCTCGAACAGAAAGGTTTAGGTGTTCGTTTTTCCCGCTCGCTGTTCGGGAGTGGAATAGTAGAGAGATAGTATGATTGTGGTTCGATGAACCCTCTGCCAAGCACTTAAATGTGAATTGCAGAGTAGTCATGTAGATGTAGATGGCGTATTGTGACGAGCCAGTTGCTCGGCCACCATTGACCAGACGTTTTCAGTTGGTGAGACAACTGGAAAATGTGCTCGCCAGGGCAGCTGTCGAATATTTTCTGTATCCATAAAGCCCCGTACAGGACCTGCAGCATGCTGTCGTGCATTATCCTGCTGAAATGTACGGTTTTGCAGGGATCGAATGATGGGTAGAGCCACGGGTCGTAACACATCTGAAATGTAACGTTCACTTTTCAAAGTGCCGTCAATGCGAACAAGAGGTGACCGTGTAACCGATGGCATCCCAAACCATCACGCCGGGTGATACGCCAGTATGGCGATGACGAATACACGCTTCCAATGTGAGTTCACCGCGATGTCGCCAAACACGGAAGCGACCATAACGATGCTGTAAACAGAACCTGGATTCATCCGAAAAAATTACGTTTCGCCATTCGTGCACCCAGGTTCGTCGTTGAGTACACCATCGCAGGCGCTTCTGTCTGTGATGCAGCGTCGAGGGTAACCGCAGCCATGGTCTCCGAGCTGATAGTCCATGCTGCTGCAAACGTCGTCGAACTGTTCGTGCAGATGGTTGTTGTCTTGCAAATTTCCCCTACTGTTGACTCAGGGATCGAGACGTGGCTGCACGATCCGTTACAGCCACGCGAATAAGATGCCTGTCATCGCGACTGCTAGTGATACGAGGCCGTTGGGATCCAGCACGGCGTTCCATATTACCCTCCTGAACCAATCGATTCCATATTCTGTTAACAGTCATGGGTACTCGACCTCACTCAAAGCCTGAAACGTGATGGTACGCATTCCTCCTCCTCAGACGAGGCATCTCAACGACGTCTCACCAGGCAACGCCGGTCCACTGCTGTTTGTGTATGAGAAATCGGTTGGAAACGTTCCTCATGTCAACACGTTGTAGGTGTCGCCATCGGGGCCAACCTTGTGTGAATGCTCTGAAAAACTAATCATTTGCATCTCACAGCATCTTCTTCCTGTCGGATAATTTTCGCGTCTGTAGCACGTCATGTTCGTGGTGTAGCAATTTTAATGGCCAGTATTGTATTAAAGCAAAAAATGCAACACAGTTACAGGACTGCACTCATTCTTTCCAGACATTTCATGAAGCCGGCCGCGGTGGTCTCGCGGTTCTAGGCGCGCAGTCCGGAACCGTGCGACTGCTACGGTCGCAGCTCCGACTCCTGCCTCGGGCATGGATGTGTGTGATGTCCTTAGATTAGTTAGGTTTAGGTAGTTCTAAGTTCTAGGGGGCTGATGACCACAGCAGTTGAGTCCCATAGTACTCAGAGCCATTTCATGAACTGTGTTGTACGAGATTGATATTGCAAATCCGAGCCATAAAAAAGGGTGTGCCAGGCTGCTTCCTCGAATTTTGTCGGGCGAGCGCAACACGAGACGAATGGCAGTTGCATTAACATTTGTTAGCCTTTAGGAAAAGGATTGTGATGAATATTTGAATCACACTGTCAGTGGTGACGAGTTCAGATAGCGCATTCCACACCAGAAACAAAGCGCCAATCAGTATAATGGCATCATTCGCAGCCCCCAAAGAAACCGAACAAAGCAAATTATATTTGGACACCAGAAAGATAATAGCGGCGGTGTTTTGGGATCGTAAGGGTTTCCTGCTAGTCGGCTATATGCCTAGAGGGGAGACCATGAGCCGCGAAGGATTAGCCGAGCGGTCTAGGGCGCTGCAGTAATGGACTGTGCGGCTGGTCCCGGCGGAGGTTCGAGTCTTCCGTCGTTCATGGGTGTGTGTGTTTGTCCTTAGGGTACTTTAGGTTTAGTAGTGTGTAAGCTTAGGGACTGATGATATTAGCAGTTAAGTCCCATAAGACTTCACACACTTTTGAACATTTTTTTGAGACCATGAATGCGGCGGGCACCTATCAGATTCTTCAACGACTTCGCCACACGATTAAAAACAAGCGGCGTAGAATGCTTAATGCTTACCAGTGGAGTCGGCCTTTATCACGACAATACACGTCCGCAAGCAGCGGGAGTGATACAGGATTTGTTTGTGGTTTCAATATCCGCCGTACAGTCCGGACTTAGCCCCAAGTGTCACTTACTATCCAGATTGAAAGATTTTGTTGAGTGGACAACGCTACGGAAATTATGATGGAACTTAAAAAGAAGCCGTTAATCAGTAGGTCAGTAACTTCCTGCCAACAGAGTACATATTCTATGTAAAATACAGTTTTGTTTAGTTATATCAAATAAAAATATCTGTAAAGAAAAATCGTTATTTACTTTCCGTATGACTCTTTGATACGGGAGTATTAATGCCTTCGCCATCCGGGATGGACGAGCGGTTCATAGGACCGTTGCCATGCACAATATACATAAATGACCTGGTGGATGACATCGGAAGTTCACTGAGGCCTTTTGCGCATGATGCTGTGGTGTATCGAGAGGTTGTAACAATAGAAAATTGTACTGAAATGCAGGAGGATCTGCAGCGAATTGACGCATGGTGCAGGGAATGGCAATTGAATCTCAATGTAGACAAGTGTAATGTGCTGCGAATACGTAGAAAGATAGATCCCTTATCATTTAGCTACAAAATAGCTAGTCAGCAACTGGAAGCAGTTAATTCCATAAATTATCTGGGAGTACGCATTAGGAGTGATTTAAAATGGAATTATCATATAAAGTTGGCCGTCGGTAAAGCAGATGCCAGACAGATTCATTGGAAGAATCCTTAAGGAAATTCAATCCGAAAACAAGGAAGTAGGTTACAATACACTTGTTCGCCCACTGCTTGAATACTGCTCAGCAGTGTGGCAGCCGTACCAGATAGGGTTGATAGAAGAGAGAGAGAAGATCCAACGGAGAGCAGCGCGCTTCGTTACAGGATCATTTAGTAATCGCGAAAGCGTTACGGAGATGATAGATAAACTCCAGTGGAAGACTGTGCAGGAGAGACGCTCAGTATGTCGGTACGGGCTTTTGTTAAAAGTTTCGAGAACATACCTTCACCGAAGAGTCAAGCAGTATATTGCTCCCTCCTACATATATCTCGCGAAGAGACCATGAGGATAAAATCAGAGATTAGAGCCCACACAGAATCCTTCTTTCCACGAACAGTACGAGACAGGAATAGAAGGGAGAACCGATAGAGGTACTCAGGGACCTTCCGCCACACACCGTCAGGTGGCTTGCGAAGTATGGATGTAGGTGTAGGTTCTAGGCGCTTCAGTCTGGAACCGCGCGACCGCTACGGTCGCAGGTTCGAATCCTGCCTCGGGCATTGATGTGCTTGATGTCCTTAGGTTAGTTAGGTTTAAGTAGTTGTAAGTTCTAGGCGCCTGATGACCTCAGATCTTAAGTCCCATAGTGCTCAGAGCCATTTGAACCATTTTTTTTTTTTTGTTAATGTCTTCTGGCTGACCTGTGCACGTTCTTCTCTTCCAGACTAGGAAACAGGCGCCTGTAGCGCAGGCGGCCACCAACGGCACGGGTAGACCGGGAGGCGGCGAGGCGCCTCCCAGCGACGGCGCCGGAGGCGGCGGTGAGGGCGAAGGCGGCCCCCAGAAGCCGCCCCCGGCGTCCGAGCGGCTCAGCCCCCGGGTGCGGCCGCACCTCTACGAGCTGCACCTGAAGCCCTACCTGGGGGAGGGCACCAACTTCACCTTCATCGGGCACGTCGCCATCACCATCAGCGTGGAAGAAGGCACCAGCGCAGACACCGTCGTCTTCCACTCCAAGCAACTCAACATCTCTGCCGAAGAGGTCGCCATCACGGTCGACAACACCAAGTAGGTGTTTTGATTATACGTTATGTTCTCTAAAACGAGTTTTGAAGCTTCTCCTTGTCTGATCGATACAAAACCTGTCACGGTCTTTGGCAGCTGATCTTCTAAACACCAGATCCCAAATATTTATTGCCGTTTTTGTCAACTTTGTGGCGTAGTCTACAACCAACTATACCTTTCGTTTGAAATGCAATTTTTATTTTGGTTTTCCTGAAAGCCTGCGCAGTTCTGTCGGGAAAGCACCATTGCACGACATACGCTACTGGCCATTAAAATTGCTACACCACGAACATGACGTGCTACAGACGCGAAATTTAAACGACAAGAAGAAGATGCTGGAATATGGAAATGATTAGCTTTCCAGAGCATTCACACAAGGTTGACGCCGGTGCCGACACCTACAACGTGCTGACATGAGGAAAGTTTCCAGCCGATTTCTCATACACAAACAGCAGTTGACCGGCGTTGCCTGGTGAAACGTTGTTGTGATGCCTCTTGTAAGGAGGAGAAATGCGTACCACCACGTTTTCGACTTTGATAAAGGTCGGATAGTAGCCTATCGCGATTGCGGTTTATCGTATCGCGACATTGCTGCTCTCGTTGGTCGAGATCCAATTACTGTTAGCAGAATATGGAATCGGTAAGTTCAGGAGTGTAATACGAATCGCCGTGCTGGATCCCAACGGCCTCGTATCACTAGCAGTCGAGATGACAGGCATCTTATCCGCATGGCTGTGACGGATCGTGCAGCCACGTCTCGATCCTTGAGTCAACAGATGGGGACGTTTGCAAGACAACAACCATCTGCACGAACAGTTCAGCGACGTTTGCAGCAGCATGGACTATCAGCTCGGAGACCATGGCTGCGGTTACCCTTGACGCTGCAACACACAGGAGTGCCTCCGATGGTGTACTCGACGAACCTGGGTGGACGAATAGCAAAGTGTCATTTTTTCGGAGGAATCCAGGTTCTGTTTACAGCATCGTTATGGTCGCATCCATGTTTGGCGACATCGCGGTGAACGCATATTGGAAGCGTGTATTCATCATCGCCATACTGGCGTATCACCTGTCGTGATGGTATGGGGTGCCATCGGTTACACGTCTCGGTCACCTCTTGTTCGCATTGACGGCACTTTGATCAGTGGACGTTACATTTCAGATGTGTTACGACCCGTGGCTCTACCCTTCATTCGATCCCTGCGAAACCCTACATTTCAGCAGGATAATGCACGACCGCATGTTGCAGGTCCTGTACGGGTCTTTCTGGATACAGAAAATGTTCGACTGCTGCCCAGGCCAGCACATTCTTCAGATCTCTCACCAATTGAAAACGTCTGGTCAACGGTGGCCGAGCAACTGTCTCGTCACAATGCTCCAGTCACTACTCTTGATGAATTGTGGTGTCATATTGAAGCTGCATGGGCAGCTGTACCTGTACACGCTTTTCAAGCTCTGTTTGACTCAATGCCCAGGCGTATCAAGGCCGTTATTAAGGCCAGAGGTGGTTGTTCTGGGTACTGATTTCTCAGGATCTATGCACCCCAATTGCGTGAAAATGTAATCGTCAGTTCAAGTATAATATATTTGTCCAATGGTTACCCATTTATCATATGCATTTCTTCTTTATGTAACAATTTTAATGGCCACTAGTGTAGCAACAAACTTATTGTTCTCTAGTTGTACTGCTCCTTTTTGTCTCACATTTTTGATTTTAGTTTAATAAAGTTTCATTACATCACGATCCATATATCCGTTTGCCTTGGCTACTTGTCTAACCACAGTTCATTCTTCCATCTCATCATTAGGGGTGAGTTGCAGTTTTAGCATCCTGTTGATTATCGCTCTGAAGTATGCCCATTTCTGCATGTTGGGGTAACAGGATTTCGCATTTATAATCGTGTCAGTGGCCGTCGTCTTCCTAAGTGTGTTAATTTTATGCCTTTCATCCCTTTTAGTTAACCTAAGATCTAAAAAACTTATACTTCCTTCTTCTTCCAGTTCCGCTGTGTATTTAATTTTTTCGTGCATCCCACCTATTCCTTCTGCTGCCTCGCGTATTGCACATTCGTCACCTTTGTACAGTAGTGGGATGTCGTCTACATAACGTCTGTAATACGCAACTTTTTCGCAGACGTCAGGATTTTGTCAAAAATCTTCCCGTCTACCTCGTTTGCAAATATCTCAGCTAAAGTACCAGAAAAACTGTTGCCCATTGCGAGTCCGTCCTTCTGATAAAAAATCTTGTCGCAAAAGTTAAAATTATTAAAGGACAACACAAATTCTAAAATTTCCAAAAATTCTACTATTTTGCCCTGACTAATATTCTTATACTTTAGCAAGTTCTTCCTTTTAATCTCCAACGTATCGTTTATCGGGATGTTGGTATACTGGTTAACAATGTCAAACGAAGCCAATTTAGCTCCAGTTGGGATAGGTACATCTTTAATCTCATTCGCAAATTCGTAACTTTTCTTGACATTGCATGATTTTTTATAAGTATACGCTGCTCTCAGTTCCTTGTTGCAATTCCGGTTCAATTTGTAATTGGAACACATACGTATTATTAATAATCGACTGAATCGGTGCCCATCTCTTGTGTAATTTGACATGAGAACGAAGCACAGGAATGGACGGATTCATCATCTTTAATCTACGTTTCTCTTTTTCATCTGGAAACCAAAAGTTACTGTTCTCAATCTTTTCCTTACATTTGACTGAAATTTGTTCACAGGATTTCTCTTGGCTTCGACTATGTTGTTATATGCAAGAAATTTTTGGATGTAATCTCAATCATAAATTACGACAACCAAATTTCCGTTGTCAGCCCTCGTTACTAAAGCACTTTCCATTTCCAATTTTTGATTTAGGCTTTTAAGTGCTTCTAAATGTTTTGTGACCTACTTTGGATTTGCATTTGCTGGTTTTTACTGCTATATCCATTTGATCAAATTTATTGAGCTTAGCAACGTCACAAGCAACTTTTACCTCCGCAATAGTATTTTTAATTACGTCTGGACTCAATTTAGAAGTAATACTAAAATGTAAACCCTTATTCAGAAGATCCATTTCATTACTCTTCGTTCTTATGGAAGCGAAATTAACCACTCTGTCCGCAAAATTGATGTTCGCCTTCCCGCATTTTGTCTGTTCTGACATTATTCTTCGTCTGTAAATTGAACGTTTTCTTCCAATGTCTCATTGCGATTTTTTTCTGTTCATTGCCCACTGCATTATTAACACCTTTGAAAACACTGAGAATTTTAATGGCGAGAGAAACGTGCCTAAAAGTGACTGAAGTCAGAATGCTGCCAAATTAAACTTTTCTTTATTTTTCATTGTTTACCTGATCTTAGTCCTTATCCATAGAATCAATCTCACGTTTGCATTTCACACATACTGCTGCTGCAGAATTATTATTAATCCTCACATTAACGTATTTAGGAAAAATCTCCTCATCCAAACAGAATTTGTTAAACCTCATTTCCATTATGTCTTTCATAATGTGCATTTCCCCATTCTTGGCCGAACTTGGCACACTCTTATCAATTGAAGACATTAAGTCTGAAAATGAGTCCGTGATCATATTTTTGGCACTTTATTTTACAGGTCTGTCTTGATAACAGAAATTTTTACACCTCACTATTACCAGTTTCGGCTACTGCCATCTACAGATCACAGATTGTTACAAACAAAAATAGTGTCTAACCAACTAAGTTCAGTTTGGTTACGCTAAATCTATAACAGTCCTGGTACTACGTAAGAAAGACAAATACTGTTTACATGATTAACAGCCATGTATACAAGCCATACATACCATACAATATTCTTTTGTAGTGTCAAGGTCAAACTAAACATGTAGGTACATAGTAAGTGCTGGTGATGATCAGAATGCGTTTGGTACACTCCTGGAAATGGAAAAAGAACACATTGACACCAGTGTGTCAGACCCACCATACTTGCTCCGGACACTGCGAGAGGCCTGTACAAGCAATGATCACACGCACGGCACAGCGGACACACCAGGAACCGCGGTGTTGGCCGTCGAATGGCGCTAGCTGCGCAGCATTTGTGCACCGCCGCCGTCAGTGTCAGTCAGTTTGCCGTGGCATACGGAGCTCCATCGCAGTCTTTAACACTGGTAGCATGCCGCGACAGCGTGGACGTGAACCGTATGTGCGGTTGACGGACTTTGAGCTAGGGCGTATAGTGGGCATGCGGGAGACCGGGTGGACGTACCGCCGAATTGCTCAACACGTGGGGCGTGAGGTCTCCACAGTACATCGATGTTGTCGCCAGTGGTTGGCGGAAGGTGCACGTGCCCGTCGACCTGGGACCGGACCGCAGCGACGCACGGATGCACGCCAAGACCGTAGGATCCTACGCAGTGCCGTAGGAGACCGCACCGCCACTTCCCAGAAAATTAGGGACACCCTTGCTCCTGGGGTATCGGCGAGGACCATTCGCAACCGTCTCCATGAAGCTGGGCTACGGTCCCGCACACCGTTAGGCCATCTTCCGCTCACGCCCCAACATCGTGCAGCCCGCCTCCAGTGGTATCGCGACAGGCGTGAATGGAGGGACGAATGGAGACGTGTCGTCTTCAGCGATGAGAGTCGCTTCTGCCTTGGTGCCAATGATGGTCGTATGCGTGTTTGGCGCCGTGCAGGTGAGCGCCACAATCAGGACTGCATACGACCGAGGCACACAGGGCAAACACCCGGCATCATGGTGTAGGGAGCGATCTCCTACACTGGCCGTACACCTCTGGTGATCGTCGAGGGGACACTGAATAGTGCACGGTACATCCAAACCGTCATCGAACCCATCGTTCTACCATTCCTAGACCGGCAAGGGAACTTGCTGTTCCAACAGGACAATGCACGTCCGCATGTATCCTGTGCCACCCAACGTGCTCTAGAAGGTGTAAGTCAACTACCCTGGCCAGCAGGATCTCCGGATCTGTCCCCCATTGAGCATGTTTGGGACTGGATGAAGCGTCGTCTCACGCGGTCTGCACGTCCAGCACGAACGCTGGTCCAACTGAGGCGCCAGTTGGAAATGGCATGGCAAGCCGTTCCACAGGACTACATCCAGCATCTCTACGATCGTCTCCATGGGAGAATAGCAGCCTGCATTGCTGCGAAAGGTGGATATACACTGTACTAGTGCCGACATTGTGCATGCTCTGTTGCCTGTGTCTATGTGTCTGTGGTTCTGTCAGTGTGATCATGTGATGTATCTGACCCCAGGAATGTGTCAATAAAGTTTCCCCTTCCTGGGACAATGAATTCACGGTGTTCTTAATTCAATTTCCAGGAGTGTAGATACTTGTTTCAAAGTTTTACTGACCTTCAAAGTAGTCATCAGCGTTGTGTATAACCCGTTGCCAGCGATGTGGATATCGTAGGATACTCTTAGCAGTGCCAGTTGTGTTTCCAGTTCGAGCGGCGCTGTCTGTTGCTGGTTGTAGCAGTTCTGAAGCGAATGTCCTTCAGTTTAGAAATCGAGTTGAACTTACGAGGGCTTAAGCCAGGGGAGTGCAGTATGTGGTATACCTATCAGTCCAATCAGTAACAGCTTGCACTGTACGTGCTTGAGCATTGTCCTGCAAAATGGTGGTCAGTCCCTTGAGAAAGTGTCATCAGTTCTAAGCAGGTCGTAGGTTGTTCCAAAAATGAACAACATGGAGACAGAAGTGATGGCACTTTCTGCAGAACCTTTCATCAGTCCCCTAGACTTTGAACTACTTAAACCTAACTAACCTAAGGACACCACACACATCGATGCCCGTGACAGGATTCGAACGTGCGACCGTAGCAGCAGCGCGGTCCGGGACTGAAGCGCGTACAGCGGCCGGCACCAAATACTTCGTCTCCATTGGCTATAGAAGAACCCACCACACGAGCACCGCCAATTGACCCTCGTTCTAATTCACTTAGCTCCAGCACAATGCACTGACAACTACACAGAATACTGTTCTGATCCAGACCAGCACTTGCAACGTATTGAGGACATTGCGCAAGTGCTGTTCGTGGTCCAATACAACAGCGGAACCTGCGGACTTGGCTAGCATCTGCATTAGCATTCGAGCGTGCATGTCTTTTGGTGCTCCATATACCTGTCCAACCCTCGGTATTTGGCGGGAGCGAAGCGCAGGCAAAGCGCTTGTTGATTTTTTATCCTTGCACAGACCTAAACGTCATTAAATTGCTTCCTGCTGCACTGTTCTCGAACCCTTCAACTTCCTGTACTTTATCGTTAAAAGGAGATAACTTGATTTTTCCTCAGTGCAAAGCATGCCACCTTAGATACGAAACTTTGCTCGTGTGAATTTTTCTAATTGAAAAGATTTGTTTTTATCACGCACACGAGATACTTGGAAAAATTCCTACGCTAGGCTTTATCAATCTGGAGGACCTGAAACTTGGCATAGCTTCCTCGCCTGAGCTGCCTTACACAATATTAATAATTTTGAACATCAACCAATACCAAGCAATCTATACCATTACGATCAAAAACGAAAACAAATAACTGGTCAGCTGTCACGTTGATTAATCGGGTTTGTGCCTGTTATTCGCGTCTTTCCTGCACGATATTTCAACTGCGTGACTCGCAGTCTGATACTCAGGCAGCACCTGAAGAAGACAGCGACCCTATTAATCAACATGACAACGCCTCGCCGGGAATGCTTGAAGAATAACTGGGAGCTACCATTTTGAAAGCAAAATGGCGCCAACTTCATGAATATAATCTCCAACTGGACAACAGAAAATTAGGAGTTCTTAGCTTTAATCTGGAGCCGCTCTCAGTTTCAAGCAAATTTCGAAAAGACATCACCCGCGCCCAAACTCCGGCTCCTGAGGTGTGAGACGTGGGACAAAGGCTAGTACCGTATATGAGAAATCAAGCACTGATTTTCAGGTGGTTAACGTTAGGCTGGAAATGTACCCTTTTTGGGATACGAGTTCAGCTGGAAAGTCAGCGACAAATAGAATGCATTCATTCCTAAGTCATTTGGACATCCGATATAGAGGCACAATGTAATGACACGATAATCACGTGTTACCATTAATCTGATAATTACCTGTATAGTATGAACTATCGAAACTAGTGTTTATACCTTTGGTTCACGTACTCATAACTCTGGTAGTAAGAACAATTGGCTTATCAATGTGTACCATGAGTCACAGCCACTGCCGGTTATCCAAGTTTATGTGCATGACGCAGCCAAGTAATTGTTTCTGAGTCTTCTTTATCAAGCTGCAGTTTATATGACTATGATCCCATTGCACCAGTGCTTCCCTAGCTGGGCAACTTTTAATGTGTCTCGAGACGATAAAATTCGAGAATTGACGACTTATTGTATCTCCAGAAAATAAAGGGTGAATGACACACTTCCACAAGCACCCGGCGAGAGTAAACAGATGAAGAAATTGAGGAAAGGAATATGGAAAGCTCCATTCATACCGAACCTAGGATAGTCTACACAGAACATATACTCTGCAAACTGATGTTAAGACGGCAAGTTGAAAATTTCGAAATGACGACCTTAACAACAACAATGGAATTTTTCGGCCATTACAATGGGGAGTGAGTAATGTTCACAGATGATTTCAATTAGCGGAGGCTCCGGTATGCCTACTGAACCGGAAAAAAAGAAGGCATACAAAAGCTGGTTACAGACTCCACTGTGGTGACAACCGAACCGGTCACCACGCAGAAAGCTTTGGTATTCGCACAGGCTACCGCTCAGGAGACAATAGTCATTATATCCGTAGCATGTGACTCCTGCAATTGAAAAATTGTATGAATCCAACTGCTATTACAGTCACTGACATAGTAAGGACAGATCTATAACGTCGTTAGCACCGCAACCGATCCGTTACTCGTGACACTACTGTAAAAATACTGGGTGAAGCAGTGAGATGGGAAGAAAAGTTCACACAATCTGGAGATTTAGTAAATTTTTTTGACACGAATCTATTGTGTGTGGGTGGAAATAAATAATTTACCTTGAATGCTTTATTTAAATATAGTATCATATATGTGGTTTTGCACACATTGAGGTTGGAGGGCTTGCTCAATATGCATCTTGTATGGATGGGAATGACCTTTCTCCAAAATCCTCCTGACTGACCGATTGCCGAGACCAAGTTCTGCATGTACAATTTAGTTGACTGTCACAGACTTCGTCATAAAACTTTACACACTCGATCAATCTTCTCTTCAGTTCGGCTTTTTTTCGCCTCATTTATTTGTACTGCTACCAGTGTATTCGAAGTATGACAGCGTTCGAAAATGGCATGAGAGCCTGTGGAGGTGAATTAAATTCTCAGTAGAAAGCACTGAGCTCCAAAGACACTATTCAGGTATTGTAACACGCCCTTATAGGAAGGGCACATTATGCACTTGGCAGGAATTCCATGGTTGCTAAAACTGTCACCTTCCTACAAGCCTAAAGTCACGATCATGGTCATTCCCCAACTCCTATAACAAAAAAAATGTTCAAATGTGTGTGAAGTTTTATGGGACTTAACTGCTAAGGTCATCATTCCCTAAGCTTACATCTACATATACATACGTAATCCGCAATCCACCATACAATGCGTGGCGGAGGGTACCTCGTACCACAACTAGCATCTTCTCTCCCTGTTCCACTCCCAAACAGAACGAGGGAAAAATGACTGCCTATATGCCTCTGTACGAGCCCTAATCTCTCTTATCTTTGTTGTCTTTCAGCGAAATGTAAGTTGGCGGCAGTAAAATTGTACTGCAGTCAGCCTCAAATGCTGTTTCTCTAAATTTCCTCAGTAGCGATTCACGAAAAGAGCGCCTCCTTTCCTCCAGAGACTCCCACCCGAGTTAGTGAAGCATTTCCGTAAAACTCGCGTGATGATCAAACCTACCAGTAACAAATCTAGCAAGCCGCCTCTGAATTGCTTCTATATCCTCCCTCAATCGATCAGATAGGGATCCCAAATGCTAGAGCAGTACTCAAGAATAGGTCATATTAGTGTTTTATAAGCGGTCTCCATTACAGATGAACCACGTCTTTCCAAAATTCTACCAATGAACCGAAGACGACTATGTGCCTTCCCCACAACTGCCATTACATGCTTGTCCCACTTCATATCGCTGTGCAATGTGACGCCCAAATATTTAATCTACGTGACTGTGTCAAGCGCTACACCACTAATGGAGCATTCAAACATTACGGGATTCTTTTCCTATTCATCTGCATTAATTTACATTTATCTACATTTAGAGTTAGCTGCCATTCTTTACACCAATCACAAATCCTCCTCAAGTTATCTTGTATCCTCCTACAGTCACTCAACGATGACACCTTCCCATACACCACAGCATCATCAGCAAACAGCCACACATTGCTATTCACCCTATCCAAAAGATAATTTATGTAGATGGAAAACAACAGCGGACCTACCACACTTCCCTGGGGCACTTCAGATGATACCCCCACCTCCGATGAACAGTCACCATCGAGGACAACGTACTGGGTTGTATTACTTAAGAAGTCTTCGAGCTACTCACATACTTGGGAACCAATCCTATATGATGGTACCTTAGTTAAGAGTCTGCAGTGGGGAACCGAGTCAAACGCTTTCCGGAAGTCAAGGAATATGGCATCCGTCTGACACCCTTCATCCATGGTTCGCAATATATCATGTGAGAAAAGGGCGAGTTGCGTTCCGCAGGAGCGATGCTTTCTAAAGCCGTGCTGATGCATGGACAGCAGCTCCTCTGTCTCAAGGAAATTCATTACATTCGAACTGAGAATATATTCGAGAATCCTGCAACGAACCGATGTTAAGGATATTGGTCTGTAATTTTGAGTATCCGTCCTTCTGCCCTTCTTATATACAGGTCTCACCTGCGCTTTTTTCCAGTCGCTCGGGACTTTACGTTGGGCAAGAAATTCGCGATAAATGCAAGCTAAGCAAGGAGCCAGTGCAGTAGAGTACTCTCTGTAAAACCGAATTGGAATCCCATATGGACCTGGCGATTTATTACACACTACTCAACCTAAATTATCCTCGGGACAAACACACACAACCATTCCCGAGGGAGGACTGGAACCTCCGCCGGGATCAGCCGCACAGTCCTATAACACGTCATCATGGCAGGTAGCCAGTTCTTAAATCTTGCCGTTCGACTACGCCACCCTGTATTTTCCGACAAATGAAATTCCCTTCTTAAGACCTTTCATTTTGATCATAGAGTTGTGATTAGGTTGTCTGAACAGTTCAGGAGCCGGTGTTTGGGAATGGGTGGTGTCTTATCGAAATTTGCTTGAAATTGAGGTCGACTCTACATTAAAGCTACGAACTCCTAAATTTGTATTGTCTAATTAGAGATTTCATTCATGAAGGTGACGGCGTTTTGTGATTGAAATTAGTTCTCCGATTAGTTGTGTCTGTTTTCGTTTTTGATCGTAGCGTTGCAGATTAACCGGTTTCGATTTTGATAGAGGGTCAAAATAATTAGTATTGGGTCCAATATTGTGGGTTTGACAAATATATTGGACACAAATCCTCCTCCCTCTTTCATTGTCCACGTCTTTATCACCTCTGTCCATGTCTTCGTCCTCTCTTGTCTCTCCCCATTTCCTCTGTCTCTCCCCATTTCCTGCCCTCTGTCTGTCTGTGTCTTCCTCCCACCGGTCTGCCTGCATCTTCCTCCCGTCTGCGTGTCCACAATCGCCTCTGCCTGTTTGCATGCCCGCCTACTACTCCTGTCTCGCGCTCCCACCTAATCTCCCCCCCCCCCCCCCTCTCTGTGTGTGTGTGTGTGTGTGTGTGTGTGTGTGTATGTATGTTCCTCCTCTCACTCCCTGTGCCCATTTCATCCGCCCCTCCCATTCTCTCTGTCTCCATTTCTACCTCCTCTTTCCTTTCCATCTGCCCACTATCCCTGTACAGCGCCCACCTACCTCATGCATCTCCCCCTGTCTTTGTCCATTTCCTCCTCCCATCACTTTGTCCGTACCCTCCTCCACCCATCACAACCTATTCGTATCCCTGGTCATTGGCAAGTACACCTGCTGCAGTACAGTTCAATAAAGTAGGCCGATGATACTCCCACGGCATGCATGTTGTGCTGGACAGATCACCTATTTGGGCCCAGGAAACTGTTTCTTGCATAAAAAGTTCTCAGTTTGCCGCGTCAGATTTGGATAACATCCCAAGCTTTCGATGACTGCCTCCGTCATCTTCGTCAGGGGTAACACTGGCTCAGTTTTACCCCTGACAAAGATGACGGAGGTAGTAATCGAAAACTTGGTATGTTATCCAAATCTGATGCGGCAAGTAAACCGAGAACTTTTTATGCAAGGACTCCATTGCGAAAGACTTCGTAGTCAAACTGTTTCTTGCCTGTGACATGTAAACTGCACTGAAAAGCAGGTTGACTTTTGTGGTGTGCGTACTGTAAGGTCTTCGGTACACACACCATCAGATTATTTGACATGTCGCTCTAACGAAGTAGGCGAATGTCAGCAATATGTCTCATGGTCTTATTGTGGCGTGTTTATCTTCTGCCATTAGGTCAGACGATAGAAATGCCACTTGTACGCTTAGAGTAACAGATTGACGGTGACCAACTTTAAACAGAACTTGATTAATTTTCATAGTCATTTATTAAAATAATAAAAAACATAGACTTTACGTAACTTGATTCTGGATGCTATTTACAATTGACAATCTGAAGTTCCTTTGGTCTTGGTACGTTAATCTTATTCTCACATATCTCTGATACGTGAGAAAGTGTCTATAAGTTATAATACCGCACGCTTTCAGGTATCACTGCTAGAGTGTGATCCTTGAGGGGAAAAGGTTCTACGTTAGCAGCAATCTCATTGGCTGCGTTACATATTAATACGCGGATCGACGGAAGCAGAATTTGGTCCGTCTCTAAGACAGCGCCATCTCGTAGTGCGGAGACGGACGAGCGCTGCGCCTGCGCTGTTGCGCTTAGCGGGGCGCGCTCTAGTGGGAAAGTTCTGTATGCGATGACTATGCGGCACTATGTACACAACAACTTGGAAGGCTGATACTGTTCCCACACAACATGCTTGTCATGCAGGGGAACCTGTATGCCAGGATTTGGGAAAACATGTTTTTGCCCTATCTCCATACATATTGGAGCTAGGAGGTTATAAATCCCACAGTGATGATATTCGCAAGGCCTGCTTTTTCTGTACCTAATTTGGTTGAAATCGATCGAGGCATTTGGGATCCGCAAGAAATTTCAAAAATAAACTAGTAACTACACAGATAACTGAAAATAAGTCGATCCTGTTTGAAGCTCGTAAAAATATGTAGCAAGCGAACGGTGTACTCGCCTTTTTAGTAGCAGGAACTAGCGGTGCACTCTCGCTGACGGTCTAACCGACACTGAAAATTACGTCATTCACATTGGCTAGAGTGTTGATTCTTCTACCCAACAGAATTCCAGTCGCTGGGTTTCTTGCCTTTCTCACGGCTCTTCTCCGAATCAGATTAAGCAGACTTAGGGGGGGGGGGGGGGGGGGGGCAGGGCAGTCTCCCACTGCACTTCAAACCTCACCTCGATTTCTTTCAGACTACTTTCCACTCACTTTCACTGTACGTGTTCTATCTCCTTTTCTGGGAATGCTTTCAGTTTTTGCTATATAGCTTGCCTCTTCACACTGTCGTATGCGTTTTGGAAGCCCACAAAAAGACAGTTAATATCTCTGCAAAATTAATACCTCTTTTATAGCATTTGCCGTATTGTATGTAGTTGGTGTACAGATGATTTTCCGTTTCTAAACCCTGATTGTTGAAATGAAAGTATCTCCTCAACGTGTGACGTTAGCTCCTTCAGCAACAGCATGTCCATTATATAAGCTGTACATAGAATAAGGTAATTCCTTCGTAGTTGCTGAGTCTCACTGCGTCCCATTTCTTTAAGTATTGGGAAGATGGCAGACTGCTTCCATTCTGCTTGGATCCTTTTTCAAATTGAACGGATTAAGTGATAAACTCTCTCTTGTTAGACATATCTTCCCTTCAGCAGCATCCAAAAAATTCCATCTGTTCTTGGTGCCTTTCCTTTCTTCAACTACTCGTCCAGCTTCTGAGCTGCCATTGTTCAAACAATAATAAATGAGAAATTTAATGCAATAGTGAAATCTACTTATCATTTATTGGCGATGGTGGTGGTAGTTGTTGTTTTCAGTCCAAAGACTGTCTAGATGTAGCTTTCCACGCTAGCCAATCCCGTCCAAGCGTTTTCATGTCTGCATAACTTCAATTGCAACGTGTATCCACTCGATATAGATAACTGTCCGGCAGGCGCAACCACAATCGAGGGATATCTGTTCAGAGGTCAGACAAACGTGTGGTTCCTGAAGAGGGGCAGCAGCCTTTCAATAGTTGCAGATGCAACAGTCTGGATGATTGATTGATGTGACCTTGTAACATAAACCGAAACGACGTTGCTGTGCTGGTGCTGCGAAGAGCTGAAAGCAAGAGGAAACTATAGCGATAATTTTTGCCGAGGGCATTCAGCTTTACTGTACAACGAAATGATGGCATCCTTTTGGGTAAAATATTCTGGAGGTAAAATAGTCACTAGTTTGAATCTCTGGGCAAGATCTGCTCATGTAGACGTCGTCTTCACGAAAAATAACTGGCATACCACTGGTGAGAGCGTAGAATGTCAGATCGCTTACTGGCTTAGGTAGGCAGTACAATCTAAAAAGGGAAATCAGTAGCTTCAACATTTTGCGGCCCTGTCACCAACTGTGTTAATATTAATTTTAATTTTAATAATTAACAGTCTCAATTGAACCGTTTGCCTGGAATTTACCTAGGTTTCAGTTGGGATGACCCAACCTTCTTCAGAATAACAATAACTACCGTTTGTCCATAGTGGACATCGTCAAGCTAAAACTACAAATCCATAAATTATCGTCTGACTATAAAACGTATCTGGAACTGCCTCGGCCCCACTTTGAATTGACGTTTAAAGGTGTCCTTGGAGCGTTGTTTGCCAAATCACACAATTTAACCATTTCCCGTCAGCCTCCTATAAAAAAAAGCAGTGATCGACACACAGTTTTTACAGTACGTGTGTGGATCACCTCCATGGAGGCAAATTGAGTACCCCATTGCCGCCACATTATCCATTACTTTAGTGTTTTCTGAAACTCATAACCAAACTTCGCCAAGAAGCTCAATCAGGCACGTGCATTAGTTTTTGATTTGATTCTAGACCATTTCACTTCAGATATACTAATCTATAATAATGACCATCTATTTTATTTGGCCCGTATTGCCGGATCTTACAGATTAGATATGGACGTGTGCATAAGTTCGATCATAACCATGTGTGTGCTAAGTCAATAAGATGTTCATGCTTTGTAACCATAGCTAAGCAAGTGCTTAATAATTACGCCTTAAAAATTTCTAGACCTATTCGTAATAATGACGATGTTGGCTTTATATTATCTTACCCACTCCTAAGTTGTTTTTAGGTAATCAAACTTAGTGCTTAAGCACAAAAATTTTCCTAGAATAGGCCATTCCTTGTAAACACATATCTTCCTCATATCGTGACCAATGAGTACTTCATAAATGTTAAGACAGTCGATCTAAGTACCTTCTGCGCAGATTAATATATACGCCCTTCTCCTCAGCTATACCATTTATTTCACTTTACTAGTAAATTTAAGGTCAGGAGTTAAGTCCGTGTCTTGTGCCAACAAGTAACTATGAAATATTTTATGCGGAGGCGCAAGGTATTGTGTCCGCCTAGGTGTGTGTCATGACGCTACGGTCTGTGTTATGACGCTACGGTCAGTTCCAGTACAGCACTCGTGGCTGCCGCATCGCGGTCGCGAAGTGGGGCCGAGGCAGTTCCAGACACGTTTTATAGTCTGACGATAATTTACGGATTTGTAGTTACAGCTTGACGATGTCCACTATGGACAAACGGTAGTTACTGTTATTCTGAAGATTGGATTATCCCGACTGAAACCTAGGTACATTCTAGGCAAACGGTGCAACTGAGGCTGTTAATTATTAAAATTAAAATCGAAATCAATAGGCTGTGAAACCTTGCTTCTTGCCAAATTTCATAATTGTAGGTCACCGAGAAGTGCCCTGTAGGTGTTGATCAGTGAATTAGCGAATATCGATATATATGACATAAATGGCCATATATTTTGATTGCATTCACGTGGAAGTTTGTGTTTTACAACATGAAGGGACCGTGGAGCTTACTATGTGACACACATCTCAACTTGATACGTTTGTCCGTTTCAGAGAAAAGGGGTTTTTAACTGTCAGATAGACAGTTGGACGAACAACGAAGTGATCCTGTAAGGCTTTAGTTTTTGATTGAGATACCGAAGCCTAAAAACACAGTAAATACGACTTTCGTGTTACATTAACGTGTCAAAATGACTCACTGCCCCAGTATTGGCCTGAGTTCTCACGACGCCCCAGGTCCGCCTTTTATGTAGCTGTGGATGCTTAAAACTCCTGCGTGCCGATTATGCTGCCGTGCTCATTCGGTTTATGACGCCTGGGGCGTTAGCAGCTGCAGATAAGATCTCGCCGCAGCTTCGCTATCTCATGCCGTTACATCTGTGCTTCTAGGGTTCACACAAAAGCTGTGTCATTTTAAAAGTACACAGCGCTTCTGTTCAGTAATACTTGGGAGTATGAATTAGAGAATGTGGTAAATTTGGAGCCGAAAAGGAGAAGGTTGAAGTGCATAATAAGTGAATAAAGCGGAGGTCGCAGAAGTGATCCACGGAACTACTGTCCAGTATCTTTGACAACTATCTGCCGCAGAATTTTTTTATTCAACATGTAAAAGTTATTACAGATATTCGGATTTTTGTTGTGACATGTTCAATGTGCCCGCCATCACTGGCGATGATGTGGCGCAGATGATTCTGCGTGACCCTCTAAAGTGTTGGAACATAGATGCTATGACCTCCTGAATGGCTATTTTCAACTCAGCAATGGTTTTATGGTTATTGCTGTACACCTTATGTTTGATGCAGCCCCACAAAAAAGAGTAGCGTGTGTTCAGATCCGGACAAGATGGTGGCCAATCGAGGCTCAAGCCAGTGTCCTCTGTGCACCCTAGAGCCAGAATTGGGTCCCCAAAAGGACATCCAACACTCCTGCTTTGATGGGGCGGCGCTCCGTAGGCATGAACCTCATCGTGTCGAAATCACGGCCACTTTGGATAATGTGGGTGAATTCATCTTCAACAACCTTCACGTACCGTTCAGTAGTCACCGTACGATCAAGGGACATCGCACCGATTATTCCGTGCCAGGACACCACACAGTCACCCGTTAGGATGGCCAGTTTTGCTTATTGACGAACCAATCGAAATGAAAGTGGGCTCCGTCGCTAAACCAAACAATGCATTCGCATACTAATTCCCATCATGCAACGCGGCCAATTGTGCAGTTTGGACGTCCTAACGCAAACCGTTCAGAAGTTCCGACGATTTTATTTCATGTAGTTGAATAATTGTCACACTGTATAATGTCACATTAATGTGGCCGCCTGTCGAAAGCGACATAATAACCACCTTTTGCGGTACAGACTGCTGCGAGATGTTCACAAGGGAGTCAGTCATGTTCCGGAAGGTACCGACGGGTATGTGGAGTCATGCCGACTACAGCAGGAACGGTGGCAGGGGGTGGGGGGGGCTATTGGTGCTATAGCGTCCCCACCCCACCCAATGGCGTATCATATTACACTGGATAAAATGACTTAAGAAATCAGGGAATTTATTACTCCAACAGATTCAATCATTTTTTTATAATTATGTAGCAATATAGATTGCAATGTATGTAACACACATTTCAACAAAAGAATAACAGCTGCAAATAGCTTACTATTTAAACCAACAGTTATCATTTAACTTAAAATAGGTGGCTTATTATTTATTAATAAACATTTTTTTACCGTGAACTCCCAAACAGTTACCAAAAACTACTTTAAGGAACACCAAATTTTACTAATTTGTCGATGGAGAACCCCCAACTCTCCTTTTGTTAAGCCATATTCCATTCCCCGAACCCCTCCCCCTTTCCTTTGACCGACTTCTAGAATCGCCGCTGGACTCCAGTGGCGTGGCCAGCTGCGCTGGGTTTCTCGGTTGAGGATCCAGGGTGAGAACAGCCCAATAGAGGTGGTACCACACATTCTTTATTGAAATGATAATTAATTGAAACCCTCAGCTGCCAACAGGTGTTGTTGATATACCTCAATCGGGACAGCTGAAAATGTGTGCCCTCACCGGGACCCTAACCGAGGATCTCCTGGTTAGTGATTTTGTTGTTTCCTCTTCGTTTATTGCTCTCACGTTAAATGATAACAAACGGATTTTTGCGGCCAGGAGTTATCAACTGAATTATTTCCACCTTCCTGACAGTGAAGCATCAATCGCCTTGCAGTACAATAAAGTTATTTTTGTCGGTTTGCTAAAGAGATTTGGCTTTCATTAATCTTTTCTGCTTTATTTGAAACGAAGTGTTTAATTTTACATTATTGGCTAGTTTCAACTGTTCGCTGCATTTCAAGTGCACGTATGGGATTATGCCATAATAAAGAACCATACATGAGATAATACAGTATTATGCATTTTAGGACGGTTCACGAAATTCCGATGCTCTTGGAGTATCCTCTGATGTCTTGTTTCTTTAATGACATAATGTAAGATCTTTTAATGTTTTACATGTACGAACATATTGGCTTCCTGCGTCATCGCAGCTGCGTAAGCGAGCTGACGCCTATTACCTGGTGCTCTCTTCCAACCGCTGAAACGAACTTATTTCTAACAGGTCGCAGGAAAATATTGCGAATGGTGGTTTCAAAAGCGTTACATTCAAACCAAATTATCTTTTACGCAAGATGAACTATGTGCGAGAATGTACGATGAATTACTTAAATCACAAAGCGTTTGACTCTCATTTAAAAATCAACTCTTTGAGGACGACCATTTAGAAGAATTTCGAGCCCAGAAGATCAGACATTTTCGTCGTTATTAAAAATTTTACCGGCAGATTTGTGTGATGTATCTTAAAGTGTAACACGCGCAAAAAAGATCAACAATACGCGTGGAAGCTTAGCTTCTCTTCCAGCTTATTAATCTTTGAGAACAAATGGCTCTGAGCAGTATGGAACTTAACATCTGAGGTCATCAGTTCCCTAGAACTTAGAACCACTTAAACCTAACCAACCTAAATACATCACACACATCGATGTCCGAAGCAGGATTCGAACCTGCGACCGCAGCAGTCGCGCGGCTCCAGACTGAAGCGCCTAGAACCCCTTGACCACCGCGGCCGGCTTTGAGATCAATATTATATGTGAATGCTATGTGTATTAATTTAAACCATTAACTTTTCTTATTTGCGTGTTCGCGCTACTTCAGAGTGATCTTGCTATTGGCTGACTAAATCCCGTGTCCTATGCTGTCATCGGCTGGCGAGATCACGTGACATGAGCTATGATTGGCTTAGAAAAGCGTATCGCAATCTCGATTTCAATGCTACGGAAAAGTGACATGCGATGTTTGGTGGAATTCAAATTTGTACCTTCGTAACACGGAAATATGCAGCGTACATGTTGCTGCACATCAAAGGTCTTTCAAAACGTGTCACCCCCCACCCCAAGTTTCGTTTTCTAAAGTGCCGGGAAATTCTACGTCGGTAGAGAAAAGGTGCCTAATATGAGACACACTTTTGTAAACCCATTTGAAAGACCTAAGAGTAAATGCAATTGTATTTTTTATTATGGTAATAAGATCTTCCATTATTTAATTTTATCATACAATTATCGTATTTGCAATAATAAACAATCTTTCAGAGTAGTTATTAAATGTTCACAAACAAGGCATTTCGCAGAAATGAGATCAAGGTTTCCTAATATGAGAAAGTAATAATATTATGCTGTAATTATTTTATTACATAATAATGACATATGAAAATAAAATTTTTACATGTTCATTCATTTCTGTTATCCTTGACTCATTTCACACTACTTAGGTTTATAATTACGGCATCCGAGGCAAACAAAATTGTCTTCTGTGACACCGCAATCTTCGTGAGCCCAGCGATAACATTTCGTGCACTGTGCCCATTTCTCCTCGTGTTTGCCTTCAGAAAAGCGCCCAGTACAGAACAGGCACTCTGCATCATCATCATCGCTGCTGTCTGAATCCCCACTGTCATCAAGATGGACATCGGATGCCGAGTCACTAGACGATACTTCTGCTTTAGGTTTACGATTGGAAGATTTTTCACTCCTCTCCCCAAATAACTTTCTGGCTGCTTTCTTAGCTTCAGCCTCTGATTTCTTCTGTTTAGATTCTTGCAATTGCTTCACATAAGGAGTTGAAGGTAGTAACGCAGCAGAGCACAAACGCGATGTCTGACGTATTTGACTAACTTCAGGTGGTTTTGCGATGTGTGGGAGAGGTCTGATGTCTGCCGGGCTGACAGCTTGATCATCACCATCAGTAGTTCCATTTTCGTTTTTGGTATCTGAAGAGCGTTAGCATGGCGATGAATTGAAAATTCATGTTCCCTAAAGATGTTTCTGTTGCATGGGATGAGACCTGTTTTTCTGAAGGCATTCACAGATGCTTCCATTGTTTCTGCTCGGTTGTAAGCTGCCCCAAATAACTTGGCTATTAAGATGGGGTGATAACATGACCTGGGTTACTTGCCAACCACGTTTATATCTCTTGGACATAGTAGGTTTTCAAATGCCCCTTAAAGCCGACGTCAAGTGGGTGCATTTTATGCGCTGAGTAAGGTGGAAAACATACAACATGAACATTATTTTCTTTATCTAACATATCGGGCTTCTTTGTGTGGGAATAATGCCCATCAAGAATCAAAATGACAGGATCATTTGAAGATGGCTTTACATGACTCACAAAATGATCAAACCACTGAGTAAAAATGTGAGTTTGTATCCAGCCACTTGAATGACAAGCTGATATTGATCCTGCAGGTGCACCATCCATCAAATAACAGCAATAAAAGAATGCAGTAATGTCCACTCACCTGTAAGCTGAAATATTGTCTCGACACCGATGTCGCAAAAACTCCAAACACAAGAAATTTTGTATCAACCTCTGTGTACTGTGTCCGGCTCAACTATGGCTTCGTACTCGCTGTGTCGTCGTCTGGCACACATTATTGGGGTGTCTCATATTAGGGGACTATCGCATAATAGGCACCTTTCCTGTGTACAGGATGTTACAAAAAGGTACGGCCAAACTTTCAGGAAACATTCCTCACACACAAAGAAAGAAAATGTGTTGTATGGACATGTATCTGGACCCGCTTACTTTCCATGTTAGAGCTCATTTTATTACTTCTCTTCAAATCACATTAATCATGGAATGGAAACACACAGCTACAGGACGTACCAGCGTGACTTCCAACACTTTGTTACAGGAAATGTTCAAAATATCATCCGTTAGTGAGGATACGTGGATCCATCCTCCGTCGCATGGAATCCCTGATGCGCTGATGCAGCCCTGGAGAATGGCATATTGTATCACAGCCGTCCACAATACGAACACGAAGAGTCTCTACATTTGGTACCGGGGTTGCGTAGATAAGAGCTTTCAAAAGCCCCCATAAATGAAAGTCAAGAGGGTTGAGGTCAGGAGAGCGTGGAGGCCACGGAATTGGTACGCCTGTACCAATCCATCGGTCACCGAATCTGTTGTTGAGAAGCGTACGAACACTTCGACTGAAATGTGCAGGAGCTCCATCGTGCGTGAACCACATGTTGTGTTTTACTTGTAAAGGCACATGTGCTAGAAGCACAGGCAGAGTATCCCGTATGAAATTATGATAACGTGCTCCATTGAGCGTAGGTGGAAGAACATGGGGCCCAATGAAGACATCAACAATGCCTGCCCAAACGTTCACAGAAAATCTGTGATTGCACAATTGCTTGCGGATTCTCGTCAGCCCACACATTTTGATTGTGAAAATTTAAATTTGATCACGTTGGGATGAAGCCTCATCCGTAAAGAGAACATCTGCACTGAAATTAGGATTGACACATTGTTGGATGAACAATTCGCAGAAGTGTACCCGTGGAGGCCAATCAGCTGCTGATAGTGCCTGCACACGCTGTACATGGTACAGAAACAACTGATTCTCCCGTAGCACTCTCCACACAGTGACGTGGCCAACGTTACCTTGTACAGCAGCAGCTTCTCTGACGCTGACATTATGGTTATCGTCAACTGCCCGAAGAATTGCCTCGTCCATTGCAGGTGTCCACGTCGTTCTAGGCCTTCCCCAGTCGCGAGTCAGAGGCTGGAATGTTTCGTTTTCCCTAAGACGGCGATCAATTGCTTCAAACGTCTTCCTGTCGGGACACCTTCGTTCTGAAAATCTGTCTCGATACAAACGTACCGCGCCACGGCTATTGCCTCCGTGCTAATCCATACATCAAATGGGCATCTGCCAACTCCGAATTTGCAAACATTGCACTTACTGCAAAACCACGTTCGTGATGAATACTAACCTGTTGATGCTACGTACTGATGTGCTTGATGCTAGTACTGCAGAGCAATGAGTCGCACGTCAACACAAGAACCGAAGTCAACATTACCTTCCTTCAATTGGGCCAACTGGCGGTGAATCGAGGAAGTAAAGTACATGCTGACGAAACTAAAATGAGCTCTAACATGGAAATTAAGCGTTTCCGGACACATGTCCACATAACATCTTTTCTTTATTGGTGTGTGAGGAATGTTTCCTGAAAGTTTGTCCGTACCTTTTTGTAACACCGTATATAAAACCATAAACATTTAAAGAATTGATGAGTTTTACAGTGCCGAGGAAGAGTATACTGTCACTTAACACGGAAAAAAGTGTATTTTCACCCGGAGAAAGTGTATTTTTAACCGGGAAATCCGGGAACCTTTTTTTTCCTTGTCCCCGTATACACCCTTTAACTACTTTTTTCATTCATCTTTTCAGTGGTTCGAGATGTTTTTTATTTCGTGACACGCATGTTAAGAGGAAGCCTGTGCTCGGCTGCCCACAGCACGACGGCACCGCCCGCTACCGGCGGCGGCAACACCACCACCACCACCAGCAGCAGCAGCGGCGGCGGCAGACCTACCGTGGTGAGCCAGAGGGCGGACCCCGCCCAGGAGACATACTCGCTGTCGGTGTCGCCGCCGCTGCAGCCCGGCGCCCGCTACGTGCTCGAGATCCCCTTCCGAGGCGTGCTGCGCGACTCCCTCACCGGCTTCTACCGCACCTCCTACCGCGAGGACGGCCGCACCAAGTGAGTCTACAGGAATGAAACTCATGTAAACAGACGCACTCGCTGTGGTCGGTCAGCCGCCGTACCGCACGTAGGTTCCACTTATATACCAAGCCTGTTGAGTGTGTGGTCCAGTTCGTGGCTCACAACACGAACCACACGCCACTGCTAAGCACTAATGAAGGACTGGGTCCCTTACTTCGATTGCACATAATTCATTAAGGTCAATCCAACACATTTACGAGGGCTATCCACAAAGTACATTACGTTTTGCAATTAAAAATAAAGTATTGGAATTTTTTTATTATATACAGATGAAAGCCACACTTAAATACTACTTTTCTACATAGTTGCCATTTAAATTAAGGCACTTATCGAAGCGATGGAAGAGCTTGGAAATTCCTTCGTCGTAAAATTCGGCCGCCTGCGCCTTCGACCACGTGGTTACCTCTTCTTGAAGCCGTGCGTCGTCATCAAAATGCTGCATAGCCAGCCACTTCTTCATTGCTGGTAATAAGTGGAAGTCGCTCGATGCCAGGTCGGGATTGAGGAAACAACTCCCACTTAAAATATTCGAGAACTTCACGAGTGGCATTTGCCGTGTGGGCCCGGGCGTTGTCGTGAATGAGCAAGATCTTTGATCCCAACTGTCCCCTGCGCTTGTTTTGTATTGCTCTTCTGAGGTTGTGCAGAGTTTGGCAATACTTTCGAGAGTTTATTGTAGTGCCTCTTTCCAGGAAATCCACAAAAATCACACCTTTTCTGTCCAAAAAGACAGTCGCCATCACCTTCCTTGCCGACATTGTCTGCATGCATTTCTTGGGTTTTTGGGGGAATTTGTGTGCCCCCACTGCATTGACTGCAATTTTGTCTCGCAGTTCACATGTTTAACCCATGTTTCAATGCCAGTAACGATGCGATCGAGTAATGAGTCGCCATCTTTCTCGTAAGCGTCCAAAAACAACGCTGCAGCCATTCGCTGATTTTTGTGGCTGTCATGATTTTTGGTATCCATCTTGCACAAAACTTGTGGTAACTAAGCTTTTCGGTAATGATTTCGTGCAACAAACTTCGTGAAATTTGTGGAAAACTCGTAGAGAGTTCCGTTATTGTGAAATTACAGTTTCCACGGACCGCGGCATCGACTTTTTCGACAAGTTCGGCAGTCACTATGCTGGGTCTTCCACTTCGCTCTTCGTCGTGACCGTTAGTTCGGCCATTTTTAAACTTTATGACCCATTGACGCACTCCACCTCCAGTAATTATGTTGTCCCCATACACTTCACAAAGCTGCCTATAGATTTCTATCGGTGTACAGTTTTTTGCAGTCACAAACCTTATTACAGCACGCACTTCACACTGCGCGGCATTTTCAATTAACGCTGACATTTAAAACTGTCACAGTAACTCAACGGAGTACAGCACGAACCTCTCACTAGCACGGCAGGATGCCTACTGAGCGGCGGAATGCCATGACACCAAGATGGCCGCGCTAGCTCCGCCTTTAACGGACACAAACGAAAACGTAATGTACTTTGTGGATAGCCCTCGTATTTCAAATCACATAAATGAAGTTACATTTGAATCTGTTGTTGTTATGGTCTTAAGTCCTGACACTGGTTTGATGCAGGTGTCCATGCTACTCTATCCTGTACCAGCTTCTTCATCTCCCAGTACCTACTGCAACCTCCATCATTCTGAATCTGCTTAGTGTATTCATGTTTTGGTCTCCCTCTACGATTTTTACCCTCCACGCTGTCCTCCAGTATTAAATTGGTGATCCATTGATGCCTCAGAACATGTACTACCAACCGATCCCTTCTTTTAGTCAAGTTGTGCCACAAATTCCTCAACAATCCTATTCAGTACCTCTTCATTAGTTATCTGATCTACCCATCTAATCTTCAGCATTCTTCTGTAGCGCCACATTACGAAAGCTTCTATTCTCCTCTTGTCCAAACTATTTATCGTCCATGTTTCATTTCCATACATGGCTACCCTCCATACAAATACTTTCAGAAACGACTTCCTGACACTTAAATCTATACTCGATGTTAACAAATTTCTCTTCTTCAGAAACGTTTTCCTTGCCATTGCCAGTCTACATTTTATGTCCTCTCTACCTCGACCATCATCAGTTATTTTGCTCTACAAATAGCAAAACTCCTTTACTACTTTCAGTGTCTCATTTCCTAATCTAGGTCCTGAGCATCACCCGACTTAATTCGACTACATTCCATTATCCTCGTTTTGCTTTTGTTGATGTTCATCTTATACCCTCCATTCAAGACACTGTCCATTCCGTTCAACTGCTTTTCCGAGTCCTTTTACTTTCTCTGACAGAATTCCAATGTCATCGGCGAACCACAAAGTTTTTAATTTTTCTCCATGGATTTTAATACCTACTCCTAATTTTTCTTTTGTTTCCTTTACTGCTTTCTCAATATACAGATTGAATAGCATGGGGGATAGGCTACAACCCTGTCTCACTCCCTTCCCAACCACTGCTTCCCTTTCATGTCCCTCGACTCTTGTAAATGCCATCTGCTTTCTATACAAATTGTAAATAGCCTTCTGTATTTTACCCCTGCCACCTTAAGAATTTGAAAGAGAGTATTCCAGTCAACATTGTCAAAAGCCTTCTCTAAGTCTACAAATGCTAGAAACGTAGGTTTGCCTTTCCTTAATCTAGCTTCTAAGATAAGTCGTAGGGTCAGTATTACGTGTTCCAACATTTCTATGGAATTAAAAGTGATCTTCCCCGAGGTTGGCTTCTACCAGTTTTTCCATTCGTCTGTAAAGAATTCGCGTTAGTATTTTGCAGCTGTGAGTTATTAAACTGATACTTCGGTAATTTTCACATCTATCTGACATTAAAGAGGAATAAAAAAAAACAATTTCAATATCAGCTGATTTAGTGCGGAAGCGCGAGTTTAGCCAATAACCAGATAAACTAAACAATTCACCATAATTCAAAAGAAAGAGAGAAACAAAATTGAATCAATACGCCCCACTGAGAAATATCCTAAAAAAACTTAAAATACTACTCAAAAGAATACACTCAAGTGGGGAGCAGTCATTCACCCCACAGAACACTTCAAAATGAGTTCAATAACACAGCTGCGTGCCCCAGAAAACACCAAGCCATTAAATACACTTCATTTGATGAATACCAAATACTCATTAACATTATGCTATTGCTGTTTGAAATGCAGTGTCCCAAAGAAACAGGGGCTTATTCTGAAAGAACAGTTTTTTTGTGTTTAAATTACAGTATTAAGGAATTCCAAAAGATGCCCAATCGAACCCCCTCCCCCCTTTCAGTTGAGGTACAAATCTTTCCCCTTTCTAGGCGGAGGCTGAGCCAGTTTTGCTGTGCAATCTTACAGGACACCTTGAAGCAGTAACAGACAAGGGCTCGGCACCCACAAGTAACACAGGCTAAGAGTCAGGCTGGGAGCACATCCTACGAGAACTTGTTCACACTAAGCTCACCACAAGCTGTAGACATTCCGCCCGAACATCCGCTTGCGGTGGCTGCCAGAAGGACGAAGCAACCGACAGGCCCACGCCGTGTTTCTCACACAGGCACCTCAATTTGTACAAACATCTAGGCCAACACCAACTCCAGACTACCCTCTCACTGCGAGGCTTGGCACAGTTTATATGAAATGCCTTCCAGGCAACCAGTAACCGCCGCAGGAGTTTCCTGATTAGCAAACATCCCCAGCGTAACAGACATCACATGTGTGCTTACGCCCGAGCCACAACTCCGCCAGTCTCACCGGCTGCCCCAAACCGACTGCCTCTCGCCGTCCCGCGCGCCCCCGGCGAAAACGCAAAGATGCTCATGCCCGGGGACGCGCCAGAGATAACAAATCGATCGCTGATGATCGACCAGCGATCTGGCTCGTGCCCGGGGACGCGCCAAAGATAACAAGCCGATCGCTGATGATCGACCAGCGATCTGGCTCGTGCCCGGGGACGCGCCAAAGATAACAAGCCGATCGCTGATGATCGACCAGCGATCTGGCTCGTGCCCGGGGACGCGCCAAAGATAACAAGCCGATCGCTGATGATCGACCAGCGATCTGGCTCGTGCCCGGGGACGCGCCAAAGATAACAAGCCGATCGCTGATGATCGACCAGCGATCTGGCTCGTGCCCGGGGACGCGCCAAAGATAACAAGCCGATCGCTGATGATCGACCAGCGATCTGGCTCAGTGTGGGCTATGTTTCTTGGAACTGACTGGATTTTCTGGTCCTACTGAACCGCTCATTCACTGGAAATGGTTATACTGAACTACTCGGAGACCATTTTCAGCCATTCGCGGACTTCATGTTCCCAAGGAACGATGGAATTTTTATGGATGACGTTTACACCGTGTCACCTAACCACAATTGATCGCGACTGGTATGAAGAACATTCTGGACAGTTCGAGGGAATAATCTGGCCACCCACATCGCCCAACACGAATCCTATCGAACATTTATGTGACATAATCGGGAGATCAGTTCATGCACAACATACTGTACCGGCAACAATTTCGCAATTATGGACAGGTATAGAGACAGTGTGGCTCAGCATTCCTGTAGGCGATTTCCAACTATTTGTTGATTCCATTCTACGTCGAGCTGCGGCACTACGGTGGGTAAAAGGAGGTCTGACGCGATATTAGGAGGTATACCAGGACTTAAGTCACCTAAATGTAGTAACATATTTATCTCATCTTGTAATCGAAGATGACCCGATACTGCTGTATTAAACTGTCTTACGTAAAATATACATTGAAATACAAGGTTTTATCAACTCAGTGTACAATCCGTCACACAGAATTTTCTAGTTTATTTACAATTGTTTGTTAAGTAGTTTAGTAACTATAACAATGATGTCCTTTGAAAGAGTCATAGAATTTATAAGTACTAAATAATACATCAGGCTATTTATACATGCCGCCCAGTGTGGCCGTGTGGTTCTGGCGCTTCAGTCTGTGTGACCGCTATGGTTGCAGGTTCCAATCCTACTTCGGGCATGGATGTGTGTGCTGTCCTTAGGTTAGTTAGGTTTAAGTAGTTCTAAGTTCTAGGGGACTGATGACCTCAGAAGTTAAGTCCCATAGTGCTCAGAGCAATTTGAACCATTTTGATGTGGGCCTGTAATTCACCGGATTACTCCTACTTCCCTTTTTGGGTATTGGTGTGCCTTGAGCAATTTTCCAGTCTTTAGGTACGGGTCTTTCTGTGATCCTGTGGTTTTGCTAAATATGAAGCTATTTTATCAGCATGCTCTGAGAGGAACCTCACTGGTATACAATATGGGCCGGAGGCATTGCTTTTATTAAGTGATTTAAGCTGCTTCGTTACACAGAGTTTTGCGAAATTTTTAGATGGCATAGTTAGCGGAGCAACGCGTTTGCATTAAATTTTGTTTGAAACTCAATAAAACCTTTACAGAGATACACCATATGATGCAGGAAGCCTATGTGGTGAGTGCTCAAGGTGTACTCGGTGTGAAGAATGGTTTACACGGTTTAAACATGGTCGGACTGAAGTTAAACATGACATTCGTTCAGGACGCCCATCGGCATCTACCGACGACGCTCATGCCAGGAACGTCACGAAATTGTGTATGCCAATCGAAGACTGGCTGTCCGAGATACTGGACAAGAACGTAATATTTCAGTTGGATCGCGTCATAAAATCCTGACACAGCATCTAGGAATGCTGCAACATGAACTCAACAGAACTGATCTGGTGCCAAGTTAAAGAGGTTTGTCGCGAGAAATAATTTTAGCAGCCAGCCGTACTGCAACTGGTGCATGAAGCTTTGCCAGTGTCGAATGCTGGGGGGATACAAAACGGCACGTCATAAAAGAAGAGAAGAAAATTGTGGCGCTTGGATGGCTCCGTGGATTGTATTGTTGATCTAGGCGCTTCAGTCTGGAACCGCGTGACCCCTACGGTCGCAGGTTCGAATCCTGCCTCGGGCATGGATGTGTGTGATGTCCTTAGGTTAGTTAGGTTTAAGTAGTTCTAAGTTCTAGGGGACTGATGACCTAAGATGTTATGTCCCATAGTGCTCAGAGCCATTTGAACCATTTTTGTACTGTTGATCGACGCGTTAATCAACGTAGCCGATGACAGTTTCAATACTGAAATTTATATGTCGGATTCGTATATGAAAAAGAGTTCAGAGATTAGCAGACGACTGAGTAAGTAATGTCTTCATTGGCCTCAATATTTAACTATTCGAAGAAATCCCTGCAGTACGCTTTTGCGTTACACATATCCCGCGCGTAAAAATTTCCCTGTGCTTGGGTTATAAATTTTCATCACCCTTGTTTTTAATTATAATATTTTGGTAGTTAAGAACTAGATCATATTGTGCTTTCCGCCTGGCGACCTAATGAAGCGTTTTGCGGAATATTATTTCATTCTGTTTAAAAATTCGAAGGTATATTGTTTCTCTGCGCGTCACCTTTTACATCCTAACTCAGTTGCTCACATCAGTTCAGGTTAGTTGGACCAGCTGGCTGGTTAGTGTTGTCCACAGGAAATGCGTCGCTAAAGTTGCTGTCCAGTTGTTATAGTTCAGTCGATATGCGCGCAACGCGCAGAAGAAAACGTATCGCTGTTACTCTACTTGACTGTACTCGGGACAGTTTGACTCCCACTCCACATCAAACGAAACCGAATGAGATTCCAGCAAACACGGAAGAATACATGATGTAATGTTTTCATTCGCTGCGCAGAACATTTCTGCCCGCCATTTTACGGAAAGATTTCTCCTACAAGGGCAGATTTTTGGCATGCTTAACCCGTCCTCACACGGGACGTGGTTCTATTCTCGAAGCCTGTCAGACATGGTGTCCTTCATAGTCGCTTCGACTTAACGACTGCTACATCTCACGGACCATAACGTTACTCGTGATTTGCGCAAAACACCTTCGTTGGCTCTTGCCGAAGAAAAGTGGAGGAAATGGAAATTGAACATAGAATAATGCCGCACAACGATCTGACTACATACTGTAAGAAATTTGGTAAGTCAAGTCAATCCTCATCCCATTTCCGATTATAAATTTAATATATTTAAAGTATATTCTCTAATGTCAATGTTCGCCCCGATAGCTGAGTGGACGCCGGCACGCCGGACTGAGTGACCAAGCGGTTCTAGGCACTACAGTCTGGAACCGCACGACCGGTACGGTCGCAGGTTCGAATTCTGCCTAGGGCATGGATTTGTGTGATGTGCTTAGGTTAGTTAGGTTTAAGTAGTTCTAAGTTCTAGGGGACTGATAACCTCAGATTTTAAGTTCTATAGTGCTCAGAGCCATTTGAATCATTTTGATGCCGGCAGGGTAGCTCACCGTGTTCAGTCAGAGGGCTGCCTGGCCTGTGAAAAAAAGAGAGAGAGAGAGAGAGAGAGAGAGAGTGTGAACTGAGTGAAAAGATCAACAACGAACTACAAACTACAACGGATGTCATGTAACGACCGCTGCGGCGGTCTGTCACCCCAGAGGGCCCGGGTTCGATTCCCGGCTGGTCGGAGATTTTCTTCGCTCAGGGACAGGGTGTTGTTTTGTTCTCGTTATAATTTCATCATCATCAGTGGAAGGCAACGAAAACCGCCTCTCTAATCACTTCCCTAGACGCTCATGCGGTGTACCTCTCTGACAAGAGAGAACACACCCTGACAAGACAGAACACAAAAGTTTTTTTTTTCCCCCTAATGTCAATTTGCGCACCCATAATATCCATAATAATATGGATGTTGCGTTGACTGCTATCACTCTGAAATAACGTGCTTCGTCACATAGACTTAAAGATCGTTTCATAGTTTAGTGTCGCTGGAAGAGGAGTTTTTTCGAAGCTGCTCACTTTCATTGACGAAGCTATTTACAGCAAGATGCAAATGTGATGTAGCCCATGAAACCAAGAGATAGATATGCATATATTGCACGGAGTCTCATAATAGCAAAAACTTCGAGTATGTAATTAGGGTTTATTTACTGCTACAGACCTGCAGCCACGCGATTGCTGGCCACAGGGAAACATTCCAGCCGTTGGCCTTTGCAAAAATAATTACAGAACAAAAAATGGTTCAAATAGCTCTGAGCACTAAGGGACTTAACAGCTATGGTCATCAGTCCCCTAGAACGTAGAACTATTTAAACCTAACTAACCTAAGTACAGCACACAACACCCAGTCATCACGAGGCAGAGAAAATCCCTGACCCGGCCGGGAATCGAACACTGGCGCGGGAAGCGAGAACGCTACCGCACGACCACGAGCTGCGGACACTTACAGAGCACACATTATTTGTAACAAATAACATCGCCATCTGAAGGTAACACGTCTATTAAATTAATAAGAAAGACACGGAATCTTTTATAAAACAAAAATGAAGGAAAAACAATCAGTTTAGTAGCATGTGGTCGCTAATCTGTTCTTTTGTTTGTGTCGTGCCCATTCAGCCAGCTCAGAAGTGGAATGTAAGTTATGACGATACGAAGGTAAGGACAGCACAACACTCAGTCTCCGAGCGGAGAAAATCGCTGACTCGGCGGGGAATAAAACCCAGACCCCTCAGCTTTTCAGTCAGCTGCGTTTACTGCGCAGTTACCGGGTCGGACTACCTTTCTCTTCATAGCTCACGAGTCACAACACTATCAGTTTACACTACATATTCGAGATAGTAATTGTTTATGGTACACACTGCCTAAAGACGGCATCTAGAAATATATATTTTTTTGTTTTTAATATGCAAATTGTACCAGAAAGACGAGCTTATGACAGATCATCATTGTGCCATAACACTGAAACAGTATACTTTCATAGCAGCCAAGTTATAAGACTAAAAACATCAACTTCAGGAAGCGTTTACCTACCGATATGTGGTTTCCTGTCATTTTATTATTCAATGATGATGACGACGGCGGCGCCGCCGCCGCCGCCGCCGCCGATGGTGATTGGTTTGTGGGGCGCTCAACTGTGGAGTCATCAGCGCCCGTACAAAGTCCCAATTTTTACACAGCCCAATTTTTGTACCGAGTCCTGTCTACCCCCGGTCACGAATGATGATGATGATGATGAGGAGGAGGAGGAGGAGGAGAACAACACAAACACCCAGTTCCCGGGCAGAGACAATCCCCCAACCTGGGCGGGAATCGAACCCTGTTTATTATTCGGCAGTTCTTCAATTTGCTCATGCTTCCAAACCACATACTCTAAAATTAATAAAACCCTCCCTGCGCAGTGCCGATGGTACTGTTACCGACGACTGTGCCGCTAAAGCGGAGTTATTGAACGCAGTTTTCCGAAATTCCTTCACCAGGGAAGACGAATGGAATATTCCAGAATTTGAAACACGAACATCTGCTATCATGAGTTTCTTAGAAGTAGGTACCTTAGGGGTTGCGAAGCAACTCAAATCGCTTGATACGGGCAAGTCTTCAGGTCCAGATTGTATACCGATTAGGTTCTTTTCAGATTACGCTGATACTATAGCTCCCTACTTAGCACTTATATACAACCGCTCGCTCACAGATAGATCGGTACCTACAGATTGGAAAATTGCGCAGGTCGCACCAGTGTTTAAGAAGGGTAGTAGGAGTAATCCATTTAACTGCGAGAGTCGCTAGAGTTGATTGGTCAGAGGTTTGACGAGAATACCACTGAACTTTTTAGGCATATCTTGACTTCCACGTATTTTCTTTTTAATGGAGAATCCTACGAACAAACGGAGGGAGTCGCCATGGGTAGCCCACTCTCACCGGTGGTAGCGAATTTGTACATGGAGAACTTCGAGGAGGAAGCCCTGTCGTCATCCGAATGGAAACCTACTTGTTTTTTCCGTTACGTGGACGACACGTTCGTCATCTGGCCACATGGTATGGATAAACTCCTTGACTTCCTTACACATCTAAACTCCATACACCCCAACATCAAATTCACTATGGAGGCTGAAACGGAGGGTAAAATACCTTTCCTTGACGTCTTGGTCAGGAGAAGGGCTGACGGCACCCTAGGTCATGGGGTGTATCGAAAGACAACACACACTGATCTGTATTTGCACGCAGACAGCTGCCACCAGCCTTCACAGAGAAATGGGGTACTTAAAACTCAAGTACATAGAGCGCGCACTATCTCTGACACAGAGAGTCTACCCCAGGAATTGGAACATCTGAGAACTGTGTTTCGAAAAAATGGGTACTCAGAGTGGCAGATCCAACGTGCTCTCCGCCCAACCACTGCAGCACAACCTGTGGAGATGGATGAAATCACGAGGGAGGAGGTAGGCACTGCATTTATTCCATACACAGGCGCACTCTCGGGGAAAATCGCCCGCATTCTGAAGAAACACCGTGTCGGAACTGTGTTTTGTCCTCCGAATAAAACTCGTGCAGTGGTGTGGAGCCCCAAAGATGACCTCGGTTTGAGGGAGGCCGGCGTGTACCAGATTCCGTGTCAATGTGGCAAGTCGTATATTGATCAGACGATGCGTACCGTCGAGGCTCGATGCCATGAACACCAGAGGCACACTCGACTGACGTATCCGAGCAAGTCGGCGGTCGCTGAACATTGTTTGTCGGAAAATCACGGTATGGAGTATGACCGCACGAGGATTCTGGTACAGACGTCGAGATACTGGGACAGCGTTGTTAGAGAGGCCATCGAAATTCGCACCAATGACGACCTCATAAACCGTGACTGTGGCTATAATCTTAGCAAGGTTTGGGAACCAGCGATGGGGTTAATCAAGAGTAAATCGAGCAAACGCATAGTTGTGACGACCACGGCGGACAGAGCCATCACACCGACGTCATCTCAGACGCCGTCGCAATCTGTTCCACCGCGCTACCGTGGCGCGGGGCGCGGACGGCGGAGGGAGCGCGCCGCGGGCGGAGGGTATTTAAATCGGCCGCCGCCGCGACCGAACCCAGTTCCCCCTGAGCAGCCGTAGCGTACGGATCTCCGTGCCGGCGCGTTCACAGGAGCTCAGTCCGTCAGTTCACCTGATGATGGCGACATGTTTGATCGCCGAAATATTGTGCCCGTTGGACACTATAGACCGGCAGTACACCCGTGGATATTTTGATCATTTAACTACAGACCTATATCACTGACGTCGGTTTGCAGTAGCGTTTTGGAGCATATACTGTATTCAAACAGTATGAATCACCTGGAAGGAAACGATCTATTGACACGTAATCAGCATGGCTTCAGAAAACATCGCTCTTGTGCAACGTAGCTACCACTTTATTCGCACGAAGTAATGGCCGCTATCGACAGGGGATCTCAAGTTGATTCCATATTTCTAGATTTCCGGAAAGCTTTTGACACCGTTCCTCACAAGCGACTTCTAATCAAGCTGCGGGCCTATGGGGTATCGTCTCAGTTGTGCGACTGGATTCGTGATTTCCTGTCAGGAAGGTCGCAGTTCGTAGTAATAGACGGGAAATCATCGAGTAAAACGGAAGTGATATCAGGTGTTCCCCAGGGAAGCGTCCTGGGACCTCCGCTGTTCCTGATTTATATAAATGACCTGGGTGACAATCTGAGCAGTTCTCTCAGATTTTTCGCAGATGATGCTGTAATTTACCGTCTAGTAAGGTCATCCGAAGACCAGTATCAGTTGCAAAGCGATTTAGAAAAGATTGCTGTATGGTGTGTCAGGTGGCAGTTGACGCCAAAATAACGAAAAGTGTGAGATGATCCACATGAGTTCCAAAAGAAATCCGTTGGAATTCGATTACTCGATAAATAGTACAATTCTCAAGGCTGTCAATTCAACTAAGTACCTGGGTGTTAAAATTACGAACAACTTCAGTTGGAAGGACCACATAGATAATATTGTGGGGAAGGCGAGCCAAAGGTTGCGTTTCATTGGCAGGACACTTAGAAGATGCAACAAGTCCACTAAAGAGACAGCTTACACTACACTCGTTCGTCCTCTGCTAGAATATTGCTGCGCGGTGTGGGATCCTCACCAGGTGGGATTGACGGAGGACATCGAAAGGGTGCGAAAAAGGGCAGCTCGTTTTGTATTATCACGTAATAGGTGAGATAGTGTGGTAGATATGATACACGAGTTGGGATGGAAGTCATTACAGCATAGACGTTTTTCGTCGCGGCGAGACCTTTTTACGAAATTTCAGTCACCAACTTTCTCTTCCGAATGCGAAAATATTTTGTTGAGCCCAACCTACATAGGTAGGAATGATCATCAAAATAAAATAAGAGAAATCAGAGCTCGAACAGAAAGGTTTAAGTGTTCGTTTTTCCCGCGCGCTGTTCGGGAGTGGAATAGTAGAGAGATAGTATGATTGTGGTTCGATGAACCCTCTGCCACGCACTTAAATGTGAATTGCAGAGTAGTCATGTAGATGTAGATGTAGATACAATATGCAAACCCACCATTTCAATATAGCGGCTCCAGTTCTGACGTAAAAACTATGTCCCATCTCATTGGTCCCGTTCCTCTCCACGTGGTACAAATCTGGCATGCTAGCTTCTTTGTTTCACACTCGGTAGTGTAGTGAAGTCCCACATTGTGACGTCACGAGCACCTCGTTCGCGTGCGTTTTCACGTCCCGTGAGAGGACGGTTTTAGAGACACTATAGACACCTATATTATATGCGGATTTTAGAATCTTCACTTCTAAGATGGGGAATTTATTACGTTTTTCTAGCACTGCAATGAACGTAGCTTGTGGCGGCTGCCTGCCTGCCTACAGGACAGTAAGTACTTCTCGCGTCAGATACCATCTTACCTAAAGCAGGCTTAGTTCTAGGATGATTGGGCAAATGTGTTAACAGTTCTTACAGGAGTATAAATACCCGTGCGAATTAAATTCCGTGATAATATAGGAGACATGATCAAAGGTTTCAACGCCGCTTGTAGATGACAGCAGCAGTATTGTTGCGCTTCGAAATATTTATTTATTATTTTACTGTCCGCCTCAGTAGCCAAGCGATTTCCCAGAACCGCTTAGGGCGAATGCCGTGATGGTTCCTTCGAAAGGGCATAGCCACTTTTCCTTCTCCGTTCTTCCCTAATCCGTCCCTAACGACCTCGTTGTCGAAGATACGTTAAACACTTATACCGTCCTTCAGCAGAGCCTCACTCAGTCACACTCGGCCCTCTTTTAAATACAAAATATCTTTCAGTGGCTTGTTTCTGATACTCCTACAATAAATCACATGATGAAACGTTCCCACTCAGTCCAAAAAGTTTCGAGACTGGATTAATAAAAATTGAGGACCATTAAGATGCTGGTTTCGGCTCTTCAGATATTCCCTGTAGCCTACCCCCACTTGAGTACAAAACGCAGAACGTTCATACAACCAAGTGATGTTGTCGCAATAATTCTTCTTTTGGATGGTGTTCAATTTTCATGTCACATTGGCTTCAATGTTGGTTATGTCGTCAAAAGACATCACCATTTATGGGAATTTCTGCACTTTGTCGTTTTGTGGTGGCTTCGCCTTGTTAGTACCAAGTCTCATCATCCATGAAAGAATAGCCAGCGTTTTGCATTTCACTCAAGTCATGGCTGGCGACCACATGCCGTCGTTTCTTTCGGAGTCAACACGTGTGTGACAAAGTGTGCACACGATTTTTTCCTCTTCTCCAAAAGATGTGGAAAATGTCTTGAACGCTTAATTTAGAGATGATCCTCCCTTGCGATTTGTGACACAACGACTTTCACACGCTACTGTCACACATCCAGTGCTTAACATTGCCAGCTCACAAATGATTTGTCGAATCCACTTCTGTAACTACAGTCGTTAGTTCAAGGTGCCACAGTTGTTACTGCAATGACGTTGCTTATACGCCAGGAGTAAAATCCGTCCCGGGACTTTTTGATGGATAGTGTATACCATGGATGACTACAGCCTATAAATGCGATCTTGAGACGTTTTGTCCATTTACCACTGGTCGCAGCTGCAGCTTCTTACAGTTCTTCCTGCCTATTAACTAATAGGCAATAAAGAGTTCAGATTTTCTAGAGAGTTCTTGTTCTCTAGATTACAAATAATCCCATCCGCTAGTAACTGCGAGATTTTTTTTAAAAAGATGGGCACGCTGTCAATTTCAAACCCTGAAGATCAGACATTTGTGTCATTATTAAAAATTGTATTGGCACATTTGTGCGATATATCTTAAAAGTGTAACACGCGCAAAAAAGATCAACAGTATATGCGAAAACTTAGCTCGAGACCAATATTATATGTGAAAGCTTTGCTTTTCTTGTAGAAACACTATATTAATTTAAACTACTAATATTCCCTGTTCGTGCTACTTAACAGTGATGTTGCTGTTGGCTGACATCACGAGTCCAATGCTCTGAACATCCACTGTCATCGGCCGGCGAGATCACGTGACATGACCTACGAACGGCTTAAGCCCGGTCCACACGCAACGATCTGTCTGCGCACACATCGGCGCAAATGTCTGTATATGCAAAAGATCGCTGCAAATGTGGTGGTGTTCACACGACACAAACCCCAATCTACTACTCGCCCACCATCTGTCGGTGAAGAAAAGAAATATCAGTGGCAAGCGACTACGCTCCCGTAAACGTCAAAAATTTAATTCAGTTGTTTTGAAATGGACGAAGTTCTGTTGTGGTCTGTGTTCGCAACTTGTGTCGCAAAAACATTCAGACCAACCGCAGGAAACAGAGAAAGCGTCAAAATGGTGTAGACAGTGGCTGATAAAGCGAAAGGAGTTTTCTCACGTAAATTTAATGCAAGAGTTGCAGGGCGAACCTAAGGCTGGCGAAATAATTTGCGGATGGACGTCGAAACTTATAATTTTTCTCTTAAACCTTGTAACCCCCCTTATGAGAAAAAATACATGTCTAGAGAAGGGCAATTTCTCCTCATGAACGGCTGGCGGTAACATTAAGATTCCTAGCAACAGGAAGGAGCTACAAGGATTTGGAATTTTCAACTGCAATATCGAAACAAGAGTTGAGTGAAATAATACCCGCAATTTTTCAATTAGAGCATTGTATGCTGCTGTCTTTCTGTCTCAGTCACTACATTCTTTACTTTAATCTTCCACAAACATGGGTGGTTTCTACATACTTGAATGAATTCACTTACAAACTCTCGAGAACACTGACGAGTATCAGCCATTTTAATGCCCTGTGCGCACAAATGCATACCCAAGACTGAACAAACAGCTGTTTCAAGCCTGATTTGCGGCGATCTCCTGTCCACACGCTCCAACTTGTCTGCGCAGATGTGGTTTGAACCCGCAGATTTGAGATGTTTCACTCAAACCTCCAACTCCAACTTACAGGTTTGCACACACCTCAGGTTGGTGCAAACGATCTGTCTGCGCAGATGTTATGTGCGCACACATTTGCGCAGACTGATCGTTGCGTATGGACGGGCCTTTACAAAAGCGCTTCGAAATCTCGATTTCAATTATTCGGAAAGTAACATGCGGTGTTGGGTGGAATTCCAATGTTTGCCGTAGTAATACGAAAATACGCAGCGTACATGTTGTTGCTCATTAAAGATATTTCCAAAATGTGTCTTTTTTCCATGAGTACGCCCGCGTATAAAACCATAACCATTCTAAGGATTGATAAGGGAAAATATTCTGTTACCCGGGAGAAAGTGTATTTTTAACTGGGAAATCCAGGAATTTTTTTTCTTGTCCACGTATACACCCTGCAGGCACAAAGCAGTGCACACAGTTTCAGTCTGCCAAGAAGTTCTAAAACACCACCGTTCTTCTAAAGAGTGAAACATTTATTCTGAAAACAATCTTAGGCTGTCGGTCAATCATCTCTCGCCACTGCCCTTTCTTTCAGACATGCTAGACCAGCAAAGTATGAGGACGCCTCTGAAGTTATAAGAGTTCGCAAACTATTACGATTAGCTTGATGACTTACTGGGAGTATGACATGTAATGACCATATAGGCTCAGTCGTAGTAAAGCAGCTAGCAGACCACAGAGAAGACAGCTTGCAAAAATACTATGTGTCCCATCTTAGAATGTTACTCAAATGTGCTGGATCCTCATCAAATAGTACCAGCGCCAATCATTCCACGAAAGAATACTTGCAAAGTTTCAAGGAGGAGTATGAAAAAAAACTGTTAAGCTTTTTAAATAAAACAAACGTGATTAACGTTCTAAATCTTTATTCTTCATGTCTACATATTTATTTCTCTACGTAGTCTTCCTGGCGACGAACACTTTCTGCCAGCGCGAGAGACCAGTTTGTTGATACTTCACTGCAGAAGGTTTCGCTTTGTTGACGGAGCTGCACCCTCATCTTTGTTTATACCGCTTCGTCACTATTAAAGTCCTCGAAGGTGTTCTTTAAAGTTTTGGGACATTTCGAGCACGAACAACCAAAGATCGCAACTGATGCCGATACGATCATTGCCGTGCACAGCTTACATTCTGCTGAGGATTTCGATTGGAGGCACGTTTTTTGTGCTTGGAAACTCGATTGTAGCACACTATTTCTCACACACCGCTGTGTTACGCTGCAATTCGGAGCCCTCTAGCGGCAGACAGTTGCAACTTCCTTCGGCGAAACAGGGAAGTCGGCCGAGTAATATGCATGACGTGTAGTACCAACAACCGACATTGAGAACAGAATTAAAAACTCAGAGAGGCATTACTTTTCCAGCACGCCCTAGTGTATAGACACTATTTGCAAAGCGTATTGCGAGTACAGTTGATAGTAAAGAAGTAATAAATCGAAACGCCAGCAGGGGTGGCCGAGCGGTTCTAGGCGCTACAGTCTGGAACCGCGCGACCGCAACGGTCGCAAGTTCGAATCCTGCCTCGGGCATGATTGTGTGTTACGTCCTTAGGTTAGTTAGCTTTAAGTAGTTCGAAGTTGTAGGGGACTGGTGACCTCAGACGTTAAGTCCCATAGCGCTCAGAGCCATTTGAACCATTTTTTGAATAAATCGAAACGGTATGACCGATCCTGAAGTTTTACTACATGAACAACAAAAATGTAGTAAACTATAAAGTCTTTTTTTCTTTCCATTATTTTGTGGGAGAGAAAGTCAGCGAGAGAAAGTTTCGTAAAGATATGAAATTACGTGCAAAATTAGTTGGAAGTCGCAGAGTCCTCTTATTTTCAAATACTGGATGAGTAAAGTACGGGTATTAGCGCGCTGTCTGTTTCGCTGCCGTAACACACACAGGATAGCTAGCTGTAGTAGTTGTCTTATTGTGTTAATCTGCTTAATAACATACCTCTCAGTGAGAATTTTTAACTTCGATCAGTAAGTACAGGTTCAAAAATGGTTCAACATCTGTGGTCATCAGTCCCCTAGAACTTAGAACTACTTACACCTAACTAACCTAACTAACCTAAGAACATCACACACATCCATGCCCGAGGCAGGATTCGAACCAGCGACCGTAGCAGTCGCGCGGTTCCGGACTGAGCGCCTTATCCGCTAGACCACCGCGGCCGGCAGTAAGTACAGCAAATATTGATCAGTAATGTAGATAAAACTAGAAGAAATTCGTTCAGAATTCGTGGTACAGTGTTAAATGCCTCCTACCACGCACTTCTCAGTGCTTCGCCTAGTGTAGTTGTGTAGTAGATGTAGATGCGGAACAAGGGACGTTAATTAATCATTTCAGTGATTGCCTCATTTGCGCTTGACAGTAAGGAAGCCGGAGATGACATTCGTGAACTCGGAGAAGTGGTAAGACTGCGTCTACAAGAGGAAATAGCGAAGCTGGTTGTGCGAGTGCGTGCGTACGCGTGTGTCGAAAGCAGTTTTGTGAGTGGGTGTTTGTACAGCGTCTTGTGAATGGCTTCAGCAGGTTCTAAGAAGCACCGCACACAGGACGCCACTCTGCAGTTCAATTATACTGTGTGCTCGCTCTGGGATGACTTGACAACTTCGTGTTAGCGAGTGTGATTCCCCCTTGTGTAACTCCGCAAATTACCCGTTGCCACATATTGCCGTGCTGGCGTAGTTAAAGGGCAGTCCCCAAGACTGAGGAGTGTAAGCTACTCTGTTCAAGACTAGCTGATCAAAAGTATACGAACTCCTGTCAGTGGATGTGTCCACACTTCGCTTTCATGACTGCTTGAACTCTGCTAGGAATACTTTTGAGTGAAGTGTCTGTGGAGGAATGGCAGTCCATTCTTTTCTCTTTCTTCCCGAGACTTTTTTTCCTTGGCTCTTGCCTTGGCGCATTTTTCCCTCTACCTTTCAAACCGCTACTTTCGTTCGACTTTCGACCCAATCTATCTTCAGATGATTAACCAGTCGTACGAAAACATTGCAGTACCCGCATCCTCCGAAACCTCACTTACGTGAAAACTAACCCTTATGCAGAGATGGCAGTAGACCTATTGTCTTGGCCTTCATGCTGATGAGGGCGTGGAGGGACTCCACCTCCATTTTAAAAAAAAGAGAAAAGAAAAAAAATCTCTCATGGATCGAAATCGCAGAGGTAGTGAATTCGGCGTCCTATTGGATTCACGTTTGGGATCTGGACAGCTCAGTCAATTTCGTGATTGTTATTGTCGACAAAACATTAACTCACAGACGCTGCTCTACGGTAGTGTGCATTGCCATGCTGATTCAGTCATCGTCCCCGAACTGTTCTACTACTGGACGCAGTAGACATAATGCAGTAAAATGTGGTCGTATCCTTCCACATATTGCAATTTTTAAGGGCAATAAAAGGACCAAAAAATGATACCGAAAAACAGCCTCGTGCCATAACACCGCCTTCTCCGTACGTCACTTGAAGTGTTACATTTTGGATAATTAATAAAATACGCCCCAAACGTTTAATTAATGCTAAAACAGTAATAATAAATTTTCCCTGTGTAAATACATCTGTAAATTAAGGGGAAAAGGTCACATATTGCAAACATAAACAATGTTCCAGACAAATGTTTATACATCGAAAATTTATAAAAGACGCTCTGTAAAGCCGTAATCAGTTTTGACTCTGTAAAAGCAGGAGGTGTGCTCCTCTCTCTCTCTCTCTCTCTCTCTCTCTCTCTCTCTCTCTCTCTCTCGTTTGTTATTGATTGCTGTCTCACACAAGTAAGTGTCGCACTCGTATTTGTTACTTTTGGTTAAATACGTTAATTCAATGGCAACAAACGTGTTTGAATCAAGAACCTACTTTCCTCCTCCATTAATGCCACATCTCAATTTATTATGTTGCATTTTAGAACTTTGCTACATCGAAGGGGTGGCCACAGCTGAATGCTGCTAGTGTTCAGTCGTCGGCATTTACTTTATCAAACTGTTATTTCATCTTCCTGAGATCTCTTTCACATATGTTTTTACTGTCAGTATCTAGACAATGTAATTACGCAAACTGCGTGATTTTGGAATCGGTCACTGGATTTTGGAATCGGTCACTGCTCTCTAAACAATGCCGTCGCTCAACGTTCTTGTCGATCTGGCAGGAATTGGATGCTGGATGGCAGAATGCAAATTAATTATTAAAAAGCTAAACTGCGCACGAGCAGACCATGAAGGCCCAAAGGTAGCGACCGGCTGTCGTGTCATCCTCAGCCCACATGCCGATACGCAGTGGCATGTGGTCAGCACACCGCTCTCCCAACCATATGTCAGTTTACGGGACCAGAGCTACTTCTCAGTCAAGTAGCTCCTCAGTTTGCCTCACAAGGACTGAGTGCACCCCGCTTGCCAACAGCGCTCGGCAGACTGGATGGTCGCCCATCCAACTTCGGTGATGACGGGAACCGGTGTTCCCACTGAGGCAAGGCCGTTGACCAAGTAAAAATTTTCCATGCACAGTTTTATCATTTCAGACGCTTTGTCACCAGCAGATGTGATGAAAATTTCTGTAATATATTTTAGTGTCAGTAATATTATACGATGTTAGCATTACACATGGTGCCATGAAACGTTCTCGTGGCATTCGCAAAACTCGAACCCTTACATCGGATTACCACAGGTACAGCAGAGATTCATCAGTCCAAATCAAACGTTCCGTGTAATCCCTTGTCCAGTGGCGTTGTTCCAGCGTAATTTAGCACTTTGTACAGAGCTGTGCGACAATTGTGCCACATTCTTTTCAACTCCCCTACGCACAGCTGTCGTGGTAAGGGCTGTTTTGTTCTTGTTTAGTTTATTTTTTATGGCGGCAACTTCAAGTGAATTACGTGCAGTTGTGAAATTTTGTTTTCTATTAGGCAAAAATGCTGCTGAAACTGAAAACAGCTCAAGACGCAATGGAAAAAAACTCAGTGTACGAGTGATTAACTCGATTTAAAAATGGCGACATATCGGTTGATGACAAACCTCGTTCTGAACGTCTATCAACTGCTCGAAAGGACGAGAATATTGAAAAAATAAGAGAGCTTGCGCTCAGAGATCGTTGACAGAAATCAGTGGGTTATCTTGGAGCTCGGATCAGCGAATTTTAACGGAAGATTGGAGAATGAAAAGAGTTGCTGTCAGGTGCGTTCCTCGGGTTGTGACTGACAATCAAAAGGAACGTCGAGTTGAATCATGACTTGCTTTGAAACAACAGTTCGAAACTGATCGTGGTTTTGTTATAAAAGGTACTGGTGATGAGTAATGGTGCTGTGGTTACGACCCAGAAACATAGCAACAGTCAAGCCAAAGGAATACGTCATCGTGGACCTGTCAAGTCAAATGAAACATCAAAACAATGCCAATTTGCTTTTTTGATGCCAAGGGCGTAATTCATTCAAAGTTTGTTCATCCAGATCAGACCGTCAGTCAAATGTTTTATTTGGAAATTTTAAGAAGATTGCGCAACAATCCGATTTGTGGCAGTCAGGAGACTGGTTCTTCCGACACGACAACGTACCTGCACACACAGGTTTTAAGACAATTTTTGGCTAGAAATGTCATGGTTCCGGTGCCCCACGCGCCTTAGTCACCTGACCTGACCACGGGTGACTTTTTATTTCCACACATGAAAAGGGGCGTGAAAGGACTCCGATTTGACAACAGTGAATAGGTCTAGGGAAAAAAATAGCGGAAGCACCGGTGGGACGAATGTATTAGTTGTAATGGATTGTATGTGGAAGGTGGTAATCTTGTTTTGTAAACATTTTAAAAATATATAGCTTTTAAAAAGTAATTCATTTTTTCCGGAAATAAAATGTCAAGGGAAATCTATAGGCTAGACTGGTTTCAAGATCACTGCCATCTACTGCGACTAACTGACGTCTTTCCATAAAAGGTAGCCGTAACCAAAATCATTGCATTTTTGTCATAATGTGGGACCACAGTCAAATATATTTCTTTAAAGTCAGTACCGCCATTAAACTGTTTTTTATTTCGAGTGTTACATTTACACGATCATGATTTCGGCTTCAAAGTGCCATTATCAAATATTAAATGTTATACAGTGCCTAAGATGGCATACTGTCGTATTTGACTCTTAGACAATGTGTCCAGTAGTGTATTTTAAATACGACGGTATGCCATCTTAGGCACTGTATAACATTAAAACACATGTTAATGGCACTTTGAAGTCGAAATAAGGATCGTGTAAATGTAACACTGCAAATAAAAAAGTGTAATCGCCGTAGTGAAATACGACAGTATGCCATCTTAGGCACTGTATAACATTAAAAAAACTTGATAATGGCATTTTGAAGCCGAAATCATGATAGTGAAAGTGTAAATGTAAAAATTCTAAAGGTGGCAGGGGTAAAATACAGGGAGAGAAAGGCTATCTACAATTTGCACAGAAACCAGATGGCAGTTATAAGAGTTGAGGGACATGGAAGGGAAGCAGCGGTTGGGAAGGGAGTGAGACAGGGTTGTAGCCTCTCCCCGATGTTATTCAATCTGTATATTGAACAAGCAGTAAAGGAAACAAAAGAAAAATTAGGAGTATGTATTAAAATCCATTGAGAAGAAATAAAAACTCTGATGTTCGCTGATGACATTGTAATTCTGTCAGAGGCAGCAAAGGACTTGGAAGAGCGGTTGAATGGAATGGACAGTGTCTTGAAAGAAGGATATAACATGAACATCAACAAAATCAAAACGAGGATAATGGAATGTAGTCGAATTAAGTCGGGTGATGCTGAGGGAATTAGATTAGGAAATGAGACACTTAAAGTAGTAAAGGAGTTTTGTTATTTGGGGAGCAAAATAACTGAAGATGGTCGAAGTAGAGAGCATGTAAAATGTAGACTGGCAATGGCAAGAAAAGTGTTTCTGAAGAAGAGAAATTTAAGTGTCAGGAAGTCATTTCTGAAAGTATTTGTATGGAGTGTAGCCATGTATGGAAGTGAAACTTGGACGTTAAATAGTTTGAACAAGAAGAGAATAGAAGCTTTCGAAATATGGTGCTACAGAAGAATGCTGAAGATTAGATGGGTAGATCACATAACTAATGAGGAGGTATTGAATAGAATTGGGGAGAAGAGGAGCTTGTGGCACAACTTGACTAGAAGAAGGGATCGGTTGGTAGTACATGTTGTGAGACATCGAGGGATCACGAATTCAGTATTGGAGGGCAGCGTGGAGGGTAAAAATCGCAGAGGGAGACCAAGAGATGAATACACTAAGCAGATTCAGAAGGATGTAGGCTGCAGTAGGTACTGGGAGATGATGAAGCTTGCACAGGATAGAGTAGCACGGAGAGGTGCATCAAACCAGTCTCAGGACTGAAGACCTCAACAACAACAAGATGGCATACTGTCGTATTTGACCCTTAGACAATGTGTCTAATAGTGTATTTTAAATATGACAGTAAGCCATCTTAGGCAGTGTGTGGCATCAAAACACTTGATAATGGCACTTTGAAGCCGAAATATGAAGTATAAATGTAAAAATAAACAACAATCTAATGGCAGTACTGACTAAAGAGATAAAATCATTGTGTTCTCGTGGCGTCGTTGGCTGCCGCACGCGGAATAGCGCCTTTGTTATACTCCACGATTTTGACTGTTGAGATGAATTGACACTCCAGCGTTAATCTGTTCCAGGCCAGTATAGAAGTCGTCACTAAACCAGCGAAGTTCAAAATCCGCCTATTTCACCCGTTTCTTTGTAAACAGGGCGATTCAGCTGTCCCTACCGATGCCTTTCATGCAACCCGCAATGTTATATCAGGTCTTCCAAAATTCACGCGAGATTTTATTCTCGCGCCCACTAAGCGCAAACTATTAGTCCAACAAAAAAGTTGTCAGGAATTTTTTTAGGAAGTTTAGTGTAGTTAAATTTCATGTGTTTGCGCAAAACATCCATCCATAAGTGACCTTCAAACGCACCCCCACCCCATATTCAACTCCAACGAGTCAGGACATTTGGTATATTGTTCATTGCGCTCCCTCCTACTACTGTACAAGTTGTGGTAGTTATTTCCCACCTTTTGAATTTTTTTGTCTTCATTGACTGGCCTTATTTCACCACCTCCTTAGTCAAGCACAAATTGCGAAGTTACAGTTTCCGTAAATTTTACCTTACGATTTCGTGAATTTTAACAACTTAAAATAGACAGTTACATTGTCGCATTAGTGAGACCTTCTGACTACAAAACTACTGTGCTTTTAAGGGGTAAGTTTGGATCGAACTGACAATGTAATTAGTTTCAGCCTAACGCCTACAACAACCGTTTCTTTCCTTACCCTCATGGGCACGTTTAAATCAATAGCGTTAACGAAATAGCCAACTATGCTAGTGGCGTGTAATTGCCCAGTCAGTAGAGACCAGAAAAGATCGAATAACGGAAGTAGTTTGTGTAATCGGAAATTTTTGTATAGTGGTAGAAGAGAGTACCACGAACAACATACTAGATGTCCTGATTGGTCAGGGATAAGTGTGGGCGTGCATTTGAAGGTCACTTCTTATATATTTTTCTTGAATAACTTGAAAAGCTGTGTCCTCCAGCGAAAACACATCCCAGTACAAAATTTAACTACATTAAATTTCGTGCGAAAAGGTCTTGTTCATTTTCTTCTTTAGGACTAACACACTACTGGCCATTAAAATTGCTACACCAAGAAGAAATGCAGATGATAAACTGGTATTCATTGGACAAATATACTAGAACTGATATGTGGTTACTTTTTGACGCAATTTGGGTGCATAGATCCTGAGAAATCTGCATCCAGAACAACCGTAATTACTGCCTTGATACGCCTGGGCATTGAGTCAAACAGAGCTTGCATTGCGTGTACAGGTACAGCTGCCCATGCAGTTTCAGCACGATACCACAGTTCATCAAGAGTAGTGACTGGCACATTGTGACGAGCCAGTTGCTCGCCACCATTGACCAGACGTTTTCAATTGGTGAGAGATCTGGAGGATGTGCTGGCCAGGACAGCAGTTAAACATTTTCTGTATCCAGAAAGGCCCGTACGGAACCTACAACATGCAGTCGTGCATTATCCTGTGGAAATGTAGGGTTTCACATGGATTGAATGAAGGGTAGAGCCACGGGTCGTAACGCATCTGAAATGTAACGTCCACTGTTCAGAGTGCCGTCAATGCGAGCAAGAGGTGACCGAGACGTGTAACCAATGGCACCCCATACCATCACGCCGGGTGATACGCCAGTATGGCGATGATGAGTACACGCTTCCAATGTGCGTTCACCGCGATGTCGCCAAACACGGATGCGACCATCATGATACTGTAAATAGAACCTGGTTTCATCCGAAAAAATGACGCTTTGCTATTAGTCCACCCAGGTTCGTCGTCGAGTACACCATCGGAGGCGCTCCTGTCTGTGTTGCAGCGTCAAGGGTAACCGCAGCCATGGTCTCCGAGCTGATAGTCCTTGCTGCTGCAAACGTCGAACTGTTCGTGCAGATGGTTGTTGCCTTGCAAACGTCCCCATCTATTGACTCAGGGATCGAGACGCAGCTGCACGATCTGTTACTGCCATGCGGATAAGATGCCTGTCATATCGACTGCTAGTGATACGAGGCCGTTGGTATCCAGCACGGCGTTCCGTATTACTCTCCTGAACTCACCGATTCCATATTCTGCTAACAGTCATTGGATCTCGACCAACGCGAGCAGCAATGTCGCGATACGATAAACCGCAATCGCGATAGGCTACAATCCGACCTTTTTCAAAGTCGAAAACGTGGTGGTACGCATTTCTCCTCCTTACACGAGGCATCACAACAACGTTTCACCAGGCAACGCCGGTCAACTGCTGTTTGTGTATGACAAATCGGTTGGAAACTTTCCTCATCTCAGCAAGTTGTAGGTGTCTCCACCGGCGCCAACCTTGTGTGAATGCTCTGAAAAGCTAATCATTTGCGTATCATAGCATCTTCTTCCTGTAGACTAAATTTCTAGTCTGTAGCACGTCATCTTCGTAGTGTAGCAATTTTAATGGCCAGCAGTGTAGTTTGCGCTTAGCGAGCGAGAGAATATGAAAATTTCGCGCATGGTTTTCGAAGACCAGAGAGAACATTGCGGGTTACATAAAACGACATCGGTAGGAGCAGCTGACTGAACCTGTGTACAAGCCTACCTCCTTTTTGTGTGTGTTTACGATCGGGACCTTGTGTTTCAAAGAAATTCAATGTGAAATTCTGAGTGCTAATAGTTCTATGTCGTTTCAGCATTATCCTTCACTGATTATATCAAAATTTCTCTGTGTCGCGATGAATTGCGTATTTTCAAAACTTTACGTTGCCACGCAAAATTCATTTTATCTTATAAGTTGCATGTGATATTTGTACTTTCTCCCGATTTTTGCGCTGGTATCGTTCGGACTATCGTTTCCCTCTTTTCAGCGTGTTTTAAAGGGGCATTTTTGAGAATTTCGGAAGCTTACAATTTTAATACATAGAATACTTCGCAGTAAATCGAGATAAGTTAGCAGTCCACAAATTCCGGCCTCGTAAATATTGTATACCCGCCAAGTAGCGGCGAGGATATTCCACAAGCGGACACTGAAATGGAGATGAATGAAATTAGTCGTCTCAATAGGAAGCACAGCACAGCACTGACCACTGACTGTCGTGTTTGGTGTATATTGCATAGTATGTTGCTGCGTATGAAATTTAGGCAATATACTGAATTTTTCTTTATACTTGTTTGGAGATCTCTGTTAATATCAAATTTTTTAACATATTAGCAGACACTTTTCCCCATATAGAGTATCTCTTATTGCTAGAATCCTTTCACTTGTTCCACCATCATTTTTTATTTTGTTTATAGGCTTGTAGCTTTTACCACAGTTCATTAGGATTGTTTTCGTTTTTGATTTTTTTTCCATTTTTTAACATCACTCTTTCAAGTTTTATTCTCAGTTTTACGCGGAAATAACATTTCTTTTAGTTTCTTCCATTCTCTTTGGTCAGCATCTGTGACATCAGAATCAAAATTTTGAAGACTTTCATCTGTAACACACTTAAAAAAAACTGGAGTTATTGTTTTCATCTGGATCACTCCATAGTTTTCATCAAATGTGTGTTTGCTAAGGTTGTTATCACTCCCCTAACTGGAATCACTCGACCCTTGGTATCATCACGGGGTATTTTAACAACTGTGAAAAACAAAACAACTAAGTACCTTACAGGGAATTACATGATTCACACTTAACATAATACGAGGGCCTTTTTTTAACCTCCGATCGCTTACTATAGAAGCTGCGCGAGCGGCAGAAAGTGGACATGCGCTGTAGGCTACTACACACCTCGCCATTGTCGACCTCTGGGCATCAGTCTGCGTTGCACTACAGCCACGTAAACATGGCTGCCGTCGTTGTTGCTCCCGCCAAGTTGAATTACGAAGTATAATTTGGTTTCTGCAAGCAGAAGGGAATAGTGCAGCAAAAATTCATCGGAGAATACGCAGAGTGTACCGTGACAACTACGTGTTGGTGTTGTGTGTGAATGGTGCTGAAAGCTTAAAGTTGGCCGAAATGATGTGCATGATGAAGGGGGCCAAGGACGCGAGTCTGTCATTACAGCCGACCTTGTTGAACGAGTTGACAGAATGGTTAGAGAAAATCGTAGGTTCACCATACTGCTTTGTCTATGGAAATTCCGGAAGTTTCAAGATACGTCGCACACACTACCATTACTGAACATTTAGGCTACAAAAAACTTGGTGCTTGTTTGGTTACAAAAATGTTGACGGACGCCCACAAAAGTCACTGAATGGCGTCAGCTTTGAACTTCCTTGACCGTTATCACGATGAAGGAGAGAACTTTTTGAAATCAGTTGTTACTGGAGATGAAACTTGGATCCAGTACGACACAACGTTAACAAAACGACAATCACAACAATAGTTGCATCCAAAGTCACCTAAAAACCACAGAAATTCAAACAATCAACGACAGAAAGGTTGTGGCTACTGTGTTTTGGGAAAAAAAGGAGTGTTGCATGTAGAGTTTATACAGCCCGGAACCACTATCAATGCAGCTGCGTATTATGAAACATTACGGCATTTGCGGTGAGCCATTGAAAACAAATGAACAGGAATGCCGACTTCAGGAATTGTGTTGAGCTATGACAACACTCGTCCACACACTGCTGGCACCACCCAACGGTTCCTTGAACACTCTCAGGGGGACAATTGGTCATCTGCCTACAGTCCTGACCTAGCCCTCAGAGACTTTCACCTTTTCCCTGAACTGAAAACGTGGCTAGGGGGGCAGCACTTTCCAACCAATGAAGATCTTCAAAACAACGTCAATGGCCATTTGACATAATTGATGGCAACATTTTTTGAAGAGGGTATTGCAAAGCTTGTCCACAGGTTCGATAAATGTCTCAATCTCTTTGGTGATTATGTTGGAAAGTAACCATAAATGTACAAAACTTTTGGTAATAAAATAATTGTTCTTTTATTTGTAGCCTGTCGGATGTTGGGAAAAAAACGGTCCTCATATATGCATTATTATTCTCCCTGAGAGACCGTCTTCTGTTCTGTACGAGGTGGGAATCCAAAATTTTCAGGACTGGTGCTGCCATCTGGAAAGTAGGAGCAGTAGATCTTTGCACTGCTAGGTGGCGAGAGCTGCATATCTGATAAGTCAGTGTGTGGAGTGGCATTCAGATGGGAGTACATGTTGCGTGTCCACCACAATACTGTGTTTGGTGTGTGGCGATTTTATGATGGATCCGCGAACAGAACAGCGCGATTCTGTGCGAATCTCGGCAAAAGTGATACAGTGATACGGAGACCCTTGCAATGATTCAGCAAGTGTTTGGGGGACAGAGCATGAGCCTATACGAGTGTTTTAGTGGCTGGTTCAGGGCCGGCCGTAAAGACGTCGAAGATGATGCTCTCACTGGAAGGCCCGTTAGCCGCACAAAGCCAGGCATTGTTGCCGAACTTCAACAATTGGTTTGTGCGAATCGACATCGAACCATTCAAGACCTTGCGTATGAAGTGGGTATTGGTTATGGGACGTCAACGAATGTTGACTGATGAATTGGGCATGCATCGTGTCGCCACAAAATTTGTGCCAAGGATCTTGACTGCCAATCAGAAGGCACAGCGTGTTGAATTGTGCACAGACCTTCGTCAGACTGCATCTGATGATCCAACCTTCTTGCCACAGGTTATCACCAGTGGAAGAGCCCGGGCTCTCCAAGACCCAAAAAAGCGAGACTGGTGAAGAGCAAAGTGAAGAGCATGGTCATCATTTTCTTTGATACCAAGGGAATTTGTGAACAAAGAATTCTTCCCACCCAACCAAACAGTGAATTCCATGTACTGCTATGACGTTTTACAATGGCTCCCTGTAAACGTACGGCGACGACAGCCCGAACTTGTTGCATCAAGGGAATTGGCTGCTGCATCGCAGCGCTCTGTGTCACATGTCCTTGCTCACCAGGACCTTTTTGGCAAAAAACAACATGACGGTTGAACCACACCCACTGTACTCGCCAGATTTGGCACCTTGAGACTTCGCGCTATTCCCAAAACTGAAACTCAAGTTGAAAGGCCGTCAGTTTGACACTCTAGAGAGGATTCAAGAAGCATCGCTGGTGGTGATAAACATCCTCAAAGAACAGGACTTTCAGAAAACGTTTGACCAGTGGGAGAAGCGCTGGGACCGGTGTGTACGTGCGGATGGGAACTACTTTGAGGGTGATGGTGACCATTAGTCCAAAGGTAAGGTTTCCATCAGATGGCAGTACCAGTCCCGAAAATTTTGGATAGCACCTCGTATTTTCCTCAGCATTGTTTGGATGTGGAAGCTGCCAAATTGTAGCATTTTGTTTGATAGCCAACGTAACAATAAGTAGGCTTCTTGAATTATATGACATCATTGCAACTAAAACAGGCTAATTATATTGATGCAATTTTTTTGTTAAAGTATGGCAGAAGTTAAAATATTCCATCATTCGTTACAGTCTTGAACAAAAATTATAAATAACTTTCAGAAGTGTGACACAACTTGAAAGGAAGGAAATAGTATCCAACCTATTTTGTAAAAAAAATTGTCATTTTTCTAAATAATGCTTTATGTAGCATATACATATACCAGTAATGAGCATACTTACTGGCACAGTTCAAAATGTGACGTTTTTCTTCGAACAGATTTAATGATTGTATGGAACTTTTTGAAATGCAACAGTCAACAGGCAAGCTCCACATGAACACTGTCCTAACTTTGCCTAACTACTGTCAGTGTGACACTGTTGTTAGAATATGTTTCGTTTATGCAACATTGGCATAACTGTTATGTGGTGGCCGAACAGCTGCTTAAGTTTGTAACACACTTCCACATAAAACCATTCCACTTTTTCGTTTTGATGATGACGTGAATGAATACTCTGAATTATTTGAGTTACGATGCTTTTCTTCCAAGGGAGTGATGTGTTCCTCAAAACTGTTGTCGAAAAACATAATTTAATATTATTTGTGCATTGCAGATGGATGGCGCTTACACAGTTCGAGGCGACGGATGCGCGTGCAGCATTCCCCTGCTTCGATGAGCCCGGGCTAAAAGCCAGGTTCCAGATAAGCATCGCTCACTCCACCAACTACACTGCAGTCTCGAACATGCCCATTGTGCGTTCTGAACAGCTGTGAGTATTGCCAGTTTGCACGTGTGTCTAGTGCTTTCTTTACCATTGAAGTAATTAATTTGAAGTTTCAGGTCACATTTTAAGCTTCGTTGAAGATTGTGAATAATAGTTTGGTGCTTTGTATCTTGGTAATTGGGTTGCTACGGGTTTGGTTGTCGATTGTCATTTTTTTTTCCTAGTTCAGTATCATTATTTTGCCTTTATATATTGTCATTTTGTCCTTTGGAGATAGTGAGTGAAGCTGTGATCGCTAGAAAATGGAGTCCCGATGGAATATAACCAACATATTCTTCTGTTTCAGTTCAGTAGAGGTGCAGCCAGAAACATCTGTGGTGCATGTGGGGATATTTACTCATTTTAAGGAGGATCGCTTTAATGTTAGTGACTATCTGTGTTCAAGAAGTCCTTTGGGGTTGATGAAGACCATTTAAAGGCATTAATTCACAATGATCGACATCAATGTACTCAAGAATTTGCAACCACAATGAACTTTGATTGTTCCATCATTGAGCAACACTCGGATGCAGTGGAGAAGGTTCAAATTTGGGATGTATGGCTACCGCATGCTATAAGCCAAAATCACAAAAATTGGCAGCTGACCATATGTGCATTTCTGCTTGCTACTCATCAATTGGCTCATGAACAACACCAACCATTGCTATCCTGTGCCATTACTGGTGACAAGAAATGGTATCTTTATGCTAACATAAGGAAAAGAAAGGAATGGTTGAGCCCCAACAAAGCAGCAAGTCCCCATACAAAGACCTGTGCACATCTGGAAAAGATAATGCTATGCATCTGGTGGAACAGTGACAATGTGATGTATTACGAAATGCTTCCCTGAGGTGTAACCATCATAGGTAAAATTTATTGTCAACAGCTGAGACGTCTTGCAGATTCAGTCAGAGAACAAGAACCAGGCAGAACTGCACGAAGGGATGCCACCACACAATAATGCCTGTCCGCATTCTGCTAGACTGACCAGGGGCTGCATTGGGAAGTCATTCATTCTGCACCAACCTTATTCACCTGGTCTTGCACCCTCAGTCGATAACTATTTATCAAAGGACTTTCCAGGAACGTCCTTTCTGGATGAAAATGGGGTCTGAAAATGACTTGATGAAGTTCTTCACTTCAAAACCACATGATTTCTGCAGTCGTGGTATCAAAAAGTTATCCCAGCATTGTCAGACAGTTGTAATAAATGAAGAAGGATATGCTATTGAGACTAAAGTCTCTGTTATATGTATCTATTGTGTTATTGAACATATGGAAAAATGCTGTGAATTTATGCACCAAACTGATACATTGAACAAAATTCAAACCAAAACTAAGCCAGAGAAGTTAGTCTTCTGTCCATGCATTGAAGTCGCCACCATTCTAGGAAGGAGTTATATTCCATTCGTACACTGAATTGACAGTTTGAATGGAAACTATGATTTTAGAACATTGGTTGTTATAGGAGAAGATACAAAAAAAAAAAAAATATTGATGTAAATTTGGAAATGAGTCTTCAATAAAACATGAATGACACTAACATTAATGTCACAAACTTTTACAGCACATGTTCCAATTGGACTCCTTGTGATGGAATGTAAGTCCATGCACCACTTCATTGACTCTCCCCACCCATCCAAGTGTTTGTCTTTCTCCAAGTAACATCAGATGCTACATAAATACTGCGAACATTGCTTCTTAGCGAGGGTTGCAGATACTTTGAAATAAGGTTTCATTTTATCTTCCTTTACCTGACAAGAAGTAACATAAAACTGAGACTGTTGTATGAACTCATGAAACTCCAAATTTTAAAATACTGGAGCACCACAATGAATTTTGTAATTTAACAACACTGCAGAAAAACAATTACAAATTTGAACTATGATCAACCAGAAAATTAATTGTTGGCCCCACTACCAACATGTACAGGTAATTCAAAACAAACACACACACACACACACACACACACACACACACACACACACACACACACACACACACACACACACAGAGGGAGAGAGAGAGAGAGAGAGAGAGAGAGAGAGAGAGAGAGAGAGAGAGAGAGAGAGCATTAATAAAACTGACAAACTTTAGGGATAGTTTCTTGAGTTGAAATGGAGTAACAAAGATCCTATGAACGTATGTTGGAAATGCATCGTTGCCGTGGTAAATGGTGCTGGCAAATGACCATGTGCCATGTGTTCATTGTGTGTTGTGTACAGCCTATCAGATGGAAACAGTCGAGAGGCAGAACCCAGCCCTCCAAATCTGGTGTAAGCGCACTTCCTCCCTGCACGTTCGTCTGTCTGAAAAGACTCATGATCACACAAATGCGCAAAAAGGGTTTGAAATGTGTGATGTGGTTAATGTTGATGAGGGTATTTGATTTAGCATATCATGCTACGTCTTGACCATTTCCATCTACTTGGTCATGCCCAAACACCATCTTGGTTTGTTTCAGACATAAATACCAGACCATTCTGCTGCTTACTAAGCAGTATGCTGCATTAATCACACATTGTGTAACACACAAGGAACACACTGCACATGGTCATAGAAACTGCTATTGCTATTATCATGTAATTGCTATTATTATATAATACAAATGTAATATAATAATTAGCATTCTTGGCTTAACAAAAAAAAATTGCTTATGACAGAATGTGTCACGTGACTTCAAAATGGAACTATGCCAATTCTTAAAATTTCACCAAGTACTTTTCAGGATCACCTATAATTTGATAGTTTGTTTGAAATCCATTAGCCTTAAAAATTTTCAGCCATATAGGAACATACTCTTTACTACTAACAACTTTGCTTTGATGCTGTCTCTTCAGACATGGTGAACCGGGGTGGGTGGTGGATCATTTTGGCATAACTCCACCGATGTCCACATACTTGGTGGCATTCATTGTCTCGGAGATGGTGTTTGAAACAGTAAATGATTCTGTTCCGGTGATGACTACTCCAGAGCAAGGACCTCCGCCAACTGTCACGAACACAGCTGCTCCTACCGTTCCACCTGCTGCCACCCCCTCTTCATATGCCACCCCAAGAGGCAAATCTCTGTCAACTGGCTTCAGCACTGACACAGGTATGTACACTAGGGCTATCGCAGGTGTTCTTCAGTGTCACACCTCATTCGCTTTAGTAGTTTACTCTGCAGTTGTTGTTATTTACTTAGTTATGTCATTAGACTATTGAGATGTGACACAAATTATAGAGTGTATCTTAACTTAGCCAGAATTGAAACATAACAGTAACACAGTTTATAACAGTAATGCAAATTCTTTATGGAACAATACACAAAATAAGGGAAAGGCAATGACTCCCCTTTAACAGATCAATGCATGGAGCACAGAATGCAGCATTCACACTAAAGTGCGCATTTACGATGGCGGCCAAGTTTTGGTTTGTTCTGCGCATCTGACGTCACAAAACACAGTCATCCAATGAACAGAGAATGACGTTGCCAGAGCTCGACTACTGCAGTGCAGAGCCCGGATGAGTGTCTTCAGTTTTAGAGATGTTCAGTCATAAATAAAGTAATTGAACAAAAGCTATGTCTTTATAGAAGACTTTCTATAAAAGAAAGTTCAGAAAAACCATTCTTTATACCAATTGCTTCATATTCTATTAATTAATTAAACCAAACAAGCAATAAGCCTCCAAATGTAGGCGATAGCAAGGAAAGGTGTTTATATCATTCTCACGAACCGCTTTTTCGCAATAAAGAACAGCGGTAATTGTTTATTTCCTATTGTACTTCGACAAAACGTGAGTAATTCATAGTCATACCTACAGTGTTTTTCAGTGTTTTGGGTGAGTTTTTAAACTCCTCCAGCAATTCCATTAAATGATGAGATGCATTAGCCTAATCTGTAATAAAAAAAAACTGAGTTAATCTATCAATAACAAACTTAAAAAGTTGTCTTACGACGTCCGCCCTGAGCAGATGCAATGAAGAAAATGAGGGTTTTTTTTATTATTATTTTATTTTAATGAAAAAGGTTAAAGTGTTCGGCTGCTAAGCAAAAGTTTCCGACTTCAAACCTTGTTTGATGCCTAATATTTTCTTTATTTAAAAATCATATCAAAGTGTCTTACCTCATGAATTTTATTCATTTGAATGTAATTTTTTGAAATTTCTAGTGGCAACTGATGTCAACCATACGGAAAGTATATGCTATGACTCTGCAAACTCTTCAAATCTCGTGCAATGGTTTATTACATTTAATGCTGCACAATAACTGTGTTGAACATCGACACAAAATTAAACGAAACTTCCTGGCAGATTAAAACTGTGTGCCCTACCTAGACTCGAACTCGGGACCTTTGCCTTTCGCGGGCAAGTGCTCTACCATCTGAGCTACCGAAGCACGACTCACGCCCGGTACTCACAGCTTTACTTCTGCCAGTACCTCGTCTCCTACCTTCCAAACTTTACAGAAGCTCTCCTGCGAACCAAGCAGAACTAGCACTCCTGAAAGAAAGGATAATGCGGAGACATGGCTTAGCCACAGCCTGGGGGATGTTTCCAGAACGAGATTTTCACTCTGGGGGAAGGTATCAGTCAAGAAGATGTGTAAAAATCAAATTTTTGGGCCAAATAGTTTTTGTGAAATCGAATGATAAGTATGTTAAAGCAGTTGGAACACCATGTGTCTGCACAGGTGAGCAGTGCAGTGATGACAAAATCGTGCACAGCGCGGAATCCGGGGAGCACTACTCTGTAGCAGCAAAAGGGTTAATGCGGCATGGTGGCTTTACTTCAAACTGCGCACTACCCCCTAAGCGTAAGTTTGCGCACTATACTATACTATGGTGTTGCATCTCTTAGTGCCTACAACTGGCAACGCAGCAATCTCCCGCGTCTGGGCGGGCATGCGCGAGCCACCAAGATAAAAGAATTGAACTATAGCTTTCAAGTACTTACTCTTTTTCTAGAAAAATGTGCACACATTCATACCCACAACCGTACAGCACCCAACCACACGCTCCCTGACCATAAAAAGACTGATTATTGATAACTGATTAATGGAAGCAGTTGCCTGAGCTAATGGAGATGGGGTGGGGGCAGGGAAAATCCCAAGAAGGGAGTAGCAGGAAAGAGGCATGTCTTGGGACAGATGACTCTGTGACTGCACAACAAGATGGAAAGGGAACAACAAAAGGAAATGTAGGAAGAAGGAGAGGGGTGAAAATGGAGAAAGGTGAAGATGAAGGTGGAGAAATGGAGGATGGAGAGAGAGAGGGGGGTTGGAAAGGAGGGGGGAAGAGAGGGGGCAGAGAGACTGCATGGTGAGGAGGGGGGCGGAGAATGTGGGGTGATAGAAGGCAGTGCACGATCTGGATGGAGGAGGAGTGATGTGGAAAGAATAGAGCAAGATAAGGTGAGGCAGTGGGAAGGAGTTAGTGGATGTTTAGGCTGGAAGGGTTGCGAGAGTGATGGAATATGATTTACCATCTTTACTCAAGTGCAAGAACACCCCCTTTGGTTTAAGAGGCTTCTTGAGAAAAATTTATTTTGAACATACTGTGACTAATCAATATTACAAACTTTTATTGATGTGAAGGATCTGTCTAAGAAGTTAACATTATACTTATTCTGAACTTCGGCTATGCCTATTTACTGTCTACATTTTGATAATACACTGAGAAATAAAATAAACGAAAAGAAATTGTTTTCATTAATTTTTATCTTAACTGCCTTTTTTGTTCATTTAACCTGTTGCCTGTGGTATCACTACTTTTAATATATATGTGGTGTCCGTTCTTTTGGACATGTCTGAAAGAACGAGTGTAGGTGCACACCAGGCTCAAACTCTTATGGGAATCGGCAAATTGCGATGAGTAATGAACATAATGGGCAAGGGACACGACATTCATAGTGTGCAGATAGGTTGAGAATTTGGGTCTGATGGGAAGTGTGGTCGCATAGTCTGTGGAATTACGGTGACTGCTGTGTCTGGATGACACATGGTCAGCACACCTTCCTAGTAAGCAGGAGACGCAGGTTTGAATCAAGGTCTGGCACAAATTTTCAACCTTCCCCGTTGATTTAAACAGATGCCCACTCACAGCCAATGGCTATAATTCCTTTGTGTCTTATTACAAGGGTGGTTTGAAAAATTCTCAGAACAGAATGGAACAAAATTACTTATGTCACCGAAAAGTTTTTTATCTTTCAATGTAGTCTCCTCGTAAATTAATGCGCTTGGTCTGACGATGTTCCAGTGCCTTGATCCAATCTCGAAAATGAGTTTCCTCCAGGCCTGCAAAATACCATATGTACTCGAATCTAAGCCGCACCTGAAAAATGAGACTCGAAATGAAGGGAAAAAAAATTTTCTCGAAACTAAGCCACACCTGAAATTTGAGACTCAAAATTCAAGGGGAGAGGAAAGTTTTAGACCACACCTCCAAATCAGAACCTAGTTGGTCCATTGTAACACGAGACAGAATTTAGGTTGAATGGATGAAGATACAGCTACAGTAGTTTGTTTCGAGTTGTAAGCTTAACAGTTAAGCTTTACCAAGTAGCTATTGCTACGTATCAGGTGCTCCGGCCGTGTTTATACGGGTACCCTTCCTTTTTCACGTACTTCGTCTGGTTTGAATCAATTGCTTATTTTGCTTTGATCTGATAAGTGTTGTTCTCTTTATTATAGGTGTTTACATCACTCTAAGCTGAAAATGTATTATTGTACTGTGTCGTGCATTGTTTGTCGCATTCTGATAATGAGTGTTTACGACCTGTCAGCACTCGCGGCATGGCTTGCTTTTGTGCGCGCTACCATGTTGTTATTTACACTGCTGCATTCTTTGGTAATGATCAACAAGAACCAAATAATAGACTGCATATGATAGAAGATGTTCTGAACGAGAGTGTAGCGAAAATTTTGCTCTGTTCGAAAATTTTTGCAGACCCCTCTTTAGTACATTACATTCTGCACAGAAATTAGAGTTATCTCAGATTTAAAAATCTAATCAGTTGCCATGCTCATTTCTGACCGTATCACTATTCAGTATAAGAATAAGACAGGTATAAACATGACATGATATGTATATTCTTCCGCGTTTGCTGTTGTCTCACTCTAGTTTCGCAGTTTATTAGGCAGACAGGATTTAAATGAGATAGCAACAAACATGAAAGAATTCATGGCATAATGTTACATTCATTTACCTTTCCTTTTAATTTATTTACTGACTCAGAGGTTTTGGCGCCAGTATTTACCTTTGTGCCTGCAAAGCATGCCTGTACAGCGCTATATATATTTGATGGCAGAAATTAGTTGTGGCAGCAGATACCAACATATTTTAGAACTTCTGCTTCTTTGCTTTCATTTCTAAGCTGCAGGCGGATTTTTGGTTGTGAAAACCGGAAAAAAAGTGTGGCTTGGATTCGAGTGAATATGACAGTTGTCAACTCTGGCTATCAATTCTTCGTTTGAAGTGAATCTTTCTCCACCAAGAAAAAATTTCAGTTATGGAAGAGATGGTAGTCTGACGTAGCCTTATCAGGTGAATTAGGCGGGTGTGGCAACAATTCATACCTTAGTTCATGCAGTTTTGCCATGGCAATGGTATGTGTGCGGATGTGCATTGTCTTGATGAAAGATGTCTTTCTTCCTTGCTAAACCTGGCCTTTTATCACGTATCTTTTGTTGCAGTTTGTCCAGGAGTAGTTGTTTGCCCAGTGGGGAGATAATCTACAAACAGAATCCCCTTCGCATCCCAGAACACTGATGCCATGACCTTTCCCCCAAAGGAATTGTCTTTGCTTTCTTTGATGGCAGAGAATCAGCATTTTTCCACTGCTTTGACTGTCGTTTTGACTCTGGGTTATAGTAGTGCACCCAAGTTTCATGTGTGGTCACAAACCAGTGCAAAAAAACTTGTTCAGTTCCCCTAAAATGGGCCAGTGTCCAATATGTCCATTCTCATGCGTTTTTGATCCAGCGTCAAGAGTTGTGGCACCCATCTTGCAGATAATTTTTTTTTATTTCTAATTCTTTAATTAAAATGTGATATAACCTTTCAGATGACATATTGCAAGCGTGAGCAATTTCACACACTTTCAATTGGCGATCCTCCATGACCATTTTGTGCTCTTTTGCAGTGACTTCTGAATACCTTGACGGACCAATCCACGGATCATCATCTAAGCTCCCCTGACCAAATTTAAATTCATTTCTCCACTTGGTAACAGTTGAATATGAAGAGGCAGAGCCCCAGTGTATTCTGGAAATCGGCATGAATGTCCTTTCCTTTCATACCTTTCTTTATGAAATACTTAATGACTGCTCGAGTCTTGATTTTTTACCATCTTCGCAGATCACAATGTGGAGAAACAACACAGCCGCGTCACTGCAACAGCTCTCTTCCAAGAACAATGACGTGACACGTGTTTACAGGCAACAGTTCAATGAATATCACGTAAACAACTTGTTGCCCTAGCGCTGACCTCTCGTGGTGATTCTGAGAAATTTTCAAACCACTCTCGTACTTTTAATCATTATCATTGTCATCCTAGCAGGACTGCTGTGAAACTTATATCGCCAGTGTCACAAATTCTTTCCAATATGTTTCAGTTTCTGAGGTTATCATTAGTTTACCATCCAAGAACACATCTGGTTCTTTTGTTATTTCTTTTCCTCTCTAAGTACATAGTGTATTTTTCTTCTGTACTGTCATGAGTATGTCACAGTTTCTCTTGCTTCCAGAATTAGTGTCTGTAGATACATTTTTGGAAGCAAAAATATTGGGGCTAGAAAATTAAGACAATGGAATTTGGAAGAAATTAATTGGAACTTTTCTGCATTTTGCATCCTGCTGTCTGATGTCGAACATGACATCTGATACCGTCCCAGTTTCATGACATGCTTTTCTGTCCCATTGGACATGGCAGCAACAGGAGTCCTTATTTTCCAATAAAGAAACTATCTCTGATTGATCTGCTTACAAGTTTAATATTTGCAGTGTTAAATTTTTTTTGAACTGTTGAGTTTTTTTCCCTCCCCATGTGATTATTGCTCTCCTAACTCGTATTTTAAATTCATATAAGGCTGTCAATTGTGAATGTTACACAACTACACCTCTCTGCCCTCAATAAATTAGTTATTTATGAAAGGTATTTACATACTACATTTGCATTAGAGAGCAGCAGTTTTCAAATTTCTGTTGCGACATCCATATATAGGTTTATATGAGTTCTGTAAATCTCTTAAGGGTTGTGATTGTAAAGATCAGTGAAAAAATCGAATTTTTGTTTTCTACTGTGTCTTGTGCACCAATTCATTTTTCACTGCAGGATGTTTACTTTTCAATGGCCATTTGAGCACAAATATGTTTTATTTGGACTTTTAATAAGATGGATTGGAAGGGGACACACAGCTCTCCTGACAGCTTTGTTTAATGTACACTGAACTTCTCTTCTCAGACAAATAAATCTGTAGAAATCTTTGCCATGTGAAGCTATTATTATTTCTTTCCTTTCTCAGACGTTATGTCTGGTTAAGAATGGAAAGTGACACAGACCTTGACCAAGCGTGACTTATTTTTAACTGTACGGTATATGTTACATTGCATTTAGGAACTTTCGGCTAATTGAACATGTATCAATAATTACAGATTTCTGTAGTTGTATATATACGTTTGGCTGTAGCTGTATTGTGTTGATGTACTGGTAGATTTTGTGTGGTATGACTCCTGTAGTTGATAGTATAATTGTTATAATGTCAACTTTATCCTGATGCCACATGTCCTTCTTGACTTCCTCAGCCAGTTGGATATACATTCCTGGAAATTGAAATAAGAACACCGTGAATTCATTGTCCCAGGAAGGGGAAACTTTATTGACACATTCCTGGGGTCAGATACATCACATGACCACACTGACAGAATCACAGGCACATAGACACAGGCAACAGAGCATGCACAATGTCGGCACTAGTACAGTGTATATCCAACTTTCGCAGCAATGCAGGCTGCTATTCTCCCATGGAGACGATCGTAGAGATGCTGGATGTAGTCCCGTGGAACGGCTAGCCATGCCATTTCCACCTGACGCCTCAGTTGGACCAGCGTTCGTGCTTGACGTGCAGACCGCGTGAGACGACGCTTCATCCAGTCCCAAACATGCTCAATGGGGGACAGATCCGGAGATCTTGCTGGCCAGGGTAGTTGACTTACACCTTCAAGAGCACGTTGGGTGGCACGGGATACATGCGGACGTGCATTGTCCTGTTGGAACATCAAGTTTCCTTGCCGGTCTAGGAATGGTAGAACGATGGGTTCGATGACGGTTTGGATGTACCGTGCACTATTCAGTGTCCCCTCGACGATCACCAGAGGTGTACGGCCAGTGTAGGAGATCGCTCCCCACACCATGATGCCGGGTGTTGGCCCTGTGTGCCTCGGTCGTATGCAGTCCTGATTGTGGCGCTCACCTGCACAGCGCCAAACACGCATACGACCATCATTGGCACCAAGGCAGAAGCGACTCTCATCGCTGAAGATGACACGTCTCCATTCGTCCCTCCATTCACGCCTGTCGCGACACCACTGGAGGCGGGCTGCACGATTTTGGGGCGTGAGCGGAAGACGGCCTAACGGTGTGCGGGACCGTAGCCCAGCTTCATGGAGACGGTTGCGAATGGTCCTCGCCGATACCCCAGGAGCAACAGTGTCCCTAATTTGCTGGGAAGTGGCGGTGCGGTCCCCTACGGCACTGCGTAGGATCCTACGGTCTTGGCGTGCATCTGTGCATCGCTGCGGTCCAGTCCCAGGTCGACGGGCACGTGCACCTTCCGCCGACCACTGGCGACAACATCGATGTACTGTGGAGACCTCACGCCCCACGTGTTGAGCAATTCGGCGGTACGTCCACCAGGCCTCCCGCATGCCCACTATACGCCCTCGCTCAAAGTCCGTCAACTGCACATACGGTTCACATCCACGCTGTTGCGGCATGCTCCCAGTGTTAAAGACTGTGATGGAGCTCCGTATGCCACGGCAAACTGGCTGACACTGACGGTGGCGGTGCACAAATGCTGCGCAGCTAGCACCATTCAATGGCCAACACCGCGGTTCCTGGTGTGTCCGCTGTGCCGTGCGTGTGATCATTGCTTGTACAGCCCTCTCGCAGTGTCCGGAGCAAGTATGGTGGGTCTGACACACCGGTGTCAATGTGTTCTTTTTTCCATTTCCAGGAGTGTATTTTTCAATTTTTGCTCCTGTTTTCTTCTGTATATTTGTTGTATTGGGTATGGATATTTCGATTAGTTGTGTTAATTTCTTCTTTGTATTGGTGAGTATGATGTCAGGTTTGTTATGTGGTATTGTTTTATCTGTTATAATGGTTCTGTTCCAGTATAATTTATATTCAGCATTCTCCAGTACATTTTGTTGGGCATACTTGTATGTGGGATCATGTTGTTTTATTAGTTTTGTTGTATGGCAAGTTGTTGATGTATTATTTTTGCTACATTGTCATGTCTTCTGGTGTATTCTGTATTTGCTAGTATTGTACATCCGCTTGTGATGTGATCTACTGTTTCTATTTGTTGTTTGCAAAGTCTGCATTTATCTGTTGTGGTATTGGGATCTTTAATAATATGCTTGCTGTAATATCTGGTGTTTATTGTTTGATCCTGTATTGCAATCATGAATCCTTCCGTCTCACTGTATATATTGCCTTTTCTTAGCCATGTGTTAGATGTGTCTTGATCGATGTCTGGCTGTGTTAAATGATACAGGTGCTTGCCATGTAGTGCTTTCTTTTTTCAATATACTTTCTTCATATCTGTTGATGTTACGTGATCTGAAGGGTTGTAGAAGTGGTTATGAAATTGCAATGGTTTAGCCAATGTGTTTATATGAGTGATTGCTTTGGTATTTTGCTAGTTTCTGCTCGTTCTATAAAGAATTTTCTTAAATTGTCTACTTGTCCATAATGTATGTTGATAAATCCCCTTCCTCCTTCCTTTCTGCTTAATGTGAATCTTTCTGTTGCTGAATGTATTCTATATTTGTCGCATTGTGATCAGGTAAGTGTATTGAGTGCTTCTAGGTCTGTGTTACTCCATTTCACTACTCCAAAAGAGTAGGTCAATATTGGTATAGCATAAGTGTTTATAGCTTTTGTCTTGTTTCTTGCTGTCAATTCTGTTTCCAGTATTTTTGTTAGTCTTTGTCTATATTTTTCTTTTAGTTCTTCTTTAATTATTTTATTATTATTATTATTATTATTATTATTATTATTATTATTATTATTATTATTAGTAGTAGTAGTAGTAGTAGTAGTAGTAGTGAGTAACTTGTTACCATTGTGAACAGGACATGATCAATTTCCTTTCCTTTTATTGTGCGTTCTTAGCTTGTACTTGGTCTAAAGATTTAGTCAACAATAGGATAATAAGCCTTAATTTTAAGCTTCTCATATAGACATTGGATCCTTAGGAATAGGTATTTGTGCCTGAAGTATTGATCCTGACTATCCTTTATTACAGGTGTGGTGGATACCAGAGGCACAAATGAAACAAGTGTGACAACCATTCAGTCATCTCCTGCAGACACAGGGCCGTCTAGTCGTTACACGACTGTCGGCAATGAGACTTCCCACGAGCTGAGTGACGCGACTTCGGGCACACGCAGCTCTGAAGTGACTAGCAGTGCATCTGCAGAGCACAGCTCCAACACTGCCGACTCAAGTCCTCTGTTCAATGCTTCTCACACGGCGAGCACCCGAGCCGGAACATCCAGTACTACGGTCGGCATGTCAGCTCCGAGTTCCAGTTCTGGTAACGCGAGCACGGTTGAAATGGCGCCCACGAGCTCGAGCACAGTTCTCGGCACTCGAACTTCGAATGGTAGCACCGGCACACCAGTCGGCATTCCCACTTCAGTTGGAAGCACCAGTGCACAGACTGGGATTTCCTCTGCGAATGTAAGCACCAGTGTGTCAACTGGCATTCCCTCTTTGATAGGAAGCACCAGTGTACCGACTGCTATTCCCTCTTTGAATAGAAGCACCAGTGCGTCGACTGCCTCTCCTGTATCTAACGGAAACACCGGCACGCTGGCGAGTTACACTTCGAGTGGAACAGTGTCACATTCTGGCAGTACTCACACCGTACCGGTGGACGTCGACACGCCATTAGCTTCCCAGACTGGGAGCGTGGCTACGTCGTCTAGCAACCCTGTCATTTCCAGCAGTGCTGCACCCGGAAACAGTGCTGAAACGTCTTTCGAGGTGACAGACAGCGAGGCCGATGGCAGCTCAGTCTCGGTAGTAAATGTCACGGTGGGCGCACATGGTCCGGCAGTAACTACGGCTCCGAGTCTAGGGGCGTCGCACGTAATTACTACCACAGTAGAGACCGGAGTTCCCACAGATGCGATTACTGCTCTGCCACTTACTGGTGGAAGTGTGTCTGCCAGCCACTCCAATCGTGGCAGCAGATACGCTACCGCTGTCTTCATTCCGTCCACGTCGCAGGTTGCAAATGGTCGACGTGGAAGCCCATTTCCGGGGTAAGTATGACGTTATTTATATGAAGTTTACTGACACATTGATAGAGTTCTTCTGAAGTTACGTTGGTGATTGCTGAGAACTTGAAATGCACTTAAAATAATTTTACACAGCACTGTTCTTAATAGATTGTCATATCGTTTATTTTCGCTGTCCTTGCCAACGGTGACCAATTTAGTATCGTTACTGGACTCAGAAAACTATACTGAGATGAAGACACTAGCGTTGGATGTCAAGAGTTAGACGGTTTTGTAGCCACATTGCGTGCTGTGCAGATACCACATTAATGGCGGTTTAGGGTAGGAGGAAAGCGAATGTACGTTCCTCAGCAAGTTGTGTTTATGTATCTAAACTCTCCAGTTTATGTATAGCCTTGTTTATAAATTACTCTTGACTTGTTATTCCGGTTGTGTTTAGACACAAAGACAGTTCTTTCAGCTTCATGTTTGGTTTCCTTTCAGAGTGTGCTCACTAGACTTTTTTATGGCTAATGTCATCCACTCATTCTTTTTCAGTCTCATACCATTTTCCAGGGCAACTATAATCGCACAGCGTACATGGGTACAGTGTTACAAAAGTGATGACGAGGGTGTCTCTTGCAAAGTACATCTATCTACATCTACATTTATACTCCGCACGCCACCCAATGGTGTGTGGCGGAGGGCACTTTATGTGCCACTGTCATTACCTCCCTTTTCTGTTCCAGTCGCGTACATTTTGCGGGAAGAACGACTGCCGGAAAGCCTCCATGCGTGCTCGAATCTCTCTTAATTTTACGTTCGTGATCTCCTTGGGAGGTATAAGTAGAGGGAGGGGGAAGCAATATATTGGATACCTCATCCAGAAACGCATCCTCTCGAAACCTGGCGAGCAAGCTACACCGCGATGCAGAGCACCTCTCTTGCAGAATGTGCCACTTGAGTTTGCTAAACATCTCCGTAACGCTATCACGCTTACCAAATAACCTTGTGACAGAACACGCTGCTCTTCTTTGGATCTTCTCTGTGTCCTCTGTCAACCCGATCTGGATCTGATCCCACACCGATGAGCAATACTCAAGTATAGGTGAACAAGCCACCTCCTTTGTTGATGGACTAAATTTTCTAAGGACTCTCAACCTGGTACCCGCCTTATCAACAATTATTTTATATGATGATTCCACTTTAAATCGTTCCGCACGCATACTCCCAGACATTTTACAGAAGTAACTGCTACCAGTGTTTGTTCTGCTATCATATAATCATACAATAAAGGATCCTTCTTTCTATGTATTCGCAATACATTACATTTGTCTATGTTAAGGGTCAGTTGCCACTCCCTGCACCAAGTGCCTATCCACTGAAGATCTTCCTGCATTTCACTACAATTTTCTAATGCTGCAACTTCCCTGTATACTACAGCATCATCCGCAAAAAGCTGCATGGAACTCCAGACACTATCTACTGGGTCATTTGTATATATTGTGGAAAGCAATGGTCCCTTAACACTCCCCTGTGGCACACCAGAGGTTACTTTAACGCCTGTAGCCGGTAATACTGGAGCAACAGTTCATGGAGCTTTTGCAGTGTTAAATAATGCTGTAGGAATAACAGCAGGAACAAATGCTGTTGCAACAGCAACTACAGCTGGAGCAGATCCAGAAACTGATCAAGCAGAACATGAAGCATATCTGAAATCTGGGCATGCACTGCACAGCCTGGACGCTAAAAACCTGTGGAGCAACTTCCAACCCCATCCCTGCTAGTTGCATTATCGTTTAACACTGTTGAGAGATGGGAAAAATACCTGAGCTTAGATTCATGTTAGATTGAAAGGTAAGAAACATATCAGATGCCTCGGTCCAGAGAGCTCTGTTACTGACTGGTAGTAGTAGCCTTTATGAAAATATGTAAAAACTGTGTCCATGCTAGAACCTTGAAGCATTTAAATTTATGGAATTGTGCAGTTTGCTGAGTGAGAGTCTGTGCCATCAAACTTGCATTGTGGCAGCGTGATTGCAGTTTAACTAGTAAGGGAAGCATAGTGGCCAGTATTACATGCCCTGGGTAGCAGATTTGCAAGACCTCGCCCATAAATGCAAGTTTGATCGTACAAAATGTGGCGTCTCGTATGCTGATCCCTTAATCGGAGACATAACTGTCAGATTATCACTGGCCAACAAGGTTCAGATTAGAGCTTTCGAATTGTCACACCCCAAGTTGAGCACATGTACATCTACATCCACACTCTGCCAACTAGTGCAAAGTGTGACCAAGGGTTTGTCCCATTGTTAACAGTTGTTGGGATTTGTTCCCATTCCATACACATATGGACCGACGGAAGAATGATTGTTTGAATGCCTCTGTGCATGCTGTAATTATTCTAATCTTGTCCCCATGATCTTTATGTGAGTGATACATATGGGGTTATAGTATATTCCTTGTTTCATTGTTTAAAGCCGGTCCTCAAAACTTTGTTAACAGGCTTTCTTGGGATAGTTTATGTCTATCTTAAAAGAGTCTCCAGTTCCGTTTTTTCAGCATCATTGTAAAATACTTCCACGGATTAAGCAAACCTTTGACCATTCATGCTTCCCTTCTCTGTATATGTTAAACAGCTCCAGCTAGTTCTATTAATACGGCTCCCATAAACTTGAACAGTATTCTAGAATGGGTCATACAAATTATTTCTAAGCAACCTACTTCATAGACTGATTGCTCCCTCTTAAACCAAAATCAATCATGTACATTACCCACATCTGAGCCTGTTTGATTATTTCATTTCATATCCCTACATCTACATACATACTCCGCAATCCACCATATGGTGCATGGCGAAGGGTACCTTGTACCACAACTAACATCTTCTCTCCCTGTTCCACTCCCAAACAGAACGAGAGAAAAATGACTGCTATATGCCTCTGTATGAGACCTAATCCCTCTTATTTTATCTTTGTGGTCTTTCTGCAAAATGTAAGTTGGCGGCAGTAAAATTGTACTGCAGTCAGCCTCAAATGCTGGTTCTCTAAATTTCCTCAGTAGTGATTCACGAAAAGAACGCCTCCTTTCCTCTAGAGACTCCCACCCGAGTTCCTGAAGCATTTCGTAACACTCGCATGATGATAAAACCCGCGTGAAATATTTCTCAAATGCTAAATTTAAAAATTCAGCTTTCGTTTTGCAGTCTTCCGTTGCCAGGCCAGACTGATCAGAAAGTGACTGGATGGAAGCCTTCGACCCGCTTACCAATTTTACGTAAGACCAGAATTTCCTTGGGTCTTCAGCAAGATCTTTTGCTAAAGAATGACAGTGGTAGTGGTTGTATGCTTCATGCACCGCTCTTTTTACAGCAGCACGAATCTCTACCAACTTTTGCCTTCCCTCGTTCTTCCGATCTTTCTTGTACAGCGAGTGCAACTGTCTTTGCTTCCTGAGCATTCTGTGAGTTGTGCTGTTAAACCACGGTGGGTCTTTTCCATCCGTAACCCACTTTTGTGGCACATACTTGTCCAACACTCTCAGGGGGTATACACTCTGCGACAACCGGGAAAAGCCCGGGAATTTTTTCATCTGGGAGAAAACCAGGAAAAACGTGGAAATTTTTCATTGCTTTAGTTTTCAGTTAAATTTTTGTAGTTTTGACTGGTAAGAACTGAACGACAAACTGCTTCCAATGGGCGTGACATCACAACGGTTAGCTAAAGATTCGTTTGAGCACTTACCAGCAGCGTTATGTGCATGCGCAGTTGAGTCGCCTGTAAACCATATCTTCTCAAGTTGCTGTTTCCTCTTGGTCTACAGTTCTCAAGAGCTGGGAGCCATAAAATGAATTAAAATATTACATAATTATGGAAGGCTAAAATATGTAATTAGTCTCAGTTTTCTGATTTTATTTTATTTCCAGGTTTTTGGTAGTCAGGCATTAATTGTCTTGCTGAAAAATGAAGTTATTTTTGTCAATTTTCTAAAAAAAAACGCAAAGATAGTCAATTTACTTGAAACACTATTGGCTAGTGTTAACTGTTAGCGGTATTTCAAGTTCACATTGTTATCATTTGTGATGTACGGCATTATGCCATAGAACTAAACATTAGAGAATACAGTACTGGTACGTCAAGAAAATTTGGATTCTGAAAACCACACTGAAAAGTTTAATATCAGCTTGGGGCCTAATTCTATGTGAATCTGGTCATATGAATGTGCTCTTTTAAGTCGAATTATGGATTTTTATATGGTTTATGAAATTCCGATGCTCTTGGAGTATCCTCTGATATCCTGTTTCGTTTATGATGTAATGTAAGATCTCTTAATGCCATATACATACGAACCTAGAGGCTACCTCCTCCATCGTGGCTGCGCAAGCACATTAACGCTGTTTTCTGGCACTCTCTGGCAAATGATGAAACGAATTGTAACAGGTCACTGGAAAATATTGTAATTGGTCTTTTGAAAAGCATTACTTTCAAAGTGCATTTCATTTTACACAATATGAGTTATGTTACGTGTGCATACGTGCTTTGAATTTCTTAAATCACAGTGCTATTGATTTTCATTGAAAGCTTAACACTTTGAGGGCCAGCCACTTAGAAGAATTTAGAGCCCAGAGTGTAACACATGCAAAAAAGACAAATATTGTATGTGAAACCTTAAATCTTCTTGTAGCTACACTATGCACATCAATTTTCTTATTTGTGAGTTCATGCTACTTAACAGTGATGTTACTATAGGCTGACTACATCACGTGTCCTATGCTCTGAATCACTACTTTTACATGTGACACATCTTCCGAAAGACAAATTTCAGAAACTGTTTTTCGCTGCCACATTTGCATATTAAGGTCTGAAGGGGATTTGCTAGCCCAGTTAACTACAGCACCTGGATAACAGCAGATGTAATTTGTGATTTAGTCAGCACAGTCACTATTTATCTTCAGTTAGACGAGGTGCAAACAACTTCAGTCTAATATTTCTACTTATCCTTCACTGTGCAAAAAGCCACTCGGTCAATATTAGCCAAAATTTTTAAAAACATGACAGCCCGAGCCTGTTTCAATACCGGCTGCATTTACATGGTAGCGAAAATCGACTGCAGAACTGGAAAACTGGCAACCAGAAGCGTTTTTCCAGAATCAATTTTGAAGTGTTTACATGACCATCCAGGACCAGTATTGAGAGATTGGTTTACGGAATCTGGTTTTGGGAGCTCCATGTAAACGCAATGAATATCTGCTGTCATCGGCTTGTGATATCATGTTACATGAGCTATGACTGGCTTACAAAAGTGCATCTTGATTTCAATTAAAGTTCTGTGTTTGTTGGAACTCAACTAGATACTTTTGTAATACGAAAATATGCAGCGTACATGTTGCTGCAAATCAAAGGTCTTTCCAAAACTTACTTTGTTTCTGGGGTTTGATTCCTAAAGTGGCGGGAGGCTCTACGCCGATGTACAAAACCCTAACCATTCAAAGGACTGGTAAGTTTTATGATCCTGAGGGAAAGCATACTGTCACTTAACACAGAAAAAGCATATTTTCACCCCGGAGAAATTGTATTTTTTAACTGGGAAAAACCTGGGAATTTCCTTTCCTTGCCCATATATACACACCTTGTCCCTACAAAATGTTAGATACAGGTATTTGCATGAGTGTACAAAATTCCAACTGTGATTCATTGATTATATAGTCATAGGATACCGTGGTGGTGGTTTTTTTTACCCCCCTGCTACACACTCCCGAACATTTACAGCAAGTTGCCAATCTTTGCACCACTCTGAAATCAACTCAAGATCTGACTGAATATTTATGCATTAAAAACAAAGATTCCAAGACTTACCAAGCGGGAAAGTGCCGGTAGACAGGCACAATAAAATAACACACAAACACACACACAAAATTACGAGCTTTCGCAACCGGCGGTTGCTTCGTCAGGAAAGAGGAAAGGAGAAGGAAAGCTGAAAGGATGTGGGTTTTAAGAGAGAGGGTAAGGAGCCATTCCAATCCCGGGAGCGGAAAGACTTACCTTAGGGGGAAAAAAGGATAGGTATATACATATACATACACACACACACACACACACACACACACACACACACACACACACACACACACACACACACACACATATCCATACATACATATACAGACACAAGCAGACATATTTAAAGGCAAAGAGTTTGGGTAGAGATGTCAGTTGAGGCGGAAGTGCAGAGGCAAAGATGATGTTGAATGATAGGTGAGGTATGAGTGGCGGCAACTTGCAATTAGCGGAGTTTGAGGCCTGGTAGATAATGAGAAGAGAGGATATATTGAAGGGCAAGTTCCCATCTCCAGAGTTCGGATGGGTTGGTGTTGGTGGGAAGTATCTAGATAACCCGAACGGTGTAACACTGTGCCAAGATGTGCTGGCCGTGTACCAAGGCATGTTTAGCCACAGGGTGATCCTCATTACCAACAAACACTGTCTGCCTGTGTCCATTCATGCGAATGGACAGTTTGTTGCTGGTCATTCCCACATAGAAAGCGTCACAGTATAGGCAGGTCAGTTGGTAAATCATGTGGATGCTTTCACATGTGGCTCTGCCTTTGATCGTGTATACCTCCCGGGTTACAGGATGGGAGTAGGTGGTGGCGGGAGGGTGCATATGCAGCTTCTTTCAGACAGTGCTTCTTCATGGATAACTGAATCATCTGCAAAAAGTCTGAAGTTACTATTAATATTGCCTGCAATGTCATTATTGTACATGAACAGAAAGTGTCTCAAACCACTTCCCTGGGGCTCACTCGAAGTTACATCTGGCAATGACTCTCCATCCGAGATAACATGCTGTGTCACCCCTACCAAAAAGTCCTCACTCCAGTAACAAATTTCGCTTGATGCCCCACATTATCAAACTCATGACAATAAGTAATAGATGTGGTACTGAGTCAAATACTTTTCGAAAATCAAGAAATACTACATCTACGTGACTGCCTTGATCCAAAGCTTGCAGTATATCATCTGCAAAAAGTACGAATTGAGTTTCAAATGATCAATTTTCCTGGAATTCCTAAGGGTTGGCATGGAAGAGGTCATTCTGTTTAAGGTACCTAACCAATCAATGCCAACTTTATCACAAATATTGTAAAAAACATTTGATGTGTCAGCAGAAGCTCAAAATGTATTTTCAGATAAGTAGCAAATAGTTCAGGTCTCCACCACCTGCAGTTTGTTTCCCGGATGGTGCTCAGGATGCAGGTCCTGTGCGAGGAAATGCTTCTCCATTGCCCATATTTTTTTGATACATGTTACTCATGTCTCCAGTGAAGTACTGACGAGAAGAAAACAACACTGCAGGCCGATGTGCCAGTGTTATACACTGTGGGCAGGAGAATTCAATTAAGCATTGATGTTTGCCTTAGCTCCAGTCTTTGCAGAACCTGGCCAATTGCATAAAACTTTCTATTGGAGTATCAGTGATATTAGAGCCCAGTTCCTGGTGAATACAGGGGCTGTAGTTTGTCTGATGAACCAGAAGACCTATCAGTGGTTTGCTGCAGCAACAGTGGCAGTTACATTTGTATGGCCAACTAAAGATGAGGGCAAGTTACTGTATGCATAAAATACAAGAATGTGGAACAGCAAATCACTTCGTCAGTTGCAGATTTGTGTCGGTTATAAATATTTGTGGTTTAGGTGCGTTTACCACATTTGGTTTCCACATATTTCATGATGTGAACCTGGTGTTCAGCTCAGTGCAGTTTCAAACTTGCTCCCTTCTTCACATCTAAATTAAAGTTAGCAGTTTTTGATTGCACACTTCAAGTTTAGTGTGTTGCAGTTCTTTGTGTAACATGTTTCACCCATCAGAAAATAAGCATAGTCGTTCATAAGCTATTGATTGTGAATTAATTAGCAATAGTTATATTACTTAGCTTGCTTTGTTGATCAGATGTCTATGTTGTCTGTGTTGGGCCATCTAGAAGTGTAAAATTCCTAGATTAACTTCAATATGTGTACTTGAAATGAACTTGTTACAGGGAGTTTCTATTTCACACAAAAAGGGATTTAATCTTCAGTTTCACCTCAGAATAGAATAGAACTTTGTTACAACTACTTCCAACTTCCATCACAGAGCAGCACATGAACTGTCTAGAAGTACAGTATCAAGCATGAACTGCTATGTTTATTGGTGACAAAGCAAAACCAGCTCAGACACAAAGTGATGAGCAATGTTCATACTGCATTGCAACTCAAAGATGCTACAATTAGATGTTGATTGTTTACATCAAGTATTTATGTAATAGTACAATAGATTTCCTCATTTCAAAGGTTTTTCTCAAAATTAAAAGTGAACACAACTTAACCTCATTTTGAGACATTTCCTTGTTGTATATTTTAGTATATTTGTATCTAAATGAACTAATTTTCTGTAATTAATTTAGTGATAACAAAGAAAACCATAATTTGTGTGATTTCTGAAGTATTTTGGTGCATCAGGTAATGTGGCTGTGCAGAGTGTATCGGGAGCTTACTGTACTTAATATGTTTGTACATACTGAGTGCTCCAGTTGTATGTATGTATGTATTGTATGTTTTTGGTGAAAACAGGGTCATTGACCAGCTCCATTACACACTCCAGGATTTAGAATTGTGCAATTGTTCCAACCAAAGTTGGTTTGGGCCAAAGAACTGAAGTGCATATTTCACTCAAGCTGTCCTTTGTGCCTAAATTTTGGAGTACACAGACAGTTCCATTCACAATGTGTGATGCTGTAAGGCTGAGTTAAACAGGTAATAGGGCTTGGGAGTCATTACACGAATCTCAGCTAGTCAGTGAGTGACTTCCAAGGTCATGACAAAGAAAGCAAACAGTTTCATCAGAACTTTTGGTGATTTTAAGACAACAATTAAAGTGCAAAGTGAGATCAACAATTAACCAGTCGCTTGGCCAGAGGAACTATTAACAAAGTTAGGTGAGGGGAGCGTTTTTCACAGGATGTTTTGAAGGATGCATACTTGCAATTACCTTTACACTCAGACAAACTGAATATTCTGATGCTAAATACACCTTTGGAATACATGAATACAAGAGGTTACCTTTGTGGGTCACTTTGGTGTGAGGAATTTTCCAAAGATATGCGGAGCAGCTAACTCATAGTATTCTCAAGTACGTAAAGAATATGGGCGACATTTGGGTGATGGATGCTACTACAGAAGAGCATATGCAAAACTTACAAACAATATTTCAGCAGCTGTTGGAGGATGGGCCTCATTGTAACTTAGACAGATGCAAGTTTTTTGTACCATCTGTGCAGTATTTGGACATACGTTAAGCAGCAACGGGATCGCACTAATGGCATTGAGAAGCTGCTGGCCCTGAAAAAACTTAAAGGAATTTCAGTCTCTTCTGGGGGAAAGTAATCTAGTACGCAAAATTCGTTCCCTAGGTGGCTGACATCACACATCCACAGCAACTATTTGACTAAGAAAGGTGTTCTGCTTGTTTTGTCTCCTGAGTGTTATTGTTGTTCAAAATACACCTGAGGTCAACCCCATGCTTAGTGACTTTCACACCAGGCAAGGTCCAGACCCTTACAACTGATACTAACATAGACAATATCACTTTTATAAATCCTAGATTTTCTTAATGAGGTGGTTACTGTATGGAAGATGTGCTTTAATATTGAGCCCTTGCACAGTACAATGACACATGAAATAACTGTGGGTAGACGTCTGCAGCGGTTTATTGCACAAGCGAAGCACTATAACAGCGATGCAGTGGGTGGGACATAGCATGGTACTGCAGCCTCACAGCAGTGGGGGGCACAGCTGGTGCTCAATGGTGAAGATGCAGCCAGCACATGTACGGCAGTGAGTGATGGGGGTCTGATGTATGGGCTGCAAGAGGCAGCCGGAGTGAAGCCCAGGGCAGGATTGTCTGCCTTCTGGTGGCAGTGTGACAGCATATATGGGATATATATTCTTGTGGACACGTGCCTGTGGAGAATGAATAGGTCCACAATATCAGTGCTAAGTGATCTGTGATGCGTGAGCAACTTAGTGGAGAATCAGCAGTTTTGGAAGAGAAGTGCCTTACAGCCAGTAACTAGACAACCCACAGGACACAGATGTAGTGCGATTGTTGTGGCCAGGCGATAGAGCCAGATATAATATCCATCCCCTGCTGAGTAGAGGGTAGCAGAGCAGTCTCAGCTGGATTTGAAAGAGACAAAGGGGGAAGGGTCATGCCCAGAGGGCAGAGATGGGTCCTCGGATGGGGGACGTGCTGTGAGCACCAAAGAAATGACAGAATGCAAGGGCATTGGCGGGTGCTGGGAGACAAGGCCTGCCTAGAGAGGAGGCCATCTGGAGTGCAAAGCTTGCAGTAAAATGTGTGAATAGATCAGGTAAAACTGGGAGGCACACCTGAAGTGGTGGAAAGGGTGTTGCTGGAAGTGCAATGTGCAGAGGAGCACGGCAAGAAGAAAGTTCAGGGATAGACGTCACCAAAAGAAAAGAGAAAATAGCATGTTACTCCCGCATCTAAATGAGGGTCTATGCAGCTGGAATCGCAGAATACACCTGAGAGGGTGCAGGGTTAGAGGTGTGGAAATACTGTAGGTGGCAAGATCGCACGGAAGAGCACCAGAAGTATCAAAAGGGATTTCTGGGATTGCAGGAAACCAGTGAGTCAGCTTCGGTAGGGCCCAGAAGTGAGGCATGCATCGAGCCAGTCTCAGCCCAGATAGAGGCCCAGGCTGGTGGGAGATTCACAGAGATGTCCACAGGTTCAGCCAGAAGAGGTTGGAACATAGAGGAGGTGGCAGTAGCCAACAGGAGGCACGCTAGCCGGATGGTGACTCCCGGAGATGCTGCCGGAGTCGGCCGGACTCCAAAGAGCAGGTGGGATGTAGGGAGGTGGTGCTGATGGGTATGGCTAGACCGTGACGGGATGTTGGAATGTTGGCAGGAATGCAGGTGGACTCGACTGGAATGAAAGGGGACATAGTGGCAGCTGTGTCCAGGTATGAGGATGCTAGACAGAGACACTGATAGAATAGTCTCTTGATCCCAGCTTTGGTGTCCTTGTGTGGTGGTGATGGCAAATGAAATAACAGTGGTTACCATGTAAACATATGTAATGATTTATTACACAAGCAAGACAAGGTTAACAATATGGTACGAGGTATTACAACAGAGAATTGTGCTCTGAATATGGCGGGCAGGGTGCCATCCGGTGAGTTCTGATGTCAGCGTGAGCGTTGCAGGAACCCAGTATGGTATTGTGGTGTGGCGATGGCTGGCATCTGGGGATGATGCTTACGTAACTGGCTCCCTGTAAGATGCAGCAGCAAGGGCGCAGCTGGAGTCCGGTGAGACCTTGAGGCGAGGACACAGCCAAAGTGTATACGGCAGCAAGCAATGTGGCTCCAATTGGTGGGCCAAGGGAGGTGGGTGGTGTAAAGCCAGTAGAGGGAGTCATTTGTCTCTGATTGATGGGCTGCAGGTTGATGCCGGCATAATTGCCCAGAGTGGGATCCGTCTGCTGCTGGCAGATATGCTGCGGCATGAATGGACAGATATGAACGTTTGGACACTTGACTGTGGAAAAAGAAAATTCCACTATCACAGTGCCACTATCGATGGTTGTGTGTGAGTGTGTGGGCGCACATGCGCTTGTTTGTGTGCAGCTTACCAGAAAGCCGGTGCCTCTGGAAGAGAAGTGCATTCTTTCCAGCAACTATATGCCACACAGGATATGGGTGTATGCTGGCATTTGTCATGGCCAGGTGATATGGCTGGATATAATATTCTGGACAACAGAATTAAAGAGTCCTTATTCCCACCCACTGTGATACTTAAGTTTGAAATTTTGCTCAGTGGTATGTAAAAGCATCGTGCTCTGCGAACCCACCCTTGAGCTCGAGAATGCTTCAGACAGCAAGGTGTCGACACTTGCGAGAAAAAGGTCACAGCTCAGAAGTTCATGTGTGACATGTAAGGCGTGTTAATGATGTCCCGTTGGCACCAAATTCCACCACAATTCTTCCCAATACCACCATGGATGTGTCACACAATTGGAAGGTCATCACACTCCCTCTTACTCCCATTTCACCCCTTCTTTTGACGCTTCTACAATGATGGTCAGAAATGTGACGCCCAGCATTGAAATCGTGCAGTTTTATTATAAGTGGCTTAGGAAAACATTCTGGATGCATCACTGGTCAGAATTGGCACAAGGAGACCACATGTGGTGGCATAAAGAACGTCATTGAAATCACCATTTTCCCTGCAGTGTTGATTTCCACATATTGCACAGTCAAAAATGACAGTTTACAGTGCGATGAGCAACAAGAGTACATTCTTCACAACCTTTGAGACGGCGCCGCTTCTCTAAGGACATCGTGTGGTCACATTCCCATCGAATCTGATCACATCCATTTGGAGTGCATCATGACTACAATTTTTGCTCTTGTGTATGTGTTGGAACCACTAGGGACTGTCCAAAACCATTCATTGAAACTTGAACATAACCCAAAGCAGCTAAGGGTGCTCATGCTCTTTCAGAACTCCTATTTTGTTTCATCCTGTGGTATTATCATGAGGGGATGTGACATTGACATGAATGAGTAAAATGGCAAAGGAATCTCTCAGAGCCCCACCCCACCCCTCCTAGATCAGCAAAACCTTCAGTGTGTCCACCCATCTTCATTGAGAATTTCAGAAATACACCTATATAAACAGAAACCTTAATGACATTGTAGATGCTTGCAGATTGGCTACCTCCTTGAGACTCCACAAATTCAGATGGCCTACTAGCAGGTGCAAGAGTAGCATAGTAGTGGCAAAAGAGCAGCAGTACAGCCTGCCTGCAGACACCTGGTACTCTTGTCATGGCTGCAGTCTTTACAGTTACATTCCTAAAATTCTCAGTAGTGGTGGGGGGGTCTGCCACTGAGGGTTTTGCCAAACTGGTGGGTCTTAGAAGGGCCCTCTGCTGTTTTATTCAAGCATGTCAGTGTCACATACCCTCACGATCACGACACAGGGGGACATAATGTAGGAGCATTGAAAAAGCAGAAGCACTTTTAGCTGCTTCGTATCATATTAGGTTTTGTCAAATGGTTTTGAACATCCTTAGTGATTGCAGCCTGTACGAAAGAGAGAAAGTTGTGGCTGTGTGGGGCTGGAAACGGGTGCGATGATGTTCAGTGGGGATGCAGCCTCACGATGTCCTTAGAGAAGAGTTTAAATGCGCAAGGGTATCAGCAGTCTCAAAGGTTGTGAAGAACATCTTACTGTTGCTCATCGCACTGCAAATTTTCTTTTTTGACCGTGAAATGTGAGGAATGTCACAGGGAAGGGGTGCTTTCATTAACACTCCCCTGTGACCTTCTCGTGCCCATTCCGAGTGCCAGTGTGCCTGTCCATGATTTCAATGCTGGGAATCACTGTTCTAACCTCCATCACAGAGGTGTCAAAAGGAAATTGAAATGTGCTCAAGAGGTAGTGTGACTACCTTCTGATCATGTGACACATCCATAGTGGCATTGAGCAGAATTGCATGGACTTCTGGTGCCAGTGTGACGTCTCATTAACCCACCTAACACGCTACATGAACTTCTGAACTGTGGCCTTTTAAGTGTCAACACCTTGCCGTTTGAAGTGTCACCAAGCCCAAAGGTGACATTGCAAGGTACCACATTTTGTCCAGTACAGAGGACTGTTGTATGCACCTTTTTGCGCCAAATATGAAACTGTAGTGTTGCAGTGGGTGGAAATTCGGGGCTTAAGAAATGTGATTCTTTAATTCCATTGAGTGATGTAACTAAAGGTAAAATAAATGACACAAATAGTATTATAGGGGACTGACAGGATGTTAAGGGCAGCTGACAAGTAAGATCTAGGTAGTGGAAATTAGGCTGATTATTAACATGTGCTCCACATAGGGACTAAACTAGGGATTGTTAAGAGGTGGTGGTGGTAGTGGTGGTAATGATGATGGTAATGATGATGATGAATTCATATATTGTTAAAGTGAGTAGTGTATCCTTATATGAGAGTCATTATTACAAATGACCATTAGGTGGTACTATTGAGGCAGTTATTACTATAGTTTCAAATCTGGTCCCTCACTGTTGTCAGAACAGTGACACCTAAGAAATTTTCCAAGTAGTTCATGTGAGAGCTAAAGGAAATTGTGACTTCAAAAAATGGAAATTTCAGGCGAAAGTTTTCAATGGCTAATTCATGTAAAATTTTCCTAAAGGCCTAACTTGACAAGAATACATCATTTTGCTATGTTGATGTTTGACAATCAGTGGCTGGACATTTCATGTCCATCACTATAGATGACTGAAAAACAGCTAATTCTGAACACTACACAACAATTTGTTTGCAGCAAGTCATTGGTGAAATAAAGAACCCATAATATCACATCATTCTCAATCATGATGATACCAGCTTTCACACAGCACACCTGGCGATTGACTATCTGTCAGAGAAAAACATAAAATCAGCATCTCAATGCCCGTGTTCACCCAGTCTGTCATGTAATGACTGCTTATTGTCTTCCATGAAGCAAAAAAAAATGCAAGTACAATAATTTTTATTACGTCAGAAAGCTATCGAATTGTTTCGAAACTCTTTCCGAGGCACTAATACTATGAGTGAAAAAAATGTTTCCAGGATTGAATATATGCTAATGTGCATAGACACAAATATTTTGAGATACAGTAAAATAGTCTGTACAAGAAATATCCTTTTAATATTTTTCTAGAATCTTAAGTTAGCCCTCATATTACCAGAAATGTATATTTACTTCCCCTTTCTCATGGAACTTCAGCCTGGTGCAGAATAGTGTTTAGTTATCTCTTATTGTAAACTATGTTCCATTTGTTTCAGGAGCGCAGGCACTTCAGCTGGGTTCACAGGTCCACAGGCAAATGCACCGTTTCCGACTCCCGGGCGCCGTAGGAAGAGAGAAGCACCTGCAGCAAATGCCTCTGTAAACAGTACAGCTGTGCCACTCCAGATACGAATGATAGTTCGGCCGCATCTCAGGTAAGCCACAAACAACCATTTTAGCACACTGTGTGTGGTGCTAATACTTCTAACGCACAATAATCGTTTTACAGTATAACATCATTGGTTGTGTTCTGTAGTTGAATCAATTTTCAGCTGACATATTTTGCTTTTTGCTAGAAGCATCCTCAATAACTCACAGGGAAAACTTGATACTCTGTTTATAAATTCAGTTGCAGTGGAAAGCAGTCACTGAACCTAAACTGAGATTTCACAGTGGTGGAGTGCATACAAGATTATCTAACATTTCATCCCATCTAGACCAGCCAAAAATAATAATGATAGAATAACTTCTGTATGATCAGCTGAACTAAGGCCAGTGTCACAGCTACATATTCCTGCGGTACAGATAGAACATTATATTTTAAAATTCCATTTTTCTCTGAATAACTGTCTTTGGTGCAAGTTGAATAGATCCAGTTCAAATCAACAGAGAAAGTGCATTTTACCTTCCATTTATTTTGTTGTTGTTGTTGTTGTTGTCTTCAGTCCTGAGACTGGTTTGATGCAGCTCTCCATGCTACTCTATCCTGTGCAAGCTACTTCATCGCCCAGTACCTACTGCAACCTACATCCTTCTGAATCTGCTTAGTGTATTCATCTCTTGGTCTCCCTCTACGATTTTTACCCTCCACGCTGCCCTCCAATGCTAAATTTGTGATCCCTTGATGCCTCAAAACATGTCCTACCAACCGATCCCTTCTTCTAGTCAAGTTGTGCCACAAACTCCTCTTCTCCCCGGTTCTATTCAATACCTCCTCATTAGTTACGTGATCTACCCATCTAATCTTCAGCACTCTTCTGTAGCACCACATTTCGAAAGCTTCTATTCTCTTCTTGTCCAAACTAGTTATCGTCCATGTTTCACTTCCATACATGGCTACACTCCAAACAAATACTTTCAGAAACGACTTCCTGATACATAAATCTATATTCGATGTTAACAAATCGCTCTTCTTCAGAAACGCTTTCCTTGCCATTGCCAGTCTACATTTTATATCCTCTCTACTTCGACCATCATCAGTTATTTTGCTCCCCAAATAGCAAAACTCCTTTACTACTTTCAGTGTCTCATTTCCTAGTCTAATTCCCTCAGCATCACTCCATATCCCATTATCCTCATTTTGCTTTTTGGTGGTCATCTTATATCCTCCTTTCAAGACACTGTCCATCCCGTTCAACTGCTCTTCCAAGTCCTTTGCTGTCTCTGACAGAATTACAATGTCATCGGCGAACCTCAAAGTTTTTACTTCTTCTCCATGAATTTTAATACCTACTCCAAATTTTTCTTTTGTTTCCTTTACTGCTTGCTCAATATACAGATTGAATAACATCGGGGAGAGGCTACAACCCTGTCTCACTCCTTTCCCAACCACAGCTTCCCTTTCATGCCCCTCGACTCTAATAACTGCCATCTGGTTTCTGTACAAATTGTAAATAGCCTTTCGCTCCCTGTACTTTACCCCTGCCACCTTCAGAATTTGAAAGAGAGTATTCCAGTCAACATTGTCAAAAGCTTTCTCTAGGTCTACAAATGCTAGAAACGTGGGTTTGCCTTTTCTTAATCTTTCTTCTAAGATAAGTCGTAAGGTCAGTATTGCCTCACGTGTTCCAACATTTCGACGGAATCCAAACTGATCCTCCCCGAGGTCCGCATCTACCAGTTTTTCCATTCGTCCGTAAAGAATTTGTGTTACTATTTTGTAGCTGTGGCTTATTAAACTGATAGTTCGGTAATTTTCACAACTGTCAGCACCTGCTTTCTTTGGGATTGGAATTATTATATTCTTCCTGAAGTCTGAGGGTATTTCACCTGTCTCATACATCTTGCTCACCAGCTGGTAGAGTTTTGTCATGACTGGCTCTCCCAAGGCCGTCAGTAGTTCTAATGGAATGTTGTCTACTCCGGGGCCCTTGTTTCGACTCATGTCTTTCAGTGCTCTGTCAGACTCTTCACGCAGTATCTTACCTCCCATTTCATCTTCATCTACATCCTCTTCCATTTCCATAATATTGTCCTCAAGTACATCGCCCTTGAATAAACCTTCTATATACTCCTTCCACCTTTCTGCCTTCCCTTCTTTGCTTAGAACTGGGTTGCCATCTGAGCTCTTGATGTTCATACACGTGGTTCTCTTCTCTCCAAAGGTCTCTTTAATTTTCCTGTAGGCAGTATCTATCTTACCCCTAGTGAGATAAGCTTCTACATCCTTACATTTGTCCTCTAGCCATCCCTGCTTAGCCATTTTGCACTTCCTGTCGATCTCATTTTTGAGACGTTTGTATTCCTTTTTGCCTGCTTCATTTACTGCATTTTTATATTTTCTCCTTTCATCAATTAAATTCAATATTTCTTCTGTTACCCAAGGATTTCTACTAGCCCTCGTCTTTTTACCTACTTGATCCTCTGCTGCCTTCACTACTTCATCCCTCAGAGCTACCCATTCTTCTTCTACTGTGTTTCTTTCCCCCATTGCTGTCAATTGTTCCCTTATGCTCTCCTTGAAACTCGGTACAACCTCTGGTTCTTTCAGCTTATCCAGATCCCATGTCCTTAAATTCCCACCTTTTTGCAGTTTCTTCAGTTTTAACCTACAGGTCATAACCAATAGATTGTGGTCAGAGTCCACATCTGCCCCTGGAAATGTCCTACAATTTAAAACCTGATTCCTAAATCTCTGTCTTACCATTATATAATCTATCTGATACCTTTTAGTATCTCCAGGATTCTTCCATGTATACAACCTTCTTTTATGATTCTTGAACCAAGTGTTAGCTATGATTAAGTTATGCTCTGTGCAAAATTCTATCAGACGGCTTCCTCTTTCATTTCGTAGCCCCAATCCATAATCACCTACTATGTTTCCTTCTCTCCCTTTTCCTACTGACGAATTCCAGTCACCCATGACTATTAAATTTTCGTCTCCCTTCACTACCTGAATAATTTCTTTTATCTCATCATACATTTCTTCAATTTCTTCATCATCTGCAGAGCTAGTTGGCATATAAACTTGTACTACTGTAGTAGGCATGGGCTTTGTGTCTATCTTGGCCACAATAATGCATTCACTATGCTGTTTGTAGTAGCTTAACCGCACTCCTATTTTTTTATTCATTATTAAACCTACTCCTGCGTTACCCCTATTTGATTTTGTATTTATAACCCTGTATTCACCTGACCAAAAGTCTTGTTCCTCCTGCCACCGAACTTCACTAATTCCCACTATATCTAACTTTAACCTATCCATTTCCCTTTTTAAATTTTCTAACCTACCTGCCCGATTAAGTGATCTGACATTCCACACTCCGATCCGTAGAACGCCAGTTTTCTTTCTCCTGATAACGACGTCCTTCTGAGTAGTCCCCCGCCCGGAGATCCGAATGGGGGACTATTTTACCTCCGGAATATTTTACCCAAGAGGACGTCATCATCATTTAATCATACAGTAAAGCTGCATGTCCTCGGGAAAAATTACGGATGCAGTTTCCCCTTGCTTTCAGCCGTTCGCAGTACCAGCACAGCAAGGCCGTTTTGGTTAATGTTGCAAGGCCAGATCAGTCAATCATCCAGACTGTTGCCCCTGCAATTACTGAAAAGGCTGCTGCCCCTCTTCAGGAACCACATGTTTGTCTGGCCTCTCAACAGATACCCCTCCGTTGTGGTTGCACCTACGGTACGGCCATCTCTATCGCTGAGGCACGCAAGCCTCCCCACCAACGTCAAGGTCCATGGTTCATGGGGGGGGGGGGGGGGGGCATTTACTTTAAAAAGGCACAAAACAAACACATACAGTCTGCTCCAAAAAATCTATCTCAAAATTACAGTTTTCTGCAGCCTCTGCTGTGTGCTTATAAATAACATAACAACAGCTACAGTAGTTCCTTTGTATATCTCATATTTCATTAACATCCGAAAAGCACACAAATTTTTATTAAATTTAATTATTTCTCCACTCCACAGTTTTGGTATTAAAGTTCCTTATTTCTACACATCACAAATTTTGTATTTTACATAATTAATTCTCCATTAGCTTTGGTTGCTACCACTTACCCACAGTCATATAACATTTATTTGGTTTATTGTTTCTATTTATACATATCTTTCCCTACTCAATACCTGTTTCTACACAAGAATGGTTCATACATTATCAGTGAAATATTCTGTAATATTTAGTTTCTTAGTTGTGCACATCCAGATGTTCTGGCGAGTTGTTATTCCCATTTCCTGCACAATATTTCGACAACCAGCACAGCTGTCCTCTTCAGGTGCTGTGTTTTGCTATCGTGTACTCTTTACGTGGGCTCCAATGAGACTGTGACTAAAGTTGGTCTCATGCTGCTGTTTATAGCAGAGTTCTATTCCTGACACCTTTGATGCTCTTTTGTTTTTCATAGCTCACATTTAGATAAATTCTCTCAGTGTTTTTCAACTGTGATGGTTTGACATTTTAATTTTGACAAATTCCTTAGTTATGCTGTCCCAGAAATTTACTATTCTCACCATGATTCTGGTCTCATTGTATTTCATTTCGTGATTATGTTTGAGACAGTGCTCAGTGACAGCTGATTTGCTTGTTTATTTTAGTTGGGAATGTTGGTAATATTCCTTGCATCTCTCCTGAACTGTTCAGACTGGCCACCCCACATAAAACAAGAGATTGAAACCAAGGAAGAGAGGCCAAAAATCTCTTACCTGCGTTTTTGCTGACCTTGGGCATACGTTACAGTCGTGTGGAAACATGGAATCCAGTGTATTTCACTCCCATCAACTATTGCATTGTTTAAGACAATCTCTGAAAGCTATCTGTGTATCACAATCTATGCAAATATGGTGTTTCTCGTGTCGGAACAGTCAAGGAGAGGTGCAAGAAGCATCAGTAGCACACCCAACTAAAACAACCAAGCCAAACAGCTGGTCTCGAGCACTGTCCCGGCTATTATTGTGAAATGAAAACATACACAGAAAAATTGGTTTGAAGACATGGGCAGAAAAAAGGGCTAACCCTCAAATGTAAAAGCTTAGGGATAAGTGTTGCCATTTGTTGTTGGGTACAGGAACCATCAAAATTGGCGTTGGTCTCACCCCTAAATATCACATTAGGACATTTATGGGTGAGACCAATGTCAGTTTTGATAGTACTCGTATCCAGCAACAGATGGCAACATTTTACATTTGAGGGTTAGCCCATTTTTCTGTCATGTCTTCAAATGAAATACAGTGCAAGCAGTATTGTGGTGCAAATGTGCCGAATTCCTGGGACAGAATAATTAAGGGGTATGTTGAAATAAAGATTTCAGGAAACCTAATATACAGGGACGACAATCTCTGTTTAACACCCAGACTGTGCTCAGCGAACTCAGTTGTAGCTGCCTTGTCAGTACTGTGCTGCTTGCCCGATGAACGGTGCTTGGGCCTGTAGTTGGACATATTTGGAGGCTCTACACAATATATTTACAGTTTTACTCCAGCAGCAGGAGACCACATGGTATTATTATCACGTTTATTTTTTTACTGTAGGTCGTTAACAACAATAATTCAAAACAAATATGCTGAATAGTTCGTAAGTTCATATGTGCAAACACTAGAACAATGATTGCTTGTGCACAGATGGGTACCAACCAACAATTAAGATATATATTCTTTGTTCACAATGTAATCCTACAAGACACAGTTCAAAAACTCGATTTTGTAGTGTATTACTCAAGAAAAAAAATTCTTGAAACATCTATTTTCTGAAAAGTATTGCACAAGCATTAGATCCTCCAGTAACAACCTTCATGACACTGTGAAAGTAAATCCTGCTTATTTTCATAGTATACATTTCTGCCACCAAAAGATTCTATTGTTGCCAACTTAACAATCACAACCATCACATTATTTGAGAAAAGTGCTCTGGAACATGACAGATTACGTCGCACTGCAGGAAAGTGCTGCAAGGTATGGGAATAATTACACAGGTGGGGACAGATTGCAGCATAAGAAACAGCCCACTCAAGGATTTTTTAACACTTGGGTTCCACTCAGTTGGAAAATGCTGACAGAATTTGGGTTTCACGGAATATCAGTGTGACTTCTGAAAAACAAACTAGTGTCAAAGGGTCTCATGATCATTGGGTATCAAACTTGGCTGTAAATAGTGGCATGAGACGGACAGTCTGGTTTCAGTCCAAGCAATTCGTACATGTAACATCAATACTCAGAGCACTGAGAGAAGACAGTTTGGTCAGTCATCAAAATATTTTTCATGAAAGTGAAAAAACTCGGCAGAACACGTAGAAACACACTAGTAGTCAGTCACTCCAAGCAAAATTGAGAGATAACACTTAATTTCTTATTTTTGTGTTAAATTTAAATAGTAATGTCAGTATTATGAAAGTATATTCATGGATACCACATAAAAATACAAGGTGTACAACTTTTCTTCTGCTGTGTTTTCCCCAAACATTTGAGGCTTTAATGAAATTAGTTGGTTGCACATGTATCATTCAAAGCACTTTCAGTCACTGGCCACTACTTTCTCCCATCTTTTGAGCAGTGTATGAATCCCGCTTCAAAAAAATTGTTCATCTTTTGAAACAATCCACGAATCTATCCAATTTGTGATGAAATCGGAAGTATTGCTCAGCCAGGCCGTGTGCCGTTGATCTAAATAGGTGATAATCAGAGGAAGCAAAGTCTGGAGAATACATTTTGATGTCTTCTTCAACATGTGGTCGAGCGTTGTTGTGCTGCAAAATCACTTTATTGTGCCTCTCGCTGTATTGTGGCCGTTTGTCTTTTAATGCTCTGCTCAAAGAATTAATTGTGTTTGCTAACAAGCGCCTGTGATTGTTTCACTTGGTTTCAATACCTCATAGTAGATGATGCTGAGATGGTCCCACCAAATGCAGAGCATGATCTTGGAGCCGTGAATATTTGGTGTGGCCATCAACGTGGAAACATGGCCGGGATATCCTCATGATTTTTTCCGTTTAGGGTTATCGTAAAGAACCTATTTTTCGTCCCCATTTTTGCCTCTGAAGCAACTATTCACAAACACACAAATGGTGTTCAAAATCTCTCGGTTTCGGCTCACAGGGGACCCAAGTTCCTTCTTTCTGAATCAAGCCCATAGCCTTGAGACATTTTGAAATGTCTTGCTGTGTCACTCCCACTAATCGTGCCAATTCTTCTTCAGTTTGACACGAGTCTTCACTAGTCAATGTCTCCAATTCTGCATCTTCAAAAACATTCTCTCTTCCGCCTCTGTGCCGGTCTACAATGTTAAAATCACCATTCTTGAAGTGCTGAAGCCACTCGCGACACATCCTTTCACTAATAGCATCCTTACCATACGTACTTGAGAGCATTTGATGAGACTCAGCCGCTGTTTTCTTCGTATTGAAACAAAACAGTAACACCTTCCGCAAATGATGAGAATTAGGCTCGTAAACTGACATTTTCAATCAAGAACAACTTTATCATGCAGATACAAATCGACTAATGTTTGAATGAGTTTATAATGACCGAGGTCCAAGCTAACTGCGTGATGTCTGTGATCTGTTTCTTTCGACCGCTACTTACCGTTGTAGCCATCTCTCGGCAAATGGCAGAACAAAGTTGTACACCTTGTAGAAAAGCAATAATTTATTGTCCAGGACACAACATGGAAAACGATATATGATATTAAATATGTGTGTTTATATCATATAGAGTAGGCTGCTTGTGAAGAAACAGGTGTCAAGGAATGGCTCACTAAACTGAATGAAAGGACCAAAGAGTGCTTCCTATAGTGCACAGCTATGCGCTTACCCTACCCAATCCTAAGAAAAATACAACTTCAGTTTTCCATTTTGACTTTTTTTAAATCTATACTCAAAACACACTCAGATAAAAAAAAGCTATTTTCTAGAGATCATACAGTTTATAATACATCAAGTTGTATGACATTGCAAATATGTCTTACATCAGCCGTTTTAGAAACCCACCAGAATTCATTTGGTAAGTAAGCACTCACCAAAATTTGAAATTCCGAGGACCTAGCACGAATCTTGAGCTGTGCATGGGTCAAAATGGACACAATGAAAGAGGACAAGAGCAGTCTCATCTGCCTCATTCTTTGCAGCTTTCCTAGTGAAGCCTTGAATACTTTTAACCCCCCCCCCTCCCTTTCCTTTCTTTTGCTGGATGAAATAAATATTTTAAACATTTGTTCTGGAAGCTATCATTTGTCTCAGATTTTTGAAACATTTATAGTGTGTTCATGAATGAAATGATGAAAAATGAGAACTATATTTTCAGTATGCTGTGCTCTCTCTCTCTCTCTCTCTCTCTCTCTCTCTCTCTCTCTCTCTCTCTTGGAATTTAAATTTCTAAAAATTATAATTTGGAAAGCTTTCTTGTTTGTCAGTTTGTAGCAGTGACGTGCTGTGCATACATATTTGTAAAAGAACATAAAGGATTGTAGATCTGCATTTGAACAAGGACAAGCAAAAATTAAGTTCTGTTACTGAGACAGTAATGAATTTGGTCTGGTGTTTCTACACCCTTTTGGAGCTGATTGTGGTAAGGTTTTTCTTCACCCACAACAGTATCAGGAACTGAGAAAAACATTGACTTTGCGTAGTTGTCTTTTGTAAGAAGTGCAGCAAAATATGGTGTTAACTGTGGCAAGACAGCTAAATAAGGTTCATTACCTGTTAATCAAATGCTTGTGCGTGTATGTGTAGCAGCAGTTTATCACTTCTGTTAGAAGCAATTTCTTGAACTTGTGCTGCATTACTCCCAAAGTGATATACCTATGATAGTCTTTTCAGATTAGGCTAGGTTTAATTGTTATTTAGATTTAGGGTGCATAACACCACATTTCATGTATGTGCTAAAATGTGCTTCAACTGGGAAAAGCACACCACAGCATCTTAACAAATCTCTATTTGCAATGCGAATTGTGTCAGACATAGGGGATATAAAAAATGAAAAAGCTGGCATACTATGCTTACTTTCATTCCATACTGTCATGTGGGATTATTTTTTGGGGTAATTCATCAAGCCAAGCTAAAGTTTTCGGGGCACAAAAATGTGCAGTAAGAGTTAAATGTGGTGTGAACTTGAGAACATCCTGCAGAAGCCTGTTTAGGGAACTAGGGATACTAACTACTGCTTCCCAATATATTTATTCTTTAATGAAATTTGTCATTAAAATATGTCACTTTTTCAAATCAACAGCCCAATTTATGGCATCAATACTACAAATAAGAATTGTCATTACAAGGATTTAAAGCCACTTAATCTTGTACAAAAAGGTGTGCATTATTCAGGAACACACATTTTCAATAACTTGCCAGCAGCCATAAAAAGCTTAACAACCAATGAAATGCACAATTTCAGTGAAGTAATGTGTTCATTGTTAATAAGTGTGTGTGTGTGTGTGTGTGTGTGTGTGTGTGTGTGTGTGTGTGTGTGTGTGTGTGTGTGAGAGAGAGAGAGAGAGAGAGAGAGAGAGAGAGAGAGAGAGAGAGAGAGAGTACAATCTAACTTCTGCACCATTTCAGTGCAGTAATGTGTTCAATGCAAATAAATATTATAGTAGTTGTATTACACATTTACTACCTTATTAATAATAAAAAAAAATGTTAAATTCAGTGCATTAGTATTTGTAAAATGATTCTTTTATATAGTGTTCATTAAAAAATGACGAGTATTCCACTTGGGACCTGTGGAATGGTACATTAGCTTATTTGTTTGAGTTGTAAATATTTGTCATGTATTGTTGTTTTTCTGACATGTTTATATCCTGGAGGGCCTCCTCACTACGGATTAATTGGAATGAAAGTAAATCTAATCTAATTGAATCTATAAATCGAGGTGCCACTGTTTATGCAACCTGCTATACCACCTTCCTGCCTTCATACTGTAGTTCCGTGAATATAAGTCTGAGAAGTCATAATTTTGTTTCATAACAACTAATTATTTTGGTCAATTTCTTGCCTCTTAATCTGTGTTGATCTATTACAGATCCATGTTTTATAAACACGATTTGATGAATCATGGAGGTTATTTGAATTACAATAAGTGATCTTCAGTATAAAATTACAAAATTGTGACATTACAAAACAGATTGTAAAATTATCTGCCTTCAGTTTATTATGAAAATAACAGGATTTCTATCCAGCATCATGAAATGAAGTGATATTTGGTCGCATAACAAGCATTTATATGCCCTGTATTTGAATGAATTAGTTATGGTTTAACAAAGCAAACTCACTTTACAGGTATCAGGTTTTGAAAATTCATAAAAAATTTTTAGACATAAGAATAACCAACAAAAACAACTATTACCAATTTGAAATACATAGAAAAGTTGTTGTCACTGGCATTACAATAAATAAAAAATATGCATATTTCAAATCGTGATTATAGAATGTTAAATTTACATTTTGGTAGTACTGCAATACAAAATGAAGTAAAGATGCAACAATACATAAGACAATAAAATAACTTCAGCCCCAAAATAGTGCTAAAATTATATGAAACACATATAAAACCAAGAACAGATGGCATACATAAAGAAATAACATTAAAAAGAGAACAAATATTCAGAAGTAAACCTACCTATGTTACAATACCATACATGGGGAAAATATCAGAAAAGATGAACATATAATTTAAGAAAACAAAATTAAAATTATTGTTTTGTACAAATAACAATTTGAAAGCCAAAGTACAATCAGCAAAAATAAGAGAAAGAAAAATCCAGGCATCTACAAACTTCCTTGTGAAGACTGCAATAAATTTTATAACAGGCAGGCAGGCAGGAATTTCGTAATTAGATTTAAACAATACACACGAAGCTGCAAAAGCAACCAATCCACATTTTACTCACATTTAAAAAGTCAAGAACATAAACCAGAAAATTTTGAAAATGCCCTTAAAGTACTTAATGGACGTACAACCAACATTTTGGAGGAAATGAAAATTTACACACATTCAGAAAATCCTCAGATGACATCCTCAATGAAAAACAGACTTTTAAACATAAAAAATAACTTGAAAATTTTATTGATATTACAAAAGAAAAAGAGTTAATCATCACAATAAACAGTAGAACACTTATCATTTATGCAAAAACCACAAAAATACTATCTCCAAAACATTAAATGTAGTAACAGACTTTCCATAGGATAGAAATTCCATTGTAAACGTACAGATAACTGGAACTGAAGCTGTCAAAAATTATTTTTCAAGATCACAAATAAATATTGTGATCATATCATAACAGAAAGACAACCGCCATGTACTCTCCAAAATGCCTAATGGGCCACATCATACAAGGTAAGGCACAAGAGAGACAAACATTACGAACAGTGCCCACCACGACATTGGATGCCACCTGGTGGCATTGCGGGTATGTGACCTGGTAACAAAAGTAAGAAAGCAGAGTAGACATGGATGGTGGATCGCCCTAGCAAAGATACGGATTGCTTAAGTGGAAATACATTGAGATAAGCAACTTTGACAAAGGGCAGATTGTAATTACACAGAGCCTGTGAATGAGAGTCTCGGAAATGGGGATGCTGGTGGAATTATCACATGCTACTGTTGTGAGCATCTACGGAAAGAGGTATGTGGACAGTGAAATTACACTAGGCACTAAATGGTTGAATGTCAACGACTCTTCACTGAATGTGGATTTCACAGGCTTGTCTGCACTTTAAAGTAGGATAGATGATGATCTGTGGCATCTCTGCCGAAAGGACACAAATCTGGTGCATGCATAAGTGTTTCAGAACACACTGCTCATCGTATATTGTTGAATACAGAGCTCTGTAGCAGATGTTCTCACATGTTGATTCAGCAACATCATCAATTACAATTGCATTGGGCATGGTACCACGTGGATTTTACTGTCAATCAGTGGAAATGTATCGGTTCTTCAGGTAAATCACATTGTTGCTATACAAGGTTGATGGTCTTCTCCATAAATGCCAGCAGTGAGCTGAACGGTGGCTCGAAATATAGAGCACATCCTGAACGCAGGCTGGTGGGAGCAGTACTACGCTGTTGTTGTTGTTGTGGTCTTCATTGCTGAGACTGGTTTGATGCAGCTCTCCATGCTACTCTATACTGTGCAAGCTTCTTCATCTTCCAGTACCTACTGCAGCCTACATCCTTCTGACTCTGCTTAGTGTACTCATCTCTTGGTCTCCTTCTATGATTTTTACCCTCCACGCTGCCCTCCAATGCTAAATTGGTGATCCCTTGATGCCTCACAATGTGTCCTACCAACTGACCCCTTCTTCTAGTTAAGTTGTGCCACGAACTCCTCTTCTCCCTAATTCTATTCGATACCTCCTCATTAGTTATGTGATCTACCCATGTAATCTACTACACTATGGAAGACATTCTCCCATGCTTGCACGGGACCTATAGTAGTAATCAATAGACATACTGACAGCTGCGAACCACCTGCATCCGTTCACACCTGATATCTGCCCTGCCGGTGATGTTACCTTTCAGTAGTATAATTGTGCTTGCCTCGGAGCCAGAAATGTGCTACAGTGGTTTGAAGAGCATTATAGTGAACTCACGTTGATGTCTCGGCAATCAGATTCACCTGATGCAAATCTTATGGAACACATCTGGGCTGCTATCAGGCACCAACACCATGTACGCAGATCAGTGGCCTGTTATTTACAGAAATTCCCTGATCTGTATGTAGATGTCTAATGCCCACATACCTCCACAAACCTGATATGCAGAATTGGTGATGTATTTTGCTCCAGAGACGGAAATAAGCTATTAAGCAGGTGATCATAATATTTTGGCTCATCAGTGTATACTAACATAGCTGTAAGCAACAATATTATACCTATTATACCATCTTCACAGGTACTCTTGATATTGGGAAAAAGCCAAAATGAGCTTGACGTGTAACTTGTTTCACTGTAAGCAAATAAATAAATAAATACTGAAGAAAAAATCTTGTATTTAAAATCTGTAGATCCTTTACATAAATCATCATAACAACAACATCCTATAAACTACCTAATCCATTATCTCATTTCATAATCCACTGGAAAATATTTTTCTCAGTCTTTTCTTGCTTGTAAATATTGGACTTATATTTCGATTGATATTAAAAAAAAATCATTTTCCATTTTGTGTGGTATTTCTGTACTCACTGGCCATTTATCTTCATTGAGAGCAGAACAAATATGGAGCAATATGAGCATACTATCAGAAATGCACTCTTACTATTTTATCCATTTTGATTAGAGAACCTGCAGTTGTTTCCATAAATTACGCCGTAGGAAATACTGCAACCAGCCATAAGTTTTTTTTAGATAATTTTATTGTACCCTTACTAGTTTTTGGCCTGAGCCCTTCATTAGATGGGAGCATTTACTTCCTTGCAAGTTTTACATATGCATCCAAAACACATTTTTTTTTTTTGTGGTTACATAGTTTGGCACTTACCTACACAAAGAAGTCAGCACTACCATTTGATGATAAGCTCAGGCTCAAAGCTAGTAATGGTGCAGTAAAGAACTTGGGGCTGGTTGCAGTATTTCTTACAATGTAACACTCGTATTAGTTGTTTCCTTGCATTCAAAGTAGGCCTATGTATAAATACTTCCAAATAGTAGTTTTCTTGCAATATGATATTTCTTCATGAGTGAGTAAATTTCTGTGATAAGTTAATAAATGAAACATATGTAAATAGCTAGACACATACTGTTTACATTTTTTTTAAAAAATAAGTCATAGTTTGGAAGACAACATTAATTTCTTACAGTACATTTCTTATTTACACGCAGACTTTAATGAATGTTAAGTATACCAACAATTCAGCAATAAATAACAGTATTGTGTATGGGATATATGACACATTATACCACAGCTGTATTGTTCTGCAGTGCAATCAAGCACATTGCTTCCATTATTTCTAGAAATCATTTGTAGCTGTACATTTGTTATTAATGTTGATGATGTTTTATCTACATATGTTGTTAGATTGCTTTAAATATGATGTTGCTGCCATATACCGTCCTGAATTCCATTATTTCATGTATGAACTTCTGCTGTTGCATGTAGCTTAGTTTGAAATCTTTGACATTGAACTCTTATTAAATACTACTTTGCAGAAAGCAGGCGCATTACGCACTCAGTGTGACACGAAAAATACTCAACTTCTATGCGGACTACTTTGGAGTAGCTTATCCTCTGCCAAAAATGGATTTTGCTGCTATTCCTGACTTCCAGTACGGTGGCATGGAAAACTGGGGCCTCGTTACATACTGGTGAGATTTTTCAAATTTTCATTTTATTTATCAGTGATATACATCTATAATGATAGTATTGGTCCTGTCTTTATAAACTAACATTTGAAAATAACATGTGTTGTAAATAAATAGCCTCTACAAATTCTTTTATGCTATCTGGAAAGTAGTTTTATTTCTATGAGTATTTTTACTTGCACATAATGTTGGATGATGATGGGAAAATAGGTGGAAGAAAAAGAAACAAGAGAGACCATTGTGCAGCAATTAAATGCTTGGAATGACTTTATTGATAGGTTCTCACAAACTTAAAAATTAAGTAATTTTCCTAAATGAGACAGTAGTCATTATGGATTCTTGTAAATAAAGCCACCTGGATTAGTTAATGTATTTCTTTATCTACAATGGCAGTTCGGTTACTGGTACTGCCCTCATGAGATATGTGATTAAGCTTAAAAGAAAATTCAGGATGGAATGTAACAGTATTATGAAAAGGATAGTTGCTACTCGCCATATAGCCAAGACGATGAGTCGCAGAGAGCTGCAGCATTTAGAATATGACCTTTTGGCCAAAAAGGTCTTTGACAGAGATAGAACACACACACACACACACACACACACACACACACACACACACACACACACACACACACACACGGACACTATTCTGACACACAAGAGACTGCAGTCGAGAGTGCGTGTGTCTTTGTCTTTTTGTTGAACCTATCTGCAACTCAGCATCTCTGCTGTATGGTGAGTAGCAACTATCCTTTTCATAATATTGTTGTAAGATTAAAAGAACAAACGAATGAAAGGCGGTAATTAATTATACATTACAACATGACAGAAGATGATCAAAATTCACTCACCATAACTTGCAAGTTCTTAGTTCATGCATTGTTTTTATTTTTGTCATGTGGTAATGTATAAATAATACCTCTCACCCGTACGTTGCTCTAGTCTGAATCACAGATTTGATAATAACAGTAACCAAAACATCATAGAAATTAAAGAAGTCAGATAGATTATATAATGGTAAGACAGATATTTAGGAACCAAATTTTAAATTGTAAGACATATCCAGGGGCAGATGTGGACTCCGACCACAATCTATTGGTTATGAACTGTAGATTAAAACTGAAGAGTTTGTACAGAGTTTCAGGGAGAGCATAAGGGAACAATTGACAGCAATGGGATAAAGAAATACAGTAGAAGAAGAATGGGTAGCTTTGAGGAATGAAATAGTGAAGGCAGCAGAGGATCAAGTAGGTAAAAAGATGAGGTCTAGTAGAAATCCTTGGGTAACAGAAGAGATACTGAATTTACTTGATGAAAGGAGAAATTATAAAAATGCAGTAAGTGAAGCAGGCAAAAAAGAATGCAAACGACTCACAAATGAGATTGACAGGAAGTGCAAAATGGCTAAGCGGGGATGGCTAGAGGACAAATGTAAGGATGTTGAGGCTTATCTCCCGAGGGGTAAGATAGATACTGCCTACAGGAAAATTAAAGAGACCTTTGGAGAAAAGAGAACCACTTGTATGAATATCAAGAGCTCAGATGGAAACCCAGTTGTAAGCAAAGAAGGGAAAGCAGAAAGGTGGAAGGAGTATATAGAGGGTCTATACAGGGGCAATGTTCTTGAGGACAATATTATGTAAATGGAAGAGGAGGTAGATGACGATGAAATGGGAGATACAATACTGCGTGAAGAGTTTGACAGAGCACTGAAAGACCTAAGTCGAAACAAGGCCCCGGGAGTAGACAACATTCCATTAGAACTACTGACAGCCTTGGGAGAGCCAGGCCTGACAAAACTCTACCATCTGGTGAGTAAGATGTATGAGACAGGCGAAATTCCCTCAGACTTCAAGAATAATGTAGTAATTCCAATCCCAAAGAAAGCAGGTGTTGACAGATGTGAAAATTACCAAACTATCAGTTTAATAAGTCATAGCTGCAAAATACTCACACAAATTCTTTACAGACAAATGGAAAAACTGGTAGAAGCTGGCCTCGGTGAAGATCAGTTTGGATTCCGTAGAAATGTTGGAACATGTGAGGCAATACTGACCCTACGACTTATCTTAGAAGAAAGATTAAGGAAAGGCAAACCTACGTTTCTAGCATTTGTAGACTTAGAGAAAGCTTTTGACAATGTTGACTGGATTACTCTCTTTCAAATTCTGAAGGTGGCAGGGGTAAAATACAGAGAGGGAAAGGCTATTTACAATTTGGACAGAAAGGAGATGGCATTTATAGGAGTCGAAGGGCATGAAAGGAAAGCAGTGGTTGGGAAGGGAGTGAGACAGGGTTGTAGCCTCTCCCCGATGCTACTCAATCTATATATTGAGCAAGCAGTAAAGGAAACAAAAGAAAAGTTCGGAGTAGGTGTTAAAATCCATGGAGAAGAAATAAAAACTTTGAGGTTCGCCGATGACATCGTAATTCTGTCAGAGACGGCAAAGGACTTGGAAGAGCAGTTGAACGGAATGGACAGTGTCCTGAAAGGAGGATATAAGATGAACATCAACAAAAGCAAAAGAGGGAATGTAGTCGAATTAAGTCGGGTGGTGCTGAGGGAATTAGATTAGGAAATGAGACACATAAAGTAGTAAAGGAGTTTTGCTATTTGGGGAGCAAAATAACTGATGATGGTCGAAGTAGAGAGGATATAAAATGTAGACTGGCAATGGCAAGGGAAGCGTTTCTAATGAAGAAAAATTTGTTAACATAGAATATTGATTTAAGTGTCCGGAAGTCGTTTCTGAAAGTATTTGTGTGGAGTGTAGCCATGTATGGAAGTGAAACATGGACGATAAATAGTTTAGACAAGAAGAGAATAGAAGCTTTTGAAATGTGGTGCTGCAGAAGAATGCTGAAGATTACATGGGTAGATCACATAACTAATGAGAAGGTATTGAATAGAATTGGGGAGAAGAGGAGTTTGTGGCACAACTTGACTAGAAGGAGGGATCAATTGGTAGGACATGTTCTGAGGCATCAAGGATCACCAATTTGTTACTGGAGGGCAGCATGGAAGGTAAAAATCGCAGAGGGAAACCAAGAGGTGAATACACTAAGCAGATTCAGAAGGTTGTAGGCTGCAGTAGGTACTGGGAGATGAAGAAGCTTGCACAGGATAGAGTAGCATGGAGAGCTGCATCAAACCAGTCTCAGAACTGAAGACAACAACAACAACAACATTGTGTACCTAAATCCCATACATATTTTGCAGCTGAATCTTGACAAGCTGAGCAGGAGTAAGTGCACTGCAGCTGTGGCCGAAACATCAGTTTTATTCAGCCACGGTTCTTTTACTATGTGAAGTGGCACCTCATCTGGAATAATTTTAGGTTGAATGGCTTTGCCCTCAGAAGCCTTAAAAAAAAGAGAAGGATATGGTGTAATGTTTCCCAGGGTAAACATCTGAACACAAACAATAGTTTATCATTTGTATATCATAATAAGACCCAGTGATGATTCACATTTCAGCACCTCAGCTGTCTTGTTATTTACAACCATAATTGTTGTTGCATTGCAGCTGAATTGAAAATGAATTGTAATCATTTCCCCTGTGTACGAATTAATACTTTTGCGACTTCTTTTTCAGGGAGACACAAGTACTCATTGGGCCAGAAACAACTACAGACAGCCTGGAGAAGGCAGCCAGTACCGTAGTTCATGAACTTGGACATCAGTGGTTTGGTAACCTCGTCACACCGACGTGGTGGACTGACATATGGCTGAATGAGGGCTTTGCCACATACCTCGAATATCTGGGGACTGATTTTGTGAGTACATTACTTTTTATGATGATTGTTGTAACTTGCCTGGTTCTGGGAACGTATAACTTCGAGTGAAGTCTGTCACTGTGGCTATGTATGAATGTAGCTTTCTCATTATTCAGCAAATGCACCTTGAACCCACACTAATTCTGATTGAAATTTGTCAGTAATATTAAAGAGCCAAACACAAGATAAACACCAGACTATAAATGCATGCGGCAAAAAAGTTCATGATTTCATCAACAGTGAGGTCATGGACCACAGTGTCTTCATTATTCCTTTTGATATTTCAGTGATAGCCATAATCTCATATTAAAAGAAAAAGGAGAATTACAGGTAGCAATCCCTACTGATCTAATGGACAGACTAATCTAATGCACAGAACATTGTAACACTACCTTCTGTACATATTATAGGATGGCACATGGGAAGTAGAACGTTTCACACTACTTCTCTACCATTCCACTCTCGAATGGCATGTGGGAAAAAGTAACACCTAAATCTTTCCGTTATAGTTCTGATTTCTCTTATTTTATTATGATGATCATTTTTCCCTACATAGGTGGTGTCAACTGAATATTTTCTCATTCGGAAGAGACAGTTGGGGATTGAAATTTCACAAATAGATCTTGCGGAAAAGAAAACTGCCTTTGTTTCAGTGACTGCAATCCCAACTCATGTATCATACACTGACTCTCTCACCCCTACTGTGCGATGACACAAAACGAGCTGCCCTTCTTTGCACTTTTTTGATGTCCTCCATCAATCCTACCTGGTAAGGATCCCACACCACGCAGCAATATTCCAGCAGAGGATGGACAAGGGTAATGTAGGCTGTCTCTTTAGTGGGTTTGTCGCATCTTCTAAGTGTTCTGGAAACAAAGCGCACTCTATGTTTCGCCTTCCCCACAATATTATCTATGTGGTCTTTCCGATTTAAGTTGCTTGTAATTGTAATTCTTGGGTATTTAGTCAAATTGACAGCCCTTAGATTTGTGCGATTTATCGTATCCAAAATTTATCAGATTTCTTTTAGTAGCCTAGTGAATGACCTCGCACTTTTCTTTGTTTAATGCCTACTGCCACTTTCCGCACCATTCAGAAATTCTCTCTAGATCATTTTGTAATTGACATGATGATTTTACTAGACGGTAAATTACAGCGTCATCTGCAAACAATCTAAGGGGGGTGCTCAGGTTATCACCTAGATCATTTATGTAAATCAGGACCAGCAGAGGGCCTATGACACTACATTCCAGATTGCCAGATATCACTTCTGTTCTGCTCAATGATTTACCGTCTATCACTACGAAATGTGACCTCTGTGAGAGGAAATCACGAATCCAGTCACGCATCTGAGACGATACTCCATATGCACACAATTTGATTAATAGTTGCTTGTGAGGAATAGCATCAAAAGCCTTCTGGAAATCTAGGAATATGGCATGCGCTACTCTTTGTGTATTTGTGTGTGTGTGTGTGTGTGTGTGTGTGTGTGTGTGTGTGTGTGTGTGTGTGTGTGTGTGTGTGTGTTTGAAAGAGAGAGAGAGAGCACTATTTTTGACAAAGGCCTTCTTGGTCAAAAGCTTATTTTTTGATGGTCTTTTTGTTGTGCCTATCTTTGACTCTGCATCTCTGCTATATGGTGAGTATTTAAAGTTTCACCCTGATAAGCTTCAAGTGGCCCAACAGTGAGAAGTGGGAGATAAAGTGAGTAGGTGCAATATCTGCACAACATTACTGGGAATAATTAAACAGGTTTAGGCATTACTCAGAAAATCTTGTGATGTCTGATGAGGCAAATAAATGGTTTTGTCAGTAAGCTTCTGATCTTACCCGGATACAAAACTGCAGCTTATTCATGAAAGGAGAGGTTAGCCCAAAGGTCGTTTTGTGTGCTATTGCACACTTCATTGGAATCATTGGGACATATATTTTTTACGACAACAACATCTGGTCAATGTGTGTCAGTTTTGAGTGGTATATTGCCATGGTTAATAATTTCTCCAGTCCACAGATGCATTGACGTTGCCATCTAATTGTGTTATTTTTCAGCAGGATGGGGTTACAACCCTTACGGCTCGTAATTCAGTATTTACACTGAGACCCCATGTTCGACATCAATTAGTGTAAAAAAAATAAAAAAAAGTCATGTGCCTCCTGTTGCGTAGACTGTGCGCTGGGTGTTAGTCTTTAGATTTGACGTCACTTTGGTGATTTGCGCGTCGATGGGGATGAAATGTTGATGATTAGGACAACACAACACCCAGTCCCTGAGCGGAGAAAATGTCTGACACAGTTGGGAATCGAACCCGGGACCTTATAATTGACATTCTGTTGCACTGACCACTCAGCTACTGGGGGCAGACAATTAGTACAATGATTCTATGATATACCATAGCTGGTGATATTATCTGATATTTCAGAACCTGTTTTTTCTGTGGGGTCATCTGAAGAGCAAAGTTTTTTCTTGGTGACTTAACAATACTGCTGAGTTGAAAACTGCAATCTGGCAAGACACAAGAGGTCATTCCTCAAGATGTGATGGAAGCCATTTGTGTGATGTACTTTCTAATAAATAAACTGTTGGGTTAATTTTGTTGCTACCTAGCAGTGAATGACAGAATTCTTTGAAATCACACTTACACAGTGCTGCATTTTTCTGTCTGTATGTGAAGACTAATCTCAGAAACTACTGTATGTATTTTGATGCAGTGTCCACTAATAGACAGATTGATTCATGAGCAATGTTTGTGGTCTCAGGAGGTAAGTGTCAGGCCACCACCCACTGCAGTGGTACGCTGGTACCCGGAGGTCAGCACGAGCTCAATGCAGATCGTTTCAGACATTAAGCTGATAAGAACATTTTTTTAAAATACAGGTAATGTTTAAGGAGTGTGAAGTAAAACAAGGGAAAAAGGCACAAAGAAAATGTAACTGGCAATGCAGTCGGGCAGCCAGCAAGCAGCTGTAACTCGCACTGAACTGGCATTGCAGTCGCGAGGTGTGGTAGTTTGCAGGTTCCATTGTTGTCATGAGATGCCACTCCAGATGCCAGTAATATATAGCACAGGTAATGTTCATGATCCCTGAGAACCTTCTTGGCATGCACTTCTTAAATCATTCCCACTGTATGAAAGCTATGATATTCAATTGCCTAATTTTATTCCCGGAGTTTTAATAACTCTGTGCGGTGAGCTGTAAACAGAATTAACACGTAACAGACAAGTCACTTGCCATAGACACTTACTGTGAAGCTGGAGCAGGTTGCTGGTACCTACTAAAAAAAAAGTGTCTCAACAGCTGAATTGAATATTACGATAACAGCCAGACTGAACATCGTGGTAGCCAACCAAGGTACAAATATGGACAATCAAATGATTTTGTATATAGACAGTTGAGAGACATTTCTTGTCTATAGATACATTTTTGCAACAAAATTGCAGAACTTTTTGACTCCCATTTGAAATGGGGGACAAGACACAATTCTTAGACAATGTGGCTTGACTTTTAATAGTGTGGACATGTTGCTCTTTTTGCACTGTGGAAAACCTTCGTTGGTTTTTCATTACTTTTCTTTTTCTTTTTGTTAAATGTCACATGGTGACATGGTTGTGGGAAGTTAGTAATTTCTTATACAAACACTGCAATGAGAAGAAGTTGATTATTGAAGACATGAACAAAAAAAAATCAAGTATCAGTCATTTGTGTTGAAAAAAGTGTATTTCTCCAACTTTCAAAGCTGAAAGCAAATTGCAGCTGAATCTAGGCTCTTTGCAGACAATTCACATTTCCGTCAATGCCTTATCTTTTGATTTATTTCACTGTCGATTATCATCACTGCACAAACTGCGATCCCAGTAAGGTCAGCCATATTTAGCAAATATCAAGGAATAAGGTACTGAATTGCATACACGAGTCAAAGTATCTAGACTTTCTAAATACATTTTCTAGCTGCGCTTCTATAGACAGTCTCTCTACAATCTCTTTAGACTATCACTCGGTTCTGCGTACTAGTGTGTACTTATCTGTAGATTAAAAAATTGAATGGCATTGCAAATGCATACCAAACACAAAAACTGTATTCACATAATAAAATTTGGAGGATATGTTACAGTTAGTCACATGATTCATCTTGAAAACTGAAGTTACAGTGCTTAGTTTTGTCTGTTCTCAGATATGTACCTGCAGTCATGATGTGCTTTGAAATCTGTGCACTATGACTGCTAGGGGAACCAAAATAATCTTTTATTCTGGCTCGCACAGCAGTGTTCATTGTGTATCAGGGTGAATAAATATACCTGCAACCAAATAGCAAAATTAGTTATGCAACTATAAAGTTGCTAGTTAAAACCTTAGACTAACACTCATAAATACAGAGTGTGAGTACATAGTAAAATGTTACATAGTTCTCCTAGGTGATTTTTAATCTATAAAGCACAAAATTATGAAATTAACACACATAGTCAAGTGCCAAAAGGGAAAAAAGAGGAAGGGGATAAAATACATCTGTTTCGCTACCCTCTCCGCATCCGCTTCCCCCTTTACGGTCGTCGGAAAACATATAAAGTAATTGTAAGGTATATCTGCAAGCCTTTTTTGTATCTCAGAAGTGATTCATTCTTGCTCTGGCCACCTGTCTTCTCTTTTCTGTCCCGTCACTGTTCACTTTTTCTGATTGCAGAAGCCTATAAAGTTGTCATTCAGTGATCTGTACTATGAGGAGTTAGAGGTGTCTTCTTGAATTAGTCCAATGTTCATGAAGTTCTTTCATACTTCCTTGGAGATTCTATGCCTATAAAAATCTGCTTTGTTAGTCAGGTTGCATCTATACTGAACAAATATCTGTAGATCTTGGATCATAATTTTCTTATTGTCTCTATCAGTTGTTCATTGTCCGTGTATAACTATTTTCTTCTCCACAGTCTGTTGTTCTGTCCGTTATCTTAGGACCAATAATTTTCTGAAGTATCCCGCTGCACTCAAAGTAATCGATTTCTCCCTGTCCAATCTTTCCTATCATTCTGAGGCCCTCACTTGCATTTAGACATTTGGTTTTGGTTCTGTGTTAGTGTGCAAGTTTAGCTTTTATTGAGAGTGTTTGTTTCTAATGTACAAAATGCATCCTACGGAAAGTAGTGACATCTCGTCTCTCCTACCATCATGGGTTTCTCTTTCACTAGTTTCTCTATATATTACTTCACAAAGTTTGCCTGAAACTGTCCACTTTTTCTGTTTTACTGACCTGGTTGACAGGTGATGAGACATTGTTTGGATGTTTGTTATGTACAGTCAGCACAGAATTCGCGGCCGATGAACAGTAATCATTGTCCAGAGTACAGGGTGAGTTCATTTGTTTGTTCAGTAGGGGACGCTTCATAGTGTTTGCCCCCTTTCAGCAGGTTGGCAATGATGGAATCGAGACACACGCCCTGCATCTCTCTCAAACAATTTTACAGAAACTATTCAGTAAAAAAAAAATCATTTCTGTATTAATAGCTTTATATGTCAGCTTCATGATGATATGTCCAGTGTTTTATTAATGGCCATAGTTATTGTGATATTTGTGTGGAGGAAAGGAAGATACTGTGCGAAATTTCAAAAAGGTTGCAATGTAAAACAGGGGTTGCTGTGATTTTTTTGTTTAGTGCATATTACATAATATGTTGCTGCATATAAAGTTTACTTAACACATTGAATTTTTGTTTAGACTTGGGTGGAGGTCACCAGTCTCAAGAAAATTCATCTGATGTTGCACACTCGGATGTGCTTTTTCATAAGCTACTTACCTTACTTGTCCTTAGTTCCTCATTTAATAAACCATTGTCTTAAAATTATCTCACAATTGCGTCAGCACAACATGTTAGTGAGGAGTGAGGTGACACCGTGTTTTGGCAAGAGAAGCAAATTTTAACTAGGCAACAAGAGAAATGTGTAGGTTTCATTCAAAATTCACCATCCATGATGGTTCTCTGAAACTTACAAATGGTTAACACACCAGAAAAAAATAAATTGCTGTCTTTGTTGTATTTGGAGTGGAATTCTTTTTAGATACTGACCAATGCACAGGTGACGGTAGATTTTTTGAAATAGGCACCATTTAAGTGTGGGTGTAGTGTTCAGTTTCATATTTACAAAAACTATGAGCATAGGCTTCCCCTCCAGCGCTTGGCATTTCTCATACAGTGCCTGTCAGTAACCCCCAGCACTACCACTCTCCCCAAACATGCCCTGGCTATTGTGCATCTACCAGCAATGTTATTCTGCATGGACTCTACTTTGCTTTCTCAAAAGAAATGTAGAGGCTAGCTTTTTCTACTTATTTATTCAGTGTGATTTTCTGTTCCATAGCTGTTTCTGAGTTTCACAACAGGATCAAATGCTCACTGCCAAATATAAAGCATTTGATGAAATTTTTTGAACCTTCAGTATGAACATTGTTCAGTAACACTGTCTTGGTTAATTGCTTGTCCCATTTTAGATGACCTTTTTCTAATACACAGTTGAGGAGAACTGGGGCCGTCCATCACTCTGTCAAATCCTAGTTTTAATAAAAAATGCTTTGGCGAGTTCTCTCATGAATTTAACTGTTGACTGTGTCTGTGTTATAGTTTTTTTGATAATGTCTACCATTTTCAAGTGCACTCCAAATTTAATTAAGATTTCAAACAATACTTTCCGGACACCTGGACTAAAGGCTTCTGGAAACTCAATGAAGGCCGCTACCATATGTTAAGAGTTTTTTTAGTTTTCCAATATTCTACTCAGATTCCAGGTCTGCTCAGTGGAGGACCTCCTGTTTCTGAATCCAGCTTCCTATTCACCATTTCAATGATCTGTTTGCTGTAACAGCCAAGCCTGACATTGAAGGTCTCGTAAAACTGTTTGCTGTTGTCCCTTTTCAATTCTGATTCAATGCTTTTGGTCTCTTCTGTGGCTTTAGTTCTTTTGGACATGCATGTGTCTCATACACATAAAGTAGAGACTGGATTATATGCATTTTCATGCTGCATATGCATTTACATATTTGTCTCCTTTGCATGTTTTGATTAAAAACTAGTGACGATGCAGTATTTTAAAAATCTAGATTTGTACAAAGTTACATGTGTTTACAAATAGTGTCTAATGTGTTGAGCCCATACCAACCGAAAAAATAAATACCATTTGATGGATAATTGACCATTCTGGAACATTTACATATGACGAAAATGTTTTATATTGTCCAGCTTGTGAGAAAAACGTTTCGTGGGCCAAAAGTTTCAAATAAATCAGCATATGAAGACAAGACTTCATATTGCAGTAACAGTAACAGAGATTTAATTTCCAAAGGCAACCAAAAAACTTCCTCTTCACAAACTTATAAATCCTACCCTCGAAAGTTTCCTGCACAAATAATTATATAAATCAAAATATATTAGATGAATCAACATTGTGTAAAAATTACCTACTGAGAATGTATGAACATGTTCTCGAAGAAATATGCAATGAACTCAAGGACAAAATTATTTGGATTTCAGTTGATGAAAGTATCCACACTTATGGCTGTTACATTACAAATTTAGTTATTGGTGCATTAAAACAAGAACCTCCTTCTTTCTGTGTAATAGTGTGTATTAGAAAAATATTTCTACATTTTTCTGCAGATGAAAGGATGTTTGTGTTTCTCTCAGGTGCCGCTCCCTATATGATCAAAGCACGAAAAGCCCTCTAAATATTTTATCTCGGTTCGTGTCAGACGTGCTTTGCTCACGGAGAAAGGAGTATGATTGACATTTGGGAATGTAAATAAACTGATTTCATCCACAAATAAAGTGTTTTTTAAGGCACCTGATTGGCGGTAGCGTTCTCGCTTCCCATGCCCGGGTTCCCGGGTTCGATTCCCGGCGGGGTCAGGGATTTTCTCTGCTTCGTGATGACTGGGTGTTGTGTGATGCCCTTAGGTTAGTTTTAATTAGTTCTAAGTTCTAGGGGACTGATGACCACAGATGTTAAGTCTCGTAGTGCTCAGAGCCATTTAAACCATTTGAACAGGTGAATTTTTGCCAGAAATGATAAGTGCCAATGAAGCACCCAAATTCAAATACTGCCCAGTTACCTCAGCTGATGTAGAATGCTGCTTTCCTGTTTATAAAAATGTTTTGAGTGATTGAAGAGACTACCGAACATTTGGAACAGTATCTGATTGTTTATGTTTACAGTACTGGAAGAATGTAAAATAATTGCAAGTGATGCTTTAGTCTGATAATATTAATTAAATGTTAATTATGGTCAAAAACTCCCCTATTGACTTTTGTTTTTGAAATAAAAATATTATGGAGTTCTTCTGCACGTCCCTCTGTGTGTGATACGTGTTGAAGGTGGACCTGTGCATATTGATTGTTTTGTGGCGATTAACTCACATTGCATTCCCTTGTCACTGAGAACAATAGCAAGAAGAAACTATATTTGAAACATGATGTGCATCTTCTTTTTGTAATTTTTTAAAACCTCATCTCAAAACAAACAAAAAAAAAAGAAATTCTTAATGTCCTGATCCTTTGCACAGCTAGCACAGTTGCAATAAATAAGAACAGGTTCAACTTTGGGATTTATCATATTCAGTAAGTACTATGTTTTTATTATTTGATCTTCATGTTTCAACACTTTTCATTCATATTTTGAGCTTTTTGTGTTGCATATAATCCAGCCTCTAACCATAAGGAATAGTTTTGTCATGGCTGACTTTTGCAAGGATCTCAATAATTTTGAGAGAATTTCATCTACTCTTAAGATCCTTGTTTCACCTTGGGGCTTTAATAAAACTGTCAGTCTTCTTGCAGTATCAGATCCCCCATCTCTTCTTGATCTACCTATCCTTGTATGTCTACAGGATTGCTTTCAAGTATATTTTTGTGATATTGACACCCCTATACCTTTCTTCTTTAGCCTTCCCTACTTTGCTTAGAACAGATTTGCTATCTGAGGTCTTAATAATAACACCACTGCTTCTCTTTTTTTCAGAGGTCTCTGATTTTTGTATATGATGTTGTCTCTTTCGTAGCAATACATGCTTCTACAGCCTTGCATTTATCCTTCAGCAATTCCTTATTTATCCTTCGGCCATTTATAATTTGCCAGCTTGCATTTTCTACCAATCTCATCCTTTAGACCCCTGTATTCCCTTTCGCCTGCATCATTTGCTACATTTTTATATTTTCTCCTTTCATCTGTTAGATTCAATAACTTGTGGATTACCCAATGATTTTTACTTCATCATTTTGCCTATCTGGTCCTCTGCTGCCTTCACTATTTCATTTCTGAAAACTACTCATTCATCTGCTATTTTATTCCCTGCTTTAGTCAACAATTGCCTAGTGATCCCTTAGAAACTCTTAAACACTATCTGATTCTTTCAACTTCGTTAGGTATCACCTCCTGAATTCCTTATCTTTGTGAAACTTTTTCAGTTTGTAACCAATAAACTATAGTCTGAGTCCGCATATATCCCTGGAAAGGTTTTGAGTTTAAAATTTGGTTTCAGAATCTCTGTCTTACCAATATGTAGTCTATTTGATACCTTCCAGTGTCTTTGGAGCTCTTCCATGAATACAATCTTCTTTCACAACATTTAAACCAAGTATTAGCAATGATTCAATTATGATTGGTGTAAAATTCTAAAAGGCACATTCCCTATCATTCCTCTACCCCAATCTATGTTCTTCTATTGTTCTTCTTTTTCATAATTTGCCTTCTATTGAATTCCAGTATTCATCATAGATAAACTTCTCTCTTCTCTAACTATCCAAGTAATTATGACAGCTGCCACCCATTCCATATCAAACGGTCCCTTCCCTACAGCCTAGGCCTTCGTGGCAAACGAATCTGCTCCAGTCCTGAATCCCTCGACCATTACACCAACAACCTGAAAACAGCTTTCGCATCCCGCAACTACCCTCCCAACCTGGTACAGAAGCAGATAACCAGAGCCACTTCCTCATCCCCTCAAACCCAGAACCTCTCACAGAAGAACCCCAAAAGTGCCCCACTTGTAACAGAATACTTCCCGGGACTGGATCAGACCTTGAATGTGGCTCTCCAACAGGGATACGACTTCCTAAAATCCTGCCCCGAAATGAGATCCATCCTTCATGAAATCCTCCCCACTCCACCAAGAGTGTCTTTCCGCCGTCCACCTAACCTTCGTAACCTCTTGGTTCATCCCTATGAAATCCCCAAACCACCTCCCCTACCCTCTGGCTCCTACCCTTGCAACCGCCCCCGGTGTAAAACCTGTCCTATGCACCCTCCCACCACCACCTACTCCAGTCCTGTAACCCGGAAGGTGTACACAATCAAAGGGAGAGCCACATGTGAAAGCACCCATGTGATCTACCAACTGACCTGCCTGCACTGTGATGCTTTCTATGTGGGAATGACCAGCAACAAACTGTCCATTCGCATGAATGGACACAGGCAGACAGTGTTTGTTGGTAATGAGGATCACCCTGTGGCTAAACATGCCTTGATGCACGGCCAGCACATCTTGGCACAGTGTTACACCGTCCGAGTTATCTGGATACTTCCCACCAACACCAACCTATCCGAACTCCGGAGATGGGAACTCGCCCTTCAGTATATCCTCTCTTCTCGATATCCGCCAGGCCTCAACCTCCGCTAATTTCAAGTTGCCGCCGCTCATACCTCACCTGTCTTTCTACAACTTCTTTGCCTCTGTACTTCTGCCTCGACTGACATCTCTGCCCTTAACTCTTTGCCTTTAAATATGTCTGCTTGTGTCTGTGTATGTGCGGATGGATATGTGTGTGTGTGTGCGAATGTACACCTGTCCTTTTTTTTTCCCCTAAGGGAAGTCTTTCCGCTCCCGGGATTGGAATGACTCCTTACCCTCTCCCTTAAAACCCACACCCTTTCATTTTTCCCTCTCCTTCCTTCCTTCCTGACGAAGCAACTGCCAGTTGCGAAAGCTCGTAATTTTGTGTGTGTGTTTGTGTGTTTTGTTCATGTGCCTGTCTGCCGGCGCTTTCCCGCTTGGTAAGTCTTGGAATCTTTATTTTTAATACATATCCAAGTAATTTAATAGAAAGAAACTTCCACATGGGAAAAATATATTAAAAACAAAGATTCCAAGACTTACCAAGCGGGAAAGCGCCGGCAGACAGGCACATGAACAAAACACACAAACACACACACAGAATTACTAGCTTTCGCAACCGATGGTTGCTTCTTCAGGAGGGAGAGGGAAAGACGAAAGGATGTGGGTTTTAAGGGAGAGGGTAAGGAGTCATTCCAATCCCGGGAGCGGAAAGACTTCCCTTAGGGGAAAAAAAGGACAGGTGTACACTCGCACACACACACACACACACACACACACACACACACACACACACACACACATATCCATCCGCACATACACAGACACAAGCAGACATATTTAAAGGCAAAGAGTAAGGGCAGAGATATCAGTCGAGGCAGAAGTACAGAGGCAAAGAAGTTGTTGAAAGACAGGTGAGGTATGAGCGGCGGCAACTTGAAATTAGCAGAGGTTGAGGCCTGGCGGATATCGAGAAGAGAGGGTATACTGAAGGGCGAGTTCCCATCTCCGGAGTTCGGATAGGTTGGTGTTGGTGGGAAGTATCCAGATAACTCGGACGGTGTAACACTGTGCCAAGATGTGCTGGCCGTGCATCAAGGCATGTTTAGCCACAGGGTGATCCTCATTACCAACAAACACTGTCTGAAGCAGTTTCTGCATGTTTCAGAAGTCTTTCTTTTTAATATGATTCTGACTGCTTGTTTTGTAACGTGAACATCCTTTTTATTTCTTGAGTGTTTGAGTTTCCCCACACTACCATTCCATACTGCAGGTATGGTTTGAAGAGTCCAGGGTTTACTGTGAACAGAAGCTGTTGTTTGTCTGCTTACTGTGCTAGCTGCTTCATTGTAAGCACAACAGAGCGGAGTTTCTTACAGACAGAATTTGTATGTTTCCATTTCAGCTTGTTATCCACAGTAATACCTAAGAATATAGTATATCCCACTTTTTCTAGTCTCGTTTCATCCACCTCTAAACTGATGTGCACAGCCTTCTCTTTATTTCTGAAAACTGCATACATAGCCTCTTTTAGGTTTATATCAAGTCCATTTTACAGGAACTACTGAGCTGTGGTGTTTGCAAATATGTATGCTCTTCTCTCAATCTGTGCCACAGTTTGGTCATTGTTCATTACTGTCATGTCATCAGGATACTATATTTTCTTCTCTTTCTCCTAAACACCTATATCATTAACAAACAGCAACGGCCCCATTACTGGTTCCTGTGGCACTCCATATTTGATGGTTTTGGTTTCTAACTGATATGCATTCCCTATTGACATATATTGCTCCCTGTTGCCTTGGTATGATTCTATCCACTTCTCTGCTTGCCGTCAACACCGTGGGTTGCCAATTTTGTTATCAGTATTTCATGGTCGATATTGTTGAATGTTTTGGAGAGATTCAGAAACATTGCAGATATAACTTGTTTTTCATTTAAGAACTGTATAATGTATTCTGTCAAATCAGCTATTGCTGATCCCATAGATCTACTCTTTCTGAAACCCTGTGCAGTGGTACATGGATTTATGCTTAATTACAGACTTACTATTTTATCAGTTGATTTGTTTTCACCGCGTAACACCCGCTGTTTATGTCGTTCTTCGTTGCTGAGCGATGTATCACTTTTCATTCTGATGCCGCAACTCTTCCTTTCCTATATCTTTACTACTTTTTATCTATATTAATGATGAACTATTGGTTTTGCCGTTTAACAATTTTTTAATAACTGTGGAAGTATTACAGGCATCGGGTCCCACCTACTGTGTCACCCGCCTATATGTTTTACATGAACCTTTCAAGACTCTGTTTACAAAGAGAAAGCAGAATATCTCTTCCTTTGATGTTGTCCAACAATGACCTGGGAAGCTTGATGCCCTCACAGCGCAGGCTCTTCCATGGTTTGCGGTAGTTTCCAGCATTCATTTTATTCTTTGCCCACTTGCCGCTACTTCAAACTTTCGTTGCGATTGTTGGGCAATGTCTTCCACGTTATCTGCAACATAAATAAACTCTCTTCCCACAGTATTTCTGAACAAACTTAAAGAACATAATAATAATAACTATTCTTACAATTATTCATATAAGTCTTGGTCGATTTAATGAGGGGTGGGACAGGCATAAGCCTTGTGACACCACACATGCTGTGATGGTATGAGAATGTTGTATTTGTCCGGTAATCAACTAATCTATTATACATAAGCATTTCCAGGAGTTTTGAGAAACCCGACATCAGTGAAACTGGCCTGTAGTTGTTGGGGTCATCCTTATCCGCATTCTTGTCCACTGGTACCACCCTCCTTATCTTCAGTTTTTCTGGAAAAATTCCATCTCTGAGAGAGCTGTTTGTCATGTCTAGCAGTGGTGAGGTTATTTGCCAAGTTATTTGATTTATCACATGATTCAATATTTCACCACCACCAGGTGATTTCTTGGACTTTAGTTTTTGTATAGTTTTCCTTAGTTCATTTTCTGTGACTGGTTTCAAGAACATGGTCCTGCTTGATTTTTATGTTAACTTAGTGGCCTTCTTTTGTGGACTACTTGTTTCCAGTTCTAAGTTCCCCCACCACATTTATATAGTTATCACTGAGTATGTTAGCTATTTTACCATCTGTAACCACTGTGTTGTTTATTTTCGTTGACGTGAGATCTGTTTCTTTGTGTGTTCTAGCTCTTCCTGTCTTTCATCATTAATTGTGTTCCAAGCTGCCTTCATCATGTTTCTTGAGTTCATTATGGTAGCATTAATTGCTATTGACTTTGCCTCATAATATTTTTCTAAACTTCTTTTGTAGCATTTTATAATTTTCAGCTTCACCCCTCCGTCTCTGATCCTGCAACTTCCTTTGCAGTTCTATTATTTCACTGATAACCCACTTTGTCTGATCCTGCTCTTTTCCTGTCTCTTCACTTTTGGGAATGCTACATTAAAATGGTTTTTAATTGTTGTAATGAATTAATGTTATTTTTCATTTACATTCTGCATCTGTAGGGCTTCATTCCTGGTTTCCCTGCTTGATATTGTCCTAAACATGTTAATATTTTGTTGACTGATGTTCCTGATTTCTTTGGTTGTTTGTTTTGATTCAGATATGTCCTTACTTCTCGCTCAGTGACTTGCTCACCTTATTGCTTCTTTTATTGTATTTTTTAACTTCTTCCGTTGTTTTATTTATTGAACACAACCTTCATTTAACAAGGTATGATTCTTGCTGTAATATAGCAGTCCACCATGCCAGAGATGTTCTGATTTATTTGTTTAGCATGTATTATAATCTTAACTCATGAATTTTTAGAAAATGGTTAATGTATTTGTTCTTACAGATTGAACCAACATGGGAAATGATAGACAAATTTGTGAATGACATGCACGACGTCATGTCTGTAGACAGCATGCAGTCGACACACCCTGTGTCCAATGCAGTCGGGTCTGCTGCTCAGATACTTCAAGCCTTTGATGAGATCTCCTACACCAAAGGTCAGTAAGCAGTCGCTTGTCACTTAGGAGGGGCAGGCCCAAGTTTGCCTGCTTCCTTTATTTCACATTGTTGTATCTGAGCCCGTGTGCTCGGTCACAATGCGTGGAGACACTAAATACCACAACTATTGATATTTGTCAAAGTTTTAGTGGAGGTGATTTCTCATGTATAGTTCAATTAGTTACATGTTCCGTGGCTCACATTGAATGATATATTGAAATTACAAAGAATGAGTCAATTTAGAGAATGTTAAGTTAATTGGTATTTAAACATGGTTGCATGCTAATCATTTTTCAGATGAGCTCACATAGGAGGAAACAGTATTTAGTTTAAGAACATAGGTGAATGTGTAACTTTTTGTATTGACTAAGCTACTAGTTTTTGGATAAAAATCCTTTTGTGGAAGAGTTTTCAGTAAATAATTCTACTAAACACATTATTTGCAATTTACTCTGTGGGACTGATAATATGTAATAGCTACCATGGACCACATGTGTAACTACACTCCTGGAAATTGAAATAAGAACACCGTGAATTCATTGTCCCAGGAAGGGGAAACTTTATTGACACATTCCTGGGGTCAGATACATCACATGATCACACTGACAGAACCACAGGCACATAGACACAGGCAACAGAGCATGCACAATGTCGGCACTAGTACAGTGTATATCCACCTTTCGCAGCAATGCAGGCTGCTATTCTCCCATGGAGACAATCGTAGAGATGCTGGATGTAGTCCTGTGGAACGGCTTGCCATGCCTTTTCCACCTGGCGCCTCAGTTGGACCAGCTTTCGTGCTGTACGTGCAGACCGCGTGAGACGATGCTTCATCCAGTCCCAAACATGCTCAATGGGGGACAGATCCGGAGATCTTGCTGGCCAGGGTAGTGGACTTACACCTTCTAGAGCACGTTGGGTGGCACGGGATACGTGCGGACGTGCATTGTCCTGTTGGAACAGCAAGTTCCCTTGCCAGTCTAGGAATGGTAGAATGATGGGTTCGATGACGGTTTGGATGTACCGTGCACTATTCAGTGTCCCCTCGACGATCACCAGAGGTGTACGGCCAGTGTAGGAGATCGCTCCCCACACCATGATGCCGGATGTTGGCCCTGTGTGCCTCGGTCGTATGCAGTCCTGATTGTGGCGCTCACCTGCACGGCGCCAAACACGCATATGACCATCATTGGCACCAAGGCAGAAGCAACTCTCATCGCTGAAGACGACATGTCTCCATTCGTCCCTCCATTCACGCCTGTCGCGACACCACTGGAGGCGGGCTGCATGATGTTGGGGCGTGAGCGGAAGATGGCCTAACGGTGTGCGGGACCGTAGCCCAGCTTCATGGAGACGGTTGCGAATGGTCCTCGCCGATACCCCAGGAGCAACAGTGTCCCTAATTTGCTGGGAGGTGGTGGTGTGGTCCCCTAAGGCACTGCGTAGGATCCTACGGTCTTGGCGTGCATCCATGCGTCGCTGCGGTCCGGTCCCAGGTCGACAGGCACATGCACCTTCCGCCCACCACTGGCGACAACATCGATGTACTGTGGAGACCTCACGCCCCACCTGTTGAGCAGTTCGGCAGTACGTCCACCCGGCCTCCCGCATGCCCACTATATGCCCTTGCTCAAAGTCCGTCAACTGCACATACGGTTCACGTCCACACTGTCGTGGCATGCTACCAGTGTTAAAGACTGCGGTGAAGCTCTGTATGCCACGGCAAACTGGCTGACACTGATGGCAGCGGTGCACAAATGCTGCGCAGCTACCGCCATTCGACGGCCAACACCACGGTTCCTGGTGTGTCCGCTGTGCCGTGCGTGTGATCATTGCTCGTACAGCCCTCTCGCAGTGTCCGGAGCAAGTATGGTGGGTCTGACACACCGGTGTCAATGTGTTCTTTATTCCATATCCAGGAGTGTATATTATGTGGTAAGTGGTATACATGCTTATGAAGTGCTGAGTTTTAACAGTATGTACATGGACAAGGTTTGAAACAATATAAAATAATATCACAAAGTTGAAGTTCCATTTCTTCTTCTCGAAACTGCATATAAAGTGTTCACATTCCTTCTAAAGGACTTTATAGATATGCAAGATATTTCATGAGGAGGTATTTCGGGCTCCAGTCTTTTAACTACTTCTTGCACTTGAGCTGTTGTACTATTAAAAGTTGAAAGATCATCATTATCTGCTGTGCCAAAAACAGTTTTTAATAGTGTTCCATTCGCATTCAGCCATCCTCTCTTTGTCCATACTAGAGAATATGGGGTTGTACCAAGTGCTTGCTCCAACTGCTCTCTCAACTTATCATAGCAAAATTTAAGTGCATAATATTCACTCTGTATATCCTGTATTGTATTGCCCTGTTTTGCTTTCTTTAGCACTTCTAAGGATATACCTTGCAACAATCTCAGTTCATTCCTTACCTTCATATTACAAAGATCAGCAAGCATCTGATTCTAGAAGATTCTCTCTGGCTGCTGTGCAAGCAAAACCCTGTTCCACTAAGGCAGGTTGACAGTCCCTTCTGCTCCAAAGACGGGCAAGATCATAACAAACGCTAAACTCCATCTAAGCACCAACCTCACCATCACTTAGAGGAAATCATTTACATGTACCCCTCCCACCTTTGAAAAAAGTGGGAATACCACAAAAAATTCTTATATTCCTGAGTACACTACATGAATTTTTAAAAAATTACAAAGAAAAACAAAGAAAAAAATCCTACTATTACCCACTGTATACATCCGACCACATGTTCCTTTGTCTCAACCTGTAAGCTCTATTCTGCAGTATTTCCTTACTCCTTTGCTTCTTACTTCTAGTACATGGCAATTCTGCTGGTACTTAAGGAAAGGAGTCTTTGGCCGCTTGAAAGATGTTCTAGCAATTTCATGTTGGCCCATTTTACCTTTTGCCAGCATGCTTTAGAAATAGCTTTCTGTTGAGCACAACCACAGCCAAAGTAATCATGTTTCTGAAATAAACTGCTTCCAGCTGTATGTGAACTTTCACAGGAGCGCGACTGGTTTCATGATTTGATTTGACATCACAAAGCCAGTGACATTCTGTAAAAGTTCGTAGTAGGTAGTGGTTAATTTCAGAAACATAACCCCCTTTAGAGTCTTTGTAAATACCTTCTTTTCACAACTTTGGTTGAATCGCAACAAACGGAGATGGCATTTTGCATCCATATACAAAGGTGATAACCTTGTTGCTGTTGAAGTTTTTTAATTGTAGGCACTAACTACAAAATTTAACTATATATCCCAATCTAGATGTTGAGATTTCACATAATGGCTTAGCATCTTTGGTATAGCCTTACAAATTCTTTCTGTGTGACAATTTGCCTGTCGGTGGAAAGGACACACTGTTGAACATCAACACATGTTTTTCTCCACCAGAATCTTTATGCTACTCTTCTATCCCTTGTTCTCTTACCCCCATGACCTGATAACACGATCATGATCATCATAGTGAACTGTGATCTTTTGCTTACCGTAATACTTCTGTAGTAGGCTGTGAAAATTTTCAATGCACCAGACACTCTTCATCACTTGCTTGCAATTTCTTCAGAATTTTTAGATCAAACCCAGAGACTTGCAATGCCTCAGTCTTCCTTTCAAGAGTGTCAGCATTCATGTGTTCAACGTGTGCTTTATGGATTACATCATATCGAAATTCACTTAGTTTCAAAGCCCATCTCATTTGACAACTTGGAAAACCTATAGCGCCAGTAGCCATTTTAAAGCTGCACGATCAGTAATCATTGCGAACTTACATCCGTGTGGATAACACCTAAAGTAAGAAGTACCATACGTTTATGCCAACATCTCTTTTCAGTGGTAGAATAATTTTGCTTGGCCTTATTAAGCTGACAAGATGCATATGTGATGCAGTGTTCTTTCTAATCTGTGATTTGCTCCAAAACTGCTCCTAAAGCTGTACCTCTTGGCATCACACCACAATACGCATTCTTTCATGAAATCTGGAAAAATCAAAACTGGATCTAAAGTTAATACATCTTTTAAATTTTAAAACACTCTCTGAAACTCAGGTGTTGTTCCTTCCTGCATTTCCGTTTCTTTCATGCCACTTTTGCAATTGTGTATCTTACAATCTAGAAACACTTGCATCTGTTGTACCCAATGCATATAATTTACCATTGAGTTCAACCGTTTCTTTGTAAAGGTTGGTTCTAGCACATTGCCTAACAAGGAACCCAAGCATCACAGCAATACCTTGTCTCACAGTTGGTAACATTTCCATTTGCTCATGAAACCTTGTGCTTCCCATCCTAAACCTCAGCCGTGTGTCCTAATTGAATCAACTGCACCACTAGTTATAGCGTGCAACCTTTACTTTGGTTCTTGTAGTCTGCTGTTATTCATGAGATCCAAACTTACAGCTGATGTGTGTGTCCCTACATCTACAAACATTCATATTGTTTCCCTTTCAACCAAGCCCCAACAGTGTGTCACTATATACACTTTTAATTCACTACTATTTAATGGGAATACTTTTTGATGGTAGGAAGATTCCCACTGTCATTTAATAACTTATTTTCCCATGTTTCTTTGATCTTCACACCTGTGCCTTATGACCAACCTGCTGACAAAATACTGTGGTTGGCAACACTGTGTTTTTAAATGATTCTTTCTTCCACACTGATAACATTCTTTGTTTGGCACAAACATTTTATGATCGGTCTGAGACTTAGTAGCACTATCTCTCTCTTACAAGATAAGTGGCTACACGCAGCACTGCTGCTAAGTCTTCTGGACTTCCCATTCTCTCTCTGCAAGAAAATTCTTGAGAAATCTCTCTTTGGAACACATTTAGCACCTTATCCTCAGCTTCTTTCAATGAAACTGCATCAGCGTCCTGTTTGTCTCATAAGTTTGAATGTTCAACTTGCGTATCCTGTCTGACATTCATCATTTTTCTGAAATTATTTAACTTCTCTTGAACAAAACAAGTACTGTTTTCTTTATGTACCATTGTTTTAAGCCATTTGCTGACTCTGTAAATGTGGTTACGTTACTCAAAACCTCATGGTAAATGATGTGTATCTTAGCCTTGCCCAACAAGCGCAGTCTGACTATCTACAATGATGTTTGTTTGGATCAGTCACGCAACTGGCCGAGAATAACACATCATGAATAAAAACAGTAACGTCCTCCAATGTTTTGCCAGAAAAAATGGAAATAAGACTCGTGGATACAGGATCCCCGGATTGGGAAGATACTGCCAGCATTGTTTCAACTTCATGAGGATCTGATTGTGAAGCATCTCCTGTTTGACCATGCAACTCCTGCGCCATTTTCTCATTCTGTTCCTTTAATAATTTAACCTGCTCTGTCAGAGATGATACCATTTCTGCTCTAATCATTGCTCATGCTTGTGCCAAATTATTGCAAGTTCCTTTTCTGTCGCAGTAAGCGTTATATACCACACAAAATACTAAAAATTACTACTTCATTTCATACTAAATTACTAATAATTACTTACTACTTCATTTCATTGACACCCAACAACACTTAACACAGGACTCTTTTGCACGACTCTACTTCTCACAAGTGCAATTTGCAGGGATAAACATATCATGAGGTGCACTGAAGCCAGACAAATTACAAATTTTACAATCTACCGGAACTGAATAACTCCTCTTAAATTCAGATACATCTGTGGGTTCACAAGGCTTTGCATGAGTGACTCTAAACTCCATGTGTTCTGTTGTGGACATGATCACAACCGTGACATACTAGTGTGAGTAGAGTAACAAAGCTTTTCAGTGACTCACCCCACAGTTGTTGTAACTGCTGGTGTAGCTCCAGTATGAAACACTTCTGATGCCAGTGCTGCAAGTGCCAGAAGCACAAACACTTCCTGACATAAATTTTGCAAGAGGTGGCAGTAGAGATGATTCTGTTCAGAAGCACTTTTCCAGTTTGCTTAGATTCTTGACTCACTGATGACTTCAGCTGTCATTACCCCTCGAGGATTTGCACTGTTCAGCCCTATCGAGGTGGCTGATGCTGGATGCACCATTCCTGGCTGGGTGTTGCTACAGTGTTTGCCACCGTAGTGGCTGCAGTGCTGGCTGTACTGCATTGCCACAGGAGTGAGTGAATGTGGCACTTGTGTTGGACTTAACACACCATTTTCAGAGGTGCTCTTCCCTTACTACTCACCGCCATTCTTCTTCATCTATCGAATCACAGTGACGGTTGTCGTGTAACCTCATATTATGACAATCTTGACCTGCTGTTCAGGCAGGCCCTGGTCAGTCCACCGAAGTAACAGGGAAGCTGGTGTCCTGACGTGGGACAGTAGGGAGGACACCCCCCTCCCCTCATATCCACTCACTTACGACAACGGCAGGCTGAGGTGTTGAACTGTGCGACAGGTGATTATAGTAAGGTAGCCATCTCTCCCAGTACTGGCTGTCATTGCTCAGTAGTGTGCAGTAAATCTACAACAGACTTGTGTCAGACGTCACTTTACTGTAGAGTGCAATTGTTATGTACCCCATCAGTCAATACGCCTTATGAGCTGATATGCTGGCGTTTTTATGAAGTGAAGTAGCAACTAATATTTTCCCAATGTCACTTGTAATGAACACATAGATCTTGTTATTGTGTAGGTATCAGCTGTTGTCACTCTGCTGTACTTGTTTAATGAGTTTGTTATTGTATAGGATGGGTTTGTTGTAGTATAGGACTGGTTTGCAAAAGCTCATGGCACACTTTGTTGCATTAGCTATACCATTTCTTTCATTATGGAATGAAGATGATGCGGTCCTGTCCGGCTGCTCTGCTGTGGTCCATTGTCTGGCTTGCCAGAAGTGCCGATAGTGTTTTCTCACCTGACCCACTCTCAGTGTTATTCTTTGCACCCACCATGTGTCAGTACCACCATAATATAAGCAAAGTAGCTTCGTTCTGAGACTCAGAAAATTTTACTGGCTTGCTACCTTGTACAAAGTTGGCATAAAACAATATTACAGGAATAAGGGATATTGGGTTGTAACTGTCATGATCATGTTTATCTCCCATACCAGAAAGTGGGACAAAAATTGTGGATTTCAAATACATCAGGGAATTTTTGAGAGCATAAAATTATATTGACTTCAAAAGACTGTTACTCCACTTTTATGGAAACAGGAATAAAGGAAAAGCAGATACCACGAAATTGACTGATGAATTAAAAAAAAAAAAAAAACTATTTAAAATTGGCTGGAATTGTGCAAGAAGGTAGCCAGAACAGAGAAATTTTCTGATCTAAAGTTCAACAATGACAAGATGAACCGGGAGCGAACCAGAGAAGCAAAGAAAGTAAAATGATGGAATGACAGAGGGGAACAGCTGTGTAGTGGACCACTGCTTCTCCAAAGGAAATTATGTACTCTGAAATAGAAGACAGACTTCTTATTTGGTTCTGTTGTACTTCTAAGTAAATTCCAAAATACTTGTAGGATTTTTTTTTTTTTTTTTTTAGGAGATAAATCTTCCAATCTGTCTGTGGTTGTCTTACCATTTGTGCTCATCTTTCCATCTGCACTCACCAGAACATGTAACATCATCTGTAAACTTTTTTACATAGTCGTATCTTTATGTGTTCTTAAAATTATTTATTCTACTTATTCTTCTAGTGGTGGATGAATGTAGGATACATCTCACAAAGCTGTACTTCTTTCTGGTTGTAGCTTCTTTACCTGCCTATTCTATTATGGTAACTCTATTGGTGCACAAAACAAAGATATCAGTGTAAATTAAGGAATGTGAATAATTCTGCAAATTGCTATCTGCCACATTTTAAAAAGCAAATGGTGATTGTGTATTAATTTTGCAGGTGCCTGCCTTATTCGGATGCTAAATCACAGTCTAACAGAACCTATGTTCAGGAAAGGAATGGTAATCTATATTGACAAGTGGTGAGTATAAAAATCATCTTGGACTCCATCCATCTTGGTCTTCCATGGCTTATTCCTCACGTCTGTTGGAGTGGGCTCTCCTAATATGTATACATCATTTCATGGCACAGTCCTATTGTTTCTGTGTCGTCCTGTACGATCCTAATCTATGTATTTGGTTGTGTCCTGGGCCTCTTTTTCAGTTCTTTTATTTGAAATACTGTTCTTGCCATAGGGTTGGGTTTACAGCGCGTTACGCACTCACACCAATGAAGCATTACTCTTGAAGATTTTCTGCTAAGTTTTCACCTTAACTGAGCCTTGGAAGTGGTCATTTCTTACTCTCCCTTTTGTGACTTCTATTTCAACCTCCCAGTTTTCATACAGTTTTCAGTCTCTTTATGTATGTAAGTTGTAAATTTTATTACCAATTCTTACTTGAACTGATGAGATGGAGTGATAAGAGCATTGACTAGATGTAGTTGTGGTTTTGAACTGATAGCCATTCTTGAGAAGTGAGAAGTTGCAATATATATATATTCCATTTTGTTTCTATTTACTCAAACTTCTCTACAATTTGAAATGCATAGTCAAATAAAGGCTAAAGCCAATTATATTTGCAATAAAATGACATAAATAACTTAATAAAGAAGTTATAACAATATTTGGATTTCTTTCAGGTCAGCATTCTTAATATATATTAATGTTACCAAGTTGTTAGGACTCAACTTTAAATATCTTTGGGGTCTTAGCCTCATCTGGATGCTCCACAAAATATGTACAAATACTTCACCTACTGCCCAATAACATGAGCTCCGTCATCTTAGTAGTTACAGTCAACCCAGAGTTGCTTTTGAAATCAAAACAGGAATTGAGAAAGAAGATCCAATTGTTCCTACAATATTTAAAATATTTGTTAGAAGTTTACTTCACCTTGTTCAAGGAAAACTACCAGCAGAATTTTCAGTCTTTTTAGACCACAGACTGATTAAAACTAGTTGTCACTTGACATTTAAGTACCAAAGTTGCTGCATTATCACATCAAGTACAGTAAGCAGGGAGCTGTCACTCTGCATCACTCACAGGGTGGGGGGGATACAAAATCGCTTTAAATCTGTATCTTCCACAAAATATAATTAAGAAATCTCAAATTCACATATGAGATTAGAGCTGTTTGTTGTCTTTCAGCATGTCAAAAATCTGTTCTTCATTTTAAGTAGGAAAAGAGTTAAAATCAATTTTTTTAATTTATTTAACAGATTAAATTTTCCTTTTCTTAAACAGCTTCAAACTTACCACTCCTCATACCAAAATATCTCGCTTAGCAACTAATCCTGCAAAATTTTCATACTGCATTGCATTTATATAAATAAGATACTATCAACTCTTTGAAGCACTGTTGTTATGCACCTTCATTCTTCTGGTTCCTGTGTCACTTTCACATGGTCCAGTGATTTTGCCAGTTTTCTGGTTTCGCTTTTCAATTGCCTCCTTCAAAAGACATTCCACTTTGGTCAACATAATTTTTCTCTTTTCTGCAGCAATATGATGTTTAACCCAAGCTCAAATCAGTCCTGTCACGTTATAGTGGCAAAGGTAGGGGACAATGGGAGCATTTATATGTCCATATTTTGTTTGCTGTTCTATCCACAATGTAAACTGGATTCTTTGGCTTGTTCTATGACAAGTTCTAACAATACTGCCCTTGTCAACTCACTGTCAGACCATATCTTAAATTTCTCTAGCCAGGAAACAAAGTCGTTTTTCTTTGTTGCCTTTGTAGGTGCCTTGTCTTGAAAAACTGGAGGATGTGAAGCATTAGTTCTAACAATTATAGAGTTTTTAATTAAGTTTTGGCACAGTGCCTTTCAGCCATTCCACAAAGATATTGTGATCCATCTCTTTGTAGTATTCGGAGGTCCTGATTGAAATGAATAACGGCAGACAAGTAGAAATGAAACATTTTGAAGTTTTGGCATGTGCTACAATTATTCTTTTTCCTCTACTATCAAGAGCTGCTGTACTACGGCTGATGGTATCATTTGTTCAGTCTTTTTAAACTGTGTCCCACATTCCCCCATGTTTCATCAAGCCAAATATCATCATCAAAATTTGTCCCCACTAAGAAAGTGGCATCATCAGGCTGCAATACCTTGGTGTTCCATTAAAAACTTGTGGCCAGAAATGGATATACAGTGGAATACTAGCTTTTTCACAACTTGTAAAAGGACGATCTACTACCCTGAAATACGTCCACTGCTACAAGTGTAGCACGTAAGCTTCTTAAGTGTTGGATTCTCCTTCCGAGAATAATATGCGTATATACGACATTGAATCACATCTTCCTGAAAAGAGTAGAGATATGTGACTCTCTTCTCAAGTTGCTTCTTTTTCCCAGGTGTCTTCAATGTAGATGACGCACCTGATTCTCCTTTCATGAGTTTCTACTTGCAGATTCAACACACAAATTGTGTGACTGATGATTGTTCATAAACACACAATATCGAATAGTTTTTCAACAATTACAAGGAGTGTGCAACCTTGATCTGACTCACTTGAGACCACATTGCTGGGCACATGAAGTTAAATGTCACCCATATCTCTCACTACTGGCTGGAACAATGGTTCAGGTAGGGCAACAGAAGGACAATGCAGTGGAAGCCAACAGCAACTGACTCACAACTGGTGTACTGATGGCGAGAGCCATGCAGCTTGCTGACGGTCAAGTGGCAACTAGTTTTGACTGATAGAGTTAGTTACTGCTTCTTTCAACACTCTTATACTCAGATCATTTTGTTGTTATGGCTAACTCACAGGAAGCCCTGGACGCAGTTTTGAATGTATTCAGTGAGGAATACATGGGCATCAGCATAGTTGTTAACATCAGTGTACATGGCCAGGGAGGGAGGGAGAAGTTGTTGGATTTGGCTTACAATGAGATCTTACAGGAGGTCGAGTGGTCAGGACTTGTGAGTGGGCATCCAGGGCTGCCATTAAATGACAGAACAGGAAATTAGGTGAAATGAAGAGAAAATATTTCAATGTACGGTATACAAGGAGAGCACCTAGGAGGTCGAACAAATAATTGAAGTGGGCAATGGAAGGGAAGGTGGTTCATGTTGATTGACGTTGGCAGCCAGTCGTGGAATCAGAGATGGAGGCTCTGCCTACTAAGAAATCTGTTCTGCTCAAGGTCTGGATCACAAGAGAGGGAAGCAACCGTGTTTTGCACTGCAGAGCACTCCAGAGTCCATACATGTGACCTGTATCCCACGCATGCTATTGGCTAAAACCCATGGCATGAATTTCAGCAGAGAGCTCAAGATGTCTCTTGTCATCAGCTTTAACTGGACAGAACTGCCTCAGTTCTGAAAGACAGGAAACTTGTGTCATGTAGGCACTGTCAAAGTTGCTCTCAGAGAAGAGTTGTAAAGCTCTGACTGTGGCCTTCAAAATAATTTTTGTTAAACCAGTTCTCTATAATACTCCTTGATTAGTTGCCACCTCATACAACAGGAACATTCAAATTTTGCATCAACCATCTCCAAATACCAACTGTACAGATCCAGCCTTAAAACTATGTGGTGAATTATGCAGAAAGTTTGAGCACTCTCTGCATGTTGGAAATCATCTCTCGACCAATGTAAATATGGACACTGAAATCCAGTTTCACACAAGATATGTTAGCAGAGCCTTTGGCCATTTGCGGGACAGGGCTTTTGGTAGTTGTGACCTAACATGATGATTGAGCTCTGTCCATTGAGCCGTCACTAAACCAGGTCTCACTTCAGAGTATGAGTTTGAATCATACTTGTCAAATAGAATGCAAAAGGTTGTGCTGAATAATTCAGACAATGTCGGAAAGGTAGAAAAGTATAGTGACTGGCATCAAACCATGGAGGGAGTTGTTCAATTTTGAGTCGACTCCCATTTCTTATATATGTGGATTAACATTCCATGAGCAAGGCTTATACTTTTTGCAGAAGACACTAGTGTAATAAATCCCACTAGAGAGAGAGAGAGAGCAACAGAAGAGTTAGTAAATGATATTTTCCAAAGAATTATTAAGACATTCCTGTGAAAATGGATTCTCCCTAAGTTTTGAAGAACACAGTACATATAATTCTGTACAACAAATAATCATACCAACAGTTTATGTAGGACATGAGCAGGTGTCAGTAAGTAGGGTACAATGCTTAAAATTTTTGGATGTACATATTGATGAAAACTTGAACTGGTAGAAGCATATTACTGAGCTTCTCAACCAATTAAGTTTAAATACTTATGCTCTTCATATAATTACTAATCTTGGGAACAGACATATCAGCCTCATGACGTATTTTGCATATTTCCACTCTATAATGTCATACAGGATAATTTTTTGGGGTAACTCATCACTTAGGAAGTAAGTACTGATTGCACAAAAGCGTATTGATTGCACAAAAGCAAGCAGCAAGAATGATAATGTTGTACCCACTCATGAACGTCACATAGATACATCTTCAAAGAGCTAGGCACTTTAACTGCGCCTTCACAATACATATTGTCACTAATTAACTATGTCATAAATAATCCATCACAGTTCAAGAAGAATGGTAATGTATGTACCTACAACACTAGACGGAAAAATGACCTTTACCGATAGTTAAAGCTGTGTCAGTGGCTCAGAGAAGAGTTCAATATGCAGCAATAAAATTTTGTGATCATTTGCCCAATAGCATAAAATATTTGATGGGTAGTGAAGCAAGTTTCAAATCTAATTTAAAATTATTTTCATCAATTCCATTGATTAATTTCTACTTTTTAAACTGTAGTTGCTTGAGTAGGAATTAAATGATAATGTATTTTAATACTAATTATGTATACATATCCTGTAAACTGACTCATTCCATATCATTTCTGTAAAATAATCATTCAAATGATCTATGGAACATGCTTCTAACTAACTAATTAACTAAGGCCTGGATCATGCACAGAAGATATTTGCAGCTTCTTGAGAAATTGGGGAAAATAAATATTGCCAGTGTAAACACCATCAACATCACCAGCTTTGGTCAGTTGGTCATATTACCAATGTGCCTGATATGTGTCAAATAATCCCAACACAGGCATGGAGAGTGACATTGAGGAATGAAATGATAAAGAGTAATTCCAAAGTCATACTTTTAAAAATGCCAAATTGACACCAGTAGTTTGGAAACCAATGCCTCCAATCATCCGAAATGGCATAGTAAGTACTATTTATAACAGTGCTTTGAACAATCACCCAGGGGCTCAGCATTCACTTGCTGAGTACGGGCTTGGCGACCCCGGGGTCCTGAGCTGGGGACTGGTCTGCGCCGCCAGTGTCGGACATGCTTCAGCGACCTCCGTACGGCGTGGCGGTGAAATGTTGTGTGCTGCGGGGAATGGTAATCTTGGCTTGATAGCCTGGATTGCGAGGAAGGCCAACCTCTATAAAAACCCCTCAATCTTTCGGTGTGCCCCGCACCTAGAAGATGTATGGCTGTTGGGTTGGAACAGTCGCAAGCGGGCAACCTCTGGGGCACCTGCCGCACCCCAGTTGTATAAGGCTTACTCAGGCACGCGGGGCTCTGTCTGAGCGGACTTTTAGTTCCCTAGCTGCTCGTGGGACCGCAATGGACCCTTCGACCTCTACATTTCCCCCTACCAGTGGCTTGGGTGGGCCACTGGTAGGACAACACACCCCATCGAAAAAGCAGCTACGCGCTGCGAGTCCTCCAGCACCTGGTGTTGCTAGAGATTTAACAGAATGTAGTAACGGAGCACATGCTGATAATCAGAATGTGTTTTTGATTATTAAAAGGAAGGAGGGTAGCTTTGAGAGGGTTTCTCCCTTTTACATCCACAAGGGTCTTGAGGGAATTGCAGGAACACTGAAATCTGTAAAGCAACTGCGCAATGGGACTCTGTTAGTTGAAACTTCTAGTTCCCGTCAAGTCGCTGCCCTTCGGAAAGCAACCTGGTAGGAGAGTACGCTCTCGAGACCGAGCTCCACTCCACTTTGAATTATAGTAAGGGTGTTGTGACGTGTAGGGACTTGGTGGATATCCCCATAGACGTGTTAAAATCTGAGTGGGCTGACGAAGGAATTGTTGACGTGCAGCATATTATGAAACGAGTCAATGGGGACCTCGTCAAATCTGACTCGTTTATTCTCACGTTCAGTTGCCCGAGACTCCCAGAGCATGTTAAAGCGGGTTTCTTACGTTTACCCGTATGGCCATATTTCCCCAACCCAATGGGCTGTTTTAAATGTCAGCGCTTTGGGCATACTACGTTGGGGTGCAATGGAATAGCCACTTGTGGTAAATGTGGTCAGCCTGCCCATGACGGAGCCGATTGTTCATCGCCTGTGTAGTGCGTGAATTGCTCTGGGAGTCACCCTGTCTGGAGCCGGATCTGCCCCATCTATCTCGAAGAACGGAAGGTACAGGAGATTAAAACATCTAAGCGCATCCCGTATGGTGAGGCCAAGGAGCTCTTTAAGGCCATGCAACCTCCTGTGTTTTCAACATCTTTCGCTTCCGCTCGCAAAAAACCAGTACAACTGGCCACTGTTGCTACGCAAACGGAGGTTGCTAGTGTTAGCACTAATACCTACGCTTGCCAGTGCACTTGTGCTGCTGTGGTTGTTTTGCAATCTGCGGCTCTCCCCGCTACATCGGACAAGGCCGTGGTTGCTGACATTGAGGTACTTCCGGCCTCTCCCCATATGGCGCCTTCTGCCCAGGCGAGTCAACCTCAAACTGTTGACAAGGCTCTGCATTCCAAGCCCCCCAAGACAAAGCCTCAGAAGATGAAGGTTCTGCCACCTGAGGAGACTAGTCAGCGTCGGTCCGATGACGAGGCCATCGTACTGTCTGACATCTCCCGTGGGTCGTCATCGGAGCTTATGGACATTGATGTCAACCAGGGGCGATCTTCTTGCCCCAGGAATAAATCTCCGGCCAGTATGGTCTCTCCTCCAAAGCACAGAGGCAGGGTGAAAGTTCAGCCACCCTGATCACTGGCTCCCATATTACAGTGGAACCTGAATGGGTTCTGGACGCATGTGGCCGAATTACAACTCCTTATACGACAGTGCCTCTTGTGCTTATGTCTCCAAGAGACACATTTTCGGGCCACTGATTCTCCTTCTTTACGGTGCTATACCGTATATCGAAAAGATGATCTGATGGGGCAAAGGGCAAAGGGTGGTGTTGCGGTTTTTGTCCGTGACATGCACCCCTCATCTGAGCTCCCTCTCGTCACCGACTTGCAAGCAGCTGCAATTGACATTCTTGTGGGTCGGAGGCTCACAGTCTGTTCAGTTTATTTACCACCTCCAGATGCGATAGACTCTGAGGCTCTCACGGACCTTATTAGCCAACTCCCCCGCCCATTTCTTCTTCTGGGGGACTTCAACGCTCATAATGTCTTATGGGGCTCTCCGACTACTTGCCCCAGGGGTCGCATTCTGGAAAGCATCATGATGTCTGAAGAACTGTGCCTCCTCAACTCTGGTGCTCCCACTCATTTCTGTACTGCTTCCGGGTCGTCATCGGCTATTGACCTTTCCTTTTGCTCTCCAGCACTCGCGGATTCTGCTCTTTGGGAGGCTGCAGCTGACCTCCATTCTAGTGACCACTTCCCCCTTTGGATTCGCCTCTTGGATGAGGCTGTGGCATTATCAGTGCCACCCCGGTGGCACCTCTGCAGAGCTGACTGGACACTTTTCAGCCAACTGGCTGTTTTGGAACACCGTGCCAGCGTCCACGAATGGGTAGACCATGATACAGCCGTGATCTCCCATGCTGCTGAATTGTCAATCCCACGGTCATCCTGTCATCCCAAGAGGCGTCCTGTCCCTTGGTGGACCACTGAGTGCTGCGCAGCCATCCGCGCCCGTCGTGCAGCACTGCGCCGCTTCAAGTGCCGTCCCTCAGCTGACAATCTTGCGGCCTTTCGGGTAGCAAGGGCCAGAGCGCGGCGAGTGATTAAAGAGTGCAAACGACGGTCATGGCAATCGTTCTTGAACTCCATCTCTCGCTCCACTAGTTCTACGAAAGTATGGGAAGCCATCAGGAAGATTTCCGGGAAACTCAGCCAGCTGCCTGTCATGGCATTGCTGCATCAGGGATGTCTCCTCACGGCGCCGAGAGACATTGCCCAGATACTGGCCATGCATTTTGCGGACTCTACCGCCACTATTAACTGTGATCAGGATTTCTGCCGCTACCGCACTGCCATCGAAAGGGGTCACTTGGACTTCCGGTCTCTAAATTCTGAACCCTATAACTGCCCCTTCACAATGTGGGAACTGGATTCTGCACTGTCTGTGGCTCATGATACTGCGCCTGGTCATGATCAAATCCGGTACAGCATGCTGCGGCACCTGTTGCTGCCATCCAAGGAAGTTCTCCTGAACTGTTTCAGTATGATATGGTTATCCGGCACGTATCCTGACTCGTGGAGGGAGGCGATTTTGATTCCCCTCCTCAAACCAGGGAAGGACTGAACGCATCCCAGTAGTTATCGGAGTATTGCTTTGACGAGCTGTGTTGGGAAGATGTTGGAGTGCGTGGTCAACCGCCGCCTGGTTTGGCTGCTCGAGACCAGGCAGCTCCTTAGCCCTTCTCAGTGTGGCTTTCGGAGATGTCGTTCCACTATAGACAACTTGACCCTGCTTGAGGCCGCCATCCTGCAGGCCTTTCTACGTAACCAGCATTGTCTAGGGGTCTTCTTTGACATTAATAAGGCGTATGACACTACTTGGTGCCGCCTTATCCTCAATCAACTCCAATGAGTGGGGCTTTCATGGCCGTCTCCCCATCTTCATTCGGTCCTTTCTTTCTCACCGCCTCTTTCAGTATCGGGTTGGTAATGTGCTATCGGATTTGTACGTGCAGGAGAATAGTGTTCCTCAGGGCAGCGTTTTAAGTGTCACCCTCTTTGCCGTCGCTATTAACAGTATCACGTCCACTATCCGGAGTCCTGCCCAATGCTCCTTGTTTGTGGACGATTTTGCTGTTTTCTGTTCTTCCTCCAGTCTTGTCACTGCCAGTCGGCAGTTGCAGCTTACGATAAAGCGCTTAGAGGCATGGACTGCAAAGACGGATTTTACCTTTTCTGCAGACAAATCTGTGTGTGTTCATTTTAATCGTTCTCGGCGTCTTTTTATCTCCCCTGAATTGCGTCTGAGGGACACCGTTCTTCCTTTTAGAGACACTGTGAGGTTCCTGGGCCTCACTTTTGATTCCAAGTTGTCGTGGTTGCCTCACCTTAAAGACCTCAAGGTGCGGGCCCTGAAGGCACTGAATATTTTGAAGTGTCTGAGCCATCGGTCCTGGGGAGCAGATCGGGCGCATCTGCTGCAGTTTTATAGGGCTTTCGTCCGATCGCGTCTTGACTATGCTTGCACCGTGTATGGGTCAGCAAGGCCTTCGTATCGGAAGATCCTTGACGCAGTACACCATGAGGGTCTCAGGCTGGCCACTGGTGCCTTCCGTACCAGTCCCATCCCCAGCCTGTGTGCTGAGGCAGGGGAACTGCCACTCGCCATCCTCTTGGTGCGACGGGTGTGTCATTTCCTTGCCTGTCCTACCTCCCCTGCGTACCCTACCGTTGCCCGACCGCCTATGGAACGTCTCTTTTCCGGTCGTCCCAGGCAACGGGACCATTTGGGATTCGTGCCAAGCATTTGCTTGAGTCCCTTGGTGTGGAGCGTGTGGCCCCCCAACGACAAGGTTTTACTCGCCTGCCTCCCTGGTTACTCCAGAGGCCCAGCATCCTTCTAGACTTGTGGCGTCCAGATTACTGTCCGCCACATTTTACTTACCTGTCTTTTATTCTCTGACCAGAGGGCGGTGGTTTCTTTGCCACCGGATTTGCCCTCTATTTTGCAAGACGACGCAGCGACTGTGGTTAAGATCTTATGGTTTTGTGTCCTGTCCAATCTGTTGCCTCGGATTTTAGGGAGAGGGATTTAATGTGCTGCTGGGTGACTGGCTCACCCAGGTTTTAGGTAAGAGGTCCGCCAGTCACGATTATCTCCTTGTTTCCCTTCAGTATCTGTTCCCTTTTCCTTGTGTTTCCTTTCCTTTTTTAGTGTGTTTCTTCTCCTCTTGATTTGCCTCTGTATGTGAGCATTTGGAACTGCATCAGGCCTGTGTCTTTCAGCCGTTCTCCTTGTTCGGTGTCCGTCTTAGTCCCTTCACCGCATGTGTTCCTGTTTCTATGCGTTTGGGCACTGATGACCACGCTGTTTAGCGCCCGTAAACCTCAAACACACACACACACACACACACACACACACACACACACACACACACACACGCTTTGAACAACAGTGCAAAGACCTAAGATTGGACAAGCAGAAATGTAGGAAACAGTGAGAAATCTATGTAACAGACAATCAGCTGTGACTTGCGGTTGGTATGGTTAGGTTATGTGCTAACTGCAGTAGAAAAATTTGTTCACCAATTGGTCTTCTTGAACTGGAACTCATGAAGGACAACAGTCCTTGCGAAAGGTGAGGTAACTACCTTGTTAGCAAGTAAATGCCTATGATGATGAAGTTCCTTTAATAGCAAAGATATGAATGTTCTGGTAAGCTGGCATATGTCAACAGTTTGTTACTTGTTTATGTTCATATTTGTACTGACCTTCTGTATGTAATTACCATGGCAGCATAACGATATAATATACTGTTTTGTACTTTAGGAAATATTCGAATGCAAAGCAGGATGACCTGTGGTGGTCCATGGAGGAAGCTGTGAGGAATTCATCCTTGCATGAGCATGCATTGCCGCAGAATGCCACAGTGAAGCATGTGATGGATTCCTGGACACTGCAACCCAGCTTCCCTGTGGTTACAGCCATTCGTGACTACGTTAATGGTTCTGTCACCATCAACCAGGTACTTAACTGAATTTCTAGGCACGCATTTGCAAAGAGAGGTCATCGTGATTTGTAACTCACCTGTAGCAGACCATTTTTGAAAAGAATACAATTTTGGTAACATAATATTTTAGGGCCCCTGAATGAAATGTAATAGGCTGAATGTACTAGCACACTTGTAGCAATCCTGATTCATTATTCCAGGGCTTCCCAAATTGGGTGTCCCAATATCCCTGGGTTTTGTGTAGTAACATAAAGGGTGTTGTGATACTATCAAATTCAAAATAAAATACAAATGAAAACTTGAGATAATACAAAATATCATTGTCTTTGTGAAGTGTAACCATAGTTCACATACACTACTGGCCATTAAAATTGCTACACCAAGAAGAAATGCAGATGATAAACGGGTATTCATTGGACAAATATATTATACTAGAACTGACATTTGATTACATTTTCAATTTGGGTGAAAAGATCCTGAGAAATCAGTACCCAGAACAACCACCTTTGGCTGTAATAACTGCCTTGATATGCCTGGGCACTGAGTCAAACAGAGCTTGAATGGCATGTACAGGTACAGCTATCCATGCAGCTTCACATGATACCACAGGTCATTAGGAGTAGTGACTGGCATATTGTGACGAGCCAGTTGGTGAGAAATCTGGAGAATATGCTGGCCAGGGCAGCAGTCAAACATTTTCTGTATCCAGAAAGGCCCATACAGGACCTGCAACATACGGTCATGCATTATCCTGCTGAAATGTAGGGTTTCGCAGGGATTAAATGATGGGTAGAGCCATGGGTCGTAACACATCTGAAATGTAACGTCCACTGTTCAAAGTGCCGTCAACGCGAACAAGAGGTGTCCAAGACATGTAACCAATGGCACCCCATACCATCGCAGCGGGTGATACGCTAGTATGGTAATGATGAATACACGCTTCCAATGTGCATTCACCGCGATGTTACCAGACACGGATGCGACATCATGATGCTGTAAGCAGCACCTGGATTCATCCGAAAAAATGACGTTTTGCCATTTGTGCACCCAAGTTCGTTGTTGAGTACACCATCACAGGCGCTCCTGTCTGTGATGCAGCATCAAGGGTAACCACATCCAAGGTCTCCGAGCTGATAGCAATGCTGCTACAAACGTCGTCAAACTGTTCGTGCAGATGGTTGTTGTCTTGCAAACGTCCCCATCTGTTGACTCAGGGATAGAGACGTGGCTACACAATCCGTTACAGTCATGCAGATAAGATGTCTGTCATCTCAACTGCTAGTGATACAAGGCCGTTGTGATCCAGCACGACGTTCTGTATTACCCTCCTGTACCCACAGATTCCATGTTTTGCTAACAGTCATTGGATCTCGATCAACGCAAGCAGCAATGTCATGATACGATAAACCGCAATTGCGATAGCCTACAATCCGACCTTTATCAAAGTGAGAAACGTGATGGTACGCATTTCTTCTCCTTACATGAGGTGTCACAACAACGTTTCACCAGGCAACGCGGGTCAACTGCTGTTTGCGTAAGAGAAATCGGTTGGAAACTTTCCTCATGTCAGCACGTTGTAGGTGTCGTCACCGGTGCCAACCTTTGTGAATGCTCTGAAAAGTTAATCGTTTGCATATCACAGCATCTTCTTCCTGTCAGTTAAATTTCATGTCTGTAGCACATCTTCTGTGTGGTGTAGCAATTTTAAAGGCCAGTAGTGTATTAAACAAGTCATCAGTATTTTCAATTTGAGTATCTTGTGTATAAAACTTAGTTATGGTGGTGGATGTGTCTCTACTCCTGTTGTACACTCGTGCTCTCTGTTGGCCTGTGTCTTAACAAGCCCTTTAAGAGGTGACATTGGAAGCCTGTACACTTTCCATCAGTGTGTTTTGTTGTTTCATTTGTGGCAAGTATCATTATTTCACTTCTTTCAAAGTGATAGTAACTACCAAATGCAAAGACATATTTGAAGGAATAAATGGACACATGAACATAAAGAATTTGTTGTGAAATAATTGTTAGCTTATGCACAGATGGTGCTCCTTCCGTGCCAGGTTCTGCTAAAGAATTCATCACACTGGCAAACAACCAAATGAAAATTCGATTATCATGCAGTGCTTTCTGTATAGAGAAGCACTCATAACAAAAGCCGTTGAAAGGATTTTAAATTGGTTTTGGCAAGACTGTCAAAATGATAAACTATATTAGGAGGAAGCCTCTCAAGTCAAGACTTTTTACAAAATAGTTAAAGCTTTCGTGGCCACTTGTTGACAAACTGCCTATTGGCTTCTGTCTCGGGCTCTTCGGCCGATGTTCATCTAATGATTTTTCTGACGTTTCGACAGCACGAGTGGCTTCACCCTCCAGTAAATCATTAGATGAACGTCGGCCGAAGAACTCAAGGCAGAAGCCTATAGGCAGTTTGTCAAGACTTTTTGCTGAAATATGTAATGGACTAGTAACACAGGATTGTAACGTCCACTTTCTGACAAAAGCCTGCTGGCTATTTGAAGGGAGAGTATTCAGTTGTGCGTATGAGCTTAAGGATGCAGTGTTGAGTTATTTGAGCAAATAAACAAAACAGAGTTTGTGGACACACTAGAAGATGAGCTCTGGAGATCAAGGCTAGCTTTCATTATTGATTTACTTGAAACACTCAATAAGGCAAGTGCTAGTCTTTAAGGTAAGAGTGCAAATTTCCTTACTGCCACAGTCAAAATTGCAACCTGAAGAGATAAATTTGAGGTGTGGTTGAGAAAAACAAAGAAAACTATTTTGAAATCTTCCCATTGGAATCTAAATGTTTGGTTAGTAATAAAAATACAACAGTTAAGTTACGACCAGCTAGTGCAATTGAAAGAGAGTTTGGACTGATATCCCAACACTAGACACAAACATATATGAATAGATAAGAAATCCTTTTGGGCTTTCCAGTGCCTGTGAACTTCAACTACCACATTATAAAACTCATGTTCCAAATATCATGTTCATGTAACTTCTGGATTTCTATTCAGCAAGCTTACCCTCACCTAAATAGAACAGCACTCATTTTCCACAACATATTTCTTATTTAATATAATTGCGTAGGCTTCCGCGGCCAGAGTCAGCCGACATAAAAGTTTTCTGGGTTTGGTACCGCGTCATAATGTAAAAACTACTGCTGCTATAGAAGAGCCAATGTTTCGGCCATGATTGCAGCGGCCTTCTTCTGGGTCTGGGTCTGGGTCTAAAATTTTAGAGCCAGAAGAAGGCCGCTGCAATTGTGGCCGAAACATTGGCTTTTCTATAGCAGCAGTAGCTTTTACATTATGACGTGGTACTAAACCCAGAAAACTTTTATGTCAATATTCCTTATTACTGACATAAAAATAGTTAAATGTGAAAATTTGTGAAAGTTAAATGAGGATATGCATGTATATTTGGCCTACATCTGAGATAGTGTAAGTCAGATTTGTGATGCTCATCAAGCCCATGTGAGTCAATGAATTCATAATAATATTGAAAGATGGTGTGTCTGTGAATAGGTGCTTAATATAAGATTATACTGCACTTGGAAATGAAATATAAAATTAATTATTTTCTTGTAGAGTGGATACACAGCTGCTATAAAGTTTTAAAGGATTTCATCTTATTTGCGGCTGTTGGAATTGTATTTAGCGATTGTACTTTTGGGATTATGCCATTTTCAGGCACTTTATCTCTCTCTACCTTTATATCAATATCTTATGCTTGAAAATGGCTAAATGCCGAAATTGCAATCACAAAATAAAATACTAGCAGCTGAAAATAAAAATTGTTCTTTAAAATATCATTTATTACAATAGCATCTCTTTTATTAATAGTAGTGAAAGGATATCTCATGAAACTGTATGTATTACAAGGATGTTGTGACGTAAAATTTTGAAAGCTCTGCATTACTAATTTATTTATTGTGTTCTTTAAATCTCTTCAAGAAGATGAACCTTCAGGGATGTGGAGTGAGTCAGCATACACATCAGCACAAGACAAACAAAACGTAGAAACTTTAGATGTTTATTGTGCTAAATATCACTCCAGTGCTTAATTCTATTCATACAGGGACTGGACGAAAATATGGAAACAACAAAAACACAAAACATTATCATCCATAATACAGTGCATTCAAAACACCTCCCAGTCAGCCGGATTGGATGAAAACATCTGTATCGTTTTAAGGGAATCATATACCATTCTTCCAGAAAAATTGTGCCAATATATGGTAACGATGATTAAACTGGATAGTGATCCTGCACACTTATCTGTAAAGTTTAATTAATATTGAGATCAGGTGACTGAGGTGGTCAGGAAAGACGCGACAGTTCATCCTCATGTTGAAAAAACCAGTCCTGGAGGATGCAAACTGTGTTAATGGAGGCCGTGCCATCTTGGATTACAATTGAGGGACAAACATTGTACCATAGGGTGGACCTGACCAGCTAAGATGGTCACATAATCCTCAGTAGTAATGCAGTCTTGCTGAGTAACTATGGGGGCCACGGAATAGCACTATATTGTTGCCCAAATTATTACTAAGCCCCTGCCATGTTCCACTCTGGGGATGTACACTCATCCAGAAGTTGAAAATAGTGTGAAAGAAGACTCATCCAACCAAATAGCTCTTCTGCTGTTCCACAGACCAGGTTTTATTTCTAGAGCAACACATTTTCCTGTTGTAGGCATTTGCATCACTGATGCAGCTCACTTTGCAGTTGCCTGCCTGTGCTGCTCCCTTCATGTTGCTTTGGTGCCAAGAGGGTTTCTGAGTGCAACATTCACTTCTACAGTGTCTTTTGCAACTGCTGATCTCTTATTTTTTTGCCACAGTCCTCTTCAATGACTATCTCTCCCAGTCATTGTACATGAGACACTGTTCTGACCACGACTGACACTTGCAATGAAATGAGGAAACTGCACAGGTGTCGTTCGTTGTCAGATAAAATAGCGCAACGTATTGGCTTGGAAGAATTTGCCACTGTTTTTCCATATTTGCATCCAACCCCTGTACTTAACGCCGGCTGAAGTTGATCAAGTAAATTAGAAACAAAGTATTAATTAAGAAAAAAAAAGGGGGGGGGGGGGGGTACTACAGACTCCTCAGTTTTATTACGTAGCCGGTGTTATCTGCTACTACTGGCTTAATATTTGCTTTTTAGAATTCTCACAGTGTAGGAAAAGACAGATTACTACTTGCTGTAAAGGTATAGACAGCCACAATTAAGACACTTACAGAAATCTTTTGGCCACAGTGTTGTGTGAATGAATGGTGTGTGTTTCTCTTTTTATGATGTTTTCTGATGAAGGCTACAGCTGAAAGCTTTGTGTCTGTGCCTTTCAGTTGCGCCTGTCAGCAACTTAATGTGTCATGCTTACAGTAGGTAGCAATCTTGTCTTTCCTACCTTGAGTTTCCAATGTATTTCTTTCTAGGATGATATTTGTCAAATGAAAAAATGTTTATATCTATAAATACTGAGTCCAGTTTGCCGGTATAGTATGTCACTACCTGCCATTAATTTTCCCTTTCAGCAGATTGTGTGTATGTGGTGCTGTCTGCATTTATCATAAGTTGATACGGTTTCCCAGTCTGTTAGCGACTGGGAACCTCAAAAAATAGTAACTTCAATAGCAGGTTTTTCTGTTGTCTTAATTAAAAAAAGTTTCATTCCACACATTAACAGATGCAGAAAATACAATCTTCACATTTATTTGGAAAGTTATTTGGCCACTAAGCTTTGCACCAGCCACAATGCTGCCCCTCTGCAAATGTGATTCTCTAATGTTAGATGAGTCAGTTGACACTCATAAGCAACTATAAATTGGTCCAATTATTGTTGAGCAAATAGAAGCTGCTGTGAATGGGTGTGCTGGGAAGAGTTGTGAATCAGAGGTACCAAATGTGTATCAAGCACCACTCTCTACTGTGCTGCCTATTTCCTCTGTAGGAGTTACAAGATCTGTCACTCTTTGTTGGTACTGCTGGAAACCAACGTCATGGTTTAGCACTAAAGAAGAAGAACTGCCATTAACTGTGCACATTCCTGTTTCTTCAGCATGTTTTCTAATGTTGTGAACCTCTCTTCTGTCAGGCTGCCTTTTCAATCTTTTCTTGCCTCCTTGCCCCACTTAGTAAACATTTGCTGGCCACACAACCTGCCAGCCCCCACTTTAGTTGGGCTACAGTCATGAACTCCGTCTTCCTCTGAAGTTTGTGCTCTGGCCCATTTGTTTGTCTTTCTGCCTTTACCAGTAATTTCTAACATCCATCTCCCTGTTGCTGGCTGAGAAAGCCACACGTTTTTTCCTCCTCCTCCTCCTCCTCCTCCTTCTTCTTCTTCTCCTACTTCTACTTCTTTTTCTTTTTTTCATTAAAAGTTCATGCCTCATTACCACAAGTCAAAACTGGTAATACACAGTTGATATGAACTTTTTCCTTTGTGTTGTGTCAGCAGCTTAATTTTTTTATTCTTCAGCCCCCCCCCCTCCCCCTCTCTCAACTGCCAATTACAAAACCTCAACTCCTTTCATGGCTTGATTATTAACTTTTTGTGCCAATTCTGTTACTGTGTGTTTATTGTTCATCATGTAGTATGTCCTCTGGCAACTTTCAAGCTGGCTGTATTAATTTTTTTTTATTTGCTTTTGATGTTTATCTGTAATTAAGACAAACAGTACAATGTTATTACCACCACTCACATGCCCCTCCCCCTTTGCTCCCTTCTTAGCCTTTTCTACACTTCAAGAGGCACACTGGCCTGGTTCAAATCCATCCAATGGATTAGTGATGAGAGTAGCCTAGAGTAGAGTAGAGGAGAGTAGGGTAGAGTCTTATTGGTCCTGGTGATCATATAGTACACAAATACTACATTCTGATATAGGACAAGTCAATGTATAACAAAACATAATATTAAATGTTCATTAATTTCATTATTTGTACATTAAATGATCACTGAGTTACAATATACAGAGCAAATATTGTTCAAAAAATTAAGAGTAGATATTTTAAAGCAGAAAGAACATGTACTATACTGGCAGATTAATATTTGTATTACAGTAACATTTACATGGTAAATCATTAAAGTTCCAGTAACATTTACATGATTTATCACTAAGGCAAAGACACAAATTGTTAGTGAACTTTCTTAAGGAACTCTTGGAGGCTATAGAAGCAGTGATGAGTCAAATATGCCTCAGCAGTTGACTTGAAATTTGCCGGGTCATTTATTGGTTTAGTTTGTGGGGGAAGTTTATTATAAATAAATTTCCCATAACACAGGGTTCCTTTTTTTATTCAGGGTGGTGTTGGTTGGCTCTAGATGGAAGTCTCCTTTTTGCCTGGTGTTATAGGAGTGGATATTTTAATTTTTGTGGAAGAGGGATTTTCCATTGAACATTTTCTCACATACACGGTTATCTCATACACATATATACATGGGAATGGGAGGATTTCTAGTCTCTTAAAGAGTGGTCTACAGGTTTTGTTCTATTTTACACCTTCCATTATTCTTATAATTCTTTTTTGTAGCCTAAAGAGCTTTTGGCTAAGAGAAGAGTTACCCTAGAACATAATTCTATATTTCAGTTGTGAGTATATACAGGCATAATACACAGTTTTCAGAGAACCTTGGTTGCAACATCTCTCTAATATTCTCATTGAGTAGCATGTAGTGCTTCATTTCTTACAGACTTTTTCGATATGCATCCACCCTTTTAAGATTATCTTGGAGCCGTACTCATAAGAACTTAATGTTGTCTACACTTTGAAGGTCTTTGTCAGATATCTGAATCTGAACAGTTTGCTCACCTTTTTTCACACTACAGAAATTTAGTGCTACTATCTTACTTGCATTTATTACCAATTTGTTGTGACTGAATCAGTTTTCAATATTGTTCAGTGTCTCTGTTGTAGACTTCTGAAGAATTTCCATTTCTTTCCCACTCACTAGCGCACGATAGCAAACTAGATGACGTTCTCGTAGAATTTGTTTATGTCATTCCCATATAACAGAAATTGAAGAGATGCCAGAACTGAACCTTGTGGCACTCCATTTTTAATGGTTTCATAGTTTGAATAGTGTTGAGTGAATTTGGAGAAATGTTGATGTTGCACTTCAACCACATGTTTTTGACTGCTTAGGTATGATTTTATCCAGATGTTAGATGTTCCTCTAATCCTCATATGACATCAGAAGCCTTAGAGAGATCTAGATATATTCCATTGACATTTTTGCCATTATCTAGTTTCTGAAGTACTTCACTTAATAGTTCAAAAATTGCTGTATCATTTGATTGGCCTTCCCTGAAACCAAGTTGTGCTGTGGATAGTATTTTGTGCTCTTCCAGAAAATCTACTTCTCTTCTTTGAAAAATTATTCCTATGTTTTTTTGAGAATACAGATAGTAAAGAAATGGGCCTATAGTTAGTCACTTCATCTTTTTTACCTTTTTTGAATAGTAGCTCGAGCTTAGCTGTTTTTAGGCACAATGAGAAAATTCGGGTTTGGAAGGAACTATTATATATATGAGCTAATGGTTCAGTAATGAGATCTCCACATTTTTAATAAGGCTATCTGGGATGTCATCTATGCCAGTGAAATGATTAACGTTTAAAGTTCTGATAACTGACAGGACTTCTTTCTGGGTTGTTGGAAAGAGAAGCAGTGAAGTAGGATTTATGTTGGTACCTACAGATGATACTGGGCAGTTTGTATTGCAAGGTTTGATTTCAGTGATTAATTGCTCACTTATGTTGCTAAAATAAGTATTGAACACATTTGCTATTTCTTTAGGGTCATTAATTTCTTTGCCATTACAATTCAATTTAATATTGGAATTTTGAGGAGAAACATTTTCAGTTAGCTGTTTCACTATACTCCACATTGCTTTCTTTTTTGTTGTTGGCATTATTTATATAGCAGTCATTTGCCAATACTTTAGCTTCTTTGATCACTTTTTTAAGTATAATTTTATAATTTTTGAAATATGCAAGGAATTCATTGGACTCTATGGAAGACTTGGAGATCTCATATAATCTTCGTTTTTCAGCATATGACTTTTTTATATCTGTTGTCAACCAGCAATTTTTTGTTAAGCCTAGTACACTTGATTTTCTGTGTTTAATTTGGAAATGACATGTTAAAATAATCTGTAAATATATCCATAAATACGTTGAACTTCTCATCTATGTTTTTGTATCTGTACATTTAGTCGATGTTTCCTTCTTTAGTAAATTCCTAAAGTATTCAATGTTTTGATGGCTGAAAACTCTTCCTATTTCTATAATTTCTGTTTGTTTGATTAAGTCTGGCATTGAAGATATTTCAAGAATCTGTGCATAGTGGTCACTGGAACCTGTGTTGAAGTTCCTAGCTGGATATTCATGGCTTTTCTTTTTTATCAGTATCACGTCAGTAGCGGTGCGGGATACACTTGTAACTCTGGTAGGGGAATTTATAATTGGGAGCAGGCTGTATGTTGCACATATAGCCATAAGATTGTCTCTATCTCTTGAAACTTTGTTAAAGTCCCCACATATTATAACTGTTTTGTTTGTGTCCCTGATATTGTCAAGTTGGTTAAAGAATATTTTTATGTTTGAGTTTGGACTTCTGTACAGGCAAATGATAATTGCTTTTATTGAGGTTAGTTCTACAGCAGAGATTTCAAAATCACCTTCTTTTCTTAAATTTTTGAGAGATTTTAGGCAGCAATAGCTGACACTGTCTTTCACAAATATACATGTTCCTCCATGTGTAGATATTTTTCTACAGAAACAAGATACTATACCATAACCCTGTATACTTGTGATTGCAAGCATCTCATCAGTTAGCCAATGTTCACTAAAACACATTACAGATTCTTCTTTTAATTGATCTGACAGTAATACTTCTAGCTTATTAATTTTGTTTCGCAATGACAACAAGTTTTTATGGACAATTACAAACTTGGGGTTTCTGCTTGGCTCATCTGATTCATCACTTACCTTTAATTGTCTCTGCCTTCCTTTTGTTTTAATCTGAAAAACACTTCTGGGATGAACTATGGAGGTGCTGTCTTCGTCTTTCTTTCTTCTTTGGGGTCTTTGTCTTGCATCACAGGGTCACAGGCTGTGTTACTATTGATTTGGCAGTGTTAGTTGCAGAGGGTAGCTGGAGGCCCTTTTTTTCTGGGGCTATATCAAGGACAATGTCTTCGTCACACCAGTTGGAATACCACCTCCACATTCTCCGAGTTACCGAGGGAGCACACATTGGGGTTTACTATAGTTCAATTGCTTTATCTTGGCGGTTCGCGCATGCCCGCCCAGATGCGGAAGATTGCTGCTTGCCAGTTCTACTCGCCAAGAGAAGCAGCGCCATAGTACAGTATAGTTCGCAAGCTTACGTTTAGGGGGGGAACGCGCAGTACATGAAGTAAAGCCACCATGGCCGCATTAACCCTTTCGCTGCTACAGAGACGTGCTCCCAGCATTCCGCGATGTGCGTGATTTTGTCATCACTGCACTGCTTGCCTGTGCAGACACATGGTGTTCCGACTGCTTTGACACACTTATCATTCAATTTCACAAAAACTATTTGGCCCAAAAATTTGATTTTTACACATCTTCTTGACTGATATCTTCCCCCCATAAATGACTTAATTTTGTTTCGATGTTCAATGCAGTTATTGTGCATCATTAAAAATAGTAAACTATTGTACAAAACTTTGAAGAGTTTGCTACACAATAACTGTGTTGGACATCGAGACAAAATTAAGTCATTTATGGGGGGAAAGTATCAGTCAAGAAGATGCGTAAAAATCAAATTTTTGGGCCAAATAGTTTTTGTGAAATCGAATAAGTGTATAATAGCAGTAGAAACACCATGAGTCTGCAGAGGCGAGCAGTGCAGTGATGGCAAAATCACACACAGAGCGGACTGGGGGAGCACGTCTCTGTAACAGCGAAACGGATAATGAAGAGACAAAGCACTAGAAATTTCAAAAAATTACATTCAAACAAATAAAATTCATGAATTAAGACACTTCGATATTGTTTTTAAATGAAGACAATATTAAAAGCACTGCAGTACGTTTGAACACATAACCTTTCACTTAGCAGCCCAACATTTTAACCATAACGCTAGCGTAGATCGTTGTTCAATGCAACTCCTGGAGGATTCTAAAACGCCACGCAAAATACCGACAAACACTGTTGGTATGACTATGAATTACTCACGCTTTGTCGAAGTACAATAGGAAATAAACAATTACCGCTGTTCTTTATTGCAAAAAAGCGGTTCGTGAGAATGATACAAACATCTTTCCTTGCTATCACCTGAATTTGGAGTCGTACTGCTTGTCTGGCAACGTTGATCTCTGTTCATTGGCTGACTGTGTTTGTGGGGGGATGGACGGACTAGTGACACTAACCTATGTAATGGCATCAAATGTAAATTATTGTGTCAAACGGTTATTCTGTAATAAATTGTTATAATCAGGGCAAGACTTTGTGCTCACCCTGTATAAAGAGAAAAGGCTGTCCTATTACACCTTCTTGGGGCACTCCTGAGAATACCCTTGTCCCAGAGTAACAGTCACCGCCCACAATTATATGCTGGCATCTATCACTTAAAAAGTCGTTGAGTCACTCACATGTCTGACAACATATTCTGTATGCCCAGTGATAATTTTAGTGAATATGTGGCACTTCACAGAAAGCAAAGTGATAGATCTATTGTTTTTTTCTGCCCCTCTTTCTTGTGAAGCAGAGCATTTAAATATAATGGACGATGAAAAGTTTCCATTTGAGGCAATCGCTACAGCATATACACAAACGGTGCAAGCCAGAATGAGATATTAACTCTGCAGTGGAGTGTGCACTGATATGAAACTTCCTGGCAGATTAAAACTACGTGCCCGACCGATAATCGAACTCGGGACCTTTGCCTTTTGTGGGCAAGTGCTCCACCATCTGAGCTACCCAAGCACAACTCACACCCCGTCCTCACAGCTTTACTTCTGCCAGTACCTTGTCTTCCACTTTCCAAAGTTCACAGAAGCTCTCCTGCGAACGTTGCAGCACTAGCACTCCTGGAGAAAGGTTCGCAGGAGAGCTTTTGTGAAGTTTAGAAGGTAGGAGACGAGGTACTGGCGGAAGTAAAGTTGTGAGGACAGGGCATGAGTCATGCTTGGGTAGCTCAGATGGTAGAGCACTTGCCCACAAAAGGCAAAGGTCCCGAGTTCAAGTCTCGATCTGGCACACAGTTTAAATCTGCCATGAAGTTTCGCAAATGGTGCAACTTTGATGTGGGTATATAAGCACCTACATATAGGCAACAGATGGTGTGGCATGTGTGTCTTCCCAACGTGTGTGCAATAAGTGCATAAACGGTGATGTTATTACCAGATGCATCCAAATAAGACCAACAGCTGATATTCTTTTCTTGGCTGCTGAAGAACAAACACCAGAAGACATCCATCAGAGAACAAAGAATGTTTATGGGGCTGCATGTCTATCAAAAACATTGTGGAATGGTGCACCAAAGGGTGCTATTGCTTCATGTCACAAATGTCATAACACAGAAGTCACGCCAACTCGAGTGGGAGACACTCGAGATCCCATCCTATAGTCCTGCTTTCTCCCCATGTGACTATTACACCTTCAGTCCCTTGAAAAAGACTTTGAAGGCTCAATGATTCCTGTCAGAAATCAACAGGCAGTTACCGATTTCTTCACACAAGAGGTCATGGTGTTTTAATGGATGTATATCTTCAACACTGGCCATTAAAGTTGCTACACCACGAAGATGACGTGCTACAGATGCGAAATTTAACCACAGGAAGAAAATGCTGTGATATGCAAATGATTAGCTTTTCAGAGCATTCACACAAGGTTGGCACCGGTGGCGACACCTACAACATGCTGGCATGAGGAAAGTTTCCAACCGATTTCTCATACACAAATAGCAGTTGACCGGCGTTGCTTGGTGAAACGTTGTTGTGATGCCTCGTGTAAGGAGGAGAAATGCGTACCATCACGTTTCCGACTTTGATGATGGTCAGATTGTAGCCTATCACGATTGTGGTTTATCGTATCATGACATAGCTGCTCTTGTTGGTCGAGATCTAATGACTGTTAGCAGAATATGGAATCGGTGGGTTCAGGAGGATAATAAGGAACACCGTGATGGATCCCAACGGCCTCGTATCACTAGCAGTCGAGATGACAGGCATCTTATCCACATGACTGTAACAGATCGTGCAGCCACGTCTCTATCCCTGTACGTGTACACGCCGTCCAAGCTCTGTTTGACTCAATGCCCAGGCATGTCAAAGCCATTATTACGACCAGAGGTGGTTGTTCTGGATACTGATTTCTCAGGATCTATGCACACAAATTGAGTGAAAACGTAGTCACATGTCAGTTGTAGTATAATATATTTGTTTCAAATCACATTTGTACACACTTCTTGCCATTATACAGGGTGAGAATTAACAAAACTGACAAACCGCAGGGTCAGATTCCTTATTGGAAATGGAGGAAAAAAGGTCCAATGGACATATGTCCTGAAATGGACAGTGCGCATGCTACAATAAAAAATTGTCCAGGAACACAGTACAGAGCTGCATCACAACCATGTCACAAAAAATCTTCAAAGTGAGGGCTGAAATGATGTGAGATGTGGTCGGTGTCTGTGAGGGTACTTGTTTTGGTGCAGCTGGCTGCCCCTCCACCATTTCCATCCACCTGGCCATATACAAATACAATCTCGGCTTGCTCCCAACGTGAATACTGGACCATTTTTCCTGTTACAGTATGCTGTGTCAATCACATGGCCCGCGACATACAAGCAACACACAGTTTGTGGTCAGAGGAACTTTCATTTGTCAGTGTGCCATCTACTGTGGCAACAATGCATTTCTGAACTCATGTTCATAGTACCTACCCCTCCCCCCCTACCCCCCATTACCAGTCAGTTTGTCAGTTTTATTGATGTTTACCCTGTTATTTATTGATGTGTGATCACTGATGGTTACACTGTCATGTCCCCCCTCCCCAAATCCTTGCCTCCCCATCTTTGATGTGAGTTACAAGCAGACCTGCCTTTATAGCTCACTCTGCGGCACACTATCTGGAAGTCATGGAGTTGAGCCAGACTGATTGAATATTAATGATACTAAAACTGAAACTTCCTGGCAGATTAAAACTGTGTGCCAGACTGAGACTCGAACTCGGGACCTTTGCCACCTTCCAAACTTTGCAGAAGCTCTTCTGCAAACCTTGCAGAACTAGCACTCCTGAAAGAAAGGATATTGCGGAGACATGGCTTAGCCACAGCCTTGGGGATGTTTCCACAATGAGACTTTCACTCTGCAGCATAGTGTGCGCTGATATGAAACTTCCTGGCAGATTAAAACTGTGTGCCGGACCGAGACTCGAACTCGGAACCTTTGCCTTTCGCGGGCAAGTGCTCTACCAACTCCGCTGCAGAGTGAAAATCTCATTCTGGAAACATCCCCAAGGCTGTGGCTAAGCCATATCTCCACAATATCCTTTCTTTCAGGAGTGCTAGTTCTGCAAGGTTCGCAGAAGAGCTTCTGTAAAGTTTGGAAGGTAGGAGACAAGGTACTGGCAGAAGTAAAGCTGTGAGGACGGGGCGTGAGTCGTGCTTCGGTAGCTCAGTTGGTAGAGCAAATGCCCGCGAAAGGCAAACGTCCCGAGTTCGAGTTTCGGTCCGGCACACAGTTTTAATCTGCCAGGAAGTTTCATGTCAGCGCACACTCTGCTGCAGAGTGAAAATCTCATTCTGGATTAATGCTACTGCCCAGTCAGTGTGTAGTTTTCCACACTTTCAATAAGTACTGAGGTGGTACCCAATCTTTGCCTTCAGAAAACATGATACACAAACATTTAAAATATGGTAACACATAGAACACGGTTTCATTCATTCACTTACAGGTGGCATCAATGACTTCACTCCCTTAAGTTAACTGAGAGGTGTGGTGACAGGAAATACACCTGCCTGCAAAGATAAATAAAGATAAATTTGCCATATCGTGAAAGAAAGTGGGACCATTATTGTGGTTTGAACATTACACAAGAGACAGGTGAGTTGTAACTCATCGAAACACTTGGAGTAGGTCACAGAATAGAATCACATCCTCTTGCTGATGCGGCATGCATTATTAGACTTCTCCATTTAAGCTGGTGTCTTTCACTATCTCTCCACAGAATTGATTTCATATCTTTGACTGGCATGATATGCTGTAATCATTGACCAGATATAATTACATTTTCCTATCATTATTGAAGATAATTTAATCACTTTATTTACAAAAATTTAATTTGTGACTAGATCGAGAGCATCATCATTAGATGCAGTAATATGTAGAGAAAATATGGTTAAAATTATTGTAATTAATTACTCTTTTTGTACAGACCAGGTTCACCACAGATGGCCGTCCTGTGACAAACTCTTCTTCGCAAGCCTGGTACATACCGGTAAGCTTCGCCACACAGGATGATGTTAGGTCAGGAAACGTGTCTACGAAGCCTCGCCTCTGGCTGGGCATGGAGGAAGGCCAGCGGTCGACCACCATTTTCGGAGTTCTCCCTCCCGGAGCCCCGGGGACGGCCAAGTGGCTCCTGCTGAATCTCCAACAGACAGGTGAAGTGACAGCAGACACATGTCTCGTGGATCATTTTGGAGTTTCACACACTTGTTTCAAGTATATAAAACATGCTGTGGGCCTTTGTTATGTAAAATTTTGAACAAAATTAAATAAATATTCACTATAAAAATACTAATGGACAGAATGGCTGTCTAGTACTTAGCTTCACGAGGCAAAAAGGCCATATAACGAGCACAGATAGCCATGGACAGTAAAGAACTGCTTGTGGAAAGGGGAGATGTGCTCGCCCCATATAAATGCCCAGTAGGTTAATGATGAAAGTTGGTATGGTTGCCGGTACAGATGCAGTTTTTTGGCAGTTTTCCACATCTGACTAGGTGAATACTGGGCTGGAACTTGAGTCCCACCTCAGTTACATGATGCACATTTTTTTTTAAATTAACACACTTTCATTTGAGCCACACTACATGCAAACAGTTGAAGCTGTTGTAAGCTTTAAGAGAAAGGGACGAAGAAAAACGAGTTGAGTTTTGTGTAGAATGTTTAACAAAATACATATTTATGTAAATAAAATAGAAAGAAACTTCCACATAGGAAACATATATTAAAAACAAAGATTCGAAGACTTACCAAATATAAAATATATATTTAAGATGATATCATTAATAAAATTGTGTTTACTGATGAAGCCACCTTCCATACCTACAGTAATGTGAATCAGCATTATGTTCAGATATGAGACAAGCAGCAACCTCATCAAATAACCAAAAATGCACTGGGCTTTCCTAAGGCAAAGATTTATTTTGCTCTAAGCTGTAATACGATTTACAGTATTCTCTTTTCTGTGGAGTCCACTGTAACTGGCATGCTTGAACATTATGTATCACCTCATTTACAACATGATATGGGTACAGAATTTATTTTCCAGCAAAATAATGCGCCGCCACATCATCATTGGAAGTTGTTATATATCTCCGTAGGAATGTGCCGGCTTGGGATTAGATGTGGTGGAGCAATATCCTGGCCATCACAATCACTTCATTTAACCCCAACAGGCTTCTGTGTATGGAGTTACATTAATGCTAGAGTGTTTGTTCCTCTGCTGTCGGGTAACATTGATGAGCTGCAACAATAGGTAACACAAACAGTGGCCACCATTGTAAAGACTTGCTACATAAGATTTGGCAGCAAATTAATTACAGATGGGACATTTCTCATGTTACAAAAGGTAGCCGCATGGAACATTTGTAAACAGAACTTGAAGGCCTACTGCATCCAGTGCCATAGCACCCATTCAGTTTACAATTGCCATTTTAGTTGGGTGTGTTGTGTACCGTCGACGTGTGGTGCTATTGGTTGTTTCGGATGACACATGAGCAGTATAACAGCGCTCAGTGAAAATGTAACATAGTTCGTAAACGGAACTTGGTACATGTGCAGCAGATATACATCCTGATATCACTTTCCTGTGCAGAAAAACAATTGAAGTGAACAATTATAACATAAAACTGTTGTCTTATGGTTGAACAATGCAGTTGTGCGTGCATTTAGGAGACAATGGTATATTTGTTTTTAATATATTTTTCTACAGGAAAACAGAGGAAGGGGGCGGGGGGCTGTTTTTTTGGATCTAATAACTTGAGTTGGGCATGCAGCAGATAAAAATACATTCACTGTTAATACATCATTCTACAGGAAAGCATAAGAAATCAAAATGAAATAGAAATTTTGGTGTATAATATAATAACTGACAATGAGAGGTCCCAACTATGGGGGACTGACTTTTGAAACCATATATATTGTGGTGTAGGTTAGGCTCTCAGGTATCGCATCCTGCAACAATTCACTATAGTGAGCCCTCATTTGCAAGTTACGGGTGGAAGCAAAAGAAGTTTTGGAATTCCACGCAAGAATCTATATCATTGAAATAGAGAGCATGCACTGTCAGCTGAAGTAGTGCTATGGGCAACAGGTCTGCTAGTTGTGAAAAAGGTTGTGGGTTCAAATTTTGTCAAGTGCTGTAACATTTTTTTCTCTTTGGAACAAAAAATGTGACCTAGTGAGAAAAAATACAATGTTTTTCAACAACCTTTAATCCATATGGAAGGGCTGAACACCTAGCTATTTGCACACAGTACTGTCCCATCAACTGACTTGGTAGAGCTGTTGCTGGTGTCTGAAGCAGGTGTCTCTGTCGAGTATGAATCTGCCTTGTCTGATCTATACTCAGAACTGTGGGATGAAATTTCACTGTCATGTGTGGTTGATGTTGAATAATGATGCTCTGAATAGCTTCATCCATCAGTGTGTCACTGTGCCAGTATTCATCCATAATAGTTTTCACTTTATCACACACCTTCTTCCAGCCATGTTTGCTGCTGACTTTTTTGATGAAACTTTCTGTTTCATTAAATTCGAGATAGGTTTGATGGGGTTCAGATTACAGTTGTAAGGTGGAAGGCAAGATGTGATAGGCACTTTATTTTCGTTACCATTGTCTAATATGACAGTACTTCCAGCTTAAATATTTTGTATTAGGTGCTCTTGCAACCATTTTATATAATTTCACTGTTCATTTCATGTTGATCTCAAATCATAGATGAGGTCTGCACCCTCTGTCCAGAACTCTCATTTTTCCATGCATCTAGTACGTCACTATGCTGCCAACATTATTGACAGTATACTGTGTATGCACCCACATTTCATCAGTAAACACGACGTGTTTCGTCACACCTTTCTCATTTTCTCTCCAAGTTCTAAAAAATCTTGCATGACATGCTACAGTGTCCTCCCTCTCAACCAGAAATGTTTGTCTGTTTCTGTATTTTTTTTTTTTAAATTAAACACCTTAAAAATTTCCCAGGATGTGATTTGGATTCCCTATGGCATTAATGTTTATATCCTCCTTCACCCAACTGTAAAGCTTTCGAAGAGTGACTTTTTCCCTTTTAATGTCATAGTACTCTAAGAACTTTGTTTCCTGTAAACACTTATCAAAGTCATCGAGACTTTTAATTTAAGAATGCTTCAAAGCACCTTCCATATAGTGGATAGTGCGATGTTCAATTCTCGTGACACAGTATTCACATTGCTTGATGATCGGGAATTGTGCACAATGTTGTCTGCTATAACAACAGTGATTTCATCAACCACTTGTCGTGCAACTGGTTGTTGGCCTATTCTCAGAGCGACCCCAGTTCTCCAGTTGATTCGAACTTCATCATGCACTGCACAGCAAGTGAAGAAAGAGGACTTGTCCGTAATCCTTTCAGCCCGAAGTGCAGCTGCAGCATTTTTGTTGTTTTGATAACTGAACTTCACCTGTAATGCCCTCCTCTTTTTTCCAAGCTCATGTTTACATGTCAACAAGTGCACTGCGACTGGTCAGGTGTGTGAGACTGTGAATCATGATGACTGATTGTGGCACCTGGTGGCCATAGTTGGAACTGGACAGTGGCCCTGTGATGCATGGAAATCGTGCACCGCATACTCTGGACATGAATGCCACCAAGTTTTGTACTGGTATGTTAATTTGTTTCTGTGTTGTGACATGTTGAATAGGGAATGTTTAATCATAACCATTCAGTATATTATATTACCGGAAGCAGTATATCTGGTCAGTGCTGGGTTTTGAGCTTCAGTATTTGCAAAATCCTTGAAAGTGTCAATAAATTTGATTCAACTTAAAGGAGGGCCCAACTAAACAAGTGAGTCCAAAGCGCTAGAAGCCTGTCACTCATATAAAACAGATCTGCTGTCTGAGTTTAATATGTAAATTAAAAGTAGTAAGGTATGATGATAATCCCAAATGTAAGGTCTCTTATATGATTAGACATACAAACAACCTTTTATTTTCTGTAGTATCTACATCAGTTAAATGTTGAAGAATGCTTTATTTTTCTACATAATCACCATTTTGGTTGATGCATTTTAGTAGACACTGTGGCAGTTCTGGAATGCCCACGGCATACCAGCTCACCACTGTGTCCTACAGAAAGTGCTGAACCTCGTCGTTGGAGTGGAACCACTGTCCAGACCCTTGTTTCTTCAACTTATGGAACAGATGGTAGTCATTTTGTGCAAGTCTGGTCTGTATGGCGAGTGTTTAGTATTCCAACCAAAGTTTTGCAGGACACTGACGTATTGATGGGTGATGTTGGGGCAGGCACTGTTGTGGATTCTTCCGTCCTTGTTCAGCATCCTTCTTCTTCATTTCTGAATTGCCCTACTGAGTTTTTTCAGTGTTTCACAGTAACTGCCAGTGTTTATAGTTCTCTCATCTGGCAGAAAGTTGATCAACATTTGTACATACACTTCTGATTCCAAAACACAGTAGCCACGACTTTAATGGCAGTTTGTTTGGATTTTCGAAGAGGGATGCTACCATTTGCATGACTGTTGTTTCGTCTCAATTAAAAAGTGGAATGCTGAGGTTTCATCTCAAGTGACAATAAAGTCCAAGAATTTTTCCACCTGTGTACTGACACAGAAAGTTGCGAGGAGAATCGACTCACTGTTTGTGGTCTTCTGTCAGCATACTTGGTAGTACCCATTTTGCACACACCTAACAACATTGCAACTTCCATTAAAATTCCGTGGATGGTGGTTTGTGAAATCTCAGAAACGAAAGTGCAGAGAGCATCCAGAATGATCTTTTGATGTTTATGCACGATTTCTTCAACCTTTGGGACTGTCTTGTCAGAAATTGATGGCATACTGCTCCTTTCTTTGTCATGAATTTCTGTACATCCAGAAGTAAACCTCTACACTCTGTGCAAAAGTTTTTGACATCCATACACTTCCATCAATTGGTGATGATTTTGTACCAGTTAAAAAATTGAATAATAGCAAACTTTGCACTTGGTGGAGCATTCAACATCTTGAATGGCTGTGAAGTTTAGAATAAGCATGCTTACTTGGGAGTGGAGTAAGCACCAGTCACAGGAGCATGACCAAAATCTACACAAATAGTTTCCCTGTGTCTCCAGCGCTTTGGAGGTCTTACTTTTGGGATTGCCCTTGTGTCATTACATGTCTCACAGATAGTTTTTCTGGAGCACTAGAAATTATTTCACATTCTGTAGAAATTATTTCACATTCTGCGAAGTTTGTGGTTCCAGCATGATGGTATGATGATGTGACTACACACTTTGGAAAAAAACTGAGAGAGCAGAGCCATTCCTAGGAAATGGGTAAATGATAAAGGTTTTGCTCTATGGCTTTTGCATTCCTCTGACCTAAATCCCCTGGATTTCTCCCTCTGGGTGCAGTTGATGCGGCACGTTTGTTCTACTCGGTCGATGGATGTGGATTAACTGATAGCATGCTTCCATGCTGCTACTGTGATTGCGGATGCAGCCTTGCTTCAAAGAGTTCAGGAAAGCACGATCCAGTAAATCGATAAATGTTTGGAACATCTGCTCTGAAGAATATATGAGGTTTTGAAAGATGTACTGTCACTTATACTATAGTTAATATTTTAAAACTGTCTGCTCTTACTGAATGTAGTATTTACTTTTATCATCTCCACATTGATAAGTCTTGTAGTTACTACTGTCCTATGACTGGTAATTTATTTTCAACCGATTATTCATGTCCGCCCCTGGTAGCTGAGTGGTCAGTGCGGCAGAATGTCAATCCTAAGGGCTCAGGTTTGATTCCCAGTTTCCTAATCATCATCATTTCATCCCCATCGATGCGCAAGTCACTGAAATGGCGTCAAATCAAAAGACTTGCACCTGGCAAACGGTCTACCTGACGGAAGGCCCTAGTCACACGACATTTATTTTATTACTATTCATGAATATTTCTGATGTATCTGACCAACAATTTTTATGTTCTACATTTAAAGAAAGTGTAGCTACATTTAAAAATGTGAAATTGTAGGCTGTGTATGAGTCAAGAAATGGTGTCACTCTTCATGAATATTTCTGGCATATCTGATCAACAATTTTGATGTTCTACATTTAAAAAAAGTGTAGTTGTAGGCTCTGTGTGAGTCAAAAAATGGTGTATCCTGCAGCATTAGTGGGCTAATCAAAATTAGAGGGGAAAATAAAATTGCAAAATTCAACCCACTGTAGCTGCTCAATATTGAATAAAAATGCTTTACATATATGCCATAATATATCACAAAATTACCTACCTTTTTTTTTTTTTTGGGGGGGGGGGGGGGGGGGGGGGGAGCAGTGCCCAGTCTGTACTACTTTTCAAGCAGTAGCAGTTGCAAAATCCCTGAAGGTATTCTGATTTCCATTCATTTTAAAGGAGAGTCAAATGAAGCTACTGTGTGCTACTTTCTAGCTTTAGCATTCACAAAATCCTTGAAGATGTTCTCATTAGATTCATTTTAAAGGAGGGTCAAATTAAGCAAGTGAGCCACAAGATTTTAGAAGCCTGTCACTCATATAAAGCAGACCTGTTGGCTATGTTTATATGTTAATTACAACTAATAATGTAGTAGCCTAAAGTACACATTAGTAACAGCTTAGTGATGAATTGTGTGGTCAGCCTTCGGCATCCCAGATAAACTCCTTCCTCTTCTCCTTTCGGATCTGGTGAAGCCCTTGCACCCCAGGATATTTTTCTGCGTCTCTCACATGGTATGGTACATTCGGAGGCTGGGAGCTCTGTCGGCAATGGCACTTTTGCCCCCACTTACACGGATGGCATTTTTCCACAGGCTACTACCGGGTGAACTACGACACAACCAATTGGGAACTGCTGGTGCGGCAGCTGGCGACAGCTCCACTGCAGCTGCCGACGTCGACACGGGCGCAGCTCATCTCGGACTCGCTGTCATTGGCCCGGGCTGGCGCCCTTCCGTACGGCATCGCACTCAACCTGACACGCTACCTGCGCGACAGCCGTGCCGAAGACAGTCTTGTGCCATGGCAGGCTTTCCTGGATGGCACACTGCACCTCGAGGCTGGGCTCAGCCTCACGCCTACCTATGTGCCGCTCAAGGTCAGTCATGTTGCAAGTGATGTAAAATAAAAAGTTAATCGCGTCATCTTCTTCATCATCATCATTGTAAAATTGCATTTCTCAGGTAATGTTAATGAAGCTCTACCACTTCTTCTGTCCATCTAGAACCTATCACAGCCAATATCATCCATTGTCCTTCCTCTGTCAATGTCTTCCTCAATCTTGTTCAAGTGACCGCCTATGGGTCGCCATACTGGGAATTTTCCTTCAGTTTCTCTTTCTGCATTACTTCGAGGTTTTCTTGTGCTCTGAACCTCATTAAGTGCCTGTATAATTGTAGCCTGTATGTGCTGATTCACTCTAAAAGGGATGTCTTGGTTGCAGCATTCTGTAGCTTATTCACCTTAGTCTTCTGGATGATAGATCATTCCTGATATCTGAAGCCTTGATGTTTCTCTTTCTGTGAAAGTGCGTGCTTCCATACTGTAAGTCAGTACTGAAACAAAGTAGCTTTTGAACGTCACTAATATTACTTTTTCTGGAATCTTGATATCCCATAAAAAAGTATTATTCTCTTGTAATATGATACAGAATGAGTGGGTTATTATCAGAATTGTTGAAGAAAGGAACATGTGTGTTATACAATGTGTAATGAGATTATAGCGTCCACAAAGGATGTTCAGAATAAGTGCAAAGCACAGTGATGCTTGACACTTGCGCCCCCCCCCCTTCCCCTCCCCCCCCCCCCCCCCCCCCCACACACACACACGCACACACACAAACAATTCCTTATATCCAACACAAAGCTGAGGACAGGAGTGCAAGCGCTACCTTCAGATGAAGAGAAATGTGTGGTTTGCCACATCAAACCAGTTAGAGGGATGATTACTTTTAAAAGTGGAAGGTCTATCTGTAAAGTAAACTCCACTTTGATGCAGCATGGGCCTTGGCAAGGGGTGGGGGGAATGGCGGATGGGAACAGGCTCTACTTGCTATGATCCACACAATAGGTCAGTGTAATTAAATCTGTACACCTGACCGGGGCTACTGGAAGACAGAACCTTGTTTTTGTGTGAAGTCTGAAAAGTAGCAGACGTACTGAAGGAAGTGAAGTTGTGACGGTGGGTCATAATTAATGCCCAGAAAGTGGGTAAGAGTGTTAGCTGTAAAAGACGAGCTTCCAAGTTCGTCCCAGCTCAACACGCACATTTAATCTGCCAGAAAATTTCAAAACAGTGAACTGTAGATAAAGATTAATTATAGCTCAGGGTGGCTGCTGCTGTGATTGTGTGAAATCTGCATTGCCTTCCGTTCACCTAGAATAGCCATTCAGAATGAGAATTTAATTTAAAATCCCACCATATATGAAATTTTTTCTGTAATACATTATTCAGTGGCACAAAATCTCAAAGCTGTTGATGGGTTCCTTATTAGTGACATCAGAACATCTAACTTACTTAATTATGCTACTCACCTCATAGAGGAGGCATTGAGCTGCATATGAGCGCAATGGGAATGACTGCCAAAAAATGTAAGCTTTTGAACAAAGTCCTTCTTCCAAAGCAGAAAATACATGCACAAACACAACTTGCATGCATGTGTGTGTGTGTGTGTGTGTGTGTGTGTGTGTGTGTGTGTGTGTGTTTTGAGGGGGGGGGGGGGGGGGTAAGAGAGAGAGGAGGAGAAAGTGTTGTGCTTGTCTGAATGAGTGTGTTTTTTACTTTGGAAGAAAGATTTTGAAAGATTAAATTTTTTACCAGTCTTTCTCATTTTGCCTGACTGCAACTGAACATCCCCTCTATGTGGTGAGTAGTAGTCTTTCCCTTCCATATTGTTGTTATTCTATCCTGAACTTTCCATTGCTTGACTTCAATATGCTGTAGCAACACTTACACACATGCTTCACTTTTTCCTGTTGACACTATGTGATCACAGGTATCCAAACACGTATTAGTGGACATTATAATATGAGATGTGTCCAGCCTTCAGCTTGATCTCTGCAAGGGGCGCTTCCAGTGAGGTGTGTGAATGGCTGTGAAGGAATGGAAACCTGTTGTTCTTCAAGAGCCGAAACCAGAGAAGATAGTGATGTTGTACACTTGGGTCTTGGATGATGTCAACATTCTAACTAATCCCACACGTGTTCCACTGGGTTCAGATAGAGACTCTGAGCAGGGCAGTACATTTCAGGAATCTTATATTGTCCACAAACCAAACAGATGCTTTTTTACGAGAAAGTGCATTGCCATGCCGATAGAAACAGTTGTCATCTCCATGCTGTTTCTCTACTGTACGCCGCACTCACTGCTATAAAATGTGTTCTTATCATTCAACATTAAGTGTTCTTTTAAGTGCAATAAGTAAACCACAAACTAAGTGTGAGAAAGACCCTCATACCACAATGCCACCTTCCCCGTGCATCACTGTTGCCACTACACATGATGGGAGGTAACATTCTTCAGGAATTTCCCAAACCCGAACCCTTCTATGACACTGCCATACAGTATAGCATGATTTGTCACTCCAAACCACTTGCTTCCAGCCATCCACCATCCAGTGGCATCACTCTTTACACCACCTCGAGCATTGCTCAGTCCTGACTAAAGAAATGTGTGGCTTATGAAGAGCTGCTCCACCATTGTATGCTATTGTTTCTAACTCCCTATCCACAGTTATTGTTATAGCTGGACTGCTGGTGGCACTTTGGAACTCGTGAGTGATTCCTTCTGCTGATTGCAATGCAATTCTTTTATAGCTACTCTTCACAATGCTCAACAGTCCCTGTTGATCTGTACACGAGATCTACCTAGACCTCGGCTTAGCTGCGGCTGTTCCTTCACATTTCCACTTCACCATCACATCACCAGAAGACAACCTGAACAGCTTTAGAAGGCTTTAGATGTCACTGATGGATTTTTTACTTACATGACATAGAGTAACTAGTCTATGTTTGAAGTCAAACTCCCCAGGCTGACCCATTCTGCTGTTTTTGTTTCCCTACTGATAACACAATACTATCTGCCTCCTTTTATACTTGTGGGTCAGCCTCTTGTGAGATCTAGTAGTAAATTCCTCATTACACTGTGATTCTTTTGATCAGAGAGTGTATTTTCTCAGTGACTTATAACTGAATACCAACTCATTTAACTGAGCAGAACTTAATTGCTACCCAGTCTGACTTTCAAAAACAATTTTTCATGGAGGAAGTAATATTGCTAGTAAGGCTAAACAAGACAAACTGTACTATTGGTAGATTTTGTAGTCCTTCTTGATTCAAGAGGAGGAGCAATTAGAAAATTGCTTGAAGTAGACAACTGTACATCTTGGAAAGGGTTAAGGATTGTGCAGTTCTTATTTCTCAATACTGTCTCCTTCACCTAAGTATCAGAATGAAATATTGTACTTCAGTAGGCAGAGATTATGCAGATACCACCCAACATAAAGCAGGAGTTAGGGAGTCTCTACCAATTCAAAATAAAATTAAAAACATAGCTCATTATACACAGTCTCAAGAATTATAGTGATATTTTATTGTTAATGCAGTATCAAGATAACATGTCCAAGAGTTTCTTGTCTTTTTTATCATATACCTTGTTTTCTTCTACATCCACAAGCTTCTATTTCATGATTTGGACTAGAACATGATGAATGAATGAATGAATCATTTCTTTCTAGTAACTAACCTGATCCAGGATGTCAATTCAGAATTGTTACAAAGAATTTTTGTGGTAGATTCACTAAGGTCCCATAATACTGAATGTCAGCTTATTCTTTTAGCTGTCAGTTAGAGAGCCACTGTGGCCAGAGATACTGATCATATCTGTGTCAGCTGTGTTTGTGTGAATGCGTGTGTGATTCCTACTTCAGAAGAACGCCTTTTGGCCTAAAGGTACAATGTACAGCAGTCTTTACCCTGTGACTGTGACCAAACATCTCCTATACACAGTGGGCAGCAAACTGTCCTTTCCATAATACTGCTGTTATTCCATCCTGGACTTTCATTTACATACATACTTTGCAAGCCAGCTTACGGTGCGTGGCAGAGAGTACCTTGTGCCACTACTAGCAGTTTCCTTTACTGTTCCACACGCAGATGGAACAATGGTAAAATGACGAGTCATAATTTATTTTTGTGGACCTTATGCAAAATGTTTTTGGTGGCAGTGGAATCGTTCTGCAGCCAGCCTCTAACGCTGCTTCTCTAAATTTTATCAATAGTGCCTCACAAAAACAATATAGTCGTCCCATTTGAGTTCACAAAGCATCTCCGTAATACTTCCATGGTAACTGAATGTACTGGTAACAAATCCAGCAGCATTCTTTTGAACGAAACTTCCTGGCAGATTAAAACTGTTTGCTGGACCAAGACTAGAATTTTGGACCTTTGCCTTTTGCGGGCCAGTGTTCTACCAACTGAGCTACATGTGGAGGACTCCAAAGCCGTCCTCACAGCTTTACTTCCACCAGTACATCACCTCCTTTCATATCAGTGCACTCTCCTTTGTAGGGTGAACATTTTATTGCCTTTGAATTGCTTCAATGTCTTCCTTTAATCTGACTTGCTGGGGACCCCATATGCTTGATCAATACTAAAGTATGGCTGACATTAGTGTTCTATATGCTATCTTATCATCTCATTTATAGACAAATGATACGTTCATAAAATTCTCCCGATAAACCAAAGTCAATCATTCGTCTTCCTTACTACTGTCTTCGCATGCTCATCTCATTTCATATTGCTCTGCAACATTAAAACTAGATATTTACTCATCCCGATTGTCTCGAGCAACACACTCCTAATGCTCTATTCAAATGTTATGGATTTGGTTTTCCTAATCATCTGGGTGAGCCACCTCTCATAGAACCAACTGGAAATTTTGTCTCAAGTCATCCTGCAATTTCGCACATTCACTCAATGACGACACTGTCCTGCATACCACAGCATCATCAGCAAACAGCTGCAGATTGCTGCCCAGCCTTTCCATCATATCATTAATTTGTATAGAGAACAAGAGCAGTCCTGTCACACTTCCCTGGGGCACTCCTGATGACACCCTTGCTTCTGATGAACACTCAACGAAAACATACTGCGATCTATTACTTAGAAAGTTTTCAAGCCAGTCACATATCTGGGAACCAGTTCTATATGCTCATACCTTCATTAACAATCTGCAGTGGGCCATGGTGTCAAACACTTTCTGGAAGTCTGGATATATGGAATCTGCCTGTTACCATTCATCCATGGTTCACAGGATGTCATGTAAGAAAAGGGCAAGCCGAGTTTTGCACGAGTGATGCTTTCTAAATCCACACTGGCTTGTGGATAGAAGCTGTTCTGTCATAACGAAATTTATCAAACAATGGAAACTACAAGTAGGAATATCAACCAAGTAGGGAAAGGTAGAGTGCTACATGCCGTAAAGAAGTCACATTAAATTGGAGATGGCCACAATTAAGACACTTATACAAAGCTGTCAGCCACAGCCTTCATTGGCAAAAGAGAAACATACACCATTCATACACACAAGCAAGCACACCTCATGCACACATCATAGCCAACTCGATCAGCTCGGGCTAGAATGCATTTGGGCCTGAGCTGCCAGAGTTAGCAGTCTTGTGTGCATGAGGTGTAGTTGCTTGTGTCTACGAATGGTGAGCAGTTCTCTTTTGCTGATGTAGACTGTTGCAGAAAACTTTGAGTGTCTTTTTAATTGTGCCTGGCTGCAACTTAACACATCTTCTTTACGGTAAGTAGCAATCTATCTTTTCCTGCATTGTTCAAGGATTTTTTTTGTATTCAAACACAGATTATGTCCAAGAATTCTTCAGCAAATCAATGTTAAGGATATTGGTCCACAATTCTGTGAGCCCACTCTTTCGCCCTTCTTACATACAGGACGTAGTACCGTAAAGAGATTGCATTACCATAGCAGAGTTTGCAATACAAGTAGATACCACACACATTAGCGAGAGCTTGCTGCAACCTGCAACAGTGTATGCGAGGTGCTCCTAAAAATTATGCCTTCTTTCTTAGCATAGCAAAGGCCTCGTGCTGAGGCCGGTAGTGTCGAGCATGTGAGAACTCTGGCTCCAGTGCGAGACCTCAGCTACAGCAGTCAGCATGATGATCTAGAACCCACGAGATAATTAAAGTTTCTGGTGGACTTGTTCATTTAAGTGTGGAACGTTATACTGCAAGAGAACAGTTTGTTAATCTGTGCTTTAATAGTCAGTAGCAATTGTAACTTATCAAGAAACCCAGTACCGTAGATCTATGTGAAAGTTGTAAATCTTTTATTCATTTGTGTAATAAAGTGCACTATTATTTCATGGGTTCTAATGTGATAAGGTTTCTCCCAGGGCAATCAAAGAATCAACTGTTGTGGCTGGATGAAAGTAGTTTTGCCTGGTCACCACACAGGAGTCACCTGCACTTTTTTTGCAGTCATTTGGGATGTGGCACAGGGTGAAAGATTCATGATGAATGCAAGCTAAGTAAGGGGCCAATGATGTAGAGTGCTCTTTAAAACCAAACTAGTTTTACATCTGGTGACGTTTTTGTTTTCTTCTCTTCCAGTTACTTCTATATGCCAGGGATGTCCCTTACCGTGCCCTAAATAAGAGAGTCTGTATGTCGGTCGAACCACAGATTTTTGTTTATCATGTAGTAATTTTCGTTTCTTCTTGTACCGTGTTTGTGTACATCTTTATTTAGGATGTGTTTATCTCTTGAACTTACTGCCATTATGCTTTGGTATATGTACAGTGAATATACTGTCATAATATTATAGTGTACAAAAGCTTGCCTACAGGTCTGTCTGTCTTGGTGGTATTATTCCAATGCATCTCAGAAAAGGGCAGTGAGATGCAGTGCAAAACTACCACCCAGACAGACCTGTAGGCAAGCTTTTGCACACTATAATAGTATGACAGTATATTCACTGTACATATACCAAAGCATAATGGCGGTATGGTCAAGCAATAAACACCTCCTAAATAAAGATGTACACAAACACGGTACAAGAGGAAATGAAAATTACTATATGATAAACAGAAATCTAAAACTGTCTATGACTGCCCCTGAAGAAGCAGGAAAATGGTTTTTTAATAAACTCCCCAAAATCATTAAAAAAGAAACAGATCTAAAATGCTTTAAAAATCATTTGAAACTATATCTCACAGAGAAATGTATATACAATTTGAGTGAATACTAAGATGGTGTTTGAATATATCATTACTGAAATGTACCTCTAAAAATTATCATTTCTATATGTTGTTTGAATTTGTGTGTGTATTATAATGTGAAACATGAAATACCTTCGTATGCTTATACATTATTTCTGTTTAATTATTTTTTCATTTATATATAACGAAATCAAATTTGATGTTAATAGCCTATTGTATTACACACCCAGTACTCTCAGCTGGATTTTCAGCTGGAGTCCATAGGCAAAGAATAAATAAATAAGTAAAAACGTACGATTTTATGATCCTCCTGAATGAATGAGTTATTAAATGCAAAATTTAAAACTTCAGCATTTCTGTTGTTGCCTTCTATTGCTGCAGCAGACTGGTCAATGAGCAACTAGACAGAAGCCTTAGATGTGATTAGTGATTTTATGTGAGGCCAGAATTTTCTACTTTATCTGCAAGATTTTTTGCTAACACACACAGTGGAAGTTGTATGCTTCACGCATAGATCCTTTTATAGGCACATAAATCTCTACCAACATTTTTTAGCCAAGTTAGTACACACATGCAAGTGTGTGTGCGCACACTTTCTCTCTCTCTCTCTCTCTCTCTCTCTCTCTCTCTCTCTCTCTCTCTCTCTTTCTCTCTCTCTCACACACACACACACACACACACACACACCACACACACACACACACACACACACACTATTGTTTCACTGCTGTGATATGACAAAAAGTTTGTGAACATACATTGTAACTGTTTTTATTTAAAGGTAGCTAATGGCACAACTCTTGTACTTGCAATGCCTTTAAATATGAGTTTCATATTAGAAAAAATGTGCTATGATATTTTGTAAAAAGTGATGGTAAGTTTCTCAATGTCAAAGTATTTTCACTAGTTGATTCACTTGCAGAGATATATGCTGAGCGTTCTGATGCCATTACTCGAGCGGCTGCAACTGGACCCGCAGCCCACTGACAGCCTGCCCACGAAACAACTGAGGGCACGTGTCCTCTCCAGAGCACTCCGCCTGGAGGCGCGAAATGTCACTGACTGGGCGGAAAGGCTGTTTGCACGGTGGATGGCGGCACCTACCAATTACACGTGAGTCGCTTGCTTCCATCTAACTGTGTCCAACAAACCTTGTAACTTTACTGACACACGGTTGACTTACTACTGTCCATTCAGTGGCTGCTAAGTGATTAAACAATTTTTAAAGAATTACAGCAAACACCGTCAAAGCTAATTTACAATTGAATCATGCTTGTTTGAGCCTGCAGATTATCTTAGAAGCTAGATTAAGAAAAGGCAAACCTATGTTTCTAGCATTTGTAGACTTGGAGAAAGTTTTTGACGATGTTGACTGGGATACCCTCTTTCAAATTCTGAAGGCGGCACGGGTAAAATACAGGGAGCAAAGGCTATGTACAGTTTGTACAGAAACCAGATGGCAGTTGTAAGAGTCGAGGGACATGAAAGGGAAGCAGTGCTTGGGAAGGGAGTGAGAAAGGGCTGTAGCCTCCCCCTGATGTTATTCAATCTGTATATTGAGCAAGCAGTAAAGGAAACCTTTTAAGTTCGGAGTAGGTATTAAAATCCACGGAGAAGAAATTAAAACTTTGAGGTTCGCCGATGACATTGTAATTCTGTCAGAGACAGCAAAGGACTTGGAAGAGCAGTTGAATGGAATGGACAGAGTCTTGAAAGGAGGATATACGATGAACATCAACAACAGCAAAACGAGGATAATGGAATGTAGTAGAGTTAACTCGGGTGATGCTGAGGGAATTGGATTAGGAAATGACACACTTAAAGTAGTAAAGGAGTTTTCCTATTTGGGGAGCAAAATAGCTGATGATGGTTGAAGTAGAGAGGATATAAAATGTGGACTGGCAATGGCAAGGAAAGCGTTTCCGAAGAAGAGAAATTTGTTAACATCGAGTATAGATTTAAGCTCCAGGAAGCCGTTTCTGAAGGTATTTGTATGGAGTGTAGCCATGTACGGAAGTGAAACATGGATGATAAGTAGGTTGGACAAGAAGAGAATAGAAGCTTTCGAAATGTGGTCCTACAGAAAAATGCTGAAGATTAGATTGGTAGATCACACAACTAATGAGGAGATATTGAATAGATTTGGGGAGAAGAGGAGTTTGAGGCACAACTTGACTAGAAGAAGGGATCGGTTGGTAGGAGGCATTTGAGGCATCAAGGGATCACCAATTTAGTATTGGAGGGCAGCGTGGAGGGTAAAAATTGTAGAAGGAGACCAAGAGATGAATACACTAAGCAGATTCAGAAGGATGTAGGTTGCAGTAGGTACTGGGAGATGAAGCAGCTTGCACAGGATGGAGTAGCATGGAGAGCTGCATCAAACTAGTCTCAGAACTGAAGACCACAACAATAACAACATATTGTAACTTTTCACACTGATGATGATGGGCTTGCAAGTAATGAGATCCACGATGATTACAAAATGATCAGTAGTGCACTAAACCTTAATGATCAGTAGTGTGACTTGGATAAATGTGTGGGGATCAATAGTTAATGCAGACTGACTCCTGAATGTGCACTTGCTGTCCACAAGAGCTTTACACTGATAGACTTTACGAACATTATTCAGTTAAGGCTCTAATTAGGCTTTATTTAAGTGACTGTATCTGAAGGAACCTTTATGGAAGATGTGAAATATTTCACTGTAGTCAGTTTAAATTTACTTGATACTTGGCGTCAGTCACTTGCCACTACAGTGTTGCCACATAGGCCACCAGCTACTGCTTGGTTATAGGTAACACATAAACATGGCAAGCAGCTTCTCAAACACTGTTAATGTGTAACGTCAAGCAGTCTTGGAAGTGTCTGCCACAAGGTACATTGGAAATTAGAGATGCACTGTTGACTGCTGATTTTAAGTGACCAATGACAACTGTGGCAAGAGACGCATTTTGTTGCCTTTGAATTTAAATTCGTATCCTAAGCTAACCACAACCTCGTTATGTATAATGTGTCCAAGAAAGCAGTGGTCAACAGTCTGTGAAAGAACTAAAATCACAATTGCTCTGTTCATGCCTATTAAAGCTAACTTCCACAAGTAAAAACGCAACAGAAAAAGTTTGGCTACTGCAATTGGAACATTACCACAACCAGTGAGCAGATTATAGATGACAGACAAAAAAAGAATGATAGGCAGAAAAATTAGGGCAAATAAAGAAGTCAATATGATGTTGAAAATGCCGTAGCAAAGAAGTTGTAAGTTTGACTGTGATCAACCAGTCATAATGATGAATAGCAGCCTTCAAAAAGTCTGTTTCATGCAGTGTTGTGCGAAGCGTATATAATGCAAACCGATCTATGTGATTTTGATAACTACATATGTAATGCTGAATCACAGTAAAAGGACCAGACCCATGATTTGGAATCCAAACACATCAAGAAAGAATGCCAGACAAGGATACCTAAGTCAACTGACCAACTGTTGTGGCAGTTAGGCAACAGCAAATGGTTCAGATGTGATGTTGGGTGCTCTGATTGGAGGAAACCAGCTCCAACACGTGAAGTGTCAACTGTCAAGTAATTTTAGTCAGATTTTAAATCTCTCCTTGCAGCAAAAGTATACTTTTTCGATTAAAAAATATAGGATTCTAAGACAGTCCCCTTGGATTTATGAAAACACTCAGTTTTAAGATCTAAATATACAGGTAGTGTTATGACAACAGTAATTGAGAATAAAGATCCTTCTTAAATTATATGAGTTTCAGAGAAAATAACATATTCTCTAGAGAGAAGGAAATGAGGGGTTTTGGATAAAGTACAACAATCTTATAACAACCAGTTATTAGAGAGGTTAGATTTTTAAGTTCAAATAGTTTTCCTTAATCGAAATTCCAAATATTTCCTTAAAGGAAATATCTGTACCTATAAATTAGACTGTAAGAATAATTAGAATATTTCATGTATGTGAGGCATCTGTTTAGAGTATGCAAAACAAAAAGAGAGAGTATAGTATTTGTTAGGGGTGGTATAATAACAAGTTGAGTTAGTCCACCTTGCCATGTTTCAACCATTGTGTTAATGTTAATTACAAGGAGTTCTTGGTGCAGTAGTTTTAATAAGAGTTTCTTGATTATGAATGCACACCTAGCCCAGAGTTCATGACTGTGAATGCATACCTAGCCACATTGAGGACTATAGCTTTGAATTTAGAGTAACTTCTTAAGATTCATTTATGTCAGTTCTGGTTTTAATGGTTATTTCATTCAAGACCATGTCATTCTGAATGAAACAGCCTCAACAGTAGAATGATTAGTTCTTATTAAGTATAATTACCAGTAAAAATATAACGTCATTTGCCACCATTTTAACTTTGCTCTTTGCCTCACCTCATCATTTTGAGGGACAATATTACTTGTACTATATATGACAGTCTCCATTAGACTAATGTGACAGAGCATGTGCTAACTGATAGAGGAAGAACACTGCTTTTCACAAACTGATCAATCTCACATTAACTTATTGTGCTTAGTGATTTACCAGTTTTTGCTCTTTATTCAGATTCTAGAAATAAATGGATCAAAACAATAAAACAATGGAGAGAGTATCAACCATACTAAAAGTTTTCTTTGGGAAAAGTAGACCACCTATCACTTTTTCACAAAATTGGATATGTGAAGGCATAAGAAGTGATTTATTCAGAAAAATTTTCTCCTACATCTTGCTTTCTGCCAACATTAATTTTATCCTCATAAATATGTAGTTAGCCCCTTTGCAGAACATTTGAGTCGACTGCAATTGAGATGTATTCAGTATTTTGTGACTACAATATAGAAATTGTTTCCTTAATTTTCTCTTAACTGTTACATATTTCAAGACTCAGTCACAAATATCCAAGTGAATAAAATGTGTTCTAGTCTTTTAAAGCCAGTTTACCAAAGTCATTATTGTATGACTTACCCTAAGATTTCTTTTGCCTTTTACCACAGACCGTATCCTCAGTAATTCTTTGTCGCAGCATGAAAGCAGCAGAGAGAGGGTGGGGGGGTGGTGGGGGGTAAAAAAAATTGATTGATTGTGTAGTGGATAATTAATTGAAAGCCTACAAAATGGGAGATACGATACTGCGTGAAGAGTTTGACAGAACACTGAAAGACCTGAGTCGAAGCAAGGCCCCCCGGAGTAGACAACATTTCATTAGAACTACTGACGGCCTTGGGAGAGCGATTCATGACAAAACTCTACCAGCTGGTGAGCAAGATGTATGAGACAGGCGAAATACCCTCAGACTTCAAGAAGAATATAATTATTCCAATCCCAAAGAAAGCAGGTGGTGACAGATGTGAAAATTACCGAACTATCAGTTTAGTAAGTCACAGCTGCAAAATATTAACGCGAATTCTTTACAGACGAATGGAAAAACTGGTAGATGCGGACCTCGGGGAGGATCAGTTTGGACTCCGTAGAAATGTTGGGACACGTGAGGCAATACTGACCTTACGACTTATCTTAGAAGAAAGATTAAGAAAAGGCAAACCTACGTTTCTAGCATTTGTAGACTTAGAGAAAGCTTTTGACAATGTTGACTGGAATACTCTCTTTCAAATTCTAAAGGTGGCAGGGGTAAAATACAGGGAGCAAAAGGCTATTTACAATTTGTACAGAAACCAGATGGCAGTCATAAGAGTCGAGGGGCATGAAAGGGAGCAGTGGTTGGGAAGGGAGTGAGACAGGGTTGTAGCCTCTCCCCGATGTTATTTAATCTGTATATTGAGCAAGCAGTAAAGGAAACAAAAGAAAAATTTGGAGTAGGTATTAAAATTCATGGAGAAGAAGTAAAAACATTGAGGTTCGCCGATGACATTGTAATTCTGTCAGAGATGGCAAAGGACTTGGAAGAGCAGTTGAACGGAATGGACAGTGTCTTGACAGGAGGATATAAGATGAACATCAACAAAAGCAAAACGAGGATAATGGAATGTAGTCAAATTAAATCGGGTGATACTGAGGGAATTAGATTAGGAAACGAGACACTTTAAGTAGTAAAGGAGTTTTGCTATTTAGGAAGTAAAATAACTGATGATGGTCGAAGTAGAGAGGATATAAAATGTAGACTGGCAATGGCAAGGAAAGTGTTTCTGAAGAAGAGAAATTTGTTAACATCGAATATAGATTTATGTATCAAGAAGTCGTTTCTGAAGGTATTTGTATGGAGTGTAGCCATGTATGGAAGTGAAACATGGACGATAACTAGTTTGGACAAGAAGAGAATAGAAGCTTTCGTAATGTGGTGCTACAGAAGAATGCTGAAGATAAAGTGGATAGATCACGTAACTAATGAGGAGGTATTGAATAGGATTGGTGAGAAGAGGAGTTTGTGGCACAACTTGACTAGAAGAAGAGATCGGTTGGTAGGACATGTTTTGAGGCATCAAGGGATCAGAAATTTAGTATTGGAGGGCAGCGTGGAGGGTAAAAATCGTAGAGTGAGACCGAGAGATGAATACACTAAATAGATTCAGAAGGATATAGGTTGCAGTAGGTACTGGGAGATGAAGAAGCTTGCACATGATAGAGTAGCATGGAGAGCTGCATCAAACCAGTCTCAGGACTGAAGACAACAACAACAACAGGGTTAAGTAAGGATTATGTATCCAAAGTTAGTAAATAACAGTTAGTTGCTTAAATCAGCAACCATGCCTGGAGAAATCACAAAATTATACTTTAATTTTTTGGATAAAATGTCTGGTAATATGAATTACCCAAGCAAGGCTCATTCGGGATGCTGTAATTTTTGTTACCATTCAGTTTTCCTCATTTGAAATACATTATTCCTTTATAGTTGTGTGTTCCATTGTTCATTTGAATGATTCTTTTATCGAAATGATATGGAATGAGTCAATTTGCAGAATATGTACACACGATTGGCGTTAACATGTATGAACACACATTTTTTTTAGTCCTACTTGTGCTACCAGTTTTCAAATAGAAATTCATACATGGAGTAGAAAGAATTATCCAGGAGAAATTATTTTAGGTTAGATTTAAAATTTGCTTTTCTATTGTCAAATGTTTAAGTTATTGTGCAAATGATCAAAAATTCTTGTCACTGCATATTCAGCTGGGCCACTGAGAGCCTTAATAATAGCAAATGAAGGTCATTTTTCCCTCTAGTGTTGTAGGTATGCACCTCAATTGACTTCTTAAATTGTGATGGATTATTTATGACAAGTTTCATTAGCAGTTAACATGCCTAGCTCCATGGAGAGGTAGCTACATAAATACATGGGTGAACACCTTATTCTTCCTCAATTTTGGGCAATGTATTCTTTCTTTCTGAGTGCTGAGTTACTCCAAAAATTATTCCATAAGGTGTTACTTAGTGAAAAAATGCAAAATATTGTCAGGAGGGTAATTAGTTTGTTTCCAAGATTATCAGTTGTCTGAAGAGAATATTCTACTTCCAGTTCAAGTTTTCATCAACATATACACCTAAAAATTTGGAACATTCTGCCATATTTTCTGACTTTGTTCATAAGCTGCATCAGTTGTTGCACAGAACTGGATATAATGTTTTATCTCAAAATATATAAAGGGTCCATTTTCAGATGATCACTTAATAATTTTTTGATAAACATTATTAAGGATATTTTCAGTTGCTTTCTCTATAATGTGATTTTGTCATAACACCAGTATTGCTTGCAAAAAGCACCAATTCTGCTCGTTGAATGTTAAATGGGAGATAAGGAATAGGAGTGGACCCATAATTGAACCTTCTGACCTTCCTTCGTGGCTTGTTCCAAGATTAAAATTTTCTGCCCTTCAATTTCTTATTCTGCACACCTTTTTGCATTTTGTTTGTTAAGTATGATTCAAACCAGCTTTACTTAAAGCCATCAATTCCATAAAACATCCTTGGGAAGACCACAAAAAATACCAATTAGTGATATTTTATTATTTATGGCTTATAATAGTTTGATGTGTGAATGTTATAAATATCATTCTTAGTTGAGCAACCATGCTGGAATCCAAACTATGATATCTAAATAAATTGTTTCTACTTAAGTGTGATACTGCTCTCAAGTACATTACTTTTTCGAATATATTGGAAAAAGATGACAATAAGGAAATTGGTCGCTAATTGTCTGTCTGTTTTGTAACCTTTCTTAGGAAAGAATGTAAATGGTATATCTTCGATTTCCTTTGCCAGTTCTGAAGACAGGTTTGTAGGAAAATTTTTCGTGTCAAAGAAAAACAAATGGTTTGGGGATAACTGAGTATTAAATGGTAAAGCAGGAGAGTCTGCTAATATTGTGAGGTGAGAAGCAGACATTAAGACATAACAATACGTAGTGTGTGCAGATGCAGGCTGAGAGAAATGGATGAGGGGGGGGGGGGGGGGAGATACTGAATGAAAATAGTAGAGTGTAATATATATATATATATATATATATATATATATATATATATATATATATATATATATTAAAAATAAAGATTCCAAGACTTACCAAGCGGGAAAGCGCCGGCAGACAGGCACATGAACAAAACACACAAACACACACACAAAATTACGAGCTTTCGCAACTGGCAGTTGCTTCGTCAGGAAGGAAGGAAGGAGAGGGAAAAATGAAAGGGTGTGGGTTTTAAGGGAGAGGGTAAGGAGTCATTCCAATCCCGGGAGCGGAAAGACTTCCCTTAGGGGAAAAAAAAGGACAGGTGTACACTCGCACACACACACACATATCCATCCGCACATACACAGACACACTTATAAATTGCGTAAATGGGTAGCACATCGCCATCTCTTTCACTACGGAAGTCCCATAGCCAGAGGTCGCATTAATCACCTACAAACATGCACATAAAGAAATCATTTTCTTCCACAGCTATTAGATGAAAAGATCAACTATTACTGTTGGACAGTTATTGATGATTAAATGAAGGAAAACTCACGTTGTGAGATTGTTCAGCTGTTAGTAGTGATTATTTCACAGGATTCCCGTGGACCTGCGGCGTACCGTGTACTGTGCCGCTGTGATGGAGGGTGGTGATGCAGAGTTCAACTTTGCGATGGCTGAGTTCCGCAACACGACGGACCCGGCACAGCAGCGCGTCCTACTGTCCAGCCTCATGTGCAGTCGGCAGCCCTCACTGATCGCCATGTGAGTCGAAAACAGTTCGTATGTGGCATCTTAGCTACTGGAGTGGACATACAGATATCACGTGTAATTTATTAGTTTGATACTAGTTGAGCAACTATACACTATCTGATCAAAGGCATCTGGACACTTACAAGTGGACTTTTATATGGGGTGCGTGCACATTTTACCTTTATGACAGCTTGACCTCTGCCGCAGACACTTTCCATGGCTCAAATAGCTCTGAGCACTATCGGACTTAACGTCAGTTCCCTAGAACTTAGAACTACTTACACCTAATTAACCTAAGGACATCACACACATCCATGCCCGAGGCAGGATTTGACCCTGCGACCGTAGCAGTCGCGCGGTTCCAGACTGTAGCGCCTAGAACCGTTCTGCCACCCTGGTCAGCCAGACACTGTCCATAAGGTGTCTGAACGTGTGTGGAGGGATGGCAGTCATTTCTTTCTCAAGAGCCAAAATTGAAGACAGTAGTGAGGGTGGATGCTGGGGTCTGGACTGAAGTCTACATTTTAACTTGTCCAAAAGGTGTTCCACTAGGTTTGGACTCTGGGCAGGCCAGTACATATTAGAAACATTATTCTCCACAAACAATTCCCTCGCAGATGACAGATGCTGCTTTGAGTGATTGCATTCTCATGCTGAAACTGGCCCACTTCTGTCTACAGTACGCAGTGCTGTAAAATGTGTTCCTATCCTTCTGCATTTAGCTCCTTCTCATGTACAATAATGGGAACACACCTTAACCATGAAAAATGCCCACATTCTGTAAGATGACCTATTCTGAACTTCACTGTTAGCACTACACTCGATGGCAGTTGACTTCTTCAGGCAGTCACCAAACCAAAAAGCTTCCGTTGGATTGCCACATGGTATACTCCAAATCGTTCATTTCTAGCCATTCACTGTCCGGTGGTGGCACTCTTACACCACCTCAAGTGTAGCATAGGATTGATTACAGGAATGTGTGGCTTATTGGTAGCTGCCCAACAATTATACCCCATTCTTTTTTAGTACTTATGGCAGCGGTGTTGCCACAGTTGATACACCGGTTCCTGTCAGATCACCGAAGTTAAGCGCTGTCGGGTGTGGCCAGCACTTGTATGGGTGACCATCTGGGGGTACCATTTACCGTTGCCATTTTTTGGGGTGCACTCAGCCTTGTGATGTCAATTGAGCAGCTACTCGACCGAATAGTAGCAGCTCCGGTTGAAGAAAACCATCATAACGACCAGGAGAGTGGTGTGCTGACCCCCCCCCCCCCCCCATCCCCCTCCTCAGTTGAGGATGACACGGCGATCGGATGATCCCGATGGGCCACTTGTGTCCTGAAGACGGAGTGCTTTTTTTAAGTCCCAACACACAGTCGTTGTGCTAGCTGGACTGCTTTGGAACTGATGAGCGATTCTTTCCATTGAATTTTACATGATTTTTTTTACAACTTGTCTATCGGTATGTGAGGTCTACATGGTCACAGTTTAGCCATGATTATTATTTCACATTTCCACTTCACAATTAGACCACTGACAATTGACTTTGGCAGCTGTAGAAAGCTTGTTCACGTGATATCCAGTGACTAGCCTTTGTTCAAAGCCCCTGAGCTCTGCTGGCTGACCCACTCTGCTCTTACTGCTTCTGCTTACTGCTTCTGTACTGACAACACAATACTCCCTGCCACCTTTATACTAGTGGGTCTACCTTGTGTGACATCTAGTGGTCAGTTCCATGGTACGTAGGGGTGTCCAGATACCTTTGATCAGATTGTGTATTACGGAACATTGGCAAAATAATTCCTTGTACATTCTTTGATACACTCACAAGTATTCTTGCAAATGAAATGCATGCAAAGACTAACAATACTGCTGCAAATTGTCACCACATGGTTGTTATCGAAAGGTAACTAAATGGTGTTAAAAATGGGCTGTATCCTCATTATTTCCTGAAGGCTGTAATTTTCCTTTACTCATAATTTTTACATCAAATAAAGTCTGTTTACCACAAAATTTTGATGTCCTTCCCAAGTTATCACATTGCTACATTCTTGTCCATTATAATTATCCGGGCTGTTATGCTGTAGTCGGTTGATGAATTTTCTCTCAATTCCCAACGTTTCGTCTCCGACTGCGGGAGACATCTTCAAGGGGGTCCGTAGGTTGATAGAAGGTCCAACACACCCACTGGCTTGCTACTGACTGCCGCTAAATTCCGTCTCCGCGAGCTCCTGCGCCGCGGTGTGACGTCACGTGTTTTGAAAACGTCAGTGCAATTGGCCGCTGTCCGTCGCCGTCGATCGCCGTTGCCATCACCCAGTAGTGGACGGGTGGTACACATCTTCTTTAACACCAGCATCCATATACCGTTCAATTTCACGCCCTCCTCCTTTCGGTTGAAATTATTTGGGTGTTTAGCGATTTCGAGTGCCTCCCTGTAGAGCCTTTTCGTAGTATCCGCTTGTGGCCGCTAGTACTTGTGTCTCCTCGAAACGAATATTGTGGTTCCCTGGCTGGAAAGCATGCTCCGCAACATCTGATCGTTCCGTTTCTCCTCTTCTACAATTTCCCTTGTGCTCTTCCAAACGTTTAGAAACTGTTCTTTTGGTTGTACCTACATAAACATCACCGCAGCTGCATGGGATCCTATACACTCCAGCTTTTTCCAAAGGTTTGCGAGCGTCCTTGGCAGGCTTAAGGTATTCCTGTATCTTCCTGGTGGGCTTGTAAGTTACGGTAATATTCCGCTTCATCAAGATCCTCCATATTCTATCCGTTACATTTTTAACAAACGGCAGGAAAACCTTAGATTTTGCAGTGGCCTGTACGTCAGTATGAATTCTGCGTGGCTGCCTCAACGCACGTTTTATTTTGGCGGACGAATATCTGTTCTTCATTAGTGCATTGTGGAGATGTTCCATCTCAGCTTCGAGCAACTCAGGTTCACAAATATTTTTAGCTCTGTCCGCCAACGTCTTGATAATACCCCACTTCTGTTGTGGGTGGTGGTTCGAATCCCGGTGCAAATAACGGTTGTTTGTGTGGGTTTGCAGTATACTGAGTGGCCCAAATTACCATTTTCGTTTCTAAAAACAAGCACACCGAGGAAATGTAATTTGCCGTTTACCTCCACCTCCTCCTCCATTGTAAACTGAATTCTCGAGTTTATGCTGTTTAGATGTTCGTGAAACCAGCATAGTTCCTCCCTACCATGTCTCCACAGCACAAACGTGTCATCCACGTATCGGAACCATACATTTGGTTTTTTGCTGGCAGTACCTAAGGCCTGTCCTTCGAATTTCTCCATAAAGAAGTTTGCAATTACGGGACTTAAGGGGCTTCCCATAGCCACGCCATCCATTTGCCCATAAAACTGTTCATTCCACTTGAAGTATGTGGTCGTCAAACAACACTTAAATAGTTCTAAAATATCGGCAGGAAAAATTCGATCCAGCTGTTCCAATACATCATTAAGTGGAACCACATTCATTTTAAGTCTTTTTTTGCTTCTACTACCCATTTCCTTAGCTGAGTGTCTAGTATGGCTGAATACCATAGAAGATGCCAGCATTCGATTCCCTGCCAGGTGGGAGTTTTTCTCCAATTGCGACGTGCGTGTTGTGTTGTCCTCATCATTTAAGCATACTCAACACACTAGTCACCAAAGTGGTATAAAATAAAATGACTTGAGCCAGGTGCCAAAATTCCACACAAGAGCTCTCCTGGCCATATATGCCGTATGCCCATGCATTCGCATTCATTCTCTTCTACTTATGTTGCAGGCCACCTAAGGACCACAATTATGTCACATATATGTGTGACAGCTTTAAGCTGTCTCAAGTACTCATTCCTTTGTCCACTTTTTTTGTCTCTCTTGTGCTGTCAATTGTCTTGCCTGTCTTTTTGGAATCTTTTAAATTTCGTTTCTGTATTTTGTTCTGCTTCAGTTTCTCGCTTTTCTTTTCTTGGGTGGAGTGCCTGATCCATCTACAGACAGGAGTAACTATTTTTCTTACAGCCATTTGGCTCACAGGAGTTTGGTGATGGGTGATGGTTACCACTATATGGAAGTGGATCCAAACTAGTGAAATTTTCACTCTTTTTATGTGTACCTCTTGATGGCTCATTGTTGTAGCAATTCAGTAAGTGGTCTTCTTTACTTATACATTATTTATGTTCTGCTAGAACTTCCCTGACATATTTACATCTGGAATATCACATGACCAAATGTGTGTCTTACATTAAAAGTCTTGTGAAGCAAGTGTGGCAGTGAGGTCCAGAGAATGTCAGTATACAAATAAGGAATTTGACTGATCGTCTCCCACAAACACATCCTAATCCCAGAAACTGCAGTGGATTATTCAGTGACATGAGGCATTGACTGGTGGCCTGCTGAGCCAAAGCAGTGATTGCTAGGCACAGTTCAGCATGCAACACATTTTGTGCTCGAGGTATTCTGTGAAGGTGTTTCAAAGCCAGCTGGTACTTCTGTTTTTTCTCTTACCAATTTTTATCTTTTTGTGAATGTAAATACATCTGTTGCGATCTGGTTTTTCAGTGAAAAAAGTGGTGGAAATGACTGTTATATATAATTTTCAGACACAAGTGGCAAACGTCTTAAACCGAGGTATATGGTATGATGTTTATCAGTTCTGATCAAAAAATCGTTGTAGTAGCTCAATGATTCTTTTAAGCAGTTGTGATAATTATTTCTTTCTATTTGTCGCCCTAAGAAAATTTGCTTTGTGGATAATTCTGTGTCCATAAGCCACATATGTGTTTCTGCATTGGCATCTGTTTAATGGATGCTTGTCATCCATGAGAAATATTATTAATATTCTTTTGTTATTTCAATTTTGAATAGGAAAGGTAATTTGTTTCCTTTTGCATGCAGGTTGCTAAATGCCCCTCTAGAAGGCAAGATCATGAGGGTTCAGGATGCGTTAACGATCTGGAGGGCTGTTCCGAGAAACCCTGTGGCTCGTGCTATAGCTTTTGATTATGTAAGGGAACACTGGACTAACCTTACAAAAAGGTAGGTTGAAATATTTCATATAGTATTAATTATTTGAAAAATTGTCTTTCTTTTTGGTCAGACATTTGCACAATGAAAGTTAGGTATGAGCATGGTATGTGGAGAAAAAACAACTATAATTAAAAAGAGCTTCCTCTGGTTTTCCTTTTATCTCTTAAAATATCATAAACATAGATTTCAATAAGACAAGGTGTAAACTCAGTATTTAAGGGTCTTAACAGTCGCGCAGTACTTTAGAGCAGAAGCGCCCATTAGTGCTGCGGTGGAAACACTCTATATTCAGTTATAGACACACACACACACACACACACACACACACACACACACACACACACACACACACACACACACCAACGGTTGCTTCTTCAGGAAAGAGGGAAGGAGAGGGAAAGACGAAAGGATGTGGGTTTTAAGGGAGAGGGTAAGGAGTCATTCCAATCCCAGGAGCGGAAAGACTTACCTTAGGGGGAAAAAAGGATAGGTATATACTCGCGCGCACACACACACACACACACACACACACACATATCCATCCATACATATACAGACACAAGCAGACATATTTAAAGGCAAAGAGTTTCGGCAGAGATGTCAGTTGAGGCGGAAGTGCAGAGGCAAAGATGATGTTGAATGACAGGTGAGGTATGAGTGGCGGCAACTTGAAATTAGCGGAGATTGAGGCCTGGTGGATAACGAGAAGAGAGGATACATTGAAGGGCAAGTTCCCATCTCCGGAGTTTGGATAGGTTGGTGTTGGTGGGAAGTATCCAGATGACCCGTACGGTGTAACACTGTGCCGAGATGTGCTGGCCGTGTACCAAGGCATGTTTAGCCACAGGGTGATCCTCATTACCAACAAACACTGTCTGTCTGCGTCCATTCATGCGAATGGACAGTTTGTTGCTGGTCATTCCCACATAGAAAGCGTCACAGTGTAGGCAGGTCAGTTGGTAAATCACGTGGGTGCTTTCACACGTGGCTCTGCATTTGATCGTGTACACCTTCCGGGTTACAGGACTGGAGTAGGTGGTGGTGGGAGGGCGCATAGGACAGGTTTTACACTGGGGTCGGTTGCAAGTGTAGGAGCCAGAGGGTAGGGAAGGTGGTTTGGGGATTTCATAGGGATGAACACAAGTCTGCTTGTGTCTGTGTATGGATGGATATATGTTTGTGTGTGTGTGTGTGTGTGTGTGTGTGTGTGCGCGCGTTTATATACCTATCCTTTTTTCCCCCTAAGGTAAGTCTTTCCGCTCCCGGGATTGGGATGACTCCTTACCCTCTCCCTTAAAACCCACATCCTTTCATCTTTCCTTTTCCTTCCCTCTTTCCTGACGAAGCAGCCGCCGGTTGCGAAAGCTCAAATTCTGTGTGTGTGTTTGTGTTTTATTCACTGTGCCTATCTACCGGCGCTTTCCTGCTTGGTAAGTCTTGGAAATTAGCTAGTAATTCTGTGTGTGTGTTTGTGTGTTTTGTTCATTGTGCCTGTCTGCCGGCGCTTTCCCGCTTGGTAAGTCTTGGAATCTTTGTTTTTAATATATTTTACCCATGTGGAAGTTTCTCTCTATTTTATTTACATCATCATTAATTTGAACACAACAATTGCATTTCGAAATCTTCTCTATCATCTTACTTTCTCTTTTTGTTTGTACAAGTAGTTTCACTTTGTATTCATCTTCCTTTTTTTTTGTAATCTACCATACATTTTATCCTTCCTAATTATACTCAATAATACGTAATTTACTTTCAAACCATAACCTAAAAATTTTTAACACTTTCAACATAACCGCTGCTATAAAATCCACTGTTCCAAGTTTACAAACATTTCGTGTAAACTCGTGAATACTATTTCACAGCTTCAGTTCCTTTCACCCATTAAACAACCATCTCAGTTATTTCCAACAACTTTAGTTTTATTTCCATTCCCGTTTTTCCCACATAACCGATCATTTTTTAGCAGCTTCCCACAGGTTTACACGTTATTATTTCTTCAACAAACAATTGTTAGCCTCATTCTCATAACCTGCCAGTACACAACCAGCCCTTTGAATGCATTTACAAACATATTTTTCGAGATTTTATTCGAAAATTTTTTTCGAATTTTATTTTTTCAAAAAATTTTTTTAAAACTTTTTCGAAATTTTTTTTTCTCTCGGAACTTTTTTCGAGAAATTTTTTTTTCGAAATTTTCTTGAATTTCCCCACCCTTTAACGTGATCTGGAGACAACATAACTACTTAACCTTTGCACCCATTGTTGTTCACCAACCTAAGTTCAGCACAGAATCAACATAGCTTATCTGAAACCAACACTTTTTCGACTTTTTTCACACCTTTATCTCTCCCTATATAAATTTCTATTTACTTTCACTTTAACCTCATATTACCCTTTCCACCTTCTAATACCATGTCAACCTCACAACATCCCTACAACGACCCCATTAAATTTTATTTACATTCCCTCCGCAAACATGCCTTCACCCTAGCCAGATTATGCTCCCATATTTTATTTACTCAGTCTTGTCTGACATTTGGCATTACCCCCAAAGGCCTCACACTTAAATCTCTGGCTGCAATCCTTTTTTCCATCAGTCCTTATACCAGTTCCAAACAGCACAATCCATAGCCCTCACCCGCCTAATCCTTCACCTATACATCGACTCGACCAATGAACACACCTGTCAAGTCCTATCCCAAATCAAAGTCCTCAATCTGTACTCTGCCACATCCACACCGGCTGTACATAGCATCCTCCTACAGGCCAACCGCAAATTAGAACAGCATGGCACCCTCCACCTCAAAAAACTATCCAATCTCCTGGTTTCCCACCTCCGGAAAGGCAACTCACTCACCCTCCACAACCTTTCCAACAAACCTCTACCTCCTCTCATTGCACACAGACCCAGTCTCTCCCATATACTCAATCTCCCACTTCCAGCTCCACTCCCCCCAACACCTCAAAATTCTAGTCAACACAATCTGGAACCACAACACCCCAATTCAGTAGTTAACATTTCCTCCAAACCCCTCTCCCAATCCAAAACCTCTGTCCTATCCAAAGGCCTCACCTTTAGCCTCACTCCCAGCCTCAACCAAACTGCCCTTGTCAAAGATTTACTGTCCTACACTCGTAGTCTCTGCTGGAAATATCACTTTGCCACAAAGAAAAATAATCCTGATCCCACTCCTAATGATCCAACTCCCCAAGACACTATCCAAATTGAACCCTGCCTGGAACAGTTCCGTCCTCCATCACAGCGGGACCCACCTCCTCTTCCTCAAAATCACCCTCTCCAAACCTTCCAGGAATTTCTCACTTTCAGCCTTGCCTCTCAATCTTTCTTGAAAAACCTTAATCCTACTCCCAACATCACCACAGCCGAAGCCCAGGCTATCCGTCATCTGAAAGCTGACCGATCCATCATCATTCTTCTGGCTGACAAGGGTTTCACGACCGTGGTACTTGATCGTCGGGCGTATGTCGCTGAGGGACTGCGTCAGCTTTCATACAACTCTACATACAAAGTTTGCCAAGGTAATCCCATTCCTGATGTCCAGGCGGAGCTTCAAGGAATCCTCAGAACCTTAGGCCCCCTACAAAACCTTTCACCTGACTCCATCAAACCTCTGACCCCACCGACACCTCGCACTCCTACCTTCTACCTACTTCCTAAAATTCACAAATCCAAACATCCTGGCCACTCCATTGTAGCTGGTTACCAAGCCCCCACAGAAAGTATCTCTGCCTATGTAGATCAACACCTTCAACCCATTACACGCAGTCTCCCATCCTTCATCAAAGACACCAACCACTTTCTCGAACGCCTGGAATCCGTACCAGTCTGTTACCCCCGGAAACCATCCTTGTAACCATTGATGCCACTTCCCTATACACAAATATCCCGCACGTCCAGGGCCTTGCTACAATGGAGCACTTCCTTTCACGCCGATCACCTGCCACCCTACCTAAAACCTCTTTCCTCGTCACCTTAGCCAGCTTCATCCTGACCCACAACTTCTTCACTTTTGAAGACCAGACATACCAACAATTAAAGGGAACAGCCATGGGTACCAGGATGCCCCCCTCGTATGCCAACCTATTTATGGGTCGCTTAGAGGAAGCCTTCTTGGTTACCCAAGCCTGCCAACCCAAAGTTTGGTACAGATTTATTGATGACATCTTCATGATCTGGACTCACAGTGAAGAACAACTCCAGAATTTCCTCTCTAACCTCAACTCCTTTGGTTCCATCAGATTCACCTGATCCTACTCCAAATCCCATGCCACTTTCCTTGACGTTGACCACCATCTGTCCAGTGGCCAGCTTCACACATCCATCCACATGAAACCCACCAACAAGCAACAGTACCTCCTTTATGACAGCTGCCACCCATTCCATCTCAAACGGTCCCTTCCCTACAGCCTAGGCCTTCGTGGCAAACGAATCTGCTCCAGTCCTGAATCCCTCGACCATTACACCAACAACCTGAAAACAGCTTTCGTATCCCGTAACTACCCTCCTGACCTGGTACAGAAGCAGATAACCAGAGCCACTTCCTCATCCCCTCAAACCCAGAACCTCTCACAGAAGAACCCCAAAAGTGCCCCACTTGTGACAGGATACTTCCCGGGACTGGATCAGACTCTGAATGTGGCTCTCCAGCAGGGATACGACTTCCTAAAATCCTGCCCTGAAATGAGATCCATCCTTCATGAAATCCTCCCCACTCCACCATGAGTGTCTTTCCGCCATCCACCTAACCTTCATAACCTCTTGGTTCATCCCTATGAAATCCCCAAACCACCTCCCCTACCCTCTGGCTCCTACCCTTGCAACCGCCCCCGGTGTAAAACCTGTCCTATGCACCCTCCCACCACCACCTACTCCAGTCCTGTAACCCGGAAGTGGTACACTATCAAAGCGAGAGCCATGTATGAAAGCACCCACGTGATTTACCAACTGACCTGCCTGCACTGTGATGCTTTCTATGTGGGAATGACCAGCAACAAACTGTCCATTTGCATGAATGGACAAAGGCAGACAGTGTTTGTTGGTAATGAGGATCACCCTGTGGCTAAACATGCCTTGGTGCACGGCCAGCACATCTTGGCACAGTGTTACACCGTCCGAGTTATCTGGATACTTCCCACCAACACCAACCTATCCGAACTCCGGAGATGGGAACTCGCCCTTCAGTATATCCTTTCTTCTTGATATCCACCAGGCCTCAACCTCCGCTAACTTCAAGTTGCCGCAGCTCGTACCTCACCTGTCTTTCAACAACTTCTTTGCCTCTGTACTTCCACCTCGACTGACATCTCTGCCCTTACTCTTTGCCTTTAAATATGGCTGCTTGTGTCTGTGTATGTGCGGATGGATATGTGTTTGTGAGTGCGAGCTGTCCTTTTTTCCCCCTAAGGGAAGTCTTTCCGCTCCCGGGATTGGAATGACTCCTTACCCTCTCCCTTAAAACCCACATCCTTTCATCTTTCCCTCTCCTTCCCTCTTTCCTGAAGAAGCAACCATCGGTTGCGAAAGCTAGTAATTCTGTGTGTGTGTTTGTGTGTTCTGTTCATTGTGCCTGTCTGCCGGCGCTTTCCCGTTGGTAAGTCTTGGAATCTTTGTTTTTTATATATATATAGGAAGAGACAAAGGTGTGAAAAAAGTCGAAAAAGTGTTGGTTTGAGATGAGCTATGCTGAACTTGGGTTGGTGAATAACAGTGGGTGCAAAGGTTAGACAACATTTACCATTGTGCTCGAGTTACAGTGTGTAAAGAAATTTCAGATACTTGTTTTAATGTTCGTCTGTGTACAAAATTATGTTAATGTTTTATGAGATTTTATCTAGGACTTCTGCTAATCTATTAATAGCACTATCCACACTACCACTATACATGGGAAAAATAAATTATTTTCTTGTTGATGTCAGGCCCTTTTAAAATCTGATATTTTAAAGGTTTTTATTCACTAACTAAGCTAGGATCGTGTCTCGATGTAAACTGTGTTCCTCTTTTAACATAAATGCACAATTCTTTGCCCTTTGAAGCAATCCTACAGTAAGTGTCTGATCGTACAGATAATTTTAGATGCTGGATTTCTGGTGTCTGCACCAGTGCTCTTTGTGATAAACTATAGTGCAGTTCAAGGGTTGAGGCTCAATTTCAAATTACAATATTTTCTTATTTTTTTATTTTATTTATTAATTTTTTTACATATTTCATGCTTTTGTGCAACACTATGAAAGCTTGAAATCCCCAGTATTAATTGTCCCAATGGTTTCATTCCCTCTGTTACATCCAGTAGGTGTGCTTTTTGGCATGTTGTAATCTGTCCTGTGAGTGCCTGCTGCCATAGTTTTCTTCGGGTTGAGGAGCATGTTGTCTGGCTTTATCCGAAGACAAAGTCCAACTTCTCCTATCTATAACAGTAGTTAGTTGACCAGAAATGGTCTGATACTGACTTCCTGTAAGTGTCAGTATCAATCTCCCCTTCCTAAGTATCAGTACCAATCTTCCTTTCCATTCCTTTTAAAGTGTAAGCCACACCTAGTGGAACTCAGCATAATGATGGTTCTAACTGGTAACAGATCAGCACGTGAAGATCAGTCACTGTCGGTGCCATTTTAAAGCTCGCATTGATCTGTATCATAGCTTCATCGTGGCCAGAACAGCTTGACAAAGTGCACATTGGTAGACATTGCTCAGATATGAGAGCCTTCAGCTGCACATACTGTGGATTTGAGCAGCTATAAGAAAGTCAGTTAATTATTGCCCCAAGGGGCTACCGTCCAGTAGTTTTTCTATTTAGGTGCTTCATAAATATACTACACTCCTGGAAATGGAAAAAAGAACACATTGACACCGGTGTGTCAGACCCACCATACTTGCTCCGGACACTGCGAGAGGGCTGTACAAGCAATGATCACACGCACGGCACAGCGGACACACCTGGAACCGCGGTGTTAGCCGTTGAATGGCACTAGCTGCGCAGCATTTGTGCACCGCCGCCGTCAGTGTCAGCCAGTTTGCCGTGGCATACGGAGCTCCATCGCAGTCTTTAACACTGGTAGCATGCCGCGACAGTGTGGACGTGAACCGTATGTGCAGTTGATGGACTTTGAGCGAGGGCGTATAGTGGGCATGCGGGAGGCCGGGTGGACGTACCACCGAATTGCTCAACATGTGGGGCGTGAGGTCTCCACAGTACATCGATGTTGTCGCCAGTGGTCGGTGGAAGGTGCACGTGCCCGTCAACCTGGGACCAGACCGCAGCGACGCACGGATGCACGCCAAGACCGTAGGATCGTACGCAGTGCCTTAGGGGACCGCACCGCCACTTCCCAGCAAATTAGGGACACTGTTGCTCCTGGGGTATCGGCGAGGACCATTCGCAACCGTCTCCATGAAGCTGGGCTACGGTTCCGGACACCGTTAGGCCGTCTTCCGCTCACGCCCCAACATCGTGCAGCCTGCCTCCAGTGGTGTCGCGACAGGCGTGAATGGAGGGACGAATGGAGACGTGTCGTCTTAAGCTTTTAGAGTCGCTTCTGCCTTTGTGCCAATGATGGTCGTATGCATGTTTGGCACCGTGCAGGTGAGCGCCACAATCAGGACTGCATACGACCGAGGCACACAGGGCCAACACCCGGCATCATGGTGTGGGGAGCGATCTCCTACACTGGCCGTACACCTCTGGTGATCGTCGAGGGGACACTGAATAGTGCACGGTACATCCAAACCGTCATCGAACCCATCGTTCTACCATTCCTAGACCGGCAAGGGAACTTGCTGTTCCAACAGGACAATGCACGTCCGCATGTATCCCGTGCCACCCAATGTGCTCTAGAAGGTGTAAGTCAACTACCCTGGCCAGCAAGATCTCCGGATCTGTCCCCCATTGAGCATGTTTGGGACTGGATGAAGCGTCGTCTCACGCGGTCTGCACGTCCAGAACGAACGCTGGTCCAACTGAGGCACCAAGTGGAAATGGCATGGCTAGCCGTTCCACAGGACTACATCCAGCATCTCTATGATAGTCTCCATGGGAGAATAGCAGCCTGCATTGCTGCGAAAGGTGGATATACACTGTACTAGTGCCGACATTGTGCATGCTCTGTTGCCTGTGTCTATGTGCCTGTGGTTCTGTCAGTATCTGACCCCAGGAATGTGTCAATAAAGTTTCCCCTTCCTGGGACAATGAATTCACGGTGTTCTTATTTCAATTTCCTGGAGTGTGTATTTTATCAAACTGTATGGAGTCCTCTACAATATGTTCCTCTCCCAGAATTTATGTACAGAATTTGTTGTCAGCAACTGGAGATGAGACCGATGTATTGTACTTTTTGTACCGTGTTACAGATTTTCTGACACAGACTTCCCCATTAAGGACATGCTGGAAGGAGCTACTGCTGGACTTAGCACTCAGGTGCAGCTGGACGATGTAAGTAGAAGGCGGGACTTCAGATATTAATTTTTTGCTTTTACAGTAGTTTTACAGCTACTAATCGCCAGTGTCAGGACATTAAAATTTTTTTAATGGCCTGCAGTTAGTCATTTGTGCATACAACAAAATATCTATCACGATTTATTGGTTTTAGCATCTGTTGCACTTTTGTTTTCATTTCATGTAAGTTTATAAACATGGACAATGTGTGCTACATACACATTATTACTTGGCAAGGCATGTAGTAACCTTGCTGTAACAGGAACTGACTTGTTATGTGGCTAAGTACATTCACATTCCAATTCAAACTAGTGCACATTGTTACCTCACAGAGTGAGCCTGAAAAGTGACCTTCACATAGAGCGATGACAACTTGCTGTTAATGAAATTAATTAGAATGAGAAGGTGTGATAGCACTGACAGAGAAAGTAACAGGAGGAGCAAACAAATGTTGACAAACAAAAGTTAATGGAACAATGTGCAAATTATGGAACTGTCCAAGTGAAGCAGAATTCAGGTATCTACCCTAAAACAGAACAAATAAAATGCATACAAATATTTTGTTGATGTCTCTGCAAAAGTTTCACAATGTGTGTCACAGAAACTAGACTTTGACGCTACCAAAGAAACTCTGAGAAGAAACTGGTCCATCTGGGTGATTTCATTTTAAAAGGTGCCTGAATAAATGAGTCATTATTTATTTTTCGTACACCTTGCCCTATGAATAAATGACGAAAAACGAAAGTGTCTTGACGGTATTTTCCAATAACAGTGCAAAGCAACATTTCTTTGTTGTGATGCAGAGTTTCATTTCATGGTCATTTCTCCTCTTTAAAATACTGGTTAGAAATGAACAGTGCAAAAAATTAAAAATATGTAGAAACTAGGAAACAGAACCTGAAACTCCAGTGCCACTAGCAAAAACAGTGAATTTTATTGCTTTGGCATTAGAAGACTCAAAATGCCATGTATTGGACCAAAAATGTATGTGAATACTACTCTATGAGACAGACTGTGACAGATGAGGAAACTGAAAATATAATAAAATTGGTCAGACAGATCCAAGCAGAGAGTTGGCATTATCATCTGCGACTGAGACATCAGACGAGGAATCGACAGTCACCACTGTGGAAAATAGCAAAGTCACCACGGACGGCACTTTTAAGGATACTGCTAAGTGGCGCATTGTGAAATAATAAAAAAAAGAAATATTGTACTTTCTGTTTGATTGTTCTGAATGGGACCTTCATTCTCCAGGTTTTTAAAGATGTGTAGCATGTCACAACCCTCCACTTGTAAAAATACTGAGGTGTACGCTGTTGATAACTCCTCTCTTGCTGCTTCTCAGGCATAAACACGATGGTGCTTCGTTGCTTCTCGGGCATAAACACAATGGTGGTGCTACCAAGACCAGGTTACCAATTTGGTTTGCTGAGTGATAGGTAGACCTATAGAAATGTGTTCAGGTGGATAAATCAATCGAGAAAATTGTCAGTTCGCAGGCAGACTGGACAGTTGACTAGAACATACCTTCAGAAGGCAAAATTTCAGTACTGGTGAGAGACAAAATTAAAAGTGGGGGAAAAACCTTTTACTTACATTCTGAACTCTTAGTCCCTTCGCCAGACAGGAAAGATTGCTGTATCTGGAGGGGATGAGTAGGTTATTCAGAAACAAACTTGTGACTGATCAGTGTTCGATCTTTCTGATGTTTTGGGCACCTCTGTGAAACTGTGGTCTGAATGACCAATCCTTCTTCCCAAATCTATCCCTCTTTCTTCTCTAAGGAAGAGACTTAAACTCCTGAAAGGTAGGAATAGTTTCCTTTAGAATTCATTCACCAGCAGGACTGAAAGTTTGATGTTGATGGTAGGTTTGATTTCCACATGAAAAATAATGGTGATATCTGGATATCACAGCGAATTTCTAATTACAGTGGTGCCACATTTTCAGTTAGTTTTCCCTCCACCCCCTTATATTCTTATGTTGGCACTTTTTGTTAGACATTGTTACACTCTGTGGATATGTTACAACAAATGTAAGTCGGTGCCAGATTGGGAATCGAACCTGAATTTCATCTCAGACAAGAAGAGAATAGAAGCTTTCAAAATGTGGAGCTACGGAAGAATGTTGAAGATGTGTAGGTCAAATAACTGAAGATGTGCTGAATTGAATTGGAGAAAAAGAAAATTTATGACACAACTTGACTAAAAGAAGGAATCGGTTGAGAGGACACATTTGGAGGCATCAGCGAATCCTCAGATAATGGATGAAGAGTGAGGGGAAAAAATTGTAGACAGAGACATATGTATCAATAGAGTAAGCATTTTCAAATGGATGTCAGTTGCAGTCATTATTCAGAGATGAACATACTTGGCACAGGATAGACCAGCATAGAGCCCTATCAAGCAGTCCACAGCTTGTGGTTAAGTGCCTAGCATTGCTACCTCTGGATCACGGGGTCCCGGGTTCAATTCCCTGTTGGGTTAGGGATTTTCTCCACCTGGTGACTGGATGTTTGTGTTGTCCTCATCATTTCAGCATCATTCATGAAAAGTGGCAAGATTGGACTGAGTAAAGATTGGGAATTTGTATGGGCACTGATAACTGTGCAGTTTGGCATGCCACAAACCAAACATCATCATCACCACCACCTGTCAAGCAAGGTTTTGGACTGAAGACAACAGTAATGCAGTGTAGAACTGATGTTTCACTTTAGTCTCCTCCTATGTCCAAAAATATGTTCTTCGTGTTTTTATTATCTGAGTAAGTTACTTGTTTCTCCTTCTCAACCTTGCGAAACCAATCCTTCCTCGCTCCCTGAAGGGGTAATAGCTTTGAAAGCCTGAAATAGTTTTTTGTAGTTTAAAGTGTGCCTATCAGCAGTAACAGAACTTTGCCTGGTGAAGTTAAGCACTGGCCAGCCATTCTGTGTGTGTAATTGCAATTTTTGTATTCACTTTCTGAATTAGAAGGAGACCACTCACCAAAAAGCAGAAGCACTGAGGCATTGATAGGCAACAAGAAAGAAAGAAAGAAAACAAGCTAGCATTCAGAGTAGTCCTTTTGGAGCTAGAGTAAACACACACACACACACACACACACACACACACACACACACACACACACTCTCTCTCTACATGGTGCTAGCGAACAGTGCCAATGCTGAATTTTGGCATGTGGACTGGGTTCATATACATCTACATATATACCCGCAAGCCACCCAACGGTGTTGTGTTGGGTTGGGTGGGCAGAGGGAGAAGCAGAGAGAGGGATAACTAGCAGTTTGGAGGGAGGCAGCTGGTTGTTTTGCTGTTTAGGAAAGAGGGAGGAAAAGGTAGCAGTACAGGGTGGGACAAATAAAAGTGGCCTGGAGAACAGAGTTCCACAGTACAAGGAAATGCAGCAGAGGAAAGGAAATACAGACGTACCTGACTATAGCAGATTTTGAAAGTTACTACCATTCATCTCCTTACACTTTTGGGCTCTGGTCAGCAAGTTGCTGAAAGTGGATTAAAGCTGGACTGCTGGAATTCCTGCAATTTCATCCAAAACATCCTTCCGCAGTTCTTGAAGACTATGAGCATTGTTGCAATACACCTTATACTTTAGGGCTCCCCACACAAAGTAATCACACACTGACAGATCAAGTGAACTGGGTGGCCAGCTAGGGCCATGATCATACTGACCCTGCTAACAGCTCTGTGAGTTTGAGATATTCACTCTGCAGCGGAGTGTGCGCTGATATGAAACTTCCTGGCAGATTAAAACTGTGTGCCAGACCGAGACTCGAACTCAGGACCTTTGCCTTTCGCGAGTACATGCTCTACCAACTGAGCTACCCAAGCACGACTCACGCCCCATCCTCACAGCTTTTGTCATTCTGGAAGTATCTCCCAGGCTGTGGCTAAGCCATGTCTCTGCAATATCCTTTCTTTCAGGTGTGCTAGTCCTGCAAGGTTCACAGGAGAGATTCTGTAAAATTTTGAAGGTAGGAGATGAGGTACTGGTGGAAGTAGAGCTGTGAGGATGGGGCGTAAGTCGTGCTTGGGTAACTCAGTTGGTAGAGCACTTGCCCGCGAAAGTCAGAGGTCCTGACTTCGAGTCTCGGTCCAGCACAGTTTTAATCTGCCAGGAAGTTTCAACTCTGTCAGTTGTGAAGGCTGTGTAAATGTGCTCCAAGGTTTGGGTGACTGTGTGTACAGTCTCCCCATCCTGTTGGAATTAACTGTAGGTCTTTTCCGCCCTTTATTAATGCTGCCACAAATGGTTTCAAAACGTTGGCAATGCAATGCAATGCACAAAAGTCAGCATCTGATGAAAGAAGATGGGACCGATAATGTGGCATGCCGACACTGCACACGAAATCCCAATCTTCTGATCGTGCAATGGTGTGCCGCGTAAGTTATGCAAATTCTCCACTGGCCAGAACCTGTGATTCTGAGAGTTGACGTATCAGCTCAGGTGAAACCGGGCTGCATCAGAAAGAAGAGCTCCGTGTCCAAGCCACTCATTTTTATCTCAGTGAACAGCTACTCACAAAACTGTAAGCGCTGAGGAGCATCTGCTGGTTTCAATATGTGAACAATACACTCATTGCAAGATCCATATGGTTCAGAACTGGTTGTCTGACACTTTTGATGATGTGTTTTGATGTAAGAATTTTGGTTTCCCAATAGCTCCGATTTAAATATGCTGGATTAATATGTATGTAGCATAGTTAAAAGGGTCCCTAGTAAATCTTAACATTCCAGTGAGATGTTGTTACGGATCACCATTGAGGTGGCATTTGCTGTCATAACATTGCATCTTGCAGGTGCACTTCAGAGCGATATTTGAGGCCGTGATTCGAACTAAAGATGGGCACATCGAATGATTGTGATCTATATATCAGTGGTGGGCAATGAAAACCTCATAACTCCACTTTGTTTAATTTTACAGGAGAAGGAGAAATGGTTTCTTTAAAAAATACATAAAATGTTACAGCCAATATAGCTACGTGTATAACTACCTAGTAGAAACCTAGTATTGACAAATAGAGATATCCAAGTACTTTCATATCTCTCTTTGATAACTGAGTTACTGGAATCATGAACTTTTCACAGACAGATAGTTAGGAGGTTTTCATTGCCTACCATTGATATCACTGTCATGTCGATGTAAAAGGATTTTTTATAATATTCAATATTTTGCTTATGAAATTTTGGGTAAAGGAAGTTCTACATTTGTCCGGATTTTGGCAGAGTACCCTTATTTGTGTGAATGATGTACATCTGTCACAAATGACTTTACAGTTACTTTTAGAACACATTAACTAATTTTTGCTGATGAGAGACTAATGCTTTTAAAATATTTAATTTTCTTCCTTGTATTTACAGCTGAAAGCTTTCCGCGAATCGCACAGGGGGCAGTTTGCCTACACATCTGCCACCATAGAGCGTGCCATCGAGTCTCTGCAGGAAGTGGTGTCTTGGACACAACGTTTTCATAGAGATATTGCAAACTGGCTAGACTCCCCGGCTGCAGCCGTTCCGCATGACATGTATCGTGCCATGACGCCTGCTGCACGACCTTCTATCGCGGTTGTCTCTTCTACGAGGGCATCACCAGTTGCTGTGTAGAAATATAGCACTATTGCAGCAGTGAAGTGTTCCTTTGATTTTGACTGTGTGGAGACACACTTGCTATTCATCAAAACAGAAATGAAGACTGCCACAGCAACTTCCAGTGACTTCCTGTCAACTTGATTTTATTATCAATACTAATATCCATAATGTATTGAATTTTCTTTGGCAGGAACCAGCACTGTTGGTACATAAAATGACCTATGAGTTCCATTTCAATTGCTGCACTGTATGTGCTATAGTTCGTTACTTCATCTGGCAGAATTTGGACAAATACGCTCACCATAAAGTAGCAGGAACTGACAAAAACATTTTCTAGTGTGAGTTTCTTTTCCTTCTTTCTATTAAAACACTAAGAATCCATAATTTGTCAAATGTGTGAAAGTGAAAAACGATAGTCAGTTGAAGAAAATATTACATAACTTAAATGTCATTTTATTTGTTATGCTAGGTTCTTTAAACATTTGGACAAAATAGTCTTACATACTACACTGAGCTGAGAAGTAATGTGTATAAGAGTACTGATAATAAAACATCGGCAGTAAAACAGAACTTTCAGTAAGACTTGAAAAAAATTCTACTGTTAGCATCCTAGTTCATGATTTTAGAATGGCATTCTTGATAGTGGATAACTCATTTAATGCTAATTTGCTTCTTTTTTATGATACAACATTTTTGTGTCCTTGTGCAGTGACCAATACAGCTTTTTTATATAATTTTCAAATGTAGTTATCAATGACAAATCCATATTCTTCCAAAGAAAATATTCTGGAAAACAAAATTAATATGTTTTCTCTGGAGTATCTCAGTGTTTATCTGTAACTGATTGAATTCATAATCTGTAATTGTTCCATTAAAATGCATTACAAATGTTTGTAGTACTGCCTTCATAAAGGAGTTAAAAATCAATGTTGGCTAGGAATGTGAACACAAAGTTAGTGATGGAAATGTTTCATCAACAAACAAAAACTGTCATAAAGTCAAGCTGCGACATTTTAGCAAAAAGCATTCAGGACGTCAGCAGCAGGTAGTACAATGTATGATGGCTGGAAGCATTTCATGAATAAATCATTCCAAAGATGTCTTAAAGACAACGTTTGTGCAAGATTCTTGTAAATAGTACTGTAAAAAAGATGCTGTAAGATAAAACTTTCTTTTGAGTATTTTACCTCTCTGTAATAAACCTATAGTGTAACATTTTCACTGAAATGAAATTTCATTTAGATTTGTGTAGTTTTTGTGTGATTCCTAAAGAACAGTCATTTTAATAAAATAATGTATTTATTTACTGTGCCTGTGTAATGGATTTATGTGAGTAACTTAACAAAGACTGAAAGGAACTACTAGATATTGTGCCTTCTGTTAAAATATATAGACAGTATACATGAAAATTTGTGATTGAAAATGTGAAATTGTACCTTAAATTAACCTCTGAGCTCGAGTCCTTAAATCACCTACCTCCTTCTCTCTCTCTCTCTCTCTCTCTCTCTCTCTCTCTCTCTTTCTCTCTGTCACACACACACACACACACACACACACACACACACACACACACACACACACACGCCAATAATCTTAGGTGATTGCTTGTTTATATTTTTGTTCCTTATTTCCGTTACTGTAACATATACAGTTTGTTTCATTGCATCATCTGATAGGTGTGTGTGTCCTTGAACTACAATTACAGTTTTAATTACCACATACCAGGAAAACATGTAATAATCAGAAGTAAATAAATACTATATTGCAGGGATATAACTGTTCGTAATAGCAAAATAAATAAGTCAAAATTGTATTTTGTTAATTATATGAATTTGTATTTTTAATGTTTGTTTTGAATAAAGAAGTTCTATACATTTTTGCAATTATAAGTATTACTCAAAAAATCCTTATCACCAGTCCAGTTACTATTTGTTTACTGGACCATGTCTCAAACTTTAAAGATTGCAAGACAGTATTTACAAGATACCATTACCTATAAAAAACATGAGAGATGCTTTACAGACCTATGTTCAAAAGATGAAAGTTGTAACCAGACAAAAGAAAGGGAATGTAGATAAAGTATGAAGAAGGGAGCTTTTCATATGATGACATCACTAAGCAATTCTTCTGACGGGAGCACTATGACTGTGTGCTCGCCACAGTATCTGATCAAAAATTAAAGGCAGTCTGAACACTGGTTAATCCTGTTAACATCACACTTCATATTGTGTCAAGTAACTTATCTGATGATTAATTTCCTAGGCATATTTTGTCAGAATGAGTGAACAAAAAATTATGTGATTACAGGTTATAATTCTAGATGTCCAGAGCCTCAGACATTCCACCAAAGGCATTTTACAATGCTTACATATTTTGAGATCCACTGTTGTGAAAGCAGTAAACCAACTCAGTCTCATACAGCGATTAAAGTAACAAGTACGCACCACTAAAGGATGCTATATTACTAAACCGTACAGCCTCATCAACTTCTCTAGATAATTTAAGATACAGATCTGAGTTGCCTTAGCAAACTTTGCCCAAGTCCTGTGGCAGTGATGGAAAAACAAAGTGTGGCCTGTAGTTAGTTAGTTAGTTACATGTTCCATGATTTTGTTTAGTACAAGAGACCATAATTATGTGAATTTAAATTTACATCGAAAATTAATTTGTACATGTGGCTAAATTCTGAACTTTTTTTTTCCAAAAAGAAAACAAGGTACACAGATGTGATTTAGTAATTCCTACCCACCATCTTTTACACATTACAGTAATAGAAATTCTTCTATGGAATAGGAGGCATTGTCAAAGAGAAACTTCCTAAGTTTGTTTTCACATTTTACTTTGCTGGCTGTCAGACATTTTATATCACTAGGTAAGTGATAAATTTTTGTTGCAACATTGTGCGCTCCTTTTTTTGCTAAACACAACATTAATGTGGAGTAATGAATGTCATTTTTCATTGTGCTATTGTAATTATATACCTCACAAACTTCATGATGGGATAAATACATTGTGAATCAGTAGTCACAATTCCCAACTCATCAAACAGATGTCTACAAGATGATAGTGGGTAAGCACCACGTATTATTCTTACTGCATTTTTTTTTGCACAATGCAGACTTTCTTTTTAAAGATGAGTTAGCCCAGAACATTATTCCATATGACATTATTGAACAAAAATATGTCAACTTATTGATTTCTCTCTCCCCACAATCTGCATTGTCTCTTAGTTCAAATTTGGGTGAACTAAGTTGCTTCAGGAGTTCCAAAATGTGTTTTATTACAATTTAAATCCTCACCAACATGGACTCCTAACATATTTGAAGTTACCACCACATTTATTATTTCCTCACCATGAGTTACATTTATCACTTGTATAGTACCCCTGCATCTACAGAACTGAATGTATTGTGCCTTTTTAAAATTGAGGGTGAGACCATTCGTAGAAAACCAGTCAATGATACTTTTAAGAACTTTGTTTACCATTTCTTCTGTTTCTGTACATATGCTTGGCTTGATTACAATGCTAGTGTAATCTGTAGTAGAAGTAGAAGTTTTTGTCTCATAACATACAATTTTGAGCCATTGACTTAAAAGTACAGGAGACTCATCAAAATATAAAACCTTGTTTCCAATTTTCCTTATAACACCAGTAATGTAATATACAGTACTGAATAATTACTCAATTAAGCAATTAATTTTTCTTTAAAAGTAACAAACTTTTAAGATAAACAGTCCTAAGTACTTGCTCTCTCCTGCTCAAATTTACAAGTTGTCATTTATGAATTCTTCTACTGAATAGTAGCATTTCTGCAACAGTTTCTCATACAAGGAGTTTTTCAGTGTTTCTAAATTTATGCTGAGCAATTCTCTCTATTTCAGGTTGTTATAAATTTTCATACCCACATAATGTGGAGTTTGAGCATAAAGTTTTAAATGGTGGTTGGGTAGTGTAAAATGATTTTGATTTCTGAAGTTGTAATAATGTTGAGAATGATTTGTTACAAATAAATCAGCATCACTGGTACAAAGATAATCAGCTCATAGGTATAGTGAGGGAACACTTAGTATACTCATATTTTTAGGAGTGGGTGACATGATTTTCTTCGCCCTACATTGTGCATATTTCTAATGACGGTTTTCTGAAGTTTTAGTATTCGATACATATGGTTTGAGTTACCCCAAAATACAATTCCATAACTTATTACTGACTGAAAGTAGCTGTGATGTACTACTTTTCTTATGCTCATTCTGGTAGCAAAAAGAAATAATTCTGCTAGTTCTGTATTGGTCAGAAGATAGTTTACATACATTAGGAACAATAGTGGACAAAAATTAAACCTTAAGGAACCTCATACATTTTTTTCTCCCCAGCTAGGATTATGTCCCCAGTCTATATTGCTCGAATTACTAAGTACAACTTCTTGCATTCTTTTGGTTAGATATGGTATTACCCATTGGTTGGCTGTACCATCAATCCCATAAAACTTTAATTTACCTTGAGAATACTGTGATTCACACAATATTTCTTGGCATTTTGACCTTATGGTGACAGTTACTGTATGGTTTCTTCATAGCACTGTGCATTGATTGTGGTTCCATTTTCAAGGAAGTCAATAATTGGAGAGCTTGTGAAGTCAAAAATGGAGCTAACTATTGCCTTATTGGAACTTACGTGAACAGTTTTGGATTTCTTTGGCTGGTGTCAGTTGGGCTATTTCCACTGTTGGCTTTGTGTTTGCCCTCGAGCTAGAAATAGTGGCACCATGGAAGATCACTATGACCTCCTCCTTGACCTGCAGGTGCTCTTTGTTTGTCGAGTTCCTTCAGTGTGGGACCACAGTTAATGTGCGGAGAACTGAGCACACTTTGCAGAAACTATGATGGGCCATAAAAAGTTTCAGAGAATCATCCTGTTGCAAGATTGTGCTCATCCATCACAGCCAACTGGACAGGGCTACGCTTCAGCAATTTGGTTAGAAGACAGTGCAGCATAATCCGTATAACCCAGATCATTCACCACATGGTTTTTACGTCTTTGGTGACCTGAAGAAAGACGTGCCAGGATGTCGCTTTCAGTAAGACAAGGAGTGCAAGGATGGATGCGGTTGTGGATCTGTCAGAAGCCAACAGCATTCTACAAAAATAGGAATTGATAGTCTCATCTCCCAGGGACAAAAATGTCTTTACACATGTGGTGATTACTTTTGAATGTAACTATTCCATGGTCATGTTGTAGCAGATGTTCAGTCTTCCTTTGACTGTATCCTCAATGACTGATCAGCAAACGTAGCTGTGTACGGATCTCTGCAGCAGGTGCCTCGTTCCTGCACCCATGCTGACTGCTGTTCATCGATGATGAAGACTGGAATTTGCATGCCAGCACTGCGAGAGGACGTCCACTGAATGGTGGGTGACAAGTGAATCACATTTTACACTCCATCAGTCAGTTGGCCATTGGTGTGTATAACCCTGCAACACTCGTTGGAAGGGTCAAGGCCAGAGCAGGGAGTGGTATGGTCTGGGGAATGGTTTTGTGGCATCCCTTGGCTGGTCTCGTCATTCTGGAAGGCACACTGAATCACCACAAATAGACATGTCCACCTGTACATGCAGTTTGTTTATTCCTCTGCACGACAGTATGTACCATCAGAACAGTGCACACAGCTCTCAGTGTATGTGCATGCTTTGTGCATGCTTTGAAGGCCATCAGGATGAATTTACTGTACCACCCTGGCCAACTCCCTGGACTTCAATCCAATCAAGAATCTATGGGACCACATCGATCTGGCTGTGTGTGCAGTGGTTCATGAACTGAGAAATCTAGTAAATCTGGCCACAGGACTGGAGGCAGCATGGCCGTACATTCCTGTTAGTACCTTCCAGAACCTCACTGAATCTCTTCCTGCACAAAGGCACTGCAAAAGGTTGTTATTCAGGCTTTTGACAGGTGGTCATATTAATATGACTGGACCGTATAGATTTGTGAGGATTGTGTGATAATTTCCTGTGACTAATATGCACCACTGTTCTGATCTGGAATATACCATATTCAATACTTTTGAGACCCAGGCAACTTAAGAACATTACTATCAACAGAAAATGAATCACTAGGGGAAGTTGATTCACTAGCAGTATTACATTGTTCTTTGTGGTTTACATTTGCCAAGTACCACTTATAAGGAGTGAGGGTTGTTATCCACGACCTATCAAAGTTATAGGTCATCCTGTGCGCACAGTGATGAAACATTTGATTACCTACTTACAGGGATGAAAAATCCTTCTTCATATACAGGGCATTACAAAAAGCTACAGCCAAACTTTCAGGAAACATTCCTCACACACAAATAAAGAAAAGATGTTATGTGGCCATGCGTCCAGAAACACTTAATTTCCATGTTAGAGCTCGTTTTAGTTTTGTCAGTATGTACTGTACTTCCTCGATTCACTGCCAGTTGGCCCAACTGAAGGAAGGTAATGTTGACTTTGGTGCTTCTGTTGACATGCGACTCGTTGCTCTACAGTAGTAGCATCAAGCACATCAGTACATAGCATCAACCTGTTAGTGTTCATCACAAACATGTTTTGCAGTCAGTGCAATGTTTACAAAAGCGGAGTTGGCAGATGCCCATTTGATGTATGGATTAGCACGAGGCAATAGCCGTGACGCAGTACGTTTGTATCGAGGCAGATTTCCAGAATGAAGGTGTCCCAACAGGAAGACGTTTGAAGCAATTGATCGGCGTCTTAGGGTGCATGGAACATTCCAGCCTATGACTCGCGACTGGGGAAGACCTAGAACGATGAGGACACCTGCAATGGACGTGGCAATTCTTCATGCAGTTGACGATAACCCTCAGCGTCAGAGAAATTGCTGCTCTACAAGGTAACGTTGACCACGTCACTGTATGGAGAGTGCTACGGGAGAACCAGTTGTTTCCGTACCATGTACAGCGTGTGCAGGTACTATCAGCAGCTTATTGGGCTCCACGGGTACAATTCTGCGAATGGTTCATCCAACAATGTGTCAATCCTCATTTCAGTGCGAATGCGCTTTACGGATGAGGCTTCATTCCAACATGAACAAATTGTAAATTTTCACAATCAACATGTGTGGGCTGACGAGAATCTGCACGCAATTGTGCAGTCACGTCATCAATACAGATTATCTGTGAATGTTTGGGCAGGCATTATTGGTGATGTCTTGATTGGGCCCCATGTTCTTCCACCGACCCTCAATGCAGCACGTTATCATGATTTCATACGTGATACTCTGCCTGTGCTTCTAGAACATGTGCTTTTACAAGTAAAACACAACATGTGGTTCATGCACGATGGAGCTCCTGCACATTTCAGTTGAAGTGTTTGTACGCTTCTCAACGACAGATTCGGTGACCGATGGATTGGTAAAGGTGGAACAATTCCATGGGGTCCATGCTCTCCCGACCTCAACCCTCTTGACTTTCATTTATGGTGGCGTTTGAAAGCTCTTGTCTACGCAACCCCGGTATCAAATATAGAGGCTCTTCGTGCTCGTATTGTGGACGACTGTGATACAATACTCCATTCTCCAGGGCTTCGTCAGCGCATCAGGGATTCCATGCGACGGAGGGTGGATGCATGTATCCTCGCTAACGGAGGACATTTTGAACATTTCCTGTAACAAAGTGTTTGAAGTCACACTGGTACATTCTGTTGCTGTGTGTTTCCATTCCATGAGTAATGTGATTTGAAGAAGTAATAAAATGAGCTATAACATGGAAAGTAAGCTTTTCCGGACACATGTCCACACAACATATATTCTTTCTTTGTGTGTGAGGAATGTTTCCTGAAAGTTTGGCCGTACCTTTTTGTAACACTCTGTATAGTTACAGCTTAAATGCTGTGTTACGCATTGTTTTCTATAGTGAGGCAAGTAATGGTATGAGGAAGGTATACAACAATACTGAAAATATATGCAAAGGTTTAGGATGAAATCTCCAGTTTCTCTTTTTTTATTTAAACTGACACTTAACATGAGTCTCATTACTATAATTCTGTGAGTGGAAACAGCATGACCAGTAACTTTACCTGTAAATGGACCTGTATTCTATCACATTTTAACTTTTTTTAACAAAAATCAGTGTTGTCTTGTAAATGTTAAGCCGGCAGATCTGAACTAATTAATATAACTCAGGGAACAGCTGCTTGTTTTCGTAAGTAGTATATTTCCTGTTCCCATTTTAATTGTTCAAGATACCGAAATGAGGTTTCTGCAAATGTTAGTAGGCAGAGGGGCACATAATTGTGTGCCTATTAGCTCATTTATCAATTGAGATGTCAATGGAAGTGTGGGTCTTTTAATGGAATGACATTCTTTAAAACAATATTCAAAAGCTGTTGAAAACTGGAGTTTAGTGATGTAACATTTTGAACCAATGCCTTTTCTATAACATACTAACAATGGTGTGCTGCTTTATGATCACCACCAAAAACCATAAAAATGCAAATTTTGTTAATTTCTGTCTTTTATTAACAACATGCTTTTTAAGGCAGAGCTCATGCCTAAATAGCATATTTGTGGTGATAGTTGCATCTGCTGCAATACACCAATAAGACTTTAATTTTTAGATTACATTTGACTGAAAAATTAAACAATTAAAGACTTCAGTGGCTGATTCACAGTCGCTTTCTGAATTGTGTAGGTGGGAACTCTCCCTGCACTATATCCTACATTCCTGTAGCCTTCCTGGTGTCAACCTTCATTAGTCACTGCCCTTAACCCACCTATCCCCTTCCCTGCTCCCCCTCCAACACTGCACAGCCTCCTATTCCACCAACACACCCACTACCCTCTTTTCCCTCCTCTGCTTCTCTCCTATTCCACTCATCTTCCCTTCCCCTTCCAATCAAATCCCCTCCCTCAAACCTCCCAATTGCACCTAGCAAGCCCTACCCTATCCCCCCCCCCTCCCATCCCTGCATGCTCCCACAAGCCCCTCCCCATCTCAGGTTCCTCCTTACCCCCACCATCCACAGATTGCTTCTCCCATCAGATGCAGTTGCTGTATGCAGTGCATCCTCACTGGCCAGAGACTATGGTTACTTTTGTGTGTGTGTGTGTGTGTGTGTGTGTGTGTGTGTGTGTGTGTGTGTGTGTGTGTGTGTGTGTGTGTGTGTGAGTGCGTGTGCACGCACATTTTTCCTGCTTTAGAAGAATGACTTTTGGCCAAAGCTTTTTGTTGTACCTCTCAATGACTCAACATCTATTCTTAAGGTGAGGATCAATCTGTCCTTTCATAATACTGTTATTCCATCCTGGATTTTCCACTGTTTAAATGTTTCCTTCGAAATTTTAAAATATCAAGTACATACCTGGATCACATTATTTACAAAAGCTGGACGAAAAGTATCCAGTTCCCCAGCCCTGTTGGTATTGCTAGGATTAATGTTGACATTGAAGCTTTTCTGAAAAGTGTCTAAGAAATGTGCTGAAAATGTAAATGTCGTGCGACTAAGGCCTCCCGTCGGGCATATCGTTCGCCGGGTGCAAGTCTTTCGATTTGACGCCACTTAAGCGACTTGCAAGTCGATGGGATGAAATGATGATGATCAGGATCACACAATACCCAGTCCCTGTGCAGAGAAAATCTCAGATCCAGCTGGGTATCGAACCCGTGGCCCTTAGGATTGACACTCTCACACTGACCACTCAGCTACTGGGGACGGGTGTAAGAAATGTGCTGAAATTGAAAGGCAAGGTAGCGAGCACCAAGTGTGGTTCTCATGGCAGGTTCACTTATAAACCATGCGCACACATTTGAAATAGTTTTCCTAAGATCCTTCTGATAATCCATGAGTTGACCTATAGTTCCTTTTACAGCAATTGTTGCTACAGATTTACCTATGTCAAATAAAGTAGGAAATACAACAGTATTATGTAAAGGGTAGATTGATAACCACTATGTAGAGGAGACATTGAGCTGCAGACAGATACAATGAAAAGACTGTTATACATTGAAGCTTTGTGCCAAAAAGACTTCTTGCAAAATAGAACCACAACCCCTTGCCTCATGGCTCGTATCCCTGTAATAGACAGACTTGTCCCATGTATCCTTCCACTACCACCTACTCCTATCTAGTCGCAGCCATCTCCTCCCATCAAAGCCAGGTTTGCCCTTGAAAGCACGTGATCTACAAACTACGCTGCCACCACTGTGCTGCTTTCTCCGTGGGCATAACAACTAACAAGTTGTCCAATGGATTAGATACCATCCTGCTGTGTCTCAGCACCTGGTAGAAGTTGGGCACTGGACCTGTACGCATGGAGATATGAGCCTGGAAATATGTGGCACGACCCACACCTGTTCATACAGACACTTGAAGGCAGTACACAAGTCAGTGAGCTCCTGTCAGAGATGACCTAAACCTCATCAGTGACGGAGAAGACAACCACCAAGAAGGCATTCATTTCGAAAATGTTTCCAGCTTAGTGACTATTTACAACTAGCTGTACAACCATTTTGTATGCAGCATTGACAGTGAATTGACTCCACGTTAGGTGACCAACATACGGAAGAGTGGGGCTCAGTCAGGAGAACCGAGACAAGCATATGCTCGGAGGTTAATCAAAGAAATAGTAGCTCCTGTATCCACCTGTAAATTGACATCCTGGTTTGCAATCATGAGGGTTATAAACATCTTTGTGGCAGAATGGCTGCCCTGAGAAACTACCGTCTCCAGTCCATGCACTGTCCCATGATGCATGTGTGGAGAAGCAGCTGGCTGTCCCAATGGTTGACAACAGACACTTCATGGATGCCTATCTTTCCCATGGTGAGTGCTTCAGTGATCCAGGCAGTCTGCACATGGGTGTGGCCTGAGGCAGTCAGGCAATGATGGGAGACACTACTGCATACACCACCAGGGCAGGGCAGGGTGTTCAGAGGCCACTGACGCATCCAAAATCAATGTATCATTACCCTGCAGATGGAAAGAGGACTTATGACAATCCTGCCCCTGAGGTGCCACTTGTGTACTTCCAAATCAGGAATCAATTGGACCACAACACCTTGGATCACAGAATCTGTGTATGAAATTTTGCATGCCGCATTTGTACATGTGAAATTGTAACATTCTACATCTACATCCATACTCCGCAAGCCACCTGACGGTGTGTGGCTGAGGGTACCCTGAGTACCTCTATCGGTTCTCCCTTCTATTCCAGTCTCGTATTGTACGTGGAAAGAAGCATTGTCGGTATGCTTCTGTGTGGGCTCTAATCTCTCTGATTTTATCCTCATGGTCTCTGCGAGATATACGTAGGAGGGAACAATATACTGCTTGACTCTTCGGTGAAGGTATGTTCTCAAAACTTTAACAAAAGCCCGTACCGAGCTACTGAGCGTCTCTCCTGCAGAGTCTTCCACTGGAGTTTATCTATCATCTCCGTAACGCTTTCGCGATTACTAAATGATCCTGTAACGAAGCGCGCTGCTCTCCGTTGGATCTTCTCTATCTCTTCTATCAACCCTATCTGGTACGGATCCCACACTGCTTAGCAGTATTCAAGCAGTGGGCGAACAAGCGTACTATAACCTACTTCCTTTGTTTTCGGATTACATTTCCTTAGGATTCTTCCAATGAATCTCAGTCTGGCATCTGCTTTACCGACGGCCAACTTTATATGATAATTCCATTTTAAATCACTCCTAATGCGTACTCCCAGATAATTTATGGAATTAACTGCTTCCAGTTGCTGACCTGCTATTTTGTAGCTAAATGATGAGGGCTCTATCTTTCTATGTATTCGCAGCACATTACACTTGTCTACATTGAGATTCAATTGCCATTCCCTGCACCATGCGCCAATTCGCTGCAGATCCTCCTGCATTTCAGTACAATTTTCCATTGTTACAACCTCTCGATACACCACAGCATCATCTGCAAAAAGCCTCAGTGAACTTCCGATGTCATCCACCAGGTCATTTATGAATATTGTGAATAGCAACGGTCCTATGAAACTCCCCTGCGCCACACCTGAAATCGCTCTTACTTCGGAAGACTTCTCTCCATTGAGAATGACATGCTGAGTTCTGTTATCTAGGAACTCCTCAATCAAATCACACAATTGGTCTGATAGTTCATATGCTCTTACTTTGTTCATTAAACAAAGACTCGACATTCGCAAATCCATCACAATGAGCAATACAACTGACCAGGTTGCTTGTGGGTATTGACAGGACTTGAGGAGTGATATGACCACGTGGAACTGGTGAAAATAATAATCGGACAGCAACTCAAATGTGAGTGTGGTAGCATTTGAGAGAGGAACCAAGAAAAACATCAGTAGGAAGACCAAGAAAGGAAGAGCGACTGTTGGAGCGCATAATCCAGAATTCATAAAGCGACTGAGTGCTGTGTTTCAGTTGCTGCAAATATGAATTTCAGTCTTCTCCAGCTTCATTAAATGGCGAAATGCAGGTGGTTGGCTCTTTTCATTGGGAACTCTGAACCTATAAGCAATCTGATAAAAGCTGAATTTCCTCACGGAGCAATTCATTTCGTTGTTGAAACTGATGTTGGAACTGCTGCTGCAGGTGCAAGCTGTTTATATTGCTGTTCCAAGAGTAGCACGAGTTTTGCATCCTTGGGAGACCACTAACCTTTTACCTCATTTACACTCCAGTGTTCCGGCCCGGCCCAAGATACTAGATACGTTGTGGCCTGTCGAAGACGACGCTGCCCTTCGAGTGTCCGGCGTGTATGATGTACGCTGCGAATGTGGCAGCATGAATATCGAACAAACAATTCGCACGGTTGCGGAGCGTTGTACTGAGTATAAGTGTCATATAAAACAAAGGGAGTCGGCCATCGCGGGTCATTGTCTAGAAAATGGACATAAAATACAGTTCGAAAATACAAAAGTGTTGGCTCATACATCTACATAGTGGGACTCCGTTATAAAGGAAGCGCCCGAGATTCGTTTAAACAACAACAATTTCAACAGAGAGCAGGGGAACACACTCAGCAGGGCATAGGGCGGGCGTTGGACAGGGAAAGAAAGCAGAGACAGATGCGCGACGCGGGAGCGGCAGTTTCGAACGTGGCGCCTGCATCTGGCGCCACCTGACGTCACCGGTGCTGCCGCGGGCAATAGCTCCGCCAGCTGCCCGGTCGACTTACGCGCGCGCAACATTGCTGATGATGTAAACATGCCTATACAGGGTGTTACAAAAAGGTACGGCCAAACTTTCAGGAAACATTCCTCACACACAAATAAAGAAAAGATGTTATGTGGACATGTGTCCGGAAACGCTTAATTTCCATGTTAGAGCTCATTTTAGTTTCGTCAGTATGTACTTACTTCCTCGATTCACCGCCAGTTGGCCCAATTGAAGGAAGGTAATGTTGACTTCGGTGATTGTGTTGACATGCGACTCATTGCTCTACAGTACTAGCATTAAGCACATCAATACGTAGCATCGACAGGTTAGTGTTCATCACGAACGTGGTTTTGCAGTCAGTGCAATGTTTACAAATGCGGGGTTGGCAGATGCCCATTTGATGTGTGGATTAGCACGGGGCAATAGCCGTGGCGCGGTACGTTTGTATCGAGACACATTTCCAGAACGAAGGTGTCCCGACAGGAAGACGTTCGAAGCAATTGATCGGCGTCTTGGGAGCACGGAACATTCCAGCCTACGACTCGCGACTGGGAAAGACCTAGAACGACGAGGACACCTGCAATGGACGAGGCAATTCTTCGTGCAGTTGACGATAACCCTAATGTCAGCGTCAGAGAAGTTGCTGCTGTACAAGGTAACGTTGACAACGTCACTGTATGGAGAGTGCTACGGGAGAACCAGTTGTTTCTGTGCCATGTACAGCGTGTGCAGGCATTATCAGCAGCTGATTGGCCTCCACGGGTACACTTCTGCGAATGGTTCATCCAACAATGTGTCAATCCTCATTTCAGTGCAAATGTTCTCTTTACGGATGAGACTTCATTCCAACGTAAATTCTCACAATCAATATGTGTGGCCTGACGAGAATCCGCAAGCAATTGTGCAATCACGACATCAACACAGATTTTCTGTGAACGTTTGGGCAGGCTTTGTTGGTGATGTCTTGATTGGGCTCCATGATCTTCCACCTACGCTCAATGGAGCACGTTATCATGATTTCATACGGGATAGTCTACCTGTGCTGCTAGAACATGTGCCTTTACAAGTACGACACAACATGTAGTTCATGCACGATGGAGCTCCTGCACATTGCAGTCGAAGTGTTCGTACGCTTTTCAACAAAAGATTCGGTGACCGATGGATTGGTAGAGGCGGACCAATTCCATGGCCTCCACGCTCTCCTGACTTCAACCCTCTTGACTTTCATTTATGGTGGCGTTTGAAAGCTCTTGTCTACGCAACCCCGGTATCAAATATAGAGACTCTTCGTGCTCGTATTGTGGACGACTGTGATACAATACTCCATTCTCCAAGGCTTCATCAGCGCATCAGGGATTCCATGCGACGGAGGGTGGATGCATGTATCCTCGCTAACGGAGGACATTTTGAACATTTCCTGTAACAAAGTGTTTGAAGTCACGCCGGTACGTTCTGTTGCTGTGTGTTTCCATTCCATGATTAATGTGATTTGAAGAGAAGTAATAAAATGAGCTCTAACATGGAAACTAAGCGTTTCCGGACACATGTCCACGTGTACCTTTTTGTAACACCCTGTATAAGCGTGAAACCGTAGCAGCCACGGCAGTCAGTGAACTCTTGACGAAGATGGGGATCGAAAGCTCGAGGATTTTATTCGAATTGACGCGGCTTATTCAATCCTACTTTTCTAGATAAACATCCATCATCAAATGCGTTTCCCACTTTGTCGTATATCTCCTTTGCTGATGTAGCCTTTTCTATGTGAACATAATTTACTACATCAATCAAAAGGGTGAGTTTTAATTTGGCCTTCCGATTCTTAGCAGAAAAACTTGATTCCGTAGGTTTCGATGTACTATTTATGACGTCCCACAGGTCATCCAAATACACATACACATCAACGGCAAATTTCTAGCTTGCATAATTCTTGCGACCTCATTTACTTTTATTCACCTTATAAACAATGCAACATCGTATGAACTTATGTGAACTTTTGGACAAATAAAAGTCGCTGTGAAATTCATTATTTCACTTTAATTGAGTGCTGGGTCTGTAATCTGTTGGATTCTTTGCTTAGCTCGGCGAAATGACGTGGAAAAAATTTGTAGGGACAAAATAAAACTTACTTCTTACTAAAATATGAACAGATTCTACGCGTTGGCTACGCACAACATTTCGTTGCCAACCAATAACCATACCATATCATTCGACAGAGGTCTAATACACTCAGCAATATAATATACACACTGGAAGAATACTTTGTTCAACAATTCGTCGTAAATAATCAATCACTACTTGAAAAGAATATTCATGCTAACACGTACAACAATAGAGGAAAAAGTGATCTTTATTACCCACTATTAAAGGCACCAGTGGCTCAGAGGGGAGTTCAATAAGGAGCAACAAACATTTTGATTATTTGCCGAATAACACTGACGGATAGCAAAGCAAGTTTTAAACCTGACCTAAAATCATTACTACTCGACAAATTATTATTTAAAAACAAGTAGCTTGTACAACAAGGCTAGCTTTTATAAGTGTAGCTGCATAAGGAGGACTAAAAAAATGTGTGTCTCAGAATGTGAGCAAGCATGCATAACCTGTAAACTGACTCGTTCCAAATTATTTTTATAAAAGAATCGTTCAAATGATCTACTTGACATGTAACGCTACGGAGATGCAAGTCAAACTCCTAACAAGTAAGATGTTGGAGTCCGTGGAGAGATTTACTGTTCAAAATTTGAGAGGATCGCGATATGTTTAAGAAAAGCACCACATTACTCCCTCTCACAGACGTCCACAACATGACGACGACGACAAAACCACGTAATTTGGAGTTCATACAGTTGACTGACAGCTGCTCTTCCCAGACACCGTTACGAAAGAGCAATGGAGGAGACGGCTGTCGTCCATAGCAGAAGTACCCCCCGCCATAAGTCGTAAGGTGGCTTGTACAGGAGAGTTACCACTACGTACAGCAAACAGCAGCGGGGGACGTGTTTACCTGACAGTCACCAAAACTGAAGCAAAAATGCCGATAGGAGATATCGAAACATCTCGTGGGCTGGTCTACTGAATATCTTGAAATGGACTCCATCCAGTGTACCTTAGAAGGAATAAGACGCAAAGCAGTGACGTATGTGACCTTGGACAGTTATGATCGTTAAATAATGAGAAAGAAGGAGAACGGTGCACGTTGGAAAATAAAAAAAAGTATACGTGATATAGTTAAAATGAATCGGAGCACTGGAATTAAGTATCAGAATTGCTGCAGTTCGGAAAACTGTCTTAATACGGGTAATCGACTTCGCTTTTGTCAGCGAGACAGAGTTAAAGCTGTTTCTACTTCAACAGTAATAATAATAACGCCGTGGAACATTCTACCTGTATTCTGAAAGTACTACTATTGAAGATTTCGGTTAAATTTGAATCGCCTGGTCACTCTCAAATACAAATGTCACGATTTTGTATGGTAGGAAATAATGGCTATCATTTAAGACGGTATTATGTATTCTGTTCCACTTTCGTCCGCTTGAGTCAGTGCTTCACGTCTGTAATTCATGTTGTTGGTACCGGCGTGTTCTTGAGCAGGTCACAGCTGTTACCTTTCTGTATGCTAAACACTAATGTGATTTTCATTCATTTCTCCTCCCGTTTAATCGTCAATTAGTGCACTGGAGGAAAAAGCTAACTACAGCAATTCCATAAAAGTACACTCACAGCGCCAATATATTTTATGCTGTTTATTCGATTACGATATTTTTAGAAGTAATGACGGAAGGGTAATTTTATGTTAACTTCGATTACATATTTTGAGGAATGGGACAAAGAACAACTTTTAGTTGCCTCAGCGTGCAATAACAATGGGACGACTCTCTTACTCATTGGTTCCGTTGCTAGGTTCCTGCACATACGTCGCGTCCTTTCAACTGTTTCGTGACGAGGTGTTGGAAGCGACATTGCTAGCGAGGTGTGCCGATTAGCGAAGCAGAGCGAACTATGGTGGGTGTCTTGCGAGCGGTTGAGCCGAGTAGGCGCCTTGGGCTGGAGGGCGGAGCTGATGCTGAGATCATTAACACGATGAGACTGCAGCAGCTGCGGCTGGAGGCTGCGAACAACCAGTGCAGGCGTGTAGACGCACTACTGGAGAAGCTGGACGCAGCTACAGGGACGCTGATGCGCTGTTGTGGAGCGGACTGCTCCGGAATGCGTCCCCAGCTGGATCAGGGTAAGCAGCTGGAGAAAGAGCAGTGTCAGCTCCTGCAGAGGCGAGGCCAGGATGGTTACTCTGAGGTGGTGGGCGAGATGTACGAGCAGATGGAGGAGGAGCTGTATCAGAAACTCCTGATCAAGCTGGAAAGGGAGGAGAAAGAGGAGAAACAGCTCGAGGACGAGCCGCAGCAGCCTCTGCAGACAGAGCAGCAGCAGCAGGCGGCAGAGGAACCTGGCCAGCAGCAGCAGGAGCAGGAGGAGGGGCAGCGACGACAGCTGCAGGCCGAGTCTGGTCTCCAGCTGGACAGATGGTCAGAGCTGGAGCGGGAGCTGGAGAGAGATCTGGAGCTGTGGTGGGATACCGAACGGCCTGCGACCGAGTCGCGGTGGCGCATTGGCGCGGTCTGCCTGTGTGGCGTTTCTCTGCTAGTCTGCGGGCTCCTTCCGTGTCTGTGGTCCGCTGTTGGGGATCTGCAGCTGATTCACCATAGCCCACCGCCGATCTGAGAAAGTGTGCCGACAGTTTGTCTTTGTGTACGAGTCTGGCGTTATTGTGATTTTGACAGATATTGGCTGGAGTACTCCTCCTGTTATAGGAGTCAGAGAAACTCGCCACCCAAATCGACAGTGCTCTACCGTCACAAAATACAGTGCTCTTCTCAGTTCTTGTTTAGCAAGTAAGAAAGTCATTTGGACAGAACATGGCTGCAGTACTCCTCCCGATATAGGAGTCAGAGAAACTCGCCACCCAAATCGACAGTGCTCTGCCGTCTTACAGAATACAGTGCTAATCTCAGTACTTGTTTATCAAGCTATAAAGTCATTTGGACAGAATATGGCTGCAGTACTCCTCCAGCTTCTGGAGTCTGAGTTGTCTGCCCGCAAAATTTACATGTGCCTGAGGCTCTATGCTCGCATAACCCACAGCGTATTTCACTGATTGTGGTATACCACATTACTTGTGCAAAAAGTAATTTACTGATTTGGGAAGAATACCACTGCTGTTCTACTCCCGTTTCTCGAGCCAACGGATGAGTGCAAAGAAATCTACGCTGCATGACATGCTTACAATATACCATGGTTGTCTCATTAATTGTTTAACAAGTTATATCTTGATTTGGATAGAAAGTGAATGATGTGCTCCTCCAGCATTAGAATTGAGTTTTCTGCTTACTCAGCTTGCAGAGTATGTTGGTCTCGTGATAACAGTGTTGACTTCATGACGTGCACAGCGAGTAGTATCTTCATTTGGACAGAAAATGACTGCAGTGCTACTTCTGTTCAGGAGTCTGGTGTGTCTGCTCGCATGTGTGGAAGTGCAGGGAAGTGCCACGAAATTCAGTGTTTACCTCATTTTTTGTGAAACGAGTAATATCTTGTTTTGGACAGTACTCTTCGTAACTAAAGTGCCTTAGGATGCCTACAACACATGGTACGTTTACAATACACAGTTCTTATTTCATTACTGGTGTAACATGTAATTACCTTAACTAGGACAGAATATTGTTACAGCAGAGCTTCTGTTTCAGGTGTCTGGGGTTGACTGCTCGCATAACCCACCGCTTGTTTAACAAGCAGTTTCTTGATTTGCGAAGATCATGACTGCAATTCTGTTCCTGATTCTAGAGCCCACGATGGCTGCAGCGAAATCTACTGCGCATGGTATGCTTCCAGTACACACTGCTCGTCTCATTACTTGGGTAACAAGTAACGTCTTAGTTTGGACAGACTTTTGTTACTGTACCATTCTTGTTCCAGGAACTTGATCCTGTATCCTTGCGTGTTCTACAGTGCATACATTGACTGTGCTCTGTATAATTACTACACAACAACTATTACCTATATTTGAGAACAATATCGCTGCATTTCTCCGCCTAATTCTGGATCCCGAGCATATATTCTGCGAGTAAGTAGGGTGTTTATTTCATTATTTAAAATTTGAATGACGCAGTTGTAGGCTTTCCAAATACGTAGGTTATGATACACGAAACTAAGTTTATTTTGCACTTCTTCTCCTTTTGCAGAAATCTACAGCGGAGTGCCGGCCAGGATTGTACAGTGCTTCTGTCAGTAGTTGCGGAACTGGTTTACCGTAGTGTGCACATAAAACTGCTGCAGTGATGCTCTTGCTTCGTGTCGTGCGTCGGTGCCAAAAAACCAACAGCGCGTTGTCCATCGTCAGTGTACAGTACTCTGATCGTGCTTTGGACGGACAATTGCTGCAGACCACCGCATCTTCAGTGACTCTGAGGAAGTTCATTCTTGCTAAAAAAAACAGTTGTTTTTTCGTCAACAATCAAGTGTTTACAGACTAGCAAATTGAAGCACATGTCATATTCATTCTTTTGTGTTATTTCACATTTTGTGTTATTAAAATTACTTGAATACTAGCAACATTAATATGTGTCACTTATATAGAGATTTAGAATGATGTGTCAAACAATTCATTTGGTTAAATATCTAATATAACATGCTTGTAGGGATCTGTACCATAATATTTTCAAAATCATCCGGCACTTGTAACTGTGTAATTCGTAGCATACATTTTAAAATCAAGTTTCCTGATGCCTGACTACAGTTACTGTTTCACCGGAATGTTATTTAGCTGCCAAATGTTGGTATTACTCATATGTAACCTATGCAAGACCGAACTGTATTCTACTACCAGGTTCTTGGTTGGAATCCGTCGTGACGGTTTTTCGTAAGTTTGTTAAAATAATAAAACTGCAATTTTACATTTCATTGAAAACCACAGCTGCTTTTTCTGGTACTAATCTGGATGGTCAGTATGGCAGTGCTCCCATGTTTGGATCTACATAAAGAACGGCCTGTCTGTAATCATCTATAAACTTAAACATGCTTTCTTTGGAGTCCACAGGCATTATTGCGCATAATTTGCTTCACAGCACAGCCTCAACACTTCACACAATCAAACATGAGCGACAGCTGCCTGTCGTCTGCTAAGAGACGCAAAGATTCCCACCGAAGGCAGGTAGCAATGCACTTCACGCATGGCCTCCATTTACACGAAATTACGCATAGCTGACTGGCTGAATTGGGAGAGGGGACCAAACAGTGACATCATCGGTCCGAAAATTACGCATGCACAAATGCGCATGCGTATTTACGCTGTTAAAAATTTACGCGCATGCGCAAAGTCGAACACTTAAAAGGCATCGTGTGAACGCACCTGTAGACTGCCTTCACAGTGGCTCCAAATGGTACCAGGCGCAGTCGCCAGAGGTCGCCCAATAACATCGGCCGACAGCTTGGCCACAGAATATCCTATCTCCTTTGTCAGTTTCTATCGGGGTTAAGGAGAAGTTAGGTTAGTGTACGTTAGACTCTATTCTGCATACGAAGTAGGTTAGATTTTGATCTCCTATAGTGGGGTGGATCCATGATGTCTCTGTCTTGGAGACGACTGTTGTACCATGGCTTTTCTTTTTAAAAAGAACAAACTGCATGAAAGGAGCTACATCTGTCTCGCAAAGAACGGGGTGAGACTGTACAATCTGAGCAGAATTATTAGAAAAATTTCATGAACATTTGAGATGAATGGGGAAGCTTTCTGCTGTATATTCAATATAATTCGTGGTAACCTTGAAAAGCAAGACTACAAACTGTTTTATTCTATATATTTGAAGTTGTACAGACGTATGTCAATTAACCTTCCTGCCAGGGAAACAAAGAGCTCAGGTGGACATCTGGATTAACAGTGCAGCATCATGTCACAAACATTCTTAATTTATATGGAGTAGCATGGACAGTAGATAAGATGAGAGGGATTCGTCTATGGCGGTCCAGCCATGTACTTTAGAGCAGATGCAAGCACAGTGACAAAGACTAGTTCATTTGGACAGTAAATGGCTAGTCGGACGTTCCAGGCAGCGATGGCTTGACACTCTGCACGAAGATCCCAACACTTCAGGGCTACAGCCTGGTCAGGAACTAGATCGGATAGACTGGTGAAGAAGGCCAAAATACCAGATCCCGGCAGCAAGTAGGGCAAGTGCCTCATTGTCTTTGGTTTACTGGGAGAATTTTAGGAAAGTATAGTTTGTCTGTAAAGATGACTACATATAGAACACCAGTGCGGCCCATCTGTGATGCGCAATTCGCCCAATGTGGCGTCATATGCAATAAGTACTTGCCCTCGGCGGCCGAACTTCCCCGAATGGGGGACTCTCGGCCCACAATGCCATACGCTCATTTCCAGAGGAACGCTGATGGTAAAATTTGTCACATGTTGTCAACTGTCTTCAGTTATCGGAATGGTGTGAATGAAAGGTTTATAAATGTAAATAATGTAATCGGTTATAGCGGTGGTTACTACTAACAATATTATTGGCGTGAAGTTAACATGCCTGATTCGTTGTTAGTTGTACGAGGTGACATATTTCAAATATATATACGAATAACAGTGAACAGGGTGTCTAGTATCGACTGCTATCTCCTCATTTCAAGACCGTTGCTTCCGGTAACACTGCTCAAACAATAACACGGCACGGGGCGAGAGCATGCAGTTGCGAAAAACTAAAAACTACGACATTACGACATGAATAATCTGTTTCAGTGATGCGTTTTTTCATTTGGTGCCGACAGATTTAGATTAAATGTGCCACATTTTTTTTAAAAATTGGTCTGAAGTATTTTCTGTTTAATTGACCTGCATTAAAGTTTATAGGTTACCTATGTTCTGTACAAGGATATGTTAAATGGTTCTGTATTACTTTCAATTATTATGAAATCTGCAATAAATAATTCATTCATTAAGTGATAATTTAACCTAGCTATTACGGTTAACTGGTCCAGTTGGTGAAATAAGTGGAAATGCACAAAATAAATCTCATTTTAACTTCAAACCACTGTGAAAGTGGACTGCAACGACATTTAGCTGAATGTCTTTGATGCACAAAAAAATAACCTGATTTAAGTTTTAATTAAAACCAGTCTTAAGTGAATACTGTATTTATATAAATCAACACTTATATAAACCATGTCCACAGATCTTTGACGTAAGTCCTTGAGGAGGAAGTATTATAATAATGTTAGCAGTGTCAACAAATGTATTTCCATCGAAAATCAACTGGAGGCTATGTGCCACTTCCAGAAAGTTGCTTCAATGTCAGAACGAGGTAACTCCACAACAGCAACAACCTGAATCTCGCTGACATCTGAAGATAAATCCGGTTATTATGGAGCAGGTTTTCTTCATTTTATTTTTCGTTGACTCTCTGGCTCAGGCTTTCACAGGTGCTTTTGTAAGAATAAGGGAATCTCCTTTCATTCCGACAAACCGCATCTCTTTCTCAGGGACCACTGAGGCTGTGGACGCAGCACTTCAGGAGGCACAAATAATTCGGACTGGAGTTCTTGGTCGTGAGGACATGAGGGAATGAGATAACTAGTGGATGCACTGGATCAGTAGAAACTGCAGGAGAAAATGGATGAAAAGAGCCTGGAACTGCAGTAGGAATATTGTTTTCTGAAACTAGTCTTTCATTGTCAGATGGCTCAAAACGCTGGACAGTGACTGATGAACACAGAAAACGTGCTTCACCAAATTTTTCATTATTCCCAAGAGCGTGATGTGACAGCACTTTTAAATTACGAAGATCTGTAAATTGCAAAACTTTTATTGTACTTTCTCAGAATAAGCTTTCTATTTGTGCAGTAAATAACACATAAAAAGCAATGTATTTCAGCAGTACAACTTTGTAACTGCACAGATGCAATGTTATTCGTCCAAGAAAATTAAATTTGAGCTAGTTTTTCAATGATAACACAAGCAATACAAATACAGTAGCTAAGGATTGATTAAACGCTAAGTAAGAAATTGTGTAATGACGGTTACAAAAATATGGCTTTTTAACTCATGTACATCAAGGGGGCCTAAATAGGTAAGCATTAAAAACTTTTTTTTTAAGTTCTCTTGTAAAATTTTCAAATTGATAGTTACGTTTTTCGAGAATACTAGTTTCCCAAACCTTCAATAAATCTCAGACTCTATCATCGATAATACTGTCAGCTAGCAATACAGTTTTGCAAGGTTAAGATGTCGGACACCCGAAAGAAGGCGTGTACCACAGGTGTATGTAGCTGCAACTAGTGAACAAAAGGAAACGACGAAACAGGGAAAATGGGTGCAAGACTGGCTGAAAAAAGGAGTTACTTGTATGTTAATTTACTATCAACAATTATTAACGCGATTTGAAAGATTTCATAAACTGTTTTCGGATGAATCCTGCATCTTAGGACATAAAGCAGAGAAGCATAATACGTTAATGAGGGTGACAATCACAGCTGATCTGCGATTGGGTGTAAATTTGAGATCTCCGGCGACAGGCACGTCATTCGAAAGTAGGTAGTTTAGTTCTATAAAATCAGCAAACACAATTAGCAGAATTGTTATTGAAACCCGCGAAGTATTTATATCTGTCTTGTATTGATATTATTATATTTTTATTATAATTAACGTAATACACTTCTTAGTTTTGTGATTATGTGGTTTGGTGTTTCTTGAACTTAGCTGACCTCTTACTAGTTATTATATATACAGAGTGCAACATAAGGAAATGCAGACATATTAACTAGTGACTGAGGACGCCGTAGTGAACAATATTGCCCCACAGTATTTATATCGTTTGTAGAGAGACGTTGAAGTAAGGACGCAAAATGCTTAGTCTATAGTACAAACTCTATAATGACAGGCGTATTCCATTAGGTGTGCAATTACAACGAAGCAGAAAACATTAGGAAGTAAATGGTGGGTGTGTTTGAGGGAAGACTGTTGGATGCAGAGAAAAAAACAAGTTACACTCTGATGTGTGAACACATTATGGCCGGCCTGTGTGGAGCTTCAGTCTGGAACCGCGTGACCGCTACGGGCGCAGGTCCGAATCCTGCCTCGGGCATGGATGTATGCGATGTCCTCAGGTTAGTTAGGTTTAAGTAGTTCTAAGTTCTAGGGGACTGATGACCTCAAAAGTTAAGTCCCATACTGCTTAGAGCCATTTGAACATATTATGGCATCACATATAATAGGCCGTTTATACCATTAGGCAAGAGTAGGGGGGCACCAATTTTAAGGTCGTCAAAGGGCGGAAAAAAATTGATTTGAAACTAAACAGCGCAAAAATTGAGCAAATAAGGAGAGAGAAAGTGTAAAAGAGGAAAAATGAAGGTACCGGCCATTTTCTCTAAAGCTTACAGGACAGTTACTAAATAAGTCATTACTTAGTTTGACAAAAGTGAAAACATAGCCTCCACCTACTTCAGAACTAAAGCAGCCACTGCTGAGTACGAAACGGAAACAAACATGACGATTCACCTCTGTCGAGCGCTGGAACAGAGCATGTCCGCTGGCTTGCTATCTGTTGCGACTTGATACCTGACCTCCCTCAGTCCCTGTTTTTGCTTTGGCTCTGCAGATCATTTGTCGAGTGTTAGTTGTATTGAGTGGTTCTGTTGATGTTTTTAGTCCAGTTATTATATCTGTGGATAATCACAAGCTAGGTCTTGTACTTCTCTTTCAGCATATCGAAAAGGAGTAAAAGGCAAGTGCAATTCATCGTACACATGAATAAAAATGAGTTGGTGTCTGCTGAAAGTCTGTTTCTGACTGTCCGAGACTCGCAGCACGAGAAAATAACTACACTGCCTTTTCTCAAACAAATTAGCTGTCGTTTCCTTAAAATTTGACATACATGCAAATAACAACTGGGAAGAGAATTTCATGACTTATTTTTTATCGAAGGGACGTAATTGTATAAATCGTATGCCTTGTGTTTGTAAGCTGTTGTATCAGCATAATTTACAAATCAGTGCATACTGCAATAACTATGTAGTATACAGCACTTTGGCAACTGTTGTGTTTACTTAGGTATAGAGATTAAGCTTTTTGCATCAATAACAACAAGAAGCATTCGCAATATGAAACAACATATTATTAATAACAATGATGTTGGGTCTCATGCTAATAGTTCCACACTTTTATTAGTCTCTTTTCTTGATTTAGTAGAATGAGTAATTGGTGCCAAATTTTTTCGCACTGCTATATTCAGCTGTGTTCTAGGTTAAAATGTTCAGCACATTCTTCCTATTTCAATTATTTTTGGAGCTTTAAAAATTGAGGAGAAAAAGTTAAAAAATTGGCAACATATGTTATCCCTAAACAGTTTTAAAGGACTTGGAGACAAAGTATGAAAACTGAGAATTGTCCCCAGAAAATGAGGGCGTCTGGTCAATCTAAGTTTAATGATTAAAAGTATAGAGGAGATTTGCATTGTTGTGCCGTTGGATATTGGTAGTTGTGGAGGGGAGGGGGACATCGGCGAAATTGATGGCAGTAAAAAAGAGGAGGTGGCATTTTTCAATCCTCGTCTTGGGACGTAAAACACTCAGTAAGGCCCCAATGTTCATTGGTTTCAATAAACAAGTATGGATAGCTGAGTGTCCAAGCGTGCTTGCCACTGGATTTTTTAAAATATAAAACGAACGAAACTATCTACATGCCAATCCTCTGTTAGTGAATTTTAACTAAAATTTATTGAAACTTGCTTAGTCCAAATAAATCGAATTTCTCCAGTCACAAAAAAGGGTCGGGTTTACCCGGACAGTTGTACAAAGACACCCTCAGGACGCCCCCAGACAGCCTGAAAACTGGAGAAAACTTGGGAAAATCAGGACATATGGCAGCCCTAGGCACAGAGTGCAATCTGCATCTACATGTAGATATAGATGTACTGACAGTGTTCACCATTCAGAGCTACATGAACCAGCCATGCGGCGTCAGTGTGTACTATTTATGGTCTCATTTCGTCTTTGTGCATATCATTCCTCAGATTCCATTTGTCATCTAGTCTTCTAACACATAGGGTTCGGTAGGGTAGTCACTACATTTGCCACTTTAGAGAGATCAGTAGAGGGTTCACTATGGCATTGCTTCCTTTATTAATATGACGATTCTCGGATTATTTTTGAATCCATCAATACCGCTCACATCAACGTTTCCATCAGTTGTAATGGCTGTATTCCTTGCTTCAAAAGGCTAATGAAATTAATTTTAAAAATCAATAATTCTAGTATCGACATTAAATCAATACGCACCCTCAGACATTAAGTATATTGAGTGTTTACGAATAACACTGAACGTTTGAGTGCCGCTTTAACCCGATACCCGAATTGCACTGAACACAAATGAGACCCGGAATTGGGGCGCTGTTTCTCTTCTGTATACCCTATAATAATGGTTGTCCAAATGCAGCACGCCGTATTTCATAAAGATTAATCATCAGCTCATTAAATAACAAAAGAACACTTCCTCAGGCAATTACTGTGTCACAAGCTGTGGGTCACTGAGGATGGCAAAGAACAGTGAACATGCAGTGTTCGGAATAGTACCGACTTTTAACGATGAGTGCTTCAGGCCAACTTATCACGATTTGCTTCAGATAGTGGGGGACTCATAACTAATTTATGTACATTACTAATTAACAATAAGATCAGTAGATGTATGGCCTGAAGTGCCACCCCAGACTGTCAGTACCGAAATAGTCTCTTCACCAAATGTGTTTTTCGACCACTGGCCTCTATTTTACAGTTAGGTGCCATAACAAATATTCTAGAGTTACATGAATTTTTCATTCAAAACTAATTTTCAATAAATGTGAACATATCTAGGAACTTTAATTTAACACAACAAAAATATAGTTCTTATTCTTTAAATTAAATTGTAATTTATGGTGCAAATTTAGAGAACTGAAAGCTTTGTTTACATTGGTTTTTTATTATATTTCTTTAAATAAATGTATTCGATAAAACTAATTTTGTAGCTACACTCAGGAATGGAAATGAAGTCCCATGATTCTTGACAGCGTTTGGGGAACGATGTGGCAGACCCGCACCGCCGACTTGGCAAGGTCCTAATGGAAGTGGTTTGCATTGCCTTCCTCTGACACTCAGGAATAGGTAATAAAATTTAGCTGGGGGCCTTCTACATGTAACTGTCACAATTTCGTAATTGATGTGTTCCTTATTGTCTATCACAAAGTACAAAAGAGAAACCGGCTGAACTGTGGTTACGGTGTAACCGGTACTTTCGTAGCGACCTGCAGTTGGTATCTGGCGCGACGACATTGGGTACTGACAGGATGACCTGTAACAAAGCCTGAGGAAGAGGTTAGGTTGGAATGTGACAATTTCATTGAGGGTTGGCGAAGCTAACGAATGTGAATGGAAGAAAAGCAGATGAGCTGGCAGACTGCCTTGTAGCGAAGCCCATGGTCTAGGTTACGTTTGAAAGTAACAATTTCGTTGTGAGTTGGCGAACGTATCTCAGCACAAAAATACGATTACCATAATAGTTAGCTCTGGGCTAATGTTTAGATAAGAGGCAACGGCAGTGCTTATTTACTGCTCATGGGTTGGCAACGCGATAGTTACGTGTAGTCAGTGGGATAATTCTTTGATATAACCAATGAGAGATGAGAACAGAGGCAATGTATTTCTAGCGCTGAAATTGAAATCGTTGTCGTGTTTGTTGGTTTTAGATGTGTGAGGGAGTTTCGAGATACATATTTTGTGTTTCTGTCGGCGAATGCTATAAAATGAAATGATTTACGTGACTTTTTACTGCGCTTTGACGTCGTCCGCTGGTACAAGTCTGGTGGATTAATTGTAGACACTAAAATATATGTAATGTGGTAGTGAAATTACTTAGAGTCATAGGTCTGTATGGATTGAATCATCTGGAAGCACAGCGAATGCCAGCACTTACGAGTACGTGGGTCAACGTTTCTTAATTCGTTCACAGGAGAAGGTAGGGGGCTCAATGACTATTAATAGAGTTGTACGTTCGCTATAGTATTAAACATTGAGCCACCTACCTACCTACTCTCGGGAAGTAATTAAAAAATAGTGATCCACCTACCTTCTCACATGATTATATTAAAAAAAAACATTAATCCACTTAGTGTGATACTGCAAATCGATGTATAACAACACAGAGCAGAGAAATGTTTCATAACTTTTATGAATATACTATGGGTTGCGACGGTGCCGTTGCTTTATAGATACTTGCACAGTTTAAACACCTGCGACCCAAACAAGGAGCAATTAAATTTATAATCCTCGTTTACACCAATGTTTCGCCCTTTCTTCCGAAAGTATTACTTACAAACAAGTTTAGTGAATGCTGGTCTCTGGTTGCGTAGCATAAACAACTGTGACACCTTCATTTGTTCCCATCATACCTCATGGCAAGAGCTGACAGCGCTCGTACACGAACATGGAAATCCAGCTCTGTCTGTATTCTTAGATTTTTACGGCTAACTTCATTAACGAATCATTGGGAATTACGAAGTAGTTTTCTGGTTGACTACAGACAACACACTCGTCCATATGTCGTGTTCACTTTCTATCATTCATTGGACCGACAAACTGCAGCACACATAGAAGACAGTATCATTTCCTTTCACGGTAAATGTAACACCCTATCGCGAACGCTTCTTAATCCGAATGTGGTCTTTTCTTTCGTACTTTCCAAGATTAATTAAGAGGGTAAACTAGAAAGTTAAGAGTCACATAATCATATTCTGTCACCACTAGGAATAAACTAAATGTTTGTTGATGGGACAACAGGTTTGGTTTCCAGAAAAATTAGTTACATTGTTTAATGTATTAATGAAATATAACAGCGAGCAAAAATAACATGTGCAATTACTAAGATTCAGTGGTATTTACGTTTTTGTAATGCCAAAAGCATATAGGCTGAGAGCCTGAAGTCAGTCGTGGTGGTTACAGCCCAGGGAACAGTATGAACTTCACAACGTTAGACCATTTACTTCGTAATTAAAAGGAAAGACAAAAAAATTCTGAACAAACATTCGGGTACAGTTTTCAGAACAGAAATTAAAGATTACACAGTAAATGAGGTTCTTAGGAAGTACAATTATTTGAATGCCTCTGTGGATCCTTTAATTATTCTAATCTTATCCTCACAAGCCCTATCTGACTGATACATAAGGGGTTGCTGTATATTCCTAGATTCATCATTTGAAGTTGGTTCTTGAAACTTCAGTAGTAGTCTTTCTTGGGACAGTTTATGACTATCTTCAAGAACCTGCCAGTTCAGTTTCTCCAGTATCTCTGTGACACTCTCCCACAGATCAAGCAAATGTGACCAGTTGTGCTGCCCTTCTCTGTATGCTTTCAGTATCCCTTGTTAGTCCTGTTTGGTATGGGTCCCACACACTTGAGAAATGTACTAGAACTGGTCACACAAGTGAATTGTAATCAATCTCCTTTGTAGACTGCTTGCATTTCCACAGGATTCTGCCAATAATCTGAAGTGACCTGCTTTATGAACAACTGAGCCTATGTGATTATTCTATTTCATATCCCAACAAGGTGTTACAGACAGGTATATGTATGAATTGCCTGATTCCAACAGTGACTAACTGACATTATAATCATAGGATATCACATTTTTTCATTTTGTGAAGTGCACAATTTTCCATTTCTGAACATTTAAAGCAATTTCCCAGTCTTTGCATCTATTTGACAACTTATCAAGATCTGACTGAATTTTTATGCAGGTTGTCTCAGTCAGTCCTTCATTACAGATTACGGCATCATCTGCAAAAAGTCTGTGGTTACTGTTAATATTATCTGCAAGGCCATCAATGCACAATGTGAACTGCAGAGATTCCATCACACTTCCCTGGGGCACACCCAAAGTTACTTCTACACCTGACAATGATTCTCCATCGAAGATAACATTCTGCATTCAGCCTACCAAAAGATCCTCAGTCCAGTCACAAATTTCACTCGATACCCAACATGACTGTACTTTTGACAATAAGCATAGGTGTGGTACTGAGTCATATGCTTTTCTGAAATCAAGAAATATTGCACCTACCAGATTATCTTGATCGGAAGCTTTCAGAATGTCATGTGAGAAAAGTGTGAGTTGGGTTTCGCATGATTGATGCTTTTAGAATCCATGCAGATTGGCATGGAGGAGGGCTATTTTCAATATACCTCAATATGTTCGACCTCAGAATATGTTCTAAAATTCTGCAACAAATGGATGTCAAGGATATTGGATGGTAGTTTTGTGGATCACTTCTACTACATTTCTTGTAGAAATATGTGAGCTGGGCTTTTTCCAAGAACTAGGCATGGGGTTTTATTTGAGGGTTCAATGATAGATTATTGTTAGAGGAGGTGTTAACTTAGCTGCAACAGTATAGAATCTGATAGGGATTCCATCATACCCAGGAACTTTGTTCATTTTAAACTATTTCAGCTGTTTCTCAACACCACTGGTACTAATTCTCCTTTCATTCATCTTTTCATAGGTACAAGGATTAAATTGTGATAGTTCTCCTAGGTTTTAGAGCGCGAGTTAAGCATTAGAGCTTTTGCTTTGGTTCCCTCAACTTCAGTTCCTACCTCGTTTGCTAGGGGCTGGACACTAACTTTGCTACCACTAACAGCTTTTACACATGACAAGATTATCTTTGGGTTCTGTGAAAGATCATTTGACCATATTCTGGTACAGTAGTCATTGAAGGCACTACGGATTCCTCTGACAGGCAAACATCTCTGATTCAACTTCTCTCTATCTATAGTCCTATGCTTTTTTTAAGCCCATTATGCAGTAATCTCTGTTTCTTTGGAAATTTCTTTTGCAGTGACTGTATACCAAGGAGATTTCCTCCTCTTATGGACTACTCTAATGTGTACATATATCCATCCAGTGCGTGGTCAACTATTCTTTTAAACTTGGGCCAAAGTTCCTCTCCATTCTCAGTTTCGATGTAGACATTCTCAAAGAGGTCAAGTCTGTTTGTTGCCATTAGATCCTGTATGTATCTGTCATGAGTGAGGTTCCTAACTATCTGTTCTGGGTAATACAGAGAAGGCAATTGGTATTGTTTCATATAATGTCTTATCATACCTACCACTAACAAAACTGTAATTTCCCCAATTAATTGTTGGATGATTAAAGCCTCCACAGATGACTGCAGTATGACTGGGGAACTTAGGTACAAGTGGACTGAGGTTCACTCTAGAGTTTTTTGTTACATCAAGAGATGAGTCTGGTGGGTGACAGAAGGATCCAATTATTTTATGCTCACCCCTGATACTGAGTCTTGCTCAAATGATCTCACATGTGGATTCAACTTATATCTCTATGGATCTGAGTTTCTTGTCAACTGTGACAAACACACCACCTCCATTTCCCTGTCCTTTTGATATACAGCTATATTTTCCCCAAAAATTTCACTGCTGGCTATTTTAGGTTTCAACCAGTCTTTTGTACCTAGTATTATGTGAGCCTCACTGCTTTACAGAAATCCTTTGACAGTTAACCATTAGGATTTTAATACTCTCATTTCTGGGAGACACTTCTTTTGATCGTTCATGGTTTCCTGTAGCTATTGTTATCTGAATTGGATGCACGGTCATCTAATCTAAAAAGCCCTTGTGTGGATGCCATAAACAGTCAGCTAACTGAATATCAGACTTGATGTGATGTGCACACCTTACGCATTTAAGTGGACCCTTCATAGTTGGCCCTATGGCTCAAGTCCAGGAAGTCACAGCCTAACTTGTCACAGACCCTTCAAAGTCTCTTGCTTAGTCCTTCCACTCATCTCAGGACCAGAGGGCCACAATTATTTCTGGGAGCAATGCTGCAAATTGTGAGATTCACTGAAACTCCATGCACAAGGCTGGTCTTTTCAACCTTCTCTACAAGTTAGTGGAATGACCCATGTGTGACCTCTGAGGTCAGATGGGAGGCATCATTTGCTCCAACATGCACTGCAATCTGCAGTTGGTTGCGCCTTGTTCCCTCGATGGCTGCTGAAATAGGTTTTATGCCAAACATTATTTGTGTCATATGTAACACATAAACAGAGACAGAACATGTGGCAAAGACTCCAATGAATGGAGTGTCCTAGGACAGTTTTTATATTGCTTTGTGGTACCTTTGGATAGTTGCAGAAGTGACATCTGTTACTTTAAGTAAGTTAACAAAACACTTAAATATCATTAAAATCATAAATAAAGGTGCACGAGGAAGGATTGGAAAAGTCTCTGGGTGTTACAGGTACTAACCATTATGATTCAGAAACTCTTTTATATTGTAGGACATCCTGCAGAATTGGAAGTCATGTTGTTATTGTTGTTGTTGTTGTGGCCTTCAGTCCTAAGACTGGTTTGATGTAGCTCTCCATGCTACTCTATCCTGTGCAAGCTTCTTCAGCTCCCAGTACTTACTGCAACCTACATCCTTCTGAATCTGCTTAGTGTATTCATCTCTTGGTCTCCCTCTATGATTTTTACCCTCCATGCTGCCCTCCAATGCTAAATTTGTGATCCCCTGATGCCTCAGAACATGTCCCACCAACTAGTCCCTTCTTCTTGTCAAGTTGTGCCACAAACGTCTCTTCTCCACAATTCTATTCAATACCTCCTCATTAGTTATGTGATCTACCCATCTAATTTTCAGCATTCTTCTGTAGCACCACATTTCAAAAGCTTCTATTCTCTTCTTGTCAAAACTATTTAAAGTCCATGTTTCACTTCCATACATGGCTACACTCCATACAAATACTTCCAGAAACGACTTCCTGACACTTAAATCTATACTCAATTTTAAAAAATTTCTCTTCTTCAGAAACGCTTTCCGTGCCATTGCCAGTCTACATTTATATCCTCTCTACTTCGACCATCATCAGTTATTTTCCTCCCCGAATAGCAAAACTCCTTTACTAGTTTAACTGTCCCATCTCCTAATCTAATTCCCTCAGCATCACCCATCTTAATTAGACTACATTCCATTAGCATAGTTTTGCTTTTGTTGATGTTTCTGTTGATGTTCATCTTATACCCTCCTTTCAAGACACTGTCCATTGCGTTCAACTGTTCTTCCAAGTCCTTTGCTGTCTCTGACAGAATTACAATGTCATCGGCAAACTCGGTAAATGCCACAATATTCAAATACTGCTTGTCACTATCAACAAAGGAGTCTCCATTTCTGTGTTGTTTACAGTTTCAAATGGTTCAAATGGCTCTAAGTACTATAGGACTTAACATCTGAGGTCATCAGTCCCATAAGACGTGGCACTACTTAAACCTAACTAACCTTAAACCTAACTAACACACATTCATGCCTGAGGCAGGATTCGAACCTGTGAACATAGCAGCAGTGCAGGTCTGGACTAAAGTGCCTACGACTGCTCGGCCACAGCGGCCTGCTTTTACAGTTTCAATTGTCTGTTATTTAAACACTGTCAGTGTCAATATTTTGCAGCCATGATTTGTTAAAATGATAGTTTGGTTAACAATCAATGAGCACCTGCTTTCTTTGGATCTATGGTTATTACTTTCTTCATGCAATCTGAGGATATTTTGCCTGTCTCATACATATTGCACACCATGTGGAATAGTTTTGTCCCTGCTGGCTCTCCAACGGGTATCAGTCGTCCTTATGGAATGTCAGCTACTCAAGGGGCCTTGTTTAGATTTATGAGAAAGAAATTCAGAATGGCAAAAGTAAAGTAAATAACAACTGATACAGTTTATTTTACATCTAAAATGGTTAAATTATATAAATTGCATGATTAATGTAAAGATAATTAATAACTGTTTATCATTCCTGTAGTCACCTTTTATAAAGAACTAAAAAATACGTATGCATCTTTTTCAATTACATTATTTCTATCCAAATCTTTTTTACCCTCTTGAATCCAGGCTATTATTGACTTCTTGTTGAAGAGACATTTAAAGATTAGTTTGGTTAATCCATTGTCATTCATTCTATATAAATGTCCTAAAAATAGCAGTCTCCTCTCCCATAGCATTTCAGTTATATGTTCTATGTTGGAATATATTTCTTCATTACTTTCTTAATTCCCATACCTTTGTATTTCTCAGGAGACAGCATATTTTTTGAATGGTTCTTCTTTCTAGGACTTCAAGTTTGTGTAATATGTAATTCAATACTAAGCAGTCACTTGCGTAAAGACATTCTGGTTTTACTACTGTGTCATAGTGCTGTATTTTTAGACAGAGACCTTTGTTGTAAATGTTCTTGGTCATACCATCCTCCATCTCTATTTTGCATACTCTCTTCTACAGTGAATTTTTCTAAGCCATTTTCTTGAATAATTTCTCCAAAATATTTACATTTATTAACCCTCTTTATTTTTTCAATATCTGTTATTAGGATTTCTGGAGCATTTGTTATGATTGGCATAAATTTTGTTTCTTTTCTGCAGAAATTCTTAAACTTGCTTTGTTAACTATTTCTTCTAAGAAATTGATTTGTATTTCTGCATATATTATGTTTTCAGAAAGAAATGTCAAATCATTAGCAAATAATAGAAAGTGAAATTTTAATGGGTGTGTGCGTGGGCAGGTGGGTGGGCGGTGAGGCGATTGGGGGTGGAGGTTGGGGGGGGGGGGGAGGGGTGGTAATGGGGTTCTTTTAGATTTATTGCCATGCACTTACTATTTTCTCTAGGATGCAGTTGAAGAGGAATGGAGACAGGCTCTCACCTTGCCTTACACCTGTTTTTATTTTGATTGCCTTACGTATTTCATCCCAAAGCTCTGGTGTCTGTGAAAGTCTCATGAATAAGGTGTGCTAGTTTAGATTTAACACCAGATTCTTGGATCACTTTATCTAGTGTTTTCCTGTCAGCTCAATCAAATGCTTTGTTGAAATCTATAGTTGTTACAACTATATCTTTAGAGTTTGTACGTCTGTGACAGATTATCTATGGACTTTAGGTTGGAAAACTGTACTGAACAAGACCTGGCTTTCCTAAATCCACTCTCAAATTCTCCCAAATGGCTATCTAGTGTTGCTTCTAGCTTGTTCAGTAACAGTGTTGAGTGAGTGAGTGTGCAAGTTGTCTGATTTGAAAAGGCCTTGTTGGCCCGAAGGTAGTTGTGTGACAGTTGTTTTGTTGTGCCTTTCTGCAACTCAGTGTCTCAGCTATATGATGAGTAGCAATAACCTTCCCATTATAAATGTTATATGCCATCCTGGATTTTTCATTGTCTAATACAGTGATCTCTGTTCTTTAGAAGTTTCTTTGCACTGAGTGTATACCATGGAGGTTCCCTCTCATTATGGATTGTTCTACTGCGTATGTATCTCTACTGTGCATGATCAAATATTCTTTTAAATTTGTGCCATGTTCATGATGTTGAGCCTGCCTCTGTCATAGTTAATCCATTTTTGCTGTCACTTTTGGTTTTTATTGGGAGAGCTTCAGTTTAATTTTAGTCAGGTATGACCAGAGGCTAATTCCCTGTTTTTTACTACTTTTAACTTCATGTTTTCTTTAATATTGCTTTGAGAAATAGCCATCTAATCTAATTGGAACCACCCTGGTATAATATTTGGAGGCATCCTTGCTCTTCTTGACAATTTTTTGGAGAAGTTTGACATGAATTTCAACTGAAATGTTTTCCAAAGATCAATTAGTCTTGTGCCATGTTTGTTCTGTCTTTTATGGGCAGGATACTGACCCACTATTTTCCAAAACGTTTTTACCCTCTCTATTTGTGTGTTAAAACCCCCCCCCCAGTAGTATCGTAACATTTGATTGGGCAATTATTGATGTTTTGTCTTCCACAAGTGCCCAGAATGCTTCTGCTTTTCTTGGATTTTTATTATATGTCATCATTAATTGGAGCAAGGCAATTAACAAAAGTATACTGTTTGTTTTTGCATTTCACTGTGTGAACAGAGTCTTTCTGAACTGGATTTGAATTCTGAAACATTCTCTACTAAATTTTCATGAATCCAGACTGCAGTACAAAGTATTGACATGCCTTGCATAATTTTTATTTGTTGTTTACCCGTAAAAATTCTGTGGTATTTCATTTTTGTAACATTTCATTGAAAAATCTTGTTTCTTGTTCTGCTAAAACTTGTATTTCATGTTTTCTAAGAGTGAAAGTTCTTTCTGTTTACCAACTTTTTGCATGAGTTTACATTAAGGGTGCCTGCATAGGATTTCCTTTTGAACTTGAGTTTGGAGGGATACTGAGGATGCTCTGACTCATCCTTACTGCAGATGTTGGGTCTTTATGCATTGCATGAAGCATATTATTATTTAGTCAACTGCAGCCCATTTGAGGTCAGGGTTGCATGAGGTTAAGCAGGCAAAAGGAGCGGAGATGGGAAAGGATATTTATTTAGGTTCTGAGAGAAAATAGTTCTTCTATATTGTAAACAGTATTGAGAAATCATCAACACAATGAATATTGTATCTTGATTTACACTAACAAGGGAACATTGCTATTTTTGAGAAAGTCAATTCAAAAATTTGCCAAATGACCTATTTCTTTTTTCAGTGATAATGTCACCAATCTTTGAAAATAGACTCCTAGTTGATACAGAAGTTGGAATACCATTCAAATACTATTTTTTAAATAGCTCTAAAGGATTCACTCTGGGATTGACAACTACTGGATTTAACAAGTGGAGCGGTATTTCTGCTAACTCAAGGTTTCCTACACAGGGCCTCATTCATGTTCGTGACTTGTGACATAATCATATGTCTGACAAATCTGTTACTGTGTCCGTTTTAGTCTGTGACTTTTATGATGATACCTTTCCTGACAGTGCAGAAGCAAGAGTTTTAATCTATTTTAGAGCTCTCAATGAGAAAAAAAATTATTTTTGAACCTGAGGTCCAAAAACAGATATATCTAGCAAGTGAATACTTCTCCTCACTGTTCTTAAACCTCCCATGAAATTACTTCAGAACAATAGCTTCCAGGCTTGTGTTCAAACTAAATTGTGAAGGTTATACCAATACTGACTGGCAGAAACAATCTAATAATGGAATTGTCATCTTTGTGTGTCATCAGTATCTGCTGATAATTTTCCTGTCAAACATTCCAAATATGGTAAGTTCTGTTATTTACTAATTCCAACTTCACAGCAGTCAGCAGATCTAGAAGTACGAATGGTACTGACTACTCTTTGCCTAAACTAAAACTCATTCAGTTGTGTAGAAATTCAAGGTCCAATGTGCCTTCTCAAGAGAAATTTTTTATTTATAGAAAGACAGTGATTACTTACAACCAATTCCCAGCACAAGCATATAAAAAGTAGAATTAAAAAAGCTCAACATATCTGAGAAATATATCAATGTTGCCAATGTATTGACACTCTAAGATTGAGGGAATTATACATACCTCACACTGCACAAGACAAGTGGACAGATGAGGAGAAGGAGATACAGCAAAGTCAAGAGGAGACTGTGAAAAGCAAACTATGGGTGGATGTTTACGTGGTGAAGTGGGGAGTATACGGATGTGATAGAGATGGGTGTGGGTCAGGGGGGGTAATGGAAATTGAGACCAAAAGAGTTGTGGGAGCAAAGGATATTTTCCATCTACACGGTTCATTGAGAAAAAGGGGGGGGGGGGGGGGGGGGTTCAAATATCATATGGCACATAGTGAAAAAGCAGCCAATGAAACAGAGTATTTCACACTCAGCAGCATGTTCTGTCACTTGATTGTCAGCTATACTAACAACCACAGTTTGGTAGCAGCCATTCATTTGAGTGGACAGCTGGTTGGTGGTTATTTCCACAGAAAATGCTGTGCAATAGTTAAATAAGAGTTGGAATATACAGCGGTTTTGACAGGTGGCTCTGCCTCCAATATGGTAGGATGTGCTTGTGGTGGGGCTGGAGTAAGATGTACCTGGTGGGTGCACACTTGTGCTAGGGTCTTTCATAGTTATACACTCCTGGAAATTGAAATAAGAACACCGTGAATTCATTGTCCCAGGAAGGGGAAACTTTATTGACACATTCCTGGGGTCAGATACATCAGTTGGACCAGCGTTCGTGCTGGACGTGCAGACCGCGTGAGACGACGCTTCATCCAGTCCCAAACATGCTCAATGGGGGACAGATCCGGGGATCTTGCTGGCCAGGGTAGTTGAATTACACCTTCTAGAGCACGTTGGGTGGCACGGGATACATGCAGACATACATTGTCCTGTTGGAACAGCAAGTTCCCTTGCCGGTCTAGGAATGGTAGAATGATGGGTTCGATGACGGTTTGGAAGTACCGTGCACTATTCAGTGTCCCCACGACGATCACCAGAGGTGTACGGCCAGTGTAGGAGATCGCTCTCCACACCATGATGCCGGGTGTTGGCCCTGTGTGCCTCGGTCGTATGCACTCCTGATTGTGGCGCTCACCTGCATGGCGCCAAACACGCATACGACCATCATTGGCACCCAGGCAGAAGCGACTCTCATCGCTGAAGACGACACGTCTCCATTCGTCCCTCCATTCACGCCTGTCGTGACACCGCTGGAGGCGGGCTGCAGGATGTTGGGGCGTGAGCGGAAGATGGCCTAACAGTGTGCGGGACCGTAGCCCAGCTTCATGGAGACGGTTGCGAATGGTCCTCACCGATACCCCAGGAGCAACAATGTCCCTAATTTGCTGGGAAGTGGCGGTGCGGTCCCCTACGGCACTGCGTAGGATCCTACGGTCTTGGCGTACATCCGTGCGTCGCTGCGGTCCGGTCCCAGGTCGATGGGCACGTGCACTTTCCACCGACCACTGGCGACAACATCGATGTACTGTGGAGACCTCACGCCCCACGTGTTGAGCAATTCGGCGGTACGTCCACCCGGCCTCCCGCATGCCCACTATACGCCCTCGCTCAAAGTCCGTCAACTGCACATACGGTTCACGTCCACGATGTCGCGGCATGCTACCAGTGTTAAAGACTGCGATGGAGCTTCGTATGCCACGGCAAACTGGCTGACACTGACGGCGGCGGTGCACAAATGCTGCGCAGCCAGCGCCATTCGACGGCCAACACCACGGTTCCTGGTGTGTCCGCTGTGCCGTGCGTGTGATCATTGCTTGTACAGCCCTCTCGCAGTGTCCGGAGCAAGTATCGTGGGTCTGACACACCGGTGTCAATGTGTTCTTTTTTCCATTTCCAGGAGTGTATTTACCATGTGGATAGAAAAGGTTAAGGGAATGTGTGGTACCAGGTTGGACCATGATATTTCTTTGATCCAGTAGGTAACAGAACACCACATTGCAAGATGTGTCAAGGATGTAATTTACATAATTGTCCATTAAACATAGTAAACTCAACTTTATGATAATAACAGTCATTATCCATTAATTCATTTTGTTCATTAAAGTTTTTATTTATTTCTGTGCATTCATGCATCTCCAGAGAATAATGAAACATCAAACAAATATTTATAAGAGACAGCCAAATGAATATGAGACAGATGCTAAAAACTATTTACCATTTCAAAATTAATTGCAATAGCTGTTAGTATATTTATCCCACTGTGAGCCAAAATGGTCATTTCCTTTAAGAAAAAGTGTTTATTGTTGCCTACAGAAATCGACTAACCATGTGTTCAACTCTTTGTCCAAAGCATGTCAGCAGCAATGAATGTCTTTCTTCAGGACTCCATAAATATGTAAATTTCAGGTGCTTACCAGCAAAATTACAGGAGCATATCTGAGGTAATATTTCGTGTACTGTTGCTTGCATGTGTGCTCAGACGAGGAATATAAGTTTATAAGCTAAGACACGATGTAGTTGTCCATGTTTATGAAACTATGTACTGCTCAATGTGCTGGGTCTGTGGTGACAATAACATTTTACCATCTTCTCATTTTGGCGTTCGGATCTACACAGAGAACATATATGATCTCACAAACTTGGATCTGGTAAAACTAAACAAGAGAAATAGCCCTATTCGCCTTTTTTTTTTGCCAAGGCCATCAGTTCTATAGCTCATAAACTTTTATGAGGGAAACTGAAACATTGTGGCATCTCCTTACATGGGTGTATCATAACAACTAGAAAGAGAAGTTCACATTAACAGATTATGCTACAGGAATAAAACTAAAATCAGAGTAGGGACACATTAAACATGGTGTCTCAAAACATCCATTACCTGACACACTTATGTTTTTGATATACATGGACTCTTTAGAAACGTTACGTTTGCAGATAATACAAGTATACTGCTAATGTGTCCAGACACATCTCTACCACAAACAACCAGAAACAAGTATTGGAAAGGTTAATAATGTATCCTCCATTTAAAAAATATAACTAATATTATGTAATTTTAAACAAAAAACAAATAACTTATATCTATCACAAGTAGAGATCAAGAGGCACACACTAACTGATATGCTGTGTGTGGGCTTCCTAGTCGATTAGATAGAAAACAAACTGAGATGACACCACCACATTAGGAAAAACCAAGATTTAGGAGTTATTGTGTCAACTAAAAACTGCAGTAACACTTTGGATCTACTGAAAACTATGTTATCAATTTCATTTGGGTAACATCTTGGCTGATTTTATTCATAAAGAATAGGATTTATGGCTTTTACATAGTATGCAATACACCAAAGCATATTCGAAATTATATATTTCCTAAATTTGTGTATAATTTATAAAATAATTTTATGAGTTGTTATGTGAAAAGATGAAATTATGGGAAATTGGCCATCCTATGCACTTTATTTGACAGGTAACCAAAAAGTTATTTAGTGAAAAACTGGTATCTTTATAAGTTGTAATTTGATTTCATTTCATTTACACAATTTATGTAAATGATACACATACTTAGCAAAAACATCTGCTCTTGAAACAAAAATATAATTGGGTCAGACAAAAACAAATATATTAACAAAGATTATTTTAAAAGCTATAAATTTTATTTCAAGATAATATGAAATTACTTTTGTGACTATTTTGCTTCTCAGCTTATTTAATTGTGTAAAATACATTATTATCCAAATTTTGACTAATTGTAAAACTGGATATCATAATATTTATTTTGTCAAAGAAACTTCTAGAACATTGTAAAAGTCAGGCTAAGTTGCGTATATGTTCAAATGCACATTAAAACTTTGTACTGGATCAATTATGTTTGAGCATTTGCACAAGACACATCACACTTACAAGTTAGTATATTTTTTTTTGTTATCAGAAACTATATATGAATTATTTCTTGGAGGCAAAAGAATGAATGTCATATTGTGACTGTAATTTTGTTGGAAGAAAAGTAAATGTGATCATTCTGTTTACATCTGAAAATTAAACTGTGCAATAAATCAAGGAGTGAAAAGCAAGAAAACCGTGTCTTCACTTGCCACAGAAATATGAGGACCTATTCATACCTAAACTAGACAACAATTACCACATTATTTTTAAGGCAAAATGAAAATTTACTTTTATTGTATATTTTATTTAATCAAATATCGAATGAGTCTCTCTCTCATTACACAATGAAAAACCCAGGACAGAATAATGACAATATTATGTAAAGGATAAACACACCATATAGTGGAAATGTTGAGTCACATACAGGCACAAAAAAAAGATTGCTTTCAGCCATAAGATTACTTGTTTATCAGTCATTCTGATGTGCCTGTCTGCAACTCAACATTTCCGCTATCTGGTGAGGAGCAGTCTATCCTCTTGATAATACTGTCTCTTCTCATTAAGTGTAGTTGCGAAATAGCAGACAAAGAACTTTAGCTAATACAGTGCATAACATTCTGAACAAAGTGTATAAATATTATGTAGTTAGAGTAGAGCAGCACTTCAGCATAAATAATTTAACAAAACAAGTGAGTTCTGCCTACTTTGTACTTGGAAATCTCTCTCTCCCTGCGTCTACTTGTGAACGGGATTGCTGGCATACTTTGAAAACTTTCACTTCACACACTCTCATGATATTAGCTTCTGGGAACTGTCGCTAAGGTCAAAGTATTTACTTGAAAGGATAATGGAATAAGAATATGTAAAGTTTATAACTTTACACCTTGCACAAGACTCTTGAGTAATCTTGGGATTCTGATACTGATATGCTAATAAATTTACTGCATATTTGTGGTAAATAATGAGACAATTTAGGATTAACTGTGTAATTCACAACCACAATACTAGAAGTCAAAATAGTTTCCTTAGGGACTTTATACCCCCACCTATGGGTCAGAATAAAGTTTTCTGTTCTGATGTAAAAGTGTATATAACAGTTCCCCAGGAGATTTAACACAGGAAATTTAAAATCAGCATATGTTCAAGAAAAATAAAGAGGTGCCTTATTAAGCATTCTTTCTATAACTTACCAGAATATCTGGTCTTGGGGATGTAAATTCCAGTTAACATGAATGTTCATAATAAATCAGTCTTAACTTTTCTTGAATGTAATTAGCTGGTAGTGTTCTGTGTAAAGTTTGATAAATACTGAGTACTGTAATAGGGAGAGCAGTGGCTTATGACAAAATAACCTAAAAGTAATTCCTGTAATTATCAACATGAGTAGATTAGTGGTAGTCATAGTTATTAGTATACTTTATAGAAGTAGTAGTAATGGCTGCTTTTGCCATGTATGGTGTAACTGAGTTCAAACACATGCCTGAAGGCTTGCCTTTTCATAGACAGAGGTGTTTCATTTAGTTATGAACCAAAATAATGTTATGGAGGCTATGAAATTTCTCCATATCATTGCAATATATTATGCTAAGGAACCATGCAATACAATACTAATTATGTAATGGGACAGCCTAGGCAGGAGGAAAAAGAAGACATTCTCAAAGTAGTCTGAGGAAAGAAAAAGGGCTCTTAGTGAGAAGAGGGAGAATGATGGAGAAAGATGATGAGGTTGATGATGTTTGGTTTGTGTGGTGCTCAGCTGCGTGCTCATCAGTGTCCGTACAAAGTACCAATATTTACACAGTCCAATCTAGCCACTTTCACGAATGATGATGGAATGATGAGGACAACACAAACACCCAGTCCTTGTGCAGAGACTCCATGATTCAGAGAGAGTGATGCTAGCCACTAGACCACAAACTGTGGACAATAACAAAGGAGGAAGCATGGAAATTGGTGTGTGGTTCTTAGATGACCATAAAGGAAAAACAAAAGAAAAAAGATGAATTATGATGATAATAATGTATTTGTAACTTGATATTGGACATCATCATTTGTGTACATTTGCAACAATAACATCGTGGCATATATAACATGAGCATTAATAAAATCAGCACACAACAGAAACAGATTCCTGACTGAAAATGGAGGAAAGATGTCCTATGAACATGTGTTCAGAAATGCATCACTGCCACAGTAGATGGTGCTGGTGAATGACCAAGTGCTGTGTGTTCCTTGTGTGTTGCAGACTGTTTGATTTACACAGTGTACAGTAAGCAGTGAAATGGTCTGGTATTCTTGTGAGGAACAAGCAGAGATGGCACTTCTGTATGGCCAAGCAGATAAAAATGGTTGAGAGGCAGCACAGTGCTATCAAAACAAGTTCCCTCACAGACAGCAACCACACCACATAACACTTCAAGCCATTTATGGGTGTTTGTGTGATCATGGGTCCTATCAGTTAGGCAGACACCATGCAAGAGGCCTGCCGACACAGTGTAAACCAAATCATGTATCCTGCATGACAACCGCTACTATCCTTATCACCTGTAACAAGTGCAAGGATTATTAGTGGTGGGTTTCCCTCTAAGGGAAAGATTTTGTCAGTAGGTTTTGCATAAGACCATTACAATTATGCAATCTGTCTTTAAAAATCAATGATGCAATATTTGAACAGGTGCATTGCATGGCATGGCAGCAACTTTGATCATCTGTTGTGATGTGAATGTGATGCAGCTCTGTACTGTGTTCTGGGATGATTGTTGTCGCTGCATGCACATCGTCCAATTCTGGATGCACATTTATAGGACCTTCTTTCCTCTAGTTACAGTTAGGAATCTGCCCTGCAGTTTGTCAGTTTTATTAATGTTCACCCTGTATGTAACAAATATATACGACAAGTAGCACATTAAATACTATTATACAAACACTTACCGCCACTAATGTCCTACTTCAGTATACAAATCTAGTATTACTGATAAGGAAGTTCAGAAATTTTTGAGTGATTTTAAACATCTTTCAAGTAGCAACTATCTCAACTTGCCCTTCAAAAGATTGTGACCGAGTTGATTCATATTATTTGGCAACCTGTTACAGAGGTGTCTTCTGCCTGCAAGTGAACTGTGATCTGTAGCTCTTTCATTACTCAGTATCCTATGATATTCACAGCTGGTTCTTGTACTGTAATTATGAATGCCTCTGTTCATCACACTTCTTTAATCATCCTCTTTTACAAACATAATTATCTTTAGGGCATACAATGAGTGTACAATCAGTAAATAATATTTGATGAAGTAGTCCCTACAGGATGGTTGCTAGCTTATATAATCAATTTTCTAAACTGATCCCTTGTGAAGCCTGAATATCTGAACCATTTAGACTGCAGGTGCCCTTTCTCTTATTGCAAGTGTGAGACGGTTAATCCGTAGTATATTTGTTTAGGGACAGGAGAAGCTATTATATTTGTGAGATGCTTTAACCAGTAAATATTGCAACAATTCTTTCCACAGTTGTAGCTAAAATGCTCTTTCCATATAAGCTGTCCACAATGACAATATCCAAAAACCTACGTTTCAGTTGCAGATAGTGATTCATTATGTAGCTCCACTCAACACTGATTATAGTTCAACAAGAACTTCATCACAGTATTCTTGTCCTCGTTCAGCATAAGTCTACTCATGATTATATGTTATGTGATCAGTTCAATGCTCAAGAATACTTCCCTTTGGGATTCCTCAGTTGAGATCACGGTATGCTTATTTTAGCATTAGGATCTTACTTCCATTCTTAGGGCATAGTTATCACACTGTTTTCTATGTCAGAGATAAGATCTTAAGTATTTTAAAGCTACTTGTCTTATAATTGAAGTTTGTAATTTGTGTAAAAGTACTATGTGGATCACAGAATAAAAGACCTTAAACAAACCTAGGTCCCATCACTTTGTCTCCTTTCTTAACCTATGTAGTAGTTCATGGAAAAAATGTTGGTATTGCTGGTATTGTGGCTTTTCAGAACCCATGCTCCAAGTATTGCTGGTATTGTGGCTTTTCAGAACCCATGCTCCAAGTTAATAGGTTGTATTTACAGCAGAAAGATTCCATTTGGTCTAGAATCATTCTTTCAAGTGACTTACCAATTGCTGAATTCAATTAAATTTGCCTGTAATTATTTACGTTCTGTACAGACCCTTTTTGATACACTGGTCATATTGCAGTATTTTTTAGTCAGGTCAGGAATGGTCCCCTGGACAGTTGAAGTGTGTACTAAATGTGTTAGTGGTTTTATGAATTCATTTCTGCATTCTTTAAGTAGATGATATGTCATTGCAGCCTCTAGATGCTTTTATTTCAAATTTTGAGATTAATTGCATTACCTCACGTTCAGTTACAATCATTAGGAAAAATGAATTACTCATTTTAACTAAGTTTATTTGTAGTGTTGATTCATTCATTTCTGCTCTGCATGGCCTTCTAAAGTATTCCATGGAGGACTCACATACTGTCTTGCTGACTCACCAAAATTCAATTTTCTTTTCGTACACTAATATTGCAACATGGATACTCTCTACTTCACATTCTGTGTGTACTATCTCCCATGTCGTTTTACTAACATTACTGAATTCACTTATTTTTTCAGCATAATTGGTACTTCTAGAATATTCAGGGATTCTCCATATATTTTTCTGCTGTGTTTGCACTTTGTTAGGAAGTACTACAATTTCGTATCTCTGAAAAGCACATATAGGTTTCCTTATTTTATTATTATTTGTTTATTTGTTGTAGAGGAATTTTAAAATTCTTTGTGTAATCTGATTTCTTTAGTTTCATTGCCACTGGACATACCAGATTAAAATAATGATTAAATAATTCTTAGAAATATACCAATTTTCATTTATATCGCAGAGTTGTATACATGCTAGGAGTATCTCTGTGCAACCCCGTACTTAATTTTTTTTAATTGTCAATTTTTCTTCTATGTGTGAGTAAGTCACTGAGCAGAACTGTTTTGTGGTCTGTATTCATCTCTATGGATAGAGCTGTATGGTCTGAGAGACACCTTTCCATTCCTTTCTTCCCCTCTCCTCCTCGAATTTACATATAGTCTGAGAGCCAGTTTCAACATTTCTTATATGTAATTCCTCCATATTTATTTTTGTAACAACATGGTCATTATAAGACTGAGAGCCAGGTGTTATTCTGGTTGACAACAGATTTATATTGATAAGGTCATAGTGCTATAACAGGTTCAGAATACCTGGTATATTATGAAAAAGATAGACTGCTACTAATCATAAAGATGACCTAGTGAGATGCAGACAGTCACATCAAAAAACTGAACACATTATAGCTTTCAGCCAAAGCCTTCCTCAGCCAAGAAAACACACACATATTCACACAAGTTAGCATAGTTCACATGCACATCATCGCTATGAGTGGCAGCTCTGAACAGATTCCTGCATTATGGCTGCACCTGTACCATCGAGGCATGAGAGCCACCTGTACCATCGAGGCATGAGAACCACCTCACCGTGGCAACGTTCATGACTGATTGAACCTACTGGTAATAAGTCTAGCAGCACATCTCTGAATTACTTCAATGTCTTCCCTTAATCTGACCTGGTGGGGCTCCCAGAAGCTCAAGCAGTACTTCATAATGCATCACATGTGTGTTCTATACATGGCTGCCTTATAAATGAACTACCCTTTCCTAGAATTCTCCCAGTAAACTGAAATTGACCAACAGCCTCCCCTACAATTTGCCTTATGTGCTTATCCCATTTCCTATAACTTTGCAGTGTTACTACTAGATATTTAATTGATGTAACTGCAACAACCAGCACACAACCTAAATTCTATCTGAAAATTTCAGGATTGATTTTCCTACTCATTGACGTTAACTAACATTTTCCCACATTTAGAGCAAGCTCCCATCCATCATATGAAATAGAAATTCTATCCAAGTCATCCTGTTTCTTTTGCCGTTACTCCAAGATGACACTTTCTCAAACACTACAGTGTCATGAGCAAACAGTTGCAGAGTTATGCTCAACTTATCTGGCAGGTAGTTTATGTGTATAGAGAACAAGATGGACTATCACAATTCCCTGGGGCACTCTTGATGATACTCTTGCCTCTACTGTGTTCTGTTACTTAAAAATTCTGAAAGACGCTCACATATCTCATAAACTATACCATATGCTTGGACCTTTGTTAAAAGTCTGGAGTGTGGTACTATGCCAAAAGGATTCTGGAAATGTGTGGGTTCAGAATTTGCATTTTGCCCTTCATCCGTGGTTTGCAGGATGTCGTGCAAGAAAAGGGAAAGCTGAGTTTCACATGAGTGATGCTTTCTAAATCTGTGCTGATTTATGGACAGAGACTTTTTTGTCTCAAGGTAATTGGCTATGTTCAGTCACTTGGTACTTTACACTTGGCGAGAGTTTCACGATAAATGCAAGCTATGCTGAAGAGTAGGGTCTGTGAAATAAAATTGGGATACATCCAGACTGGCAACTTTTTTTTTTCTTCCACTTCTTTCAGTTGCTTCTCAACACTGGGGATACCTATTCTCATGTCCTCTATATAGGAGGACATTCCATGCATCTATATAATGTGGAAGAAAGATTGTTTACATGTTTTTATGCTAGCTCTTATTAGTCTAACTTTACCTTTGCACTCTCTAAATGAGTAATACATATCTGAGTGAATATTTCCAAAGATTCTGCCCTGAAAATTGGTTGTTAGAATTTCCTAAGCCAACATCTTTCTTTTGTTTGTCTGCTAGCTTAGATATTATTAGTATTTCTCTTATACTGCCTTTTGATGAAAGCAAGCCTCATATATACTTCTTGTTTTGGCTCTGGGCACTATGTGACTTAACAACTGAGGTCATCAGTCCCCTAGACTACTTAAACCTAACTGACCTAAGGATATCACACACATCCATGACCTAGGCAGGATCCGAACCTGCAACCATAACGGTCGCGCGGTTTGAGACTGTAGTGCCTAGAAATGCTCGGCCACCCTCACTGGCACTTCTTGTTTTCTGCTAGTCATACTTGATATGAACCCTGCAGACCTGAGCTGTGCCCTGTGTATTATGTACAATCATCTCCAAACTGGTCAGGTTTGTCATCAGATTCAAGTTGCACATGATCACTGCTTCAGTCATTTATTCACTCATTAAGTTGCTTGGATACTAAGAAGTGTTAGAACGTTTAGAGATGTGGAATGAGACAAAGTATGCAATACCAAAAGACAAGCAGATCATAAAAACTTATCCTGTATGAAGTATTAATAATAAGCTGCCATTATGCTGCTTAACGCTATTTGTGGTTTAGACAGATAAATTTAAACTGTAAATTAGAGAGATATTTGCTTCTGTGACAAAAGCTACTGCTTGCTCAGTTATATTGACATTGTATTTGAGAGGATTCCTCCAGTACGGCATGAGAGCTTTGACAAAAGCTTTATAAAATGTTGAAATTAAAACCAGGGAAGAGTTCTTCTTGAAATAACATATGCATACCTCAGATCAGAGGGGCTGCATTTTCAGTAAGTGGAAATGTGGCCACCCACTCAATCATATTGCTGAAACAACTGACAATTCAGAGGTAACTGTGAAACTATTGAGCAAAAGAAGCATTTTTGTGTATCAAAATTGCACAGAAGTATAACTAACAGCAAACTGTTGTACTCAGTGGAGCTGGTGTAGCACATAGCTGCATAAATAGCAGGAAGCGAACCACCTACCACCGGTTATTTGTTGCAGTACAAGATAATTGGGTGGCACTGTATGTGTTCACGGGGTATTCTACTACAATACAGGTAGTACAGCCAACACAATATGAAACATGCATAAAACATTTATTAAAAGCATTGATACAAAATGAAATATTCAATTTTGAGTGTGACAAGGTGTGTGGCACTGGAGTCCTAATGCTAACTATTGTAACTTTTGATAGGAACTGTGTAATCTCTATTGTTGTTTTTGGACAGCTGTCTGTGACAGTGACTAAGGTTAGTATTTGAATCTGAAGTTCACTAGGTGCTCAGCATTTAATTGTCTCCACTCACTTATAAATAGTGGCTCGGTATTATGGGAGCAGCTTTTGATAGCTTCAATAGAGATAACTGTAGACTGGAACTGTTGGCAGCTGATGAACTGCAACTGGGACTGTGGAACTGCAACAAGCACTGACTGCGGTGTGTGATGCATCTTCATTTATCTGTGATCTGTGATCGGCAAAAGATTTCCAACTGCACTCTACTTCTGGTAAGAGGAAAGTAGTTCACACTCTCTGTGACAGCTAACGTAAGTTGTGGTTTGTAGGATCTCTAATGGCAGCATAAATTAGTTCAGTATATGGGTGTCATTTATGCAGTGTTTGCTTGGAAATTAAAGGCATCTGGCCAGCAGATTGTCTGGATTGTGATGCCCTCTTATGACAATTTGCTGCAGGAGCAGCAACACCCTAAACTATTTCAAATACCAACATCATGAATCCATTCATGTCAGCTACAGAAGTGGTCACAAAACTTAATCTACAGTGACTGCAAATATTGTCTGCTGAGACCTTGATTCTGCAGGTTTTGGTCACTGTGAGCTTGAAACAAAATGGTTCACTAATTGTGACACTTAGAAGCAGCTCCAGTATTTCCCTGCTGCCAAAACCATCTTGAACTTCAGAAGCAACTCCAGTATTTCCCTGCTGCCAAAACTATCTTGAACTTCAAACTGATAATGAGTCTAAATAAAGAAGATTTCATATGTGCTCTCAATTTCATGGGTTTCAATCCCTAACATAATTAAATATTTGCAACAGATCATGTATCTCCTGACTGACAATGTCCAGAAACTTGATATATAGTATGTATGGATAAAACAGGTTTTACTGGGATAAGGATAACATCCACTATTTTGCATGCTTTTCCACAGATCTCATTGTTGCAACAACACAGTATGGAAGGAAAGCTTGTTGTTTGAGGTTGCATGGGGTTTTGGAGAATCTGTTGAAGATTCATCTGTGACAGACATGAAGAAATTCTCTCAGGCTTTAGAAGCATATATGCTGCCAACCATTCAAGCATCCGGCAGAAGGAATGCAATCTACTCCACATAAGCACAGTAGCTGATGCATTCACTGTCAAAACATTGAACAGACACACAGGTGTACCAGGATTGGAATGGCCTGTAATAGTCCCCAGACATAAATCCAGCTGTCTCTCTTTGGTCATTAATGGTGTGAGACTGGGACTTGCTCCAAGAGTGTACTTCAGAACTTTGCAACTGTGTATTTGCCATGTGAGAAACATTAAGTGACGTCATCTTATTGTTTCCTCTGTCCTCTGAGGACTTTTTTAATAGCTGAACAATGAAGGAAAATGGACATCAATGTAAATAGAGAGAAAGTATATTTTGTTTTAAGTTCTGTCATTTGTATTTTTTTTTTTCTAAAAATGGTACAGTGATTCCCCTATCCTTTGAGCCGCAACAACTCAGACAATGAGAATTCATACTCCTTGTATAAATATGGAAAAAAATGTGCCTTATTTTCAGTTTCTAGTTTAGATTCCTCAAAATTTTACTGTTATTTTATAACGACTCATCACTAAACCCCTTTTTTTGTTTGTAGTTTTTATAATTGTGTTTCATTATATCTTTCAACAATGAAAGATTGTTTACTGGACCCTGGTAGCTAATTTTAAGTTGTCATTATACATTTCATTTTGATATAACCAACAAAAAAATTGGAAATTTTCTGGATGTTGCACACATAGTAATAGCTTATGATGTATGTAAAACAGATATTTGTTTTCCAGGGAAAAATATAGCAGTAAATCACTTTTAAGAATTATTTATTGTAGGAATCTCATCTGTAATATGAGCTTGTGTGTATATTGTTCTTCCACCTCCAGTATCTACTAACAATTTAAAAAGTAGTTGAACAACACTTTTGACTCTCTATTTGACAATTTTATCCACCATGCGCCATGCAATGCTGACAGATGTGATTATCATTTTACTGTCAGTCATGGTTCACAATATTTACATGAATTCTTTACAGAAGAATGGAGAAACTGTTGGAAATCGACCTCAGGAAAGATCAGTTTGGGTTCTGGAGAAATATTAGAACACGCCAGGCAATACTGATGCTACAACTTATCTATCTGGTTAAGCAAAGGTAATCATACGTTTATAGTAAATGTTGATTTAGAGGAAGCTTTTGACAATGTTGACATGAATACACTCTTTGAAATTCTGGTGGTAGCAGGGATAAATTACATGGAGCAAAAGGCTATTTACAGCTTGTACAGAAACTAGATGGTAGCAATAAGAGTTGAAGGGCATGAAAGGGAGGCTGTGGTTGAGAGGGGAGTGAGAGAGGTTTTTAACTTATCCCAGATGTTATTCTGTCTGTTCATTGAACAAGTAGTAAAGGAAACAGTGGAGAAATTTGGAAAAGAAACAAAAGTTCATGAGAAGAAATAAAAGCTCTGAGGTTTGCCAGTGAGTGTCATCGTAATACTGTCACAGACAGCAAAGGACCTGGGAAAACAGATGTATGAAATGAACTGTGTCTTTAAATGAGGTTGCCAATGGCCTTGCTGCAGTTTTAACACCAGTTCCCGTCAGATCACAGAAGTTAAGCAATGTCGGACTGGGCTAGCACTTGAATGGGTGACCAGTTTTAAATGAGGAAAGCATCACCAAAAGTGTAATAAGGATAATGGAATATAGTTGAATTAAATCAGGTGACGCTGAGGGAATTAGATTTGGGAATAAGATACTTAAAGTAGTAGATGAGTTTTGGTATTTGGGCATCTGAGTAAATGGAGATGGTTGAAGTAGAGAGGATATAAAATGTAGACTGCAATGGGAATTGAAGCATTCCTGAAGAAGAGAAATTCGTTAACATTGAATATAGACTTAAGTGTTACAAAGTCTTTTCTGAAGGTATTTGTCTAGAATGTAGCCATGTGTGGAAGTGACACACACACAATAAACAATTTAGGCAAGAAAAGAATAGAAGCTTTTGAAATGTGGTGCTACAGAAGAATGTTGAAGATCTGATGGGTAGATCACGTAACTAATGAGGCGGTACCGAACAGAAATGTGCAGAAAAGAAATCTGTGGCACAAGTTGACTAAAAGATGGAAAGATGGGATCAGTTGATAGGACACATTCTGAGACATCAAGGGGTTAACCAGTTTGCTATTGGAGGGAAATGTTTGGGGCAGAAAATTATAGAGGGAGATAAGAGATGAATACAGTGAGCAGATTCAAAAGTGTGTGGGCTGTAGTAGTTATTCAGAGATGAAGAGGATAGAGTATCATGAACAGCAGCATCAAACCAGTTTTTGGACTGAAGACCACAACAATGTAACAGTAATGGAAATTTCTGGCTGGAACGATGCATAAAATAAGAGATTGGCAACCACTCACCTATAGCAGACTGATGTGTGGTGCACATACACACACACACACACACACACACACACACACACACACACACACAGACACATAATGGTTAACAGTACTCACAAGCTTTTCAGCCAGTAAGTTCTTCATCTAGTAAGAAGTGTAACCCCCCCCCCCCCCCCCCCCCCACACACACACACACAAACACACAAAGTGTACTAGCAGTGATACAGATTCGTAATTTGCTTAGTCTTGCTAAAGAAGATCAGTTTAAGCTGTGGAAAAAAATGTGTTAAGTATAGGACTCTTATCAATAAAGTTGCAGTAAATACATTTGGAAATTACCTTCGTGAAAATAAAAAGACACTAATGTATAGTACTACATACTATGATGCATAGTGTGATAATAGCTATTCAGTAGATGCATACATATACATTTTTGCAATTATAAGTATTACTCAAAAAATCCTTATCACCAGTCCAGTTACTATTTGTTTACTGGACCATGTTTCAAACTTTAAAGATTGCAAGACAGTATTTACAAGATACCATTACCTATAAAAAACATGAGAGATGCTTTACAGACCTATGTTCAAAAGATGAAAGTTGTAACCAGACAAAAGAAAGGGAATGTAGATAAACTATGAAGAAGGGAGCTTTTCATGTGATGATATCACTAAGCAAGTCTTCTTATGGGAGCACTATGACTGTGTGCTCGCCACAGTATCTGATCAACAATTAAAGGCAGTCTGAACACTGGTTAATCCTGTTAACATCACACTTCATATTGTGTCAAGTAACTTATCTGATGATTAGTTTCCTAGGATATTTTGTCAGAATGAGTGAACAAAAAATTATGTGATTACAGGTTATAATTCGAGATGTCCGGAGCCTCAGATATTCCACCAAAAGCATTTGACAATGCTTACATATTTTGAGATCCACTGTTGTGAAAGCAGTAAATCAACTGAGTCTCATACAGCAATTAAAGTAACAAGTATGCACCACTAAAGGATACTATATTAACTAAACCATACAGCCTCATCAACTTCTCTAGATAATTTAAGATACAGATCTGAGTTGCCTTAGCAAACTTTGCCCAAGTCCTGTGGCAGCGATGGAAAAATGAAGTGTGGCCTGTAGTTAGTTAGTTAGTTACATGTTCCATGATTTTGTTTTGTACAAGAGACCATAATTATGTGAATTTAAATTTACATTGGAAATTAATTTGTACATGTGGCTAAATTCTGAACCTCTTTTTTCCCAAAAAGAAAACAAGGTACACAGATGTGATTTAGTAATTCCTACCCACCATCTTTTACACATTACAGTAATATAAATTCTTCTATGGAATAGGAGGCATTGTCAAGGAGAAACTTCCTAAATTTGTTTTCACATTTTACTTTGTTGGCTGTCAGACATTTTATATCACTAGATAAGTGATAAATGTTTGTTGCAACATTGTGCACTCCTTTTTTGCTAAACACAACATTAATGTGGAGTAATGAATGTCATTTTTCATTGTGCTATTGTAATTATATACCTCACAAACTTCATGATGGAATAAATACATTGTGAATCAGTAGTCACAATTCCCAACTCATCAAACAGATGTCTACAAGATGATTGTGGGTAAGCATCACGTATTATTATTACTGCATTTTTTTTGCACAATGCAGACTTTCTTTTTAAAGATGAGTTAGCCCAGAACATTATTCCATATGACATTATTGCACAAAAATATGTCAACTTATTGATTTCTCTCTCCCCACAATCTGCATTGTTTCTTAGTTCAAATGTGGCTTAACTAAGTTGCTTCAGGAGTTCCAAAATGTGTTTTATTACAATTTAAATCCTCACCAATATGGACTCCTAACATATTTGAAGTTACCACCACATTTATTATTTCCTCACCATGAGTTACATTTATCACTTGTATAGTACCCCTGCATCTGCAGAACTGAATGTATTGTGCCTTTTTAAAATTGAGGGTGAGACCATTCGTAGAAAACCAGTCAATGATGCTTTTAAGAACTTTGTTTACCATTTCTTTTGTTTTTGCACATATGCTTGGCTTGATTGCAATGCTAGTGTAATCTGTAGTAGAAGTAGAAGTTTTTGTCTCATAACATACAATTTTGAGCCATTGACTTAAAAGTACAGGAGACTCGTCAAAATATAAAAGCTTGTTTCCAATTTTCCTTATAACACCAGTAATATAATATACAGTACTGAATAATTACTCAATTAAGCAATTAATTTTTCTTCAAAAGTAACAAACTTTTAAGATAAACAATCCTAAGTACTTGCTCTCTCCTGCTCAAATTTTCAAGTTGTCATTTATGAATTCTTCTACTGAATAGTAGCATTTCTGCAACAGTTTCTCATACAAGGAGTTTTTCAGTGTTTCTAAATTTATGCTGAGCAATTCTCTCTATTTCAGGTTGTTATAAATTTTCATACCCACATAATGTGGAGTTTGAGCATAAAGTTTTAAATGGTGGTTGGGGTAGCATAAAATGATTTTGATTTCTGAAGTTGTAATCATGTTGAAAATGATTTGTTACAAATAAATCAGCATCACTGTGTACAAAGATAATCAGCTCATAGGTATAGTGAGGGAACACTTGGTATACTCATATTTTTAGGAGTGGGTGACATGATTTTTTTCGCCCTACATTGTGCATATTTCTAATGATGGTTTTCTGAAGTTTTAGTATTCGATACATATGGTTTGAGTTACCCCAAAATACAATTCCATAACTTATTACTGACTGAAAGTAGCTGTGATGTACTACTTTTCTTATGCTCATTCTGGTAGCAAAAAGAAATAATTCTGCTAGTTCTGTATTGGTCAGAAGATAGTTTACATACATTAGGAACAATAGTGGACAAAAATTAAACCTTAAGGAACCTCATACATTTTTTCTCCCCAGCTAGGATTATGTCCCCAGACTATATTGCTTGAATTACTAAGTACAACTTCTTGCATTCTTTTGGTTAGATATGGTATTACCCGTTGGTTGGCTGTACCATCAATCCCATAAAACTTTAATTTACCTTGAGAATACTGTGATTCACACAATATTTCTTGGCATTTTGACCTTATGGTGACAGTTACTGTATAGTTTCTTCATAGCACTGTGCATTGATTGTGGTTCCATTTTCAAGGAAGTCAATAATTGGAGAGCTTGTGAAGTCAAAGAAGGAGCTAACTATTGCCTTATTGGAACTTAGGTGAACAGTTTTGGATTTCTTTGGCTGGTGCCAGGTGGGCTATTTCCACTGTTGGCTTTGTGTTTGCCCTCGAGCTAGAAATAGTGGCACCATGGAAGATCACTATGACCTCCTCCTTGACCTGCAGGTGCTCTCTGTTTGTCGAGTTCCTTCAGTGTGGGACCACAGTTAATGTGTGGAGAATTGAGCACACTTTGCAGAAACTATGATGGGCCATAAAAAGTTTCAGAGAATCATCCTGTTGCAAGATTGTGCTCATCCTTCACAGCCAACTGGACAGGGCTACGCTTCAGAAATTTGGTTAGAAGACAGTGCAGCATCATCCGCATACCCAAGATCATTCACCACATGGTTTTTACGTCTTTGGTGACCTGAAGAAAGACGTGCCAGGATGTCGCTTTTAGTAAGACAAGGAAGTGCAAGGGTGGATGCAGTTGTGGATCTGTCAGAAGCCAACAGCATTCTACAAAAATAGGAATTGATAGTCTCATCTCTCAGTGACAAAAATGTCTTTACACACGTGGTGATTACTTTTGAATGTAACTATTCCATGGTTCTGTTGTAGCAGATGTTCAGTCTTCCTTTGACTGTCCAGTCACAATAATGTGACTACCCCCATGTTCGACATCAGTAGAACAAAGCTCATTGCCGTGTTAACACACATACAGGTGAAAAGACTTGCAATTGACCACCCCAATGAACCAAGGGGCTACCAATAGTGTATCCTCAATGACTGGTCAGCAAATGTAGCTGTGCACACTATACTATACTATGGTGATGCATCTCATAGTGCCTACAACTGGCAACACAGCAATCTCCCGCATCTGGGCGGGCATGTGCGAGCCACCAAGATAAAAGAATTGAACTATAGCTTTCAAGCACTTACTCTTTTTCTAGAAAAAAGTGCACACATTCATACCCACAACCATACAGCACCCAACCATACACTCCCTTACCATAAAAAGACTGATTATTGATAACTGATTAATGGAAGCAGTTGCCTGAGCTAATGGAGATGGGGTGGGGGGAGGGAAAATCCCAAGAAGGGAGTAGCAGGAAAGAGGCACGACTTGGGACAGATGACTCTGTGACTGCACAACAAGATGGAAAGGGAACAACAGAAGGAAATGTAGGAAGAAAGAGAGGGGTGAAAATGGAGAAAGGTGAAGATGAAGATGGAGAAATGGAGGATGGAGAGAGAGGGGGGTTGGAAAGGAGGGGGGAAGAGAGGGAGAGGGGGCAGAGAGACTGCATGGTGGGGAGGGGGGCGGAGAATGTGGGGTGATAGAAGCCAGTGCACGATCTGGATGGAGGAGGAGTGATGTGGAAAGAATAGAGCAAGATAAGGTGAGGCAGTGGGAAGGAGTTAGTGGATGTTTAGGCTGGAAGGGTTGCGAGAGTGATGGAATATGACTTACCATCTTTGCTCAAGTGTAAGAACACCCCCTTTGGTTTAAGAGTCTCCTTGAGAAAAATTTATTTTTGAACATACTCTGACTAATCAATATTACAAACTTTTATTGATGTAAAGGATCTGTCTAAGAAGTTAACATTATACTTATTCTGAACTTCGGCTATGCCTATTTATTGTCTACATTTTGATAATACACTGAGAAATAAAATAAACGAAAAGAAATTGTTTTCATTAATTTTTATCTTCACTGCCTTTTTTGGTCATTTAACCTGTTGCCTGTGGTATCACTACTTTTAATATATATGTGGTGTCCGGTCTTTTGGACATGTCCGAAAGAATGAGTGTAGATGCACACCAGGCTCAAACTCTTATGGGAATTGGCAAATTGCCATGAGTAATGAACATAATGGGCAAGGGACACTACATTCATAGTGTGCAGATAGGTTGAGAATTTGGGTCTGATGGGAAGTGTGGTTGCATAGTCTGTGGAGTTACGGTGACTGCTGTGTCTGGATGACTCATGGTCAGCACACCTTCTAGTAAGCAGGAGACGCAGGTTTGAATCATGGTCTGGCACAAATTTTCAACCTTCCCCATTGATTTAAACAGATGCCCACTCACAGCCAATGTCTATAATTCCTTTGTGTCTTATTACAAGGGTGGTTTGGAAAATTCTCAGAACAGAATGGAACAAAATTACTTATGTCACTTAAAAGTTTTTTATCTTTCAATGTAGTCTCCTCGTAAATTAATGCGCTGGTCTGACGATGTTCCAGTGCCTTGATCCCATCTCGAAAATGAGTTTCCTCCGGGCCTGCAAAATACCATATTTACTCGAATCTAAGCCACACTCGAATCTAAGCTGCACCTGAAAAATGCAACTTGAAATCAAGGGAAAAAAAATTTTTCTCGAAACTAAGCCACACCTGAAATTTGGGACTCAAAATTCAAGGGGAGAGGAAAGTTTTAGACCACACCTCCAAATCGGAACGAAGTTGGTCCATTGTAACACGAGACAGAATTTAGGTTGAATGAATGAAGATACAGCTGCAGTAGTTTGGTTCGAGTTGTAAGCTTAACAGTTAAGCTTTACCAAGTAGCTATTGCTACGTATCAGGTGCTCCGGCCGTGTTTGTACAGGTACCCTTCCTTTTTCACGTGCTTCATCTGGTTTGAATCGATTGCTTATTTTGCTTTGATCTGATAAGTGTTGTTCTCTTTATTATAGGTGTTTACGTCACTCTAAGCTGAAAATGTATTATTGTACTGTGTCGTGCATTGTTTGTCGCATTCTGATAATGAGCGCCAGTATTTATCTTTGTGCCTGCAAAGCATGCCTGTACAGTGCTACATATATTCGATGGCAGAAGTTAGTTGTGGCAGCAGATACCAACATTTTTCAGAACTTCTGCTTCTTTGCTCTCGATTCTAAGCTGCAGGTGGATTTTTGGTTGTGAAAACCGGAAAAAAAGTGTGGCTTGGATTCGAGTGAATATGGCAGTTGTCAACTCTGGCTATCAATTCTTCGTTTGAAGTGAATCTTCCTCCACCAAGAAAAAATTTCAGTTTTGGAAGAGATGGAAGTCTGACGTATGGAAGTCTGACGTAGCCTTATCAGATGAATAAGGCAGGTGTGGCAACAGTTCATACCTTAGTTCATGCAGTTTTGCCATGGCAGTGGTACATGTGTGCGGACGTGCATTGTCTTGATGGAAGATGTCTTTCTTCCTTGCTAAACCTGGCCTTTTATCACGTATCTTTTGTTGCAGTTTGTCCAGGAGTAGTTGTTTGCCCAGTGGGGAGATAATCTACAAACAGAATCCCCTTCGCATCCCAGAACACTGATGCCATGGCCTTTCCCCCAAAGGATTTGTCTTTGCTTTCTTTGATGGCAGAGTGCTCCCTGCCGCCGTTGGATAAGCAGCTGCAGCAGCAAGTCGTATAACCCTAGCTTACTTGTTTGTTAGATAGTTTAATTAATTTCTTTGCGTGTTTTTGGGTACTTGCATTGTTTAATACATATATTTCGGGCGTATTATAGTATTTGACAGTTGTAGCATCACGCTTTAGTGTTTACTTCGTAGATTTTTATTTAAATTGGGTGTGAGTTTCGTATAGGAGGTGCAATTTCGAGTTTTAGTTACTGTAATCGTAAATTCAGCAGATTGTAGCGCAGTCGTTAGGCATTTGTACAGGTTAGTTGATACATTCTTTGCGTGTTTCGCTTGCGTTATCTAGGCACGGACTCGTGTTTCAGTAACTGTTGTTCAACATCGATTAGAATGGACAGGGACTGTGATTGCTGTGTTCGGATGAGGGCTGACTTGGCTTCCCTTCGCTCACAGCTGCAATCGGCTCTGACTTCGGTCGCGCAGCTTGAGGCTGTTGCCAATGGGCACCACTGTGGGGAGCCGGACTTGGGTATCACGGGGATATCAACCTCGTCCCGACTGTCCCCAGATCGGCCTGCCGCTGTGGTTGCCCCGGTTGCTGCCCGCAGTGGGGCTGAGCCCTCGCCTGTGGTTGATTGGGAGGTCGTTCCAAGGCGTGGCAGGCAGCGAAAGGCGTCCCCGGAGGCTGATCAGAAAGCCTCCCCGGTGCGTCTGACAAACCAGTTTCAGGCACTGTCTCTGGCTGAGCCAGATTCAGCTGCCTGCCCTGTTTCAGAGGATCATTCTCAGCCTTCAAAGTCCGGGCAATCGCAGAGGGTGGCCTTACCTGGTAGTTGGGAGCTCCAATGTTAGGTGCGTAATGGGGCCCCTTAGGGATACGGCGGCTAAGGAGGGGAAGAAATCCAGTGTGCACTCCGTGTGCATTCCAGGAGGAGTCATTCCTGATGTAGAAAGGGTCCTTCCGGATGCCATGAAGAACACAGGGTGCAGCCAGCTGCAGGTGGTGGCACATGTCGGCACTAATGATGTGTGTTGCTTTGGATCTGAGGAAATTCTCTCTGGATTCCAGAGGCTATCTGATTTGGTGAAGGCTGCCGGTCTTGCTTACGAGATGAAGCCAGAGCTCACCATCTGCAGCATCGTTGACAGAACCGACTGCGGACCTTTGGTGCAGAGCCGGGTGGGGTGTCTGAATCAGAGGCTCAGACGGTTTTGCGACCGTATTGGCTGCAGATTTCTTGACTTGCGCCATAGGGTGGTGGGGTTTCGGGTTCCGCTGAATAGGTCAGGAGTTCACTACACTCAGCTGGCGGCTACACGGGTAGCGGAGGCTGTGTGGCATGGACTGGGCGGTTTTTTAGGTTAGAAGGCCTCGGGAAAGTACGGGGTGGGCTGCAATGTCAAAGGGTGCATGGCAATTACAGGACGTGCTTGGATCAAGGAACAGTCGGAATTATAGTTGTAAATTGTTGTAGTTGCGCTGGAAAAGTCCCTGAGCTTCAAGCGCTAATAGAAAGAACAGAAGCTGATATCGTTATAGGTACAGAAAGCTGGCTAAAGCCTGAAATAAGTTCTGCAGAAATTTTTACGAAGTCTCAGACGGTGTTCAGGAAAGATAGATTAGGCAGAATTGGTGGTGGAGTGTTTGTGTCTGTCAGTAGTGGTTTATCTTGTAGTGAAGTCGAAGTAGATACTCCGTGCGAATTGGTATGGATGGAGGTTATACTTAACAGCCGAATTAAGTTAATAACTGGCTCCTTCTACCGACCCCCAGACTCCGATGATACAGTTGCGGAACAGTTCAGAGAAAGTTTGAGTCTCGTAACAAATAAATACCCCACTCATACGGTTATAGTTGGTGGGGACTTCAACCTACCCTCGGTATGTTGGCAAAAATACATGTTCAAAACCGGTGGTAGGCAGAAAACGTCTTCCGAGATTGTCCTAAATGCTTTCTCCGAAAATTATTTCGAGCAGTTAGTCCACGAACCCACGCGAATTGTAAATGGTTGCGAAAACACACTTGACCTCTTAGCCACAAACAATCCAGAGCTGATAGAGAGCATCATGACTGATACAGGGATTAGTGATCACAAGGTCATTGTAGCTAGGCTCAATACCATTTCTTCCAAATCCATCAGAAACAAACACAAGATAATTTTATTTAAAAAAGCGGATAAAGTGCCACTAGAAGCCTTCCTAAAAGACAATTTCCATTCCTTCCGAACTGACTATGCGAATGTAGACGAGATGTGGCTCAAATTCAAAGATATAGTAACAACAGCAATTGAGATATTCATACCTCATAAATTGGTAAGAGATGGAACGGATCCCTGTGGTACACAAAAAAGGTCCGAACGCTGTTGCAGAGGCAACGGAAAAAGCATGCGAAGTTCAGAAGAACGCGAAATCCCGGAGATGGGCTAAAATTAACAGACGCGCGAAATTTGGCATGTACTTCGATGCGAGATGCCTTTAATAGGTTCCACAACGAAACATTGTCTCGAAATTTGGTAGAAAATCGGAAGAAATTCTGGTCGTATGTAAAGTACACAAGCGGCAAGACGCAGTCAATACCTTCGCTGCGCAGTGCTGATGGTACTGTTATCGACGACTGTGCCGCTAAAGCGGAGTTATTGAACGCAGTTTTCCGAAATTCCTTCACCAGGGAAGACGAATGGAATATTCCAGAATTTGAAACACGAACATCTGCTAGTATGAGTTTCTTAGAAGTAGATACCTTAGGGGTTGCGAAGCAACTCAAATTGCTTGATACGGGCAAGTCTTCAGGTCCAGATTGTATACCGATTAGGTTCCTTTCAGATTACGCTGATACTATAGCTCCCTACTTAGCACTCATATACAACCGCTCGCTCACCGAAAGATCTGTACCTACAGATTGGAAAATTGCGCAGGTCGTACCAGTGTTCAAGAAGGGTAGTAGGAGTAATCCATTTAACTACAGACCTATATCATTGACGTCGGTTTGCAGTAGGGTTTTGGAGCATATACTGTATTCAAACATTATGAATCACCTCGAAGGGAACGATCTATTGACACGTAATCAGCATGGCTTCAGAAAACATCACTCTTGTGCAACGCAGCTAGCTCTTTATTCGCACGAAGTAATCGCCGCTATCGACAGGGGATCTCAAGTTGATTCCGTATTTCTAGATTTCCAAAAAGCTTTTGACACCGTTCCTCACAAGTGACTTCTAATCAAGCTGCGGAGCTATGGGGTATCGTCTCAGTTGTGCGACTGGATTCGTGATTTCCTGTCAGGAAGGTTGCAGTTCGTAGTAATAGACGGCAAATCATCGAGTAAAACTGAAGTGATATCAGGTGTTCCCCAGGGAAGCGTCCTGGGACCTCTACTGTTTCTGATCTATATAAATGACCTGGGTGACAATCTGAGCAGTTCTCTTAGACTGTTCGCAGATGATGCTGTAATTTGCCGTCTAGTAAGGTCATCTGAAGACCAGTATCAGTTGCAAAGCGATTTAGAAAAGATTGCTGTATGGTGTGTCAGGTGGCAGTTGACGCTAAATAACGAAAAGTGTGAGATGATCCACATGAGTTCCAAAAGAAATCCGTTGGAATTCGATTACTTGATAAATAGTACAATTCTCAAGGCTGTCAATTCAACTAAGTACCTGGGTGTTAAAATTACGAACAACTTCAGTTGGAAGGACCACATAGATAATACTGTCGGGAAGGCGAGCCAAAGGTTGTGTTTCATTGGCAGGACACTTAGAAGATGCAACAAGTCCACTAAAGAGACAGCTTACACTACACTCGTTCGTCCTCTGTTAGAATATTGCTGCGCGGTGTGGGATCCTTACCAGGTGGGATTGACGGAGGACATTGAAAGGGTGCAAAAAAGGGCAGCTCGTTTTGTATTATCACGTTATAGGGGAGAGAGTGTGGCAGATATGATACACGAGTTGGGATGGAAGTCATTACAGCATAGACGTTTTTCGTCGCGGCGAGACCTTTTTACGAAATTTCAGTCACCAACTTTCTCTTCCGAATGCGAAAATATTTTGTTGAGCTCAAACTACATAGGTAGGAATGATCATAAAAATAAAATAAGAGAAATCAGAGCTCGGACAGAAAGGTTTAGGTGTTCGTTTTTCCCGCTCGCTGTTCGGGAGTGGAATAGTAGAGAGATAGTATGATTGTGGTTCGATGAACCCTCTGCCAAGCACTTAAATGTGAATTGCAGAGTAGTTATGTAGATGTAGATGTAGATGTAGATGTAGATGTAGAATCAGCATTTTTCCACTACTTTGACTGTCGTTTTGACTCTGGGTTACAGTAGTGCACCCAAGTTTCACGTGTGGTCACAAACCAATGCAAAAAAACATGTTCAGTTCCCCTAAAATGGGCCAGTGTCCAATATATCCATTCTCATGCGTTTTTGATCCAGCAACAAGAGTTGTGGCACCCATCTTGCAGATAATTTTTTTTATTTCTAATTCTTTAATTAAAATGTGATATAACCTTTCAGATGACATATTGCAAGCATGAGCAACTTCACACATTTTCAATTGGCGATCCTCCATGACCATTTTGTGCTCTTTTGCAGTGACTTCTGAATATCTTGACGGACCAATCCACGGATCATCATCTAAGCTCCCCTGACCAAATTTAAATTCATTTCTCCACTTGGTAACAGTTGAATATGAAGAGGCAGAGCCCCAGTGTATTCTGGAAATCGGCATGAATGTCCTTTCCTTTCATACCTTTCTTTATGAAATACTTAATGACTGCTCGAGTCTTGATTTTTTACCATCTTCGCAGATCACTATGTGGAGCAACAACAGAGCCACGTCACTGCAACAGCTCTCTTCCAAGAACAATGACGGGACACGTGTTTACAGGCAACAGTTCAATGAATATCACGTAAACAACTTGTTGCCCTAGCACTGACCTCTCGTGGTGATTCTGAGAACTTTTCAAACCACTCTCGTACTTTTAATCGTTATCATTGTCATCCTAGCAGGACTGCTGTGAAACTTATATCGCCAGTGTCACAAATTCTTTCCAACATGTTTCAATTTCTGAGGTTATCATTAGTTTACCATCCATGAACACATCTGGTTCTTTTGTTATTTCTTTTCCTCTCTGAGTACATAGTGTATTTTTCTTCTGTCATGAGTATGTCACAGTTTCTCTTGCTTCCAGAATTATTGTCTGTAGATACATTTTTGGAAGCAAAAATATTGGGGCTAGAAAATTAAGACAATGGAATTTGGAAGAAATTAATTGGAACATTCTGCAATGTGAAAGTTTTGAATGATGGAGTCTTTAAACAGGGGGTGCTATAAATGGTTTATAATACTTTGTTCGATGGAGTCTGGCGGTGTGGGAAGACTCGCGTCAGTGGCGGGCTTGATAGTAATGGGGTGCCAAAATGTCTGGGAATGGAACAGTCTTGCAAAGACGAGCTGCCGAGAGCACAGCCGGGAGATTTCACCTTGTCGAAGTGGAGGAAGAGACTGCTTGAGCAATGTTGAGGCATGCATGGCATCTGGCAAGTCTGGGAGTGTAGGCTCGACTTTTGGCAGAAGTGACCAGCATTGGTGCTGGGTGCTGGCAGAAATGACCAGCGTTGGTGCTGGGTGCATACGGTGGTACCTTAGCCTGTAGGCACTGTGCGGATCACAGGTTTTCATTCACCTCAACCTGTTGTCAGCTGCTACAGGTGTAGGGTAATGGAAGGATTTGCCACGGGGAACAACGAGGACTTTCAATAAGCTATGTCAATTAGAAAACAAACAAGTTTTTGCAGGTTCGCATTTTGATGCGCTCATGGTTCACAACTATTGTATGCCTTTAAATAAAATGTTTCCAAGTGATGTAAACCAACTATTGTCATCTGAAGTCAGTAAACTGAACTGTGAATAATAAGGCTCAACAAGGTACAGCATTAATAAGAAATTTGTTATTTTATATATACTGCTGGTGAGAAAACATCAGATAAGAGAAAGAACCAGGTACGTGGGTGGAAGACTTGCACTGTGAGAGTTCTATACAAATTTAATTGTGTCTATAGATGATGACGACAATGATGATGATGATTTCATGTGGCTCAGTGGCTGGTTCCAGTCTTTCTATTGGATGCCGCTTCAGTGACTTTCGCATCCCCAACCACTCGCTGAATAAAGCAGAAGCATTGAATCGTTGTCTGACACACAAAAAAGAAAGAAAATTTGCAGTGCAGTGGTTATGAGGTGGGTAGAGGGGGTGAGGCAGCAGGCAGGGAGAGGGGTTGCCCCACCTCATAGCAAGTTTTCATTTGTGCCTGTTGACAACTTAATGTTTCTGCTTCTTTGGGGAGTCATCTCCTTTACTCCCACAGTATTTACATTCTTCCAGAACTTGCCTACTATAATTAACAGTATTTCCCTACTATGATTGGAATATCATGAAACATCAGGGCTGCTGGATCAGGTAAGTAAGTCCAAATGGGAAGCAGATGAAAAGCATAGTGCCAGCATGATGTCAGACACTTACATCGCACCTTGGGGGGGGGGGGGGGGGGGGGGGAATACTTTTCTGCATTTTGGATCCTGCTGTCTGATGTCGAACACGATATCTGATACCGTCCCAGTTTCATGACATGCTTTTCTGTGCCATTGGACATGGCAGCAACAGGAGTCCTTACTTTCCAATAAAGAAACTATCTCTGATTGATCTGCTTACAAGTTCAATATTTGCAGTGTTAATTTTTTTTTTTGAACTGTTGAGGTTTTTTCCCTCCCCATGTGATTATTGCTCTCCTAACTCGTATTTTAAATTCATATAAGGCTGTCAATTGTGAATGTTACACAACTACACCTCTCTGCCCTCAATAAATTAGTTATTTATGAAAGGTACATACGTACTACATTTGCATTAGAGAGCAGCAGTTTTCAAATTTCTGTTGCGACATCCATTATAGGTTTATATGAGTTCTGTAAATCTCTTAAGGGTTGTGATTGTAAAGATCAGTGAAAAAATCGAATTTCAGTTTTCTACTATGTCTCGTGCACCAATTCATTTTTCACTGCAGGATGTTTAGTTTTCAGTGGCCATTTGAGCACAAATATGTTTTATTTGGACTTTTAATAAGATGGATTGGAAGGGGACACACAGCTCTCCTGACAGGTTTGTTTAATGTACACTGAACTTCTCTGCTCAGACAAATAAATCTGTAGAAATCTTTGGCATGTGAAGCTATTATTATTTCTTTCCTTTCTCAGACATTATGTCTGGTTAAGAATGGAAAGTGACGCAGACCTTGACCAAGCGTGACTTCTTTTTAACTGTACGGTATATGTTACATTGCATTTAGGAACTTTTAGGTAATTGAACATGTATCAATAATTACAGATTTCTGTAGTTGTATATATACGTTTGGATGTAGCTGTATTGTGTTGATGTACTGGTGGATTTTGTGTGGTATGACTCCTGTAGTTGATAGTATAATTGGTATAATGTCAACTTTATCCTGATGCCACATGTCCTTGACTTCCTCAGCCAGTTGGATGTATTTTTCAATTTTTGCTCCTGTTTTCTTCTGTATATTTGTTGTATAGGGTATGGATATTTCGATTAGTTGTGTTAATTTCTTCTTTGTATTGGTGAGTATTATGTCAGGTTTGTTATGTGGTGTTGTTTTATCTGTTATAATGGTTCTGTTCCAGTATAATGTATATTCAGCATTCTCCAGTACATTTTGTTGGGCATACTTGTATGTGGGATCATGTTGTTTTATTAGTTTTGTTGTATGGCAAGTTGTTGATGTATTATTTTTGCTACATTGTCATGTCTTCTGGTGTATTCTGTATTTGCTAGTATTGTACATCCGCTTGTGATGTGATCTACTGTTTCTATTTGTTGTTTGCAAAGTCTGCATTTATCTGTTGTGGTATTGGGATCTTTAATAATATGCTTGCTGTAATATCTGGTGTTTATTGTTTGATCCTGTATTGCAATCATGAATCCTTCCGTCTCACTGTATATATTGCCTTTTCTTAGCCATGTGTTAGATGTGTCTTGTCGATGTCTGGCTGTGTTAAATGATACAGGTGCTTGCCATGTAGTGCTTTCTTTTTTCAATATACTTTCTTCATATCTGTTGATGTTACGTGATCTGAAGGGTTGTAAAAGTGGTTATTAAATTGCAGTGGTTTAGCCAATGTGTTTATATGAGTGATTGCTTTGGTATTTTGCTAGTTTCTGCCCATTCTATAAAGAATTTTCTTAAATTGTCTACTTGTCCATAATGTATGTCGATAAATACCCTTCCTCCTTCCTTTCTGCTTAATGTGAATCTTTCTGTTGCTGAATGTATTCTATATTTGTCGCATTGTGATCAGGTAAGTGTATTGAGTGCTTCTAGGTCTGTGTTACTCCATTTCACTACTCCAAATGAGTAGGTCAATATTGGTATAGCATAAGTGTTTATAGCTTTTGTCTTGTTTCTTGCTGTCAATTCTGTTTCCAGTATTTTTGTTAGTCTTTGTCTATATTTTTCTTTTAGTTCTTCTTTAATTATTTTATTATTATTAGTAGTAGTAGTAAGTAACTTGTTACCATTGTGAACAGGACATGATCAATTTCCTTTCCTTTTATTGTGCGTTCTTAGCTTGTACTTGGTCTAAAGATTTAGTCAACAATAGGATAATAAGCCTTAATTTTAAACTTCTCATGTAGACATTGGATCCTTAGGAATAGGTATTTGTGCCTGAAGTATTGATCCTGACTATCCTTTATTACAGGTGTGGTGGATACCAGAGGCACAAATGAAACAAGTGTGACAACCATTCAGTCATCTCCTGCAGACACAGGGCCGTCTAGCCGTTACATGACTGTCGGCAATGAGACTTCCCACGAGCTGAGTGACGCGACTTTGGGCACACGCAGCTCTGAAGTGACTAGCAGTGCATCTGCAGAGCACAGCTCCAACACTGCCGACTCAAGTCCTCTGTTCAACGCTTCTCACATGGAGAGCACCCGAGCCGGAACATCCGGTACTACGGTCGGCATGTCAGCTCCGAGTTCCGGTTATGGTAATGTGAGCACGGTTGAAATGGCGCCCACGAGCTCGAGCACAGTTCTCAGCACTCGAACTTCGAATAGTAGCACCGGCACACCAGTTGGCATTCCCACTTCAGTTGGAAGCACCAGTGCACCGACTGGGATTTCCTCTGCGAATGTAAGCACCAGTGCGTCGACTGGCATTCCCTCTTTGATAGGAAGCACCAGTGTACCAACTGCTATTCCCTCTTTGAATAGAAGCACCAGTGTGTCGACTGCCTCTCCTGTGTCTAACGGAAACACCGGCACGCTGGCGAGTTACACTTCGAGTGGAACAGTGTCACATTCTGGCAGTACTCACACCGTACCGGTGGACGTCGACACGCTATTAGCTTCCCGGACTGTGAGCATGGCTACATCGTCTAGCAACCCTGTCATTTCCAGCAGTGCTGCACCCGGAAACAGTGCTGAAACATCTTTCGAGGTGACAGACAGCGAGGTCGATGGCAGCTCAGTCTCGGTAGTAAATGTCACGGCGGACGCACATGGTCCGGCAGTAACTACGGCTCCGAGTAGAGGGGCGTCGCACGTAATGACTACCACAGTAGAGACCGCAGTTCCCACGGATGCGATCACTGCTCTGCCACTTACTGGTGGAAGTGTGTCTGCCAGCCACTCCAATCGTGGCAACAGATACGCTACCGCTGTCTTCATTCCGTCCACCTCGCAGGTTGCAAATGGTCGAAGTGGGAGCCCATATCCGGGGTAAGTATGACGTTATTCATATGAAGTTTACTGACACATTGATAGAGGTCCTCTGAAGTTACGTTGGTGATTGCTGAGAACTTGAAATGCACTTAAAATAATTTTACACAGCACTGTTCTTAATAGATTGTCGTATCGTTTATTTTTGCTGTCCTTGCCAACGGTGACCAATTTAGTATCGTTACTGGACTCAGAAAACTATACTGAGATGAAGACACTAGCCCTGGATGTCAAGAGTTAGACGGTTTTGTAGCCACATTGCGTGATGTGCAGATACCACATTAGTGGCGGTTTAGGGTAGGAGGAAAGAGAATGTACGTTCCTCAGCAAGTTGTGTTTATGTATCTAAACTCTCCAGTTTATGTATAGCCTTGTTTATAAATTACTCTTGACTTGTTATTCCAGTTGTGTTTGGACACAAAGACAGTTCTTTCAGATTCATGTTTGGTTTCCTTTTAGAGTGTCCTCACTGGACTTTTTTATGGCTAATGTCATCCACTCATTCTTTTTCAGTCTCATACCATTTTCCAGGGCAACTATAATCGCACAGCCTACATGGGTACAGTGTTACAAAAGTGATGATGAGGGTGTCTCTTGCAAAGTACATCTATCTACATCTACATTTATACTCCGCACGCCACCCAACGGTGTGTGGCGGAGGGCACTTTATGTGCCACTGTCATTACCTCCCTTTTCTGTTCCAGTCGCGTACATTTTGTGGGAAGAACGACTGCCGGAAAGCCTCCGTGCGTGCTCGAATCTCTCTTAATTTTATGTTCGTGATCTCCTTGGGAGGTATAAGTAGGGGGAAGCAATATATTGGATACCTCATCCAGAAACGCACCCTCTCGAAACCCGGCGAGCAAGCTACACCGCGATGCAGAGCACCTCTCTTGCAGAGGGTGCCACTTGAGTTTGCTAAACATCTCCGTAACGCTATCACGCTTACCAAATAACCCTGTGACGGAACACGCTGCTCTTCTTTGGATCTTCTCTGTCTCCTCCGTCAACCCGATCTGGATCTGATCCCACACCGATGAGCAATACTCAAGTATAGGTGAACAAGCCACCTCCTTTGTTGATGGACTACATTTTCTAAGGACTCTCCCAATGAATCTCAACCTGGTACCCGCCTTATCAACAATTATTTTATATGATCATTCCACTTCAAATCGTTCCGCACGCATACTCCCAGACATTTTACAGGAATAACTGCTACCAGTGTTTGTTCTGCTATCATATAATCATACAATAAAGAATCCTTCTTTCTATGTATTCGCAATACATTACATTTGTCTATGTTAAGGGTCAGTTGCCACTCCCTGCACCAAGTGCCTATCCACTGAAGATCTTCCTGCATTTCACTACAATTTTCTAATGCTGCAACTTCCCTGTATCCTACAGCATCATCCGCAAAAAGCTGCATGGAACTCCAGACGCTATCTACTGGGTCATTTGTATATATTGTGAAAAGCAATGGTCCCTTAACACTCCCCTGTGGCACACCAGAGGTTACTTTAACACCTGTAGCTGGTAATACTGGAGCAACAGTTCATGGAGCTTTTGCAGTGTTAAATAATGCTGTAGGAATAACAGCAGGAACAAATGCTGTTGCAACAGCAACTACAGCTGGAGCAGATCCAGAAACTGATCAAGCAGAACATGAAGCATATCTGAAATGTGGACATGCACTGCACAGCCTGGAGGCTAAAAACCTGTGGAGCAACTTCCAACCCCATCCCTGCTAGTTGCATCATCGTATAACACTGTTGAGAGATGGGAAAAATACCTGAGCTTAGATTCATGTTAGATTGAAAGGTAAGAAACATATCAGATGCCTCGGTCCAGAGAGCTCTGTTACTGACTGGTAGTAGTAGCCTTTATGAAAATATGTAAAAACTGTGTCCATGCTAGAACCTTGAAGCATTTAAATTTATGGAATTGTGCAGTTTGCTGAGTGAGAGTCTGTGCCATCAAACTTGCATTGTGGCAGCGTGATTGCAGTTTAACTAGTAAGGGAAGCATAGTGGCCAGTATTACATGCCCTGGGTAGCAGATTTGCAAGACCTTGCCCATAAATGCAAGTTTGATCGTACAAAATGTGGCGTCTCGTATGCTGATCCCTTAATAGGAGACATAACTGTCAGATTATCACTGGCCAACAAGGTTCAGATTAGAGCTTTCGAATTGTCACACCCCAAGTTGAGCACATGTACATCTACATCCACACTCTGCCAACTAGTGCAAAGTGTGACCAAGGGTTTGTCCCATTGTTACCAGTTGTTGGGATTTGTTCCCATTCCATTCACATATGGACCGATGGAAGAATGATTCCAGAATGAGATTTTCACTCTGCAGCGGAGTGTGCGCTGATATGAAACTTCCTGGCAGATTAAAACTGTGTGCCCGACCAAGACTCGAACTCGGGACCTTTGCCTTTCGCGGGCAAGTGCTCTACCAACTGAGCTACCGAAGCACGACTCACGCCCGGTACTCACAGCTTTACTTCCGCCAGTATCCGTCTCCTACCTTCCACACTTTACAGAAGCTCTTCTGCGAGACATGCAGAACTAGCACTCCTGAAAGAAAGGATACTGTGGAGACATGGCTTAGCCAAAGCCTGGGGGATGTTTCCAGAATGAGATTTTCACTCTGCAGCGGAGTGTGCGCTGATATGAAACTTCCTGGCAGATTAAAACTGTGTGCCCGACCAAGACTTGAACTCGGGACCTTTGCCTTTCGCGGGCAAGTGCTCTACCAACTGAGCTACCAAAGCACGACTCACGCCCGGTACTCACAGCTTTACTTCCGCCAGTATCCGTCTCCTACCTTCCACACTTTACAGAAGCTCTTCTGCGAGACATGCAGAACTAGCACTCCTGAAAGAAAGGATACTGTGGAGACATGGCTTAGCCAAAGCCTGGGGGATGTTTCCAGAATGAGATTTTCACTCTGCAGCGGAGTGTGCGCTGATATGAAACTTCCTGGCAGATTAAAACTGTGTGCCCGACCAAGACTCGAACTCGGGACCTTTGCCTTTCGCGGGCAAGTGCTCTACCAACTGAGCTACCAAAGCACGACTCACGCCCGGTACTCACAGCTTTACTTCCGCCAGTATCCGTCTCCTACCTTCCACACTTTACAGAAGCTCTTCTGCGAGACATGCAGAACTAGCACTCCTGAAAGAAAGGATACTGTGGAGACATGACTTAGCCAAAGCCTGGGGGATGTTTCCAGAATGAGATTTTCACTCTGCAGCGGAGTGTGCGCTGATATGAAACTTCCTGGCAGATTAAAACTGTGTGCCCGACCAAGACTCGAACTCGGGACCTTTGCCTTTCGCGGGCAAGTGCTCTACCAACTGAGCTACCGAAGCACGACTCACGCCAGGTACTCACAGCTTTACTTCTGCCAGTATCCGTCTCCTACCTTCCAAACTTTACAGAAGCTCTTCTGCGAGACATGCAGAACTAGCACTCCTGAAAGAAAGGATAATGTGGAGACATGGCTTAGCCAAAGCCTGGGGGATGTTTCCAGAATGAGATTTTCACTCTGCAGCGGAGTGTGCGCTGATATGAAACTTCCTGGCAGATTAAAACTGTGTGCCCGACCAAGACTCGAACTCGGCACTTGCCCGCGAAAGGCAAAGGTCCCGAGTTCGAGTATTGGTCGGGCACACAGTTTTAATCTGGAAGAATGATTGTTTGAATGCCTCTGTGCATGCTGTAATTATTCTAATCTTGTCCCCATGATCTTTATGTGAGTGATACATATGGGGTTATAGTATATTCCTTGTTTCATTGTTGAAAGCCGGTCCTCAAAACTTTGTTAATAGGCTTCCTTGGGATAGTTTATGTCTATCTTAAAAAGAGTCTCCAGTTCCGTTTTTTCAGCATCATTGTAAAATACTTCCACAGATTAAGCAAACCTTTGACCATTCATGCTTCCCTTCTCTGTATATGTTAAACAGCTCCAGCTAGTTCTATTAATACGGCTCCCATAAACTTGAACAGTATTCTAGAATGGGTCATACAAATTATTTCTAAGCAACCTACTTCATAGACTGATTGCTCCCTCTTAAACCAAAATCAATCATGTACATTACCCACATCTGAGCCTGTTTGATTATTTCATTTCATATCCCTACATCTACATACATACTCCGCAATCCACCATATGGTGCATGGCGAAGGGTACCTTGTACCACAACTAACATCTTCTCTCCCTGTTCCACTCCCAAACAGAACGAGGGAAAAATGACTGCTATATGCCTCTGTATGAGACCTAATCCCTCTTATTTTATCTTTGTGGTCTTTCTGCGAAATGTAAGTTGGCGGCAGTAAAATTGTACTGCAGTCAGCCTCAAATGCTGGTTCTCTAAATTTCCTCAGTAGCGATTCACGAAAAGAACGCCTCCTTTCCTCTAGAGACGCCCACCCGAGTTCCTGAAGCATTTCGTAACACTCGCATGATGATAAAACCCGCGTGAAATATTTCTCAAATGCTAAATTTAAAAATTCAGCTTTCATTTTGCAGTCTTCCGTTGCCAGGCCAGACTGATCAGAAAGTGACTGGATGGAAGCCTTCGACCCGCTTACCAATTTTACGTAAGACCAGAATTTCCTTGGGTCTTCAGCAAGATCTTTTGCTAAAGAATGACAGTGGTAGTGGTTGTATGCTTCGTGCATCGCTCTTTTTACAGCAGCATGAATCTCTACCTACTTTTGCCTTCCCTCGTTCTTCCAATCTTTCTTGTACAGCAAGTGCAACTGTCTTTGCTTCCTGAGCATTCTGTGAGTTGTGCTGTTAAACCACGGTGGGTCTTTTCCATCCGTAACCCACTTTTTTGGCACATACTTGTCCAACACTCTCAGGGGGTATACACTCTGTGACAACCGGGAAAAGCCCGGGAATTTTTTCATCCGGGAGAAAACCAGGAAAAACGTGGGAATTTTTCATTGCTTTAGTTTTCAGTTAAATTTTTGTAGTTTTGACTGGTAAGAACTGAACGACAAACTGCTTCCAATGGGCATGACAACACAACGGTTAGCTAAAGATTCGTTTGAGCACTTACCAGCAGCATTATGTGCATGCGCAGTTGAGTCGCCTGTAAGCCATATCTTCTCAAGTTGCTGTTTCCTCTTGGTCTACAGTTCTCAAGAGCTGGGAGCCATAAAGTGAATTAAAATATTACATAATTATGGAAGGCTAAAATATGTAATTAGTCTCAGTTTTCTGATTTTATTTTATTTCCAGGTTTTTGGTAGTCAGACATTAATTGCCTTGCTGAAAAATGAAGTTATTTTTGTCAATTTTCTAAAAAAAAAAACAAAACGCAAAGATAGTCAATTTACTTGAAACACTATTGGCTAGTGTTAACTGTTAGCGGTATTTCAAGTTCACATTGTTATCATTTGTGATGTACGGCATTATGCCATAGAACTAAACATTAGAGAATACAGTACTGGTACGTCAAGAAAATTTGGATTCTGAAAACCACACTGAAAAGTTTAATATCAGCTTGGGGCCTAATTCTATGTGAATCTGGTCATATGAATGTGCTCTTTTAAGTCGAATTATGGATTTTTATATGGTTTATGAAATTCCGATGCTCTTGGAGTATCCTCTGATGTCCTGTTTCGTTTATGATGTAATGTAAGATCTCTTAATGCCATATACATACGAACCTAGAGGCTACCTCCTCCATTGTGGCTGCGCAAGCACATTAACGCTGTTTTCTGGCACTCTCTGGCAAATGATGAAACGAATTGTAACAGGTCACTGGAAAATATTGTAATTGGTCTTTTGAAAAGCATTACTTTCAAAGTGCATTTCATTTTACACAATATGAGTTATGTTACGTGTGCATACGTGCTTTGAATTTCTTAAATCACAGTGCTATTGATTTTCATTGAAAGCTTAACACTTTGAGGGCCAGCCACTTAGAAGAATTTAGAGCCCAGAGTGTAACACATGCAAAAAAGACAAATATTGTATGTGAAACCTTAAATCTTCTTGTAGCTACACTATGCACATCAATTTTCTTATTTGTGAGTTCATGCTACTTAACAGTGATGTTACTATAGGCTGACTACATCACGTGTCCTATGCTCTGAATCACTACTTTTACATGTGACACATCTTCCGAAAGACAAATTTCAGAAACTGTTTTTCGCTGCCACATTTGCATATTAAGGTCTGAAGGGGATTTGCTAGCCCAGTTAACTACAGCACCTGGATAACAGCAGATGTAATTTGTGATTTAGTCAGCACAGTCACTATTTATCTTCAGTTAGACGAGGTGCAAACAACTTCAGTCTAATATTTCTACTTATCCTTCACTGTGCAAGAAGCCACTCGGTCAATATTAGCCAAAATTTTTAAAAACATGACAGCCCGAGCCTGTTTCAATACCGGCTGCATTTACATGGTAGCGAAAATCGACTGCAGAACTGGAAAACCGGCAACCAGAAGAGTTTTTCCAGAATCAATTTTGAAGTGTTTACATGACCATCCAGGACCAGTATTGAGAGATTGGTTTACGGAATCTGGTTTTGGGAGCTCCATGTAAACGCGATTAATATCTGCTGTCATCGGCTTGTGATATCCTGTGACATGAGCTATGACTGGCTTACAAAAGTGCATCTTGATTTCAATTAAAGTTCTGTGTTTGTTGGAACTCAACTAGATACTTTTGTAATACGAAAATATGCAGCGTACATGTTGCTGCAAATCAAAGGTCTTTCCAAAACTTATTTTTGTTTCTGGGGTTTGATTCCTAAAGTGGCGGGAGGCTCTACGCCGATGTACAAAACCCTAACCAATCAAAGCACTGGTAAGTTTTATGATCCTGAGGGAAAGCATACTGTCACTTAACACAGAAAAAGCATATTTTCACCCCGGAGAAATTGTATTTTTTAATTGCGAAAACGGGGAAAAACCTGGGAATTTCCTTTCCTTGCCCATATATACACCTTGTCCCTACAAAATGCTAGATACAGGTATTTGCATGAGTTTACAAAATTCCAACTGTGATTCATTGATTATATAGTCATAGGATACCAAAGTGGTGGTTTTTTTTATCCCCTGCTACACACTCCCGAACATTTACAGCAAGTTGCCAATCTTTGCACCACTCTGAAATCAACTCAAGATCTGACTGAATATTTATGCATTAAAAACAAAGATTCCAAGACTTACCAAGCGGGAAAGCGCCGGTAGACAGGCACAATAAAATAACACACAAACACACACACAAAATTACGAGCTTTCGCAACCGGCGGTTGCTTCGTCAGGAAAGAGGAAAGGAGAAGGAAAGCTGAAAGGATGTGGGTTTTAAGGGAGAGGGTAAGGAGCCATTCCAATCCCGGGAGCGGAAAGACTTACCTTAGGGGGAAAAAAGGATAGGTATATATACACACACACACACACACACACACACACACACACACACACACACACACACACACACACACAAAAGATGATGTTGAATGATAGGTGAGGTATGAGTGGCGGCAACTTGCAATTAGCGGAGTTTGAGGCCTGGTAGATAATGAGAAGAGAGGATATATTGAAGGGCAAGTTCCCATCTCCGGCGTTCGGATAGGTTGGTGTTGGTGGGAAGTATCTAGATAACCCGAACGGTGTAACACTGTGCCAAGATGTGCTGGCCGTGTACCAAGGCATGTTTAGCCACAGGGTGATCCTCATTACCAACAATCACTGTCTGCCTTTGTCCATTCATGCGAATGGACAGTTTGTTGCTGGTCATTCCCACATAGAAAGCGTCACAGTATAGGCAGGTCAGTTGGTAAATCATGTGGATGCTTTCACACGTGGCTCTGCCTTTGATCGTGTATACCTCCCGGGTTACAGGATGGGAGTAGGTGGTGGTGGGAGGGTGCATATGCAGCTTCTTTCAGACAGTACTTCTTCATGGATAACTGAATCATCTGCAAAAAGTCTGAAGTTACTATTAATATTGCCTGCAATGTCATTATTGTACATGAACAGAAAGTGTCTCAAACCACTTCCCTGGGGCTCACTCGAAGTTACATCTGGCAATGACTCTCCATCCGAGATAACATGCTGTGTCCCCCCTACCAAAAAGTCCTCATTCCAGTAACAAATTTCGCTTGATGCCCCACATTATCAAACTCTTGACAATAAGTAATAGATGTGGTACTGAGTCAAATACTTTTCGAAAATCAAGAAATACTACATCTACCTGACTTCCTTGATCCAAAGCTTGCAGTATATCATCTGCAAAAAGTACGAATTGAGTTTCAAATGATCCATGTTCCTGGAATTCCTAAGGGTTGGCATGGAAGAGGTCATTCTGTTCAAGGTACCTAACCAATCAATGCCAACATTATCACAAATATTGTCAAAACATTTGATGTGTCAGCAGAAGCTCAAAATGTATTTTCAGATAAGTAGCAAATAGTTCAGGTCTCCACCACCCGCAGTTTGTCTCCCGGATGGTGCTCAGGATGCAGGTCCTGTGCGAGGAAATGCTTCTCCATTGCCCATATTTTTTTGATACATGTTACTCATGTCTCCAGTGAAGTACTTAGTGCCAGTGTATGACGAGAAGAAAACAACACTGCAGGCCGATGTGCCAGTGTTATACACTGTGGGCAGGAGAATTCAATTAAGCATTGATGTTTGCCTTAGCTCCAGTCTTTGCAGAACCTGACCAATTGCATAAAACTCTCTATTGGGGTATCAGTGGTATTAGAGCCCAGTTCCTGGTGAATACAGGGGCTGTAGTTTGCCTGATGAACCAGAAGACCTATCAGTGGTTTGCTGCAGCAACAGTGGCAGTTACATTTGTATGGCCAACTAAAGATGAGGGCAAGTTACTGTATGCATAAAATACAAGAATGTGGAACAGCAAATCACTTCGTCAGTTGCAGATTTGTGTCGGTTATAAATATTTGTGGTTTAGGTGCATTTACCACATTTGGTTTCCACATATTTCATGATGTGAACCTGGTGTTCAGCTCAGTGCAGTTTCAAACTTGCTCCCTTCTTCACATCTAAATTAAAGTTAGCAGTTTTTGATTGCACACTTCAAAGTTTAGTGTGTTGCAGTTCTTTGTGTAACATGTTTCACCTGTCAGAAAATAAGCATAGTCGTTCATAAGCTATTGATTGTGAATTAATTAGCAATAGTTATATTACTTAGCTTGCTTTGTTGATCAGATGTCTATGTTGTCTGTGTTGGGCCATCTAGAAGTGAAAAATTCCTAGATTAACTTCAATATGTGTACTTGAAATGAACTTGTTACAGGGAGTTTCTATTTCACACAAAAAGGGATTTAATCTTCAGTTTCACCTCAGAATAGAATAGAACTTTGTTACAACTACTTCCAACTTCCATCACAGAGCAGCACATGAACTGTCTAGAAGTACAGTATCAAGCATGAACTGCTATGTTTATTGGTGACAAAGCAAAACCAGCTCAGACACAAAGTGATGAGCAATGTTCATACTGCATTGCAAACTCAAAGATGCTACAATTAGATGTTGATTGTTTACATCAAGTATTTATGTAATAGTATAATAGATTTCCTCATTTCAAAGGTTTCTCTCAAAATTAAAAGTGAACACAACTTAACCTCATTTTGAGACATTTCCTTGTTGTATATTTTAGTATATTTGTATCTAAATGAACTAATTTTCTGTAATTAATTTAGTGATAACAAAGAAAACCATAATTTGTGTGATTTCTGAAGTATTTTGGTGCATTAGGTAATGTGTCTGTGCATCGGGAGCTTACTGTACTTAATATGTTTGTACATACTGAGTGCTCCAGTTGTATGTATGTATGTATTGTATGTTTTTGGTGAAAACAGGGTCATTGACCAGCTCCATTACACACTCCAGGATTTAGAATTGTGCAATTGTTCCAACCAAAGTTGGTTTGGGCCAAAGAACTGAAGTGCATATTTCACTCAAGCTGTCCTTTGTGCCTAAATTTTGGAGTACACAGACAGTTCTATTCACAATGTGTGATGCTGTAAGGCTGAGTTAAACAGGTAATAGGGCTTGGGAGTCATTACACGAATCTCAGCTAGTCAGTGAGTGACTTCCAAGGTCATGACAAAGAAAGCAAACAGTTTCATCAGAACTTTTGGTGATTTTAAGACAACAATTAAAGTGCAAAGTGAGATCAACAATTAACCAGTCGCTTGGCCAGAGGAACTATTAACAAAGTTAGGTGAGGGGAGCGTTTTTCACAGGATGTTTTGAAGGATGCATACTTGCAATTACCTTTACACTCAGACAAACTGAATATTCTGATGCTAAATACACCTTTGGAATACATGAATACAAGAGGTTACCTTTGTGGGTCACTTTGGTGTGAGGAATTTTCCAAAGATATGCGGAGCAGCTAACTCATAGTATTCTCAAGTACGTAAAGAATATGGGCGACATTTGGGTGATGGATGCTACTACAGAAGAGCATATGCAAAACTTACAAACAATATTTCAGCAGCTGTTGGAGGATGGGCCTCATTGTAACTTAGACAGATGCAAGTTTTTTGTACCATCTGTGCAGTATTTGGACATACGTTAAGCAGCAACGGGATCGCACTAATGGCATTGAGAAGCTGCTGGCCCTGAAAAAACTTAAAGGAATTTCAGTCCCTTCTGGGGGAAAGTAATCTAGTATGCAAAATTCATTCCCTAGGTGGCTGACGTCACACATCCACAGCAACTATTTGACTAAGAAAGGTGTTCTGCTTGTTTTGTCTCCTGAGTGTTATTGTTGTTCAAAATACACCTGAGGTCAACCCCATGCTTAGTGAGTTTCACACCAGGCAAGGTCCAGGCCCTTACAACTGATACCAACATAGACAATATCACTTTTATAAATCCTAGATTTTCTTAATGAGGTAGTTACTGTATGGAAGATGTGCTTTAATATTGAGCCCTTGCACAGTACAAGGACTCATGAAATAACTGTGGGTAGACGTCTGCAGCAGTTTATTGCACAAGCGAAGCACTATAACAGCGATGCAGTGGGTGGGACATAGCATGGTACTGCAGCCTCACAGCAGTGGGGTGCACAGCTGGTGATCAATGGTGAAGATGCAGCCAGCACATGAACGGCAGTGAGTGATGGGGGTCTGATGTATGGGCTGCAAGAGGCAGCCGGAGTGAAGCCCAGGGCAGGATTGTCTGCCTTCTGGTGGCAGTGTGACAGCATATATGGGATATATATTCTTGTGGACACGTGCCTGTGGAGAATAAATAGGTCCACAATATCAGTGCCAAGTGATCTGTGATGCGTGAGCAACTTAGGGGAGAATCAGCAATTTTGGAAGAGAAGTGCCTTACAGCCAGTAACTAGACAACCCACAGGACACAGATGTAGTGCGATTGTTGTGGCCAGGCGATAGAGCCAGATATAATATCCATCCCCTGCTGAGTAGAGGGTAGCAGAGCAGTCTCAGCTGGATTTGAAAGAGACAAAGGGGGAAGGGTCATGCCCAGAGGGCAGAGATGGGTCCTCGGATGGGGGACGTGCTGTGAGCACCAAAGAAATGACAGAATGCAAGGGCATTGGCGGGTGCTGGGAGACAAGGCCTGCCTAGAGAGGAGGCCATCTGGAGTGCAAAGCTTGCAGAGAAATGTGTGAATAGATCAGGTAAAACTGGGAGGCACACCTGAAGTGGTGGAAAGGGTGTTGCCGGAAGTGCAATGTGCAGAGGAGCACGGCAAGAAAAAGTTCAGGGATAGACGTCACCAAAAGAAAAGAGAAAATAGCATGTTACTCCCGCATCTAAATGAGGGTCTATGCAGCTGGAATCGCAGAATACACCTGAGAGGGTGCAGGGTTAGAGGTGTGGAAATACTGTAGGTGGCAAGATCGCACGGAAGAGCACCAGAAGTATCAAAAGGGATTTCTGGGATTGCAGGAAACCAGTGAGTCAGCTTCGGTAGGGCCCAGAAGTGAGGCATGCATCGAGCCAGTCTCAGCCCAGATAGAGGCCCAGGCTGGTGGGAGATTCACAGAGATGTCCACAGGTTCAGCCAGAAGAGGTTGGAACATAGAGGAGGTGGCAGTAGCCAACAGGAGGCACGCTAGCCGGATGGTGACTCCCGGAGATGCTGTCGGAGTCGGCCGGACTCCAAAGAGCAGGTGGGATGTAGGGAGGTGGTGCTGATGGGTATGGCTAGACCGTGACGGGATGTTGGAATGTTGGCAGGAATGCAGGTGGACTCGACTGGAATGCAAGGGGACATAGTGGCAGCTGTGTCCAGGTATGAGGATGCTAGACAGAGACACTGATAGAACAGTCTCTTGATCCCAGCTTTGGTGTCCTTGTGTGGTGGTGATGGCAAATGAAATAACAGTGGTTACCATGTAAACATATGTAATGATTTATTACACAAGCAAGACAAGGTTAACAATATGGTACGAGGTATTACAACAGAGAATTGTGCTCTGAATATGGTGGGCAGGGTGCCATCCGGTGAGTTCTGATGTCAGCGTGAGCGTTGCAGGAACTCAGTATGGTATTGTGGTGTGGCGATGGCTGGAATCTGGGGATGATGCTTACGTAACTGGCTCCCTGTAAGATGCAGCAGCAAGGGCGCAGCTGGAGTCCGGTGAGACCTTGAGGCGAGGACACAGCCAAAGTGTATACGGCAGCAAGCAATGTGGCTCCAGTTGGTGGGCCAAGGGAGGTGGGTGGTGTAAAGCCAGTAGAGGGAGTCATTCGTCTCTGATTGATGGGCTGCAGGTTGATGCCGGCATAATTGCCCAGAGTGGGATCCGTCTGCTGCTGGCAGATATGCTGCGGCATGAATGGACAAATATGAACGTTTGGACACTTGACTGTGGAAAAAGAAAATTCCACTATCACAGTGCCGCTATCGATGGTTGTGTGTGTGTGTGTGTGTGTGTGTGTGTGTGTGTGTGTGTGGTGCACATGCGCTTGTTTGTGTGCAGCTTACCAGAAAGCTGGTGCCTCTGGAAGAGAAGTGCATTCTTTCCAGCAACTAAATACCACACAGGATATGGGTGTATGCTGGCATTTGTCATGGCCAGGTGATATGGCTGGATATATTACTCTGGACAACAGAATTAAAGAGTCCTTATTCCCACCCACTGTGATACTTAAGTTTGAAATTTTGCTCAGTGGTATGTAAAAGCTTCCTCTGTAATTGTGCAAAAGCATTGTGCTCTGCGAACCCACCCTTGAGCTCGAGAATGCTTCAGACAGCAAGGTGTCGACACTTGCGAGGAAAAGGTCACAGCTCAGAAGTTCATGTGTGACATGTAAGGTATGTTAATGATGTCCCGTTGGCACCAAATTCCACCACAATTCTGCCCAATACCACCATGGATGTGTCACACAATTGGAAGGTCATCACACTCCCTCTTACTCCCATTTCACCCCTTCTTTTGACGCTTCTACAATGATGGTCACGTCCAGGATTGAAATCGTGCAGTTTTATTATAAGTGACTTAGGAAAACATTCTGGATGCATCACTGGTCAGAATTGGCACAAGGAGACCACATGTGGTGGCATAAAGAACGTCATTGAAATCACCATTTTCCCTGCAGTGTTGATTTCCACATATTGCACAGTCAAAAATGACAGTTTACAGTGCAATGAGCAACAAGAGTACATTCTTCACAACCTTTGAGATGGCACCGCTTCTCTAAGGACATCGTGTGGTCACATTCTCATCGAATCTGATCACATCCATTTGGAGTGCATCATGACTACAATTTTTGCTCTCGTGTATGTGTTGGAACCACTAGGGACTGTCCAAAACCATTCATTGAAACTTGAACATAACCCAAAGCAGCTAAGGGTGCTCATGCTCTTTCAGAACTCCTATTTTGTTTCATCCTGTGGTATTATCATGAGGGGATGTGACATTGACATGAATGAGTAAAATGACAAAGGAATCTCTCAGAGCCCCACCCCACCCTTCCTAGTTCAGCAAAACCTTCAGTGTGTCCACCCATCTTCACTGAGAATTTCAGAAATACACCTATATAAACAGAAACCTTGATGACATTGTAGATGCTTGCAGATTGGCTACCTCCTTGAGACTCCACGAATTCAGATGGCCTACTAGCAGGTGCAAGAGTAGCATAGTAGTGGCAAAAGAGCAGCAGTACAGCCTGCCTGCAGACACCTGGTACTCTTGTCATGGCTGCAGTCTTTACAGTTACATTCCTAAAATTCTCAGTAGTGGGGGGGGGGGGGGGGGTGTCTGCCACTGAGTGTTTTGCCAAACTGGTGGGTCTTAGACGGACCCTCTGCTGTTTTATTCAAGCATGTCAGTGTCACATACCCTCACGATCATGACACAGGGGGACATAATGTAGGAGCATTGAAAAAGCAGAAGCACTTTTAGCTGCTTCGTATTATATTAGGTTTTGTCAAATGGTTTTGAACATCCTTAGTGATTGCAGCCTGTACGAAAGAGAGAAAGTTGTGGCTGTGTGGGGCTGGAAACGGGTGCGATGATGTTCAGTGGGGATGCAGCCTCACGATGTCCTTAGAGAAAGGTTTAAATGCGCAAGGGTATCAGCAGTCTCAAAGGTTGTGAAGAACATCTTACTATTGCTCATTGCACTGCAAATTTTCTTTTTTGACCGTGAAATGTGAGGAAATCAATGTCACGGGGAAGGAGTGCTTTCATTAACACTCCCCTGTGACCTTCTCGTGCCCATTCCGAGTGCCAGTGTGCCTGTCCATGATTTCAATGCTGGGAATCACTGTTCTAACCTCCATCACAGAGGTGTCAAAAGGAAATTGAAATGTGTTCAAGAGGGAGTGTGACTACCTTCTGATCATGTGACACATCCATAGTGGCATTGAGCAGAATTGCATGGACTTTTGGTGCCAGTGTGACGTCTCATTAACCCACCTAACACGCTACATGAACTTCTGAACTGTGGCCTTTTAAGTGTCAACACCTTGCCGTTTGAAGTGTCACCAAGCCCAAAGGTGACGTTGCAAGGTACCACATTTTGTCCAGTACAGAGGACTGTTGTATGCACCTTTTTGCGCCAAATATGAAACTGTAGTGTTGCAGTGGGTGGAAATTCGGGGCTTAAGAAATGTGATTCTTTAATTCCATTGAGTGATGTAACTAAAGGTAAAATAAATGACACAAATAGTATTATAGGGGACTATATGTACTGACAGGATGTTAAGGGCAGCTGACAAGTAAGATCTAGGTAGTGGAAATGAGGCTGATTATTAACATGTGCTCCACATAGGGGCTAAACTAGGGATTGTTAAGAGGTGGTGATGGTGGTAATGATGATGGTAATGATGATGATGATGATATTCATATATTGTTAAAGTGAGTAGTGTATCCTTATATGAGAGTCATTATTACAAATGACCATTAGGTGGTACTATTGAGGCAGTTATTACTATAGTTTCAAATCTGGTCCCTCACTGTTGTCAGAACAGTGACACCTAAGAAATTTTCCAAGTAGTTCATGTGAGAGCTAAAGGAAATGGTGACTTCAAAAAATGGAAATTTCAGGCGAAAGTTTTCAATGGCTAATTCATGTAAAATTTTCCTAAAGGCCTAACTCGACAAGAATACATAATTTTGCTATGTTGATGTTTGACAATCAGTGACTGGACATTTCATGTCCATCACTATAGATGACTGAAAAACAGCTAATTCTGAATACTACACAACAATTTGTTTGCAGCAAGTCATTGGTGAAATAAAGAACCCATAATATCACATCATTGTCAATCATGATGATACCAGCTTTCACACAGCACACCTGGCGATTGACTATCTGTCAGAGAAAAACATAAAATCAGCATCTCAATGCCCGTGTTCACCCAGTCTGTCATGTAATGACATGAAGCAAAAAAATGCAAGTACAATAATTTTTATTACGTCAGAAAACTATCGAATTATTTCGAAACTCTTTCCGAGGCACTAATACTATGAGTGAAAAAAATGTTTCCAGGATTGAATATATGCTAATGTGCATAGACACAAATATTTTGAGATACAGTAAAATAGTCTGTACAAAAAATATCCTTTTAATATTTTTCTAGAATCTTAAGTTAGCCCTCATATTACCAGAAATGTATATTTACTTCCCCTTTCTCATGGAACTTCAGCCTGGTGCAGAATAGTGTTTAGTTATCTCTTATTGTAAACTATGTTCCATTTGTTTCAGGAGCGCAGGAACTTCAGCTGGGTTCGCAGGTCCACAGGCAAATGCACTGTTTCCGACTGCCGGGCGCCGTAGGAAGAGAGAAGCACCTGCAGCAAATGCCTCTGTAAACAGTACAGCCGTGCCACTCCAGATACGAATGATAGTTCGGCCGCATCTCAGGTAAGCCACAAACAACCATTTTAGCACACTGTGTGTGGTGCTAATACTTCTAACGCACAATAATCGTTTTACAGTATAACATCATTGGTTGTGTTCTGTAGTTGAATCAATTTTCAGCTGACATATTTTGCTTTTTGCTACAAGCATCCTCAATAACTCACTGGGAAAACTTGATACTCTGTTTATAAATTCAGTTGCAGTGGAAAGCAGTCACTGAACCTAAACTGAGATTTCACAGTGGTGGAGTTCATACAAGATTATCTAACATTTCATCCCGTCTAGACCAGCCAAAAATAATAATGATAGAATAACTTCTGTATGATCAGCTGAACTAAGGCCAGTATCACAGCTACGTATTCCTGCGGTACAGATAGAACATTATATTTTAAAATTCCATTTTTCTCTGAATAACTGTCTTTGGTGCAAGTTGAATAGATCCAGTTCATATCAACAGAGAAAGTGCATTTTACCTTCCATTTATTTTGTTCTTGTTGTTGTCTTCAGTCCTGAGACTGGTTAGATGCAGCTCTCCATGCTACTCTATCCTGTGCAAGCTACTTCATCGCCCAGTACCTACTGCAACCTACATCCTTCTGAATCTGCTTAGTGTATTCATCTCTTGGTCTCCCTCTACGATTTTTACCCTCCACGCTGCCCTCCAATACTAAATTTGTGATCCCTTGATGCCTCAAAACATGTCCTACCAACCGATCCCTTCTCCTAGTCAAGTTGTGCCACAAACTTCTCTTCTCCCCAATCCTATTCAATACCTCCTCATTAGTTACGTGATCTACCCATCTAATCTTCAGCACTCTTCTGTAGCACCACATTTCGAAAGCTTCTATTCTCTTCTTGTCCAAACTAGTTATCGTCCATGTTTCTCTTCCATACATGACTACACTCCAAATACTTTCAGAAACGACTTCCTGATACATAAATCTATATTCGATGTTAACAAATCCCTCTTCTTCAGAAACGCTTTCCTTGCCATTGCCAGTCTACATTTTATATCCTCTCTACTTCGTCGTCAGTTATTTTGCTCCCAAAATAGCAGAACTCCTTTACTACTTTAAGTGTCTCATTTCCTAATCTAATTGCCTCAGCATCACCCGATTTAATTTGACTACATTCCATTATCCTCGTTTTGCTTTTGTTGATGTTCATGTTATATCCTCTTTTCAAGACACTGTCCATTCCGTTCAACTGCTCTTCCAAGTCCTTTGCCGTCTCTGACAGAATTACAATGTCATCGGCGAACCTCAAAGTTTTTACTTCTTCTCCATGAATTTTAATATTATTTTTTAATAATATTTATATTTATATTTATTTATATTTAATATATATTTTAATATTTTTCTTTTGTTTCCTTTACTGCTTGCTCAATATACAGATTGAATAACATCGGGGAGAGGCTACAACCCTGTCTCACTCCTTTCCCAACCACAGCTTCCCTTTCATGCCCCTCGACTCTAATAACTGCCATCTAGTTTCTGTACAAATTGTAAATAGCCTTTCGCTCCCTGTATTTTACCCCTGCCACCTTTAGAATTTGAAAGAGAGTATTCCAGTCAACATTGTCAAAAGCTTTCTCTAAGTCTACAAATGCTAGAAACGTGGGTTTGCCTTTTCTTAATCTTTCTTCTAAGATAAGTTGTAAAGTCAGTATTGCCTCACGTGTTCCAACATTTCTACGGAATCCAAACTGATCCTCCCCGAGGTCCGCATCTACCAGTTTTTCCATTCGTCCGTAAAGAATTTGCGTTAGTATTTTGCAGCTGTGACTTATTAAACTGATAGTTCGGTAATTTTCATATCTGTCAGCACCTGCTTTCTTTTGGATTGGAATTATTATATTCTTCTTGAAGTCTGAGTGTATTTCACCTGTCTCATACATCTTGCTCACCAGCTGGTAGAGTTTTGTCATGACTGGCTCTCCCAAGGCCGTCAGTAGTTCTAATGGAATGTTGTCTACTCCGGGGCCCTTGTTTCTACTCAGGTCTTTCAGTGCTCTGTCAAACTCTTCACGCAGTATCTTACCTCCCATTTCATTTTCATCTACATCCTCTTCCATTTCCATAATATTGTCCTCAAGTACATCGCCCTTGAATAAACCTTCTATATACTCCTTTCACCTTTCTGCCTTCCCTTCTTTGCTTAGAACTGGGTTGCCATCTGGGCTCTTGATATTCATACACGTGGTTCTCTTCTCTCCAAAGGTCTCTTTAATTTTCCTGTAGGCAGTATCTATCTTACCCCTAGTGAGATAAGCTTCTACATCCTTACATTTGTCCTCTAGCCATCCCTGCTTAGCCATTTTGCACTTCCTGTCGATTTCATTTTTGAGACGTTTGTATTCCTTTTTGCCTGCTTCATTTACTGCATTTTTATATTTTCTCCTTTCATCAATTAAATTCAATATTTCTTCTGTTACCCAAGGATTTCTAGCAGCCCTCGTCTTTTTACCTACTTTATCCTCTGCTGCCTTCACTACTTCATCCCTCAGAGCTACCCATTCTTCTTCTACTGTGTTTCTTTCCCCCATTGCTGTTAATTGTTCCCTTATGCTCTCCTTGAAACTCGGTACAACCTCTGGTTTTTTCAGCTTATCCAGATCCCATGTCCTTAAATTCCCACCTTTTTGCAGTTTCTTCAGTTTTAACCTACAGGTCATAACCAATAGATTGTGGTCAGAGTCCACATCTGCCCCTGGAAATGTCCTACAATTTAAAACCTGATTCCTAAATCTCTGTCTTACCATTATATAATCTATCTGATACCTTTTAGTATCTCCAGGATTCTTCCATGTATACAACCTTCTTTTATGATTCTTGAACCAAGTGTTAGCTATGATTAAGTTATGCTCTGTGCAAAATTCTATCAGACGGCTTCCTCTTTCATTTTGTAGCCCCAATCCATAATCACCTACTATGTTTCCTTCTCTCCCTTTTCCTACTGACGAATTCCAGTCACCCATGACTATTAAATTTTCGTCTCCCTTCACTACCTGAATAATTTCTTTTATCTCATCATACATTTCATCAATTTCTTCATCATCTGCAGAGCTAGTTGGCATATAAACTTGTACTACTGTAGTAGGCATGGGCTTTGTGTCTATCTTGGCCACAATAATGCATTCACTATGCTGTTTGTAGTAGCTTAACCGCACTCCAATTTTTTTATTCATTATTAAACCTACTCCTGCATTACCCCTATTTGATTTTGTATTTATAACCCTGTATTCACCTGACCAAGAGTCTTGTTCCTCCTGCCACCGAACTTCACTAATTCCCACTATATCTAACTTTAACCTATCCATTTCCCTTTTTAAATTTTCTAACCTACCTGCCCGATTAAGTGATCTGACATTCCACGCTCCGATCCGTAGAACGCCAGTTTTCTTTCTCCTGATAACGACGTCCTCCTGAGTAGTCCATCGCCCGGAGATCCGAATGGGGGACTATTTTACCTCCGGAATATTTTACCCAAGAGGACGTCATCATCATTTAATCATACAGTAAAGCTGCATGTCCTCGGGAAAAATTATGGCTGTAGTTTCCCCTTGCTTTCAGCCGTTCACAGTACCAGCACAGCAAGGCCGTTTTGGTTAATGTTGCAAGGCCAGATCAGTCAATCATCCAGACTGTTGCCCCTGCAATTACTGAAAAGACTGCTGCCCCTCTTTAGGAACCACATGTTTGTCTGGCCTCTCAACAGATACCCCTCCGTTGTGGTTGCACCTACGGTACGGCCATCTGTATCGCTGAGGCACGCAAGCCTCCCCACCAACGTCAAGGTCCATGGTTCATGGGGGGGGGGGGGGGGGGGGCATTTATTTTAAAAAGGCACAAACCAAACACATATAGTCTGCTCCAAAAAATCTATCTCAAAATTACAGTTTTCTGCAGCCTCTGCTGTGTGCTTATAAATAACATAACAACAGCTACAGTAGTTCCTTTGTATATCTCATATTTCATTAACATCCTAAAAGCACACAAATTTTTATTAAATTTAATTATTTCTTCACTTCACAGTTTTGGTATTAAAGTTCCTTATTTCTACACATCACAAATTTTGTATTTTACATAATTAATTCTCCATTAGCTTTGGTTGCTACCACTTACCCACAGTCATGTAACATTTATTTGGTTTATTGTTTCTATTTATACATATCTTTCCCTACTTAATACCTGTTTCTACACAAGAATGGTTCATACATTATCAGTGAAATATTCTGTAATATTTAGTTTCTTAGTTGTGCACATCCAGATGTTCTGGCGAGTTGTTATTCCCATTTACTGCACAATATTTCGACAACCAGCGCAGCTGTCCTCTTCAGGTGCTGTGTTTTGCTATCGTGTACTCTTTACGTGGGCTCCAATGAGACTGTGACTAAAGTTGGTCTCATGCTGCTGTTTATAGCAGAGTTCTATTCCTGACACCTTTGATGCTCTTTTGTTTTTCATAGCTCACATTTAGATAAATTCTCTCAGTGTTTTTCAACTGTGATGGTTTGACATATTAATTTTGACAAATTCCTTAGTTATGCTGTCCCAGAAATTTACTATTCTCACCATGATTCTGGTCTCATTGTAAATTTACAGTTCTCACCATGATTCTGGTCTCATTGTATTTCATTTCGTGATTATGTTTGAGACAGTGCTCAGTGACAGCTGATTTGCTTGTTTATTTTAGTTGGGAATGTTGGTGATATTCCTTGCATCTCTCCTGAACTGTTCAGACTGGCTACCCCACATAAAAAAAGAGATTGAAACGAAGGAAGAGAGGCCAAAAATCTCTTACCTGCCTTTTTGCTGACCTTGGGCATACGTTACAGTCGTGTGGTAACATGGAATCCAGTGTATTTCACTCCCATAAACTATTGCATTGTTTAAGACAATCTCTGAAAGCTATCTGTGTATCACAATCTATGCAAATATTGTGTTTCTCATGTCGGAACAGTCAAGGAGAGATGCAAGAAGCATCAGTAACACACCCAACTAAAACAACCAAGCCAAACAGCTGGTCTCGAGCACTGTCCCGGATATTATTGTGAAATGGAAACATACACAGAAAAATTGGTTTGAAGACATGGGCAGGAAAAAGGGCTAACCCTCAAATGTAAAAGCTTAGGGATAAGTGTTGCCATCTGTTGTTGGGTACAGGAACCATCAAAATTGGCGTTGGTCTCACCCCTAAATATCACATTAGGACATTTATGGGTGAGACCAATGTCAGTTTTGATAGTACTCGTATCCAGCAACAGATGGCAACATTTTACATTTGAGGGTTAGCCCATTTTTCTGTCATGTCTTCAAATGAAATACAATGCAAGCAGTATTGTGGTGCAAATGTGCCGAATCCCTGGGACAGAATAATTAAGGGGTATGTTGAACTAAAGATTTCAGGAAACCTAATATACAGGGACGGCAATCTCTGTTTAACACCCCGACTGTGCTCAGCGAACTCAGTTGTAGCTGCCTTGGCAGTACTGTGCTGCTTGCCCGATGTACGGTGCTTGGGCCTGTAGTTGGAAATATTTAGGAGGCTCCACACAATGTATTTACAGTTTTACTCCAGCAGCAGGGGACCACATGGTATTATTATCACGTTTGTTTTTTTACTGTAGGTCTTTAACAACAATAATTCAAAACAAATATGCTGAATAGTTCGTAAGTTCATATGTGCAAACAGTAGAACAATGATTTCTTGTGCACAGATGGGTACCAACCAACAATTAAGATATATATTCTTTGTTCACAATGTAATCCTACAAGACACAGTTCAAAAACTCGATTTTGTAGTGTATTACTTAAGAAAAGGAATTCTTGAAACATCTATTTTCTGAAAAGTATTGCACAAGCATTAGATCCTCCAGTAACAACCTTCGTGACACTGTGAAAGTAAATCCTGCTTATTTTCATAGTATACATTTCTGCCACCAAAAGATTCTATTGTTGCCAACTTAACAATCACAACCATCACATTATTTGAGAAAAGTGCTCTGGAACATGACAGATTACGTCGCACTGCAGGAAAGTGCTGCAAGGTACGGGAATAATTACACAGGTGGGGACAGATTGCAGCATAAGAAACAGCCCACTCAAGGGTTTTTTAACACTTGGGTTCCACTCAGTTGGAAAATGCTGACAGAATTTGGGTTTCACGGAATATCAGTGTGACTTCTGAAAAATAAACTAGTGTCAAAGGGTCTCATGATCAGTGGGTATCAAACTTGGCTGTAAATAGTGGCATGAGACGGACAGTCTGGTTTCAGTCCAAGCAATTCGTACATGTAACACCAATACTCAGAGCACTGAGAGAAGACAGTTTGGTCAGTCATCAAAATATTTTTCATGAAAGTGAAAAAACTCGGCAGAACACCTAGAAACACACTAGTAGTCAGTCACTCCAAGCAAAATTGAGAGATAACACTTAATTTCTTATTTTTGTGTTAAATTTAAATAGTAATGTCAGTATTATGAAAGTATATTCATGGATACCACATAAAAATACAAGGTGTACAACTTTTCTTCTGCTGTGTTTTCCCCCAACATTTGAGGCTTTAATGAAATTAATTGGTTGCTCATGTATCATTCAAAGCACTTTCAGTCACTGGCCACTACTTTCTCCCATCTTTTGAGCAGTGTATGAATCCCGCTTCAAAAAAATTGTTCATCTTTTGAAACAATCCACGAATCTATCCAATTTGTGACTTCTTCACAAAATCGGAAGTATTGCTCAGCCAGGCCGTGTGCCGTTGATCTAAATAGGTGATAATCAGAGGAAGCAAAGTCTGGAGAATACATTTTGACGTCTTCTTCAACATGTGGTCGAGCGTTGTTGTGCTGCAAAATCACTTTATTGTGCCTCTCGCTGTATTGTGGCCATTTGTCTTTTAATGCTCTGCTCAAAGAATTAATTGTGTTTGCTAACAAGCGCCTGTGATTGTTTCACTTGGTTTCAACACCTCATAGTAGATGATGCTGAGATGGTCCCACCAAATGCAGAGCATGATCTTGGAGCCGTGAATATTTGGTGTGGCCATCAACGTGGAAACATGGCCGGGATATCCTCATGATTTTTTCCGTTTAGGGTTATCGTAAAGAACCTATTTTTCGTCCCCATTTTTGCCTCTGAAGCAACTATTCACAAACACACAAATGGTGTTCAACATCTCTCGGTTTCGGCTCACAGGGGACCCAAGTTCCTTCTTTCTGAATCAAGATCACAAATAAATATTGTGATCATATCATAACAGAAAGACAACCGTCATGTACTCTCCAAAACGCCTAATGGGCCACATCATACAAGGTAAGGCACAAGAGAGACAAACATTACGAACAGTGCCCACCGCGACATTGGATGCCTTCTGGTGGCATTGCGGGTATGTGACCTGGTAACAAAAGTAAGAAAGCAGAGTAGACATGGATGGTGGATCACCCTAGCAAAGATACGGATTGCTTAAGTGGAAATACATTGAGATAAAGAACTTTGACAAAGGGCAGATTGTAATTACACAGAGCCTGTGAACGAGTCTCGGAAATGGGGATGCTGGTGGAATGTTCACATGCTACTGTTGTGAGCATCTACGGAAAGAGGTAGGTGGACAGTGAAATTACACTAGGCACTAAATGGTTGACTGTCAACGACTCTTCACTGAATGTGGATTTCACAGGCTTGTCTGCACTGTAAAGTAGGATAGATGATGATCTGTGGCATCTCTGCCGAAAGGACACAAATCTGGTGCATGCATAAGTGTTTCAGAGCACACTGCTCATCGTATATTGTTGAATACAGAGCTCTGTAGCAGATGTTCTCACATGTTGATCCAGCAACATCATCAATTACAATTGCATTGGGAATGGGACCACGTGGATTTTACTGTCTATCAGTGGAAATGTATTGGTTCTTCAGGTAAATCACATTGTTGCTATACAAGGTTGATGGTCTTCTCCATAAATGCCAGCAGTGAGCTGAACGGTGGCTCGAAATATAGAGCACATCCTGAACGCAGGCTGGTGGGAGCAGTACTACGCTGTTGTTGTTGTTGTGGTCTTCATTGCTGAGACTGGTTTGATGCAGCTCTCCATGCTACTCTATACTGTGCAAGCTTCTTCATCTTCCAGTACCTACTGCAGCCTACATCCTTCTGACTCTGCTTAGTGTACTCATCTCTTGGTCTCCTTCTATGATTTTTACCCTCCACACTGCCCTCCAATGCTACATTGGTGATCCCTTGATGCCTCACAATGTGTCCTACCAACCGACCCCTTCTTCTAGTTAAGTTGTGCCACGAACTCCTCTTCTCCCTAATTCTATCTGATACCTCCTCATTAGTTATGTGATCTACCCATGTAATCTACTACACTATGGAAGACATTCTCCCATGCTTGCACGGGACCTATAGTAGTAATCAATAGACATACTGACAGCTGCGAACCACCTGCATCCGTTCACACCTGATATCTGCCCTGCTGGTGATGTTACCTTTCAGTAGTATAATTGTGCTTGCCTCGGAGCCAGAAATGTGCTACAGTGGTTTGAAGAGCATTATAGTGAACTCACGTTGATGTCTCGGCAATCAGATTCACCTGATGCAAATCTTATGGAACACATCTGGGCTGCTATCAGGCACCAACACCATGTACGCAGATCAGTGGCCTGTTATTTACAGAAATTCCATGATCTGTATGTAGATGTCTAATGCCCACATACCTCCACAAACCTGATATGCAGAATTGGTGATGTATTTTGCTCCAGAGACGAAAATAAGCTATTAAGCAGGTGATCATAATATTTTGGCTCATCAGTGTATACTAACATAGCTGTAAGCAACAATATTATACCTATTATACCATCTTCACAGGTACTCTTGATATTGGGAAAAAGCCAAAATGAGCTTGACGTGTAACTTGTTTCACTGTAAGCAAATAAATAAATAAATAAATACTGAAGAAAAAATCTTGTACTTAAAATCTGTAGATCCTTTACATAAATCATCATAACAACAACATCCTATAAACTACCTAATCCATTATCTCATTTCATAATCCACTGGAAAATATTTTTCTCAGTCTTTTCTTGCTTGTAAATATTGGACTTATATTTCGATTGATATTAAAAAAAAATCATTTTCCATTTTGTGTGGTATTTCTGTACTTACTGTCCATTTATCTTCATTGAGAGCAGAACAAATATGGAGCAATATGAGCATACTATCAGAAATGCACTCTTACTATTTTATCCATTTTGATTAGAGAACCTGCAGTTGTTTCCATAAATTACGCCGTAGGAAATACTGCAACCAGCCATAAGTTTTTTTTAGATAATTTTATTGTACCCTTACTAGTTTTTGGCCTGAGCCCATCATTAGATGGGAGCATTTACTTCCTTGCAAGTTTTACATATGCATCCAAAAAACATTTTTTTTTTTGTGGTTACATAGTTTGGCACTTACCTACACAAAGAAGTCAGCACTACCATTTGATGATAAGCTCAGGCTCAAAGCTAGTAATGGTGCAGTAAAGAACTTGGGGCTGGTTGCAGTATTTCTTACAATGTAACACTCGTATTAGTTGTTTCCTTGCATTCAAAGTAGGCCTATGTATAAATACTTCCAAATAGTAGTTTTCTTGCAATATGATATTTCTTCATGAGTGAGTAAATTTCTGTGATAAGTTAATAAATGAAACATATGACGGAAACAGATTTTCTATGTAAATAGCTAGACACTTACTGTTTACATTTTTTTTAAAAATAAGTCATAGTTTGGAAGACAACATTAATTTCTTACAGTACATTTCTTATTTACACGCAGACTTTAATGAATGTTAAGTATACCAACAATTCAGCAATAAATAACAGAATTGTGTATGGGATATATGACACATTATACCACAGCTGTATTGTTCTGCAGTGCAATCAAGCACATTGCTTCCATTATTTCTAGAAATTCTTTGTAGCTGTACATCTGTTATAAATGTTGATGAGGTTTTATCTACATATGTTATTAGATTGCTTTAAATATGATGTTGCTGCCATATACCGTCCTGAATTCCATTATTTCATGTATGAACTTCTGCTGTTGTATGTAGCTTAGTTGAAATCTTTGACATTGAACTCTTATTAAATACTACTTTGGAGAAAGCAGGCGCATTACGCACTCAGTGTGACACGAAAAATACTCAACTTCTATGCGGACTACTTTGGAGTAGCTTATCCTCTGCCAAAAATGGACTTTGCTGCTATTCCTGACTTCCAGTACGGTGGCATGGAAAACTGGGGCCTCGTTACATACTGGTGAGATTTTTTAAATTTTCATTTTATTTATCAGTGATATACATCTATAATGATAGTATTGGTCCTGTCTTTATAAACTAACATTTGAAAATAACATGTGTTGTAAATAAATAGCCTCTACAAATTCTTTTATGCTATCTGGAAAATAGTTTTATTTCTATGAGTATTTTTACTTGCACATAATGTTGGATGGTGATGGGAAAATAGGTGGAAGAAAAAGAAACAAGAGAGACCATTGTGCAGCAATTAAATGCTTGGAATGACTTTATTGATAGGTTCTCACAAACTTAAAAATTAAGTAATTTTCCTAAATGAGACAGTAGTCATTATGGATTCTTGTAAATAAAGCCACCTGGATTAGTTAATGTATTTCTTTATCTACAATGGGAGTTCGGTTACTGGTACTGCCCTCATGAGATATGTGATTAAGCTTAAAAGAAAATTCAGGATGGAATGTAACAGTATTATGAAAAGGATAGTTGCTACTCGCCATATAGCCAAGACGATGAGTTGCAGAGAGCTGCAGCATTTAGAATATGACCTTTTGGCCAAAAAGGTCTTTGACAGAGATAGAACACACACACACACACACACACACACACACACACACACACACACACACACACAGACACACAGACACACAGACACTATTCTGACACACGAGAGGCTGCAGTCGAGAGTGTGTGTGTCTTTGTCTTTTCGTTGAACCTATCTGCAACTCAGCATCTCTGCTGTATGGTGAGTAGCAACTATCCTTTTCATAATATTGTTGTAAGATTAAAAGAACAAACGAATGAAAGGTGGTAATTAATTATACATTACAACATGACAGAAGATGATCAAAATTCACTCGCCATAACTTGCAAGTTCTTAGTTGATGTGTTGTTTTTATTTTTGTCATGTGGTAATGTATAAATAATACCTCTCACTCGTACGTTGCTCTAGTCTGAATCACAGATTTGATAATAACAGTAACCAAAACATCATTGAAATTAAAGAAGTCAGATAGATTATATAATGGTAAGACAGATATTTAGGAACCAGATTTTAAATTGTAAGACATATCCAGGGGCAGATGTGGACTCCAACCACAATCTATTGGTTATGAACTGTAGATTAAAACTGAAGAGTTTGTACAGAGTTTCGGGGAGAGCATAAGGGAACAATTGACAGCAATGGGATAAAGAAATACAGTAGAAGAAGAATGGGTAGCTTTGAGGAATGAAATAGTGAAGGCAGCAGAGGATCAAGTAGGTAAAAAGATGAGGTCTAGTAGAAATCCTTGGGTAACAGAAGAAATATTGAATTTAATTGATGAAAGGAGAAAATATAAAAATGCAGTAAATGAAGCAGGCAAAAATGAATACAAATGTCTCAAAAATGAGATTGACAGGAAGTGCAAAATGGCTAAGCAGGGATGGCTAGAGGACAAATGTAAGGATGTAGAAGCTTATCTCCCGAGGGGTAAGATAGATACTGCCTACAGGAAAATTAAAGAGACCTTTGGAGAAAAGAGAACCACTTGTATGAATATCAAGAGCTCAGATGGAAACCCAGTTCTAAGCAAAGAAGGGAAGGCAGAAAGGTGGAAGGAGTATATAGAGGGTCTATACAGGGGCAATGTTCTTGAGGACAATATTATGGAAATGGAAGAGGATGTAGATGAAGATGAAATGGGAGGTAAGATACTGCGTGAAGAGTTTGACAGAGCACTGAAAGACCTGAGTCGAAACAAGGGCCCCGGAGTAGACAACATTCCATTAGAACTACTGACGGCCTTGGGAGAGCCAGTCATGACAGAACTCTACCAGCTGGTGAGCAAGATGTATGAGACAGGTGAAATACCCTCAGACTTCAAGAAGAATATAATAATTCCAATCCAAAAGAAAGCAGGTGCTGACAGATGTGAAAATTACCCAACTATCAGTTTAATAAGTCATAGCTGCAAAATACTCACACGAATTCTTTACAGACAGATGGAAAAACTGGTAGAAGCTGGCCTCGGTGAAGATCAGTTTCGATTCCGTAGAAATGTTGGAACATGTGAGGCAATACTGACCCTACGACTTATCTTAGAAGAAAGATTAAGGAATGGCAAACCTACGTTTTTAGTATTTGTAGACTTAGAGAAAGCTTTTGACAATGTTGACTGGAATACTCTCTTTCAAATTATGAAGCTGGCAGGGGTAAGATACAGAGAGTGAAAGGCTATTTACAATTTGTACAGAAAGGAGATGGCATTTATAGGAGTCGAAGGGCATGAAAGGGAAGCAGTGGTTGGGAAGGGAGTGAGACAGGGTTGTAGCCTCTCCTCGATGCTACTCAATCTGTATATTGAGCAAGCAGTAAAGGAAACAAAAGAAAAGTTCTGAGTAGGTATTAAAATCCATGGAGAAGAAATAAAAACTTTGAGGTTTGCCGATGACATCGTAATTCTGTCAGAGAAAGCAAAGGACTTCGAAGAGCAGTTTAACGGAGTTGACAGTGTCCTGAAAGCAGGATATAAGATGAACATCAACAAAAGCAAAAGAGGGAATGTAGTCGAATTAAGTCGGGTGATGCTGAGGGAATTAGATTAGGAAATGAGACACATAAAGTAGTAAAGGAGTTTTGCTATTTGGGGAGCAAAATAACTGATGATGGTCGAAGTAGAGAGGATATAAAATGTAGACTGGCAAAGGCAAGGGAAGCGTTTCTAATGAAGAGAAATTTGTTAACATAGAATATTGATTTAAGTGTCGGGAAGTCGTTTCTGAAAGTATTTGTGTGGAGTGTAGCCATGTATGGAAGTGAAACATGGACGATAAATCGTTTAGACAAGAAGAGAATAGAAGCTTTTGAAATGTGGTGCTGCAGAAGAATGCTGAAGATTACATGGGTAGATCACATAACTAATGAGAAGGTATTGAATAGAATTGGGGAGAAGAGGAGTTTGTGGCACAACTTGACTAGAAGGAGGGATCGATTGGTAGGACATGTTCTGAGGCATCAAGGATCACCAATTTGGTACTGGAGGGCAGCATGGAAGGTAAAAATCACAGAGGGAAACCAAGAGGTGAATACACTAAGCAGATTCAGAAGGTTGTAGGCTGCAGTAGGTACTGGGAGATGAAGAAGCTTGCACAGGATAGAGTAGCATGGAGAGCTGCATCAAACCAGTCTCGGAACTGAAGACAAAATCCCATACATATTTTGCAGCTGAATCTTGACAAGCTGAGCAGGAGTAAGTGCACTGCAGCTGTGGCCAAAACATCAGTTTTATTCAGCCACGGTTCTTTTACTATGTGAAGTGGCACCTCATCTGGAATAATTTTAGGTTGAATGGCTTTGCCCTCAGAAGCCTTTATCTGAACACAAACAATAGTTTATCATTTGTAAATCATAATAAGACCCAGTGATGATTCACATTTCAGCACCTCAGCTGTCTTGTTATTTACAACCATAATTGTTGTTGCATTGCAGCTGAATTGAAAATGAATTGTAATCATTTCCCCTGTGTACGAATTAATACTTTTGCGACTTCTTTCTCAGGGAGACACAAGTACTCATTGGGCCAGAAACAACTACAGACAGCCTGGAGAAGGCAGCCAGTACCGTAGTTCATGAACTTGGACATCAGTGGTTTGGTAACCTCGTCACACCGACATGGTGGACTGACATTTGGCTGAATGAGGGCTTTGCCACATACCTCGAATATCTGGGCACTGATTTTGTGAGTACATTACTTTTTATGATGATTGTTGTAACTTGCCTGGTTGTGGGAACGTATAACTTCGAGTGAAGTCTGTCACTGTGGCTATGTATGAATGTAGCTTTCTCATTATTCAGCAAATGCACCTTGAACCCACACTAATTCTGATTGAAATTTGTCAGTAATATTAAAGAGCCAAACACAAGATAAACACCAGACTATAAATGCATGCGGCAAAAAAGTTCATGATTTCATCAACAGTGAGGTCATGGACCACAGTGTCTTCATTATTCCTTTTGATATTTCAGAGATAGCCATCATCTCATATTAAAAGAAAAAGGAGAATTACAGGTAGCAATCCCTACTGATCTAATGGACAGACTAATCTAATGCACAGAACATTGTAACACTACCTTCTGTACATATTATAGGATGGCACATGGGAAGTAGAACGTTTCACACTACTTCTCTACCATTCCACTCTCGAATGGCATGTGGGAAAAAGTAACACCTAAATCTTTCCGTTATAGTTCTGATTTCTCTTATTTTATTATGATGATCATTTTTCCCTACATAGGTGGTGTCAACTGAATATTTTCTCATTCGGAAGAGACAGTTGGGGATTGAAATTTCACAAATAGATCTTGCGGCAAAGAAAACCGCCTTTGTTTCAGTGACTGCAATCCCAACTCATGTATCATATCACTGACTCTCTCACCCCTACTGTGCAATGACACAAAACGAGCTGCCCTTCTTTGCACTTTTTTGATGTCCTCCATCAATCCTACCTGGTAAGGATCCCACACCACGCAGCAATATTCCAGCAGAGGATGGACAAAGGTAATGTAGGCTGTCTCTTTAGTGGGTTTGTCGCATCTTCTAAGTGTTCTGGAAACAAAGCGCACTCTATGTTTCGCCTTCCCCACAATATTATCTATGTGGTCTTTCCGATTTAAGTTGCTCGTAATTGTAATTCTTGGGTATTTAGTCAAATTGACAGCCCTTAGATTTGTGCAATTTATCGTATACCCAAAATTTATCAGATTTCTTTTAGTAGCCTAGTGAATGACCTCGCACTTTTCTTTGTTTAATGCCTACTGCCACTTTCCGCACCATTCAGAAATTCTCTCTAGATCATTTTGTAATTGACATGATGATTTTACTAGACGGTAAATTACAGCGTCATCTGCAAACAATCTAAGGGGGGTGCTCAGATTATCACCTAGATCATTTATGTAAATCAGGACCAGCAGAGGGCCTATGACACTACATTCCAGATTGCCAGATATCACTTCTGTTCTGCTCAATGATTTACCTTCTATCACTACGAACTGTGACCTCTGTGAGAGGAAATCACGAATCCAGTCACGCATCTGAGACGATACTCCATATGCACACAATTTGATTAATAGTTGCTTGTGAGGAATAGCATCAAAAGCCTTCTGGAAATCTAGGAATATGGCATGCGCTACTCTTTGTGTGTGTGTGTGTGTGTGTGTGTGTGTGTGTGTGTGTGTGTGTGTGTGTGTGTGTGTGTAAGAGAGAGAGAGCACTATTTTTGACAAAGGCCTTCTTGGTCAAAAGCTTATTTTTTGATGGTCTTTTTGTTGTGCCTATCTTTGACTCTGCATCTCTGCTATATGGTGAGTATTTAAAGTTTCATCCTGATAAGCTTCAAGTGGCCCAACAGTGACAACTGGGAGATAAAGTAAGTAGGTGCAACATCTGCACAACATTACTGGGAATAATTAAACAGGTTTAGGCATTACTCAGAAAATCTTGTGATGTCTGATGAGGCAAATAAATGGTTTTGTCAGTAAGCTTCTGATCTTACCCGGATACAAAACTGCAGCTCATTCATGAAAGGAGAGGTTAGCCCAAAGGTTGTTTTGTGTGCTATTGCACACTTCATTGGAATCATTGGGACATATATTTTTTACGACATCAACATCTGGTCAATGTGTGTCAGTTCTGAGTGGTATATTGCCATGGTTAATAATTTCTCCAGTCCACAGATGCATTGACGTTGCCATCTAATTGTGTTATGTTTCAGCAGGATGGGGTTACAACCCTTACGGCTCGTAATTCAGTATTTACACTGAGACCCCATGTTCCACATCAATTAGTGTAAAAAAAAAAAAAAAAAAAAAAATGTCGTGTGCCTCCTGTTGCGTAGACTGTGCGCTGGGTGTTAGTCTTTAGATTTGACGTCACTTTGGTGATTTGCGCGTCGATGGGGATGAAATGTTGATGATTAGGACAACACAACACCCAGTCCCTGAGCGGAGAAAATGTCTGACACAGTTGGGAATCGAACCCGGGACCTTAGAATTGACATTCTGTTGCACTGACCACTCAGCTACTGGGGGCAGACAATTAGTGCAATGATGCTGTGATATACCATAGCTGGTGAGATCACCTGATATTTCAGAACCTGTTTTTTCTGTGGGGTCATCTGAAGAGCAAAGTTTTTTTTTTGGTGACTTAGCAATACTGCTGAGTTGAAAACTGCAATCTGGCAAGACACAAGAGGTCATTCCTCAAGATGTGATGGAAGCCATTTGTGTGATGTACTTTCTAATAAATAAACTGTTGGGTTAATTTTGTTGCTACCTAGCAGTGAATGACAGAATTCTTTGAAATCACACTTACACAGTGCTGCATTTTTCTGTCTGTATGTGAAGACTAATCTCAGAAACTACTGTATGTATTTTGATGCAGTTTCCACTAATAGACAGATTGATTCATGAGCAATGTTTGTGGTCTCAGGAGGTAAGTGTCAGGCCACCACCCACTGCAGTGGTACGCTGGTACCCGGAGGTCAGCACGAGCTCAATGCAGATCGTTTCAGACATTAAGCTGATAAGAACATTTTTTTTAAAATACAGGTAATGTTTAAGGAGTGTGAAGTAAAACAAGGGAAAAAGGCATAAAGAAAATGTATCTGGCAATGCAGTCGGGCAACCAGCAAGGGGCTGTAACTCGCACTGAACTGGCATTGCAGTCGCGAGGTGTGGTAGTTTGCAGGTTCCATTGTTGTCATGAGATGCCACTCCAGATGCCAGTAATATATAGCACAGGTAATGTACATTATCCCTGAGAACCTTCTTGGCATGCACTTCTTAAATAATTCCCACTGTATGGAAGCTATGATATTCAATTGCCTAATTTTATTCCCTGAGTTTTAATAACTCTGTGCGGTGAGCTGTAAACAGAATTAACACATAACAGACAAGTCACTTGCCATAGACACTTACTGTGAAGCTGGAGCAGGTTGCTGGTACCTACTAAAAAGAAGTGTCTCAACAGCTGAATTGAATATTACGATAACAGCCAGACTGAACATCGTGGTAGCCAACCAAGGTACAAATATGGACAATCAAATGATTTTGTATATAGACAGTTGAGAGACATTTCTTGTCTGTAGATACATTTTTGCAACAAAATTGCACAACTTTTTGACTCCCATTTGAAATGGGGGACAAGACACAATTCTTAGACAATGTGGCGTGACTTTTAATAGTGTGGTCATGTTGCTCTTTTTGCACTGTGGAAAACCTTCGTTGGTTTTTCATTACTTGTCTTTTTCTTTTTGTTAAATGTCACATGGTGACATGTTTGTGGGAAGTTAGTAATTTCTTATACAAACACTGCAATGAGAAGAAGTTGATTATTGAAGACATTAACAGAAAAAATCAAGTATCAGTCATTCGTGTTGAAAAAAGTGTATTTCTCCAACTTTCAAAGCTGAAAGTAAATTGCAGCTGAATCTAGGCTCCTTGCAGACAATTCACATTTCCGTCAATGCCTTATCTTTTGATTTATTTCACTGTCGATTATCATCACTGCACAAACTGCGATCCCAGTAAGGTCAGCCATATTTAGCAAATATCAAGGAATAAGGTACTAAATTGCATACACGAGTCAAAGTATCTAGACTTTCTATATACATTTTCTAGCTGCGCTTCTACAGACAGTCTCTCTACAATCTCTTTAGACTATCACTCGGTTCTGCGTACTAGTGTGTACTTATCTGTAGATTAAAAAATTGAATGGCATTGCAAATGCATACCAAACACAAAAACTGTATTCACATAATAAAATTTGGAGGATATGTTACAGTTAGTCACATGATTCATCTTGAAAACTGAAGTTACAGTGCTTAGTTTTGTCTGTTCTCAGATATGTACCTGCAGTCATGATGTGCTTTGAAATCTGTGCACTATGACTGCTAGGGGAACCAAAATAATCTTTTATTCTGGCTCGCACAGCAGTGTTCATTGTGTATCAGGGTGAATAAATATACCTGCGACCAAATAGCAAAATTAGTTATGTAACTATAAAGTTGCTAGTTAAAACCTTAGACTAACACTCATAAATACAGAGTGTGAGTACATAGTAAAATGTTACATAGTTCTCCTAGGTGATTTTTAATCTATAAAGCACAAAATTATGAAATTAACACACATAGTCAAGTGCCAAAAGGGAAAAAAAGAGGAAGGGGATAAAATACATCTGTTTTGCTACCCTCTCCCCATCCGCTTCCCCCTTTACGGTCGTCGGAAAACATATAAAGTAATTGTAAGGTATATCTGCAAGCCTTTTTTGTATCTCAGAAGTGATTCATTCTTGCTCTGGCCACCTGTCTTCTCTTTTCTGTCCCGTCACTGTTCACTTTTTCTGATTGCAGAAGCCTATAAAGTTGTCATTCAGTGATCTGTACTATGAGGAGTTAGAGGTGTCTTCTTGAATTAGTCCAATGTTCATGAAGTTCTTTCATACTTCCTTGGAGATTCTATGCCTATAAAAATCTGCTTTGTTAGTCAGGTTGCATCTATACTGAACAAATATCTGTAGATCTTGGATCATAATTTTCTTATTGTCTCTATCAGTTGTTCATTGTCTGTGTATAACTATTTTCTTCTCCACAGTCTGTTGTTCTGTCCGTTATCTTAGGACCAATAATTTTCTGAAGTATCCCGCTGCACTCAAAGTAATCGGTTTCTCCCTGTCCAATCTTTCCTATCATTCTGAGGCCCTCACCTGCATTTAGACATTTGGTTTTGGTTTTGTGTTAGTGTGCAAGTTTAGCTTTTATTGAGATTGTTTGTTTCTAATGTACAAAATGCATCCTACGGAAAGTAGTGACCATCTCGTCTCTCCTACCATCATGGGTTTCTCTTTCACTAGTTTCTCTATATATTACTTCACAAAGTTTGCCTGAAACTGTCCACTTTTTCTGTTTTACTGAACTGGTTAACAGGTGCTGAGACATTGTTTGGATGTTTGTTATGTACAGTCAGCACAGAATTCGCAGCCGATGAACAGTAATCATTGTCCAGAGTACAGGGTGAGTTCATTTGTTTGTTCAGTAGGGGAGGCTTCACAGTGTTTGCCCCCTTTCAGAAGGTTGGCGATGATGGAATCGAGACACACGCCCTGCATCTCTCTCAAACAATTTTACAGAAACTATTCAGTAAAAAAAAAATCATTTCTGTATTAATAGCTTTATATGTCAGCTTCATGATGATATGTCCAGTGTTTTATTAATGGCCATAGTTATTGTGATATTTGTGTGGAGGAAAGGAAGATACTGTGCGAAATTTCAAAAAGGTTGCAATGTAAAACAGGGGTTGCTGTGATTTTTTTGTTTAGTGCATATTACATAATATGTTGCTGCATATAAAGTTTACTTAACACATTGAATTTTTGTTTAGACTTGGGTGGAGAACACCAGTCTCAAGAAAATTCATCTGATGTTGCACACTCGGATGTGCTTTTTCATAAGCTACTTACCTTACTTGTCCTTAGTTCCTCATTTAATAAACCATTGTCTTAAAATTATCTCAGAATTGCGTCAGCACAACATGTTAGTGAGGAGTGAGGTGACACCGTGTTTTGGCAAGAGAAGCAAATTTTAGCTAGGCAACAAGAGAAATGTGTAGGTTTCATTCAAAATTCACCACCCATGATGGTTCTCTGAAACTTACAAATGGTTAACACACCAGAAAAAAATAAATTGCTGTCTTTGTTGTATTTGGAGTGGAATTCTTTTTAGATACTGACCAATGCACAGGTGACGGTAGATTTTTTGAAATAGGCACCATTTAAGTGTGGGTGTAGTGTTCAGTTTCATATTTACAAAAACTATGAGCATAGGCTTTCCCTCCAGCGCTTGGCATTTCTCATACAGTGCCTGTCAGTAACCCCCAGCACTACCACACTCCCCAAACATGCCCTGGCTATTGTGCATCTACCAGCAATGTTATTCTGCATGGACTCTACTTTGCTTTCTCAATAGAAATGTAGAGGCTAGCTTTTTCTACTTATTTATTCAGTGTGATTTTCTGTTCCATAGCTGTTTCTGAGTTTCACAACAGGATCAAATGCTCACTGCCAAATATAAAGCATTTGATGAAATTTTTTGAACCTTCAGTATGAACATTGTTCAGTAACACTGTCTTGGTTAATTGCTTGTCCCATTTTAGATGACCTTTTTCTAATACACAGTTGAGGAGAACTGGGGCCGTCCATCACTCTGTCAAATCCTAGTTTTAATTAAAAATGCTTTGGTGAGTTCTCTCATGAATTTAACTGTTGAGTGTGTCTGTGTTATAGTTTTTTTTGATAATGTCTACCATTTTCAAGTGCACTCCAAATTTAATTAAGATTTCAAACAATACTTTCTGGACACCTGGACTAAAGGCTTCTGGAAACTCAATGAAGGCCACTACCATATGTTAAGAGTTTTCTTAGTTTTCCAATATTCTACTCAGATTCCAGGTCTGCTCAGTGGAGGACCTCCTGTTTCTGAATCCAGGTTCCTATTCACCATTTCAATGATCTGTTTGCTGTAACAGCCAAGCCTGACATTGAAGGTCTCGTAAAACTGTTTGCTGTTGTCCCTTTTCAATTCTGATTCAATGCTTTTGGTCTCTTCTGTGGTTTTAGTTCTTTTGGACATGCATGTGTCTCATACACATAAAGTAGAGACTGGATTATATGCATTTTCATGCTGCATATGCATTTACATATTTGTCTCCTTTGCATGTTTTGATTAAAAACTAGTGACGATGCAGTATTTTAAAAATCTAGATTTGTACAAAGTTAAATGTGTTTACAAATAGTGTCTAATGTGTTGAGCCCATACCAACCGAAAAAATAAATACCATTTGATGGATAATTGACCATTCTGGAACATTTACATATGACGAAAATGTTTTATATTGTCCAGTTTGTGAGAAAAACGTTTTGTGGGCCAAAAGTTTCAAATAAATCAGCATATGAAGACAAGACTTCATATTGCAGTAACAGTAACAGAGATTTAATTTCCAAAGGCAACCAAAAAACTTCCTCTTCACAAACTTATAAATCCCACCCTCGAAGGTTTCCTGCACAAATAATTATGTAAATCAAAATATATTAGATGAATCAACATTGTGTAAAAATTACCTACTGAGAATGTATGAACATGTTCTCGAAGAAATATGCAATGAACTCAAGGACAAAATTATTTGGATTTCAGTTGATGAAAGTATCCACACTTATGGCTGTTACATTACAAATTTAGTTATTGGTGCATTAAAACAAGAACCTCCTTCTTTCTGTGTAATAGTGTGCAAGGGTATTAGAAAAATATTTCTATAATTTTCTGCAGATGAAAGGATGTTTGTGTTTCTCTCAGGTGCCGCTCCCTATATGATCAAAGCACGAAAAGCCCTCTAAATATTTTATCTCGGTTCGTGTCAGACATGCTTTGCTCACGGAGAAAGGAGTATGATTGACATTTGGGAATGTAAATAAACTGATTTCATCCACAAATAAAGTGTTTTTTAAGGCACCTGATTGGCGGTAGCGTTCTCGCTTCCCGTGCCCGGGTTCCCGGGTTCGATTCCCGGCGGGGTCAGGGATTTTCTCTGCTTCGTGATGACTGGGTGTTGTGTGATGTCCTTAGGTTAGTTAGTTTTAATTAGTTCTAAGTTCTAGGGGACTGATGACCATAGATGTTAAGTCTCGTAGTGCTCAGAGCCATTTAAACCATTTGAACAGGTGAATTTTTGCCAGAAATGATGCTCAGAGCCATTTGAACCATTTGAACGGGTGAATTTTTGCCAGAAATGATAAGTGCCAATGAAGCACCCAAATTCAAATACTGCCCAGTTACCTCAGCTGATGTAGAATGCTGCTTTCCTGTTTATAAAAATGTTTTGAGTGACTGAAGAGACTACCGAACATTTGGAACAGTATCTGATTGTTTATGTTTACAGTACTGGAAGAATGTAAAATAATGCTTTAGTCTGATAATATTAATTAAATGTTAATTATGGTCAAAAACTCCCCTATTGACTTTTGTTTTTGAAATAAAAATATTATGGAGTTCTTCTGCACGTCCCTCTGTGTGTGATACATGTTGAAGGTGGACCTGTGCATATTGATTGTTTTGTGGCAATTAACTCACATTGCATTCCCTTGTCACTGACAACAATAGCAAGAAGAAACAATATTTGAAACATGATGTGCATCTTCTTTTTGAAATTTTTTAAAACCTCATCTCAAAAAAAAAAAAAAAAAAAAAAAAAAAAAAAAAAAAAAAAAAAAGAAGAAGAAAAAAAAAAAAAATTCTTAATGTCCTGATCCTTTGCACAGCTAGCACAGTTGCAATAAATAAGAACAGGTTCAACTTTGGGATTTATCATATTCAGTGACTACTATGTTTTTATTATTTGATCTTCATGTTTCAACACTTTTCATTCATATTTTGAGCTTTTTGTGTTGCATATAATCCAGCCTCTAACCATTAGGAATAGTTTTGTCATGGCTGACTTTTGCAAGGATCTCAATAATTTTGAGAGAATTTCATCTACTCTTAAGATCCTTGTTTCACCTTGGGGCTTTAATAAAACTGTCAGTCTTCTTGCAGTATCAGATCCCCCATCTCTTCTTGATCTACCTATCCTTGTATGTCTACAGGATTGCTTTCAAGTACATTTTTGTGATATTGACACCCCTATACCTTTCTTCTTTAGCCTTCCCTACTTCGCTTAGAACAGATTTGCTATCTGAGGTCTTAAATATAACACCACTGCTTCTCTTTTCTTCAGAGGTCTCTGATTTTTGTATATGATGTTGTCTCTTTCGTAGCAATACATGCTTCTACAGCCTTGCATTTATCCTTCAGCAATTCCTTATTTATCCTTCGGCCATTTCTAATTTGCCAGCTTGCACTTTCTACCAATCTCATCCTTTAGACCCCTGTATTCCCTTTCGCCTGCATCATTTGACACATTTTTATATTTTCTCCTTTCATCTGTTAGATTCAATAACTTGTGGATTACCCAATGATTTTTACTTAATCATTTTGCCTATCTGGTCCTCTGCTGCCTTCACTATTTCATTTCTGCTATTTTATTCCCTGCTTTAGTCAACAATTGCCTAGTGATCCCTTAGAAACTCTTAAACACTATCTGATTCTTTCAACTTCGTTAGGTACCACCTCCTGAATTCCTTATCTTTGTGAAACTTTTTCAGTTTGTAACCAATAAACTATAGTCTGAGTCCGCATATATCCCTGGAAAGGTTTTGAGTTTAAAATTTGGTTTCAGAATCTCTCTCTTACCAATATGTAGTCTATTTGATACCTTCCAGTGTCTTTGGAGCTCTTCCATGAATACAATCTTCTTTCACGACATTTAAACCAAGTATTAGCAATGATTGAATTATGATTGGTGTAAAATTCTAAAAGGCACATTCCCTATCATTCCTCTACCCCAATCTATGTTCTTCTATTGTTCTTCTTTTTCATAATTTGCCTTCTATTGAATTCCAGTATTCATCATAGATAAACTTCTCTCTTCTCTAACTATCCAAGTAATTTATTAAAAACAAAGATTCCAAGACTTACCAAGTGGGAAAGCGCCGGCAGACAGGCACATGAACAAAACACACAAACACACACACAGAATTACTAGCTTTTGCAACCGATGGTTGCTTCTTCAGGAAGGAGAGAGAAAGACGAAAGGATGTGGGTTTTAAGGGAGAGGGTAAGGAGTCATTCCAATTCCGGGAGCGGAAAGACTTCCCTTAGGGGAAAAAAAGGACAGGTGTACACTCGCGCGCACACACACACACACACACACACACACATCCATCCGCAAATACACAGACACAAACAGACATATTTAAAGGCAAAGAGTAAGGGCAGAGATGTTAGTCGAGGCGGAAGTACAGAAGCAAAGAAGTTGTTGAAAGACAGGTGAGGTATGAGTGGCGGCAACTTGAAATTAGCGGAGGTTGAGGCCTGGCGGATATCGAGAAGAGAGGATATACTGAAGGGCGAGTTCCCATCTCCGGAGTTCGGATAGGTTGGTGTTGGTGGGAAGTATCCAGATAACTCGGACGGTGTAACACTGTGCCAAGATGTGCTGGCCGTGCATCAAGGCATGTTTAGCCACAGGGTGATCCTCATTACCAACAAACACTGTCTGCCTGTGTCCATTCATGCGAATGGACAGTTTGTTGCTGTGGCTCTCCAGCTGGGATACAACTTCCTAGAATCCTGCCCCGAAATGAGATCCATCCTTCATGAAATCCTCCCCACTCCACCAAGAGTGTCTTTCCACCGTCCACCTAACCTTCGTAACCTCTTGGTTCATCCCTATGAAATCCCCAAACCACCTTCCCTACCCTCTGGCTCCTACCCTTGCAACCGCCCCCGGTGTAAAACCTGTCCTATGCACCCTCCCACCACCACCTACTCCAGTCCTGTAACCCGGAAGGTGTACACGATCAAAGGGAGAGCCACGTGTGAAAGCACCCACGTGATTTTAATGTGGCTCTCCAGCAGGGATACGACTTCCTACAATCCTGCCCCGAAATGAGATCCATCCTTCATGAAATCCTCCCCACTCCACCAAGAGTGTCTTTCCGCCGTCCAACTAACCTTCGTAACCTCTTGGTTCATCCCTATGAAATCCCCAAACCACCTTCCCTACCCTCTGGCTCCTACCCTTGCAACCGCCCCCAGTGTAAAACCTGTCCTATGCACCCTCCCACCACCACCTACTCCAGTCCTGTAACCCGGAAGGTGTACACGATCAAAGGGAGAGCCACGTGTGAAAGCACCCACGTGATTTACCAACTGACCTGCCTACACTGTGACGCTTTCTATGTGGGAATGACCAGCAACAAACTGTCCATTCGCATGAATGGACACAGGCAGACAGTGTTTGTTGGTAATGAGGATCACCCTGTGGCTAAACATGCCTTGATGCACGGCCAGCACATCTTGGCACAGTGTTACACCGTCCGAGTTATCTGGATACTTCCCACCAACACCAACCTATCCGAACTCCGGAGATGGGAACTCGCCCTTCAGTATATCCTCTCTTCTCGATATCCGCCAGGCCTCAACCTCCGCTAATTTCAAGTTGCCGCCGCTCATACCTCACCTGTCTTTCAACAACTTCTTTGCCTCTGTACTTCCGCCTCGACTGACATCTCTGCCCTTACTCTTTTCCTTTAAATATGTCTGCTTGGGTCTGTGTATGTGCAGATGGATATGTGTGTGTGTGTGTGTGTGTGTGTGTGTGTGTGTGTGTGTGTGTGTGTGTGTGTGCGCGAGTGTACACCTGTCCTTTTTTTCTCCTAAGGGAAGTCTTTCCGCTCCCGGGATTGGAATGACTCCTTACCCTCTCCCTTAAAACCCACATCCTTTCGTCTTTCCCTCTCCTTCCTGAAGAAGCAACCATCGGTTGCGAAAACTAGTAATTCTGTGTGTGTGTTTATGTGTTTTGTTCATGTGCCTGTCTGCCGGCACTTTCCCGCTTGGTAAGTCTTGGAATCTTTGTTTTTAATATATCGAAGTAATTTCTTTTATCTCACCATACACTCGTTCAGTCTTGTCTTCATCTGTGGAGCTAGTAGCCATATAAACTTCCACTACAGTGGTGAGTGTTGGCTTTGTGTCAGTTTTGGATACTATAATGTGTTCACTGTGGTTTCATTGTTCCTTACCCACATTTCTAATTTCTTATTCACTATCAGTCATATGCCAGAATTACCTCATTTCTTCCTGCCATCTCATTTCAGAAATTACTATTATATTTAACTTTAGCTGACCTCATTTCCCTTTTTAAATTCTGTAACCTATATACCTAATTAAGGGACCTAATGTTCAAAGCTCCAAACCATAGAATGCCAATTTGATTTCTCCTGATGACTGTATCCTCCTGAGTAGTTCCCACCTGGAGATCAAAATGGAGGAGTATTTTACCCCTGGAATATTTTACCCAGGAGGATGCCATCATCATTAAGCCATAGAGTAGAGTTGCACATTCTAAGGATAAAATAATGGCTGTAGTTTCCCCTTGCTTTCTGCTGTTTGCAGCAGAGCCAGGATGTGTTGACTAATGTAACAAGGCCAGATCAGTCAGTCACTCAAACCAGTACCCATGCAACTGCTCAGTAGGCTGATGCTCTTTTTCAGGAACCACATATTTATCTCGTCTCCCAAGATACCCTTCGTACTTCGTTGCACCAATGGTAAATCTATCTGTATCGTAGAGCACGAAGCCATCCCACCTCGGCAAGGGCCACGGTTTGTGGATACTGGAAAATTAAATATTGACATGAATTTGTGTATGTTAACATATTCCGTACAAACAAATAAAAAATCTGAAATAATAATTTTTCTTATACATCTTTTTCTACTCGCTAGTTTGTAAAAAAATTTTATCCGAACACTCGATCACAACAGAGTAAGTTACAGACAAATTACTCAAATAGTTCTAATTGCTTTCATTTACAGATAATTGAAAGTTGTGTTGAATAACTGAACTATGTTTGAAATATATACCCAACTGAAATGTAAACATTTCAAGTTTTCATCTGTACATTTACGTAATTCTGTGTCTGAAGTGATATAATGGACTTTGCTGTTACACATGTTATTAATTTTTTTATGATCTCAAATAACATGATACATTTGTAAGTAAGAAACACAGTGCAGGCAAACAGAATAGCCATATGCTATATTGACTACTCTTGTCATTGCAGATATCACACACATCCTATTGTTTATTTAAATTTCTATCACAGGTACTTGTAATTTGTGATGGTGACTAGTTTTGAACATAGTCAATCATTTTCAAACCAGACCTGCAGTAAAAGTGCTAATCACAGCAAAATTTCACGGACATATTTGTATAATGCCCACACAATACATAATTATTCAACGGATATGGAGTTATCATATTACTTGTGTGATACAGCAATGTATGATGAAACTGCGCAGAAAAAGACACTTTCAGAGCAGGTCTGGTTTGGAAATGAATGGCTATGTCTGAAACTAGTCACCAGTATTAATTACACACGACTGTGGAAGAAATGTAAACAAATAATTGTAAGATTTAAGTCCCATGTGCTTCCCCAACAAAATTGTGGAACTACATAAATATTCATGACTATATTTTTGTCATAGACAGGAATGTTGGTTGTATTCAACTGAAAAGTGTCACATTCCCAGATGTGGATCCAGTATCAGACACTGCATTAAGTTGTTTTCATTATTTGGCAGTACTGAATTGAATTTTATTTGGTCCTGTAGGATTACACGATGTACAGTGAATGTACATGTAATATAGGACATATCAGTTATACAAAAACCTACATTATCACATACTTCTAATTATTCTAACATAAATTCTTATAATTAACAATATTTACAAATTGAATGTGAGCAATTGTCATCAACACTGTAAAATTCCTTTTCCACCAGATCGTCTTTTAGGTTGTTTGGAACTTAATTTCGTGTACATTGTCAAACAGTGTTTTAGGCAGACTTCATAGCAATTTGATACCTGAGTACCGCAGTGCTTTTTCAAGCACTGTTAGTCGGTGGGGTGTGCCTTGTATGCAATTCTTCCTCCACGTGTTGTGGGTGTGTACACTAGCATTTGTAGTCCACTCTGCACTATCTTTTGTGATGTATAGTATGATTTTATAAATCTACAAGGAGGAAAAAGTTAAGATGCCTAGTCTTCTGAAGCAGTTTCTGCATGTTTCAGAAGTCTTTCTTTTTAATATGATTCTGACTGCTTTTTTTGTAACGTGAACATCCTTTTTATTTCTTGAGTGTTTGAGTTTCCCCACACTACCATTCCATACTGCAGGTATGGTTTGAAGAGTCCAGGGTTTACTGTGAACAGAAACTGTTGTTTGTCTGCTTACTGTGCTAGCTGCTTCATTATAAGCGCAACAGAGCGGAGTTTCTTACAGACAGAATTTGTATGTTTCCATTTCAGCTTGTTATCCACAGTAATACCTAAGAATATAGTATATCCCTCTTTTTCTAGTCTCGTTTCACCCACCTCTAAACTGATGTGCACAGCCTTCTCTTTATTTCTGAAAACTGCATACATAGCCTCTTTTAGGTTTATATCAAGTCCATTTTACAGGAACTACTGAGCTGTGGTGTTTGCAAATATGTATTCTCTTCTCTCAATCTGTGCCACAGTTTGGTCATTGTTCATTACTGTCATGTCATCAGGATACTATATTTTCTTCTCTTTCTCCTAAACACCTATATCATTAACAAACAGCAACGGCCCCATTACTGGTTCCTGTGGCACTCCATATTTGATGGTTTTGGTTTCTAACTGATATGCATTCCCTATTGACATATATTGCTCCCTGTTGCCTTGGTATGATTCTATCCACTTCTCTGCTTGCCGTCAACACCGTGGGTTGCCAATTTTGTTATCAGTATTTCATGGTCGATATTTTCGAATGTTTTGGAGAGATTCAGAAACATTGCAGATATAACTTGTTTTTCATTTAAGAACTGTATAATGTATTCTGTCAAATCAGCTATTGCTGATCCCATAGATCTACTCTTTCTGAAACCCTGTGCAGTGGTTCATGGAGATATGCTTAATTACAGACTTACTATTTTATCAGTTGATTTGTTTTCACCGTGTAACACCCGCTGTTTATGTCCTTCTTCGTTGCTGAGCGATGTATCACTTTTCATTCTGATGCCGCAACTCTTCCTTTCCTATATCTTTACTACTTTTTATCTATATTAATGATGAACTATTGGTTTTGCCGTTTAACAATTTTTTAATAACTGTGGAAGTATTACAGGCATCGGGTCCCACCTACTGTGTCACCTGCCTATACGTTTTACATGAACCTTTCAAGACTCTGTTTACAAAGAGAAAGCAGAATATCTCTTCCTTTGATGTTGTCCAACAATGCCCTGGGAAGCTTGATGCCCTCGCAGCGCAGGCTCTTCCATGGTTTGCGGTAGTTTCCAGCATTCATTTTATTCTTTGCCCACTTGCCGCTACTTCAAACTTTCGTTGCGATTGTTGGGCAATGTCTTCCACGTTATCTGCAACATAAATAAACTCTCTTCCCACAGTATTTCTGAACAAACTTAAAGCACATAATAATAATAACTATTCTTACAATTATTCATATAAGTCTTGGTCGATTTAATGAGGGGTGGGACAGGCATAAGCCTTGTGACACCACACATGCTGTGATGGTATGAGAATGTTGTATTTGTCCAGGTAATCAACTAATCTATTATACATAAGCATTTCCAGAAGTTTTGAGAAACCCGACATCAGTGAAACTGGCCTGTAGTTGTTGGGGTCATCCTTATCCGCATTCTTGTCCACTGGTACCACCCTCCTTATCTTCAGTGTTTCTGGAAAAATTCCATCTCTGAGAGAGCTGTTTGTCATGTCTAGCAGTGGTGAGGTTATTTGCCAAGTTATTTGCTTAATCACATGATTCAATATTTCACTACCACCAGGTGATTTCTTGGGCTTTAGTTTTTGTATAGTTTTCCTTAGTTCATTTTCTGTGACTGGTTTCAAGAACATGGTCCTGCTTGATTTTTATGTTAACTTAGTGGCCTTCTTTTGTGGACTACTTGTTTCCAGTTCTAAGTTCCCCCACCACATTTATATAGTTATCACTGAGTATGTTAGCTATTTTACCATCTGTAACCACTGTGTTGTTCATTTTCGTTGACGTGAGATCTGTTTCTTTGTGTGTTCTAGCTCTTCCTGTCTTTCATCATTAATTGTGTTCCAAGCTGCCTTCATCATGTTTCTTGAGTTCATTATGGTAGCATTAATTGCTATTGACTTTGCCTCATAATATTTTTCTAAACTTCTTTTGTAGCATTTTATAATTTTCAGCTTCACCCCTCCGTCTCTGATCCTGCAGCTTCCTTTGCAGTTCTATTATTTCACTGATAACCCACTTTGTCTGATCCTGCTCTTTTCCTGTCTCTTCACTTTTGGGAATGCTACATTAAAATGGTTTTTAATTGTTGTAATGAATTAATGTTATTTTTCATTTACATTCTGCATCTGTAGGGCTTCATTCCTGGTTTCCCTGCTTGATATTGTCCTAAACATGTTAATATTTTGTTGACTGATGTTCCTGATTTCTTTGGTTGTTTGTTTTGATTCAGATATGTCCTTACTTCTCGCTCAGTGACTTGCTCACCTTATTGCTTCTTTTATTGTATTTTTTAACTTCTTCCGTTGTTTTATTTATTGAACACAACCTTCATTTAACAAGGTATGATTCTTGCTGTAATATAGCAGTCCACCATGCCAGAGATGTTCTGATTTATTTGTTTAGCATGTATTATAATCTTAACTCATGAATTTTTAGAAAATGGTTAATGTATTTGTTCTTACAGATTGAACCAACATGGGAAATGATAGACAAATTTGTGAATGACATGCACGACGTCATGTCTGTAGACAGCATGCAGTCGACACACCCTGTGTCCAATGCAGTCGGGTCTGCTGCTCAGATACTTCAAGCCTTTGATGAAATCTCCTACACCAAAGGTCAGTAAGCAGTCGCTTGTCACTTAGGAGGGGCAGGCCCAAGTTTGCCTGCTTCCTTTATTTCACATTATTGTATCTGAGCCTGTGTGCTCGGTCACAATGCATGGAGACACTAAATACCACAACTATTGATATTTGTCAAAGTTTTAGTGGAGGTGATTTCTCATGTATAGTTCAATTAGTTACATGTTCCGTGGCTCACATTGAATGATATATTGAAATTACAAAGAATGAGTCAGTTTAGAGAATGTTAAGTTAATTGGTATTTAAACATGGTTGCATGCTAATCATTTTCAGATGAGCTCACATAGGAGGAAACAGTATTTAGTTTAAGAACATAGGTGAATGTGTAACTTTTTGCATTGACTAAACTACTAGTTTTTGGATAAAAATCCTTTTGTGGAAGAGTTTTCAGTAAATAATTCTACTAAACACATTATTTGCAATTTACTCTGTGGGATTGATAATATGTAATAGCTACCATGGACCACATGTGTAACTACACTCCTGGAAATTGAATATGAACACCGTGAATTCATTGTCCCAGGAAGGGGAAACTTTATTGACACATTCCTGGGGTCAGATACATCACATGATCACACTGACAGAACCACAGGCACATAGACACAGGCAACAGAGCATGCACAATGTCGGCACTAGTACAGTGTATATCCACCTTTCGCAGCAATGCAGGCTGCTATTCTCCCATGGAGACGATCGTAGAGATGCTGGATGTAGTCCTGTGGAACGGCTTGCCATGCCATTTCCACCTGGCACCTCAGTTGGACCAGCGTTCGTGCTGGACGTGCAGACCGCGTGAGACGACGCTTCATCCAGTCCCAAACATGCTCAATGGGGGACAGATCCGGAGATCTTGCTGGCCAGGGTAGTTGACTTAGACCTTCTAGAGCAGGTTGGGTGGCACGGGATACATGCGGACGTGCATTGTCCTGTTGGAACAGCAAGTTCCCTTGCCAGTCTAGGAATGGTAGAATGATGGGTTCGATGACGGTTTGGATGTACCGTGCACTATTCAGTGTCCCCTCGACGATCACCAGAGGTGTACGGCCAGTGTAGGAGATCGCTCCCCACACCATGATGCCGGGTGTTGGCCCTGTGTGCCTCAGTTGTATGCAGTCCTGATTGTGGCGCTCACCTGCACGGCGCCAAACACGCATATGACCATCATTGGCACCAAGGCAGAAGCATCTCTCATCGCTGAAGATCTCCATTCACGCCTGTCGCGACACCACAGGAGGCGGGCTGCACGATGTTGGGGCATGAGCGGAAGACGGCCTAACAGTGTGTGGGACCGTAGCCCAGCTTCATGGAGACGGTTGCGAATGGTCCTCGCCGATACCCCAGGAGCAACAGTGTCCCTAATTTGCTGGGAGGTGGCAGTGCGGTCCCCTAAGGCACTGCGTAGGATCCTACGGTCTTGGCGTGCATCCATGCGTCGCTGTGGTCCGGTCCCAGGTCGACGGGCACGTGCACCTTCCGCCGACCACTGGTGACAACATCGATGTACTGTGGAGACCTCACGCCCCACCTGTTGAGAAATTCGGCAGTACGTCCACCCGGCCTACCGGATGCCCACTATACGCCCTCGCTCAAAGTCCGTCAACTGCACATACGGTTCACGTCCACGCTGTCGTGGCATGCTACCAGCGTTAAAGACTGCGATGGAGCTCCGTATGCCACGGCAAACTGGCTGACAGTGACGGCGGCGGTGCACAAATGCTGTGCAGCTAGCACCATTCGACGGCCAACACCGCGGTTCCTGGTGTGTCCGCTGTGCCGTGCGTGTGATCATTGCTTGTACAGCCCTCTCGCAGTGTCTGGAGCAAGTATGGTGGGTCTGACACACCGGTGTCAATGTGTTCTTTTTTCCATTTCCAGGAGTGTATATTATGTGGTACGTGGTATACATGCTTATGAAGTGCTGAGTTTTAACAGTATGTACATGGACAAGGTTTGAAACAATATAAAATAATATCACAAAGTTGAAGTTCCATATCTTCTTCTCGTAACTGCATATACAGTGTTCACATTCCTTCTAAAGGTCTTTATAGCTATGCAAGATATTTCATGAGGAGGTATTTCGGGCTCCAATCTTTTAACTACTTCTTGCACTTGAGCTGTTGTACTATTAAAAGTTGAAAGATCATCATTATCTGCTGTGCCAAAAACAGTTTTTAATAGTGTTCCATCCGCATTCAGCCATCCTCTCTTTGTCCATACTAGAGAATATGGGGTTGTACCAAGTGCTTGCTCCAACTGCTCTCTCAACTTATCATAGCAAAATTTAAGTGCATAACATTCACTCTGTATATCCTGTATTGTATTGCCCTGTTTTGCTTTCTTTAGCACTTCTAAGGATATACCTTGCAACAATCTCAGTTCATTCCTTACCTTCATATTACAAAGATCAGCAAGCATCTGATTCGAGAAGATTCTCTCTGGCTGCTGTGCAAACAAAACCCTGTTCCACTAAGGCAGTCCCTTCTGCTCCAAAGACGGGCAAGACCATAACAAACGCTAAACTCCATCTAAGCACCAACCTCACCATCACTTAGAGGAAATCATTTACATGTACCCCTCACACCTTTGAAAAAAGTTGGAATACCACAAAAAATTCTTATATTCCTGAGTACACTACATGAATTTTGAAAAAATTACAAAGAAAAACAAAGAAAAAAATCCTACTATTACCCACTGTATACATCCGACCACATGTTCCTTTGTCTCAACCTGTAAGCTCTATTCTGCAGTATTTCCTTACTCCTTTGCTTCTTACTTCTAGTACATGGCAATTCTGCTGGTACTTAAGGAAAGGAGTCTTCGGCCGCTTGAAAGATGTTCTAGCAATTTCATGTTGGCCCATTTTACCTTTTGCCAGCATACTTTAGAAATAGCTTTCTGTTGAGCACAACCACAGCCAAAGTAATCATGTTTCTGAAATAAACTGCTTCCAGCTGTATATGAACTTTCACAGGAGCGCAACTGGTTTTATGATTTGATTTGACATCACAAAGCCAGTCACATTCTGTAAAAGTTCGTAGTTGGTAGTGGTTAATTTCAGAAACATGAACCCCCTTTAGAGTCTTTGTAAATACCTTCTTTTCACAACTTTGGTTGAATCGCAACAAACGGAGATGGCATTTTGCATCCGTATACAAAGGTGATAACCTTGTTGCTGTTGAAGTTTTTTAATTGTAGGCACTAACTACAAAATTTAACTATATATCCCAGTCTAGATGTTGAGATTTCACATAATGGCTTAGCATCTTTGGTATAGCCTTACAAATTCTTTCTGTGTGACAATTTGCCTGTCGGTGGAAAGGACACACTGTTGAACATCAACACATGTTTTTCTCCACCAGAATCTTTATACTACTCTTCTATCCCTTGTTCTCTTACCCCCATGACCTGATAACACGATCATGATCATCGTAGTGAACTGTGATCTTTTGCTTACCGTAATACTTCTGTAGTAGGCTGTGAAAATTTTCAATGCACCAGACACTCTTCATCACTTGCTTGCAATTTCTTCAGAATTTTTAGATCAAACCCAGAGACTTGCAATGCCTCAGTCTTCCTTTCAAGAGTGTCAGCATTCATGTGTTCAACGTGTGCTTTATGGATTACATCATATCGAAATTCACTTAGTTTCAAAGCCCATCTCATTTGACAACTTGGAAAACCTATAGCGCCAGTAGCCATTTTAAAGCTGCACGATCAGTAATCATTGCGAACTTACATCCGTGTGGATAACACCTAAAGTAAGAAGTACCATACGTTTATGCCAACATCTCTTTTCAGTGGTAGAATAATTTTGCTTGGCCTTATTAAGCTGACAAGATGCATATGTGATGCAGTGTTCTTTCTAATCTGTGATTTGCTCCAAAACTGCTCCTAAAGCTGTACCTCTTGGCATCACGCCACAATATGCATTCTTTCATGAAATCTGGAAAAATCAAAACTGGATCTAAAGTTAATACATCTTTTAAATTTTAAAACACTCTCTGAAACTCAGGTGTTGTTCCTCCCTGCATTTCAGTTTCTTTCATGCCACTTTTGAATTGTGCATCTTACAATCTAGAAACACTTGCATCTGTTGTACCCAATGCATATAATTTACCATTGAGTTCAACCGTTTCTTTGTAAAGGTTGGTTCTAGCACATTGCCTAACAAGGAACCCAAGCATCACAGCAATACCTTGTCTCACAGTTGTTAACATTTCCATTTGCTCATGAAACCTTGTGTTTCCCATCCTAAACCCCAGCCGTGTGTCCTAATTGAATCAACTGTACCACTGGTTATAGCGTGCAACCTTTACTTTGGTTCTTGTAGTCTGCTGTTATTCATGAGATCCAAACTTACAGCTGATGTGTGTGTCCCTACATCTACAAACATTCATATTGTTTCCCTTTCAACCAAGCCCCAACAGTGTGTCACTGTATACACTTTTAATTTACTACTATTTAATGGGAATACTTTTTGATGGTAGGAAGATTCCCACTGTCATTTAATAACTTCTTTTCCCATGTTTCTTTGATCTTCACTCCTGTGCCTTATGACCAACCTGCTGACAAAATACTGTGGTTGGCAACACTGTGTTTTTAAATGATTCTTTCTTCCACACTGATAACATTCTTTGTTTGGCACAAACATTTTATGATCGGTCTGAGACTTAGTAGCACTATCTCTCTCTTACAAGATAAGTGGCTACACGCAGCACTGCTGCTAAGTCTTCTGGACTTCCCATTCTCTCTCTGCAAGAAAATTCTTGAGAAATCTCTCTTTGGAACACATTTAGCACCTTATCCTCAGCTTCTTTCAATGAAACTGCATCAGCGTCCTGTTTGTCTCATAAGTTTGAATGTTCAACTTGCGTATCCTGTCTGACATTCGTCATTTTTCTGAAATTATTTAACTTCTCTTGAACAAAACAAGTACTGTTTTCTTTATGTACCATTGTTTTAAGCCATTTGCTGACTCTGTAAATGTGGTTACTTTACTCAAAACCTCATGGTAAATGATGTGTATCTTAGCCTTGCCCAACAAGCGCAGTCTGACTATCTACAATGATGTTTGTTTGGACCAGTTATGCAACTGGCCGAGAATAACACATCATGAATAAAAACAGTAACATCCTCCAATGTTTTGCCAGAAAAAATGGAAATAAGACTCGTGGATACAGGATCCCCGGATTGGGAAGATACTGCCAGTATTGTTTCAACTTCATGAGGATCTGATTGTGAAGGATCTCCTGTTTGACCATGCAACTGCTGCGCCATTTGCTCATTCTGTTCCTTTAATAATTTAACCTGCTCTGTCAGAGATGATACCATGTCTGCTCTAATCGTTGCTCATGCTTGTGCCAAATTATTGCAAGTTCCTTTTCTGTCGCAGTAAGCGTTATATACCACACACAATACTAAAAATTACTACTTCATTTCATACTAAATTACTAATAATTACTTACTACTTCATTTCATTGACACCCAACAACACTTAACACAGGACTCTTTTGCACGACTCTACTTCTCACAAGTGCAATTTGCAGGGATAAACATATCATGAGGTGCACTGAAGCCAGACAAATTACAAATTTTACAATCTACCAGAACTGAATAACTCCTCTTACATTCAGATACATCTGTGGGTTCACAAGGCTTTGCATGAGTGACTCTAAACTCCATGTGTTCTGTTGTGGACATGATCACAACCATGACATACTAGTGTGAGTAGAGTAACAAAGCTTTTCAGTGACTCACCCCACAGTTGTTGTAACTGGTGGTGTTGCTCCAGTATGAAACACTTCTGATGCCAGTGCTGCAAGTGTCAGAAGCACAAACACTTCCTGACACAAATTTTGCAAGAGGTGGCAGTAGAGATGATTCTGTTCAGAAGCACTTTTCCAGTTTGCTTAGATTCTTGACTCACTGATGACTTCAGCTGTCATTACCCCTCGAGGATTTGCACTGTTCAGCCCTATCGAGGTGGCTGATGCTGGATGCACCATTCCTGGCTGGCTGTTGCTACGGTGTTTGCCACCGTAGTGGCTGCAGTGCTGGCTGTACTGCATTGCCACAGGAGTGAGTGAATGTGGCACTTGTGTTGGACTTAACACACCATTTTCAGAGGTGCTCTTCCCTTACTACTCACCGCCATTCTTCTTCATCTATCGAATCACAGTGACGGTTGTCGTGTAACCTCATATTATGACAATCTTGACCTGCTGTTCAGGCAGGCCCTGGTCAGTCCACCGAAGTAACAGGGAAGCTGGTGTCCTGACGTGGGACAGTAGGGAGGACACCCCCCTCCCCTCATATCCACTCACTTACGACAACGGCAGGCTGAGGTGTTGAACTGTGCGACAGGTGATTATAGTAAGGTAGCCATCTCTCCCAGTACTGGCTGTCATTGCTCAGTAGTGTGCAGTAAATCTACAACAGACTTGTGTCAGACGTCACTTTACTGTAGAGTGCAATTGTTATGTATCCCATCAGTCGATACGCCTTATGAGCTGATATGCTGGCGTTTTTATGAAGTGAAGTAGCAACTAATATTTTCCCAATGTCACTTGTAATGAACACATAGATCTTGTTATTGTGTAGGTATCAGCTGTTGTCACTCTGCTGTACTTGTTTAATGAGTTTGTTATTGTATAGGATGGGTTTGTTGTAGTATAGGACTGGTTTGCAAAAGCTCATGGCACACTTTGTTGCATTAGCTATACCATTTCCTTCATTATGTAATGAAGATGATGCGGTCCTGTCCGGCTGCTCTGCTGTGGTCCATTCTCTGGCTTGCCAGAAGTGCCGATAGTGTTTTCTCACCTGACCCACTCTCGGTGTTATTCTTTGCACCCACCATGTGTCAGTACCACCATAATGTAAGCAAAGTAGCTTCGTTCTGAGACTCAGAAAATTTTACTGGCTTGCTACCTTGTACAAAGTTGGCATAAAACAATATTACAGGAATAAGGGATATTGGGTTGTAACTGTCATGATCATGTTTATCTCCCATACCAGAAAGTGGGACAAAAATTGTGGATTTCAAATACATCAGGGAATTTTTGAGAGCATAAAATTATATTGATTTCAAAAGACTGTTACTCCACTTTTATGGAAACAGGAATAAAGGAAAAGCAGATACCACGAAATTGACTGATGAATTAAAAAAAAAAAAAAAACTATTTAAAATTGGCTGGAATTGTGCAAGAAGGTAGCCAGAACAGAGAAATTTTCTGATCTAAAGTTCAACAATGACAAGATGAACCGGGGGCGAACCAGAGAAGCAAAGAAAGTAAAATGATGGAATGACAGAGGGGAACAGCTGTGTAGTGGACCACTGCTTCTCCAAAGGAAATTATGTACTCTGAAATAGAAGACAGACTTCTTATTTGGTTCTATTGTACTTCTAAGTAAATTCCAAAATACTTGTAGGATTTTTTGTTTAGGAGATAAATCTTCCAATCTGTCTGTGGTTGTCTTACCATTTGTGCTCATCTTTCCATCTGCACTCACCAGAACATGTAACATCATCTGTAAACTTTTTTACATAGTCGTATCTTTATGTGTTCTTAAAATTGTTTATTCTACTTATTCTTCTAGTGGTGGATGAATGTAGGATACATCTCACAAAGCTGTACTTCTTTCTGGTTGTAGCTTCTTTACCTGCCTATTCTATTATGGTAACTCTATTGGTGCACAAAACAAAGATATCAGTGTATATTAAGGAATGTGAATAATTCTGCAAATTGCTATCTGCCACATTTTAAAAATCAAATGGTGATTGTGTATTAATTTTGCAGGTGCCTGCCTTATTCGGATGCTAAATCACAGTCTAACAGAACCTATGTTCAGGAAAGGAATGGTAATCTATATTGACAAGTGGTGAGTATAAAAATCATCATGGACTCCATCCATCTTGGTCTTCCATGGCTTATTCCTCACGTCTGTTGGAGTGGGCTCTCCTAATATGTATACATCATTTCATGGCACAGTCCTATTGTTTCTGTGTCGTCCTGTACGATCCTAATCTATGTATTTGGTTGTGTCCTGGGCCTCTTTTTCAGTTCTTTTATTTGAAATACTGTTCTTGCCATAGGGTTGGGTTTACAGCGCGTTACGCACTCACACCAATGAAGCATTACTCTTGAAGATTTTCTGCTAAGTTTTCACCTTAACTGAGCCTTGGAAGTGGTCATTTCTTACTCTCCCTTTTGTGACTTCTATTTCAACCTCCCAGTTTTCATACAGTTTTCAGTCTCTTTATGTATGTAAGTTGTAAATTTTATTACCAATTCTTACTTGAACTGATGAGATGGAGTGATAAGAGCATTGACTAGATGTAGTTGTGGTTTTGAACTGATAGCCATTCTTGAGAAGTGAGAAGTTGCAATATATATATATATTCCATTTTGTTTCTATTTACTCAAACTTCTCTACAATTTGAAATGCATAGTCAAATAAAGGCTAAAGCCAATTATATTTGCAATAAAACGACATAAATAACTTAATAAAGAAGTTATAACAATATTTGGATTTCTTTCAGGTCAGCATTCTTAATATATATTAATGTTATCAAGTTGTTAGGACTCAACTTTAAATATCTTTGGGGTCTTAGCCTCATCTGGATGCTCCACAAAATATGTACAAATACCTCACCTACTGCCCAATAACATGAGCTCCGTCATCTTAGTAGTTACAGACAACCCAGAGTTGCTTTTGAAATCAAAACAGGAATTGAGAAAGAAGATCCAATTGTTCCTACAATATTTAAAATATTTGTTAGAAGTTTACTTCACCTTGTTCAAGGAAAACTACCAGCAGAATTTTCAGTCTTTTTAGACCACAGACTGATTAAAACTAGTTGTCACTTGACATTTAAGTACCAAAGTTGCTGCATTATCACATCAAGTACAGTAAGCAGGGAGCTGTCACTCTGCATCACTCACAAGGGGGGGGGGGGGGGGGGGGGTGATAGAAAATCACTTTAAATCTTTATCTTCCACAAAATATAATTAAGAAATCTCAGATTCACATATGAGATTAGAGCTGTTTGTTGTCTTTCAGCATGTCAAAAATCTGTTCTTAATTTTAAGTAGGAAAAGAGTTAAAATCAATTTTTTTTATTTATTTAACAGATTAAATTTTCCTTTTTGTAAACAGCTTCAAACTTACCACTCCTCATACCAAAATATCTCGCTTAGCAACTAATCCTGCAAAATTTTCATACTGCATTGCATTTATATAAATAAGATACTATCAACTCTTTGAAGCACTGTTGTTATGCACCTTCATTCTTCTGGTTCCTGTGTCACTTTCACATGGTCCAGTGATTTTGCCAGTTTTCTGGTTTCGTTTTTCAGTTGCCTCCTTCAAAAGACATTCCACTTTGGTCAACATAATTTTTCTCTTTTCTGCAGCAATATGATGTTTAACCCAAGCTCAAATCAGTTCTGTCACGTTATAGTGGCAAAGGTAGGGGACAATGGGAGCATTAATATGTCCATATTTTTTTTGCTGTTCTATCCACAATGTAAACTGGATTCTTTGGCTTGTTCTATGACAAGTTCTAATAATACTGCCCTTGTCAACTCACTGTCAGACCATATCTTAAATTTCTCTAGCCAGGAAACAAAGTCATTTTTCTTTGTTGCCTTTGTAGGTGCCTTGTCTTGAAAAACTGAAGGATGTGAAGCATTAGTTCTAACAATTATAGAGTTTTTAATTAAGTTTTGGCACAGTGCCTTTCAGCCATTCCACAAAGATATTGTGATCCATCTCTTTGTAGTATTCGGAGGTCCTGATTGAAATGAATATTGGCAGACAAGTAGAAATGAAACCTTTTGAAGTTTTGGCATGTGCTACAATTATTCTTTTTCCTCTACTAACAAGAGCTGCTGTACTACGGCTGATGGTATCATTTGTTCAGTCTTTTTTAAACTGTGTCCCACATTCCCCCATGTTTCATCAAGCCAAATATCATCATCAAAATTTGTCCCCACTAAGAAAGTGGCATCATCAGGCTGCAATACCTTGGTGTTCCATTAAAAACTTGTGGCCAGAAATGGATATACAGTGGAATACTAGCTTTTTCACAACTTGTAAAAGGACGATCTACTACCCTGAAATACGTCCACTGCTACAAGTGTAGCACGTAAGCTTCTTAAGTGTTGGATTCTCCTTCCGAGAATAATATGCATATATACGACATTGAATCACATCTTCCTGAAAAGAGTAGAGATATGTGACTCTCTTCTCAAGTTGCTTCTTTTTCCCAGGTGTCTTCAATGTAGATGACGCACCTGATTCTCCTTTCATGAGTTTCTACTTGCAGATTCAACACACAAATTGTGTGACTGATGATTGTTCATAAACACACAATATCGAATAGTTTTTCAACAATTACAAGGAGTGTGCAACCTTGATCTGACCCACTTGAGACCACATTGCTGGCCACATGAAGTTAAATGTCACCCATATCTCTCACTACTGGCTAGAACAATGGTTCAGGTAGGGCAACAGAAGGACAATGCAGTGGAAGCCAACAGCAACTGACTCACAACTGGTGTACTGATGGCGAGAGCCATGCAGCTTGCTGACGGTCAAGTGGCAACTAGTTTTGACTGATAGAGTTAGTTACTGCTTCTTTCAACACTCTTATACTCAGATCATTTTGTTGTTATGGCTAACTCACAGGAAGCCCTGCACGCAGTTTTGAATGTATTCAGTGAGGAATACATGGGCATCAGCATAGTTGTTAACATCAGTGTACATAGCCAGGGAGGGAGGAAGAAGTTGTTGGATTTGGCTTACAATGAGATCTTACAGGAGGTCGAGTGGTCAGGACTTGTGAGTGGGCATCCAGGGCTGCCATTAAATGACAGAACAGGAAATTAGGTAAAATGAAGAGAAAATATTTCAATGTACGGTATACAAGGAGAGCACCTGGGAGGTCGAACAAATAATTGAAGTGGGCAATGGAAGGGAAGGTGGTTCATGTTGATTGACGTTGGCAGCCAGTCGTGGAATCAGAGCCGGAGGCTCTGCCTCCTAAGAAATCTGTTCTGCTCAAGGTCTGGATCACAAGAGAGGGAAGCAACCGTGTTTTGCACTGCAGAGCACTCCAGAGTCCATACATGTGACCTGTATCCCACGCATGCTATTGGCTAAAACCCATGGCATGAATTTCAGCAGAGAGCTCAAGATGTCTCTTGTCATCAGCTTTAACTGGACAGAACTGCCTCAGTTCTGAAAGACAGGAAACTTGTGTCATGTAGGCACTGTCAAAGTTGCTCTCAGAGAAGAGTTGTAAAGCTCTGACTGTGGCCTTCAAAATAATTTTTGTTAAACCAGTTCTCTATAATACTCCTTGATTAGCTGCCACCTCATACAACAGGAACATTCAAATTTTGCATCAACCATCTCCAAATACCAACTGTACAGATCCAGCCTTAAAACTATGTGGTGAATTATGCAGAAAGTTTGAGCACTCTCTGCATGTTGGAAATCATCTCTCGACCAATGTAAATATGGACACTGAAATCCAGTTTCACACAAGATATGTTAGCAGAGCCTTTGGCCATTTGCGGGACAGGGCTTTTGGTAGTTGTGACCTAACATGATGATTGAGCTCTGTCCATTGAGCCGTCACTAAACCAGGTCTCACTTCAGAGTATGAGTTTGAATCATACTTGCCAAATAGAATGCAAAAGGTTGTGCTGAATAATTCAGACAATGTCGGAAAGGTAGAAAAGTTTAGTGACTGGCATCAAACCATGGAGGGAGTTGTTCAATTTTGAGTCGACTCCCATTTCTTATATATGTGGATTAACATTCCATTTTTGCAGAAGACACTAGTGTAATAAATCCCACTAGAGAGAGAGAGAGCAACAGAAGAGTTAGTAAATCATATTTTCCAAAGAATTATTAAGACATTCCTGTGAAAATGGATTCTCCCTAAGTTTTGAATAACACAGTACATATAATTCTGTACAACAAATAATCATACCAACAGTTTATGTAGGACATGAGCAGGTGTCAGTAAGTAGGGTACAATGCTTAAAATTTTTGGATGTACATATTGATGAAAACTTGAACTGGTAGAAGCATATAACTGAGCTTCTCAACCAATTAAGTTTAAATACTTATGCTCTTCATATAATTGCTAATCTTGGAAACAGACATATCAGCCTCATGACATATTATGCATATTTCCACTCTATAATGTCATACAGGATAATTTTTTGGGGTAACTCATCACTTAGGAAGTAAGTACTGATTGCACAAAAGCGTATTGATTGCACAAAAGCAAGCAGCAAGAATGATAACGTTGTACCCACTCATGAACGTCACATAGATACATCTTCAAAGAGCTAGGCACTTTAACTGCGCCTTCACAATACATATTGTCACTAATTAACTATGTCATAAATAATCCATCACAGTTCAAGAAGAATGGTAATGTATGTACCTACAACACTAGACGGAAAAATGACCTTTACCGATAGTTAAAGCTGTGTCAGTGGCTCAGAGAAGAGTTCAATATGCAGCAATAAAATTTTGTGATCATTTGCCCAATAGCATTAAATATTTGATGGGTAGTGAAGCAAGTTTCAAATTAATTTAAAATTATTTTCATCAATTCCATTGATTAATTTCTACTTTTTAAACTGTAGTTGATTGAGAAGGAATTAAATGATAATGTATTTTAATACTAATTATGTATACATATCCTGTAAACTGACTCATTCCATATCATTTCTGTAAAAGAATCATTCAAATGATCTATGGAACATGCTTCTAACTAACTAATTAACTAAGGCCTGGATCATGCACAGAAGATATTTGCAGCTTCTTGAGAAATTGGGGAAAATAAATATTGCCAGTGTAAACACCATCAACATCACCAGCTTTGGTCAGTTGGTCATATTACCAATGTGCCTGATATGTGTCAAATAATCCCAACACAGGCATGGAGAGTGACATTGAGGAATGAAATGATAAAGAGGCATTCCAAAGTCATACTTTTAAAAATGCCAAATTGACACCAGTAGTTTGGAAACCAATGCCTCCAATCATCTGAAATGGCATAGTAAGTACTATTTATAACAGTGCTTTGAACAATCACCCAGGGGCTCAGCATTCACTTGCTGAGTACGGGCTTGGCGACCCCGGGGTCCTGAGCTGGGGACTGGTCTGCGCCGCCAGTGTCGGACATGCTTCAGCGACCTCCGTACGGCGTGGCGGTGAAATGTTGTGTGCTGCGGGGAATGGTAATCTTGGCTTGATAGCCTGGATTGCGAGGAAGGCCAACCTCTATAAAAACCCCTCAATCTTTCGGTGTGCTCTGCGCCTAGAAGATGCATGGCTGTTGGGTTGGAACAGTCGCAAGCGGGCAAATTCTGGGGCACCTGCCGCACCCCAGTTGTATAAGGCTTACTCAGGCACGCGGGGCTCTGTCTGAGCGGACTTTTAGTTCCCTAGCTGCTCGTGGGACCGCAATGGACCCTTCGACCTCTCCATTTCCCCCTACCAGTGGCTTGGGTGGGCCGCTGGTAGGAAAACACACCCCATCGAAAAAGCAGCTACGCGCTGCGAGTCCTCCAGCGCCTGGTGTTGCTAGAGATTTAACAGAATGTAGTAACGGAGCACATGCTGATAATCAGAATGTGTTTTTGATTATTAAAAGGAAGGAGGGTAGCTTTGAGAGGGTTTCTCCCTTTTACATTCACAAGGGTCTTGAGGGAATTGCAGGAACACTGAAATCTGTAAAGCGACTGCGCAGTGGGACTCTGTTAGTTGAAACTTCTAGTTCCCATCAATTCGCTGCCCTTCGGAAAGCAACCTGTCTAGGAGAGTACGCTCTCGAGACCGAGCTCCACTCCACTTTGAATTATAGTAAGGGTGTTGTGACGTGTAGGGTCTTGGTGGATATCCCCATAGACGTGTTAAAATCTGAGTGGGCTGACGAAGGAATTGTTGACGTGCAGCATATTATGAAACGAGTCAATGGGGACCTCGTCAAATCTGACTCGTTTATTCTCACGTTCAGTTGCCCGAGACTCCCAGAGCATGTTAAAGTGGAGTTCTTACGTTTACCCGTACGGCCATATTTCCCCAACCCAATGCGCTGTTTTAAATGTCAGCGCTTTGGGCATACTACGTTGGGGTGCAATGGGATAGCCACTTGTGGTAAATGTGGTCAGCCTGCCCATGACGGAGCCGATTGTTCATCGCCTGTGTAGTGCGTGAATTGCTCTGGGAGTCACCCTGTCTGGAGCCGGATCTGCCCCATCTATCTCGAAGAACGGAAGGTACAGGAGATTAAAACATCTAAGCGCAGCCCCTATGGTGAGGCCAAGGAGCTCTTTCAGGCCATGCAACCTCCTGTGTTTTCAACATCTTTCGCTTCCGCTCTCAAAAAACCAGTACAACTGGCCACTGTTGCTACGCAAACGGAGGTTGCTAGTGTTAGCACTAATACCTACGCTTGCCAGTGCACTTGTGCTGCTGCGGTTGTTTTGCAATCTGCGGCTCTCCCCGCTACATCGGACAAGGCCGTGGTTGCTGACATTGAGGTACTTCCGGCCTCTCCCCATATGGCGCCTTCTGCCCAGGCGAGTCAACCTCAAACTGTTGACAAGGCTCTGCATTCCAAGCCCCCCAAGACAAAGCCTCAGAAGATGAAGGTTCTGCCACCTGAGGAGACTAGTCAGCATCGGTCCGATGACGAGGCCATCGTACTGTCTGACATCTCCCGTGGGTCGTCATCGGAGCTTATGGACATTGATGTCAACCGGGGGCGATCTTCTTGCCCCAGGAATAAATCTCCGGCCAGTATGGTCTCTCCTCCAAAGTACAGAGGCAGGGTGAAAGTTCAGCCACCCTGATCACTGGCTCCCATATTACAGTGGAACCTGAATGGGTTCTGGACGCATGTGGCCGAATTACAACTCCTTATACGACAGTGCCTCTTGTGCTTATGTCTCCAAGAGACACATTTTCGGGCCACTGATTCTCCTTCTTTACGGTGCTATACCGTATATCGAAAAGATGATCTGACGGGGCAAAGGGCAAAGGGTGGTGTTGCGGTTTTTGTCCGTGACATGCACCCCTCATCTGAGCTCCCTCTCGTCACCGACTTGCAAGCAGTTGCAATTGACATTCTTGTGGGTCGGAGGCTCACAGTCTGTTCAGTTTATTTACCACCTCCAGATGCGATAGACTCTGAGGCTCTCACGGACCTTATTAGCCAACTCCCCCGCCCATTTCTTCTGCTGGGGGACTTCAACGCTCATAATGTCTTATGGGGCTCTCCGACTACTTGCCCCAGGGGTCGCATTCTGGAAAGCATCATGATGTCTGAAGAACTGTGCCTCCTCAACTCTGGTGCTCCCACTCATTTCTGTACTGCTTCCGGGTCGTCATCGGCTATTGACCTTTCCTTTTGCTCTCCAGCACTCGCGGATTCTGCTCTTTGGGAGGCTGCAGCTGACCTCCATTCTAGTGACCACTTCCCACTTTGGATTCGCCTCTTGGATGAGGCTGTGGCATTACCAGTGCCACCCCGGTGGCACCTCTGCAGAGCTGACTGGACAGTTTTCAGCCAACTGGCTGTTTTGGAACACCGTGCCAGCGTCCACGAATGGGTAGACCATGATACAGCCGTGATCTCCCATGCTGCTGAATTGTCAATCCCACGGTCATCCGGTCATCCCAAGAGGCGTCCTGTCCCTTGGTGGACCACTGAGTGCCGTGCAGCCATCCGCGCCCGCCGTGCAGCACTGCGCCGCTTCAAGTGCCGTCCCTCAACTGACAATCTTGCGGCCTTTCGGGTAGCAAGGGCCAGAGCGCGGCGAGTGATTAAAGAGTGCAAACGACGGTCATGGCAATCGTTCTTGAACTCCATCTCTCGCTCCACTAGTTCTACGAAAGTATGGGAAGCCATCAGGAGGATTTCCGGGAAACTCAGCCAGCTGCCTGTCACGGCATTGCTGCATCAGGGATGTCTCCTCACGGCGCCGAGAGACATTGCCCAGACACTGGCCATGCATTTTGCGGACTCTACCGCCACTATTAACTGTGATCCAGATTTCTGCCGCTACCGCACTGCCATCAAAAGGGGTCACTTGGACTTCCGGTCTCTAAATTCTGAACCCTATAACTGCCCCTTCACAATGTGGGAACTGGATTCTGCACTGTCTGTGGCTCATGATACTGCGCCTGGTCATGATCAAATCCGGTACAGCATGCTGCGGCACCTGTTGCTGCCATCCAAGGAAGTTCTCCTGAACTGTTTCAGTATGATATGGTTATCCGGCACGTATCCTGACTCGTGGAGGGAGGCGATTTTGATTCCCCTCCTCAAACCAGGGAAGGACCGAACGCATCCCAGTAGTTATCGGAGTATTGCTTTGACAAGCCGTGTTGGGAAGATGTTGGAACGCGTGGTCAACCGCCGCCTGGTTTGGCTGCTCGAGACCAGGCAGCTCCTTAGCCCTTCTCAGTGTGGCTTTCGGAGATGTCGTTCCACTATAGACAACTTGACCCTGCTTGAGGCCGCCATCCAGCAGGCCTTTCTACGTAACCAGCATTGTCTAGGGGTCTTCTTTGACATTAATAAGGCGTATGACACTACTTGGTGCCGCCTTATCCTCAATCAACTCCAATGAGGGGGGCTTTCGTGGCCGTCTCCCCATCTTCATTCGGTCCTTTCTTTCTCACCGCCTCTTTCAGTATCGGGTTGGTAATGTGCTATCGGATTTGTACGTGCAGGAGAATAGTGTTCCTCAGGGCAGCGTTTTAAGTGTCACCCTCTTTGCCGTCGCTATTAACAGTATCACGTCCACTATCCGGAATCCTGCCCAATGCTCCTTGTTTGTGGACGATTTTGCTGTTTTCTGTTCTTCCTCCAGTCTTGTCACTGCCAGTCGGCAGTTGCAGCTTACGATAAAGCGCTTAGAGGCATGGACTGCAAAGACGGATTTTACCTTTTCTGCAGACAAATCTGTGTGTGTTCATTTTAATAGTTCTCGGCGTCTTTTTACCTCCCCTGAATTGCGTCTGAGGGACACCGTTCTTCCTTTTAGAGACACTGTGAGGTTCCTGGGCCTCACTTTTGATTCCAAGTTGTCGTGGTTGCCTCACCTTAAAGACCTCAAGGTGTGGGCCCTGAAGGCACTGAATATTTTGAAGTGTCTGAGCCATCGGTCCTGGGGAGCAGATCGGGCGCATCTGCTGCAGTTTTATAGGGCTTTCGTCCGATCGCGTCTTGACTATGCTTGCACCGTGTATGGGTCAGCAAGGCCTTTGTATCGGAAGATCCTTGACGCAGTACACCATGAGGGTCTCAGGCTGGCCACTGGTGCCTTCCGTACCAGTCCCATCCCCAGCCTCTGTGCTGAGGCAGGGGAACCGCCGCTCGCCATCCGGCGGAAACTCCTCATGGTGCGACGGGTGTGTCACTTCCTTGCCTGTCCTACCTCCCCTGCGTACCCTACCGTTGCCCGACTGCCTATGGAATGTCTCTTTTCCCGTCGTCCCAGGGCAACGGGACCATTTGGGATTCGTGCCAAGCATTTGCTTGAGTCCCTTGGTGTGGAGCGTGTGGCCCCCCAACGACAAGGTTTTACTCGCCTGCCTCCCTGGTTGCTCCAGAGGCCCAGCATCCTTCTAGACTTGTCGGAGAACCGGAGGAACTGCACTCCAGCGTTTGTTTTTACCTCCTTATTTTACAATATTTTAAACCAGCATCTGGACCATGTACCTGTATTCACAGATGGCTCTAAACAGGGGGACTCTGTTGGTTGTGCTGTTGTTTTCCCTGATCGAGTCGTCAAGTTACGGATTCCTGCGGCGTTTACCATCCTTGATGCCGAATTGTTTGCAATCTTGCGGGCATTGGAGCAGATGAGATGTGTTCCCAGTCTTAAGTTCCTCGTCTGTTCTAACTCCCTGAGTGCCCTTCAGACCATGCAACACTTGTACCCAGCGGATGCGGTCGTCCAGAACATCCATGATGCCCTACTCCACCTGCAACAACAGGGGAAGGAGGTTTCTTTCTGCTGGGTGCCGGGGCACGTGGGTATTAGGGGAAACGAACTGGCGGATGTGGCTGCCAGAGATGCATGTTCCCTCCTTCACGTTGTTGAATGTGCCGTCCCCTTCCATGCTGTAACCTCCCTTTTGCATTTTCGTGTTATGCATCAATGGGAAGAGGAGTGGTTGGCAGTTTCTGACAATAAGCTGCGTCTGGTAAAGGCCACTACACGACCATGGCGTACGTCCTACCAGTCATACAGGCGGGATGAGGTTCTCCTCACTCGCCTCCGCATTGGGCACAGTCCCTTAACGCATGGTTTTTTACTCCGGCGGGAAGACCCCCCAATCTGCAGTGCTTGTGGCGTCCAGATTACTGTCCGCCACATTTTACTTACCTGTCTTTTATTCTCTGACCAGAGGGCGGTGGTTTCTTTGCCACCGGATTTGCCCTCTATTTTGCAAGACGACACAGCGACTGTGGTTAAGGTCTTATGGTTTTGTGTCCTGTCCAATCTGTTGCCTCGGATTTTAGGGAGAGGGATTTAATGTGCTGCTGGGTGACTGGCTCACCCAGGTTTTAGGTAAGAGGTCCGCCAGTCACGATTACCTCCTTGTTTCCCTTCGGTATCTGTTCCCTTTTCCTTGTGTTTCCTTTCCTTTTTTAGTGTGTTTCTTCTCCTCTTGATTTGCCTCTGTATGTGAGCCTTTGGAACTGCATCAGGCCTGTGTCTTTTAGCCGTTCTCCTTGTTCGGTGTCCGTCTTTGTCCCTTCATCGCATGTGTTCCTGTTTCTATGGGCGCTGATGACTACGCTGTTTAGCGCCCGTCCCGTAAACCTCAAAAACACACACACACACACACACACAAACACACACACACACACACACACACACACTTTGAACAACAGTGCAAAGACCTAAGATTGGACAAGCAGAAATGTAGGAAACAGTGAGAAATCTATGTAACAGACAATCAGCTGTGACTTGCGGTTGGTATGGTTAGGTTATGTGCTAACTGCAGTAGAAAAATTTGTTCACCAATTGGTCTCCTTGAACTGGAACTCATGAAGGACAACAGTCCTTGCGAAAGGTGAGGTAACTACCTTGTTAGCAAGTAAATGCCTATGATGATGAAGTTCCTTTAATAGCAAAGATATGAATGTTCTGGTAAGCTGGCATATGTCAACAGTTTGTTACTTGTTTATGTTCATATTTGTACTGACCTTCTGTATGTAAGTACCATGGCAGCATAACGATATAATATACTGTTTTGTACTTTAGGAAATATTCGAATGCAAAGCAGGATGACCTGTGGTGGTCCATGGAGGAAGCTGTGAGGAATTCGTCCTTGCATGAGCATGCATTGCCGCAGAATGCCACAGTGAAGCAGGTGATGGATTCCTGGACACTGCAACCCGGCTTCCCTGTGGTTACAGCCATTCGTGACTACGTTAATGGTTCTGTCACCATCAACCAGGTACTTAACTGAATTTCTAGGCACGCATTTGCAAAGAGAGGTCATCGTGATTTGTAACTCACCTGTAGCAGACCATTTTTGAAAAGAATACAATTTTGGTAACATAATATTTTAGGGCCCCTGAATGAAATGTTATAGGCTGAATGTACTAGCATGCTTGTAGCAATCCTGATTCATTATTCCAGGGCTTCCCAAATTGGGTGTCCCAATATCCCTGGGTTTTGTGTAGTAACATAAAGGGTGTTGTGATACTATAAAATTCAAAATAAAATACAAATGAAAACTTGAGATAATACAAAATATCATTGTCTTTGTGAAGTGTAACCATAGTTCACATACACTACTGGCCATTAAAATTGCTACACCAAGAAGAAATGCAGATGATAAACGGGTTTTCATTGGACAAATATATTATACTAGAACTGACATGTGATTACATTTTCAATTTGGGTGAAAAGATCCTGAGAAATCAGTACCAGAACAACCACCTTTGGCTGTAATAACTGCCTTGATATGCCTGGGCATTGAGTCAAACAGAGCTTGAATGGCATGTACAGGTACAGCTATCCATGCAGCTTCACACGATACCACAGGTCATTAGGAGTAGTGACTGGCATATTGTGACGAGCCAGTTGGTGAGAAATCTGGAGAATATGCTGGCCAGGGCAGCAGTCAAACATTTTCTGTATCCAGAAAGGCCCATACAGGACCTGCAACATACGGTCATGCATTATCCTGCTGAAATGTAGGGTTTCGCAGGGATTAAATGATGGGTAGAGCCACGGGTCGTAACACACCTGAAATGTAACGTCCACTGTTCAAAGTGCCGTCAACGCGAACAAGAGGTGTCCAAGACATGTAACCAATGGCACCCCATACCATCGCACCTGGTGATACGCTAGTATGGTAATGATGAATACACGCTTCCAATGTGCATTCGCCGCGATGTTACCAGACACGGATGCGACATCATGATGCTGTAAGCAGCAGCTGGATTCATCCAAAAAAATGACGTTTTGCCATTTGTGCACCCAAGTTCGTTGTTGAGTACACCATCGCAGGCGCTCCTGTCTGTGATGCAGCATCAAGGGTAACCGCATCCAAGGTCTCCGAGCTGATAGCAATGCTGCTACAAACGTCGTCAAACTGTTCATGCAGATGGTTGTTGTCTTGCAAACGTCCCCATCTGTTGACTCAGGGATAGAGACGTGGCTACACAATCCGTTACAGTCATGCGGATAAGATGTCTGTCATCTCAACTGCTAGTGATACGAGGCCGTTGTGATCCAGCACGACGTTCTGTATTACCCTCCTGTACCCACAGATTCCATGTTCTGCTAACAGTCATTGGATCTCGATCAACGCGAGCAGCAATGTCATGATACGATAAACCGCAATTGCGATAGCCTACAATCCGACCTTTATCAAAGTGAGAAACGTGATGGTACGCATTTCTTCTCCTTACATGAGGTGTCACAACAACGTTTCACCAGGCAACGCGGGTCAACTGCTGTTTGCGTAAGAGAAATCGGTTGGAAACTTTCCTCATGTCAGCACGTTGTAGGTGTCGTCACCGGTGCCAACCTTTGTGAATGCTCTGAAAAGTTAATCGTTTGCATATCACACCATCTTCTTCCTGTCAGTTAAATTTCATGTCTGTAGCACATCTTCTGTGTGGTGTAGCAATTTTAAAGGCCAGTAGTGTATTAAACAAGTCATCAGTATTTTCAATTTGAGTATCTTGTGTATAAAACTTAGTTATGGTGGTGGATGTGTCTCTACTCCTGTTGTACACTCGTGCTCTCTGTTGGCCTGTGTCTTAACAAGCCCTTTAAGAGGTGACATTGGAAGCCTGTACACTTTCCATCAGTGTGTTTTGTTGTTTCATTTGTGGCAAGTATCATTATTTCACTTCTTTCAAAGTGATAGTAACTACCAAATGCAAAGACATATTTGAAGGAATAAATGGACACATGAACATAAAGAATTTGTTGTGGAATAATTGTTAGCTTATGCACAGATGGTGCTCCTTCCGTGCCAGGTTCTGCTAAAGAATTCATCACACTGGCAAACAACCAAATGAAAATTCGATTATCATGCAGTGCTTTCTGTATAGAGAAGCACTCATAACAAAAGCCGTTGAAAGGATTTTAAATTGGTTTTGGCAAGACTGTCAAAATGATAAACTATATTAGGAGGAAGCCTCTCAAGTCAAGACTTTTTACAAAATTGTTAAAGCTTTCGTGGCCACTTGTTGACAAACTGCCTATTGGCTTCTGTCTTGGGCTCTTCGGCCGATGTTCATCTAATGATTTTTCTGACGTTTCGACAGCACGAGTGGCTGGCATTATCAAAGCTTCACCCTCCAGTAAATCATTAGATGAACGTCGGCCGAAGAACTCAAGGCAGAAGCCTATAGGCAGTTTGTCAAGACTTTTTGCTGAAATATGTAATGGACTAGTAACACAGGATTGTAACGTCCACTTTCTGACAAAAGCCTGCTGGCTATTTGAAGGGAGAGTATTCAGTTGTGCGTATGAGCTTAAGGATGCAGTGTTGAGTTATTTGAGCAAATAAACAAAACAGAGTTTGTGGACACACTAGAAGATGAGCTCTGGAGATCAAGGCTAGCTTTCATTATTGATTTACTTGAAACACTCAATAAGGCAAGTGCTAGTCTTTAAGGTAAGAGTGCAAATTTTCTTACTGCCACAGTCAAAATTGCAACCTGAAGAGATAAATTTGAGGTGTGGTTGAGAAAAACAAAGAAAACTATTTTGAAATCTTCCCACTGGAATCTAAATGTTTGGTTAGTAATAAAAATACAACATTTAAGTTACGACCAGCTAGTGCAATTGAAAGAGAGTTTGGACTGATATCCCAACACTAGACACAAACATATATGAATAGATAAGAAATCCTTTTGGGCTTTCCAGTGCCTGTGAACTTCAGCTACCACATTCTAAAACTGATGTTCCAAATATCATGTTCATGTAACTTCTGGATTTCTATTCAGCAAGCTTACCCTCACCTAAGTAGAACAGCACTCATTTTCCACACCATATTTCTTATTTAATATAATTGCGTAGGCTTCCGCGGCCAGAGTCAGCCGACATAAAAGTTTTCTGGGTTTGGTACCGCGTCATAATGTAAAAACTACTGCTGCTATAGAAGAGCCAATGTTTCGGCCATGATTGCAGCGGCCTTCGTCTGGGTCTGGGTCTAAAATTTTAGTCCCAGAAGAAGGCCGCTGCAATTGTGGCCGAAACATTGGCTTTTCTATAGCAGCAGTAGCTTTTACATTATGACGTGGTACCAAACCCAGAAAACTTTTATGTCAATATTCCTTATTACTGACATAAAAATAGTTAAATGTGAAAATTTGTAAAAGTTAAATGAGGATATGCATGTGTATTTGGCCTACATCTGAGATAGTGTAAGTCAGATTTGTGATGCTCATCAAGCCCATGTGAGTCAATGAATTCATAATAATATTGAAAGATGGTGTGTCTGTGAATAGGTGCTTAATATAAGATTATACTGCACTCTGCAGCATAGTGTGCGCTGATATGAAACTTCCTGGCAGATTAAAACTGTGTGCCGGACCGAGACTCGAACTCGGAACCTTTGCCTTTCGCGGGCAAGTGCTCTACCAACTCCGCTGCAGAGTGAAAATCTCATTCTGGAAACATCCCCAAGGCTGTGGCTAAGCCATATCTCCACAATATCCTTTCTTTCAGGAGTGCTAGTTCTGCAAGGTTCGCAGAAGAGCTTCTGTAAAGTTTGGAAGGTAGGAGACAAGGTACTGGCAGAAGTAAAGCTGTGAGGACGGGGCGTGAGTCGTGCTTCGGTAGCTCAGTTGGTAGAGCACTTGCCCGCGAAAGGCAAAGGTCCCGAGTTCGAGTCTCGGTCCGGCACACAGTTTTAATCTGCCAGGAAGTTTCATATCAGCGCACACTCTGCTGCAGAGTGAAAATCTCATTCTGGATTAATGCTACTGCCCAGTCAGTGTGTAGTTTTCCACACTTTCAATAAGTACTGAGGTGGTACCCATTCTTTGCCTTCAGAAAACATGATACACAAACATTTAAAATATGGTAACACGTAGAACACGGTTTCATTCATTCACTTACAGGTGGCATCAATGACTTCACTCCCTTAAGTTAACTGAGAGGTGTGGTGACAGGAAATACACCTGCCTGCAAAGATAAATAAAGATAAATTTGCCATATCGTGAAAGAAAGTGGGACCATTATTGTGATTTGAACATTACACAAGAGACAGGTGAGTTGTTACTCATCGAAACACTTGGAGTGGGTCACAGAATAGAATCACATCCTCTTGCTGATGCGGCATGCATTATTAGAGTTCTCCATTTAAGCTGGTGTCTTTCACTATCTCTCCACAGAATTGATTTCATATCTTTGACTGGCATGATATGCTGTAATCATTGACCAGATATAATTACATTTTCCTATCATTATTGAAGATAATTTAATCACTTTATTTACAAAAATTTAATTTGTGACTAGATCGAGAGCATCATCATTAGATGCAGTAATATGTAGAGAAAATATGGTTAAAATTATTGTAATTAATTACTCTTTTTGTACAGACCAGGTTCACCACAGATGGCCGTCCTGTGACAAACTCTTCTTCGCAAGCCTGGTACATACCGGTAAGCTTCGCCACACAGGATGATGTTAGGTCAGGAAACGTGTCTACGAAGCCTCGCCTCTGGCTGGGCATGGAGGAAGGCCAGCGGTCGACCACCATTTTCGGAGTTCTCCCTCCCGGAGCCCCGGGGACGGCCAAGTGGCTCCTGCTGAATCTCCAACAGACAGGTGAAGTGACAGCAGACACGTCTCGTGGATCATTTTGGAGTTTCACACACTTGTTTCAAGTATATAAAACATGCTGTGGGCCTTTGTTATGTAAAATTTTGAACAAAATTAAATATTCACTATAAAAATACTAATGGACAGAATGGCTGTCTAGTACTTAGCTTCACGAGGCAAAAAGGCCATATAACGAGCACAGATAGCCATGGACAGTAAAGAACTGCTTGTGGAAAGGGGAGGAGTGCTCGCCCCATATAAATGCCCAGTAGGTTAATGATGAAAGTTGGTATGGTTGCCGGTACAGATGCAGTTTTTTGGCAGTTTTCCACATCTGACTAGGTGAATACTGGGCTGGAACTTGAGTCCCACCTCAGTTACATGATGCACGTTTATTTTTTTTAAATTAACACACTTTCATTTGAGCCACACTACATGCAAACAGTTGAAGCTGTTGTAAGCTTTAAGAGAAAGGGACGAAGAAAAACGAGTTGAGTTTTGTGTAGAATGTTTAACAAAATACATATTTATGTAAATAAAATAGAAAGAAACTTCCACATGGGAAAAATATATTAAAAACAAAGATTCGAAGACTTACCAAATATAAAATATATATTTAAGATGATATCATTAATAAAATTGTGTTTACTGATGAAGCTACCTTCCATACCTACAGTAATGTGAATCAGCATAATGTTCAGATATGAGACAAGCAGCAACCTCATCAAATAACCAAAAATACACTGGGCTTTCCTAAGGTAAAGATTTATTTTGCTCTAAGCTGTAATAAGATTTACAGTATTCTCTTTTCTGTGGAGTCCACTGTAACTGGCATGCTTGAACATTATGTATCACATCATCATTGGAAGTTGTTATATATCTCCGTAGGAATGTGCTGGCTTGGGATTAGATGTGGTGGAGCAATATCCTGGCCATCACAATCACTTCATTTAACCCCAACAGGCTTCTGTGTATGGAGTTACATTAATGCTAGAGTGTTTGTTCCTCTGCTGTCGGGTAACATTGATGAGCTGCAACAATAGGTAACACAAACAGTGTCGTAAAGAATTGCTACATAAGATTTGGCAGCAAATTAATTACAGATGGGACATTTCTCATGTTACAAAAGGTAGCCGCATGGAACATTTGTAAACCGAACTTGAAGGCCTACTGCATCCAGTGCCATAGCACCCATTCAGTTTACAATTGCCATTTTAGTTGGGTGTGTTGTGTACCGTCGACGTGTGGTGCTATTGGTTGTTTCGGATGACACATGAGCAGTATAACAGCGCTCAGTGAAAATGTAACATAGTTCGTGAACAGAACTTGGTACATGTGCAGCAGATATACATCCTGATATCACTTTCCTGTGCAGAAAAACAATTGAAGTGAACAATTATAACATAAAACTGTTGTCTTATGGTTGAACAATGCAGTTGTGCATGCATTTAGGAGACAATGGTATATTTGCTTTTAATATATTTTTCTACAGGAAAACAGAGGAAGGGGGCGGGGGGCTATTGTGTTACAATCCAATAACTGTTTTTTTGGATCTAATAACTTGAGTTGGGCATGCAGCAGATAAAAATACATTCACTGTTAATACATCATTCTACAGGAAAGCATAAGAAATCAAAATGAAATAGAAATTTTGGTGTATAATATAATAACTGACAATGAGAGGTCCCGACTATGGGGGACTGACTTTTGAAACCATATATATTGTGGTGTAGGTTAGGCTCTCAGGTATCGCATCCTGCAACAATTCACTATAGTGAGCCCTCATTTGCAAGTTACGGGTGGAAGCAAAAGAAGTTTTAGAATTCCACGCAAGAATCTATATCATTGAAATAGAGAGCATGCACTGTCAGCTGAAGTAGTGCTATGGGCAACAGGTCTGCTAGTTGTGCAAAAGGTTGTGGGTTCAAATTTTGTCAAGTGCTGTAACATTTTTTTTCTCTTTGGAACAAAAAATGTGACCTAGTGAGAAAAAATACAATGTTTTTCAACAACCTTTAATCCATATGGAAAGGCTGAACACCTAGCTATTTGCACACAGTACTGTCCCATCAACTGACTTGGTAGAGCTGTTGCTGGTGTCTGAAGCAGGTGTCTCTGTCAAGTCTGAATCTGCCTTGTCTGATCTATACTCAGAACTGTGTGATGAAATTTCACTGTCATGTGTGGTTGATGTTGAATAATGATGATCTGAATAGCTTCATCCATCAGTGTGTCACTGTGCCAGTATTCATCCATAATAGTTTTCACTTTATCACTCACCTTCTTCCAGCCATGTTTGCTGCTGACTTTTTTGATGAAACTTTCTGTTTCATTAAATTCGAGATAGGTTTGATGGGGTTCAGATTACAGTTGTAAGGTGGAAGGCAAGATGTGATAGGCACTTTATTTTCGTTACCATTGTCTAATACGACATTACTTCCAGCTTAAATATTTTGTATTAGGTGCTCTTGCAACCATTTTATATAATTTCACTGTTCATTTCATGTTGATCTCAAATCATAGATGAGGTCTGCACGCTCTGTCCAGAACTCTCATTTTTCCATGCATCTAGTACGTCACTATGCTGCCAACATTATTGACAGTATACTGTGTATGCACCCACATTTCATCAGTAAACACGACGTGTTTCGTCACACCTTTCTCATTTTCTCTCCAAGTTCTAAAAAATCTTGCATGACATGCTACAGTGTCCTCCCTCTCAACCAGAAATGTTTGTCTGTTTCTGTATTTTTTTTTTTAAATTAAACACCTTAAAAATTTCCCAGGAAGTGATTTGGATTCCCTATGGCATTAATGTTTATATCCTCCTTCACCCAACTGTAAAGCTTTCGAAGAGTGACTTTTTCCCTTTTAATGTCATAGTATTCTAAGAACTTTGTTTCCTGTAAACACTTATCAAAGTCATCGAGACTTTTCATTTAAGAATGTTTCAAAGCACCTTCCATATAGTGGATAGTGCGATGTTCAATTCTCGTGACACAGTATTCACATTGCCTGATGATCGGGAATTGTGCACAACGTTGTCTGCTATAACAACAGTGATTTCATCAACCACTCGTGGTGCAACTGGTTGTTGGCCTATTCTCAGAGCGACCCCAGTTCTCCAGTTGATTCGAACTTCATCATGCACTGCACAGCAAGTGGAGAAAGAGGACTTGTCCATAATCTTTTCAGCCCGAAGTGCAGCTGCAGCATTTTTGTTGTTTTGATAACTGAACTTCACCTGTAATGCCCTCCTCTTTTTTCCAAGCTCATGTTTACATGTCAACAAGTGCACTGCGACTCGTCAGGTGTGTGAGACTGTGAATCATGATGACTGACTGTGGCACCTGGTGGCCATAGTTGGAACTGGATGGTGGCCCTGTGATGCATGGAAATCGTGCACCGCATACTCTGGATATGAATGCCACCAAGTTTTGTACTGGTATGTTAATTTGTTTCTGTGTTGTAACATGTTGAATAGGGAATGTTTAATCATAACCATTCAGTATATTATATTACCGGAAGCAGTATATCTGTTCGGTGCTGGGTTTTGAGCTTCAGTATTTGCAAAATCCTTGAAAGTGTCAATAAATTTGATTCAACTTAAAGGAGGGCCCAACTAAACAAGTGAGTCCAAAGTGCTAGAAGCCTGTCACTCATATAAAACAGATCTGTTGTCTGAGTTTAATATGTAAATTAAAAGTAGTAAGGTATGATGATAATCCCAAATGTAAGGCCTCTTATATGATTAGACATACAAACAACCTTTTATTTTCTGTAGTATCTACATCAGTTAAATGTTGAAGAATGCTTTATTTTTCTACATAATCACCATTTTGGTTGATGCATTTTAGTAGACACTGTGGCAGTTCTGGAATGCCCACGGCATACCAGCTCACCACTGTGTCCTACAGAAAGTGCTGAACCTCGTCGTTGGAGTGGAACCACTGTCCAGACCCTTGTTTCTTCAACTTATGGAACAGATGGTAGTCATTTTGTGCAAGTCTGGTCTGTATGGTGAGTGTTTAGTATTCCAACCAAAGTTTTGCAGGACACTGACGTATTGATGGGTGATGTTGGGGCAGGCACTGTTGTGGATTCTTCCGTCCTTGTTCAGCATCCTTCTTCTTCATTTCTGAATTGCCCTACTGAGTTTTTTCAGTGTTTCACAGTAACTGCCAGTGTTTATAGTTCTCTCATCTGGCAGAAAGTTGATCAACATTTGTACATACACTTCTGGTTCCAAAACACAGTTGCCACGACTTTAATGGCAGTTTGTTTGGATTTTTGAAGAGGGATGCTACCATTTGCATGACTGTTGTTTCGTCTCAATTAAAAAGTGGAATGCTGAGGTTTCATCTCAAGTGACAATGAAGTCCAAGAATTTTTCCACCTGTGTACTGACACAGAAAGTTGCGAGGAGAATCGACTCACTGTTTGTGGTCTTCTGTCAGCATACTTGGTAGTACCCATTTTGCACACACCTAACAACATTGCAACTTCCATTAAAATTCCGTGGATGGTGGTTTGTGAAATCTCAGAAACGAAAGTGCAGAGAGCATCCAGAATGATCTTTTGATGTTTATGCACGATTTCTTCAACCTTTGGGACTGTCTTGTCAGAAATTGATGGCATACTGCTCCTTTCTTTGTCATGAATTTCTGTACATCCAGAAGTAAACCTCTACACTCTGTGCAAAAGTTTTTGACATCCATACACTTCCATCAATTGGTGATGATTTTGTACCAGTTAAAAAATTGAATAATAGCAAACTTTGCACTTGGTGGAGCGTTCAACATCTTGAATGGCTGTGAAGTTTAGAATAAGCATGCTTACTTGGGAGTGGAGTAAGCACCAGTCACAGGAGCATGGCCAAAATCTACACAAATAGTTTCCCTGTGTCTCCAGCGCTTTGGAGGTCTTACTTTTGGGATTGCCCTTGTGTCATTACATGTCTCACAGATAGTTTTTCTGGAGCACTAGAAATTATTTCACATTCTGTAGAAATTACTTCACATTCTGCGAAGTTTGTGGTTCCAGCATGATGGTATGATGATGTGACTACACACTTTGGAAAAAAACTGAGAGAGCAGAGCTATTCCTAGGAAATGGGTAAATGATAAAGATTTTGCTCTATGGCTTTTGCATTCCTCTGACCTAAATCCCCTGGATTTCTCCCTCTGGGTGCAGTTGATGCGGCACGTTTGTTCTACTCGGCCGATGGATGTGGATTAACTGATAGCATGCTTCCATGCTGCTACTGTGATTGCGGATGCAGCCTTGCTTCAAAGAGTTCAGGAAAGCACGATCCAGTAAATCGATAAATTTTTGGAACATCCGCTCTGAAGAATATATGAGGTTTTGAAAGATGTACTGTCACTTATACTATAGTTAATATTTTAAAACTGTCTGCTCTTACTGAATGTAGTACTTACTTTTATCATCTCCACATTGATAAGTCTTGTAGTTACTACTGTCCTATGACTGGTAATTTATTTTCAACCGATTATTCATGTCTGCCCCTGGTAGCTGAGTGGTCAGGGCGGCAGAATGTCAATCCTAAGGGCTCAGGTTTGATTCCCAGTTTCCTAATCATCATCATTTCATCCCCATCGATGCGCAAGTCACCGAAATGGCGTCAAATCAAAAGACTTGCACCTGGCAAACGGTCTACCCGACGGAAGGCCCTAGTCACACGACATTTATTTTATTACTATTCATGAATATTTCTGATGTATCTGACCAACAATTTTTATGTTCTACATTTAAAGAAAGTGTAGCTACATTTAAAAAAGTGAAATTGTAGGCTGTGTATGAGTCAAGAAATGGTGTCACTCTTCATGAATATTTCTGGCATATCTGATCAACAATTTTGATGTTCTACATTTAAAAAAAGTGTAGTTGTAGGCTCTGTGTGAGTCAAAAAATGGTGTATCCTGCAGCATTAGTGGGCTAATCAAAATTAGAGGGGAAAATAAAATTGCAAAACTCAACCCACAGTAGCAGTTGCAAAATCCCTGAAGGTATTCTGATTTCCATTCATTTTAAAGGAGAGTCAAATGAAGCTACTGTGTGCTACTTTCTAGCTTTAGCATTCACAAAATCCTTGAAGGTGTTCTCATTAGATTCATTTTAAAGGGGGGTCAAATTAAGCAAGTGAGCCACAAGATTTTAGAAGCCCGTCACTCATATAAAGCAGACCTGTTGGCTATGTTTATATGTTAATTAAAACTAATAATGTAGTAGCTTAAAGTACAAATTAGTAACAGCTTAGTGATGAATTGTGTGGTCAGCCTGCGGCATCCCAGATAAACTCCTTCCTCTTCTCCTGTCGGATCTGGTGAAGCCCTTGCACCCCAGGATATTTTTCTGCGTCTCTCACATGGTATGGTACATTCGGAGGCTGGGAGCTCTGTCGGCAATGGCACTTTTGCCCCCACTTACACGGATGGCATTTTTCCACAGGCTACTACCGGGTGAACTACGACACGACCAATTGGGAACTGCTGGTGCGGCAGCTGGCGACAGCTCCACTGCAGCTGCCGACGTCGACACGGGCGCAGCTCATCTCGGACTCGCTGTCATTGGCCCGGGCTGGCGCCCTTCCCTATGGCATCGCACTCAACCTGACACGCTACCTGCGCGACAGCCGTGCCGAAGACAGTCTTGTGCCATGGCAGGCTTTCCTGGATGGCACACTGCACCTCGAGGCTGGGCTCAGCCTCACGCCTACCTATGTGCCGCTCAAGGTCAGCCATGTTGCAAGTGATGTAAAATAAAAAGTTAATCGCGTCATCTTCTTCATCATCATCATTGTAAAATTGCATTTCTCAGGTAATGTTAATGAAGCTCTACCACTTCTTCTGTCCATCTAGAACCTATCACAGCCAATATCATCCATTGTCCTTCCTCTGTCAATGTCTTCCTCAATCTTGTTCAAGCGACCGCCTATGGGTCGCCATACTGGGAATTTTCCTTCAATTTCTCTTTCTGCATTACTTTGAGGTTTTCTTGTGCTCTGAACCTCATTAAGTGCCTGTATAATTGTAGCCTGTATGTGCTGATTCACTCTAAAAGGGATGTCTTGGTTGCAGCATTCTGTAGCTTATTCATCTTAGTCTTCTGGATGATAGATCATTCCTGATATCTGAAGCCTTGATGTTTCTCTTTCTGTGAAAGTGCGTGCTTCCATACTGTAAGTCAATACTGAAACAAAGTAGCTTTTGAACGTCACTAATATTACTTTTTCTGGAATCTTGATATCCCATAAAAAAGTATTATTCTCTTGTAATATGATACAGAATGAGTGGGTTATTATCAGAATTATTGAAGAAAGGAACATGTGTGTTATACAATGTGTAATGAGATTATAGCGTCCACAAAGGATGTTCAGAATAAGTGCAAAGCACAGTGATGCTTGACACTTGCGCCCCCCCCCCTCCCCGCCCACACACACACGCGCACACACACACAAACAATTCCTTATATCCAACACAAAGCTGAGGACATGAGTGCAAGCGCTACCTTCAGATGAAGAGAAATGTGTGGTTTGCCACATCAAACCAGTTAGAGGGATGATTACTTTTAAAAAGTGGAAGGTCTATCTGTAAAGTAAACTCCACTTTGATGCAGCATGGGCCTTGGCAAGGGGTGGGGGGAATGGCGGATGGGGAAAGGCTCTACTTGCTATGATCCACACAATAGGTCAGTGTAATTAAATCTGTACACCTGACCGGGGCTACTGGAAGACAGAACCTTGTTTTTGTGTGAAGTCTGAAAAGTAGCAGACGTACTGAAGGAAGTGAAGTTGTGACGGTGGGTCATAATTAATGCCCAGAAAGTGGGTAAGAGTGTTAGCTGTAAAAGACGAGCTTCCAAGTTCGTCCCAGCTCAACACGCACATTTAATCTGCCAGAAAATTTCAAAACAGTGAACTGTAGATAAAGATTAATTATAGCTCAGGGTGGCTGCTGCTGTGATTGTGTGAAATCTGCATTGCCTTCCGTTCACCTAGAATAGCCATTCAGAATGAGAATTTAATTTAAAATCCCACCATATATGAAATTTTTTTCTGTAATACATTATTCAGTGGCACAAAATCTCAAAGCTGTTGATGGGTTCCTTATTAGTGACATCAGAACATCTAACTTACTTAATTATGCTACTCACCTCATAGAGGAGGCATTGAGCTGCATATGAGCGCAATGGGAATGACTGCCAAAAAATGTAAGCTTTTGAACAAAGTCCTTCTTCCAAAGCAGAAAATACATGCACAAGCACAACTTGCATGCACGTGTGTGTGTGTGTGTGTGTGTGTGTGTGTGTGTGTGTGTGTGTGTGTGTGTGTGTGTGTGTTTTGAGGGGGGGGGGGGGTAAGAGAGAGAGGAGGAGAAAGTGTTGTGCTTGTCTGAATGAGTGTTTTTTTTACTTTGGAAGAAAGATTTTGAAAGATTAAATTTTTTTACCAGTCTTTCTCATTTTGCCTGACTGCAACTGAACATCCCCTCTATGTGGTGAGTAGTAGTCTTTCCCTTCCATATTGTTGTTATTCTATCCTGAACTTTCCATTGCTTGACTTCAATATGCTGTAGCAACACTCATCAATAAAACACTTACACACATGCTTCACTTTTTCCTGTTGACACTATGTGATCACAGGTATCCGAACACGTATTAGTGGACATTATAATATGAGATGTGTCCAGCCTTCAGCTTGATCTCTGCAAGGGGCGCTTCCAGTGAGGTGTGTGAATGGCTGTGAAGGAATGGAAACCTGTTGTTCTCCAAGAGCCGAAACCAGAGAAGATAGTGGTGTTGTACACTTGGGTCTTGGATGATGTCAACATTCTAACTAATCCCACACGTGTTCCACTGGGTTCAGATAGAGACTCTGAGCAGGGCAGTACATTTCAGGAATCTTATATTGTCCACAAACCAAACAGATGCTTCTTTACGAGAAACTGCATTGCCATGCCGATAGAAACAGTTGTCATCTCCACGCTGTTTCTCTACTGTACGCCGCACTCACTGCTATAAAATGTGTTCTTATCATTCAACATTAAGTGTTCTTTTAAGTGCAATAAGCAAACCACAAACTAAGTGTGAGAAAGACCCTCATACCACAATGCCACCTTCCCCGTGCATCACCGTTGCCACTACACATGATGGGAGGTAACATTCTTCAGGAATTTCCCAAACCCGAACCCTTCTATGACACTGCCATACAGTATAGCATGATTTGTCACTCCAAACCACTTGCTTCCAGCCATCCACCATCCAGTGGCATCACTCTTTACACCACCTCGAGCATTGCTCAGTCCTGACTAAAGAAATGTGTGGCTTATGAAGAGCTGCTCCACCATTGTATGCTATTGTTTCTAACTCCCTATCCACAGTTATTGTTATAGCTGGACTGCTGGTGGCACTTTGGAACTCGTGAGTGATTCCTTCTGCTGATTGCAATGCAATTCTTTTATAGCTACTCTTCACAATGCTCAACAGTCCCTGTTGATCTGTACACGAGATCTACCTTGTCTCGGCTTAGCTGCGGCTGTTCCTTCACATTTCCACTTCACCATCACATCACCAGAAGTCAACCTGAACAGCTTTAGAAGGCTTTAGATGTCATTGATGGATTTTTTACTTATATGACATAGAGTAACTAGTCTATGTTTGAAGTCAAACTCCCCAGGCTGACCCATTCTGCTGTTTTTGTTTCCCTACTGATAACACAATACTATCTGCCTCCTTTTATACTTGTGGGTCAGCCTCTTGTGAGATCTAGTAGTTAATTCCTCATTACACTGTGATTCTTTTGATCAGAGAGTGTATTTTCTCAGTGACTTATAACTGAATACCAACTCATTTAACTGAGCAGAACTTAATTGCTACCCAGTCTGACTTTCAAAAACAATTTTTCATGGAGGAAATAATATTGCTAGTAAGGCTAAACAAGACAAACTGTACTGTTGGTAGATTTTGTAGTCCTTCTTGATTCAAGAGGAGGAGCAATTAGAAAATTGCTTGAAGTAGATAACTGTACATCTTGGAAAGGGTTAAGGATTGTGCAGTTCTTATTTCTCAATACTGTCTCCTTCACCTAAGTATCAGAATGAAGTATTGTACTTCAGTAGGCAGAGATTATGCAGATACCACCCAACATAAAGCAGGAGTTAGGGAGTCTCTACCAATTCAAAATAAAATTAAAAACGTAGCTCATTATACACTGTCTCAAGAATTATAGTGATATTTTATTGTTAATGCAGTATCAAGATAACGTGTCCAAGAGTTTCTTGTCTTTTTTATCATATACCTTGTTTTCTTCTACATCCATAAGCTTCTATTTCATGATTTGGACTAGAACATGATGAATGAATGAATGAATCATTTCTTTCTAGTAACTAACCTGATCCAGGATGTCAATTCAGAATTGTTACAAAGAATTTTTGTGGTAGATTCACTGAGGTCCCATAATACTGAATGTCAGCTTATTCTTTTAGCTGTCAGTTAGAGAGCCACTGTGGCCAGAGATACTGATCATATATGTGTCAACTGTGTTTGTGTGAATGCGTGTGTGATTCCTACTTCAGAAGAACGCCTTTTGGCCTAAAGGTACAATGTACAGCAGTCTTTACCCTGTGACTGTGACCAAACATCTCCTATACACGGTGGGCAGCAAACTGTCCTTTCCATAATACTGCTATTATTCCATCCCGGACTTTCATTTACATACATACTTTGCAAGCCAGCTTACGGTGTGTGGCAGAGAGTACCTTGTGCCACTACTAGCAGTTTCCTTTACTGGTCCACATGCAGATGGAACAATGGTAAAATGACGAGTCTTAATTTATTTTTGTGAACCTTATGCAAAATGTTTTTGGTGGCAGTGGAATCGTTCTGAGGCTAGCCTCTAACGCTGCTTCTCTAAATTTTATCAATAGTGCCTCACAAAAACAATATTGTCGTCCCATTTGAGTTCACAAAGCATCTCCGTAATACTTCCATGGTAACTGAATGTACTGGTAACAAATCCAGTAGCATTCTTTTGAACGAAACTTCCTGGCAGATTAAAACTGTTTGCTGGACCAAGACTAGAATTTTGGACCTTTGCCTTTTGCGGGCCAGTGTTCTACCAACTGAGCTACATGTGGAAGACTCCAAAGCCGTCCTCACAGCTTTACTTCCACCAGTACATCACCTCCTTTCATATCAGTGCACTCTCCTTTGTAGGGTGAACATTTTATTGCCTTTGAATTGCTTCAATGTCTTCCTTTAATCTGACTTGCTGGGGACCCCATATGCTTGATCAATACTAAAGTATGGCTGACATTAGTGTTCTATATGCTATCTTATCATCTCATTTATAGACAAATGATACGTTCATAAAATTCTCCTGATAAACCAAAGTCAATCATTCGTCTTTCTTACTACTGTCTTCGCATGCTCATCTCATTTCATATTGCTCTGCAACATTAAAACTAGATATTTACTCATCCCGATTGTCTCGAGCAACACACTCCTAATGCTCTATTCAAATGTTATGGATTTGGTTTTCCTAATCATCTGGGTGAGCCACGTCTCATAGAACCAACTGGAAATTTTGTCTCAAGTCATCCTGCAATTTCGCACATTCACTCAATGACGACACTGTCCTGTATACCACAGCATCATCAGCAAATAGCTGCAGATTGTTGCCCAGCCTTTCCATCATATCATTAATTTGTATAGAGAACAAGAGCAGTCCTGTCACACTTCCCTGGGGCACTCCTGATGACACCCTTGCCTCTGATGAACACTCACTGTCAACAAAAACATACTGCGATCTATTACTTAGAAAGTTTTCAAGCCAGTCACATATCTGGGAACCAGTTCTATATGCTCATACCTTCATTAACAGTCTGCAGTGGGCCATGGTGTCAAACACTTTCTGGAAGTCTGGATATATGGAATCTGCCTGTTACCATTCATCCATGGTTCACAGGATGTCATGTAAGAAAAGGGCAAGCCGAGTTTTGCACGAGTGATGCTTTCTAAATCCACACTGGCTTGTGGATAGAAGCTGTTCTGTCATAACGAAATTTATCAAACAATGGAAACTACAAGTAGGAATATCAACCAAGTAGGGAAAGGTAGAGTGCTACATGCCGTAAAGAAGTCACATTAAATTGGAGATGGCCACAATTAAGACACTTATACAAAGCTGTCAGCCACAGCCTTCATTGGCAAAAGAGAAACATACACCATTCATACACACAAGCAAGCACACCTCATGCACACATCATAGCCAACTCGATCAGCTCGGGCTAGAATGCATTTGGGCCTGAGCTGCCAGAGTTAGCAGTCTTGTGTGCATGAGGTGTAGTTGCTTGTGTCTACGAATGGTGAGCAGTTCTCTTTTGCTGATGTAGACTGTTGCAGAAAACTTTGAGTGTCTTTTTAATTGTGCCTGGCTGCAACTTAACACATCTTCTTTACGGTAAGTAGCAATCTATCTTTTCCTGTATTGTTCAAGGAATTTTTTTGTATTCAAACACAGATTATGTCCAAGAATTCTGCAGCAAATCAATGTTAAGGATATTGGTCCACAATACTGTGAGCCCACTCTTTCGCCCTTCTTACATACAGGACGTAGTACCGTAAAGAGATTGCATTACTATAGCAGAGTTTGCAATACAAGTAGATACCACACACATTAGCGAGAGCTTGCTGCAACCTGCAACAGTGTATGAGAGGTGCTCCTAAAAATTATGCCTTCTTTCTTAGCATAGCAAAGGCCTCGTGCTGAGGCCGGTAGTGTCGAGCATGTGAGAACTCTGGCTCCAGTGCGAGACCTCAGCTACAGCAGTCAGCATGATGATCTAGAACCCACGAGATAGTTAAAGTTTCTGGTGGACTTGTTCATTTAAGTGTGGAACGTTATACTGCAAGAGAACAGTTTGTTAATCTGTGCTTTAATAGTCAGTAGCAATTGTAACTTATCAAGAAACCCTGTACCGTAGATCTATGTGAAAGTTGTAAATCTTTTATTCATTTGTGTAATAAAGTGCACTATTATTTCATGGGTTCTAATGTGATAAGGTTTCTCCCAGGGCAATCAAAGAATCAACTGTTGTGGCTGGATGAAAGTAGGGTTGCCTGGTCACCACACAGGAGTCACCTGCACTTTTTTTGCAGTCATTTGGGATGTGGCACAGGGTGAAAGATTCATGATGAATGCGAGCTAAGTAAGGGGCCAATGATGTAGAGTGCTCTTTAAAACCAAACTAGTTTTACATCTGGTGACGTTTTTGTTTTCTTCTCTTCCAGTTACTTCTGTATGCCAGGGATGTCCCTTACCGTGCCCTAAATAAGAGAGTCAGTGTGTCGGTCGAACCACAGATTTTTGTTTATCATGTAGTAATTTTCATTTCTTCTTGTACCGTATTTGTGTACATCTTTATTTAGGATGTGTTTATCTCTTGAACTTACTGCCATTATGCCTTGGTATATGTAGAGTGAATATACTGTCATAATATTATAGTGTACAAAAGCTTGCCTACAGGTCTGTCTGTCTTGGTGGTATTATTCCAATGCATCTCAGAAAAGGGCAGTGAGATGCAGTGCAAAACTACCACCCAGACAGACCTGTAGGCAAGCTTTTGCACACTATAATAGTATGACAGTATATTCACTATACATATACCAAATCATAATGACGGTATGGTCAAGCAATAAACACCTCCTAAATAAAGATGTACACAAACACGGTACAAGAGGAAATGAAAATTACTATATGATAAACAGAAATCTAAAACTGTCTATGACTGCCCCTGAAGAAGCAGGAAAATGGTTTTTTAATAAATTCCCCAAAATCATTAAAAAAGAAACAGATCTAAAAAAGTTTGGAAGGTAGGAGACGGATACTGGCAGAAGTAAAGCTGTGAGTACCGGACGTGAGTCGTGCTTCGGTAGCTCAGTTGGTAGAGCACTTGCCCGCGAAAGGCAAAGGTCCCGAGTTCGAGTCTCGGTCGGGCACACAGTTTTAATCTGCCAGGAAGTTTCATATCAGCGCACACTCCGCTGCAGAGTGAAAATCTCATTCTGGAAACATCCCCCAGGCTGTGGCTAAGCCATGTCTCCGCAGTATCCTTTCTTTCAGGAGTGCTAGTTCTGCAAGAATCGCAGAAGAGCTTCTGTAAAGTTTGGAAGGTAGGAGACGGATACTGGCAGAAGTAAAGCTGTGAGTACCGGACGTGAGTCGTGCTTCGGTAGCTCAGTTGGTAGAGCACTTGCCCGCGAAAGGCAAAGGTCCCGAGTTCGAGTCTCGGTCGGGCACACAGTTTTAATCTGCCAGGAAGTTTCAGATCTAAAATGCTTTAAAAATCATTTGAAACTATATCTCACAGAGAAATGTATATACAATTTGAGTGAATACTAAGATGGTGTTTAAATATATCATTACTGAAATGTACCTCTAAAAATTATCATTTCTATATGTTGTTTGAATTTGTGTGTGTATTATAATGTGAAACATGAAATACCTTCGTATGCTTATACATTATTTCTGTTTAATTATTTTTTCATTTATATATAACGAAATCAAATTTGATGTTAATAGCCTATTGTATGACACACCCAATACTCTCAGCTGGATTTTCAGCTGGAGTCCATAGGCAAAGAATAAATAAATAAGTAAAAACGTACGATTTTATGATCCTCCCGAATGAATGAGTTATTACATGCAAAATTTAAAACTTCAGCATTTCTGTTGTTGCCTTCTATTGCTGCAGCAGACTGGTCAATGAGCAACTAGACAGAAGCCTTAGATGTGATTAGTGATTTTATGTGAGGCCAGAATTTTCTATTTTATCTGCAAGATTTTTTGCTAACACACACAGTGGAAGTTGTATGCTTCACGCATAGATCCTTTTATAGGCACATAAATCTCTACCAACATTTTTTAGCCAAGTTAGTACACACATGCAAGTGTGTGTGCGCACTCTCTCTCTCTCTTCACTAGTTGATTCACTTGCAGAGATATATGCTGAGCGTTCTGATGCCATTACTCGAGCGGCTGCAACTGGACCCGCAGCCCACTGACAGCCTGCCCACGAAACAACTGAGGGCACGTGTCCTCTCCAGAGCACTCCGCCTGGAGGCGCGAAATGTCACTGACTGGGCGGAAAGGCTGTTTACACGGTGGATGGCGGCACCTACCAATTACACGTGAGTCGCTTGCTTCCATCTAACTGTGTCCAACAAACCTTGTAACTTTACTGACACACGGTTGCCTTACTACTGTCCATTCAGTGGCTGCTAAGTGCTTAAACAATTTTTAAAGAATTACAGTAAACACCGTCAAAGCTAATTTACAATTGAATCATGTTTGTTTGAGCCTGCAGATTATCTTAGAAGCTAGATTAAGAAAAGGCAAACCTATGTTTCTAGCATTTGTAGACTTGGAGAAAGTTTTTGACGATGTTGACTGGAATACCCTCTTTCAAATTCTGAAGGCGGCACGGGTAAAATACAGGGAGCAAAGGCTATGTACAGTTTGTACAGATACCAGATGGCAGTTGTAAGAGTCGAGGGACATGAAAGGGAAGCAGTGCTTGGGAAGGGAGTGAGAAAGGGCTGTAGCCTCTCCCTGATGTTATTCAATCTGTATATTGAGCAAGCAGTAAAGGAAACCTTTTAAGTTCGGAGTAGGTATTAAAATCCACGCAGAAGAAATTAAAACTTTGAGGTTCGCCGATGACATTGTAATTCTGTCAGAGACAGCAAAGGACTTGGAAGAGCAGTTGAATGGAATGGACAGAGTCTTGAAAGGAGGATATATGATGAACATCAACAACAGCAAAACGAGGATAATGGAATGTAGTAGAGTTAACTCGGGTGATGCTGAGGGAATTGGATTGGGAAATGAGACACTTAAAGTAGTAAAGGAGTTTTCCTATTTGGGGAGCAAAATAACTGATGATGGTTGAAGTAGAGAGGATATAAAATGTGGACTGGCAATGGCAAGGAAAGCCTTTCCGAAGAAGAGAAATGTGTTAACATCGAGTATAGATTTAAGTTCCAGGAAACCGTTTCTGAAGGTATTTGTATGGAGTCTAGCCATGTACGGAAGTGAAACATGGATGATAAGTAGGTTGGACAAGAAGAGAATAGAAGCTTTCGAAGTGTGGTCCTACAGAAAAATGCTGAAGATTAGATTGGTAGATCATACAACTAATGAGGAGATATTGAATAGATTTGGGGAGAAGAGGAGTTTGAGGCACAACTTGACTAGAAGAAGGGATCGGTTGGTAGGAGGCATCTGAGGCATCAAGGGATCACCAATTTAGTATTGGAGGGCAGCGTGGAGGGTAAAAATTGTAGAAGGAGACCAAGAGATGAATACACTAAGCAGATTCAGAAGGATGTAGGTTGCAGTAGGTACTGGAAGATGAAGCAGCTTGCACAGGATGGAGTAGCATGGAGAGCTGCATCAAACTAGTCTCAGAACTGAAGACCACAACAATAACAACATATTGTAACTTTTCACACTGATGATGATGGGCTTGCAAGTAATGAGATCCACGATGATTACAAAATGATCAGTAGTGCACTAAACCTTAATGATCAGTAGTGTGACTTGGATAAATGTGTGGGTATCAATAGTTAATGCAGACTGACTCCTGAATGTGCACTTGCTGTCCACAAGAGCTTTACACTGATAGACTTTACGAACATTATTCAGTTAAGGCTCTAATTAGGCTTTATTTAAGTGACTGTATCTGAAGGAACCTTTATGGAAGATGTGAAATATTTCACTGTAGTCAGTTTAAATTTACTTGATACTTGGCGTCAGTCACTTGCCACTACAGTGTTGCCACATAGGCCACCAGCTACTGCTTGGTTATAGGTAACACATAAACATGGCAAGCAGCTTCTCAAACACTGTTAATGTGTAACGTCAAGCAGTCTTGGAAGTGTCTGCCACAAGGTACATTGGAAATTAGAGATGCACTGTTGACTGCTGATTTTAAGTGACCAATGACAACTGTGGCAAGAAACGCATTTTGTTGCCTTTGAATTCAAATTCGTATCCTAAGCTAACCACAACCTCGTTATGTATAATGTGTCCAAGAAAGCAGTGGTCAACAGTCTGTGAAAGAACTAAAATCACAATTGCTCTGTTCATGCCTATTAAAGCTAACTTCCACAAGTAAAAACGCAACAGAAAAAGTTTGGCTACTGCAATTGGAACATTACCACAACCAGTGAGCAGATTATAGATGACACTGCCAGATTCCAGACAAAAAAAAGAATGATACGCAGAAAAATTAGGGCAAATAAAGAAGTCAATATGATGTTGAAAATGCCGTAGCAAAGAAGTTGTAAGTTTGACTGTGATCAACCAGTCATAATGATGAATAGCAGCCTTCAAAAAGTCTGTTTCATGCAGTGTTGTGTGAAGCGTATATAATGCAAACCGATCTATGTGATTTTGATAACTACATATGTAATGCTGAATCACAGTAAAAGGACCAGACCCATGATTTGGAATCCAAACACATCAAGAAAGAATGCCAGACAAGGATACCTAAGTCAACTGACCAACTGTTGTGGCAGTTAGGCAACAGCAAATGGTTCAGATGTGATGTTGGGTGCTCTGATTGGAGGAAACCAGCTCCAACACGTGAAGTGTCAACTGTCAAGTAATTTTAGTCAGATTTTAAATATCTCCTTGCAGCAAAAGTACACTTTTTTGATTAAAAAATATAGGATTCTAAGACAGTCCCCTTGGATTTATGAAAACACTCAGTTTTAAGATCTAAATATCCAGGTAGTGTTATGACAACAGTAACTGAGAATAAAGATCCTTCTTAAATTATATGAGTTTCAGAGAAAATAACATATTCTCTAGAGAGAAGGAAATGAGGGGTTTTGGATAAAGTACAACAATCTTATAACAACCAGTTATTAGAGAGGTTAGATTTTTAAGTTCAAATAGTTTTCCTTAATCGAAATTCCAAATATTTCCTCAATGGAAATATCTGTACCTATAAATTAAACTGTAAGAATAATTAGAATATTTCCTGTATATGAGGCATCTGTTTCGAGTATGCAAAACAAAAAGAGAGAGTATAGTATTTGTTAGGGGTGGTATAATAACAAGTTGAGTTAGTCCACCTTACCATGTTTCAACCATTGTGTTAATGTTAATTAAAAAGAGTTCTTGGTGCAGTAGTTTTAATAAGAGTTTCTTGATTATGAATCCATACCTAGCCCAGAGTTCATGACGGTGAATGCATACCTAGCCACATTGAGGACTATAGTTTTGAATTTAGAGTAACTTCTTAAGATTCATTTATGTCAGTTCAGGTTTTAATGGTTATTTCATTCAAGAACATGTCATTCTGAATGAAACAGCCTCAACAGTAGAATGATTAGTTCTTATTAAGTATAATTACCAGTAAAAATATAATGTCATTTGCCACCATTTTAACTTTGCTCTTTGCCTCACCTCATCATTTTGAGGGACAATATTACTTGTACTATATATGACAGTCTCCATTAGACTAATGTGACAGAGCATGTGCTAACTGATAGAGGAAGAACACTGCTTTTCACAAAGTGATCAATCTCACATTAACTTATTGTGCTTAGTGATTTACCAGTTTTTGCTCTTTATTCAGATTCTAGAAATAAATGGATCAAAACAATAAAATAATGGAGAGAGTATCAACCATACTAAAAGTTTTCTTTAGGTAAAGTAGACCACCTATCACTTTTTCACAAAATTGTATATGTGAAGGCATAAGAAGTGATTTATTCAGAAAAATTTTCTCCTACATCTTGCTTTCTGCCAACATTAATTTTATCCTCATAAATAAGTAGTTAGCCCCTTTGCAGAACATTTGAGTCGACTGCAATTGAGATGTATTCAGTATTTTGTGACTACAATATAGAAATTGTTTCCTTAATTTTCTCTTAACTGTTACATATTTCAAGACTCAGTCACAAATATCCAAGTGAATAAAATGTGTTCTAGTCTTTTAAAGCCAGTTTACCAAAGTCATTATTGTATGACTTACCCTAAGATTTCTTTTGCCTTTTACCACAGACCGTATCCTCAGTAATTCTTTGTCGCAGCATGAAAGCAGCAGAGAGAGGGTGGGGGGTGGTGGGGGGTAAAAAGTATTGATTGATTGTGTAGTGGATAATTAATTGAAAGCCTACAAAATGGGAGATACGATACTGCGTGAAGAGTTTGACAGAACACTGAAAGACCTGAGTCGAAGCAAGGCCCCCGGAGTAGACAACATTTCATTAGAACTACTGACGGCCTTGGGAGAGCGATTCATGACAAAACTCTACCAGCTGGTGAGCAAGTTGTATGAGACAGGCAAAATACCCTCAGACTTCAAGAAGAATATAATTATTCCAATCCCAAAGAAAGCAGGTGGTGACAGATGTGAAAATTACCGAACTATCAGTTTAGTAAGTCACAGCTGCAAAATACTAACGCAAATTCTTTACAGACGAATGGAAAAACTGGTAGATGCGGACCTCGGGGAGGATCAGTTTGGACTCCGTAGAAATGTTGGGACACGTGAGGCAATACTGACCTTACGACTTATCTTAGAAGAAAGATTAAGAAAAGGCAAACCTACGTTTCTAGCATTTGTAGACTTAGAGAAAGCTTTTGACAATGTTGACTGGAATACTCTCTTTCAAATTCTAAAGGTGGCAGGGGTAAAATACAGGGAGCGAAAGGCTATTTACAATTTGTACAGAAACCAGATGGCAGTCATAAGAGTCGAGGGGCATGAAAGGGAGCAGTGGTTGGGAAGGGAGTGAGACAGGGTTGTAGCCTCTCCCCGATGTTATTTAATCTGTATATTGAGCAAGCAGTAAAGGAAACAAAAGAAAAATTTGGAGTAGGTATTAAAATTCATGGAGAAGAAGTAAAAAGTTTGAGGTTCGCCGATGACATTGTAATTCTGTCAGAGATGGCAAAGGACTTGGAAGAGCAGTTGAACGGAATGGACAGTGTCTTGACAGGAGGATATAAGATGAACATCAACAAAAGCAAAACGAGGATAATGGAATGTAGTCAAATTAAATCGGGTGATACTGAGGGAATTAGATTAGGAAATGAGACACTTTAAGTAGTAAAGGAGTTTTGCTATTTAGGAAGTAAAATAACTGATGATGGTCGAAGTAGAGAGGATATAAAATGTAGACTGGCAATGGCAAGGAAAGTGTTTCTGAAGAAGAGAAATTTGTTAACATCGAATATAGATTTATGCATCAGGAAGTCGTTTCTGAAGGTATTTGTATGGAGTGTAGCCATGTATGGAAGTGAAACATGGACGATAACTAGTTTCGACAAGAAGAGAATAGAAGCTTTCGTAATGTGGTGCTACAGAAGAATGCTGAAGATAAGGTGGATAGAGCACGTAACTAATGAGGAGGTATTGAATAGGATTGGGGAGAAGAGGAGTTTGTGGCACAACTTGACTAGAAGAAGGGATCGGTTGGTAGGACATGTTTTGAGGCATCAAGGGATCAGAAATTTAGTATTGGAGGGCAGCGTGGAGGGTAAAAATTGTAGAGTGAGACCAAGAGATGAATACACTAAATAGATTCAGAAGGATGTAGGTTGCAGTAGGTACTGGGAGATGAAGAAGCTTGCACAGGATAGAGTAGCATGGAGAGCTGCATCAAACCAGTCTCAGGACTGAAGACAACAACAACAACAGGGTTAAGTAAGGATTATGTATCCAAAGTTAGTAAATAACAGTTAGTTGCTTAAATCAGCAACCATGCCTGGAGAAATCACAAAATTATACTTTAATTTTTTGGATAAAATGTCTGGTAATATGAATTACCCAAGCAAGGCTCATTCGGGATGCTGTAATTTTTGTTACCATTCAGGTTTCCTCATTTGAAATACATTATTCCTTTATAGTTGTGTGTTCCATTGTTCATTTGAATGATTCTTTTATCGAAATGATGTGGAATGAGTCAATTTGCAGAATATGTGCACACGATTGGCGTTAACATGCATGAACACACATTTTTTTTAGTCCTACTTGTGCTACCAGTTTTCAAATAGAAATTCATACATGGAGTAGAAAGAATTGTCCAGGAGAAATTATTTTAGGTTAGATTTAAAATTTGCTTTTCTATTGTCAAATGTTTAAGTTATTGTGCAAATGATCAAAAATTCTTGTCACTGCATATTCAGCTGGGCCACTGAGAGCCTTAATAATAGCAAATGAAGGTCATTTTTCCCTCTAGTGTTGTAGGTATGCACCTCAATTGACTTCTTAAATTGTGATGGATTATTTATGACAAGTTTCATTAGCAGTTAACATGCCTAGCTCCATGGAGAGGTAGCTACATAAATACCTGGGTGAACACCTTATTCTGCCTCAATTTTGGGCAATGTGTTCTTTCTTTCTGAGTGCTGAGTTACCCCAAAAATTATTCCATAAGGTGTTACTTAGTGAAAAAATGCAAAATATTGTCAGGAGGGTAATTAGTTTGTTTCCAAGATTATCAGTTGTCTGAAGAGAATATTCTACTTCCAGTTCAAGTTTTCATCAACATATACACCTAAAAATTTGGAACATTCTGCCATATTTTCTGACTTTGTTCATAAGCTGCATCAGTTGTTGTACAGAACTGGATATAATGTTTTATCTCAAAATATATAAAGGGTCCATTTTCAGATGATCACTTAATAATTTTTTGATAAACATTATTAAGGATCTTTTCAGTTGCTTTCTCTATAATGTGATTTTGTCATAACACCAGTATTGCTTGCAAAAAGCACCAATTCTGCTCGTTGAATGTTAAATGGGAGATAAGGAATAGGAGTGGACCCATAATTGAACCTTCTGACCTTCCTTCGTGGTTTGTTCCAAGACTAAAATTTTCTGCCCTTCAATTTCTTATTCTGCACAACTTTTTGCATTTTGTTTGTTAAGTATGATTCAAACCAGCTTTACTTAAAGCCATCAATTCCATAAAACATCCTTGGGAAGACCACAAAAAATACCAATTAGTGATATTTTATTATTTATTGCTTATAATAGTTTGATGTGTGAATGTTATAAATAGCATTCTCAGTTGAGCAACCCTGCTGGAATCCAAACTATGATATCTAAATAAATTGTTTCTACTTAAGTGTGATACTGCTCTCAAGTACATTACTTTTTCGAATATATTGGAAAAAGATGACAATAAGGAAATTGGTCGATAATTGTCTGTCTGTTTTGTAACCTTTCTTTGGAAAGAATGTAAATGGTATATCTTCGATTTCCTTTGCCAGTTCTGAAGACAGGTTTGTAGGAAAATTTTTCGTGTCAAAGAAAAACAAATGGTTTGGGGATAACTGAGTATTAAATGGTAAAGCAGGAGAGTCTGCTAATATTGTGAAGTGAGAAGCAGACATTAAGACATAACAATACGTAGTGTGTGCAGATGCAGGCTGAGAGAAATGGATGAGAGGGGGGGGGGGAGATACTGAATGAAAATAGTAGAGTGTAAAATATATATATATATATATATATATATATATATATATATATATATATATATATATATATATATATATAACTTATAAATTGCGTAAATGGGTAGCACATCGCCATCTCTTTCACTACGGAAGTCCACTATAATCATAAAACTGACTCCTTCCACATCATAGCCAGAGGTCGCATTAATCACCTACAAACATGCACATAAAGGAATCATTTTCTTCCACAGCTATTAGATGAAAAGATGAACTATTACTGTTGGACAGTTATTGATGATTAAATGAAGGAAAACTCACATTGTGAGATTGTTCAGCTGTTAGTAGTGATTATTTCACAGGATTCCCGTGGACCTGCGGCCTACCGTGTACTGTGCCGCTGTGATGGAGGGTGGTGATGCAGAGTTCAACTTTGCGATGGCTGAGTTCCGCAACACGACGGACCCGGCACAGCAGCGCGTCCTACTGTCCAGCCTCATGTGCAGTCGGCAGCCCTCACTGATCGCCATGTGAGTCGAAAACAGTTCGTATGTGGCATCTTAGCTACTGGAGTGGACATACAGATATCACGTGTAATTTATTAGTTTGATACTAGTTGAGCAACTATACACTATCTGATCAAAGGCATCTGGACACTTACAAGTGGACTTTAATATGGGGTGCGTGCACATTTTACCTTTATGACAGCTTGACCTCTGCCGCAGACACTTTCCATGGCTCAAATAGCTCTGAGCACTATCGGACTTAACATCAGTTCCCTAGAACTTAGAACTACTTAAACCTAATTAACCTAAGGACATCACACACATCCATGCCCGAGGCAGGATTTGACCCTGCGACCGTAGCAGTCGCGCGGTTCCAGACTGTAGCGCCTAGAACCGTTCTGCCACCCTGGTCAGCCAGACACTGTCCATAAGGTGTCTGAACGTGTGTGGAGGGATGGCAGTCATTTCTTTCTCAAGAGCCAAAATTGAAGACAGTAGTGAGGGTGGATGCTGGGGTCTGGACTGAAGTCTACATTTTAACTTGTCCAAAAGGTGTTCCACTAGGTTTGGACTCTGGGCAGGCCATTACATATTAGAAACATTATTCTCCACAAACAATTCCCTCGCAGATGACAGATGCTGCTTTGAGTGATTGCATTCTCATGCTGAAACTGGCCCACTTCTGTCTACAGTACGCAGTGCTGTAAAATGTGTTCCTATCCTTCTGCATTTAGCTCCTTCTCATGTACAATAATGGGAACACACCTTAACCATGAAAAATGCCCACATTCTGTAAGATGACCTACTCTGAACTTCACTGTTAGCACTACACTCGATGGCAGTTGACTTCTTCAGGCAGTCACCAAACCAAAAAGCTTCCGTTGGATTGCCACATGGTATACTCCAAATCGTTCATTTCTAGCCATTCACTGTCCGGTGGTGGCACTCTTACACCACCTCAAGTGTAGCATAGGATTGATTACAGGAATGTGTGGCTTATTGGTAGCTGCCCAACAATTATACCCCATTCTTTTTTAGTACTTATGGCAGCGGTGTTGCCACAGTTGATACACCGGTTCCTGTCAGATCACCAAAGTTAAGCGCTGTCGGGTGTGGCCAGCACTTGTATGGGTGACCATCTGGGGTACCATTTACCGTTGCAATTTTTTGGGGTGCACTCAGCCTTGTGATGTCAATTGAGCAGCTACTCGACCGAATAGTAGCAGCTCTGGTCGAAGAAAACCATCATAACGACCAGGAGAGCGGTGTGCTGACCCCCCTCCCCATCCCCCTCCTCAGTTGAGGTTGACACGGCGATCGGATGATCCCGATGGGCCACTTGTGTCCTGAAGACGGAGTGCTTTTTTTTAAGTCCCAACACACAGTCGTTGTGCTAGCTGGACTGCTTTGGAACTGATGAGCGATTCTTTCCATTGAATTTTACATGATTTTTTTTACAACTTGTCTATCGGTATGTGAGGTCTACATGGTCACAGTTTAGCCATGATTATTATTTCACATTTCCACTTCACAATTAGACCACTTACAATTGACTTTGGCAGCTGTAGAAAGCTTGTTCACGTGACATCCAGTGACTAGCCTTTGTTCAAAGCCCCTGAGCTCTGCTGGCTGACCCACTCTGCTCTTACTGCTTCTGTACTGACAACACAATACTCCCTGCCACCTTTATACTAGTGGGTCTACCTTGTGTGACATCTAGTGGTCAGTTCCACGGTACGTAGGGGTGTCCAGATACCTTTGATCAGATTGTGTATTACGGAACATTGGCAAAATAATTCCTTGTACATTCTTTGATACACTCACAAGTATTCTTGCAAATGAAATGCATGCAAAGACTAACAATACTGCTGCAAATTGTCACCACATGGTTGTTATCGAAAGGTAACTAAATGGTGTTAAAAATGGGCTATATCCTCATTATTTCCTGAAGGCTGTAATTTTCCTTTACTCATAATTTTTACATCAAATAAAGTCTGTTTACCACTAAATTTTGATGTCCTTCCCAAGTTATCACATTGCTACATTCTTGTCCATTATAATTATCCGGGCTGTTATGCTGTAGTCGGTTGATGAATTTTCTCTCAATTCCCAACGTTTCGTCTCCGACTGCGGGAGACATCTTCAAGGGGGTCCGTAGGTTGATAGAAGGTCCAACACACCCACTGGCTTGCTACTGACTGCCGCTAAATTCTGTCTCCGCGAGCTCCTGCGCCGCGGTGTGACGTCACGTGTTTTGAAAACGTCAGTGCAATTGGCCGCTGTCCGTCGCCGTCGATCGCCGTTGCCATCACCCAGTAGTGGACGGGTGGTACACATCTTCTTTAACATCAGCATCCATATACCGTTCAATTTCACGCCCTCCTCCTTTCGGTTGAAATTATTTGGGTGTTTAGCGATTTCGAGTGCCTCCCTGTAGAGCCTTTTCGTAGTATCCGCTTGTGGCCGCTAGTACTTGTGTCTCCTCGAAACGAATATTGTGGTTCCCTGGCTGGAAAGCATGCTCCGCAACATCTGATCGTTCTGTTTCTCCTCTTCTACAATTTCCCTTGTGCTCTTCCAAACGTTTAGAAACTGTTCTTTTGGTTGTACCTACATAAACATCACCGCAGCTGCATGGGATCCTATACACTCCAGCTTTTTCCAAAGGTTTGCGAGCGTCCTTGGCAGGCTTAAGGTATTCCTGTATCTTCCTGGTGGGCTTGTAAGTTACGGTAATATTCCGCTTCATCAAGATCCTCCATATTCTATCCATTACATTTTTAACAAACGGCAGGAAAACCTTAGATTTTGCAGTGGCCTGTACGTCAGTATGAATTCTGCGTGGCTGCCTCAACGCACATTTTATTTTGGCGGACGAATATCTGTTCTTCATTAGTGCATTGTGGAGATGTTCCATCTCAGCTTCGAGCAACTCAGGTTCACAAATATTTTTAGCTCTGTCCGCCAACGTCTTGATAATACCCCACTTCTGTTGTGGGTGGTGGTTCGAATCCCGGTGCAAATAACGGTTGTTTGTGTGGGTTTGCAGTATACTGAGTGGCCCAAATTACCATTTTCGTTTCTAAAAACAAGCACACCGAGGAAATGTAATTTTCCGTTTACCTCCACCTCCTCCTCCATTGTAAACTGAATTCTCGAGTTTATGCTGTTTAGATGTTCGTGAAACCAGCATAGTTCCTCCCTACCATGTCTCCACAGCACAAACGTGTCATCCACGTATCGGAACCATACATTTGGTTTTTTGCTGGCAGTACCTAAGGCCTGTCCTTCGAATTTCTCCATAAAGAAGTTTGCAATTACGGGACTTAAGGGGCTTCCCATAGCCACGCCATCCATTTGCCCATAAAACTGTTCATTCCACTTGAAGTATGTGGTCGTCAAACAACACTTAAATAGTTCTAAAATATCGGCAGGAAAAATTCGATCCAGCTGTTCCAATACATCATTAAGTGGAACCACATTCATTTTAAGTCTTTTTTTGCTTCTACTACCCATTTCCTTAGCTGAGTGTCTAGCATGGCTGAATACCATAGAAGATGCCAGCATTCGATTCCCTGCCAGGTGGGAGTTTTTCTCCAATTGCGACCTGCGTGTGGTGTTGTCCTCATCATTTAAGCATACTCAACACACTAGTCACCAAAGTGGTATAAAATAAAATGACTTGAGCCAGGTGCCAAAATTCCACACAAGAGCTCTCCTGGCCATATATGCCGTATCCCCATGCATTCACATTCATTCTCTTCTACTTATGTTGCAGGCCACCTAAGGACCACAATTATGTCACATATATGTGTGACAGCTTTAAGCAGTCTCAAGTACTCATTCCTTTGTCCACTTTTTTTGTCTCTCTTGTGCTGTCAATTGTCTTGCCTGTCTTTTTGGAATCTTTTAAATCTCGTTTCTGTATTTTGTTCTGCTTCAGTTTCTCGCTTTTCTTTTCTTGGGTGGAGTGCCTGATCCATCTACAGACAGGAGTAACTAATTTTCTTACAGCCATTTGGCTCACAGGAGTTTGGTGATGGGTGATGGTTACCACTATATGGAAGTGGATCCAAACTAGTGAAATTTTCACTCTTTTTATGTGTACCTCTTGATGGCTCATTGTTGTAGCAATTCAGTAAGTGGTCTTCTTTACTTATACATTATTTATGTTCTGCTAGAACTTCCCTGACATATTTACATCTGGAATATCACATGACCAAATGTGTGTCTTACATTAAAGTCTTGTGAAGCAAGTGTGGCAGTGAGGTCCAGAGAATGTCAGTATACAAATAAGGAATTTGACTGATCGTCTCCCACACACACATCCTAATCCCAGAAACTGCAGTGGATTATTCAGTGACATGAGGCATTGACTGGTGGCCTGCTGAGCCAAAGCAGTGCTTGCTAGGCACAGTTCAGCATGCAACACATTTTGTGCTCGAGGTATTCTGTGAAGGTGTTTCAAAGCCAGCTGGTACTTCTGTTTTTTCTCTTACCAATTTTTATCATTTTGTGCATGTAAATACATCTGTTGCGATCTGGTTTTTCAGTGAAAAAAGTGGTGGAAATGACTGTAATATATAATTTTCAGACACAAGTGGCAAACGTCTTAAACCAGAGGTATATGGTATGATGTTTATCAGTTCTGATCAAAAAATCGTTGTAGTAGCTCAATGATTCTTTCAAGCAGTTGTGATAATTATTTCTTTCTATTTGTCGCCCTAAGGAAATTTGCTTTGTGGATAATTCTGTGTCCATAAGATACATATGTGTTTCTGCATTGGCATCTGGTTAATGGATGCTTGTCATCCATCAGATATATTATTAATATTCTTTTGTTATTTCAATTTTGAATAGAAAAGGTAATTTGTTTCCTTTTGCATGCAGGTTGCTAAATGCCCCTCTAGAAGGCAAGATCATGAGGGTTCAGGATGCGTTAACGATCTGGAGGGCTGTTCCGAGAAACCCTGTGGCTCGTGCTATAGCTTTTGATTATGTAAGGGAACACTGGACTAACCTTACAAAAAGGTAGGTTGAAATATTTCATATAGTATTAATTATTTGAAAAATTTTCTTTCTTTATTGGTCAGACATTTGCACAATGAAAGTTAGGTATGAGCATGGTATGCGGAGAAAAAACAACTGTAATTAAAAAGAGCTTCCTCTGGTTTTCCTTTTATCTCTTAATATCATAAACATAGATTTCAATAAGACAAGGTGTATACTCAGTATTTAAGGGTCTTAACAGTCGCGCAGTACTCTAGAAAGACGAAAGGATGTGGGTTTTAAGGGAGAGGGTAAGGAGTCATTCCAATCCCGGGAGCGGAAAGACTTACCTTAGGGGGAAAAAAGGATAGGTATATACTCGCGCGCGCGCCCGCGCACACACACACACACACACACACACACACACACACACACACACACACACACACACACACACACACACACACACATATCCATCCATACATATACAGACACAAGCAGACATATTTAAAGGCAAAGAGTTTCGGCAGAGATGTCAGTTGAGGCGGAAGTGCAGAGGCAAAGATGATGTTGAATGACAGGTGAGGTATGAGTGGCGGCAACTTGAAATTAGCGGAGATTGAGGCCTGGTGGATAACGAGAAGAGAGGATATATTGAAGGGCAAGTTCCCATCTCCGGAGTTCGGATAGGTTGGTGTTGGTGGGAAGTATCCAGATGACCCGTACAGTGTAACACTGTGCCAAGATGTGCTGGCCGTGTACCAAGGCATGTTTAGCCACAGGGTGATCCTCATTACCAACAAACACTGTCTGTCTGCGTCCATTCATGCGAATGGACAGTTTGTTGCTGGTCATTCCCACATAGAAAGCGTCACAGTGTAGGCAGGTCAGTTGGTAAATCACGTGGGTGCTTTCACACGTGGCTCTGCATTTGATCGTGTACACCTTCCGGGTTACAGGACTGGAGTAGGTTGTGGTGGGAGGGCGCATAGGACAGGTTTTACACTGGGGTTGGTTGCAAGTGTAGGAGCCAGAGTGTAGGGAAGGTGGTTTGGGGATTTCATAGGGATGAACACAAGTCTGCTTGTGTCTGTGTATGTATGGATGGATATATGTGTGTGTGTGTGTGTGTGTGTGTGCGTGTGCGCGCGAGTATATACCTATCCTTTTTTCCCCCTAAGGTAAGTCTTTCCGCTCCCGGGATTGGAATGACTCCTTACCCTCTCCCTTAAAACCCACATCCTTTCATCTTTCCTTTTCCCCGCCGGTTGCGAAAGCTCAAATTCTGTGTGTGTGTTTGTGTTTTATTCACTGTGCCTATCTACCGGCGCTTTCCCGCTTGGTAAGTCTTGGAAATTAGCTAGTAATTCTGTGTGTGTGTTTGTGTGTTTTGTTCATTGTGCCTGTCTGCCGGCGCTTTCCCGCTTGGTAAGTCTTGGAATCTTTGTTTTTAATATATTTTACCCATGTGGAAGTTTCTCTCTATTTTATTTACATCATCATTAATTTGAACCCAACAATTGCATTTCGAAATCTTCTCTATCATCTTACTTTCTCTTTTTGTTTGTACAAGTAGTTTCACTTTGTATTCATCTTCCCTTTTTCCGTAATCTACCATACATTTTATCCTTCCTAATTATACTCAATAATACGTAATTTACTTTCAAACCATAACCTAAAAATTTTTAACACTTTCAACATAACCGCTGCTATAAAATCCACTGTTCCAAGTTTACAAACATTTCGTGTAAACTCGTGAATACTATTTCACAGCTTCAGTTCCTTTCACCCATTAAACAACCATCTCAGTTATTTCCAACAACTTTAGTTTTATTTCCATTCCCGTTTTTCCCACATAACCGATCATTTTTTAGCAGCTTCCCACAGGTTTACACGTTATTATTTCTTCAACAAACAATTCTTAGCCTCATTCTCATAACCTGCCAGTACACAACCAGCCCTTTGAATGCATTTACAAACATATTTTTCGAGATTTTATTCGAAAATTTTTTTCGAATTTTATTTTTTCGAAAATTTTTTTTTAAACTTTTTCGAAATTTTTTTTTCTCTCGGAACTTTTTTCGAGAAAATTTTTTTTTCGAAATTTTCTTGAATTTCCCCACCCTTTAACGTGATCTGGAGATAACATAACTACCTAACCTTTGCACCCATTGTTGTTCACCAACCTAAGTTCAGCACAGAATCAACATAGCTTATCTCAAACCAACACTTTTTCGACTTTTTTCACACCTTTATCTCTCCCTATATAAATTTCTATTTACTTTCACTTTAACCTCATATTACCCTTTCCACCTTCTAATACCATGTCAACCTCACAACATCCCTACAACGACCCCATTAAATTTTATTTACATTCCCTCCGAAAACATGCCTTCACCCTAGCCAGATTATGCTCCCATATTTTATTTACTCAGGCTTGTCTGACATTTGGCATTACCCCCAAAGGCCTCACACTTAAAGTTCCCATCTTTGGCTGCAATCCTTTTTTCCATCGGTCCTTATACCAGTTCCAAACAGCACAATCCATAGCCCTCACCCGCCTAATCCTTCACCTATACATCGACTCGACCAATGAACACACCTGTCAACTCCTATCCCAAATCAAAGTTCTCAATCTTTCCTCTCCCACATCCACACCGGCTGTACATAGCATCCTCCTACAGGCCAACCGCAAATTAGAACAGCATGGCACCCTCCACCTCAAAAAACTATCCAATCTCCTGGTTTCCCACCTCCGGAAAGGCAACTCACTCACCCTCCACAACCTTTCCAACAAACCTCAACCTCCTCTCATTGCACACAGACCCAGTCTCTCCCATATACTCAATCTCCCACTTCCAGCTCCACTCCCCCCAACACCTCAAAATTCTAGTCAACACAATCTGGAACCACAACACCCCAATTCAGTAGTTAACATTTCCTCCAAACCCCTCTCCCAATCCAAAACCTCTGTCCTATACAAAGGCCTCACCTTTAGCCTCACTCCCAGCCTCAACCAAACTGCCCTTGTCAAAGATTTACTGTCCTACACTCGTAGTCTCTGCTGGAAATATCACTTTGCCACAAAGAAAAATAATCCTGATCCCACTCCTAATGATCCAACTCCACAAGACACTATCCAAATTGAACCCTGCCTGGAACAGTTCTGTCCTCCATCACAGCGGGCCCACCTCCTTTTCCTCAAAATCACCCTCTCCAAACTTTCCAGGAATTTCTCACTTCCAGCCTTGCCTCTCAATCTTTCTTGAAAAACCTTAATCCTACTCCCAACATCACCACAGCCGAAGCCCAGGCTATCCGTCATCTTATAGCTGACCGATCCATCATCATTCTTCCGGCTGACAAGGGTTTCACGACCGTGGTACTTGATCGTCGGGCGTATGTGGCTGAGGGACTGCGTCAGCTTTCAGACAACTCTACATACAAAGTTTGCCAAGGTAATCCCATTCCTGATGTCCAGGCGGAGCTTCAAGGAATCCTCAGAACCTTAGGCCCCCTACAAAACCTTTCACCTGACTCCATCAAACTCCTGACCCCACCGACACCTCGCACTCCTACCTTCTACCTACTTCCTAAAATTCACAAATCCAAACATCCTGGCCACCCCATTGTAGCTGGTTACCAAGCCCCCACAGAAAGTATCTCTGCCTACGTAGATCAACACCTTCAACCCATTACACGCAGTCTCCCATCCTTCATCAAAGACACCAACCACTTTCTCGAATGCCTGGAATCCGTACCAGTCTGTTACCCCCGGAAACCATCCTTGTAACCATTGATGCCACTTCCCTATACACAAATATCCCGCACGTCCAGGGCCTTGCTGCAATGGAGCATTTCCTTTCACGCCAATCACCTGCCACCCTACCTAAAACCTCTTTCCTCGTCACCTTAGCCAGCTTCATCCTGACCCACAACTTCTTCACTTTTGAAGGCCAGACGTACCAACAATTAAAGGGAACAGCCATGGGTACCAGGATGGCCCCCTCGTATGCCAACCTATTTATGGGTCGCTTAGAGGAAGCCTTCTTGGTTACCCAAGCCTGCCAACCCAAAGTTTGGTACAGATTTATTGATGACATCTTCATGATCTGGACTCACAGTGAAGAACAACTCCAGAATTTCCTCTCCAACCTCAACTCCTTTGGTTCCATCAGATTCACCTGATCCTACTCCAAATCCCATGCCACTTTCCTTGACGTTGACCACCATCTGTCCAGTCACCAGCTTCACACATCCATCCACATCAAACCCACCAACAAGCAACAGTACCTCCATTATGACAGCTGCCACCCATTCCATATCAAACGGTCCCTTCCCTACAGCCTAGGCCTTCGTGGCAAACGAATCTGCTCCAGTCCTGAATCCCTCGACCATTTCACCAACAACCTGAAAACAGCTTTCGCATCCCGCAACTATCCTCCCGACCTGGTACAGAAGCAGATAACCAGAGCCACTTCCTCATCCCCTCAAACCCAGAACCTCTCACAGAAGAACCCCAAAAGTGCCCCACTTGTGACAGGATACTTCCCGGGACTGGATCAGACTCTGAATGTGGCTCTCCAGCAGGGATACGACTTCCTAAAATCCTGCCCTGAAATGAGATCCATCCTTCATGAAATCCTACCCACTCCACCATGAGTGTCTTTCCGCCGTCCACCTAACCTTCATAACCTCTTGGTTCATCCCTATGAAATCCCCAAACCACCTTCCCTACCCTCTGGCTCCTACCCTTGCAACCGCCCCTGGTGTAAAACCTGTCCTATGCACCCTCCCACCACCACCTACTCCAGTCCTGTAACCCGGAAGTGGTACACGATCAAAGTGAGAGCCATGTATGAAAGCACCCACGTGATTTACCAACTGACCTGCCTGCACTGTGACGCTTTCTATGTGGGAATGACCAGCAACAAACTGTCCAATCGCATGAATGGACACAGGCAGACAGTGTTTGTTGGTAATGAGGATCACCCTGTGGCTAAACATGCCTTGGTGCACGGCCAGCACATCTTGGCACAGTGTTACACCGTCCGAGTTATCTGGATACTTCCCACCAACACCAACCTATCCGAACTCCGGAGATGGGAACTCGCCCTTCAGTATATCCTTTCTTCTCGATATCCACCAGGCCTCAACCTCCGCTAACTTCAAGTTGCCGCAGCTCATATCTCACCTGTCTTTCAACAACTTCTTTGCCTCTGTACTTCCGCCTCGACTGACATCTCTGCCCTTACTCTTTGCCTTTAAATATGGCTGCTTGTGTCTGTGTATAAGCGGATGGATATATGTGTCTGTGTGCGAGCTTACACCTGTCTTTTTTTCCCCCTAAGGGAAGTCTTTCCGCTCCCGGGATTGGAATGACTCCTTACCCTTGCCCTTAAAACCCACATCCTTTCATCTTTCCCTCTACTTCCCTCTTTCCTGAAGAAGCAACCATCAGTTGCGAAAGCTAGTAATTCTGTGTGTGTGTTTGTGTGTTCTGTTCATTGTGCCTGTCTGCCGGCGCTTTCCCGCTTGGGAGTCATTCCAAGACTTACCAAGCGGGAAAGCGCCAACAGAGTGTACACCTGTCCTTCTTTTCCCCTAAGGGAAGTCTTTCCGCTCCCGGGATTGGAATGACTCCTTACCCTCTCCCTTAAAACCCACATCCTTTCGTCTTTCCCTCTCCTTCCTGAAGAAGCAACCATCGGTTGCGAAAGCTAGTAATTCTGTGTGTGTGTTTGTGTGTTTTGTTCATGTGCCTGTCTGCCGGCGCTTTCCCGCTTGGTAAGTCTTGGAATCTTTGTTTTTAATATATATAGGGAGAGACAAAGGTGTGAAAAAAGTCGAAAAAGTGTTGGTTTGAGATGAGCTATGCTGAACTTGGGTTGGTGAATAACAGTGGGTGCAAAGGTTAGACAACATTTACCATTGTGCTCGAGTTACAGTGTGTAAAGAAATTTCAGATACTTGTTTTAATGTTCATCTCTGTACAAAATTATGTTAATGTTTTATGAGATTTTATCTAGGACTTCTGCTAATCTATTAATAGCACTATCCACACTATCACTATACATTGGAAAAATGAATTATTTTCTTGTTGATGTCAGGCTCTTTTAAAATCTGATATTTTAAAGGGTTTTATTCACTAACTAAGCTAGGATCGTGTCTCGATGTAAACTGTGTTCCTCTTTTAACATAAATACACAATTCTTTGCCCTTTGAAGCAATCCTACAGTAAGTGTCTGATCGTACAGATAATTTTAGATGCTGGATTTCTGGTGTCTGCACCAGTGCTCTTTGTGATAAACTATAGTGCAGTTCAAGGGTTGAGGCTCAATTTCAAATTACAATATTTTCTTATTTTTTATTTTATTTATTTATTTATTTTACATATTTCATGCTTTTGTGCAACACTATGAAAGCTTGAAATCCCCAGTATTAATTGTCCCAATGGTTTCATTCCCTCTGTTACATCCAGTAGGTGTGCTTTTCGGCATGTTGTAATCTGTCCTGTGAGTGCCTGTTGCCATAGTTTTCTTCTGGTTGAGGAGCATGTTGTCTGGCTTTATCCGAAGACAAAGTCCAACTTCTCCTATCTATAGCAGTAGTTAGTTGACCAGAAATGGTCTGATACTGACTTCCTGTAAGTATCAGTATCAATCTCCCCTTCCTAAGTATCAGTACCAATCTTCCTTTCCATTCCTTTTTAAAGTGTAAGCCACACCTAGTGGAACTCAGCATAATGATGGTTCTAACTGGTAACAGATCAGCACGTGAAGATCAGTCACTGTCGGTGCCATTTTAAAGCTCGCATTGATCTGTATCATAGCTTCATCGTGGCCAGAACAGTTTGACAAAGTGCACATTGGTAGACATTGCTCAGATATGAGAGCCTTCAGCTGCACATACTGTGGATTTGAGCAGCTATAAGAAAGTCAGTTAATTATTGCCCCAAGGGGCTACCGTCCAGTAGTTTTTCTATTTAGGTGCTTCATAAATATACTACACTCCTGGAAATGGGAAAAAGAACACATTGACACCAGTGTGTCAGACCCACCATACTTGCTCCGGACACTGCGAGAGGGCTGTACAAGCAATGATCACACGCACGGCACAGCGGACACACCAGGAACTGCGGTGTTAGCCGTCAAATGGCGCTAGCTGCGCAGCATTTGTGCACCGCCGCCGTCAGTGTCAGCCAGTTTGCCGTGGCATACGGAGCTCCATCGCAGTCTTTAACACTGGTAGCATGCCGCGACAGCGTGGACGTGAACCGTATGTGCAGTTGATGGACTTTGAGAGAGGGCGTATAGTGGGCATGCGGGAGGCCGGGTGGACGTACCACCGAATTGCTCAACATGTGGGGCGTGAGGTCTCCACAGTACATCGATGTTGTCGCCAGTGGTCGGCGGAAGGTGCACGTGCCCGTCGACCTGGGACCAGACCGCAGCGACGCACAGATGCATGCCAAGACCGTAGGATCCTACGCAGTGCCGTAGGGGACCGCACCGCCACTTCCCAGCAAATTAGGGACACTGTTGCTCCTGCGGTATCGGCGAGGACCATTCGCAACCGTCTCCATGAATTTGGGCTACGGTCCCGGACACCATTAGGCCGTCTTCCGCTCACGCCCCAACATCGTGCAGCCCGCCTCCAGTGGTGTCGCGACAGGCGTGAATGGAGGGATGAATGCAGACGTGTCGTCTTAAGCGATGAGAGTCGCTTCTGCCTTTGTGCCAATGATGGTCGTATGCGTGTTTGGCACCGTGCAGGTGAGCGCCACAATCAGGACTGCATACGGCTGAGGCACACAGGGCCAACACCCGGCATCATGGTGTGGGGAGCGATCTCTTACACTGGCCGTACACCTCTGGTGATCGTCGAGGGGACACTGAATAGTGCACGGTACATCCAAACCGTCATCGAACCCATCGTTCTACCATTCCTAGACCGGCAAGGGAACTTGCTGTTCCAACAGGACAATGCACGTCCGCATGTATCCCGTGCCACCCAACGTGCTCTAGAAGGTGTAAATCAACTACCCTGGCCAGCAAGATCTCCGGATCTGTCCCCCATTGAGCATGTTTGGGACTGCATGAAGCGTCGTCTCACGCGGTGTGCACGTCCAGAACGAACGCTGGTCCAACTGAGGCGCCAGGTGGAAATGGCATGGCTAGCCGTTCCACAGGACTACATCCAGCATCTCTACGATCGTCTCCATGGGAGAATAGCAGCCTGCATTGCTGCGAAAGGTGGATATACACTGTACTAGTGCCGACATTGTGCATGCTCTGTTGCCTGTGTCTATGTGCCTGTGGTTCTGTCAGTGTGATCATGTGATGTATCTGACCCCAGGAATGTGTCAATAAAGTTTCCCCTTCCTGGGACAATGAATTCACGGTGTTCTTATTTCAATTTCCTAGAGAGTGTATTTTATCAAACTGTATGGAGTCCCCTACAATATGTTCCTCTCCCAGAATTTATGTACAGAATTTGTTGTCAGCAACTGGAGACGAGACCGCTGTATTGTACTTTTTGTACCTTGCTACAGATTTTCTGACACAGACTTCCCCATTAAGGACATGCTGGAAAGAGCTACTGCTGGACTTAGCACTCAGGTGCAGCTGGATGATGTAAGTAGAAGGCGGGACTTCAGATATTAATTTTTTGCTTTTACAGTAGTTTTACTAATCGCCAGTGTCAGGACATTAAAATTTTTTTAATGGCCTGCAGTTATTCATTTGTGCATACAACAAAATATCTATCACGATTTATTGGTTTTAGCATCTGTTGCACTTTTGTTTTCATTTCATGTAAGTTTATAAACATGGACAATGTGTGCTACATACACATTATTACTTGGCAAGGCATGTAGTAACCTTGCTGTAACAGGAACTGACTTGTTATGTGGCTAAGTACATTCACATTCCAATTCAAACTAGTGCACATTGTTACCTCACAGAGCGAGCGTGAAAAGTGACCTTCACATAGAGCGATGACAACTTGCTGTTAATGACATTAATTAGAATGAGAAGGTGTGATAGCACTGACAGAGAAAGTAACAGGAGGAGCAAACAAATGTTGACAAGCAAAAGTTAATGGAACAATGTGCAAATTATGGAACTGCCCAAGTGATGCAGAATTCAGGTATCTACCCTAAAACAGAACAAATAAAATGCATACAAATATTTTGTTGATGTCTCTGCAAAAGCTTCACAATGTGTGTCACAGAAACTAGACTTTGACGCTACCAAAGAAACTCTGAGAAGAAACTGGTCCATCTGGGTGATTTCATTTTAAAAGGTGCCTGAATAAATGAGTCATTATATATTTTTCGTACACCTTGCCCTATGAATAAATGACGAAAAACGAAAGTGTCTTGACAGTATTTTCCAATAACAGTGCAAAGCAACATTTCTTTGTTGTGATGCAGAGTTTCATTTCATGGTCATTTCTCCTCTTTAAAATACTGGTTAGAAATGAACAGTGCAAAAAATTAAAAATATGTAGAAACTAGGAAACAGAACCTGAAACTCCAGTGCCACTAGCAAAAACAGTGAATTTTATTGCTTTGGCATTAGAAGACTCAAAATGCCATGTATTGGACCAAAAATGTATGTGAATACTACTGGACGAGACAGACTGTGACAGATGAGGAAACTGAAAATATAATAAAATTGGTCAGACAGATCCAAGTAGAGAGTTGGCATTATCATCTGCGACCAAGACATCAGACGAGGAATCGACAGTCACCACTGTGGAAAATAGCAAAGTCACCACGGACGGTACTTTTAAGGATACTGCTAAGTGGCGCATTGTGAAATAAAAAAAAAAAAAAGAAATATTGTACTTTCTGTTTCATTGTTCTAAATGGGAACTTCATTCTCCAGGTTTTTAAAGATGTGTAGCATGTCACAACCCTCCACTTGTAAAAATACTGAGGTGTACGCTGTTGATAACTCCTCTCTTGCTGCTTCTCAGGCATAAACACGATGGTGCTTCGTTGCTTCTCGGGCATAAACACAATGGTGGTGCTACCAAGACCAGGTTACCAATTTGGTTTGCTGAGTGATAGGTAGACCTATAGAAATGTGTTCAGGTGGATAAATCAATCGAGAAAATTGTCAGTTCGCAGGCAGACTGGACAGTTGACTAGTACATACCTTCAGGAGGCAAAATTTCAGTACTGGTGAGAGACAAAATTAAAAGTGGGGGGAAAAACCTTTTACTAACATTCTGAACTCTTAGTCCCTTCGCCAGACAGGATAGATTGCTGTGTCTGGAGGGGATGAGTTGGTTATTCAGAAACAAACTTGTGACTGATCAGTGTTCGATCTTTCTGATGTTTTGGGCACCTCTGTGAAACTGCAGTGTGAATGACCAATCCTTCTTCCCAAATCTATCCCTCTTTCTTCTCTAAGGAAGAGACTTAAACTCCTGAAAGGTAGGAATAGTTTACTTTAGAATTCATTCACCAGCAGGACTGAAAGTTTGATGTTGATGGTAGGTTTGATTTCCACATGAAAAATAATGGTGATATCTGGATATCACAGCGAATTTCTAATTACAGTGGTGCCACATTTTCAGTTAGTTTTCCCTCCACCCCCTTATATTCTTATGTTGGCACTTTTTGTTAGACATTGTTACACTCTGTGGATATGTTACAACAAATGTTAGTCGGTGCCAGATTGGGAATCGAACCTGAATTTCATCTCAGACAAGAAGAGAATAGAAGCTTTCAAAATGTGGAGCTACAGAAGAATGTTGAAGATGTGTAGATCAAATAACTGAAGATGTGCTGAATTGAATTGGAGAAAAAGAAAATTTATGACACAACTTGACTAAAAGAAGGAATCGGTTGAGAGGACACATTTGGAGGCATCAGCGAATCCTCAGATAATGGATGAAGAGTGAGGGGAAAAAATTGTAGACAGAGACATATGTATCAATAGAGTAAGCATTTTCAAATGGATGTCAGTTGCAGTCATTATTCAGAGATGAACATACTTGGCACAGGATAGACCAGCATAGAGCCCTATCAAGCAGTCCACAGCTTGTGGTTTAGTGCCTAGCATTGCTACCTCTGGATCACGGGGTCCCGGGTTCGATTCCCTGTTGGGTTAGGGATTTTCTCCACCTGGTGACTGGATGTTTGTGTTGTCCTCATCATTTCAGCATCATTCATGAAAAGTGGCAAGATTGGACTGAGTAAAGATTGGGAATTTGTATGGGCACTGATAACTGTGCAGTTTGGCATGCCACAAACCAAACATCATCATCACCACCACCTGTCAAGCAAGGTTTTGGACTGAAGACAACAGTAATGCAGTGTAGAACTGATGTTTCACTTTAGTCTCCTCCTATGTCCAAAAATATGTTCTTCGTGTTTTTATTATCTGAGTAAGTTTTTTGTTTCTCCTTCTCAACCTTGCGAAACCAATCCTTCCTCGCTCCCTGAAGGGGTAATAGCTTTGAAAGCCTGAAATAGTTTTTTGTAGTTTGAAGTGTGCCTATCAGCAGTAACAGAACTTTGCCTGGTGAAGTTAAGCACTGGCCAGCCATTCTGTGTGTGTAATTGCAATTTTTGTATTCACTTTCTGAATTAGAAGGAGACCACTCACCAAAAAGCAGAAGCACTGAGGCATTGATAGGCAACAAGAAAGAAAGAAAGAAAACAAGCTAGCATTCAGAGTAATCCTTTTGGAGCTAGAGTAAACACACACACACACACACACACACACACACACACACACACACACTCTCTCTCTCTCTCTCTCTCTCTCTCTCTCTCTCTCTCTCTCTCTCTCTCTCTCTCTCTACATGGTGCTAGCGAACAGTGCCAATGCTGAATTTTGGCATGTGGACTGGGTTCATATACATCTACATCTACATATATACCCGCAAGCCACCCAACGGTGTTGTGTTGGGTTGGGTGGGCAGAGGGAGAAGCAGAGAGAGGGATAACTAGCAGTTTGGAGGGAGGCAGCTGGTTGTTTTGCTGTTTAGGAAAGAGGGAGGAAAGGGTGGCAGTACAGGGTGGGACAAATAAAAGTGGCCTGGAGAACAGAGTTCCACAGTACAAGGAAATGCAGCAGAGGAAAGGAAATACAGAACTAACCTGACTATAGCAGATTTTGAAAGTTACTACCATTCATCTCCTTACACTTTTGGGCTCTGGTCAGCAAGTTGCTGAAAGTGGATCAAAGCTGGACTGCTGGAATTCCTGCAATTTCATCCAAAACATCCTTCCGCAGTTCTTGAAGACTATGAGCATTGTTGCAATACACCTTATACTTTAGGGCTCCCCACACAAAGTAATCACACACTGACAGATCAAGTGAACTGGGTGGCCAGCTAGGGCCATGATCATACTGACCCTGCTAACAGCTCTGTGAGTTTGAGATATTCACTCTGCAGCGGAGTGTGCGCTGATATGAAACTTCCTGGCAGATTAAAACTGTGTGCCAGACCGAGACTCGAACTCAGGACCTTTGCCTTTCGCGAGTACATGCTCTACCAACTGAGCTACCCAAGCACGACTCACGCCCCATCCTCACAGCTTTTGTCATTCTGGAAGCATCCCCCAGGCTGTGGCTAAACCATGTCTCTGCAATATCCTTTCTTTCAGGTGTGCTAGTCCTGCAAGGTTCACAGGAGAGATTCTGTAAAATTTTGAAGGTAGGAGACGAGGTACTGGTGGAAGTAGAGCTGTGAGGATGGGGCGTAAGTCGTGCTTGGGTAACTCAGTTGGTAGAGCACTTGCCCGCGAAAGTCAGAGGTCCTGACTTCGAGTCTCGGTCCGGCACAGTTTTAATCTGCCAGGAAGTTTCAACTCTGTCAGTTGTGAAGGCTGTGTAAATGTGCTCCAAGGTTTGGGTGACTGTGTGTACAGTCTCCCCATCCTGTTGGAATTAACTGTAGGTCTTTTCTGCCCTTTATTAATGCTGCCACAAATGGTTTCAAAATGTTGGCAATGCAATGCAATGCACAAAAGTCAGCATCTGATGAAAGAAGATGGGACCAATAATGTGGCATGCCGACACTGCACACGAAATCCCAATCTTCTGATCGTGCAATGGTGTGCCGCGTTAAGTTATGCAAATTCTCCACTGACCAGAACCTGTGATTCTGAGAGTTGACGTAAACAGCTCAGGTGAAACCGGGCTGCATCAGACAGAAAGAAGAGCTCCGTGTCCAAGCCACTCATTTTTATCCCAGTGAACAGCTACTCACAAAACTGTAAGCACTGAGGAGCATCTGCTGGTTTCAATATGTGAACAATACACTCAGTGCAAGATCCATATGGTTCAGAACTGGTTGTCTGACACTTTTGATGATATGTTTTGATGTAAGAATTTTGGTTTCCCAATAGCTCCGATTTAAATATGCTGGATTAATATGTATGTAGCATAGTTAAAAGGGTCCCTAGTAAATCTTAACATTCCAGTGAGATGTTGTTACGGACCACCATTGAGGTGGCATTTGCTGTCATAACATTGCATCTTGCAGGTGCACTTCAGAGCGATATTTGAGGCCGTGATTCGAACTAAAGATGGGCACATCGAATGATTGTGATCTATATATCAGTGGTGGGCAATGAAAACCTCATAACTCCACTTTGTTTAATTTTACAGGAGAAGGAGAAATGGTTTCTTTAAAAAATACATAAAATGTTACAGCCAATATAGCTACGTGTATAACTACCTAGTAGAAACCTAGTATTGACAAATAGAGATATCCAAGTACTTTCATATCTCTCTTTGATAACTGAGTTACTGGAATCATGAACTTTTCACAGACAGATAGTTAGGAGGTTTTCATTGCCTACCATTGATATCACTGTCATGTCGATGTAAAAGGATTTTTTATAATATTCAATATTTTGCTTATGAAATTTTGGGTAAAGGAAGTTCTACATTTGTCCGGATTTTGGCAGAGTACCCTTATTTGTGTGAATGATGTACATCTGTCACAAATGACTTTACAGTTACTTTTAGAACACATTAACTAATTTTTGCTGATGAGAGACTAATGCCTTTAAAATATTTAATTTTCTTCCTTGTATTTACAGCTGAAAGCTTTCCGCGAATCGCACAGGGGGCAGTTTGCCTACACATCTGCCGCCATAGAGCGTGCCATTGAGTCTCTGCAGGAAGTGGTGTCTTGGACACAACGTTTTCATAGAGATATTGCAAACTGGCTAGACTCGCCGGCTGCAGCCGTTCCGCATGACATGTATCGTGCCATGACGCCTGCTGCACGACCTTCTATCCCGGTTGTCTCTTCTACGAGGGCATCACCGGTTGCTGTGTAGAAATATAGCACTATTGCAGCAGTGAAGTGTTCCTTTGATTTTGACTGTGTGGAGACACACTTGCTATTCATCAAAACAGAAATGAAGACTGCCACAGCAACTTCCAGTGACTTCCTGTCAACTTGATTTTATTATCAATACTAATATCCATAAAGTATTGAATTTTCTTTGGCAGGAACCAGCACTGTTGGTACATAAAATGACCTATGAGTTCCATTTCAATTGCTGCACTGTATGTGCTATAGTTCGTTACTTCATCTGGCAGAATTTGGACAAATACGCTCACCATAAAGTAGCAGGAACTGACAAAAACATTTTCAAGTGTGAGTTTCTTTTCCTTCTTTCTATTAAAACACTAAGAATCCATAATTTGTCAAATGTGTGAAAGTGAAAAACGATAGTCAGTTGAAGAAAATATTACATAACTTAAATGTCATTTTATTTGTTATGCTAGGTTCTTTAAACATTTGGACAAAATAGTCTTACATACTACACTGAGCTGAGAAGTAATGTGTATAAGAGTACTGATAATAAAACATCGGCAGTAAAACAGAACTTTCAGTAAGACTTGAAAGAGATTCTACTGTTAGCATCCTAGTTCATGATTTTAGAATGGCATTCTTGATAGTGGATAACTCATTTAATGCTAATTTGCTTCTTTTTATGATACAACATTTTTGTGTCCTTGTGCAGTGACCAATACAGCTTTTTTATATAATTTTCAAATGTAGTTATCAATGACAAATCCATATTCTTCCAAAGAAAATATTCTGGAAAACAAAATTAATACGTTTTCTCTGGAGTATTTCAGTGTTTATCTGTAACTGAATGAATTCATAATCTGTAATTGTTCCATTAAAATGCATTACAAATGTTTGTAGTACTGCCTTCATAAAGGAGTTAAAAATCAATGTTGGCTAGGAATGTGAACACAAAGTTAGTGATGGAAATGTTTCATCAACAAACAAAAACTGTCATAAAGTCAAGCTGCGACAATTTAGCAAAAAGCATTCAGGACGTCAGCAGCAGGTAGTACAATGTATGATGGCTGGAAGCATTTCATGAATAAATCATTCCAAAGATGTCTTAAAGACAACGTTTGTGCAAGCTTCTTGTAAATAGTACTGTAAAAAAGATGCTGTAAGATAAAACTTTCTTTTGAGTATTTTACCTCTCTGTAATAAACCTATAGTGTAACATTTTCACTGAAATGAAATTTCATTTAGATTTTTGTAGTTTTTGTGTGATTCCTAAAGAACAGTCATTTTAATAAAATAATGTATTTATTTACTGTGCCTGTGTAATGGATTTATGTGAGTAACTTAACAAAGACTGAAAGGAACTACTAGATATTGTGCCTTCTGTTAAAATATATAGACAGTATATATGAAAATTTGTGATTGAAAATGTGAAATTGTACCTTAAATTAACCTCTGAGCTCGAGTCCTTAAATCCCCTACCTCCTTCTCTCTCTCTCTCTCTCTCTCTCTCTCTCTCTCTCTCTGTCACACACACACACACACACACACACACACACACACACACACACACACACGCACACCAATAATCTTAGGTGATTGCTTGCTTATATTATTGTTCCTTATTTCCGTTACTGTAAAATATACAGTTTGTTTCATTGCATCATCTGATAGGTGTGTGTGTCCTTGAACTACAATTACAGTTTTAATTACCACATACCAGGAAAACATGTAATAATCAGAAGTAAATAAATACTATATTGCAGGGATATAACTGTTCGTAATAGCAAAATAAATAAGTCAAAATTGTATTTTGTTAATTATATGAATTTGTATTTTTAATGTTTGTTTTGAATAAAGAAGTTCTATACGTTTTTGCAATTATAAGTATTACTCAAAAAATCCTTATCACCAGTCCAGTTACTATTTGTTTACTGGACCATGTCTCAAACTTTAAAGATTGCAAGACAGTATTTAGAAGATACCATTACCTATAAAAAACATGAGAGATGCTTTACAGACCTATGTTCAAAAGATGAAAGTTGTAACCAGACAAAAGAAAGGGAATGTAGATAAACTATGAAGAAGGGAGCTTTTCATGTGATGACATCACTAAGCAATTCTTCTGATGGGAGCACTATGACTGTGTGCTCGCCACAGTATCTGATCAAAAATTAAAGGCAGTCTGAACACTGGTTAATCCTGTTAACATCACACTTCATATTGTGTCAACTAACTTATCTGATGATTAATTTCCTAGGCATATTTTGTCAGAATGAGTGAACAAAAAATTATGTGATTACAGGTTATAATTCTAGATGTCCAGAGCCTCAGACATTCCACCAAAGGCATTTTACAATGCTTACATATTTTGAGATCCACTGTTGTGAAAGCAGTAAACCAACTCAGTCTCATACAGCGATTAAAGTAACAAGTACGCACCACTAAAAGATGCTATATTAACTAAACCGTACAGCCTCATCAACTTCTCTAGATAATTTAAGATACAGATCTGAGTTGCCTTAGCAAACTTTGCCCAAGTCCTGTGGCAGTGATGGAAAAACGAAGTGTGGCCTGTAGTTACTTAGTTAGTTACATGTTCCATGATTTTGTTTTGTACAAGAGACCATAATTATGTGAATTTAAATTTACATCGAAAATTAATTTGTACATGTGGCTAAATTCTGAACTTTTTTTTCCAAAAAGAAAACAAGGTACACAGATGTGATTTAGTAATTCCTACCCACCATCTTTTACACATTACAGTAATAGAAATACTTCTATGGAATAGGAGGCATTGTCAAAGAGAAACTTCCTAAGTTTGTTTTCACATTTTACTTTGCTGGCTGTCAGACATTTTATATCACTAGGTAAGTGATAAATTTTTGTTGCAACATTGTGCACTCCTTTTTTGCTAAACACAACATTAATGTGGAGTAATGAATGTCATTTTTCATTGTGCTATTGTAATTATATACCTCACAAACTTCATGATGGGATAAATACATTGTGAATCAGTAGTCACAATGCCCAACTCATCAAACAGATGTCTACAAGATGATAGTGGGTAAGCACCACGTATTATTCTTACTGCATTTTTTTTTTGCACAATGCAGACTTTCTTTTTAAAGATGAGTTAGCCCAGAACATTATTCCATATGACATTATTGAACAAAAATATGTCAACTTATTGATTTCTCTCTCCCCACAATCTGCATTGTTTCTTAGTTCAAATGTGGCTGAACTAAGTTGCTTCAGGAGTTCCAAAATGTGTTTTATTACAATTTAAATCCTCACCAATATGGACTCCTAACATATTTGAAGTTACCACCACATTTATTATTTCCTCACCATGAGTTACATTTATCACTTGTATAGTACCCCTGCATCTGCAGAACTGAATGTATCGTGCCTTTTTAAAATTGAGGGTGAGGCCATTTGTAGAAAACCAGTCAATGATACTTTTAAGAACTTTGTTTACCATTTCTTCTGTTTCTGTACATATGCTTGGCTTGATTACAATGCTAGTGTAATCTGTAGTAGAAGTAGAAGTTTTTGTCTCATAACATACAATTTTGAGCCATTGACTTAAAAGTACAGGAGACTCATCAAAATATAAAACCTTGTTTCCAATTTTCCTGATAACACCAGTAATGTAATATACAGTACTGAATAATTACTCAATTAAGCAATTAATTTTTCTTCAAAAGTAACAAACATTTAAGATAAACAGTCCTAAGTACTTGCTCTCTCCTGCTCAAATTTTCAGGTTGTCATTTATGAATTCTTCTACTGAATAAGCATTTCTGCAACAGTTTCTCATACAAGGAGTTTTTCAGTGTTTCTAAATTTATGCTGAGCAATTCTCTCCATTTCAGGTTGTTATAAATTTTCATACCCACATAATGTGGAGTTTGAGCATAAAGTTTTAAATGGTGGTTGGGTAGTGTAAAATGATTTTGATTTCTGAAGTTGTAATAATGTTGAAAATGATTTGTTACAAATAAATCAGCATCACTGGTACAAAGATAATCAGCTCATAGGTATAGTGAGGGAACACTTAGTATACTCATATTTTTAGGAGTGGGTGACATGATTTTCTTCGCCCTACATTGTGCATATTTCTAATGATGGTTTTCTGAAGTTTTAGTATTCGATACATATGGTTTGAGTTACCCCAAAATACAATTCCATAACTTATTACTGACTGAAAGTAGCTGTGATGTACTACTTTTCTTATGCTCATTCTGGTAGCAAAAAGAAATAATTCTGCTAGTTCTGTATTGGTCAGAAGATAGTTTACATACATGAGTAACAATAGTGGACAAAAATTAAACCTTAAGGGACCTCATACATTTTTTCTCCCCAGCTAGGATTATGTCCCCAGTCTATATTGCTCGAATTACTAAGTACAACTTCTTGCATTCTTTTGGTTAGATATGATATTACCCATTGGTTGGCTGTACCATCAATCCCATAAAACTTTAATTTACCTTGAGAATACTGTGATTCACACAATATTTCTTGGCATTTTGACCTTATGGTGACAGTTACTGTATGGTTTCTTCATAGCACTGTCCATTGATTGTGGTTCCATTTTCAAGGAAGTCAATAATTGGAGAGCTTGTGAAGTCAAAAAAGGAGCTAACTATTGCCTTATTGGAACTTACGTGAACAGTTTTGGATTTCTTTGGCTGGCGTCAGTTGGGCTATTTCCACTGTTGGCTTTGTGTTTGCCCTCAAGCTAGAAATAGTGGCACCATGGAAGATCACTATGACCTCCTCCTTGACCTGCAGGTGCTCTTTGTTTGTCGAGTTCCTTCAGTGTGGGACCACAGTTAATGTGCAGAGAACTGAGCACACTTTGCAGAAACTATGATGGGCCGTAAAAAGTTTCAGAGAATCATCCTGTTTGCAAGATTGTGCTCATCCTTCACAGCCAACTGGACAGGGCTACGCTTCAGCAATTTGGTTAGAAGACAGTGCAGCATCATCCGTATACCCCAGATCATTCACCACATGGTTTTTACGTCTTTGGTGACCTGAAGAAAGACGTGCCAGGATGTCGCTTTCAGTAAGACAAGGAAGTGCAAGGATGGATGCGGTTGTGGATCTGTCAGAAGCCAACAGCATTCTACATAAATAGGAATTGATAGTCTCATCTCCCAGTGACAAAAATGTCTTTACACATGTGGTGATCACTTTTGAATGTAACTATTCCATGGTCCTGTTGTAGCAGATGTTCAGTCTTCCTTTGACTGTATCCTCAATGAGTGATCAGCAAACGTAGCTGTGTACGGACCTCTGCAGCAGGTGCCTCGTTCCTGCACCCATGCTGACTGCTGTTCATCGATGATGAAGACTGGAATTTGCATGCCAGCACTGCGAGAGGACGTCCACTGAATGGTGGGTGACAAGTGAATCACATTTTACACTCCATCAGTCAGTTGGCCATTGGTGTGTATAACCCTGCAACACTCGTTGGAAGGGTCCAGGCCAGAGCAGGGAGTGGTATGGTCTGGGGAATGGTTTTGTGGCATCCCTTGGCTGGTCTCGTCATTCTGGAAAGCACACTGAATCACCACAAATAGACATGTCCACCTGTACATGCAGTTTGTTTATTCCTCTGCATGACAGTATGTACCATCAGAACAGTGCACACAGCTCTCAGTGTATGTGCATGCTTTGAAGACCATCAGGATGAATTTACTGTACCACCCTGGCCAACTCCCTGGACTTCAATCCAATCAAGAATCTATGGGACCACATCGATCTGGCTGTGTTTGCAGTGGTTCACGAACTGAGAAATCTAGTAAATCTGGCCACAGGACTGTAGGCAGCATGGCCGTACATTCCTGTTAGTACCTTCCAGAACCTCACTGAATCTCTTCCTGCACGAAGGCACTGCAAAAGGTTGTTATTCAGGCTTTTGACAGGTGGTCATATTAATATGACTGGACCGTATAGATTTGTGAGGATTGTGTGATAATTTCCTGTGACTAATATGCACCACTGTTCTGATCTGGAATATACCATATTCAATACTTTTGAGACCCAGAAAATGAATCACTAGGGGAAGTTGATTCACTAGCAGTATTACATTGTTCTTTGTGGTTTACATTTGCCAAGTACCACTTATTAGGAGTGAGGGTTGTTATCCATAACCTATCAAAGTTATAGGTCATCCTGTGCGCACAGTGATGAAACATTTGATTGCTTACAGGGATGAAAAATCATTCTTCATATACAGGGCATTACAAAAAGGTACAGCCAAACTTTCAGGAAACATTCCTCACACACAAATAAAGAAAGGATATTATGTGGCCATGCGTCCAGAAACACTTAATTTCCATGTTAGAGCTCGTTTTAGTTTTGTCAGTATGTACTGTACTTCCTCGATTTAATGCCAGTTGGCCCAACTGATGGAAGGTAATGTTGACTTTGGTGCTTCTGTTGACATGCGACTCGTTGCTCTACAGTAGTAGCATCAAGCACATCAGTACATAGCATCAATCTGTTAGTGTTCATCACAAACATGGTTTTGCAGTCAGTGCAATGTTTACAAATGCGGAGTTGGCAGATGCCCATTTGATGTATGGATTAGCACGAGGCAATAGAGGTGACGCAGTACGTTTGTATCGAGGCAGATTTCCAGAATGAAGGTGTCCCAACAGGAAGACGTTTGAAGCAATTGATCGGCGTCTTAGGGAGCATGGAACATTCCAGCCTATGACTTGCGACTGGGGAAGACCTAGAACGATGAGGACACCTGCAATGGACGTGGCAATTCTTCATGCAGTTGACGATAACCCTCAGCATCAGAGAAGTCGCTGCTCTACAAGGTAACATTGACCACGTCACTGTATGGAGAGTGCTACGGGAGAACCAGTTGTTTCCGTACCATGTACAGCGTGTGCAGGTACTATCAGCAGCTTATTGGGCTCCACGGGTACACTTCTGCGAATGGTTCATCCAACAATGTGTCAATCCTCATTTCAGTGCGAATGCGCTTTACGGATGAGGCTTCATTCCAACATGATCAAATTGTAAATTTTCACAATCAACATGTGTGGGCTGACGAGAATCTGCACGCAATTGTGCAGTCACGTCATCAACACAGATTATCTGTGAATGTTTGGGCAGGCATTATTGGTGATGTCTTGATTGGGCCCCATGTTCTTCCACCGACCCTCAATGGAGCACGTTATCATGATTTCATACGTGATACTCTGCCTGTGCTTCTAGAACATGTGCTTTTACAAGTAAAACACAACATGTGGTTCATACACGATGGAGCTCCTGCACATTTCAGTTGAAGTGTTCGTACGCTTCTCAACGACAGATTTGGTGACCGATGGATTGGTAAAGGTGGAACAATTCCATGGGGTCTATGCTCTCCTGACCTCAACCCTCTTGACTTTCATTTATGGGGGCAATTGAAAGCTCTTGTCTACGCACCTCCGATACCAAATGTAGAGACTCTTCGTGCTCATATTGTGGATGGCTGTGATACAATACGCCACTCTCCAGGGCTGCATCAGCGCATCAGGGATTCCATGCGACTGAGGGTGGATGCATGTATCCTCGCTAACGGAGGACATTTTGAACATTTCCTGTAACAAAGTGTTTGAAGTCACACTGGTACATTCTGTTGCTGTGTGTTTCCATTCCATGAGTAATGTGATTTGAAGAAGTAATAAAATGAGCTATAACATGGAAAGTAAGCTTTTCCGGACACATGTCCACATGACATATTTTCTTTCTTTGTGTGTGAGGAATGTTTCCTGAAAGTTTGGCCGTACCTTTTTGTAACACTCTGTATAGTTACAGCTTAAATGCTGTGTTACGCATTGTTTTCTATAGTGAGGCAAGTAGTGGTGTGAGGAAGGTATACAACAATACTGAAAATATATGCAAAGGTTTAGGATGAAATCTCCAGTTTCTCTTTTTTTATTTAAACTGACACTTAACATGAGTCTCATTACTATAATTCTGTGAGTGGAAACAGCATGACCAGTAACTTTACCTGTAAATGGACCTGTATTCTATCACATTTTAACTTTTTTTTTAACAAAAATCAGTGTTGTCTTGTAAACGTTAAGCAGGCAGATCTGAATTAATTAATATAACTCAGGGAACAGCTGCTTGTTTTCGTAAGTAGTATATTTCCTGTTCCCATTTTAATTGTTCAAGATACCGAAACGAGGTTTCTGCAAATGTTAGTAGGCAGAGGGGCACATAATTGTGTGCCTATTAGTTCATTTATCAATTGAGATGTCAATGGAAGTGTGGGTCTTTTAGTGGAATGACATTCTTTAAAACAATATTCAAAAGCTGTTGAAAACTGGAGTTTAGTGATGTAACATTTTGAACCAATGCCTTTTCTATAACATACTAACAATGGTGTGCTGCTTTATGATCACCACCAAAAACCATAAAAAATGCAGATTTTGTTAATTGCTGTCTTTTATTAACAACATGCTTTTTAAGGCAGAGCTCATGCCTAAATAGCATATTTGTGGTGATAGTTGCATCTGCTGCAATACACCAATAAGACTTTAATTTTTAGATTACATTTGACTGAAAAATTAAACAATTAAAGACTTCAGTGGCTGATTCACAGTCGCTTTCTGAATTGTGTAGGTGGGAACTCTCCCTGCAGTATATCCTACATTCCTGTAGCCTTCCTGGTGTCAACCTTCATTAGTCACTGCCCTTAACCCGCCTATCCCCTTCCCTGCTCCCCCTCCAACACTGCACAGCCTCCTATTCCACCAACACACCCACTACTCTCTTTTCCCTCCTCTGCTTCTCTCCTATTCCACTCATCTTCCCTTCCCCTTCCAATCAAATCCCCTCCCTCAAACCTCCCAATTGCACGTAGCAAGCCGTACCCTATCCCCCCCCCCTCCCATCCCTGCATGCTCCCACAAGCCCCTCCCCATCTCAGGTTCCTCCTTACCCCCACCATCCACAGATTACTTCTCCCATCAGATGCAGTTGCTGTATGCAGTCCATCCTCACGTGTGTGTGTGTGTGTGTGTGTGTGTGTGTGTGTGTGTGTGTGTGTGTGTGTGTGTGTGTGTGTGAGTGCGTGTGCACGCACATTTTTCCTGCTTTAGAAGAATGACTTTTAGCAAAAGCTTTTTGTTTTACCTCTCAATGACTCAACAACTATTCTTAAGGTGAGGATCAATCTGTCCTTTCATAATACTGTTATTCCATCCTGGATTTTCCACTGTTTAAATGTTTCCTTCGAAATTTTAAAATATCAAGTACATACCTGGATCACATTATTTACAAAAGCTGGACGAAAAGTATCCATTTCCCCAGCCCTGTTGGTATTGCTAGGATTAATGTTGACATTGAAGCTTTTCTGAAAAGTGTCTAAGAAATGTGCTAAAAATGTAAATGTCGTGCGACTAAGGCCTCCCGTCGGGCATATCGTTCGCCGGGTGCAAGTCTTTCGATTTGACGCCACTTAAGCGACTTGCAAGTCAATGGGATGAAATGATGATGATCAGGATCACACAATACCCAGTCCCTGTGCAGAGAAAATCTCAGATCCAGCTGGGTATCGAACCCGGGGCCCTTAGGATTGACACTCTCACACTGACCACTCAGCTACTGGGGACGGGTGTAAGAAATGTGCTGAAATTGAAAGGCAAGGTAGCGAGCACCAAGTGTGGTTCTCATGGCAGGTTCACTTATAAACCATGCGCACACATTTGAAATAGTTTTCCTAAGATCCTTCTGATAATCCATGAGTTGACCTATAGTTCCTTTTACAGCAATTGTTGCTACAGATTTATCTATGTCAAATAAAGTAGGAAATACAACAGTATTATGTAAAGGGTAGATTGATAACCACTATGTAGAGGAGACATTGAGCTGCAGACAGATACAATGAAAAGATTGTTATACATTGAAGCTTTGTGCCAAAAAGACTTCTTGCAAAATAGAACCACAACCCCTTGCCTCATGGCTCGTATCCCTGTAATAGACAGACTTGTCCCATGTATCCTTCCACTACCACCTACTCCTATCTAGTCGCAGCCATCTCCTCCCATCAAAGGCAGGTTTGCCCTTGAAAGCACGTGATCTACAAACTATGCTGCCACCACTGTGCTGCTTTCTCCGTGGGCATAACAACTAACAAGTTGTCCAATGGATTAGATACCATCCTGCTGTGTCTCAGCACCTGGTAGAAGTTGGGCACTGGACCTGTACGCATGGAGATATGAGCCTGGAAATATGTGGCACGACCCACACCTGTTCATACAGACACTTGAAGGCAGTACACAAGTCAGTGAGCTCCTGTCAGAGATGACCTAAACCTCATCAGTGACGGAGAAGACAACCAGCAAGAAGGCATTCATTTCGAAAATGTTTCCAGCTTAGTGACTATTTACAACTAGCTGTACAACCATTTTGTATGCAGCATTGACAGTGAATTGACTCCACCTTAGGTGACCAACATACGGAAGAGTGGGGCTCAGTCAGGAGAACCGAGACAAGCATATGCTCGGAGGTTAATCAAAGAAACAGTAGCTCCTGTATCCACCTGTAAATTGACATCCTGGTTTGCAATCATGAGGGTTATAAACATCTTAGTGGCAGAATGGCTGCCCTGAGAAACTACCGTCTCCAGTCCATGCACTGTCCCATGATGCATGTGTGGAGCAGCAGCTGGCTGTCCCAATGGTTGACAACAGACACTTCATGGATGCCTATCTTTCCCATGGTGAGTGCTTCAGTGATCCAGGCAGTCTGCACATGGGTGTGGCCTGAGGCAGTCAGGCAATGATGGGAGACACTACTGCATACACCACCAGGGCAGGGCAGGGTGTTCAGAGGCCACTGACGCATCCAAAATCAATGTATCATTACCCTGCAGATGGGAAGAGGACTTATGACAATCCTGCCCCTGAGGTGCCACTTGTTTACTTCCAAATCAGGAATCAATTGGACCACAACACCTTGGATCACAGAATCTGTGTATGAAATTTTGCATGCCGCATTTGTACATGTGAAATTGTAACATTCTACATCTACATCCATACTCCGCAAGCCACCTGACGGTGTGTGGCTGAGGGTACCCTGAGTACCTCTATCGGTTCTCCCTTCTATTCCAGTCTCGTATTGTACGTGGAAAGAAGGATTGTCGGTATGCTTTTGTGTGGGCTTTAATCTCTCTGATTTTATCCTCATGGTCTCTTTGCGAGATATACGTAGGAGGGAACAATATACTGCTTGACTCTTCGGTGAAGGTATGTTCTCGAAACTTTAACAAAAGCCCGTACCGAGCTACTGAGCGTCTCTCCTGCAGAGTCTTCCACTGGAGTTTATCTATCATCTCCGTAACGCTTTCGCGATTACTAAATGATCCTGTTCTCCTTTGGATCTTCTCTATCTCTTCTATCAACCCTATCTGGTACGGATCCCACACTGCTTAGCAGTATACAAGCAGTGGGCGAACAAGCGTACTATAACCTACTTCCTTTGTTTTCGGATTACATTTCCTTAGGATTCTTCCAATGAATCTCAGTCTGGCATCTGCTTTACAGACGGCCAACTTTATATGATAATTCCATTTTAAATCACTCCTAATGCGTACTCCCAGATAATTTATGGAATTAACTGCTTCCAGTTGCTGACCTGCTATTTTGTAGCTAAATGATGAGGGCTCTATCTTTCTATGTATTCGCAGCACATTACACTTGTCTACATTGAGATTCAATTGCCATTCCCTGCACCATGCGCCAATTCGCTGCAGATCCTCCTGCATTTCAGTACAATTTTCCATTGTTACAACCTCTCGATACACCACAGCATCATCTGCAAAAAGCCTCAGTGAACTTCCGATGTCATCCACCAGGTCATTTATGAATATTGTGAATAGCAACGGTCCTATGACACTCCCCTGCGCCACACCTGAAATCACTCTTACTTCGGAAGACTTCTCTCCATTGAGAATGATATGCTGCGTTCTGTTATCTAGGAACTCCTCAATCAAATCACACAATTGGTCTGATAGTTCATATGCTCTTACTTTGTTCATTAAACAAAGACTCGACATTCGCAAATCCATCACAATGAGCAATACAACTGACCAGGTTGCTTGTGGGTATTGACAGAACTTGAGGAGTGATATGACCACGTGGAACTGGTGAAAATAATAATCGGACAGCAACGAACACATCTCCTCAAATGTGAGTGTGGTAGCATTTGAGAGAGGAACCAAGAAAAACATCAGTAGGAAGACCAAGAAAGGAAGAGCGACTGTTGGAGCGCATAATCCAGAATTCATAAAGCGACTGAGTGCTGTGTTTCTGTTACTGCAAATATGAATTTCAGTCTTCTCCAGCTTCATTAAATGGCGAAATGCAGGTGGTTGGCTCTTTTTATTGGGAACTCTGAACCTATAAGCAATCTGATTAAAGCTGAATTTCCTCACGGAGCAATTCATTTCGTTGTTGAAACTGATGTTGGAACTGCTGCTGCAGGTGCAAGCTGTTTATATTGCTGTTCCAAGAGTAGCACGAGTTTTGCATCCTTGGGAGACCACTAACCTTTTACCTCATTTACACTCCAGTGTTCCGGCCCGGCCCAAGATACTAGATACGTTGTGGCCTGTCGAAGACGACGCTGCCCTTCGAGTGTCCGGCGTGTATGATGTACGCTGCGAATGTGGCAGCATGAATATCGAACAAACAATTCGCACGGTTGCGGAGCGTTGTACTGAGTATAAGTGTCATATAAAACAAAGGGAGTCGGCCATCGCGGGTCATTGTCTAGAAAATGGACATAAAATACAGTTCGAAAATACAAAAGTGTTGACTCATACATCTACATAGTGGGACTCCGTTATAAAGGAAGCGCCCGAGATTCGTTTAAACAACAACAATTTCAACAGAGAGCAGGGGAACACACTCAGCAGGGCATAGGGCGGGCGTTGGACAGGGAAAGAAAGCAGAGACAGATGCGCGACGCGGCAGCGGCAGTTTCAAACGTGGCGGCTGCCCCTGGCGCCACCTGACGTCACCGGTGCTGCCGCGGGCAATAGCTCCGCCAGCTGCCCGGTCGACTTACGCGCGTGTTCCACATTGCTGATGATGTAAACATGCCTACACAGGGTGTTACAAAAAGGTACGGCCAAACTTTCAGGAAACATTCCTCACACACAAATAAAGAAAAGATGTTATGTGGACATGTGTCCGGAAACGCTTAATTTCCATGTTAGAGCTCATTTTAGTTTCGTCAGTATGTACTGTACTTCCTCGATTCACCGCCAGTTGGCCCAATTGAAGGAAGGTAATGTTGACTTCGGTGATTGTGTTGACATGCGACTCATTGCTCTACAGTACTAGCATTAAGCACATCAATACGTAGCATCGACAGGTTAGTGTTCATCACGAACGTGGTTTTGCAGTCAGTGCAATGTTTACAAATGCGGGGTTGGCAGATGCCCATTTGATGTGTGGATTAGCACGGGGCAATAGCCGTGGCGCGGTACGTTTGTATCGAGACACATTTCCAGAACGAAGGTGTCCCGACAGGAAGACGTTCGAAGCAATTGATTGGCGTCTTGGGAGCACGGAACATTCCAGCCTACGACTCGCGACTGGGAAAGACCTAGAACGACGAGGACACCTGCAATGGACGAGGCAATTCTTCGTGCAGTTGACGATAACCCTAATGTCAGCGTCAGAGAAGTTGCTGCTGTACAAGGTAACGTTGACAACGTCACTGTATGGAGAGTGCTACGGGAGAACCAGTTGCTTCTGTGCCATGTACAGCATGTGCAGGCACTATCCGCAGCTGATTGGCCTCCACGGGTACACTTCTGCGAATGGTTCATCCAACAATGTGTCAATCCTCATTTCAGTGCAAATGTTCTCTTTACGGATGAGGCTTCATTCCAACGTAAATTCTCACAATCAATATGTGTGGCCTGACGAGACTCCGCACGCAATTGTGCAATCACGACATCAACACAGATTTTCTGTGAACGTTTGGGCAGGCTTTGTTGGTGATGTCATGATTGGGCTCCATGTTCTTCCACCTACGCTCAATGGAGCACGTCATCATGATTTCATACGGGATACTCTACCTGTGCTGCTAGAACATGTGCCTTTACAAGTACGACACAGCATGTAGTTCATGCAGTATGGAGCTCCTGCACATTGCAGTGTTCGTACGCTTTTCAACAAAAGATTCGGTGACCGATGGATTGGTAGAGGCGGACCAATTCCATGGCCTCCACGCTCTCCTGACTTCAACCCTCTTGACTTTCATTTATGGTGGCGTTTGAAAGCTCTTGTCTACGCAACCCCGGTATCAAATATTGAGACTCTTCGTGCTCGTATTGTGGACGACTGTGATACAATACTCCATTCTCCAGGGCTTCATCAGCGCATCAGGGATTCCATGCGACGGAGGGTGGATGCATGTATCCTCGCTAACGGAGGACATTTTGAACATTTCCTGTAACAAAGTGTTTGAAGTCACGCCGGTACGTTCTGTTGCTGTGTGTTTTCCATGATTAATGTGATTTGAAGAGAAGTAATAAAATGAGCTCTAACATGGAAACTAAGCGTTTCCAGACACATGTCCACATGTACCTTTTTGTAACACCCTGTATAAGCGAGAAACCGTAGCAGCCACGGCAGTCAGTGAACTCTTGACGAAGATGGGGATCGAAAGCTTGAGGATTTTATTCGAATTGACGCGGCTTATTCAATCCTACTTTTCTAGATAAACATCCATCTTCAAATGCGTTTCCCACTTTGTCGTGTATCTCCTTTGCTGATGTAGCCTTTTCTATATGAACATAATTTACTACACCAATCAAAAGGGTGAGTTTTAATTTGGCCTTCCGATTCTTAGCAGAAAAACTTGATTCCGTAGGTTTCGATGTACTATTTATGACGTCCCACAGGTCATCCAAATACAAATACACATCAACGGCAAATTTCTAGCTTGCATAATTCTTGCGACCTCATTTACTTTTATTCACCTTATAAACAATGCAACATCGTATTAACTTATGTGAACTTTTGGGCAAATAAAAGTCGCTGTGAAATTCATTATTTCACTTTAATTCAGTGCTGGGTCTGTAATCTGTTGGATTCTTTGCTTAGCTCGGCGAAATGACGTGGAAAAAATTTGTAGGGACAAAATAAAACTTACTTCTTACTAAAATATGAACAGATTCTACGCGTTGGCTACGCACAACATTTCGTTGCCAACCAATAACCATACCATATCATTCGACAGAGGTCTAATACACTCAGCAATATAATATACACACTGGAAGAATACTTTGTTCAACAATTCGTCGTAAATAATCAATCACTACTTGAAAAGAATATTCATGCTAACACGTACAACAATAGAGGAAAAAGTGATCTTTATTACCCACTATTAAAGGCACCAGTGGCTCAGAGGGGAGTTCAATAAGGAGCAACAAACATTTTGATTATTTGCCGAATAACACTGACGGATAGCAAAGCAAGTTTTAAACCTGACCTAAAATCATTACTACTCGACAAATTATTATTTAAAAACAAGTAGCTTGTACAACAAGGCTAGCTTTTTAAGTGTAGCTGCATAAGGAGGACAAAAAAAATGTGTGTCTCAGAATGTGAGCAAGCATGCATAACCTGTAAACTGACTCGTTCCAAATTATTTTTATAAAAGAATCGTTCAAATGATCTACTTGACATGTAACGCTACGGAGATGCAAGTCAAACTCCTAACAAGTAAGATGTTGGAGTCCGTGGAGAGATTTACTGTTCAAAATTTGAGAGGATCGCGATATGTTTAAGAAAAGCACCACATTACTCCCTCTCACAGACGTCCACAACATGACGACGACAAAACCAGGTAATTTGGAGTTCATACAGTTGACTGACAGCTGCTCTTCCCAGACACCGTTACGAAAGAGCAATGGAGGAGACGGCTGTCGTCCATAGCAGAAGTACCCCCCGCCATAAGTCGTAAGGTGGCTTGTACAGGAGAGTTACCACTACGTACAGCAAACAGCAGCGGGGGACGTGTTTACCTGACAGTCACCAAAACTGAAGCAAAAACGCCAATAGGAGATATCGAAACATCTCGTGGGCTGGTCTACTGAATATCTTGAAATGGACTCCATCCAGTGTACCTTACAAGGAATAAGACGCAAAGCAGTGACGTATGTGACCTTGGACAGTTATGATCGTTAAATAATGAGAAAGAAGGAGAAGGGAGCACGTTGAAAAATAAAAAAAAGTATACGTGATATAGTTAAAATGAATCGGAGCACTGGAATTAAGTATCAGAATTGCTGCAGTTCGGAAAACTGTCTTAATACGGGTAATCGACTTCGCTTTTGTCAGCGAGACAGAGTTAAAGCTGTTTCTACTTCAACAGTAATAATAATAACGCCGTGGAACATTCTACCTGTATTCTGAAAGTACTACTATTGAAGATTTCGGTTAAATTTGAATCGCCTGGTCACTCTCAAATACAAATGTCACGATTTTGTATGGTAGGAAATAATGGCTATCATTTAAGACGGTATTATGTATTCTGTTCCACTTTCGTCCGCTTGAGTCAGTGCTTCACGTCTGTAATTCATGTTGTTGGTACCGGCGTGTTCTTGAGCAGGTCACAGCTGTTACCTTTCTGTATGCTAAACACTAATGTGATTTTCATTCATTTCTCCTCCCGTTTAATCGTCAATTAGTGCACTGGAGGAAAAAGCTAACTACAGCAATTCCATAAAAGTACACTCGCAGCGCCAATATATTTTATGCTGTTTATTCGATAACGATATTTTTAGAAGTAATGACGGAAGGGTAATTTTATGTTAACTTCGATTACATATTTTGAGGAATGGGACAAAGAACAACTTTTAGTTGCCTCAGCGTGCAATAACAATGGGACGACTCTCTTACTCATTGGTTCCGTTGCTAGGTTCCTGCACATACGTCGCGTCCTTTCAACTGTTTCGTGACGAGGTGTTGGAAGCGACATTGCTAGCGAGGTGTGCCGATTAGCGAAGCAGAACGAACTATGGTGGGTGTCTTGCGAGCGGTTGAGCCGAGTAGGCGCCTTGGGCTGGAGGGCGGAGCTGATGCTGAGATCATTAACACGATGAGACTGCAGCAGCTGCGGCTGGAGGCTGCGAACAGCCAGTGCAGGCGTGTAGACGCACTGCTGGAGAAGCTGGACGCAGCTACAGGGACGCTGATGCGCTGTTGTGGAGCGGACTGCTCCGGAATGCGTCCCCAGCTGGATCAGGGTAAGCAGCTGGAGAAAGAGCAGTGTCAGCTCCTGCAGAGGCGAGGCCAGGATGGTTACTCTGAGGTGGTGGGCGAGATGTACGAGCAGATGGAGGAGGAGCTGTATCAGAAACTCCTGATCAAGTTGGAAAAGGAGGAGAAAGAGGAGAAACAGCTCGAGGACGAGCTGCAGCAGCCTCTGCAGGCGGCAGAGGAACCTGGCCAGCAGCAGCAGGTGCAGGAGGAGGGGCAGCGACGACAGCTGCAGGCCGAGTCTGGTCTCCAGTTGGACAGATGGTCAGAGCTGGAGCGGGAGCTGGAGAGAGATCTGGAGCTGTGGTGGGATACCGAACGGCCTGTGACCGAGTCGCGGTGGTGCATTGCCGCGGTCTGCCTGTGTGGCGTTTCTCTGCTAGTCTGCGGACTCCTTCCGTGTCTGTGGTCCGCTGTTGGTGATTTGCAGCTGATTCACCATAGCCCACCGCCGATCTGAGAAAGTGTGCCGACAGTGTGTCTTTGTGTACGAGTCTGGCGTTATTGTGCTTTTGACAGATATTGGCTGGAGTACTCCTCCTGTTATAGGAGTCTGAGAAACTCGCCACCCAAATCGACAGTGCTCTGCCGTCTTACAAAGTATAGTGCTCTTCTCAGTTCTTGTTTAGCAAGTAAGAAAGTCATTTGGACAGAACATGGCTGCAGTACTCCTCCTGTTATAGGAGTCTGAGAAACTCGCCACCCAAATCGACAGTGCTCTGCCGTCTTACAGAATACAGTGCTAATCTCAGTACTTGTTTATCAAGCTATAAAGTCATTTGGACAGAATATGGTTGCAGTACTCCTCCAGCTTCTGGAGTCTGAGTTGTCTGCCCGCAAAATTTACAAGTGCCTGAGGCTCTATGCTCGCATAACCCACAGCGTATTTCACTGATTGTGGTATACCACATTGTGCAAAAAGTAATTTACTGATTTGGGAAGAATACCACTGCTGTTATACTCTCGTTTCTCGAGCCAATGGATGAGTGCAAAGAAATCTACGCTGCGTGACATGCTTACAATATACCATGGTTATCTCATTAATTGTTTAACAAGTTATATCTTGATTTGGATAGAAAATGAATTATGTGCTCCTCCAGCATTAGAATTAAGTTTACTGCTCACTCAACTTGCAGAGTATTTTGGTCTCGTGATAAAAGTGTTGACTTCATGACTTGCACAGCGAGTAGTATCTTCATTTGGACAGAAAATGACTGCAGTGATACTTCTGTTCAGGAGTCTGGTGTGTCTGCTCGCATGTGTGGAAGTGCAGGGAAGTGCCACGAAATTCAGTGTTTATCTCATTTTTTGTGAAACGAGTAATATCTTGTTTTGGACAGTACTCTTCGTAACTAAAGTGCCTTAGGATGCCTACAACACATGGTACCTTTACAATATACAGTTCTTATCTCATTACTGGTGTAACAAGTAATTACCTTAACTAGGACAGAATATTGTTACAGCAGAGTTTCTGTTTCAGGTGTCTGGGGTTGACTGCTCGCATAACCCACCGCTTGTATAACAAGCAGTTTCTTGATTTGCGAAGATCATGACTGCAATTCTGTTCCTGATTCTAGAGCCCACGATGGCTGCAGCGAAATCTACTGCGCATGGTATGCTTCCAGTACACACTGCTCGTCTCATTACTTGTGTAACAAGTAACGTCTTAGTTTGGATAGACTTTTGTTACAGTACCATTCTTGTTCCAGGAACTTGATGCTGTATCCTTGCGTGTTCTACAGTGCATACATTGACTGTGCTCTGTACAATTACTACACAACAACTATTACCCATATTTGAGAACAATATCGCTGCATTTTCCCGCCTGATTCTGGATCCCAAACATATATTCTGCGAGTAAGTAGGGTGTTTATTTCATTATTTAAAAGTGAATGACGCAGTTTTTGGCTTTCCAAATACGTAGGTTATGATAAACGAAACTAAGTTTATTTTGGACTTCTTCTCTTTTTGCAGAAATCTACAGCGGAGTGCCGGCCAGGATTGTACAGTGCTTCTGTCAGTAGTTGCGGAACTGGTTTACCGTAGTGTGCACATAAAACTGCTGCAGTGATGCTCTTGCTTCGTGTCGTGCTTCGGTGCCAAAAAACCAACAGCGCGTTGTCCATCGTCAGTGTACAGTACTCTGATCGTGCTTTGGACGGACAACTGCTCCAGACCACCGCATCTTCAGTGACTCTGAGGAAGTTCATTCTTGCTAAAAAATCAGTTGTTTTTTCGTCAACAATCAAGTGTTTACAGACTAGCAAATTGAAGCACATGTCATATTCATTCTTTTGTGTTATTTCACAATTTGTGTTATTAAAATTACTTGAATACTAGCAACATTAATATGTGTCACTTATATAGAGATTTAGAATGATGTGTCAAACAATTCATTTGGTTAAATATCTAATATAACACGCTTGTAGGGATCTGTACCATAATATTTTGAAAATCATCCGGCACTTGTAACTGTGTAATTCGTAGCATACATCTTAAAATCAAGTTTCCTGATGCCTGACTACAGTTACTGTTTCACCAGAATGTTATTTAGCTGCCAAATCTTGGTATTACTCATCTGTAACCTATGCAAGACCAGGTTCTTGGTTGGAATCCGTCGTGACGGTTTTTCGTAAGTTTGTTAAAATAATAATACTGCAATTTTACATTTCATTGAAAACCACCGCTGCTTTTTCTGGTACTAATCTGGACGGTCAGTATGGCAGTGCTTCCATGTTTGGATCTACATAAAGAACGGTCTGTCTGTAATCATCTATAAACTTCAACATGCTTTCTTTGGAGACAACAGACTTTATTGCGAGAAATTTGCTTCACAGCACAGCCTCAACACTTTATACAATTAAACATGAGCGACAGCTGGCTGTCGTCTGCTAAGAGACGCAAAGATTCCCACCGAAGGCAGGTAACAATGCACTTCACGCATGGCCTCCATTTACACGAAATTACGCATAGCTGACTGGCTGAATTGGGAGAGGGGACCAAACAGTGACATCATCGGTCCGAAAATTACGCATGCACAAATGCACATGCGTAATTGCGCTGTTAAAAATTTACGCGCATGCACGAAGTTGAACACTTAAGAGGCATCGTGTGAGCGCACATTTAGACTGCGTTCACAGTGGCTCCAAAAGGTCGCCAGACGCAGTTGCCAGAGGTCGCCCGATAACATCGGCCGACAGCTTGGCACAGAATATCCTATCTCCTTTATCAGTTTCTAGCGGGGTTAAGGAGAAGTTAGGTTAGTGTACGTTAGAATCTATTCTGTGTATGAAGTTGGTTAGATTTTGATCTCCTGTAGTGGGGTGGATCCATGATGTCTCTGTCTTGGAGACGACTGTTTTACCAAGGCTTGTCTTTTTAAAAAGACACAAACTGCATGAAAGGAGCTACATCTGTCTCGCAAAGAACGGGGTGAGACTGTACACTCTGAACAGAATTATTAGAAAAATTTCATGAACATTTGAGATGAATGGGGAAGCTTTCTGCAGTATATTCAATATAATTCGTGGTAACCTTGAAAAGCAAGGCTACAAACTGTTTTATTCTATATATTTGAAGTTGTACAGACATATGTCAATTAACCTTCCAGCCAGGGAAACAAAGAGCTCAGGTGGACATCTGGATTAACAGTGCACCATCATGTCACAAACATTCTTAATTTATATGGAGTAGCACAAACAGTAGATAAGATGAGAGGGATTCGTCTATGGCGGTCCAGCCATGTTCTTTAGAGCAGATGCAAGAACAGTGAAAAGGACTAGTTTCATTTGGACAGTAAATGGCTAGTCGGACGACCCAGGCAGCGATGGCTTGACACTCTGGACGAAGAACCCAAGACCTCAGGACTACAGCCCGATCAGGAACTAGATTGGATAGAATGGTGAAGAAGGCCAAAATACCAGATCCCGGCAGCAAGTAGGGCAAGTGCCTCATTGGCTTTGGTTTACTGGGAGAATTTTAGGAAAGTATGGTTCGTCTGTAAAGATGACTACTTATAGAACACCAGTGTGACCCATTTTTGAGTACTTCTGCGGTGTTTGGGATCTCCACCAGACGAGATTAGAGGAAGACTTCTAAGCAAATCAGATGTACGCTGCTGCATTTACTGGCAGTAGCTTCCATCAACACGAAATTATTAACGGAGGTGATTCGTCAATAGAAGCGGTATTCCCTGGAAGGAAGAAGACATTCTTCCCGTAGAACACTATTAAGAAAATGTAGAGAACCGGCATTTGATGCAGGCTGTAGAACAGTTCGATTGCTACCAACATATCTTTCGCGTAAAAGGGTTGGGTTGTCTTGGGGAAGGAGAGGTCATCGGGCTCCTCGGAATAGGGAAGGATGGAGTAGGAAGTTGGCCGTGCCCTTTCAAAGGAACCATCCCGGCATTTACCTGGAGCGATTTAGGGAAATCAAGATAAACCTAAATCAGAATGGCAGGACGCAGGATTGAACCGTCGTCCTCCTGAAATCGAGTCCAATGTGCTAACCTCTACGCCACCTCAATCGGTCGCGTAAGAACCACGAAGATAAGATACGAGAAATTTGGTCTCATACGGAGTCATACAGACAGCCTTTTCCCTTGCTCTATTTGTGAGGTGAACAGGAAAGGAAATGACTAGTACTGGTACAAGATGCCCTCCGCCATGCACCATACGTTGGCTTGCGGAGCATCTACGTAGATATAGAAGAATAAATCGAAGCTACAGTAGCATCGGACGACATGCTTTAGCTGTACAGCGCAAGTGGAAATCGCCATACCCATTTATTAATGTATATATCAGGATTAAATTGAAACGATTATGAGGAGAAGAACTATGTGTCGTAAAGACAAAGAATAGAGAGAGGCACAGCGAGAACTAAAAAACAGTAATTATATAGAAACCAAAGCCAGTGTTCGAAAATACACTTCAGCTCTGTAGCTCAAGTGGAAATTGCGATACCTAAGTTCAGTTACAACACGAATCTTGAATATGTTTCACACGAATCACACAATCAGTTGTTATATTCCCAGAAACCAGTTTAGGCAGCGGTAGAGTAACCTATCACAGTCGGCACAGAATTCAGCTTAAAGATACTCTAACGCACAGTTCAGAAACACCACAAACAAACTCTACTCCATAAATAATAATTACAATTGGAGGATATTCATCAGCACCTACCAATACCCAACTGAGTATTTTCACATAATCGCCATCATCAAATATAGCTGACTGTGAAGGTGCAGTATTTGAACAAAAAAAATCGTTGACAAGTGTACTGCTAGGATCCCTTTCAGCCAATTTTGGCACTGGGAAATGCTCAAGAGGATTCCATTTTCAAGATTCCCGCTCTCTTCAAAAATACCTTTGAAATATGTATCTTTCCTATGCCGATAAAAGTCAGTCAGTATTCCGTAGTGCTGAGCAAAAGATATTCCTCTTTAAACGAACTCGAAAATTTCTTGATACGCCAGAAAGCTCGATATGATATCACTGCTACTCGAACCCTGTGATGTCAGACCTATTGTTTTTGCAGGAGATTTCTGCTGTGTTAAAAAAAATCTATTCCTCTACTGCTGAAATTCACATAAAAGAGCAAATCCCCTTTTTTGTCACATTCGTTTCTATTCCTACAAAGTAATTTTTATGTCGGCAAATTTCTGTACGTCACTCGATTAAGTACTTGCCCTCGGCGGCCGAACTTCCCCGAATGGGGGACTTCCCGGCCCGCAGTGCCATACGTTCATTTCCAGAGGAACGCTGATGGTAAAATTTGTCACATGTTGTCAACTGTCTTGAGTTATCGGAATGGTGTGAATGAAAGGTTTGTAAATGTAAATAATGTAATCGGTTATAGCGGCGGTTACTACTAACAATATTATTGGCGTGAAGTTAACATGCCTGAATTCGTTGTTAGTTGTACGAGGTGACATATTTCAAATATATATACGAATAACAGTGAACGGGGTGTCTAGTATCTACTGCTATCTCCTCATTTCAAGACCGTTGCTTCCGGTAACACTGGTCAAACAATCACACGGCACGGGGCGAGAGCATGCAGTCGCGAAAAACTAAAAACTACGACATTACGACATGAATAATCTGTTTCAGTGATGCGTTTTTACATTTGGTGCCGACAGAGTTAGATTAAATGTGCCACATTTTTTTAAAAATATTGGTCTGAAGTATTTTCTGTTTAATTGACCTGCATTAAAGTTTATAGGTTACCTATGTTCTGTACAAGGAAATGTTAAATGGGTCTGTATTACTTTCAATTATTATGAAATCTGAAATAAATAATTCATTCATTAAGTGATAATTTAACCTAGCTATTACGGTTAACTTGTCCAGTTGGTGAAATAAGTGGAAATGCACGAAATAAATCTCATTTTAACTTCAAACCACTGTGAATGTGGACTGCAACGACACTTAGCTGAATGTCTTTGATGCATAAAAAGTAACTGATTTAACTTTTAAATAAAACCAGACTTAAGTGAATGCTGTATTTATATAAATCAACACTTATATAAACCATGTCCACAGATCTTTGACGTAAGTCCTTGAGGAGGAAGTATTGTAATAATATTATCAGTGTCAACAAATGTATTTCCATCGAAAATCAACTGAAGGCTATGTGCCACTTCCAGAAAGTAGCTTCAATGTCAGAATGAGGTAACTCCACAACAGCAACAACCTGAATCTCGCTGACATCTGAAGATAAATCCGGTTATTATGGAGCAGGTTTTCTTCATTTTATTTTTCGTTGACTCTCTGGCACAGGCTTTCACAGGTGCATTTGTAAGAATAAGGGAATCTCCTTTCATTCCGATAAACCGCATCTCTTTCTCAGGGACCACTGAGGCTGTGGACGCAGCACTTCAGGAGGCACAAATAATTCGGACTGGAGTTCTTGGTCGTGAGGACATGATGGAATGAGATAACTAGTGGATGGACTGGATCAGTAGAAACTGCAGGAGAAAATGGATGAAAAGAGCCTGGAACTGCAGTAGGAATATTGTTTTCTGAAACTAGTCTTTCATTGTCAGATGGCTCAAAACGCTGGACAGTGACTGATGAACACAGAAAACGTGCTTCACCAAATTTTTCATTATTCCCAAGAGCGTGATGTGACAGCACTTTTAAATTACGAAGATCTGTAAATTGCAAAAGTTTTATTGTACTTTCTCAGAATAAGCTTTCTATTTATGCCGTAAATAACACATAAAAACCAATGTATTTCAGCAGTACAACTTTGTAACTGCACAGATGCAATGTTATTCGTCCAAGAAAATTAAATTAGAGCTAGTTTTTCAAGGATAACACAAGCAATACAAATACAGTAGCTAAGGATTGATTAAACGCTAAGTAAGAAACTGTGTAATGACGGTTACAAAAATATGGCTTTTTAACTCATGTACATCAAAGGGGCCTAAATAGGTAAGCATTAAAAACTTTTTTTTAAGTTCTCTTGTAAAATTTTCAAATTGATAGTTACATTTTTCGAGAATACTAGTTTCCCAAACCTTCAATAAATCTCAGACTCTATCATCGATAATACTGTCAGCTGGACATACAGTTTTGCAAGGTTAAGATGTCGGACACCCGAAAGAAGGCGTGTACCACAGGTGTATGTAGCTGCAACTAGTGAACAAAAGGAAACGACGAAACAGGGAAAATGGGTGCAAGACTGGCTGAAAAAGGGAGTTACTTGTATGTTAATTTACTGACAAAAATTATTACCGCGGATTTGAAAGATTTCATAAACTGTTTTCGGATGAGTCCTGCATCTTAGGACATAAAGCAGAGAAGCATAATACATTAATGAGGGTGACAATCACAGCTGATGTGCGATTGGGTGTAAATTTCAGATCTCCGGCGACAGGCACGTCATTCGAAAGTTGGTAGTTTAGTTCTATAAAATCAGCAAACACAATTAGCAGACTTGTTATTGAAACCCGCGAAGTATTTATATCTGTCTTGTATTGATATTATTATATTTTTATTATAATTAACGTAATACACTTCTTAGTTTTGTGATTATGTGGTTTGGTGGTTCTTGAACTTAGCTGACCTCTTACTAGTTATTATATATACAGAGTGCAACATAAGGAAATGCAGACATATTAACTAGTGACTGAGGACGCCGTAGTGAACAATATTGCCCCACAGTATTTATATCGTTTGTGAACGCATAATTATAGCTATTACAATTTTTACGTTGGATAGTACCTTGCAATACGTGTGGCAAGAGCAAACCGTTAATGCTATTTTCCCCTGGGCAGTAGAGAGACGTTGAAGTAAGGACGCAAAATGCTTAGTCTATAGTACAAACTGTATAATGACAGGCGTATTCCATAAGGTGTGCAATTACAACCAAGCAGAAAACATTAGGACGTAAATGGTGGGTGTGCTTGAGGGAAGACTGTTGGATGCAGAGAAAAAAACAAGTGACACTCTGATGTGTGAACACATTATGGCCGGCCTGTGTGCAGCTTCAGTCTGGAACCGCGTGACCGCTACGGTCGCAGGTCCGAATCCTGCCTCGGGCATGGATGTATGTGATGTCCTTAGGTTAGTTAGGTTTAAGTAGTTCTAAGTTCTAGGGGACTGATGACCTCAAAAGTTAAGTCCCACACTGTTTAGAGCCATTTGAACATATTATGGCATCACATATAAAAGGGCCGTTTATACCATTAGGCAAGAGTAGGGGGGCACCTAAGGCGTAATTTTAAGGTCGTCAAAGGGCTGAAAAAAATTGTTTTGAAACTAAACAGCGCAAAAATTGAGCAAATAAGGAGAGAGAAAGTGTAAAAGAGGAAAAATTAAGGTACCGGCCATTTTCTCTAAAGCATACAGGACAGTTACTAAATAAGTCATTACTTAGTTTGACAAAAGTGAAAACATAGCCTCCACCTACTTCAGAACTAAAGCAGCCACTGCTGAGTACGAAACGGAAACAAACATGACGATTCACCTCTGTCGAGCGCTGGAACAGAGCATGTCCGCTGGCTTGCTATCTGTTGCGACTTGATACCTGACCTCCCTCAGTCCCTGTTTTTGCTTTGGCTCTGCAGATCATTTGTCGAGTGTTAGTTGTATTGAGTGGTTCTGTTGATGTTTTTAGTCCAGTTATTATATCTGTGGATAATCACAAGCTAGGTCTTGTACTTCTCTTTCAGCATATCGAAAAGGAGTAAAAGACAAGTACAATTCATCGTACACATGAATAAAAATGATTTGGTGTCTGCTGAAAGTCTGTTTCTGACTGTCTGAGACTCGCAGCACGAGAAAATAACTACACTGCCTTTTCTCAAACAAATTAGCTGTCGTTTCCTTAAAATTTGACATACATGCAAATAATAACTGGGAAGAGAATGTCATGACTTTTTTTTATCGAATGGACGTAATTGTATAAATCGTATGCCTTGTGTTTGTAAGCTGTTGTATCAGCATAATTTACAAATCAGCGCATACTGCAATATCTATCTAGTATACTGCACTTTGGCAACTGTTGTGTTTACTTAGGTATTGAGATTAAGCTTTATGCATCAATAACATCAAGAAGCATTCGCAATTTGAACACTGAAACAGATATTGTTAATAACATTGATGTTGGGTCTCATGCTAATAGTTCCACACTTTTTATTCTCTTTTCTTGATTTAGTAGAATGAGTAATTGGTGCCAAATTTGTTCGCACTGCTATATTCAGCTGAGTTCTAGGTTAAAATGTTCAGCACATTCTTTCGATTTCAATTATTTTGGCAAATTTCAGCAATTGAGGACAAAAAAATAAAAAAAAATATCAACATATGTTATCTCCAAACAGTTTTAAAGGGCTTGGAGACAAATCATGAAAACTGAGAATTGTCCCCAGAAAATGAGGGCCTGGTCAACCTGAGTTAAATAATTAAAAGTATAAAGGAAATTTTCATTGTTGTGCCGTTGTATATTGGTAGTTGTGGAGGGGAGGGGAACGTCAGGGAAACCGATAGTAAAAGAGGAGGCGGAATTTTTCAATTCTCGCCTAGCAAAGCCCCGATGTTCATTGGTTTCGATAAACAAGTGTGGGGTGATACGTGTATATTTGAGTGTCGAAGCATGCTTGCCACTGGATTTTTTGAATATAAAACTAACGAAACTACCTACATGCCAATCCTCTGTTACTGAATTTCAACTAAAATTTATTAAAACCTATTTAGTCCAATTAAATCGAATTTCTCCAGACACCCTGACAGTTGTATGAAGACACTCTCAGGCCTGAAAACAAGAAAAAGCTCAGGAGTTTTCGGACGTATGGCAGCCATAGACACAGAGTGCAATCTGCATCTACATGCAGATATTGATGAACTGAGAGTGCTGACCATTTGACAGTGTTCACCATTCAGAGATGCATGTAGCAGCCACGCGGCGTCAGTGTACACTATTTATGGTCTCATTTCGTCGTTGTGCATATCATTCCTCAGATTCCATTTGTCATATAGTCTTCTAACACATAGGGCCCGTTAGGGTAGTCACTACATTTACCACTTTAGGGAGATCAGTAGAGGGTTCACTATGGCATTGCTTCCTTCATTAGTATGACGATACTCGGAATATTTTTGAGGCCGTCATTACTGCTCACATCAACGATTATATCAGTTGTAATGCCTATATTACTTGCCACAAAAAGCTAATAAAATTAATTTCAAAATCAATGATTCTAGTATAGACAGTACGTCAATACTCACCCTTAGACGGTCAGTATATTGAGTGTTTAAGAATAAAACTGAACGTTTGAGGGCTGCTTTAACATGATACCCAAATTGCACTGTAAACAAATGAGACCCGGAATTGGGGCGCTTTTTTCCTTTCGTGTACCCTACAGTAATGGTCTTCCAACTGCGGCACGCCATGTTTCATAAAGATATGCTAACAGCTGGATCTAAAAACGTCAGTTAATGTAAGAGCTTCTTAAGAGTGTTGTTTTCCTGCTCAGTTACAAACAAATACCCTTACAGAGACAGTAACATTTAAAGGTGTGCTTAATCTTAGTTGACATACGTGAATTCGGTCATGAGCTACATGAAGTGTGTCGCTTACTTCAGGAGTAGAGAGGTAGATGGTGTGGCTATTGCAGGGTTAGAAGATGGGAGAGGGTGAATGATTATCGTTTTTCGTCCAGTACTGACAACTCATGAGCGTGTGCGACTCATTTCGTTCAGCTGCTATGGTATACATTTTGACATAGCGTGAATGCGGATTACAGAGACAGTCATTGTCAAATGCCGTACTTATTGTAGCAAGGAATATGAAATTTAATTAAGGCTGCTGCAATACAATGCAGTCAGTAGATGAAAAATTACATTCAGAACATTTAGTAAATGTTTGTGATCGTATCTCAGGTTGCATAATGCATTTATACCTATACAGTTACTTTTATTAATCAGTTAACCATCTTCTCATCAAACAACACAAGAACCCTTCCTCACGCACCTACTGTGACACAACTTGGGGGTCAATGTAGATGGCAAAATCTGAAACAGAGAATAGTGAACACGAAGTCTTCCGAATGGTACTTACTTTTAACGATGAGTGCTTTGGACCGGTAGCCAACTTATCACAGTTGCTACAACTAGTGGGGGACTCGTAACTAATTTATGTACATTACTAATTAACAATAAGATCAGTAGATTTGTGGCCCGAAGTGTCACCCTACAATGTCAGTACCGGTGTAGTCTCTTCAGCAGAAGTGTTTTTCGACCACTGGCCTCTATTTTACAGTTTGGTGCCAGTACAAAAATTTTAGAGTTACATGAATTTTTTCATTCATAACTAAATTTCAATAACTGTGAACATATTTAGTTACTTTAAATTAATGCAACAAAAGTACAGTTTTTATTCTTTAAATTAAATTGCAATTTATGTTGTAAATTTAGAGAACTGATAGGTTTGTTTACATTATAATTTTTAATTATATTTCCTTAAATAAAATGTGTTCGATAAAACTAATTTTGTAGCTACACTCAGGAATGGAAAATGGAAATGAAGTCCCATGCTTCTTGACAGAGCATAGAGGGACAATGAAGAAGACCTGCTAAGGTAGAATTTTCAAAATTTTTAGGTGTGTCCATTGATGAGACGTTAAACTGTAAGCAACAAATTGATGGTCTGCTGAAACGTCTGAGTTCGGCAACGTATGCTATTAGGATATTTGCAAATTTTGGTGATAAGAATCTCAGTAAATTAGCTTACTATGGCTACTTTCATTCACTGCTTTCGTATGGTATCATATTCTGAGGTAATTCATCGTTGAGTAGAAAAGTACTTATTGGCTGAATTTTTAGATATAAATTAAGGGAGGGAGAAAAACTAACTTAAGCATTAGTGTCATGCAATATTTTGTGTAATGTAATATCTTGTACAGACATCTTTCATTAACCTGACACGTTCCACATCATTACGAAGTGTCGTATTCATGATCTATGGAACAAGTATTAATCTAATCTAATCTACTAGGCAAGGTCTTAATGACAGTGGTTTGCCGTTGCCTTCCTCTGACACTGAGAAATATGTAATATAATTTAGCTGAGTGCCTTCTACATGTAACCGTCACAATTTCATATTTGATATGTTCCTTATTAAGCGTCTACCACAAAGTACAAAAGAAAAACCAGCTGAACTGCAGTTACGGTGTACCTGGTTCTGTTGTTGCGTCCTGCTGTTGGTAGCTTCTCGACGACATTAGGTACTGACAGGATGACCTGTGACGAAGCCTGAGGGTGAGATTAAGGTTGGAATGTGACAATCTGATTGAGATTTGGCGAAGCTAACGAATGTGAATGGAAGAAAACCAGATGTGCAGTCAGGCTGCCCTGCGAAGTCCATGGCCTAGGTTAGGTTTAAAAGTGACAATTTCGTTGTGAGTCGGCGAATGTACCTCAGCACAAAAATCCGATTGCCATAATAGATTGGTCTGGGCTGACGGCTAGATAAGGGGAAACGGCTGTCACGCCGGTGCTTATTTACTGCTGATAGGTTGGCAACGAGTCAGTTTCGCGTAGTCAATGGGATAATTCTTTGACATAACCAATGAGAGATGAGAACAGAGGCAATGTATTTCTAGCGCTGAAATTGAAATCGTTGTTGTCTTTGTTGGTTTTCGATGTGTGAGTTTCGAGAGAAATATTTTGTCTTTCTGTAGGCGAGTGCTATAAAATGAACTGACCTGAGTGATAATTTACTGGGCGTTGACGTCGTCCACTTGTGTATTTTTTTTATAAGTCTCATGGATTAATTGCAGATACGAGAATATATGAAATGTGGTGGTGAAATTACTTAGAGTCAAAGGTTTGTGTGGATGGAATCATCTGGAAGTACAGGAAATGCCGGCACTTAGAGTACATTTATCATTGTTTTTAAATTCGGTCACAAGAGAAGGTAATGGGATCAGTGACTACTAATAAGACAGTCGTTCGTTCGCTGTAGTAATAAACGTTTATCTACATCTCTTGAAGTAATTAAAAAACAATGATCCACCTACCTTCTCCCATGATCATATTTAAAAATAACATTAATGCACTTACTTAGTGTGGTCGCTCAGATCAGTTGTGTAGCAACAAAGAACAGGGAAATGTTTCACAGATTTTTCGAATATATTATAGGTTGCGACGGTGCCCTTGCTTTGCTGAAACTTGCACAATTTAAATACCTGTTACCCAAACAAGGAGCAATTACAATTATAATCCTCGTTTACAGCAATGTTTCAGCCTTTCTACCGACTGCATTACTTCAAAACACTTTTACTGCCTGCTGCTCTCTTGGCTGCGTACATAAACAACTGTGACGCCTTCATTTGTTCCCATCGTAACTCATGGCAAGCACTGACAACACTCTTGCACGAACATGGAATGACACCACTGGCTGTACTCTTAGATTTTTCCGCTAACTTCATTTACGAATCATTGGAAATTACGAAGGAGCTTTCTGGTTGACTACAGACAACCCACTTGCCATTTGTCGTGTTCACTTTCCGCCATTCATTGAGCAAACTGCAGCACGTATAGAAAACAGTATCAGTTACGGTAAACTTAACACACTCTCTCGAACTATTCATTATCAGTAGCTGAGAGCCTTAAGTCAGTTGTGCTGGGTACAGCCCAGGGAACAATATGAACTTCTCAAAGTTGGTCCATTTAATTCGTAATTGAAAGGAAAGACTAAAAAATTCTGAACAAACATTCAGTTACAATTTTCAGAACAGAAATTAAAGTATGAACAGTAAACAAAGTTCTTTGACCTTCTGATTAAAAACAGCTTACAATAAAATACAGTGGAAAATCTGGGATGGAATAACAACAATATTAGGAAAATGATAGATTGCTACTAGACATATAGAGGAGGCACTGCGTCACAGGTAGGTGTCTGAGTCTCAGTGTCTCCTCTATATGGTAAAAAATGACTCTATTCTTCTCATAATATTATATTTAAAATAAAATACAAATTTATATAGGTCTGTTAATTTAGAACTAAATTTTAATTTGTTTTGAGCAGAAAAACTCCTATTGTATTGGCTTACAAAAACAAACACATGTTTGCATCTCCAGTAGTCATATGGGATAATCTTTTGTGACTACATTAAAGAACAAGAGGTTTCAGTATATATATTTTACAAACTTGACTGAAAGGCATATAGAGTGACAATAAGAAAAATTAAACCTAGATAGGTAGATTAGTTGTATACATGGAAGAACCCTGGAGATACTAAAAGGTATCAGATAGATTATATAATGGTAAGACAGAGATTTAGGAACCAGGTTTTAAATTGTAAGACATTCCCAGGGGCAGATGTGGACTCTGATCACAATCTATTGGTTATTATTCATTAAAACTGAAGAAACTGCAAAAAGGTGGAAATTTAAGGAGATGGCACCTGGATAAACTGAAAGAACCAGAGGTTGTACAGAGTTTCAGGGAGAGGATAAGGGAAAAATTGACAGGAATGGGGGAGAGAAATACAGTAGAAGAAGAATGGATAGCTTTGAGGGATGAAGTAGTGAAGGCAGCAGAGGATAAAGTAGGTAAAAAGACGAGGACTAGTAGAAATCCTAGGATAACAGAAGAAATATTGAATTTAATTGATGAAAGGAGAAAATATAAAAATGCAGTAAATGAAGCAGGCAAAAAGGAATACAAACGTCTCAAAAATGAGGTCGACAGGAAGTGCAAAATGGCTAAGCGTTTCAGAGGTGTGAGGATTAAATTGGGACAATTCTCCTGGGTTTTCCTTTTTAAAGGAACTTTTAGAACCAGAGTTAAGCATCTGAGCTCTTGGGTTGGGGTTGGGTTGTTTAGGGGAGGAGACAAGAGAGCAAGGTCATCTGTCTCATCATATTAGAGAAGGACAGGGAAGGAAGTTGGCCATGCCCTTTCAAAGGAACCATTCCGGCATTTGCCTGGAGCTACTTAGGGAAATCACGGAAAACCTAAATCAGAATGGCCAAATGTGGGATTGAATTGAGCTTTTGCTTTGCTACCCTCAATTTCAGTTCCTACCTCATTTGCTAGAGACTGGACACTAACTTTGATAACACTAACAGCTTTTACACATGACCTGAATTTCTTTGGGTTCCATGAAAGGTCATTTGACCATACTCTGGCGCAGTAGCCATTCAAGGCACTATGCATTGCTCTGTCAGGCAAACATGTTTGTTTCAGCTCCTGTCTCTCCATGGCCCTGTGCTTTGTTTTACACCCATCATACAGTAATCTCTGTTTCTTTGGAAATTTCTTTGCTGTGGAGATATACTAAGGAGGTTTCTTTCTATTATGGACTTCTGTAATGTGTACATATCTATCCAGTGTGAAGTCAACTATTCTTTTAAATTTGAGCCGTAGTTCCTCTCCATGCTCCTGCTGAAAGTTTCAGTTTCCTCATTGAGATACGACACCACTCATTTTATAGATACCCCCATAGAGGTCACGTCTGTTTGTTGTCATCAGATCCAGTATTTAAGGCATTTGGTACTGTTTCATTTGATGTCTTATCATACCCACCCCTAACGAAACTGTAATTTTCCCAGTTAATTGTTGGATGATTAAAGTCTACACTGATGATTGCAGTATGACTGGGGAACTTACGTACAAGTGGACTGAGGTTTGCTCTAGAATTTTTTGTTACATCAAGAGATGAGTCTGGTGGGTGGGAGAAGGATCCAATTATTTTATGCCCACCCCTGATACTGAGTCTTGCCCAAATGATCTGACATGTAGCTTCAACTTATATATCTATGTCTATGGATTTGAGTTTCTTGTCTACTGTGACAAACACACCACCTCTGGTTCCCTATCATTTTGATATACAGTTAAATTTTCCCCAAAAATCTCACTGCTATGTATTTTCGGTTACAACCAACTTTCTGTACCTAGTATTATTTGAGCCTCACTGCTTTTTGGAATCCTTTGGCAGTTAACCATTAGAATTTTAATACTCTCATCTGTGGGAGACCCTTCTTTTGATTGTACATGATACATCTGGGTTTCCTGCAGCTTGTGTTATCTGGATTGGATGGAGAGTCACCTAATCTAAAAAAACCTTGTGTGGACGTCTTAAACAATCAGCTACCTGAATATCAACCTTGATGTGTAGTGTATACCTTACCCATTTAAGGGGACCCTACATAATTGACCCTATGGCACAATCCAGGAAGTCACAGTGTAACTTATCACAGACCCTTCAAAGTCTCCTGTTCAATCCTTCCACTTGTCTCAATACCAGAGGGCCACAATTATTTCTGGGGACAAAGCTGCAAATTGTGAGATTCAATGAAACTCCATGCACAAGGCTGGTCTTTTCAACCTTCTCTACCAGTTGGTGGAATGACCCAGATGCGACCTCTGAGCCCAGATGACAGGCATCATTTGCTCAAACATGCACTACAATATGCAGTTGGTTGCACCCTGTTCCCTCTATGGCTGCTGGAATAGATTTTATAACAAACATTATTTGTGACATATGTAACACACAAACTGAGACAGAACATGTGGCAAAGATTCCATTGAATTGAGTGTCTTAGGATAGTTTTAGTACTGCTTTGTGGCAACTTTAGATAATTGCAAGTGACCTCTGTTACTTGTTAAAGGTAAATGATGACGTAGATGTAAGGCCAGTTTCTGGTATAAGGGAGCGCAATTGATTTATTTATTCTATGTTTGATGATCCATGTTTTGAATATATCACAGCATATGGAACTAGTTAATTTTTTGTGGTTATTACATCACATTCTACAAATTATGTAAATAGTACTAATTAATTTCATGTTAAGGTCAGTACAACTTAAATCCTTTTACAGAAAACTAAAATACTTAAATATCATAAAAATCACAAATAAATGTGCACAGGAAAGGACTGGAAAATTCTCTGGGTGTTACAGATACTATCCATTATGATTCAGAAACTCTTACATATTGTAGGACATCCTGTGCAAAATGAAGCCTTAAGATTTTTAAATGAGAGCTCATCACCCACTACCTCTTAAACTGTAAAGGGAGGGCACTAAAAAACCTACAGCCACTGAAATGGACATTCTTCTGTACCATATTCTGATTTGCATGCTCATAGCAGATGTCCTTCCTTTTAGCATCTTCACTGTGATAAACACAATTAGATTTTTTTAAAAGACCTATTTTGCATTATGGAAAACATAAGGGAGAATATGTATTGTGCAATAGATGCGAAGATTTCAAGTTCCTTAAAAAGATTTTCATATGTAATTGCAGGGTGGACTTTTCTCTTCATGCAACAACTAGTCCACGTGCATGTAGCATTTTCTAGCCAGTGACCAATTTCCCCAAAAGAAGATTCCATTTGCCATAATGGCATGAAAATAACTGTAATAAGCTGATTTAATACTTGTAGTTTCTATATTTGTGTGATAGCAAACATTGTATGAAGTATAAGTTGCAGAACACAATCTTTTGCACAGATCCATGACACAGTTTGACCAGTTTAGTTTGCTAGAAGTATATGAAGCATGGTATTTTGTAGTATCTATACTAGCTATCTACTTGTCATTCAGATTTCTTCTATCTCTTCGTATCTATATGATGTGTAATACTGACTGGAGCTTGTTTTTTTTGTAATTAAAAGAAAGTCCATTTATTTTACACCTGTTTATAACATTCCACTCATTTACTAATCTGCAACAGTTTCTATAAATAAGGTGAAAGTACAAGTACAATGTTTCTCTATTAAAAAAGGGCTCTCTCCTGTGCTGGCTGGCAAAGCTACAGGCATGCACAATACCACTCACTCTCGCACACATCTGTTTTATCAGTTGAGTATCTGAGCTCACTGACCCTGCAATTCGTAAGACTCAAGTGCTTGAGCTGCTCCTCCCTCTGGTGACACATTCATCTGCTTTGAACCAAATAATAGTTGAGGAAATAGGTTGGTTAATGAGCAAATAAATACAGAACTCACATGGTAAAAACAGAATACATTCTTGAGCCCCTGTGTCCTGCTATTCAGGTGACAGACGTAAGTAACATGTTTTGATCGAAAGAGTATATATGTAACATCAGAATTCGAAGAACTATCACAGGCGCTAAGAATGCAGAGCAATCATTTCCCAATGTACTCTGTATGAACATGGAAAACCTGTGGGAAATTAAACATACACGTGAACTTTAAAAAACACACATTTAACAAAGCCTATTTAAATAGTCTGACACGCAGGACTTCACTCGGTAAATGCCACAATACTCAAATACTGCATGTCACTATCAACAAAGGAGTCTCCATTTCTGTGTTGTTTGCAGTTTCAAATGGTTCAAATGGCTCTAAGTACTATAGGACTTAACATCTGAGGTCATCAGTCGCATAAGACGTGGAACTACTTAAACCTAACTAACCTTAAACCTAACTAACACACAGTCATGCCTGAGGCAGGAATCGAACCTGTGAACGTAGCAGCAGCACAGTTCTGGACTGAAGTGCCTAGAACTGCTCAGCCACAGCGGCCTGCTTTTACAGTGTCAATTGTGACCATAAGGGTGTCTGTTGTCTAAACAACACTGAGCCACACTGTCTGTGTCAATATTTTGCAGCCATGATTTGTTAAAATGATAATTTGGTAACATTCACACCTGTCAGCACCTGCTTTCTTTGGAACTGTGGTTATTACATTCTTCATGCAATCTGAGGATATTCTGCCTGTCTCATACATATTGCACACCATGTGGAATAGTTTTGTTCCTGCTGGCTCTCCAAAGGATATCAGTAGTCCTGATGGAATGTCAGCTACTCAGGGTGCCTTGTTTAGATTTATGAAAAGAAATTCATAATGGTAAAAGTAAAGTAAGTAACAACTGAAACAGTTTATTTTATATCTAAAATGGTTAAATTATATAGATTGTGTGACTAATGTGAAGCTAATTAACAGGTGTTTATCATACCTGTAGTCACCACAAATTGATCCTTTAATACAGAACTAAAACATACGTATGCATCTTTTTCAATTACATTGTTTCTATCCAAATCTTTTTTACCCTCTTGAATCCAGGCTATTATTGACTTCTTGTTGAAGAGACATTTAAAGATCAGTTTGGTCAATCCATTGTCATTCATTCTATATAGATGTCCTAAAAGTAGCAGTATCTTCTTCATTAGCATTTCAGTTATATTTTCTATGTTGGAATATATTTCTTCATTACTTTCTTAATTCTCATACCTTTGTATTTCTCAGGAGACAGCATATTTTTTGAATGGTTCTTCTTTCTAGGACTTCAAGTTTGTGTAATATGTAATTCAATACTAAACAGTCACTTGCGTAAAGACATTCTGGTTTCACTACTGTGTCATAGTGCTGTATTTTCCAATTTTTAGACAGAGACCTTTGTTGTAAATGTTCCTGGTCATACCATCCTCCATCTCTATTTTGCATACTCTCTTCTACAGTGAATTTTTCTAAGCCATTTTCTAGAATAATTTCTCCCAAATATTTACATTTATTAACCCTCTTTATTTTTTCAATATCTGTTATTAGGATTTCTGGAGCATTTGTTATGTTTGGCATAAATTTTGTTTCTTTTCTGCAGAAATTCTTAAACTTGCTTTGTTAACTATTTCTTCTAAGAAATTGATTTGTATTTCTGCATATATTATGTTTTCAGAAAGAAATGTCAAATCATTAGCAAATAATAGAAAGTGAAATTTTAATACCTTTATTGTTAGCCCTTAGTCTTAATGGGTGTGTGCGTGGGCAGGTGGGTGGGCGGTGAGGCGATTGGGGGTGGAGGTTGGGGGGGGGGGGGGAGGGGTGGTAACGGGGTTCTTTTAGATTTATTGCCATGCACTTACTATTTTCTCTAGGATGCAGTTGAAGAGGAATGGAGACAGGCTCTCACCTTACCTTACACCTGTTTTTATTTTGATTCCCTTACGTATTTCATCCCAAAGCTCTGGTGTCTGTGAATGTCTCATGAATAAGGTGTGCTAGTTTAGATTTAACACCAGATTCTTGGATCACTTTATCTACTGTTTTCCTGTCAGCTCAATCACATGCTTTGTTGAAATCTATAGTTGTTACAACTATATCTTTAGAGTTTGTACATCTGTGACAGATTATCTATGGACTTTAGGTTGGAAAACTGTACTGAACAAGACCTGGCTTTCCTAAATCCACTCTCAAATTCTCCCAAATGGCTATCTAGTGTTGCTTCTAGCTTGTTCAGCAACAGTGTTGAGTGAGTGAGTGTGTAAGTTGTCTAATTTGAAAAGGCCTTGTCGGCCCGAAGATAGTTGTGTGACAGTTGTTTTGTTGTGCCTTTCTGCAACTCAGTGTCTCAGCTATATGATGAGTAGCAATATCCTTCCCATTATAAATGTTATATGCCATCCTGGATTTTTCATTGTCTAATACAGTGATCTCTGTTCTTTAGAAGTTTCTTTGCATTGAGTGTATACCATAGAGGTTCCCTCTCATTATGGATTGTTCTACTGCGTATGTATCTCTACTGTGCATGATCAAATATTCTTTTAAATTTGAGCCATGTTCATGATGTTGAGCCCTCCTCCATCATAGTTAATCCATTTTTGCTGTCTCTTTTGGTTTTTATTGGGAGAGCTTCAGTTTAATTTTAGTCAGGTATGACCAGAGGCTAATTCCCTGTTTCTTGTTACTTTTACCTTTATAATTTCTTTAATATTGCTTTGAGAAATAGCCATGAAATCTAACTGGAACTACCCTGGTATTATATTTGGAGGCATCCTTGCTTTTCTTGACAATTTTTTGGAGAAGGTTGACATGGACTTCAACTGAAATGTTTTCCAAAGATTAATTAGTCTTGTGCCAGGTTTGTTCTTTCTTTTATGGGCAGGATACTCACCTACTACTTTCCAAAACATTTTTCCCCTCTCTTTTTCTGTGTTAAAATCCCCCTGTAGTATCACAACATTTGATTGGGGAATTTTTGATATTTTGTCTTCCAAAAGTGCCCAGAATGCTTACTTGGATTTTTCTTATGTCATCATTAATTGGAGCAAGGCAGTTAACAAAAGTATACTGTTTATTTTTGCATTTCACTGTGAGAACAGAGTCTTTCTGGTACTAAGGATGCTCTGACTCATGTTGGGTCTTTATGTACTGCATAAAGCGTATTATTATTTAGTCAACTGCAGCCCAGTTGGTGTCAGGGTTGCATGAGGTGAAGCAGGCGAAAGGAGCAAGGAGATGGGAAAGGATAATTGATAAAGGATGATTGACAGATGGCAGGTGCAAATCAGTAAAAGAGATGACAATTTCTGAATTTTTGATAGATTGTCTGCATGATATTAAAGCTGGTGATATAAATTGGAATGTCAGAATCAATGTTTTGATGTATATATTGTCAACATATTTATAAAAGAGAATCTTATTAAACTTTCCAGACGGAAGTATGGTATTGGTATTATCTAAAGGACTGTATTAAAAATCTGTGACAGTTGATTTACAAACATGTTCTTTGAATAACTGTTGCTTTATCTGTATAAGTAGAAATTTAAAAATTTTCATCATTTATATAATTTGAAGGACATCTATGGAGCCAGTTAATTACTTGAAACTCTATTAATTTAGGTTCTGAGAGAAAATAGTTCTTCTACACTCCTGGAAATTGAAATAAGAACACCGTGAATTCATTATCCCAGGAAGGGGAAACTTTATTGACACATTCCTGGGGTCAGATACATCACATGATCACACTGACAGAACCACAGGCACATAGACACAGGCAACAGAGCATGCACAATGTCGGCACTAGTACAGTGTATATCCACCTTTCGCAGCAATGCAGGCTGCTATTCTCCCATGGAGACGATCGTAGAGATGCTGGATGTAGTCCTGTGGAACGGCTTGCCATGCCATTTCCATCTCAGTTGGACCAGCATTCGTGCTGGACGTGCAGACCACGTGAGACGACGCTTCATCCAGTCCCAAACATGCTCAATGGGGGACAGATCTGGAATCTTGATGGCCAGGGTAGTTGACTTACACCTTCTAGAGCACGTTGGGTGGCACGGAATACATGCGGACGTGCATTGTCCTGTTGGAACAGCAAGTTCCCTTGCCGGTCTAGGAATGGTAGAACGATGGGTTCGATGACGGTTTGGATGTACCGTGCACTATTCAGTGTCCCCTCGACGATCACCAGAGGTGTACGGCCAGTGTAGGAGATCGCTCCCCACACCATGATGCCGGGTGTTGGCCCTGTGTGCCTCGGTCGTATGCAGTCCTGATTGTGGCGCTCACCTGCACGGTGCCAAACACGCATACGACCATCATTGGCACCAAGGCAGAAGCGACTCTCATCGCTGAAGACGACACGTCTCCATTCGTCCCTCCATTCACGCCTGTCGCGACACCACTGGAGGCGGGCTGCACGATGTTGGGGCGTGAGCGGAAGACGGCCTAACGGTGTGCGGGACCGTAGCCCAGCTTCATGGAGATGGTTGCGAATGGTCCTCGCCGATACCCCAGGAGCAACAGTGTCCCTAATTTGCTGGGAAGTGGTGGTGCGGTCCCCTATGGCACTGCGTAGGATCCTACGGTCTTGGCGTGCATCCGTGCGTCGCTGCGGTCCGGTCCCAGGTCGATGGGCACGTGCACCTTCCGCCGACCACTGGTGACAGCATCGATGTACTGTGGAGACCTCACGCCCCACGTGTTGAGCAATTCGGCGGTACGTCCACCCGGCCTCTCGCATGCCCACTATACGCCCTCGCTCAAAGTCCGTCAACTGCACATTCGGTTCACGTCCATGCTGTCGCGGCATGCTACCCGTGTTAAAGACTGCGATGGAGCTCCGTATGCCACGGCAAACTGGCTGACACTGACGACGGCGGTGCACAAATGCTGCGCTGCTAGCGCCATTCGACGGCCAACACCGCGGTTCCTGGTGTGACGCTGTGCCGTGCGTGTGATCGTTGCTTGTACAGCCCTCTCGCAGTGTCCGGAGCAAGTATGATGGGTCTGACACACCGGTGTCAATGTGTTCTTTTTTCCATTTCCAGGAGTGTATATTGTAAACAGTATTGAGAAATCATCAACACAATGTATATTGTATCTTGATTTACACTAACAAGGGAACAGTGCTATTTTTGAAAATAGTCCATTCAAAAATTTGCCAAATGACCTATTCCTTTTTTCAGCGACAGTGTTGCCCAACTTTGAAAATAGACTCCTAGTTGATAGAGATGTTGGAATACCATTCAAATACTGTTTTTTTAAACAGCTCTAAAGGATTCACTCTGGGATTGACAACTACTGGATTTAACAAGAGGAGAGGTATTTCTGCTAACTCAAGGTTTCCTGCACAGGACCTCATTGATGTTCAATACTAGTGACTTGTGACGGGATCATATGTCTGACAAATCTGTTATTGTGTCCATTTCAGTCTGTGACTTTTATGATGATACCTTTGCTGTCAGAGCAGAAGCAAGAGTTTTAATCTATTTTAGAGCTCTCAATGATAAAAAAGGTTATTTTTGAACCTTAGGTCCAAAAACATTTATATTTAGCAAGTGAATACTTCTTCTCACTGTTCTTAAACCTCCTATGAAATTACTTCAGAATAATAGCTTCTCGGCTGGTGTTGGAACTAAATTGTGAAGGTTATACCAATACTGACTGGCAGAAACAATCTAATAATGGAATTGTCATCTTTGTATGCCATCAGTAAATGCTGATAATTTTCCTGTCAAACATTCCAATTATGGTAAGTTCTGTTATTTACTAATTCCACCTTCACAGCAGTCAGCAGATCTAGAAGTACGAATGGTACTGACTACTCTTTGCCGAAACTAAAACTCATTCAGTTATGTAGAAAATTGAGGTCCAATGTGCCCTCTCAAGAGAAGTTTTTTGTTTATAGAAAGACAGTTATTACTTACAACTAATTGTCAGTACAAGCATACTAAAAGTAGAATTAAGAAAGCTCAATACATCTGGGAAACGTATCAATTTTGTCAATGTATTAACAGTATAATATCACTGTGTAAATACATACTGTTGCCATTTCTATTCAGAAAGGACACAGGATAGGCATTTTCCACCAGTTGCTTTACTCTAAGATTGAGGGAGTTATATATATCACACTATGTGCAAGACAAGTGGACATATGAGGAGAAGGACATACAGAAAGTAAAGAGGAGGCTGTGAAGAACAAACTGTGGGTGGGTATTAACCTGGTAATGTGGAAGGCATGTGGACATGATAGAGGTGGGTGTGAGTCAGGCGGGTAATGGAAATTGAGGCCAAAAGAGTTGTGGGAGCAAAGGATGTTTTCATTTACACAGTTCAGAGGAAAAAAAAGGGGGGGGGGGGGGATTCAAATAGCATGTGGCACAGGGTGAAGAAGCAGCCAATGAAGCAGAGTATTTCACATTCAGCAGCATGTTCTATCACTTGATTGTCAGCTATACTCACAACCACAGTTTGGCAGCAGCCATTCATTTGAGTGGACAGCTGGTTGGTGGTTATGTCCACGTAAAATTCTGTGCAATAGTTAGAGTAGAGTTGGAATATATGGCTGTTTTGACAGGTGGCTCTGCCTCTGATACGGTAGGATTTGCTTGTGGTGGGGCTGGAATAAGTTGTACCTGGTGGGTGCACAGTTTCACTGGCGTCTTTCATAGTTATATGTGCCATATGGATACAAAAGGTTAAGGGAATGTGTGATATCATGTTGGACCATGATATTTCATTGATCTATGAGGTAAGAGAACACCACATTGCGAGATGTGTGCAAGGGAGTAATTTACATAATTGTCCATTAAAGATAATAAACTCAAGTTTATGATAGTAACAGTCACTATCCATTGATTCATTCTGAGCATTAAAGTTTTTATTTATTTCTGTACATTCATGTATCTCCAGAGAATAATGAAACATCCAACAAATATTTATAAGGGACAGCCGTATGAAAATCAGAAAGATGGCAAAAACTATGTAGTTGCAGCAAAATAGTAGAAAAAGAACTTTACCTAATTCTGAACAAAGTGTATACATATTATGTAGTTAGAGTAGACCATCACTTCAACATAAATAATTTAACAAAACAAGTGAGTTCTGCCTGCTTTGCACTTGGAAATATCTCTCTCTTTCTCTCTCTCTCTCTCTCTCTCTCTCTCTCTCTCTCTCTGTGCCTTCTTGTGAATAGGATTGGTGGCATACTTTGAAAACTTTTACTTCACACACTACCATGATATTAGCTTCTTGGAACTGTCGATATGGTTAAAGAACTTATTCAACAGGATAATGGAATAATTATGTGTAAAGTTTATAACTGTGTACCTTGCACAAGACTCTTGAGTAATCTTGAGATTCTGATACTGATACGCTAATAAATTTACTACATAATGGTATTTGTGGTAAATAATGAGACTGAATTTAGGATTAACTGTGCAATTCACAACCACAATACTAGAAGTCAAAATAGTTTCCATCGGGACTTTATACCACCACCTATGGGTCAGAATAAAGTTTTATGTTCTAGTGTAAGAGTGTATATAACAGTTCCCCAGGAGATTTAACACAGGAAATTCAAAATCAGCATATGTTCAAGGAAAAAAATAATAATAAAGAGGTGCCTTATTAAGCATTCTTTCTATAACTTATCAGAATATCTGGTCTTGGGGACGTAAACTCCAGTTAACATGAATGTTCATAATAAATCAGTCTTAACTTTTCTTGAATGTAATTAGCTGGTAGTGTTCTGTGTAAAGTTTGATAAATACTGAGTACTGTAACAGGGAGAGCAGTGGTTTATACAAAGTGAACTACAAGTAATTCCTGTAGTTATCAATATGAGTACATTAGCGGTTGTCATAGTTATTAGTATACTTTATAGAAGTAGTGTCTAATGGCTGATTTTGGCATGTAAGGTGTAACTAAGTTTAAACACATCCCTAAAGGCTTGTATTTTCATAGATAGAGGTGTTTGGTTTAGTTCTAAACCAAAATAATGTTATGGAGTCTATGAAATTTCTCCATATCATTGCAATATATTATGCTAAGGAACGATGCAATACAATACTAATTATGTAATGGGACACCCTAGGCAGGATGAAAAAGAAGACACTCTCAAAATAGTCGGAGGAAAGAAAAAGGGTTCTTAGTGAGAAGAGGAAGAATAATGGAGAAAGATGATGATGATGAGGATGTTTGGTTTGTGAGGTGCTCAGCTGCGTGGTCATCAGTGTCCGAACATGTACCAATATTTTACACAGTCCAATCTAGCCACTTTCATGAATGATGATGGTTTCATTCATTCATTGATTTATTTATTGGTCCATTTGATTCATTACATACTTAAACAGTACATTGAATATAGGACAAGTCAACATTGCGAAAGGAGCAAAACACACACACACACACACACACGCACACACACACACACAGCGAGAGAGAGAGAGAGAGAGTGAGTGAGAGGAAGAGAGAGAGAGAGAGAGAGAGAGAGAGAGAGAGAGAGAGAGAGAGCATGACAGAATTAATTACAGATAATCATAAATTACAAGTGACAAATATAGCAGTTTGAATTTTACCATTATTACATAATCATTGTTTACAAGGTTATTTTTTGTAATTTAAAAATTCTTTTACAGACTAAAAACATTTTTCCACTAGAAATGACTTAAGATTACGATTTTAAAAAAATTTATGTTACTGCGATTTTAAATCACTGGGTAGGCTGTTATATAGCTGAACTGTTATCTGTGATATACTTTTTTGGTAGAGTGCTGTTCTACACTGTGGCATTTTCATCTGGATGAAATGTGGTCTACATGTTTTCTTAGCTTGCAGATAGCCCTGATTGCTCTTTTCTGCATCCTAAAGATCTTTATGCTGGTGGCTGAATTTCCCCAGAAGATTAGCCCATTTCGAAGTAGTGCATGGAAGTATGCATAACACGCCTGAATAACTGTTGACTTGCTTGCACTTTTATTTAACACACGCAAAGCATAACAAGCTTTTGAAAGTTTTTTCTCAAGTTATTTTATATTACAGTCCCATTTTAAATTATATTGTACCCATATGCCTATAACCTTAGTGTCAGTAACTGAGTTCAGTAACATATTTTCAAGGTATGGTACTGTAACAAAGTTTTGCACATGTGGAGAAGAGTGGGAATTCATAAAGACAGTTTTTTCTTTATTTATTATTATTTTATTTTTTTTGAAACCAGCTAGTAATTTGGGACATTACAGTATCTATTGCTACATCCAATGAGATTTTGTCATCAGCTGTTATTAATATGCTGGTGTCATCAGCAAATAAGATTAGTTTTCCCAATATAATAAAGTCATTTATATCACCAATATAAAGGAGGAACAGTAGAGGTCCTAGGACAGAACCTTGTCATACTCCGTGCTTTATTGTTGATTTACTGGAGATGTGTTGTTGTGATAATATTTCCTTGTACTGAAATGTCATCATGCCTTAAAACCACCACTTGCTGCCTGTTTTCTAGGTAAGATCTTATCCACTGATTTGGGATTCCTCAGGCATCTTTTGGTTCTAATTTGTCAATGAGGAAGTCATGGTCAATTATGTCGAAAGCTTTTGAGAGGTCCAGAAAGATACCAGTAGCATCTTTTCTGTCATCCAGTGCTTTAAGAAGATGGTATGATGAGGACAACACAAACACCCAGTCCTTGTGCAGAGAAAATCCTCAGCCCAGTTGGGAATCAAACCCAGGACTGCGTGATTCAGAGAGAGTGACGCTAGCCACTAGACCACAAACTGTGGACAATAACAAAGGAGGAAGCATGGAAAATGGTGTGTGGTTCTTAGATGACCCAAAAGGAAAAACAAAACAAAAAAGGTGAATTATAATAATAATATGTGTTTGTAACTTAATATTGGACATCATGTTTGTACTTTTGCAACAATAATATCATGGCATATATAGCGTGGGCATTAATAAAATCAGCACACCGCAGAAACAGATTCCTGACTGAAAATGGAGGAAAGACATCCTATGAACATGTGTCCAGAAATGCATCACTGCCACAGTAGATGGTGCTTGATGAATGAAAGCTCCTCTGACCAAGTGCTGTGTGTTCCTTGTGTGTTGCAGACTGTATGATTTACACAGTGTACTGTCAGCAGTGAAATGGTCTGGTATTCTTGTGGGGAACAAGCAGAGATGGCGCTTCTGAATGGCCAAGCAGATAAAAATGGTTGAGAGGCAGCACAGTGCTATCAAAACAAGTTCCCTCACAGACACCAACCACACCACAGAACACTTCAAGCCCTTTTTGGGTGTTTGTGTGATCATGGGTACTATCAGTTAGGCAGACATCATGCAAGAGGCCCGCCAACACATTGTAAACCAAAGCATGTGTCCTGCATGACAACCGCTACTATCCTTGTCACCTGTAACAAGTTCAAGGATTATCAGTGGTGGGTTTCCCTCTATGGGAAAGATTTTGTCAGTAGTTTTTGCATGAGACCTTCACAATTGTGCGATTTCTGTCTTCAACAATCCATGATGCAATATTTGAACAAGTGCACTGCATACCATGGCAGCAACTTTGAATATCTGTTGTGATGTGGATGCGATGCAGCTCTGTACTGTGTTCCGGGATGATTGTTGTCATTGCATGCACATCTTCCAATGCTGGACACACATTCAGAGGACCTTCTTTCCTCTATTTCCAGTCAAGAATCTACCCCTGCAGTTTGTCAGTTTTATTAATGTTCACCTTGTATGTGACAAATACATACAACAAGTAGCACATTAGATACTATTATACAAACATTTACCACCACTAATGTACTACTTCAGTATACAAATGTAGTATTACTGATAAGGAAGTTCAGAAATTTTTGAGTGAGTTTAAACATCTTTTAAGTAGCAACTATCTCAACTTGCCCTTCAAAAGATTTCAACAGAGTTGATTCATATTATTTGGCAACCTGTTATAGAAGTGTCTTCTACCTGCAAGTGGACTGTGATCTGTAGCTGTTTCATTACTCAGTATCCTATGATATTCACTGGTGGTTCTTGTACTGTGATTATGAATGCCTCCGTTCATTACACTTCTATAATCATCCTTATTTACAAACATAATTATCTTTAGGGCATACAGTGAGTATACAATCAGTAAACAATATTTGATGAAGTATTCCCTACAGGATGGGTGTTAGTTTATATTATCAACTTTCTAAACTGATCTCTTGTGAGGCCTGAATATCTGATCAATTTAGACTGCAGGTGCCCTATCTCAAATTGCAAGTGTGAGACGGTTAATCCGTAGTATATTTGTTTAAGGACAGGAGAAGCTATTATATTTGTGAGATGCTCTAATCAGTAAATATTGCAACAAATCTTTTCACAGTTGTAGCTAATATGCTCTTTCCATATAAGCTGTCCATCAATGACAATATCCAAAAACCTATGTTCGTCAAATGTTTCAGTTGCAGACTGTGTTTCATTATGTAGCTCCACTCAACACTGATTATAGTTTAACAAGAACTTCATCACAGTACTCTTCACCTCATTCATCGTAAGTCTGCTCATGATTATATGTTATGTGATCAGTTCAGTGCTCAAGAATACTTCTCTTTGGGACTCCTCAGTTGAGATCACGGTATGCTTGTTTTACCATTAGGATCTTACTTCCATTCTTATGGCATAGTTATCACAATGTTTTCTATGTCAGAGATAAGACCTTAAGTATTTTAAAGCTACTTGTCTTATAGTCGAAGTTTGTAATTTGTCTAAAAGTACTATGCGATTCACAGAATAAAAGACCTTAAACAAATCTAGAAAGGTCCCAATCACTTTGTTTCCTTTCCCAACCTATGTAGTAGTTATGGAAAAAAGTTGGTATTGCTGGTATTGTGGCTTTTCAGAATCCATGCTCGAAGTTAATATGTTGTATTTACAGCAGAAAGATTCCATTTGGTCTAGAATCATTCTTTCAAGTAACTTACCAATTGCTGAATTCAATGAAATTTACCTGTAATGCCTGTAATTATTTACGTCCTGTACAGACCATTTTTGATACACTTGTCATATTGCAGTAATTTTTAGTCAAGTCAGGAATGGTCCCCTGGACAGTTGAAGTGCTTACGAAATGTGTTAGAGGTTTTATGAATTCATTCCTGCATTCCTTAAGTAGATTATATGTCATCCCAGCCTCTAGATGTTTTTATTTCAAATTTTGAGATTAATTTCATTACCTCACATTCAGTTTCATTCATTAAGAAAAATGAATTACTCATTTTAACTGAGTTTATTTGTAGTGTTGATTCATTAATTTCTGCTCTGCATGGCCTTCTAAAGTATTCCATGGAGGACTCACATACTGTCTTGCTGACTCACCAAAATTCAATTTTCTTTTTGTACACTATTATTGCAACCTGGATACTCTCTACTTCACATTCTGTGTGTACTATCTCCCATGTCGTTTCTCTAACATTACTGAATTCATTTATTATTAACAGTGTAATTGTGTACTTTTAGAATATTCAGGGATTCTCCATATATTTTTATGCTGTGTTTGCACTTTGTTAGGAAGTACTACAATTTCATATCTCTGAAAATCACATATAGGTTTCCTTATTTCATTATAATTTGTGGATTTATAGAGGAATTTTAAAATTCTTTGTGTAATCTGATTTCTTTAATTTCATTGCTACTGCACATACCAGATTAAAATAATGACTAAATAATTCTTAGGAATGATACCAATTTTCATTAATATAGCAGAGTTGTATACATGCTAGGAGTATCTCTGTGCAACCCCCTACTTAATTTTTTTATGGTCAATTTTTCTTCTCCATATAAGTAAGTCACTGGGCAGAACTATTTTGTGGTCTGCATTCATTTCTATGGATAGAGCTGAATGGTCTGAGAGACCCCTTTCCATTCGTTTCTTCCCTCTCTACCTTGAATTTACAAATAGTCTGAGAGGCAGTTTATACATTTCTTATATGTAATTCCTCCATATTCATTTTTGTAACAACATAGTCATTACAAGACTGTGAGCCAGGAGTTACTATGGTTGACAACAGATTTATATTGATAAGGTCATAGTGCTATAACAAGTCAGAATACCTGATCTATTGTGAAAAGGATAGACTGATACTCATCATAAAGATGACCTAGTCACATCAAAAAACTGAACATATTATAGCTTTCAGCCAAAGCCTTCTTCAGCAAAGAAAACACACACATATTCACACAAGCTAGCATAGTTCACACGCACATCATAACTATGATTGGCAGCTCTGAATGGATTCCTGCATTATGGCTGCACCTGTACCATCGAGGCATGAGAGCCACCTTACCGTGGCAAAGTTCATGACTGATTGAACCTACTGGTAATAAGTCTAGCAGCACGTGTCTGAATTACTTCAATGTCTTCCCTTAATCTGACCTGGTGGGGCTCCCAGCACTCAAGCAGTGCTTTAGAATGTGTCATATGAGTGTTCTATACATGGGTGCCTTTATAAATGAGCTACCCATTCCATGCTCCAGCAGAATCAAAATAACCTTCAAACCATTCACTCTGAGTCCAGGAAACTAGATGTATCCAAATGTTGTCAAAATGGGGCCTGGCTACCAGCAGTAGACTTACAAACAACTCAAGATATCAGCTGCATAGAAGTGCCCTTAAGAAGACAATCTGAACCCTCATCTTCACTGCCCAGGGTTAGCAAAAATTGTCTTCTGTTCTTACATATTAATATTCAGTCGTTAAGAAAGAAGTTGGAAGAATTGCAGTACTGGTTAGAAACTTCCAACTGTGGTATACTTAGTGTAAATGGGCACTGGCTATATTCATCATAAATTGACCACAATATTCCATTTGGTTACTCCTTAGCTAGTAGTTACTGCAGATCAACAATTGGACATGAGGGTGTTGGAATATATATTACGAATGGACTAAATCTACAATACTTTACTATTGACGTCACAGACCTGTGTATAGACACCATCTTTGAGGCTGCAGTTGTACATATACCTAAACATAATATTATTGTTGCATTTGTATATCGCGCACCATCTTCTAGTGAATATGAATTTATGGTAAATTAAAAAAAACTGTTAGTCTTACTAACTAAGCCTAAATATAAATACCAAAGAATCTTAATTTTTGGTGATATTAATATGGATATCAGGGTACAGAGTCATATCATACTGGAATTCTTGAATAGCCTAAGAGCTTTTGATTGCTATTGTCTAAATGATAAGCCTACAAGATATAATGGATGCTTAGACAATGTAATAACTAATATCCGTGAAAATAATGTTGAAATTGGAGTAGTCAATTTAGGCCTAGCTGACCATGATGGCCTATGGATTACAGTTCCAGCCAGCATCCCAGATGAACAACACAAAACTGTTAGACCTATGAATGAATGCAACATAAGAGAGTTTAGAACTACATTAAGGTCAGTTAACTGGAATGACATCTTATACAAAGATATGTGTGTGAATAACACAAGCAAATTATTTATAGAGGAAATTGCAAGAATATTTGATGAGTGTTGTCCCAGATTAGTAAAAAGACAGAATAATAACAAAACTCATAAACCACAGAGACTAAAAAATTGGTTTACACCATACCTCAACAGCATCAGGATTATGCTTCTTATGTTTAAGGACAGATCTCACAGCAGCAACAAGTACAAAGACTTGTACATTAGAATAAGAAAAATTTATAGATCTGAAATAAGTATGGCAAAACATAGGGTGAATGATAACTATATTCTTAAATCCAGAAACAGCTGTAAAGCTGCCTGGGAAGTAATTCAAAGTGAAATAAATAGACCAACAACTCAACTAGGTATACCCTTAGCCCCCGATATCTTAAACTCATACTTTGTTAACTTCAGTTTACAACAAGATTTGTCTTCCCTCAATGCCATGCTTGATGCTAAAACTCTTTTAGGTTCAAGTAAGTATGTACTCCATAAAGTCTGCTGGGCAACAGTAAGTAAAAATGATGTTAGCAAAGCAATAGGCAAACTAAGTAGTTCAAGAATAGAGGACTTCTGTGGTCTTTCAAACTTTGTCATAAAGAACATATCAAGTGATCTTCTGCCCCCTCTAACCACTCTCATTAACCGTATATCACAGCAAGGGATTTCTCCGACTGTTTGAAAATAGCGAACTATTCACAAATTTAAGAAAGGAGATAAATCAAATCCAAGTAACTATCGCCCTGTCTCATTAATCCCAATAATATCTAAAATAATCGAAGACGGTGTTCATCAACAAATGAATCACCATTTTGAGAGGAATAATTTGTTAAGTAACTCACAGTATGGATTCAGGTCTAAACTATCCACAGTTAAAGCAATTGAAAATATTGTTAGTGATATATATGATGGCTTTGAAAATAAATTAATCTCCTGTGCTACTCTCCTAGACCTGAGTAAAGCATTTGACACTGTATCTCATAGTACTTTGATCATGAAATTAAGACACTACGATATGGAAGAGGATGCCCTGAAATTATTAGAATCCTACTAAAGCAACAGAGTACAATTTGTTAGTGTAAATGGGCAGCTGTCAAACCCACAAACAATAAAAAGAGGTGTGCCACAGGGCTCCATACTTGGGCCCTTCCTGTTTGTAGTGTATGTTAATGACATGTCACAGTATTTACCCTGTAAAACAGTCCCTATGCAGACGATACAACTTTTTTCAATTCAGGACAGACTCTTGAACCTGTACGAGAAAAAAATAATATAACATTTGAAAATTCGTTTAATTGGTGTAGTGCAAACTCTCTATTCATAAATGAAACAAAAACTGAGGAAATATTCTTTAATTTGAAGGTATCAGACAAAGAAAATAAGTCCATGAAACTACTAGGAATGATGGTTGACCAGAAACTTAGCTGGGATAAACATATCACATATGTCTGTTATAAGCTTGCACGTGCTATGTTCCTACTTTATAAGCTTAGGAGTAATGTCAGCCAAAACTTACTGCTGCATTCATATTTTGCTTATATCCACCCCCATCTTTCATATGGTATTCTGCTCTGGCGAAATTCTCCCAATTCAATATCAATTTTCAGATGGCAAAGGAAAAGCTCTTCGATGTACAGTGGGTTTATCTCCTAGGGATACATGCAGGGAACATTTCAAAAAACTTAACATCATGACAGTTCCTTGTTTGTACATCTATTGTTGCTTACTACACTTGAAAGAAAACATAGCTCAATATCCCCTTAGGTCATCTGTCCACACCCACAATACAAGACGAAACCATACAATTGATCTGCCATACTCTAGACTGTCTAAGATAGATTATAGTTATAAATATGTAGGCCTAGAACTGTTTAATATGCTCCCTAAAATTGTACAAACAGTATCTAAAAGTAAATTTAAGACAACTTTGGGTCAATGGCTCAAAGGTAAAGCATTTTACTCAGTTGATGAATTTTTTAAAGATTGTAATATGGCAGATTTGCTGTTTTAACATAGAGAAAGGTACCTCTGCCTGTAGTAGGACCTAAATTTGTATCAATGGCTTAGGATAATGACATAGTGTTATCAACATGTATATGACAATGACATAGTGTCATCAACATGAATACTCCCTGCTTAATATAAATCTGCATAATGCTTTCCTTTTTATTGTAAAATGAATAATATATAAAATTCCAAATGTGTGCTATTGTGCTACACTAAATTTCGTATGATTTATATATACATTGTTATGAGACTATAACCATCTTTATACTGTAATTGAACTTATTGGCGAAGCTCATTGTATAAGAAAATACTGAACGGCTAATAAAGATTCTTATTCTTATTCTTGACCATTAGCCTCCCCTACAATTTGCCTTGTGTGCTTATCCCATTTCCTATCACTTTGCAGTGTTACTACTAGATATTTAATTGATATAACTGCATCAACCAGCACACAACTAAAATTCTATTCAGGATTGATTTTCCTACTCATTGACATTAACTAACATTTTCCCACATTTAGAGCAAGATGCCATCTATCGTATGAAATAGAAATTCTATACAAGTCATCCTGTTTCTTTTGCAGTTACTCCAAGATGACACTTTCTCAAACACTACAGTGTCATGAGCAAACAGTTGCAGAGTTATGCTCATCTTATCTGGCAGGTAGTTTATGTATATAGAGAACAAGATGGACTATCACAATTCCCTGGGGCACACTTGATGATACCCATGTCTCTACTGTGTTCTGTTACTTAAAAAATCTGAAAGACACTCACATATCTGAGAAACTATCCCATATGATTGGACCTTTGTTAAAAGTCTGGAGTGTGTTACTGTGCCAAAAGCATTCTGGAATGTGTGAGTTCAGAATTTGCATTTTGCCCTTCATCCGTAGTTCGCAGGATGTCATGCAAGAAAAGGGTAAGCTGAGTTTCACATGAGTGATGCTGTCTAAATCTGTGCTGATTTATGGCCAGAGACTTTTTTGTCTCAAGGAAATTAGCTATGTTCAGTCACTTGAGCCTTTACACTTGGTGAGAGGTTCACGATAAATGCAAGTTATGCTGAAAAGTAGGGTCTGTGAAATAAACCTGCGACTACATCCAGACTGGCAACTTTTTTTTTCTTCCACTTCTTTCAGTTGCTTCTCAACACCGGGGATACCTATTCTCATGTCCTCTATATAGGAGGACATTCCATGCATCTATATAATCTGGAAGAAAGATTGTTTACATGTTTTTATGCTTGCTCTTATTAGTCTAAATTTACCTTTGCACTCTCTAAATGAGTAATACATAGCTGAGTGAATATTATCAAAGATTCTGCCCTGAAAATTGGTTGTTAGAATTTCCTAAGCCAACATCTTTCTTTTGTTTGTCTGCCAGCTGAGATATTATTAGTATATCTCTTATACTGCCTTTTGATGAAAGCAAGCCTCATATATACTTCTTGTTTTGGCTCTGAGCACTATGGGACTTAACAACTGAGTTAATCAGTCCCCTAGACTACTTAAACCTAACTGACCTAAGGATATCACACACATCCATGACCTAGGCAGGATCCGAACCTGCAACCATAACGGTCGTGCGGTTTGAGACTGTAGTGCCTAGAAATGCTCAGCCACCCTGACTGGCACTTTTTGTTTTCTGCTAGTCATACTTTATATGAACCCTGCAGACCTGAGCTGTACCCTGTATATTATGTACAATCATCTCCAAACTGGCCAGGTTTGTCAATTGATTCAAGTTGCACGTGATCACTGCTTCAGTCATTTATTCACTCATAAAGTTGCTTGGATACTACGAAGTGTTAGAACGTTTAGAGATGTGGAATGAGACAAAGTATGCAATACCAAAAGACAAGCAGATCATAGAAACTTATTCTGTATGCAGTATTAATAATAAGCTGCCATTATGCTGCTTAACGCTATTTGTGGTTTAGACAGATAAATTTAAACTGTAAATTAGAGAGATATTCGCTTCTGTGACAAAAGCTACTGCTTGCTCAGTTATATTGACATTGTGTTTGAGAGGATTCCTTCAGTATGGCATGAGAGCTTTGACAAAAGCTTTATAAAATGAGGAAATTAAAACCAGAGAAGAGTTCCTCTTGAAATAACATATGCATACCTCAGATCAGAGGGGCTGCATTTGCAGTAAGTGGAAATGTGGCCACCCACTCAATCATATTGCTGAAACAACTGACAATTCAGAGGTAACTGTGAGACTATTGAGCAAAAGAAGCATTTTTGTGTATCAGAATGCACAGATGTATAAAATAACTAACAGTGAACTGTTGTACTCAGTGAAGCTAGTGTAGCAAATAGCAGGAAGCGAACCACCTACCACCGGTTATTCATTGCAGTACAAGATAACTGGATGGCACTGTACGTGCTCACAGGATATTCTACTACAATACAGGTTGTACGACCAACACAATATGAAACATGCATTAAACATTTATTAAAAGCATTGATACAAAATGAAATATTCAATTTTGAGTGTGACTAGGTGAGTGGCACTGGAGTCCTAATGCTAACTATTGTAACTTTTTAAAGGAACTGTGTAATCTCTAGCACTGTGTTTGGACAGCTGTCTCTGACATTGACTAAGATTAGTATTTGAATCTGAAGTTCACTAGGTGCTCAACATTTGATTGTCTTCACTCATTTATAAATAGTGGCTCGGGTTTATGATAGCAGCTTTTGATAGCTTCGATAGAGATGAAGTGCAACTGGGACTGTGGAACTGCAATAAGCACTGACTGCGGTGTGAGATGCATCTTCATTTATCTGTGATCTGTGATGTGCACTCTACTTTTGGTAAGAGGAAAGTAGTTCACACTCTCTGTGACAGCTAACGTAACTTGTGGTTTGTAAGATCTCTAATGTTGTTGTTGTTGTCTTCAGTCCTGAGACTGGTTTGATGCAGTTCTCCATTCTACTCTATCCTGTGCAAGCTTCTTCATCTCCCAGACCTACTGCAACCTACATCCTTCTGAATCTGCTTAGTGTATTCATCTCTTGGTGTCCCTCTACAATTTTTACCCTCCACGCTGCCCTCCAGTACCAAGTTGGTGATCCCTTGATGCCTCAGAACATGTCCTACCAACCGATCCCTTTTTATAGTCAAGTTGTACCACAAACTCCTCTTCTCCCCAATTCTGTTCAATACCTCCTCATTAGTTAAGTGATCTATCCACCTTATCTTCAGCATTCTTCTGTAGCACCACATTTCAAAAGCTTCTATTCTCTTCTTGTCCAAACTATTTATCGTTTATGTTTCACTTCCATACATGGCTACACTCCATACAAACACTTTCAGAAATGACTTCCTGACACTTAAATCTATACTTGATGTTAACAAATTTCTTTTCTTCAGAAACGCTTTCCTTGCCATTGCCAGTCTACATTTTATATCCTCTCTACTTCGACCATCATCAGTTATTTTGCTCCGCAAATAGCAAAACTCCTTTACTACTTTAAGTGTCACATTTCCTAATCTAATTCTCTCAGCATCACCCAATTTAATTTGACAACATTCCATTATCATCGTTTTGCTTTTGTTGATGTTCATCTTATATCCTCCTTTCAAGACACTGCCCATTCCATTCAACTGCTCTTCCAAGTCCTTTGCTGTCTCTGACAGAATTACAACATCATCGGCGAACCTCAAAGTTTTTATTTCTTCTCCATGGATTTTAATACCTACTCCGAATTCTTCTTTTGTTTCCTTTATTGCTTGCTCAATATACAGATTGAATAACATTGGTGAGAGGGTACAACCCTGTCTCACTCCCTTCCCAACCACTGCTTCCCTTTCATGCCCTTTGACTCTTCTAACTGCCATCTGGTTTCTGTACAAATTGTAAATAGCCTTACGCTCCCTGTATTCCATCCCTGCCACCTTCAGAATTTGCAAGAGAGTATTCCAGTTAACATTGTCAAAAGCTTTCTCTAAGTCTACAAATGCTAGAAATGTAGGTTTGCCTTTTCTTAATCTTTCTTCTAACATAAGTCATAACGTTAGTATTGCCTCACGTGTTCTAACATTTCTGCAGAATTCAAACTGATCTTCCCCAAGGTCCGTTTCTACCAGTTTTCCATTCATCTGTAAATAATTCGTGTTAGTATTTTGCAGCTGTGACTTATTAAACTGATAGTTCAGTAATTCTCACATATGTCAACACCTGCTTTCTTTGGGATTGGAGTTATTTTATTCTTCTTGAAGTCTGAGAGTATTTCGCCTGTTTCATACATCTTGCTCAGCAGATGGTAGAGTTTTGTCAGGACTGGTTCTCCCAAGGTCGTCAGTAGTTCCAATGGAATGTTGTCTACTCCCAGGGCCTTGTTTCGACTCAGGTCTTTCATTGCTCTGTCAAACTCTTCACGCAGTATCTTATCTCCCATTTCATCTTCATCTACGTCCTCTTCCATTTCCATAACATTGCCCTCAAGTGCATCACCCTTGTATAAACGCTCTATATACTCCTTCCACCTTTCTGCTTTCCCTTCTTTGCTTAGAACTGGGTTTCCATCTGATCTCCTGATATTCATACAAGTGGCTCTCTTTTCTCCAAAGGCCTCTTTAATTTTCCTGTAGGCAGTATCTATCTTACCCCTAGTGAGATAAGCCTCTACATCCTTACATTTGTCCTCTAGCCATCCCTGCTTAGCCATTTTGCACTTCCTTTCGATCTCATTTTTGAGACATTTGTATTCCTTTTTGCCTGCTTCATTTACTGCATTTTTATATTTTCTCCTTTCATCAATTAAATTCAATATCTCTTCTGTTACCCAAGGATTTCTATTAGCACTCGTCTTTTTACCTACTTGATCTTTTGCTGCCTTCACTACTTCGTCCCTCAGAGCTACCCATTCTTCTTCTACTGTATTTCTTTCCTCCATTCCTGTCAATTGTTTCCTTATGCTCTTCCTGAAACTCTCTACAACCTCTGGTTCTTTCAGTTTATTCAGGTCACATCTCCTTAAATTAGCACTTTTTTGTAGTTTCTTCAGTTTTAATCTACAGTTCATAACCAATAGATTGTGGTCAGAGCCCACATCTGCCCCTGGAAATGTCTTACAATTTAAAACCTGATTCCTATATCTCTGTCTTACCATTATGTAATCTATCTGATACCTTTTGGTATCTCCAGGATTCTTCCATGTATACAACCTTCTTTTATGATTCTTGAACAAAGTATTAGCTATGATTAAGTTATGCTCTGTGCAAAATTCTACCAGACGGCTTCCTCTTCCATTTCTTCCCCCCAAATCCATATTCACCTTCTATGTTTCCTTCTCTCCATTTTCCTACTGACGAATTCCAGTCACCCATGACTATTAAATTTTCGTCTCCCTTCACTACCTGAGTAATCTCTTTTATCTCATCATACATTTCCTCAATTTCTTCATCATCTGCAGAGCTAGTTGGCATATAAACTTGTACTACTGTGGTAGGCATGGGTTTTGTGTCTATATTGGCCACAATAATGCGTTCACTATGCTGTTTTTAGTAGCTTACCTGCATTCCTAGTTTCCTATTCATTACTAAACCTACTCCTGCATTACCCCTATTTGATTTTGTGTTTATAACCCTGTAGTCACCTGACCAGAAGTCTTGTTCCTCCTGCCACCAAACTTCACTAATTCCCACTATATCTAACTTTAACCTATCCATTTCCCTTTTTAAATTTTCTAACCTACCTGCCCGATTAAGTCATCTGACATTCCAGGCTCCAATCCGTAGAACGCCAGTTTTCTTTCTCCTGATAACGACGTCCTCTTGAGTAGTCCCTGCCTGGAGATCAGAATAGGGGACTATTTTACCTCCGGAATATTTTACCCAAGTGGATGCCATCATCATTTAATCATACAGTAAAGCTGCATGCCCCCAGGAAAAATTAGGGCTGTAGTTTCCCCTTGCTTTCAGCCGTTCGCAGTACCAGCACAGCAAGGCCGGTTTGGTTAATGTTACAAGGCCAGATCAGTCAATCATCCACACTGTTGCCCCTGAAACTACTGAAAAGGCTGCTGCCCCTCTTCAGGAACCACACGTTTGTGTGGCCTCTCAACAAATACCACTTCGTTGTGGTTGCACCTATGGTACGGCCATCTGAATCGCTGAGGCACGCAAGCCTCCCCACCAACGGCAAGGTCCATGGTTCATGGGGGGGGGGGTTATGACATTGCTGTGTACCAAGTCACTGCAGGAGCAGCAACACCCTAAACCATTTGAAATACCAACATCATGAATCCATTCATGTCAGCTATAGAAGTGGTCACAAAACTTAATCTACAGTGAGTGCAAATATTGTCTGCTGAGACCCTGATTCTGCTGGTTTTGGTCACTGTGAGCTTGAAACAAAATGGTTCACTAATTGTGACACTTAGAAGCAGCTCCAGTATTTCCCTGCTGCCAAAACTATCTTGAACTGCAAACTGATAATGAGTCTAAATAAAGAAGATTGCGTGTGTGCTCTCAACTTCATGGGTTTTGAATCCCTAACGTAACGTAACGTGACTGACAATGTCAAGAAACTTGATTTATGGTATGTATGGATAAAACAGGTTTTACTGGGATAAGGATAACATCCACTATTTTGCATGCTTTTCCACAGATCTCATTGTTGCAACAACACAGTATGGAAGGAAAGCTTGTTGTTTGAGGTTGCATGGGGTTTTGGAGAATCTGTTGAAGATTCATCTATGACAGACATGAAGAAATTCTCTCAGGCTTTAGAAGCATATATGCTGCCAACCTTTCAAGCATCCGGCAGAAGGAACGCAATATACTCCATATAAGCACAGTAGCTGATGCATTCACTGTCAAAACAATGAACAGACACACTGGTGTATCAGGATTGGAATGGCCTGTAATAGTCCCCAGACATAAATCCAGCTGTCTCTCTTTGGTCATTAATGGTGTGAGACTGGGACTTGCTCCAAGAGTGTACTTCAGAACTTTGCAACTGTGTATTTGCCATGTGAGAAACATTAAGTGACATCATCTTATTGTTTCCTCTGTCCTCTGAGGACTCGTTAAATAGCTGAACAATGAAGAAAAATGGACATCAATGTAAATAGAAAGAAAGTATATTTTGTTTTAAGTTTCGTCATTTGTATTTTTTTTTTTTGTTCTACAAATGGTACAGTGATTCTCCTATCCTTTGAGCCACAACAACTCAGACAATGAGAATTCATACTCCTTGTATAAATATGGAAAAAAATGTGCCTTATTTTTAGTTTCTAGTTTAGATTCCTCAAAAGTTTTACTGTTATTTTATAACGACTCATCACTAAATTCTTTTTTTGCTTGTAGTTTTTATAATTGTGTTTTATTATATCTTTCAACAATGAAAGATTGTTCACTGGATACTGGTTGCTAATTTTAAGTTGTCATTATACATTTCATTTTGATATAACCAATAAAAAAATTGGAAATTTTCTGGATGTTGCACACATAGTAATAGCTTATGAGGTATGTAAAACAGATATTTGTTTTCCAGAGAAAAATATAGCAGTAAATCACTTTTAAGAATTATTTATTGTAGGAATCTCATCTGTGATTTGAGCTTGTGTGTATATTGTCCTCTCACCTTCAGTATCTACTAACAATTTAAAAAGTAGTTGAACAACACTTTTGACTCTCTATTTGACATTATTTTTATCCACCATGCGCCATGCAATGCTGACAGATGTGATTATTTTTTTACTGTCTGTCATGGTTCACAATATTTACATGAATTCTTTACAGAAGAATGGAGAAACTGTTGGAAGTCGACCTCAGGAAAGATCAGTTTGGGTTCTGGAAAAATATTAGAACATGCCAGGCAATGCTGGTGCTACAACTTATCTATCTGGTTAAGCAAAGGTAAACATACGTTTATAGTAAATGTGGATTTAGAGGAAACTTTTGACAATGTTGACATGAATACACTCTTTGAAATTCTGATGGTAGCAGGGATAAATCACACGTAGCAAAAGGCTATTTACAGTTTGTACAGAAACTAGATGGTAACAATAAGAGTTGAAGGGCATGAAAGGGAGGCTGTGGTTTAGAGGGGGGTGAGACAGGGTTTTAACTTTGGAAAAGAAACAAAAGTTCCTGAGAAGGAATAAAAGCTCTGAGGTTTCCTAGTGAGTGAAAGTTCATGAGAAGAAATAAAAGCTCTGAGGTTTGCCAGTGAGTGTCACCATAATTTTCACAGACAGCAAAGGACCTGGGAAAACAGATGAATGAAATAAACTGTGTCTTTAAATGAGGTTGCCAATGGCCTTGCTGTAGTTTTAACACCAGTTCCCGTCAGATCACAGACGTTAAGTAATGTCGGACTGGGCTAGCACTTGGATGGGTGACCAGTTTTAAATGAGGTTATAATATAAGCATCAACAAAAGTGAAATAAGGATAATGGAATATAGTTGAATTAAATCAGGTGATGCTGAGGGAATTAGATTTGGGAATAAGATACTTAAAGTAGTAGATGAGTTTTGGTATTTGGGCATCCGAGTAAATGGTGATGGTTGAAGTAGAGAGGATATAAAATGTAGACTGCAATGGGAAGTGAAGCATTCCTGAAGAAGAGAAATTTGTTAACATTGAATATAGACTTAAGTGTTACAAAGTCTTTTCTGAAGGTATTTGTCTAGAATGTAGCCATGTGTGGAAGTGACACACGCATGATAAACAGTTTAGGCAAGAAAAGAATAGAAGCTTTTGAAATGTGGTGCTACAGAAGAATGTTGAAGATCTGATGGGTAGATCACATAGCTAATGAGGTGGTACTGAACAAAAATGTGCAGAAAAGAAATTCGTGGCACAAGTTGACTAAAAGATGGAAATATGGGATCAGTTGATAGGACACATTCTGAGACATCAAGGGGTTAACCAGTTTGCTATTGGAGGGAAATGTTTGGGGCAGAAAATTATAGAGGGAGATAAGAGATGAATACAGTGAGCAGATTCAGAAGTATGTGGACTGAAGACCACAACAGTGTAACAGTAATGGAAATTTCTGGCTGGAACGATGCATAAAATAAGAGATTGGCAACCACTCACCTATAGCAGACTGATGTGTGGTGCACATACAAACACACACACACACACACACACACACACACACACACACACACACACACATAATGGTTAACAGTACTCACAATCTTTTCAGCCAGTAAGCTCTTCATCTAGTAAGAAGTGTACACACACACACACACACACACACACACACACACACACACACACACACAAAGTGTACTAGCAGTGATACAGATTCGTAATTTGCTTAATCTTGCTAAAGAAGATCAGTTTAAGCTGTGGAAAAAAATGTTTTAAGTATAGGACTCTTATCAATAAAGTTGCAGTAGATACATTTGAAAATTACCATCATGAAAATAAAAAGACACTAATGTATAGTACTATATACTATGATACATAGTGTGATAAGAGCTATTTAGTAGATGCATATTGTCAACATTGTTCTTTGTTTACTACAGAAACAATAATTGTTGGCTTACAGGATTGTGTAAAATTTCAAAAGATCTAGTAGAACTTATAATAAAATGTTTTTAATAGTAGCATGGCCACTTATATGTGTTATACAAAGAAATGCCCAATGGAAATGACAGAATTAGAGACACCCTTATGTTAGCTGTCCATTAATTCAGTCATTATGTTACACTGAGCTCATCAAGAAAGACAACCTTCAGTAATGTGAAACAAGCCATGGTATACACTAACAGAAGTTAATCAAAACATAGAAACAGAGCCTGTACAATGCATTGAGTGATTGATTTTTATTTGATCCCTTTTGATTACATTTTGTAAAAAGTGTGTACTTGTAATATAGGATAAGTGAACTTAAACCTATTTGCTTACAGTATTTATCCTATTTAGTACAATTTAATACGTAAAAGTGACAATACTTATAATAATGTTGCATACATTTTTCACACAGTTTTTAGGTCCTGGAAATTATTTTCATGCTACATTATACTAATATTTAAATTATTCTCTCAGGATTCATGTTCTCATGTTATTTACATATCATAATATGTTCACTTAGTTACAGTACCTCTATAACAGTAGTAGTAGCATTTTTCATTCATTGATACATATACTCTTCTACACTATAAAATTCTTTTTCCATTAAATAATCCTTTAAAAGTTTTTGGAATCTCTTTTTGCTCACTTTGTCCTGCAAAATATTTGGAAGGCACTTTAAGAGTATGACCCCCAAGTATCAAGAAGTTTTTTCAGTAACTCTCAGTTAGTGTTGTATACAACTCAGCTGGCCTTTATTTCTTGTTTCACATGTATAAATGTCTGTGTTTCTTTTTAGTACTGCATTTCCTTTTATTAATGATGTTATTGTTTTCTAAATGTATAGAGATGGAAATGTCAGTATAATTAGACTATGGAAAACAATTCTGCATGAGTCTTTCTCTCTCTCTCTCTCTCTTTTTCCTTTTTTTTGCAGTGTAAATATTCTTTTTGTATTTTTGCTGCTGGTATTTCCCCAAAGTCCATTCTGTTGGTATGGCTCTAAGAGAGTATGGTACACTGTACATAGAAGCTCCTTGTTGGCATAATGTGCATAACAAATATTGCAGTGCTTAATTTACAGCAAATGTTATCTATATGTTGACTGCACTGGAGCTTATTGTCAGCTGTAATCCCGGAAAAATTTAAGAGTCGTAACTTCTTCCAGTGTTGTTTCATCTATGAATATATCTACATGTTCTTCCTTTTCTCTGTTTGTGAACACCATGAACTTTGTCTTTTTTAGATTTAAAATTAGGTCATTTTCTATAAGCCACTGTGCTGTGTTATTTATTGACATAAATGCCTTCCTTTCCAGTGTTACTTAATATTTCTTATTTCAGGTATGCATCCAGTTTCTGTTTCCACATACTGCTTTCTGTTGCTGATGTATGATATTATCCACTTTGCTGCATATCCACAAATACCATAGCTTTCAAGTTTTTCAATAAGTGTAGTATGGGTGATTGTGTCAAATGCTTTAGGCAAATCCAGAAACTTAGTGGACAGAGAGTTTCTTTTGTCTCATGCATCTATAATGGATTAGCAATAAGCTATCAGTTTAGTGCCTATTAATGTATGTGTGTGCCCCAGCTACATGTAAGCTGGTAAATTAGTGGGAAAGCTGCTGGTTTGGGAAAAAACTTGTTGCCTCCTCAGTTATATTAAAAAGCTGCTGTTTATTTTCTGTCAGTTGCTCAATATTTTCTTCACTACACTGGTGTTGGTCGAAGAAAATAGAACCAAAATCTGCAATGACATATTCCTGTTTACAATACACTGCTCTTGCCATACAGTTCTACAAAGAACACTTCAACCTGTGAGAAGCTGAAGTATGTGGCAGAAACCCATGACTGCATGGGCATCCACAGAAATTTATGTGACAGGAGGCAAGATTCTAAAATTATCATTTTTGATATTCTACTTGAGCATTTTCTGTTGGTTATTAACAAAAATAAAAAGATGCTTATTCAACTTACATCACATATAGCACTGTCTGCTTACATAACACATCTCACCATATTAGTGGATTTATTGTGTTATATTCATGGTTTTTGATTTTTAAAGTTGACAGCCACCAAATCAACAATTCAATAAAACATGTTCCAGTTCTGAGAAACTGTTGAAAACATTTGCCAATATCCTGTTTAAATTGATTATTAGCATTCTCATATTAAACCAAGATAAGGCTTTTCCCCCCATGAACTCCTATCCCTTCTCCACTTTGGCACATTACTGAGCAGTCATACCAACTAGGCTGCTGAACTTGTAGTCCATGACTGCATGTTGTGTTGTGTTGTAACCCATGGAATTTGGGAATATCCCATTTCTTGAAGCAGAAATCTTTTAGACCTTTATTTCTGAAATCGTTTTCCCTCTCTTCTAGCACAGAAAAAGGTGTTTTCTCTCTTTGATAGATGATTTGCAGATGAACACAGCTACAGTATAACAAGAACATGTTCCTCTAAGTCTACTACAATCACTCTGCAATTGTAAAACTGGATGTACTCTGTGGGGACTACACCAAGTGTCAACTCAGTTTGTGTGGACAGGAATATCAGCAAGTGATGGTCTTTGACCGTGCAGACAAATAGTAGACCACTTATGTAAAGTTAAAGTGGAAGGGGCAGAAATGAAGGAAAGGGAAGGATTAGTAATATCAGCTGCATTGTGACTTTATGCGGAGACAACTACATTAGCCACTGCACCACCCGGATGCAGTGTTCATTGTAAATGCACAGCCAATCCCAGCATATCTTGTGACTGACCCACAGTCCCACCTAGCACCAACTACCCGTAGTCCCCAACCATACCCTCCACGCTTGACAATTTTCATTGCCCGTCGAGTTGAATCAACTATATGAATCTGCAGTTATGATACATAGGCAAGAGTGTGGTTTGGCCAGGGAGTGCGCCGATATAGTCAGTACATTTGCTAAAACACTGTGTCTGCATGGTGCAATGCTAAGCAGGAGATCCCGGGTTCGAGTCCTGGTTCAGCAGGTATTTCCACTTGTTGCTGCTGATTCCACATAAAGTCCTGATGCATCTTATACCATATGTTCTGTCAGAACTTTTCTTACGTATTTACATCAGGAATATCACATGACTAAATGTGTGTCTCACATCAAAGTTTTGTGAAGCAAGTGTGGTAGTGCGTTCCAGAGAATGTCAGTATACAAATAAGGAATTTGACTGATGTGTCCCACACACATCCTAATCCCAGAAATTGCAGTGGATCATTCAGTGACAAGAGGTGTTGACTGGTGGCCTGCTGAGCCAAAGAGTGCTTGCTAGGCACAGTTCAGCATGCAACACATTTGTGCACGAGGTATTCTGTGCAGGTGTTTCAAAGCCAGCTGGTACTTCTGTTCTTTCTCTTACCAATTTTTATCTTTTCTTGGATGTAAATACATCTGTTGTGATACGGTTTTACAGTGAAAAAACTGGTGGAAATGCCTGTAATATACAATTTTCAGACACAGGTGGAAAACTTCTTAAACCAGAAGTATGTGGTATGACCTTTATCAGTTCTAATCAAATAATTGTTGTAGTTTTTCTCTATTTATTGGTCAGACATTTGCACAATGAAAGGAAGGTATGATCATTGTATGTGGGGAAAAAACAGCTGTAATTAAATACAGCTTCCTTTGGTTTTTCCTTTTATCTTTTAAAATTTCGTAGATATTTTCTGATGCGTATGTGCATTTTTTCTTTGACAGGCAGCTCTTTGGTATTTAATGGAAAGAATTCAGAAGATTTCAATAAGATAAGTTGTATGTTCAGCATTTACGTGTCTTAGCAGTCTCACAGTACTCTAGAGCAGAAGCAACCATTAGTGCCACAGTGGAAACACTCTATATTCAGTTTTTTTTCTTTGATCATTCTGATACCCTTTGACAACATTCGCATTGTGCTCTTGTTCCAATGTGTAAAGAAATTTCAGCTACTTATTTTAATGTTCGTCTCCCTACAAAATTATGTTAATTTTTTCTCAGACTTGATTTAGGACTTCTGCCAATCTAGTAATAGCACTATCCACACTACCATTACACACGGGGAATGTAATTATTTTCTTGTTGATGTGAGGCTGTTTTAATAGCTGATATTTTAAAGGTTTTCCTTCACTAACTAAGCTAGGATCGTGTCTCGATTTAAACTGCATACCTTTTTTAACATAAATGCACAGTTCTTTGCCCTTTGAAGCAATCCTACAGTAAGTGTCTGTTCCTTCAGGCAGTGATAATTTTAGATCCTCTTTGTCATAAACTACAGCTCAGTTCAAGGGTTGGAGCTCAATTTCAAATTGCAATATTTTGTTTTTTACATATTTCATTGTATTGTGCAATATTGTGACATCTGTGAAATGCCCATTATTAATTGTACCAATGGTTTCTTTCCCTCTGTTACACTTAGTAGGTGAACTTTTTGCTGTGTCATATTCTGTCCTGCGAGTTCCTGCTCCCAAAGTTTTCTTCAGGTTGAGGAGCATGCTGCCTGGCTTTATCCTAAGACAAAGGCAACTTCTCCTATCTCTAACAGTAGTTAGTTGATCACGCACGATCTGATGCTGACTTTCTGTAATTATCAGTAGTAATCTTCCCTTCCATTCCTGTTTAAGTGTGGAACCCCACCTATTGATGGTTCTAACTGGTAACAGATCAGCACGTGCCAGATCAATGACTGTCGGTGCCATTTTAAAGCTCGCATTGATCTGTATCATAGCTTCATCGTGGCCAGAACAGCTCGACAAAGTGCACATTGGTAGACATTGCTCAGACATGAGATCCTTCAGCTGCACATTCTGTGGGTTTGAGCAGCTATAAGAATGTCACTTAATTATTTCCCAAGGGGTTCCCATCCAGTAGTTTTTCTAAGGTGCTTCATAAATATACTATATTTTATCAAACTGTATGGAGTGCCCTACAATATGTTCCTCTCCCAGAATTTATGTACAGCATTTGTTGTCAGCAACTGGAGACGAGACTGCTGTATTGTACTTTTTGGACCATGTTACAGATTTTGTGACACAGACTTCCCCATTAATGACATGCTGGAAGGAGCTACTGCTGGACTGCGCAGTCAGGTGCAGCTGGACGATGTAAGTAGGAGGCGGGACTTCAGATAATAATTTTTTGATTTTGTAGTAGTTGTCAGTGTCAGAACATTAAAACCTTTTTAATAGTGTGCAGTTACTCATTTGTGCATACAACAAAATATCCATCACGATTAATTGGTATTAGCATCTGTTGCACTTTTGTTTCCATTTTATGTAAGTTTATACACCTGGACAATGTGTGCTGCATAACAGCACATTAATACATATCGCGTATCTTGGGGCTGACCGGAACACTGGAGCATTGTACTGAGCACAAGTGCCATGTAAAACAAAGAGAGCTTGACAAGTCGGCCATAGGGGTGCATTGCTTAGAAAACGGACATAGCACACTGGACTCACATTCGGGAGGACGACGGTTCAATCTCATCTCCGGCTATCCTGATTTAGGTTTTCCGTGATTTTCCTAAATCGTTCCAGACAAATGGCGGGATGGTTACTTTGAAAGGGCATGGCCGATTTCCTTCCCAATACTTCCCCAACCCGAGCTTGTGCTCCGTCTCTAATGACCTCGTTGTCGACATGACATTAAAGACTAACCACCACCACCAGAAAACAGACATAAAATACTGTTCGAAAATACAAAAGTGTTGGCCCATGCATCTATATATTGGGACTCCGTTAGAAAGGAAGTGGTCGAGATTCGTGTAAACAACATTTTCAACAGAGACCAGGGGTATACACTCAGCAGGGCCTGGGGCGGGCGTTGGACATCGAAAGAAAGCAAAGACATGCACGACGAGGGAGCGGCACCTGGCGTCACCAGTGCATCTACGGGCAATAGCTACGCTAGATGCCCGGTCAACTTATGCGCGTGCCACAATGGGTCTATCTGATTGCTGCTGATTATTTCCTCATGCCTACATAAGCGGCTAACCATAGCAGCCATGGCGTCCCTCCAAAACCCAGGTGATCATTGTAGGCAAAACCACTCCTTCCTTCTGCCTCCCTGATTTCTATCTCACCGTCTATGGCCGTCCTATCGCCCTCACCCCCACCCTTAAGTACCTTGCCGTCACCCTCGACCGTCGACTCTCCTGGACCCCCCATCTCCGGACAATCCAAGCCAAGGCACATTCCCGACTCCGTCTCCTCAAGCTCCTTTCTGGCCGTACGTGGGGTCTGGACCTCTCCGCCATCCTCCACACCTATAAATCCCTGATCCACCCTTTCCTTTGTTACGCCCATCCGGCCTGGATCTCCGCCCTCCTTACCTTTTATTAATCCCTCCAAATCCTTGAACGCCATGCTCTCCGCCTCGCCTATCGCATCCGTCTCCCCTCCCCCACGCGGATCCTGTACGATCTCATACCATTCCCCCACCTCCTCCTTTTCCTTGAGAGGATACGGATCCTGTGCACCTCCCGCAAACTCGATCCTCCTCACCCACTTGTCTCGCCCATCCTCTCGCGCCCCCGCCCGCTGCCGCGCCTGTATTCCTACGTCCCACCCGGTCTCCATCTCTCCACCCTCCTTACCCTCTCCCAAGGTGGCTTCCGCCAGCTCCCCCCTCCCTGATGATGCCCTCCTCCCATCCATATACCCCTCCTACCAACTTTGATCCTCCCTCCCTCTTCCTCTGTCTGTTCCTTCGGGCACCCTCCCTCCCTCCTCTCTTTCTCCCCACCCCTCCCCCTGGCTTCCCCTCCCCTGTCCCTCTACCCCTCCTCCCATCTCCTCAGCCATTGGCATCTTTGTTCTCCCCTCCCCACCCTCTCCCCACCTCACCTTTCTTCCCCTCTTGACAGGTCCCCGGACTCGCACACGCTACGTGGACTTTCGCACGCCAGAGATCATCGCCATCTGTGTCTCGTGTGTGTGACGTCGTTTTGTGGTTTTAGTGTCTGCCGTCACGCTTCTACGTTCACTTATGCCGTCGGATTCATGTGTTCTGTGCGCCATATCAACGTGTTTTCAGTGTCGTTATCGTCGAGTGTGAACGGCTCCGTGTTTTTTGTGTATCTGTGACCACTATTTTTTAGCCCGTCACTATGTTCATTCTGTTTCTCCAATCTGTGTTCTGTCATTGTCAACACTATGGCTGAAGAGCGGCGTAGCATGCCGCTGACAGCCTACCTGATTGTATAGGTATTAACATAACAATAAAGGGAAAAAAAGCAGCCATGGCAGTCAGTGAACTCATGACGACGATGGCGGAGATGGTTATCGAAACCGTGAGGATTTTATTCGAATTGACGCGACATGAAAACCAAGAGCGTTTTATTCAATCTTACTTTTCTAGTTAAACCTCCATCTTCAAATGCGTTGTCCACGTTCCCCTTTATCTCCTTTGCTGACTTAGCCTTTTCTATATGAACATAATTTGCTGGATCAATCAAAAGGCTGAATTTTAAGTTGGCCTTTCGATCCTTAGCAGAAAAACTTGATTATGTAGGTTTCAATGTACCATTTACGACGTCCCATAGCTCATCCAAATACGAATTCCAGCTTGCATAATTCTTGCGACCTGAGTCACTTTTATTCACATTATAAACAAGGCAGCTTCATTTGAACCTATGAGAACTTTTGCGCAAATACATGTCGGTGTGAAATTCATTATTTCACTTTAATTCAGTGCTGGGTCTGTAATCTGTTGGATTCTTTGCTTAACTCAGCGAAATCACGTGGAAAAAATGTTTAGGGACAAAATAAAACTCATTTTTTACTGACAAATGAAAAGATTTTAAGCACTGGCTATGCACAAGATCTCGTTGCCAACCAATAAACATACCATATCATTCAACAGAGGTCAAATGCACTCGGCTATATAGAATACACACTGCAAGCATACTTTATTCACATAGCTCGAACAATTCGTCGTAAATAATCCATCACTACTTGAAAAGAATATTCATGCTGACACGTAGAACAATAGAGGAAAAAGTGATCTTTATTACCCACTATTAAAGCTATCAGTGGCTCAGAAAGTAGTTCAATAAGCAGCAACAAACATTTTGATTATTTGCCGAATAATACTGACGGATAGCAGAGAAAGTTTTGAACCTGACCTAAAATCATTATACTCGACAAATCATTCTATTCCATTGACGAATTATTATTTAAAAACTTGAACCTTGTAGAAAGATAATAGTTTTTAAGTGTAGCTGCACGAGTAGCACTAAAAAATTGTGTGTTTCTGAATGTGAGCAACTGACTCGTTCCAAAGTATTTCGATAAAAGAATCGTTTAAATGATCTACTTAATATGTAACGCTAGAGAGATGCAAGTCAAACTCTAAACGAGAAAGACGTTGGAGCCCATGGAGAGATTCACTGTTGAAAATCTGAGGGGATGGCAGTATATTAAAAAAGCACTCCATTACTCCCTCTCAGAAGCGTCTAGAACATGACGACGACGACAAAACCAGGTAAGTTGGAGTTCATACAGTTGACAGACAGCTGCTCTTCCCAGACACCGTTACGAAAGAGAAATGGAGGAGACGACTGTGCTCCATACCAGAAGTACCCTCCGCCATACCATAAGGTGGCTTGTGCCGTAGATCTACCACTACGTATAGCACACAGCAGCGGGAGACGTGTTTACCTGCCAGTCACCAAAACTGAAGCAAAAATGCCGATAAGAGATACCGGAACATCTCGTGGGCTGGTCTACTGAATATCTTGAAATAGACTCCATCCAATGTATCTTACAAGGAATAAGAGGCAAAGCAGTGACGTATGTGACCATCGACAGTTATGATTGTTAAATAATGAGAAAGAAGGAGAACGGTGCACGTTGAAAAATAAAAAAAAAAAAGTATACGTGATATAGTTAAAATGAATCGGATCACTGGAATTAACTATCAGAATTGCTGCAGTTCGGTAAACTGTGTTAATACGGGTAATCGACTTCGCTTTCAGCAGCGAGACAGAGTTAAAATTGTTTCTAGTTGAACAGCAATCATACTAAACGCCGTAGAACATTCTAACTGTATTGCGAAGGTAGTACTGTTCAAGATTTCGGTTCAATTTGAATAGCCTGGTAACTCTCAAATACAAATGTCACAATTTTGTATGGTAGCAAATAATTACGATGATTTAAGTCGGTATTATGTATTCTGTTTCCACTTTCGTCCGCTTGTGTCTGTACTTCACTTCTGAAATTCGTGTCTTTGGTACCGACGTGTTCTTGAACAAGTCACGGCTGCCGTCTTTCTGTATGCTAAACACTAATTCCTTTGTTCTTCCGTTTAATAGTCATTTAAGGTATTGAAGAAAGCTAACTGCAGCAATTCCATAGTACACTCGCGACGCCTATATTTTTTTATGCTGTTTAATCAGTTACGATATTTATAGAAGTAATGACGGAAAGATTATCTTATGTTAACTTCGATTATATTTGTTGACAAATAGGACTAAGAACAACTTTTTGTTGCCTCAGCGTGCCATAACAATGGGGCGACTCTCTTACTCATTGGTTCCGTTGCTAGGTTTCTGCACTTACGTCGCGTCCTTTCAACTGTTTCGTGACGAGGTGTTGGAAGCGACATTGCTAGCGAGGTGTGCCGATTAGCGAAGCAGAACGAACTATGGTGGGTGTCTTGCGAGCGGTTGAGCCGAGTAGGCGCCTTGGGCTGGAGGGCGGAGCTGATGCTGAGATCATTAACACGATGAGACTGCAGCAGCTGCGGCTGGAGGCTGCGAACAGCCAGTGCAGGCGTGTAGACGCACTGCTGGAGAAGCTGGACGCAGCTACAGAGACGCTGATGCGCTGTTGTGGAGCGGACTGCTCCGGAATGCGTCCCGAGCTGGATCAGGATAAGCAGCTGGAGAAAGAGCAGTGTCAGCTCCTGCAGAGGCGAGGCCAGGGTGATTACTCTGAGGTGGTGGGCGAGATGTACGAGCAGATGGAGGAGGAGCTGTATCAGAAACTCCTGATCAAGCTGGAAAAGGAGGAGAAAGAGGAGAAACAGCTCGAGGACGAGCCGCAGCAGCCTCTGCAGACAGAGCAGCAGCAGCAGGCGGCAGAGGAACCTGGCCAGCAGCAGCAGGAGCAGAAGGAGGGGCAGCGACGACAGCTGCAGGCCGAGTCTGGTCTCCAGCTGGACAGATGGTCAGAGCTGGAGCTGGAGCTGGAGAGAGATCTGGAGCTGTGGTGGGATACCGAACGGCCTGCGACCGAGTCGCGGTGGCGCATTGGCGCGGTCTGCCTGTGTGGCGTTTCTCTGCTAGTCTGCGGGCTCCTTCCGTGTCTGTGGTCCGCTGTTGGGGATCTGCAGCTGATTCACCATAGCCCACCGCCGATCTGAGAAAGTGTGCCGACAGTTTGTCTTTGTGTACGAGTCTGGCGTTATTGTGATTTTGACAGATATTGGCTGGAGTACTCCTCCTGTTATAGGAGTCTGAGAAACTCGCCACCCAAATCGACAGTGCTCTGCCGTCACAAAATACAGTGCTCTTCTCAGTTCTTGTTTATCAAGTAAGAAAGTCATTTGGACAGAACATGGCTGCAGTACTCCTCCTGTTATAGGAGTCTGAGAAACTCGCCACCCAAATCGACAGTGCTGTGCCGTCTTACAAAATACAGTGCTCTTCTCAGTTCTTGTTTAGCAAGTAAGAAAGTCATTTGGACAGAACATGGCTGCAGTACTCCTCCTGTTACAGGAGTCTGAGAAACTCGCCACCCAAATCGACAGTGCTCTGCCGTGTTACAGAATACAGTGCTAATTTCAGTACTTGTTTATCAAGCTATAAAGTCATTTGGACAGAATATGGCTGCAGTACTCCTCCAGCTTCTGGAGTCTGAGTTGTCTGCCCGCAAAATTTTCAAATGTCTGAGGCTCTATGCTCGCATAACCCACAGCGTATTTCACTGATTGTGGTATACCACATTACTTGTGCAAAATGTAATTTACTGATTTGGGAAGAATACCACTGCTGTTCTACTACAGTTTCTCGAGCCAAGGGATGAGTGCAAAGAAACCTACCCTGCATGACATGCTTACAATATACCATAGTTATCTCATTAATTGTTTAACAAGTTATATCTTGATTTGGATAGAAAGTGAATGCTGTGCTCCTCCAGCTTTAGAATTGAGTTTTCTGCTCGCTCAACTTGCAGAGTATGTTGGTCTCGTGATAAAAGTGTTGACTTCATGACTTGCACAGCGAGTAGTATCTTCATTTGGACAGAAAATGACTGCAGTGCTACTTCTGTTCAGGAGTCTGGTGTGTCTGCTCGCATGTGTGGAAGTGCAGGGAAGTGCCACGAAATTCAGCGTTTATCTCATTTTTTGTGGAACGAGTAATATCTTGTTTTGGACAGTACTCTTCGTAACTGAAGTGCCTTAGGATGCCTACAACACATGGTACGTTTACAATACACAGTTCTTATCTCGTTACTGGTGTAACATATAATTACCTTAATTTGGACAGATATTGTTACAGCAGAGCTTCTGTTTCAGGTGTCTGGGGTTGACTGATTGCATAACCCACCGCTTGTGTAACAAGCAGTTTCTTGATTTGCGAAGATCATGGCTGCAATACTGTTCCTGCTTTTAGAACCCAAAGATTGCTGCAGCGAAATCTACTGCGCATGGTATGCTTCCAGTACACACTGCTCGTCTCATTAGTTGTGTAACAAGTAACGTCTTAGTTTGGATAGACTTTTGTTACAGTACCATTCTTCTTCCAGGAACTTGATGCTGTCTCCTTGCGTGTTCTACTGTGCATACATTGACTGTGTTCTGTATAATTACTACACAACAACTATTACCTATATTTGAGAACAATATCGCTGCATTTTTCCGCCTGTTTCTGGATCCCAAGGATATATTCTGCGAGTAAGTAAGGTGTTTATTTCATTATTTAAAATTTGAATGACGCAGTTGTAGGCTTTCCAAATACGTAGGTTATGATAATCGAAACTAAGTTTATTTCCTTATTTCTGACACAAATGCTATTTTGAATCTGACAAAAGAAAAACTTTAGATTTATCTTCTTTTTGCAGGAATCTGAGCAAGTATGCAAACCAAATCTACAGTGGAGTGCCGGCCGAGAATATACAGTGGTTATGTCAGCAATTGCGGAAGTGGTCTATCGTAGTTTGGACATAAAACTACTGCAGAGATGCTCTTGCTTCGGGCGTCAGCGCCAAAAAACCAACAGCGCGTTGTCCATCGTCAGTGTACAGTACTCTGATCGTGCTTTGGATAGACAATTGCTGCAGACTATCACATCTTCAATGACTCTGAGGAAGTTCATTCTTGCTAAAAATCATTTTTTTTATCAACAATCAAGTGTTCACAGACTGGCAAATTGAAGCAAATATCATATTCATTCTTTTGTGTTATTTCACGTTTTGTGTTATTAAATTTTTTGAATATTAGCAACATTAATATGTGTCACTTATAGAGAGGTTTAGAATGATGTGTCAAACAATTCATTTGGTTAAATATCTAATATAATAGAGATCTGTACCATAATATTTTCAAAATCATCCAGGACTTGTAACTATGTAATTAGTAGCACACATCTTACAATCAAGTTTCTTGATGCCTGACTCTACAGTTTCTCTTTCACCTGCATTTTGTTTAGCTGCCATATCTTGGTATTATTCATCTGTAACCTATTCAAGACCAAACTGTATTCTACCACCAGGTTGTTCGTTGGAATTAGTCGTTACGGCTTTTCGTAGGTGTGTTAAAATAATAATACTGAAATTCTGCATTACATTGAAGAATACAGTTGCTTTTTCTGGTACTAATCTGGACGGTCAGTATGGCATGTAGCGCTTCCATGTTTGGATCGACATAAAGAATGTTCGTACTGTAATCGTCTATAAACTTAAGCATGCTTTCTTTAGAGTCAACAGACTTTATTGCACATAATTTGCTTCACAGCACAGCCTCAACACTTTACACAATTAAGCATGGACGTCAGCTGCCTGTAGTCTGCTAAAAAACACAGAGATTCCCACCAAAGGTAGGTAGCAATGCACTTCACGCATGGCCTCAATTGCCACGAAACTACACATGGCTGACTGGCTGATTTGAGGGAGGAGATCAAACAAGAGATCATCAGTCCGAAAATTATGCATGCACAAATGCACATGCGTATTTACGCTGTTAAAAATTTACGCGCATGCGCGAAGTTGAACACTTAAGAGGCATCGTGTGAGCGCACATTTAGACTGCGTTCACAGTGGCTCCAAAACGTCGCCAGACGCAGTTGCCAGAGGTCGCCCGATAACATCGGCCGACAGCTTAGCACAGAATATCCTATCTCCTTTATCAGTTTCTAGCGGGGTTAAGGAGAAGTTAGGTTAGTGTACGTTAGAATCTATTCTGTGTATGAAGTGGGTTAGATTTTGATCTCCTATAGTGGGGTGGATCCATGATGTCTCTGTCTTGGAGACGACTGTTGTACCATGGCTTTTCTTTTTAAAAAGACACAAACTGCATGAAAGGAGCTACATCTGTCTCGCAAAGAACGGGGTGAGACTGTACACTCTGAACAGAATTATTAGAAAAATTTCATGAACATTTGAGATGAATGGGGAAACGTTCTGCTGTATATTCAATATAATTCGTGGTAACCTTGAAAAGCAAGACTACAAACTGTTTTATTCTATATATTTGAAGTTGTACAGACATATGTCAATTAACCTTCCAGCCAGGGAAACAAAGAGCTCAGGTGGACATCTGGATTAACAGTGCACCATCATGTCACAAACATTCTTAATTTATATGGAGTAGCATGAACAGTAGATAAGATGAGAGGGATTCGTCTATGGCGGTCCAGCCATGTTCTTTAGAGCAGATGCAAGAACAGTGAAAAGGACTAGTTTCATTTGGACAGTAAATGGCTATTCGGACGACCCAGGCAGCGATGGCTTGACACTCTGGACGAAGAACCCAAGACCTCAGGACTACAGCCCGATCAGGAACTAGATTGGATAGAATGGTGAAGAAGGCCAAAATACCAGATCCCGGCAGCAAGTAGGGCAAGTGCCTCATTGGCTTTCGTTTACTGGAAGTATTTTAGGAAAGTATGGTTCGTCTGTAAAGATGACTACATATAGAACACCAGTGCGACCCATTTTTGAGTACTGTTGCGGTGTTTGGGATCTCCACCAGACGAGAAGAGGAAGACTTCTAAGCGAATCAGATGTACGCTGCTACATTTACTTGCCGTAGCTTCCATCAACACAAAATTATTAACAGAGGTGATTCGTGATTAGAAGTGGTATTCCCTGGAAGGAAGCTGACATTCTTCTCGTAGAACACTACTGAGAAAATATAGAGAACCGGCGCTTGATGCTGACTGCGCAACAATTTGATTGCTGACAACTTTAGTTTCAAGTAAGAACCACGAAGATAAGATACGAGAAATTTGGTCTCATACGGTGTCATACAGACAGTCTTTTCCCTTGCTCTATTTGCGATGTGAACAGGAAAGGAAATGACTAGTTCCGGTACAAGATACCCTCCGCCATGCACCATACAGTAACATCGGACGACATGCTTTAGCTGTACAGCCCAACTGGAAGTCACCATACCCATTTATTAATGTATATATCAGGATTAAATCGAAACAATTATGGAAAGAATTTTAACTATATGTCGTAAAGAAAAAGAGGCACAGTAGAAACTCAAAAAGTAATTATATAGAAACCAAAGCCAGTGTTCCAAAGTGCACTTCAACTCTGTGGGGCAAGTGGAGATTGCAATATCTAAATTCAGTTACAACATGAATCTTGAATATGTTTGACACGAATCACACAAGCAGATGTCATATTCCCAAAAAACCAGGTTAGGCAGCGGTAGAGTAATCTATCACAGTCGGCACAGTATTGACCTAAAAGAAACTCAAATGTACAGGTCAGAACCACCACACACAAATAATAATTACAACTGGAGGATATTCACCAGCACCTACCAATACTAGATGAGTATTTCCACATAGTCACCAACATCAAATATAGCTGACTGTGAATATACAGTACTTGAACAAGAAAATCGTTAACCTTACAAAACAAAGCAGAAAATTGTACTGGTAGGATCCCTTTCAGCCAATTTTGGCACTGGGAAATGCACGTGAGGATTTCATTTTCAAGATTCGCAGCTCTCTTCAAAAATATCTTTGAAATCTGTATCTGTGCTTCGCCAATAAAAGGCAGACAGTATTCCGTAGGGCTGAGCCAAAGGTACTCCTCTTTGAACGAACTCGAAAATTTGTTGATACGCCAGAAAGCTCGATATGATATCACCGCTGCTCGAACACAACGTTGTCAGATGTATTGTTTTTCCAGGAGATTTCCTGCTTTGCTAAAAAAATCTATTCCTCTACTGCTAAAAGGCAAATAAAAGAGCAAATCCCCTGTCTTTTTTGTCAAATTCATTTCTATTCCTACAAAGTAATTTTTATGCTGGCAAATTTCTGTACATCACTCGATTAACTCTTTATTTCTCTTACTAGCTAGAAGTGCTGAGTCAAGTTCCTCTAAGTTTATTCCTCACTGGGATATTACTTAAAGTCCCTGTTTATCTGTTTGTAATACTTGTCGGGCAATGATAACCCCCACAATGCTTGACAGTGAGAAGCTAGACAGTCTTACAGTACAGTTTAATGACTCATACTAGATTTGCTTAAAATAAAATGTCTGTCATTAATTTTCCCCAAAAGTTAGTAAAATAAGCCTGCAGTAGCCCCCTCGTTACTCATTCCAAGAAAGTAAAGCCGTTCATCTGGAATCTACTGTGTATTTTCAGAGGCAAAGTCATGCAAAAAATTAGGGTAACATGACTAATATGCTTCCAAAGCTGTGGTGTCAATGCATTATAGAGGAATGGTTTTGTTTTGTTTTAGGGCCAAAAAAACAACTGGGGTCATACATGCCCAAGTCAAAACTATAGAACGGGAGTTAAAAACGACTATACGTCAATCCCAATGGACAGAATAGGAGACAGCTAAAAACAGGGACTTGGAAAAACACCATACAAAAATGGAGGTCCAAAACAAAATTAAATGGCCTTCGCCATGCTGAATCGGTGGATAAAAACAGAAATAGTGATGGTAAGGTGTGTCACATGGTGTCAACTGTCTTGAGTTATTGGAATGGTATGAGTGAAAGGTTTGAAAATGTAAATAATGTAATCAGTTAAAGATGTGCTTATTGCGTACAATATTATTGGCATGAAGTTAACATGTCTAAATTCATTGTTAAATGTGTGAGGTGCCCTATGTCAAATATATATACAAATAACAGTGAATGGGCTGTCTAGTATCTACTGCTATCTCCTCATTTCAAAACTGTTGCTTCCAGTAACACTGCTCTGACAATCCCAACGCATGGAGCGAGAGCAAGCTTAGGCGAAAAACTAAAAATTACTACTTGAATAAGCTGTCAGTGACGCGTTTTTGCATTTGGTGCTGCGAGAGTTAGATTAAATGGGCCACATTTTTTAAAATTGGTCAGAAGCATTTTCTATTTAATTCACCTGCATTACATTTTATAGAAAGTCTGTGTTACATATATTCTATACAATTAGATGTTAAATGGGTCTGTATTACTTTCAGTTATTATCAAATCTGAAACGATTAACTCATTCATTAAGTGACAATTTAACCTAGCTGGTACAGTTAACTGGTCCAGTTAGTGAAATAAGTAGATATGTATTAAATAAATCTCATTTTAACTTCAGACCACTGTGAAAGTGGATTGTAACAACAGTTAGCTGAATGTCACTGATAAATAAAAATACCTTATTTAAGTTTTAGATAAAACCAGTCTTAAGTGAGTACTGTATTCATATATCAACACTAATATAAACCATGTGCTCAGATCTTTGATGTGTCTTTAAGTGGAGGAGGAAGTATTGTAATAATTCAATTCAATTCATTATCATCCATTTTACAATATACACGATATAGGAATTGTCATATAGAAAGAGAGAGACAGACAGAGAGAGAGAGAGAGAGAGAGAGAGCATGATTTATATTTTTAACAATTAAGGGAAATAACATTTTCTTAGTTACACTTCACATATTTTGTCTTCTTTTTACATTCAAAATGAAAAAAAATTATAAGGTTTATACAAAAATATCCATAACATTTTCTTAATTACACTTTAATATTTTCTTAATTACACTTCACATTATTTGTCTTCTTTTTTACATGCAAGTTGGAAAAAATGAAGGGTTGTGCAGAAAAATCAAAAGATGAGCACTATCTATTTATATAGCAAAGACATTCATCAACATTATAGAAACTTTGACCTAATAGTAGGCTCTTCAATTCTTTTTTTTAAATTTGTGTAAATTTTGTATGCTTTTTATTTCTTTTGGTAAGGCATTGAACACTATTTTGGGTAGATACATCACACTATTTTGGTACAGGGGTTTTGAATGTATGTTTCTATGGAAATTGTGCCTGTTTCTGGTTTTATAGTCATATACTTCACTGTTTAGGGAATGTAATTCTTGATTTGACTTCAGGAAACATACTGATTCATAGATGAATAAAATAGGAAGGGTCAAAATTTTCAGCTCCTTAAACAGACCTCCACATCGTTCTCTTCAGAATACGAATAACTCTCTTTTGGAGCTTAAAACAATTTTTGTGAAACCTGTATACCCTAAAATATAATACCATATCTTAGACTACTATGTATGTAAGAGTTGTAGGCACATAGTACTGTTTCAAAATTGCAGTTTTCTTAATATATAACAGTATTTACTAAGTTTTTTTATACAATAGTGCAATATGTTTTTCCCATCTCAAGTTATTGTCCAGCCATATACCTAAAAATGTTGTAAAAGAAGTTTGTTCTATCAGTCATGTCCCAAACTCTACTCTTACGTTATTTTTTACTTTGTTCCTTATGTGCCTAAAGTTCATCCAAGTGTTTTTTTTTTTTTGTTATTTATAATAAAGTAATTTTCCTTGAACCATTCCGCTGCCTCATTCATTGTTGAAGCTGGTTTTTCTTGTTGGTCGGTTTCACTCACTCCTTTAATAAAAAGTCTCATATCGCCTGCAAAAAGTAGTGTTCTGCTCTTCTTAGATGGTTTTGAAAAACATTAATAAAAACTAAGAAGAGCAGAGGGCCTAGAACAGAACCCTGGGGTACACCACAGTTGACTTTCAGATTGATGAGTAATATTTTGTGCCATTATGTTTTATTTCAACACATTGATATTTGTTGCACAGAAACGATTGAAACCAGCTGTACGATTTTCCACGTACTCCATAGCAGAACAGTTTCTCTAGCAAAATATCATGGCTGATGAAGTCAAATGCCTTGGACAAATCTAAAAATATTCCACAGTTGAAGTGCTCACTACCCATTGCAGTTTAAACCTGTTCCAAGAAGTGATATACAGCTGTTTCTGTAGACCTGTTTTTCCTTAACCCATTCTGTGCATTGGTTAGAATTTTGCATTTGTTTAGGGAACTCAACAGGCTGTCATATATAATCCTCTCAACTACTATAGTAAAACCTGACAGCTGGGACAATGGTCTATAATTTTGTATGGTATATGGACAGTCTTTTCTTATAAAGTGGTTTTATTATTGATTTCTTAAGTGCAGAAGGGAATTCACCAGTTTTAAATGATGTATTAATAATATCGACTAGTTCAGTTATTATTTTATTTGCAATATGTTTTATGACTTATCAGGAATACCGTCACATCCACAGGACATTTTATTTTTCAGCTTATTAATTGCATTTCTTACTTCTGAATGTGTAACTGTGTACAAAAACACTGTCTTTTCATTAGTTTGAACTTTTGACTTGAATATTAGCTATGGCAACAAATGTATTTCGACCCATAATCGACAATCAACTGGAGGCTGTGTGCCACTTCCAGAAAGTTTCTTGAATGTCAGAACGAAGCATCTCCACAACAGCAACAACCTGAATCTCGCTTACATCTGACGATAAATCCGGTTTTTATGGACCAGGTTTTCTTCATTTTATTCTTCGTTGAATCTCTGGCACAGGCTTCCACAGGTGAATTTGTAAGAATAAGAGAATCTCCTTTCATTCCGACAGACCAGTGCTTCAGGAGGCACAAATAATTCAGACTGGTATTCTTGGTCGTGAAGACATGAAGGAGTGAGATAACTAGTGGAGGTACTGGATCAGTAGAAAATGCAGGAGAAAATGGACAAAAAGAACCTGGAACTGGAATAGGAACATTATTTTCTGAAACTAGTCTTTCATTCTAAGATGGCTTAAAACATGGGACAGTGACACATGAACACAGAAAACATGCTTCACCAAATTTTTCATTATTGCCAATAGTATGATGTAACAGAACTCTCAAATTAGGAAGATCCGTAAATTGCAAAAGTGTTGTTATATTTTATCAGAATAAGCTTTCTATTTGTGCAGTAATTAACACATAAAAACCAATGTATTTCAGCAGTACAACTTTGTAACTGCACAGATACAATGTTATTCGTCCAGGAAAATTAATTAGTGCTAGTTTTTCAAGGATAACACAAGCAATACAAAACAGTAGCTGAGGATGGATAAAACACTAAACAAGATATTGTTTAATGACTGTCACAAAAATACGTAACATGGCTTTTTAACTCATGTGCATCAAGGGGTCCCAAACAGGTAAACATTAAAAAGTTGTTTTGTTCTCTTGTAAAATTTCTATTTTGTTAGTTACGTTTTTCGGGCGAGCAATTAATTTATTGAGAATACTACTATCCAGTAGCAGGTGCAAGCACGTGACACCTCCCAGCTAACAATGAAGTTTGGATGATTCATTAAATTTGTGAAAGAAGGCAAAAAAACAGTATTTGTTTAGTTAATTTACAATGTTTCACCAAGAACCCACAGTTAATTCAATTAAAATGACTTTGAATGCTAGTCGAGCAGTGTTAACTGTGCTTTATACGTGATTCCTAATCAGGCAGGAGAAAGCATGTCAGCATATTTTGTTTAAAAAGCAGTTTCTAAATTACAAAATAGCACCAAAATATGCTACTATCAAGATCAAACAGACTTCAGCTTCTGCAATACGTGAAGAAGGCAGCAGAAAAACGATGGATAAAACAAGAAATTTTGAAGTACTACAGAGTTCATAACATCAATACACGTGTAATTAGTTCATATGCAGCTTACTCACTTGCTACATCCATGTGAATTTATGTGGTTGGACCATACAGAAAAACAATTTCAGATGTCATCTACAATACATTTATGCATCAAAAGAAGAAATTGAGCAGCTGGTATCAGTGAAGGACATAAGCCTAACCCCAAAAATGTCAATCCAGTTTGCAGATAGAATTGTGGATTTATCAACATTAATCCTATCAAAATCAAAGTTATTATCAAAAGGGCACAATTGCACTCCAGACATGATAGCAAAACTGGGGTTATACCATCTAAGGCTAGATCTAGACCTAGCCCTACAGAAGAAAATAGTAACAAAAGTACAATGTGTAGTACTTAAACAGCCACAGAAATAACAAGAACAAGAAACACAATATGTGTTCTTAGTCATGAATGAACGTAAAACTAGGATTGGAAGCATTAAAGTGATTGTAACTAGGGCAGATAAAGGACGGACTGTAGTTCTGTTGAATGAAACAGATTGTAGAAGCAAAGCAGATGATTTTTTTTTTTTTTTTCAGTTGGTGCAGCTACAGGGACTACAGAAAGACACAACAGCTTGTTACAATGATCATGCTAAGCAGATAGTAAAGAAGTGCTTCAACATATTTTCTGCATATATCTGCAAGAGCATTCTGCAAATGAATCATATGGACCCCACAGCTGTATTGTTTACGTAAGGTCCACAAACCAGATGTGTCAATCCGTCCAGTGGTATCTGCAATACATGCTCCACTACACAAGACTACCAGGAAGATCAAGACTACCTTGAAGAAGAAACTGAACTTCAAAGGGAAATACAGCATTATGAACAGATATGGTTAACAAGTTAACAGATGTTAAGGTTCTAACAAATGTAAAATTAATTTCTTTTGATGTACAGGACTTGTTCATGAGTATCCTAGTGAAAGACTGTGTTGATGTTGTGTAACATTCATTGTATTCACACAAAATTAATCCAGAAGAACAGCTGAGCTTTGTTAATACAGTGGAATGTTGTTTCAATAAAATTATTCCGTTTTCAAGTAAATTGTTAATGGGCTCACCTTTATTCCCCTTATTAATATAAATGTTCATCGACAAGTGGGAGACTGATTTTCTTAAAAGGGAACCATTGGCAACACATGGTGTATTAGTAAATGTTGATGATATTCTTGTATGTGGAAAGATTGCAATAGACAAATTACAAATTTGTGGAAAATATGAGCCAGCAGCACACTAATATAAAGGTCAGAATGGATTCGGAGGGGGGGTGGGGGCAGCCTAAATTTCCTTGAAGATAGAATACAGCATGCAAAAATGTAAAATTTGTTGAAAAAGGCTTCTTCACTGACACACACATCCTGGCTTCCTTCCAACGTCCTACAGCCTACAAACGTACAGTATTCCACCACACGATCCACTGAGTACTTTCTACCCCCATCTCCCAAGAAGCTTTGGCAGGAACTTAATACCGTAAAACCAAATGTGACAAATGATGAATTTGACTCCAACATCATGACAAAATTCTAAGTAAAAAGATGAAGAGGCAGGCCAGGTCAGTGAACAACACAGACAAACTGGAAAAGAAATGGTTCAGACGACTATTTATTGGGGAAATATCAAACAGGATCAGTAACATTTTGAAGGCAAGTGGTTTCTAAGTGTTTTTCTATGTACCTCAGACAATATGTAATTACTTGTTCAATGCAAAAGACAAACAACCAGCCATCACAAAATGTGAGGTTTATAAGATCATATGCTAGGAGTGTCAATCTTGCTACATGGGACAGATTGGGAGGTCGGTGTGCACAAGGCTTAAGGAACATCATAGAAACTGGAAACTGAACAATCTGATTCAGACTTTGTAGAATATTGCCTTATCGAAAACCACAAAAACATAATAGATGTAGAAGTCTTACACACAGATGAAAAGGGGGCAAAACTCAACCAGTTAGAAATTCTATAAATTGAAAAATGGATGCATATATCCTAGCACCTATTATTAAATGAGCAAACCCAATTCAATTATTCACCTGTTTTAGATGATATAACTCATAGATAGAAGTAAAACTTTGGAACTCATTCCATGAGTAGATGAAATGCTCTAGGCTGATGTATAACTTTATTCCTAGGTATGTTTAGCCATGTTAGTGTAATTGCTGAATTGTGTAATTCCATGTGTAACTTGTCAAAAAATGGTCATTGAAGTACTTTTACATTAAGTCAAGGATTGATACGTTAAGAAGGTCAGATGCTTATGTTTGCTTTATTATCTTTGGACTCAGTAATGTACCTGATAATGGGCTTATAACCTGAAATGTCCTCCCCCCCATGAACCATGGACCTTGCCGTTGGTGGGGAGGCTTGCGTGCCTCAGCGATACAGATAGCCGTACCATAGGTGCAACCACAACGGAGGGGTATCTGTTGAGAGGCCAGACAAACGTGTGGTTCCTGAAGAGGGGCAGCAGCCTTTTCAGTAGTTGCAGGGGCAACAGTCTGGATGATTGACTGATCTGGCCTTGTAACAATAACCAAAACAGCCTTGCTGTGCTGGTACTGTGAATGGCTGAAAGCAAGGGGAAACTACAGCCATAATTTTTCCCGAGGGAGTGCAGCTTTACTGTATGATTAAATGATGATGGCATCCTCTTGGGTAAAATATTCCGGAGGTAAAATAATCCCCCATTTGGATCTCCGGGCGGGGACTACTCAAGAGGATGTCGTTATCAGGAGAGAGAAAACTGGCATTCTACGGGTCGGAGCGTGGAATGTCAGATCCCTTAATCGGGCAGGTAGGTTAGAAAATTTAAAAAGGGAAATGGATAGTTTAAAGTTAGATGGAGTGGGAATTAGTGAAGTTTGGTGGCAGGAGGAACAAGACTTCTGGTCAGGTGACTACAGGGTTATAAACACAAAATCAAATAGGGGTAATGCAGGAGTAGGATTAATAATGAACAGGAAAATAGGAATGCGGGTAAGCTACTACAAACAACATAGTGAACGCTTATTGTGGCCAAGATAGATACGAAGCCCACACCTACTACAGTAGCACAAGTTTATATGCCAACTAGCTCTGCAGATGACGAAGAAATTGAAGAAATGTATGATCAAATAAAAGAAATTATTCTGATAGTGAAGGGTGACGAAAATTTAATAGTCATGGGTGACTGGAATTCGGTAGTAGGAAAAGGGAGAGAAGGGAACTTTGTAGGTGAGTATGAAATGGGGCAAAGAAATTAAAGAGGAAGACGCCTGGTAGAATTTTCCACAGAGCACAACTTAATCATAGGTAACACTTCGTTCAAGAATCATAAAAGAAGGCTGTATACATGGAAGAAGCCTGGAGATACTGACAGGTTTCAGATAGATTATATAATGGTACGACAGAGATTTAGGAACCAGATTTAAATTGTAAGACATTTCCAGGGGCAGATGTGGACTCTGACCACAATCTGTTGGTTATGAACTGTAGATTAAAACTGAAGAAACTGCAAAAAGGTGGGAATTTAAATAGATGGGACCTGGATAAACTAAAAGAACCAGAGGTTGTACGGAGTCTCAAGGAGAGCATAAGGCGGCAATTGACAGGACTGGGGGAAAGAAATACAATAGAAGAAGAATGGGTAGCTTTGAGGCATGACGTAGTGAAGGCAGCAGAGGATCAAGTAGGTAAAAAGACGTGGGCTAGTAGAAATCCTTGGGTAACAGAAGAAATATTGAATTTAATTGATGAAAGGAGAAAATATAAAAATGCAGTAAATGAAGAAGGCAGAAAGGAATACAAACGTCTCAAAAATGACATTGACAGGAAGTGCAAAATGGCTAAGCAGGGATGCCTAGAGGACAAATGTAAGGATGTAGAGGCTTATCTCACTAGGGGTAACATAGATACTGCCTACAGGAAAATTAAAGAGACCTTTGGAGAAAAGAGGACCACTTGTATGAATATTAAGAGCTCAGATGGAAACCCAGTTCTAACCAAAGAAGGGAAAGCAGAAAGGTGGAAGGAGTATATAGAGGGTCTATACAAGGGCGATGTACTTGAGGACAATATTATGGAAATGGAAGAGGATGTAGATGAAGATAAAATGGGAGATACGATACTGCGTGAAGAGTTTGACAGAGCAATGAAAGACCTGAGTCGAAACAAGGCCCCTGGAGTAGACAACATTCCATTGGAACTACTGACGGCCTTGGCAGAGCCAGTCCTGACAAAACTCTACCATCTGGTGAGCAAGATGTATGAGACAGGCGAAATACCCTCAGACTTCAAGAAGAATATAATAATTCCAATCCCAAAGAAAGCAGGTGTTGACAGATGTGAAAATTACCGAACTATCAGTTTAATAAGTCACAGCTGCATAATACTAGTGCAAGTTCTTTACAGACGAATAGAAAAACTAGTAGAAGCTGACCTCGGGGAAGATCTGTTTGGATTCCGTAGAAATGTTGCAACACGTGAGGCAATACTGACCCTATGACTTATCTTAGAAGCTAGATTAAGGAAGGGCAAACATACGTTTCTAGCATTTGTAGACTTAGATAAAGCTTTTGACAATGTTGACTGGAATACTCTCTTTCAAATTCTGAAGGTGGCAGGGGTAAAATACAGGGAGCGAAAGGCTATTTACAATTTGTACAGAAACCAAATGGCAGTTATAAGAGTCAAGGGACACAAAAGGGAAGCAGTGGTTGGGAAGGGAGTGAGACAGGGCTGTAGTCTATCCCCGATGTTATTCAATCTGTATATTGAGCAAACAGTGAAGGAAACAAAAGAAAAATTTGGAGTAGGTATTAAAGTCGATGGAGAAGAAATAAAGACTTTGAGGTTCGCCGATGACATCGTAATTCTGTCAGAGACAGCACAGGACTTGGAAGGGCAGTTGAACAGAATGGATAGTGTCTTGAAAGGAGGATATAAGATGACCATCAACAAAAGCAAAACGAGGATAATGGAATGTAGTCAAATAAAGTCGGGTGATGCTGAGGGAATTAGATTAGGAAGTGAGACACTTAAAGTAGTAAAGGAGTTTTGCTATTTGGGGAGCAAAATAACTGATGATGGTCGAAGTAGAGAGGATATAAAATGTAGACTGGCAATGGCAAGGAAAGCGTTTCTGAAGAAGAGAAGTTTGTTAACATCGAGTATAGATTTAAGTGTCAGGAAGTCATTTCTGAAAGTATTTGTATGGAGTGTAGCCATGTATGGAAGTGAATCATAGACGATAAATAGTTTGGACAAGAAGAGAATAGAAGCTTTCGAAATGTGGTGCTACAGAAGAATGCTGAAGATTAGATGGGTAGATCACATAACTAATGAGGAAGTATTGAATCGGATTGGGGAGAAGAGAAGTTTGTGGCACAACTTGACCAGAAGAAGGGATCGGTTGGTAGGACATGTTCTGAGGCATCAAGGGATCACCAATTTAGTATTGGAGGGCAGCGTGGAGGGTAAAAATCATAGAGGGAGACCCAGAGATGACTACACTAAGCAGATTCAGAAGGATGTAGGTTGCAGTAGGTACTGGGAGATGAAGAAGCTAGCACAGGATAGAGTAGCATGGAGAGCTGCATCAAACCAGTTTCAGGACTGAAGACCACAACAACAACAACCTGAAATGTAGGTCGTGCAGTAATCATAATAAAATTTGTGAAACAACGCAATAAACAGTGTTCAGTTGACTTATAATGTTTCTCCAAGAACCCGTAGTTAGTTGATTCACTTAAAATTGGTTGATTAGCCAATCCAGGCCAGGTATTCAAAAATGTTTGAGATATTAAATTTTGTTTTAGGATTTACACAAAAACACATTTTAGAAACAATACTGTGAGAAGTAAACTTAATTTAGTATCACACATACAACACCAACACACATCATTCGCTTAGGGCCTTATTGTGCCCTCAGCCTCCAGTCCCCACCCCCTTCACTGGAGCTGGCACATAGGTGTGGTGCATCCTTGTTTAGTGCTGTCTGTAACAATGCCAGCATAGTTTTACAAGTAGAATTTGGGGGCCACACAACCAAGGACTCCGGTAAAATTCTGCTTGTTCAGCTGCCAGTATGTCATTTGTGAGGTCTCATATGGCCTCTGTAGATTCTCATTTACAAAGCCAGACTTATGGGCAGTTAACAAGTTCTGCTTAAGAAAGTTCACTAGTGTTCTATCGTAGGCCACTTTCAAAAACTTTTGAAAAGACTGGGAGGAGACAAACGGGTCTAAAATAAGAGATGGTTTCCTTGTCTCCAGTTTTATAGGTGGGCTTTACTACAGTGGATGGTGATTAAATCAGAATTTTAATATCTAAGGCTGGTGGTTCAGACAAAGTAATTTGAAGAATAGAGGACTGAAATCTAACAACAGAATTCAGAATTTTAACAATATAAATTGTTCCAAAGGTTTTTCAGGTGTTGTTATTTTCAAAATATGAATGACAAAAATTGATAAAGAAAGTGCACTATCACTTGATTTTGTGCCACATTGATCCATCCAGAGTAAATTGTTTCAAATGTGTAACCAAAGGATGTGAGGATACTGGTAGAGACTTCCTGTAAGTCTGTGGTACTACCACTGTGCTTTGACCAGTGACATAGTAAGGAAGTAGGTTGTCATGTCACCACTATCATTATTTTCTGAAAGTTTTGATGATGGATTGTTTTGTAGTGTAGCCCAACTTATAGATTAGGTTGGAAGGTCACTTTTAGTTTGGGAAGCCAGTAAATGTGTAATGATGATAATATTTTTTTTGTGCATTGCTCATTCCATCATCCTATTTGCACCTCCTGAAAACCCCTATTTTATATTGTTGTCTTATGTTTTCATATTATTTTGAGATGTTTGAAGGCATCAATAACAAGACTGTCCACGCCCATTCTGGAGGTCCCAGATATTAGACAGTCACAGTCATTATAGTAATTATGTAGTGCTGAGAAATAGTTGTGTTGTAAACAGTTTCATTCGTCAAAGGTGATGGATTACATGCTATTCTACTCTAATTTGGGAGCTGCTGGAAGTTGGCGTCTATCAGATATTCTTTCTTGAAAGATACTACGACGAGCAGTAAAATCTTGAATTGTGCAATGTTTGTTCAAATACTGTCATTAAAAATAATAGCAAAGAAATTATTTTGGGATTCCATAATATTTTATTCAAAGTGTTTTTGAGAAGGCAATAACGAAACTGATTTTAGCTGTTGGGTTTATTTAGCTTTTAAAAGTTATTGGAATAAAATAGATTTAGAAACAAAAACATATGAAATTATTCTGCTTCTAGCAAATTCCAGTATGCAGTCAGTTACAAGGCAAACTTTGAATAATAACAGAATAACATGATAAATTATTTGGAAGTTCACAAGCTAAAACACATTTTGGCAGATCATCACTGTTTCATTTATCTGTCTTGCAGATATGTCTGGAGATTCAAGTAGTGACCAACAAATTATTGTTGGCATACACCACCAAAATGCCAAACATTCTCGTGTATTTCAGCAAAGTGAGAGCATAACACACTTTAGGATGGTGAGTAGTTTGTCTGTAATTCACTCATCTAAAATGCCTTGTACTGCTGTTTTTTCTGTATATGTGTAAGTTTTATTTGTATGTAGAAATCATTTGTTGGTTATTTTACAAGTCACATCTTCATTTTCTTCTAGATATAAAAGTTGTTTGTAAAAGTGCTACAGTTCCTTAGAACTTTCTAAGTCATTCGGCAGATGGTGCATTAAATTTGAGTAGGAACCCAATGGCTTGAGACATACCATTCTTGTGCTACAAGACCAAAGATGTGAGACTATGCATTTCTCTCTGGCACATGTGATGGGTAAGAGAGCAACAATAATTTGCTTTAACTCTTGTGATAACCACATTTGCCAAAGACAGTGCTAACGGACATGTGGAACATATGGTATCCACAATGCACATTGTAGAGTTGTTCTGCATTTTTCTTCTGGTGGTCAGCATCCCATATCACCAATGCAACAGTGGTTAGCATTGGGTGTGGTTCTCATGTTAGATAATTGTTCACATAATAATAACTGGCAGAGTAACAGTATATCAGTGTCATAATTCTACCTGACAAATAAATGTGACTGGTTTCTTCTTCTGGGGCATCACAGCCTTAAATTCAATGAAAGATGTAACTATTTCCACAATGGCTGTTGAATTGAAACAAAATACTTTCTTCATTACTGATCACTTTGGACCCTAGGTCACTGTCAAGTGTAAAGATGGACTATGAAGCATCCCCTTGGAAAAAAAGGGGTAGAGTAAAATGTAAAGTTCTGCATTAGGTTGGAAAATTAGGTCCAACCAACCTCTGTGTCATCCTCTGGCAAAGGTATCATTGGATGAAATATAGAAAGGTATGTGGTCAGCATACTGCTCTCCCCATTTTGTTGGGTTTCTTGACTGTGGAACTGGTACTAATTCGCTAAGCAGCTTCTCAGTTGGTCTCACAAGGCAGAGTGCACCCCGTACCATTCCCCCCCATAAAATCTGTGGCAGTACCAGGAATTGAACCTGGCTCCTCCACGTGGCTGTTAGCAGTCAGCCACACTGACCACTCAGCTGCAGAGGCAGACCATCCGTGCCATGCGAGTTCAACATTGTATGTCCATAACTGGATATAAGCTCGAAACAAATAGTAAATAAAAGTTGAGAAATGACAACAACATCTATGTGTCACAGTTTGCACTAGTGAACACTTACAAATGTGTGGATGTATCAGATTGTGGGTATATGAAATGGAACAATCACATAGGTTTAGTCATAGGTAAGGCAGGTGGCAGACTTTAGTATGCTGGGAAAATACAGTTATTTACAAGGGAGATAATTTGTGCAACCCATCTAAAAATATTGCTCAAGTGTGTGGGGCCCACACCAGATAGTACTAACAGGAGACACTGAGAGTATGCAAAGAAGGGGAGCATGAATTGTCACAGGTTTGTTTGGTGCCATTGGAAGTGTCATAAAAATGCTGAACAACCTGAATTGGCAGACTCTCAAATAGAAACACCAATTATCCAGAGAAAGCATACCTACAAAGATGCGAGAACTGGCATTAAGTGAAGAATCTAGAAATATGCTTCAGCCACGTACATATCACTCCCATAGAGATCACAAAGATGAAGTCAGATGACTTACAGCAGACACAGAGACATTTTAACTGTCATTCTCCCTGCAGTCAATATGGAACTTCTGGTAGATTGGGGATTAAACCCTAATGTATGATAGTGTGGTAAATAACCTCTGCCATGAACTTAACAGTGGTTTGCAGAGTATGTTGCAGATGTAGAAGTAACAGTTAACCACCTGCTGTGAAGACACTTGCTCATAGTCTGATCAATACATTATTAACTCGGGTGGAAATGCGTGATAACATGCTATGTTTTATCTGTGAGGAAGTTTCAAAATAGCATAAACGCAGCTGCAGAGAAAGATTCTTTCTAGTTCCTCTTCAGTTTATATATATTACTCGAAACTGGTGAAGACTTGTGTACTTCGTGGCAAATTCTACAAGGACTAAATACATGGGAGAGTAGTAGTTAATAGTTTCTATTTTTTATCATTCTTCTGCCAGGGAATTCTCGAATTCACAACACACATGATTTATATTACATTATTTTGAACTTGAAAAACTTAATCTTGGCATCTTGAGTTACTCCAAAATATGCTTTTCAATTTGTACATCACATATATCTGACAACATTTGTGTTACAACCACAGATATGTTTAGGCATTTCTTTGATCTGAATTTGAACTTATTGTCTGATTATAATAGCAAGAATCTGTCACAGTTTGTCTCTTTTATCTGCTTGTCCACATATTTTATGCACATCTTATATGGAAAACTCTTGCAGTTTCTGAACTTCATATAGTGTCCTCTTTTTTCAAATATTTAATGACACTGGGTAGGCAAAACATGGATTTATCTGCTATGTTGTCAGAGGAATGTCTTGTGGAAATAAAGAAGCCGATAGACTTTACTTACTTTCCCTCTGTAATGTCACAAAGCGTCTTGTTTTGGGTAACTCATAGAGCAAAGTTAAGGTGTTGAAAGTTCGAAATCATGTAATGTAAATTATTTATGGTGTGAACTCAGTAATGTTCTGCAGAAGCCTGTACAAGAAACTGGGAATGGCAACTGCTGCCTCCCAAGTATGCTGTATTTATTACTATATGAAATGTTTCCAGATTGAAATTTTGACTCTGTAGCGGAGTGTGTGTTGATATGAAACTTCTTGGCAGATTGAAACTGTGTGCCAGACCAAGACTCGAACTCGGGATGTTTGTCTTTTGCGGGCAAGTGCTCATTTTGTATGAAATGTGTCGTAAACAATATATCTCTTTTTGAAACCAACAGCTCAATTTGTGGAACCAGTACTTGGAATAAGAATAATCTGTATATAAAGATAAAATAATGTGACATCCAGGGTGGAATATCAACAATATTGTGAAAAGGATACATAGATTGTTACTCATCATAGAGATGACACACTGAGTCAGTAATGGCGGCTGAAGACTTTCGGGAGTAGTAAGTTTCCTTCATTCTCTCAATGGCCTTGTCAAAAAGAGCTGAGGAGCAGACAGCGGTTCAGGGCTTTATTTAATAGTGATGAAGAGTAGGCTGAAGTTTAAAATACTAGTCAGGAAGAATCAATGCCCAAATAAGTGGGATACATAAATGGACATCTCTAAGAAAGGCAGTCACAGAAGTTGGAAAACACAGGAAATACTTCAGTTGATTGATTCACTTAAAAATGAAATAAACAGGAAATGCAAGAAAGCTAAGATAAAATTGTTACAGGTAAAATATGAGGCCAGCCACTGTGGCGGAGCGGTTCTAGGCACTAAAGTCTGGAACCACGCTGCTGTTACGTTCGCAGGTTCAAATTCTGCCTTGGACATGGATGTTTGTGTTGTCCTTAGGTTAGTTAGGTGTAAGTAGTTCTAAGTCTAGGGGACTGATGACCTCAGATGTTTAGTCCCATAGCGCTTAGAGCCATTTGAACCACTTTTGAAAAATATGAAGAAATCAAAAAAGAAATGATTGTTAGAAGAACTGACTCAGCATACAGAAAAGTGAAAACAACCTACGGTGAACTTAAAAACAGGAGTGGTAACATTAAGAGCATGCGGAAGACTTGTCTGATAACTTAGAAGGAGGAGTCAATATACAAGAGATAGGGATCCGTTATTAGAATCAGAATTTAAAAGAGCTTTTGGAAGACTCACGACCAAGTAAGGCAGAAGGGATACATAACATTTCATCAGAATTTCTAAAATCATGACAATATACCATATGACTTTCTGAATAACATCATCTACAGAATACTGCAGACTGCAAGAGCTGATAAGTGTGAGAATTATTGTACAATCAGCTTAACAACTAATGCATCCAAGTTGCCGACAAGAATAATGTATGGAAGAATGGAAAAGAAAATCAAGGATCTGTTAGATGACACTCAGTTTGGCTGTATGAAAGGTGAAGGCATGCGAGAGGCAAGTCTGACGTTGGGGCTGATAATGGAAGTAAGACATAAGAAAAATCAAGACATGTTCATAGGATTTGTTGACAAGCAAAAAGAGTTTAGCAGTTTAAAATGGTGCAAGATGTTCAACATTGTGACAAAAGTATAGGAAAGCTATAGGGACAGATGGGTAATATACAATATATACAAGAACCAAGAGGGAACAATAAGAGTGGGAGACAAAGAATGAAGTGCAGGGATTAAAAAGGGTGTGAGGCAGAGATGTAGGTTTTTGCCCCTATTGTTCACTCTATGCACCAAAGAAGCAATTATGGAAATAAAATGAAGGTTCAAGAGTGGAATTTAAATTCAAGGAGCAAGGATATCGACGATAAGATTCACTTATGATATTGCTATCCTCAATGAGAGTGAAAAAGAATTACAGTATCTGCTGAATGGAATGTCCTGTCCAATGAATACAGAATTTGGACTGAAAGTAAACTGAAGAAAGACAAAATCAATGAGAAGTATCAGAATTGAGAACAGTGAGAAACTTAACATTGGGATGGGGGACCATGAAGTAGATGAAGTTAAGGCAGCAAAATAACCTATGACAGTTGGATAAAAAAGAATGTCAAAAGCAGACTAACACTGGCAAAAGGGCATCCCTGTCCAAAATAAGTATACTAATATCAAATACAGGTCTTAATTTGAGGAAGAAATTTCTGAGGATGTACATTTTGGAGTGCAGCATTGTATGATAGTGAGACAGGGGCTGCAGCAAAACCGAGAAAGAATAGAACTGAAGCATTTGAGATTTGGTGCTAAAGAAAAATGTTGAAATTAGGTGAACAAATAAGGTAAGAAATGGGGATGTTCACTGGAGAATTGGCAAGGAAAGAAATATATGGAAAACACTGGCAAGAAGAAGGGGCAGTATGGTAGGACATCTGTTAAGACATGACGGAATAACTTCCATGGTATTGGAGGGTGCCATAGAGGGTATAAACTGTGGAGAAAAACAGTGATTGGAATACATTCAAAAAGATAGCAAGCCACTTACTTTGGTCCCAAAATATGCCTATTATTCAGGGACCAACATTTTCAATAAATTATCAGCAGTCATGAAACCTACAGCTACTAATAAAGTTCTGTTTAACAGGATTTATTGGTGGTGACCCCTATTCCATTGACAACTTTTGCAGTAGAATGAACTGATTTATATATTATTAATAATACCAACAACATGTGTGTTACAAAATTCTGACATTTCTACAGCCGGCCGGGGTGACTGTGCGGTTCTAGGCGCTACAGTCACAGGTTTGAATCCTGCCTCAGGCATGGAAGTGTATGGTGTCCTTAGGTTAGTTAGATTTAAGTAGTTCTAAGTTCTAGGGGACTAATGACCTCAGAAGTTAAGTCCCATAGTGCTCAGAGCCATTTGACCCATTTGACATTTCCACATCTTCACTGCGCTAACGTGGTCATAAAATTATCTTATCAACTTAAGGGTGTATACATTTATACCTTTGTAATAGTTTGGTATTAGCTTTTAAATGAAAATATATTTTAGATTTTTTTTGCTAATTCAACTTTCTGTAGAGTCTTATTTCACATAAGAACTGTAGATGCAACATGAGCAAATTCTTCTTTTGTAAATGCATGTTACGTATTTTTGGACATATTCTACACCTCTGGCAATCTTCTCATCTTGTATCAACTGAATGAAAAGTATATCTATCCATCTAAAAATAATTTATTAGTGTCAGCAATAATTTGTGGTCTAACCAGTGAGTAACAATCAATTCACAGATGACAGAATTGAATGGAATGTAAAACCATTCCACCAAATGTTTAAAACAGTGGCATTCACACTGGTTGTCAGTGAGGTGGGACAGGGCAGGATGGGATATTAACATTAAGGTTTCTCAGAAAGAGAGTTGTGACATTGACTGAGAAAGGATAAGCGCTGACATTGAAAATTAACATATTCTTGTCGCCTCAATTGTGTTAGCATAGTGAAACTTCGTGCATTTGTTTGTTCTTAGTCTATTTTCTTGATTAATTTACTTTCATGACACAACAGGAATGTTCCTTGATGATTTGGATATTGTTTGTATGAGTGTTCTTCAACAAAGAGGACATAAATCTAAAAGTGACAAACAGATGCATCAAAAAAAGTTTTGCATCACCTTGGTTTGAGAGTTACGGAACCTGTACAGAAAATTGGAATAGAGATCAACATAAACATCACTTCTGTCCTTTTTAGCTGGCCGGTGTGGCCAAGGAGTTCTAGGCGCTCCAGGCTGGAACCGCGCGACTGCTACGGTCGCAGGTTCGAATCCTGCCTTGGGCATGGATGTGTGTGATGTCCTTAGGTTAGTTAGGTTTAAGTAGTTCTAAGTTATAGGGGACTGATGATCTCTGATGTTAAGTCCCATAGTACTCAGAGCCATTTTGTCTTTTTTATTGCTAGTGAAAACCACCGTACAGCAACATATTCAGAGATGGTGGTCAAGATTGCTGTACACACCAGTACCTCTAATAACCAGTAGCATGTCCTCTTGCATTGAAGCATGTCTGTATTCGTAGTGGCATACTATCCACAAGTTCATCAAGACACTGATGGTCCAGATTGTCCCTCTCCTCAACAGCAATTCAGCTTAGATCCCTCAGAGTGGTTAGTGGGTCACGTCATCCATAAACAGCCCTTTCCAATCCATCCCAGGCATGTTCGAGAAGGTTTATGCCTGGAGAACATGCTGGCCACTCTAGTCGAGGGAAGTCATTATCCTGAAGGAAGTTATTCACAAGATGTGCATGATGGTGGTACGAATTGTCAACCATGAAGACCAATGCCTCGCCAATATGCTGCCGATACAGTTGCACTATCAGTCGGAGGATAGCATTCACGTAACGTACAGCTGTTACTGTGCCTTCCATGACCACCAGCGGTGTACGTTGACCCCATATAATGCCACCCCAAAAGAGCAGGGAACCTCCACATTGCTGCACTCGATAACAGTTAGGTCTAAGGCATTCAGCCTGACCGGGTTGCCTCCAAACACGTCTCCAATGATTGAAGGCATATGCAACATCATCAGTGAAGAGAACATGATGCCAATCCTGAGTGGTCCATTCGGCATGTTGTTAGGCCCATCTGTGTCATGCTGCACGGTGTCGTGGTTGCAAAGATGGACTCGCCATGGATGTCGGGAGTGAAGTTGCGTATCATGCAGCCTATTGCACACAGTTTGAGTTTTAATGCAGTGTCCTTTGGCTGCAAAAAGCATTATCCAATATGTTGGCATTGCTGTCAGGGTTCCTCCAAGATACAATCCTTAGGTAGCAGTCATCCACTGTGGTAGTAGCTCTTGGGTGGCCTGAGAGAGGCATGTCATTGACAGTTTCTGTCTCTCTGTATCTCCTCCATGTCCGAACAACATCGCTTTGGTTCACATCGAGTCACCTGGGCACTTCCCTTGTTGCGAGCCCTTCCAAGCACAAAGTAACAGTGTGGATGCAATCAAACCAAAGTATTGACTGTCTAGGCATGGTTGAACTACAGACAACATGAGCCGTGTACCTCCTTCCTGGTGGAATGACTGGTACTGATCGGCTGTCGGACCTCCTCCATCTAAAAGACGCTGCTGATGCGTGGTTGTTTACATTTTTGTGTGGGTTTAGTGACATTTCTGATCAGTCAAATGTACTGTGTCTGTGATACACTATCCACTGTCAGTGTCTATCTTCAGGAGTTCTGGGAACGGGGTGATGCAATAGTTTTTTTGATATTTGAATTTATATTTTTGCAAGACCCAGGCAGGGAAAAAGCCTCCCCTTTGTATAAATAAGAACATAAATTGATAAAAAAATTTCATTAAATAATTATTTTTAAATGGTGAAAATAGTCAGCTCTGTCCAAAGAGTAAAATACAGTTGTTTGGTTCATAGAAAGTACCCATTGGATAAGACGAGAAGACTGTTGAATTGCCTTCTCAGTATTATTTGATGTGTTTTTATGCATATATTTTCACTGGCAAATAAATAATGTCTTTTTGAAATGTGTGAATGATACTTTTCCTATTGTCCCACTTGTGGTCAGTTTACTGTACAAACTTTATTTGAGAATATCTGTTATCTCCTACCTGTTATCTTCTGTACTACCTAAGGAGATAACAAACTGTCAGAGCTAGGCTGGAGCAAAAAGAGGGGAGCGTCATTTGATCAGAAATAGAGCATCTGGTTAAGAAGTGTGAAAGTAATATTTGGTCCTAATTTTTTTTTTTTTTTTTTTTGAAACTTTCTTTACCTTAAATTAGCTCTGAAAATAAGTGACTGTATTGAGGACTAGGTGACTCAAGTTATTCATAAAATTCTTTACATCTTTACAAAAGGAGACAGGCAAAATTAATGGCCAGACTTTGAAAAACATTAATTTTTTCTCAGATTTTGACTATCATGATAAACTGACTGTTCAACCTCAAATCCTTGTAATTTGTAATTAGGTGCTACACTTATCAGTGAGGTGATGCAGTAAGTTTAGCCAGGAGACCACTCTTAGATACCATTTAATCTTTTACTGTAATTTGTAATGTCACACACGATTTTTGACCTTCTTCAATTGAATGGCTGCAACATTTCAAGTGCCAGTATTCTGTATCAAGAGCTAAAAATCTGTGACACTGTATTTGCTAAATGTAGAAAACTACATATCGGTACCAATTTTGGCTAGAATTTGATATTGGATCCCACCTCAAATCTTGGTTGTGGCGACACATTGATGTGTAGTGTAGCTTGAAGCTTAGGTTAGGTAGGAAGGTGTTAATTTGGTGGTGACTTGGAAGAGCCAATGGATGTGAAAGTCAAATAAAGGCAGTGGTAACTGGTAACTAATTGACCTGTAGCATAGCCCAATGTTTATGTCTGCTGCATATTTAACATATTTAATCCACTCTTTTTCACCAAAACTGCAAGGTAAATTCAGAAAACATAATTTAGATAATGAACAAGTTTTCAATGAGTATTTTACTGAATATTATGTGCATATTTTTTATTTTATTTATTTTTATTTGGTATGTGTATTCCATGGATCCTTACATGCGAGTGATTCACCTAATTAATGCTACAGAATAGTAATATAATACAATGATATAGATATTAATAAGTATCACTTTTTCTCATTTCAATCTCTCATTTAACTAGTATAGCAATTCACACTATAACATTATAACTATAACATTAACACTATAACATTAACATAATATTGTATTGCCCGTCTAATAACTAAGAGGCTAAATACATCTATTATTAAGGGAGTGCATTACTTCTGGAAAAGAATTCCTCTATGGAGTACAGTGGACAGTCAAGCAGGGTATTTTTTTAACGTACCTTTGAACAGCATTTCATTTTCTCTTGTACATTTAATATAATTAGGCAATACATTAAAAGCCTTTATAGCAGCATACTTTACTTCCTTCTGTACAAGTGATAAATTTTTTAGTTCAACATGTAGATCATCTTTACCTCTAGTATTGTAGTTATGGTGTGAACAATTTGTTTCATACTGAGCATAGTCTTTATTAACCACATTCATCAGAGAGTATATGTACTGAGATGTTGTGGTCAGTATACCTAACTGTGTGAAAAGTTTTCAACAGGAGGTTGGTGGAGGAACCCCACACATGATTCTGACTGCTCTCTTCTGAGCAGTCAAGATTTTTCTGAGGCTGGTGAATTACCCCAGAAAATTATTCTGTAACTCATTAATGAGTGAAAGTATCCAAAGTAAGCTGATTTTTAAAATGTTGATGCCCCCAAAATGAGTAATGATTCTTAGAGCAAAAGTTGCTGATGAAATCCTTTTCAGAGTAAGTGACACATGCTGTTCCCAGTTGAGTCAATGTGAACCCCCAGGAATTTAGTGGAGTGCACCTGTTCTAGTTACTGGTTGTCATGAGCAATTACTATATTTTATGGAGTTTTATTTTTATTATATAATTTTTTTATGTTATGCATAAGGTATGAAAAATGCAAGGGAGTGTATTCTACTTAACTTTTACCCACATTCCAACATGAGATGGTAAGGGGGGGGGGGGGGAGATTACTTCAGCTTGCATGAAATCACCCAAAGCGGTGCATATACGGCAGAAATAAACATAAGAGATGAACAGATTCTTCACATTATGACCATTACCACCAACATAAAAGAGCACTTAAAGATGACATGCGAGCTGGGAATCTTTATTTATCTTTATTTATTTATTCCATGTGATCTGATAGTACATGGTGTGTTGCATATGTCAGAAAATATCAGTTAACATTGTTAACATATAGTATCCTAATGTATTATATTGCAAAGATTGGTTAAGTTTACTTCACTCCAATTGCTCAATGTTTTCAATTCAACACAAATAGCAAGATTACTGTCCTAAGTATTCATTTGTAGAATGAAAACAGTGATCAACAAATTTGACCTCACGGCTTTTGCTAAATTTTCTGTTGTCTTCGATGGACTTAATACAAGTGTGAAGATTGTTGAACAGTTGGAGGTCCAGGTGGAAAGCTCCCTTTTTACGCAGTTGAGTGTTTGTATGTAAAACATGCAGATTTGAGTTTTTCCTGGTGTTGTGTTTATGTATTTCATTATTTTTTATGACTCTGGAGTCATTTGGCACTATGTGATCTCTGAAAAATTTTAGAGTCTCGATAATGTAGAGGCAACGCAGTGTAAGGATTTCCGACTTTCTGAAGATGGGTTTGCAGGTGTCTCTGGGTTTGCTCCGAGTAATAATTCTCAGTGCTCTATTCTGGATTTTGAATGTGCTCAGGGCAGTTGGAGAATTTCCTCAGAACATCACACCATATTTTAGGAAAGTATTGAAAAGCTCAAATGACACATTTTAAATTAAAATATTGCAAAACGAATGTTTTTAAATCAATAGATGGAGCAAATAGTAAATTATTTATTATTTCATCCTTTGCTCACTTTTACTAGTGATACTGTATATATCAGAATATATGTGGATTTGTTTTAAAGTATTTGGTACATGCATAAGAAAACATAGATGTACAATAATTTTCAGGCATTTGTAATAGAGATTTAGTTTTTACACCAGATAAATAAGATTAAAAACTTACACACAGATGATTGACATCTTGCTGTTTTCAGTTGTTGGTAGGTGGCTTAACATATGCATTGTAAAAGTTTAGATACTAAGTCATGGTGAAGACAATAGCATTGGCTTTGTATGCATTACACAGTATCAGAACTGGCTCACTGACTGACACACAGTGATTTTGACTAACATATGCAGAGAACTCCCAGAATGAAATCTGACACTTGTTTCAAATCGGGTAATCCTGGGCATGCACATGTGTGAATCATGCAGTTCAGTTCAGAGAGGCCATAAAGGTTAATGGGCATTTTTATATTACCTATTCTCAGGATTAATTTTATGAAACAAAATGTTAATCATTGTAATAGTATATATTATCTGAATTATGGAGTTTGGCAGTTTATTTTTATTCCTCCCCCCCCCCCCTCCCCTCCATTTAAATGAGATTTGGTCGGATTTTGCCGGACCCCTCCACCCCCATTTTGAGCTTATGTAATTAATGGATGGCACCTAATACTACATATCAACGAACTATGGATATTACTATTAAGCTAAGTAATAAAAATAAATAGCTACCAATCGACTGACTCTAACGAAACTACTATATTTGTCAAGCGATCCCTTTAAGAAGCAGCCTAGCCGTGATTAGAGTTCCATCTCGGAATATAACAGTTCATAGTAAACGCGGACCGTTTTTCTGCGTGGAGAAATTCGATTGATTGGAAATAGGGACTAAATACATTCGGCGAAAGTTCACTGCTTCTAAATTCAAATGGTGGTTAGAAACCACTATGCACTAATTTAAAGTAGCATATTGGGTTGTATTTTTTTCATTTGTTGAATGTATGTTAATTTGTAATATGGCTGATGGCTGTAGAATTGAGAAGTCGCCGTCATACTAATAACACAGGCAAGTGATGCGCTGTAACAGTTGCCTGGCACTCCTTGAGCAGCTGTTGTACAACAGTCTTAATTTAATTAATTTCATAATCATTACTGCAGATAAGCACCACATGAACGACTCTGTAATGCTCTGTCACGAAACTCAACTGATCTTCACGGCGCGAGGTTGTTGTCGGCAGCGACTTAATTTCTCTCTCAATTTTCCATACTCGACAGTGTTTACTGTTTAGGCCTTCCATCAAAGGAGCGGCTCAAATGAAACTTGTTACCGGCGCGAGTAGGTAGTAGGTTGCTTGCGAACTACTTACTGTATAGTTGAATAGCAAGGGCATCCATACGATAATCTTTCGCTTGTGGGGAACCACTGTCTTATCGAATTTTTTGAAAGAAATTTCCGCCATTTAACCGTTAATTGTCCGTTTGTCTTACACAATCTTGATGCCACTCTGAGCAAGACATTCGAAGAGGGGGAAGCTACTCTGTCAACGGACCTTCAACTTCTTAACCAGTATTATACGAAACACTGCCCAAATCCAAATAAAACTGAGGTAAGCGTATTCCACCTGAACAGTCATGAGGCAAGGCGAGAGTTACAAGTAACATTCCGAAATGAGCGATTGACGCACAACAGCCATCCAAAATATCTAGGAATAATTCTGGTCACTAAACTATAAAAAACACCTAGAAATAGCCAGTCAAAAGATAAAAAATTCTAAATAACATAATAAGAAAGCTGACTGGAACCTCCTGCGGAGGTCAAGCTAACGCCCTACGCACTGCAGCACAATCTCTTGTTTACTCTGTGGCAGAATACTAAAAAATGGTTCAAATGGCTCTGAGCACTATGGGACTCAACTGCTATGGTCATTAGTCCCCTAGAACTTAGAACTACTTAAACCTAGCTAACCTAAGGACATCACACACATCCATGCCCGAGGCAGGATTCTAACGTGCGACCGTAGCAGTCGCACGGTTCCGGACTGCGCGCCTAGAACCGCGAGACCACCGCGGCCGGCAGGCAGGACACTGCGTCCCAGTTTGGTACAAGAGCACACACACGAAGAAAATAGATGTCCAGCTTAATACCATCATGAGAATTGTCTCAGGAACTCTGCAATCCACTTTCCTGGCTTCATGTCCTTTGCAATATAGCTCCTCCCTCCCCCCTCCCTCAGAAGGCAACAAGCAGCTATCCGAGAATGGAAGAAAATTAATGACCCCTCTGTCTGTTAAGATATACCTATCCGAAAAATATTGGACCATCTGCAGCTACCCGACTAAAATCCAGGAAACCTATATGGGAAGACGACGTCCTTAAATTCCCAGAAAGGTACGACACAGCAAGGTAATGGAGGCAATACTGATCGCTGAATAATCACCATCCTCTCATCAGTGATTTTGATCCTTCGATACCGGTGGAAGGAATGCAAATGCCCAGGATAACTTGCTGCAGACTTAATCGTGTGAGGACTAACCAAGGCAGGTGTAAGGCTATTCTCCACAAATGGGAACTCACTGATGACCCACGATGCGACTGTGGTGCAGAAGAACAAACAATCCTCCCCTGATCTTCGAATGTCCTGCGAGGAGGTTTGAAGGAGAATGGAGGGATGTCATGAATGCTACTCCACGTGCTGTTCAGTGGGTGACCGGCTTAGATGTGGACTTGTAATAACTGCAGTGGCTGTCTCCCTTATCTTTCGCATATTGTTGTTTGCAATCATTCATTTAATAATGTATTTGTAATTCGTTTATTATATTAATTAATAGTATGTGTGCAATTTTTACTCTGTAGATGCCATACGCTAAATAAATAAAAACACAATCATGATTACTTGAGAATGGTACCAAAGCCGAAATCATGACTGTGCAAAATAAATGAAAAGTTAACAGTTCCATGCCGGGAAAAAACCCATACGATAGTTTGTAGTGGCGGGCGATTGGGGGGGGGGGGGGGGGGGGGCGGCTAGGTCTGGGTATGGAGTACTGTGCTTAAACTGACACACAATAGTTTTTAGCGCAACGCAATCTGACTTTCAATAATCCCTAAAAGAGAATGGCCCTGACTAACATTAACCTATGTTGTTGTTGTTGTTGTCTTCAGTCCTGAGACTGGTTTGATGCAGCTCTCCATGCTACTCTATCCTGTGCAAGCTGCTTCATCTCCCAGTACCTACTGCAACCTACATCCTTCTGAATCTGCTTAGTGCATTCATCTCTCGGTCTCCCTCTACGATTTTTACCCTCCACGCTGCCCTCCAATGCTAAATTTGTGATCCCTTGATGCCTCAAAACATGTCCTACCAACCGATCCCTTCTTCTAGTCAAGTTGTGCTACAAACTTTTCTTCTCCCCAATCCTATTCAATACCTCCTCGTTAGTTATGTGATCTACCTATCTAGTCTTCAGCATTCTTCTGTAGCACCACATTTCGAAAGCTTCTATTCTCTTCTTGTCCAAACTAGTTATCGTCCATGTTTCACTTCCATACATGGCTACACTCCAAACAAATACTTTCAGAAACGACTTCCTGATACATAAATCTATATTCGATGTTAACAAATTTCTCTTCTTCAGAAACGCTTTCCTTGCCATTGCCAGTCTACATTTTATATCCTCTCTACTTCGACCATCATCAGTTATTTTACTTCCTAAATAGCAAAACTCCTTTACTACTTTAATTGTCTCATTTCCTAATCTAATTCCCTCAGCATCACCCGATTTAATTTGACTACATTCCATTATCCTTGTTTTGCTTTTGTTAATGTTCATCTTATATCCTCCTTTCAAGACACTGTCCATTCCGTTCAACTGCTCTTCCAAGTCCTTTGCCGTCTCTGACACAATTACAATGTCATCGGCGAACCTCAAAGTTTTTACTTCGTCTCCATGAATATTAATACCTACTCCAAATTTTTCTTTTGTTTCCTTTACTGCTTGCTCAATATACAGATTGAATAACATCGGGGAGAGGCTACAACCCTGTCTCAATCCTTTCCCAACCACTGCTTCCCTTTCATTCCCCTCGACTCTTATTACTGCCATCTGGTTTCTGTACAAATTATAAATAGCCTTTCGCTCCCTGTATTTTACCCCTGCCACCTTTAGAATTTGAAAAAGAGTATTCCAGTCAACATTGTCAAAAGCTTTCTCTAAGTCTACAAATGCTAGAAACGTAGGTTTGCCTTTTCTTAATCTTTCTTCTAAGATAAGTCGTAAGGTCAGTATTGCCTCACGTGTTCCAACATTTCGACGGAATCCAAACTGATCTTCCCCGAGGTCTGCATCTACCAGTTTTTCCATTCGTCTGTAAAGAATTCGCGTTAGTATTTTGCAGCCGTGGCTTATTAAACTGATAGTTCGGTAATTTTCACATCTGTCAGCACCTGCTTTCTTTGGGATTGGAATTATTATATTCTTCTTGAAGTCTGAGGGTATTTCGCCTGTCTCATACATCTTGCTCACCAGATGGTAGAGTTTTGTCAGGACTGGCTCTTCCAAGGCCGTCAGTAGTTCCAATGGAATGTTGTCTACTCCGGGGGCCTTGTTTCGACTCAGGTCTTTCAGCGCTCTGTCAAACTCTACACGCAGTGTCGTATCTCCCATTTCATCTTCATCTACATCCTCTTCCATTTCCATAATATTGTCCTCAAGTACATTGCCATTGTATAGACCCTCTATATACTCCTTCCACCTTTCTGCTTTCCCTTCTTTGCTTAGAACTGGGTTTCCATCTGAGCTCTTGATGTTCATACAAGTGGTTCTCTTATCTCCAAAGGTCTCTTTAATTTTCCTGTAGGCAGTATCTATATTACCCCTAGTGAGATAAGACTCCACATCCTTACATTTGTCCTCTAGCCATCCCTGCTTAGCCATTTTGCACTTTCTGTCGATCTCATTTCTGATACGTCTGTATTCCTTTTTGCCTGCTTCCTTTTATTGCATTTTTATATTTTCTCCTTTCATCAATTAAATTCAATATTTCTTCTGTTACCCAAGGATTTCTACTAGCCGTTGTCTTTTTACCTACTTGATCCTCTGCTGCCTTCACTACTTCATCCCTCAAAGCTACCCATTCATCTTCTACTGTATTTCTTTCCCCCATTCCTGCCAATTGCTCCCTTATGCTCTACCTGAAACTCTGTACAACCTCTGGTTCTTTCAGTTTATCCAGGTCCCATCTCCTTAATTTCCCACATTTTTGCAGTTTCTTCAGTTTTAATCTACAGGTCATAACCAATAGATTGTGGTCAGAGTCCACATCTGCCCCTGGAAATGTCTTACAACTTAAAACCTGGTTCTTAAATCTCTGTCTTACCATTATATAATCTATCTGATACCTTTTAGTATCTCCAGGGTTCTTCCACGTATACAACCTTCTTTCATGATTCTTAAACCAAGTGTTAGCTATGATTAAGTTGTGCTCTGTGCAAAATTCTACTAGGCGGCTTCCTCTTTCATTTCTTAGCCCCAATCCATATTCACCTACTATGTTTCCTTCTCTCCCTTTTCCTACACTCGAATTCCAGTCACCCATTACTATTAAATTTTCGTCTCCCTTCACTATCTGAATAATTTCTTTTATTTCATCGTACATTTCTTCAATTTCTTCATCATCTGCAGAGCTAGTTGGCATATAAACTTGTACTACTGTAGTAGGTGTGGGCTTCGTATCTATCTTGGCCACAATAATGCGTTCACTATGCTGTTTGTAGTAGCTTACCCGCATTCCTATTTTCCTATTCATTATCAGATACCCCCTCCGTTGTGGTTGCACCTACGGTATGGCCATTTGTATCGCTGAGGCACGCAAGCCTCCCCACCAACGGCAAGGTCCATGGTTCATGGTAACCTATATGTTTCACAAATCACTTACCTCACAAAAATCTTTGTTACTCGAACTACTGCAATACAGCGAGCGCCACTACTGCCAGCTAAATAAAAGATTCAAACTACGGAAGTCACTAACTACTGATAGGCACAGTTACCAAATGAAAGATTTTAATAGAGAACAAACAATGTATTTACCTTTATAGTCATAATATATATATCAGTTCATGACACCAATTCTTACAAATTTCAAAACTCCGCCATCTCTCTCCCCACGTCCACCACCGCTGGTGGCTCACCTCCAACTGCGCAACGCTACGCGCTGTTACCAGCCAGCTGCCACTGCCCAACACTACAATGGCAGACAACAATGCAAACCAGCCACAGACTGCACACAGCACAGCCAGTGATTTTCTTACAGAGCGCTCCGTGGCGTTGGCGTTACCAATAAAAAAACCTAAACATCCTACTTACAAGCGTAACGTCGGGTTTTAAATCATTTTCCTTGAAGGAAAACACCTGACTACACTATACTTTTTCCCGTGTATAGGCCCGTGTATAGGCACCCTTCTTGAAATCGGCTCCACAGGCGGCGCGACTGCATAGCGTCTCACCAGTAAATGGCTTACAATGCGTTGCCGACCAGTTCCTTCCGACTCATCGTTCGCGTTGACAAGCGATGTGAGTTGCGTCGCGCCTCGTATACAGCGTTGTATTGGTTTAGTTCGAAGATTAACGAGCTCGTTGTGAAGACCACCTTCTGCGGGAAGTGAAAAAAACATCCCACTTTATACAATACAAGCTCCCAGGCTACTGCAGGAGGGATTGACAGAGAAAATGTGGTGTAAAGTGTCAAAAGAATTGCATATGCCGTGTATACTGTACATCTATTGTTATAACAAAATTACCGGTAGGGTCACTGGGAGAAATGTACCAAAACTGTAAAATCATACCGGGGATATTTTTGTCTGAATAGCAGCCGTTGTCGTACTGTAACATTACATTCTCAAGTGGAAACGAACAGCGGAAACGGCGGGAAATCGACAGAGAAGTCACAAATCTCCGATAAGTGTAAGTACAATGGTGCCCACATACAGTTATTTAAGAAACACAAACCACCACATTTCCCAGCACACTAGGGAGGACACAGCATGTTATCATGGATGGAGAGTCGTCGTCATCTGTAGAAGTAACTTCGGATGTGCTCCAGGAAGTGTGTTGGGACTTTTGCTGTTCATGTTGTATATTAATGACCTTGCAGACAATATTAATGGTAACCGCAGACTTTTTGCAAATGATGCAGTTATCTACAATGAAGTACTATCTAAGAGAAGTTGCATAAATATTCATTCAGATCTTGATAATATTTCAACGTGGTGCAGAGATTGGCAACTTGCTCTAAATGTTCAGAAATGTAAAATTGTGCACTTCACAAAGAGAGTGGTTCAAATGGCTCTAAGCACTATGGGACTTAACATCTGAGGTCATCAGTCCCCTACACTTAGAACTACGTAAACCTAACTAAGGACATCAGACATATTCATGCCCGATGCAGGATTCGAACCTGTGACCGTAACGCGGTTCTGGACTGAAGCGCCTAGAACCGCTTTTTTCCGTTACTGATCGTTGTGTTCGGTCGTTGCGGACGTCGCAAGATATCCTGTTCCAGTTCGGTGGATGATCCTTCCACTCAGTTTTTCTTATTACAGAGGCCAACCGGCTCTCTGACCGAACACCTGAGCTACCGGGCCGGCAAGAAACCTCTCGGCCACAGCGGACGGCCCACAAAACGAAACAAACGAGGTATCTTATAATACCAATCAGCTACTGTTGGAATCGTCCAACGCATAGCAATACCTTGGCGTAACACTTTGTAGGGATGTGAACTCGAATGATCACATAGGTTCAGTTGTGGGTAAAGCGAGTGGTAGACTTTGGCTTATAGGTAGAGTACTGGGAAATGCAATCAGTGTACAAAGGAGACTGCTTACAACATTGCTCAAGTGTGGGGGACTCATACCAGACAGAACGTATACAGAGAAGAATTGTGACAGGTTTGTTTAATCCCTGGGAGAGTGTCGCATAGATACTGAAGGAACTGAGGACAGACATAAACTATCCCGTAGAAGTCTATTAACAATGTTTCAAGAAACAGCTTTAAATATTGCTATAGGGACATACTACAACCTCCTACGTATCGCTGACACAGGAATCGTGAGGACGAGATTAGAATAATTACAGCACATGCAGAGGCATTCAAACAATCATTCTTTCCGCGCTCCATACGTGAATGGAACAGGAGGAAACGCTAATAACTGGTACAGTGGCGAGTACCCCACACCGCGCACTTCACGGTGGTTTGTAGGGTAAAGATGTACACTCATGCTCATAAATTAAGGACAATGCTGATACATGGTGAAACAACGCTCTGGTCGGCGATTTGCGGGTTTAAATCACCTCGGGATATGACCATGCGGTGCATTTGACCTGCCGTCGTCGCACGGTGGCGCTGGCAGCAGTCCACATACGCAGAGGTGTGTTGGTGAAGGTCAGAGTACGGTGCAGCGAGAAAGTGTGCAGACGTTTTCAGACGTGCTAATGGTGACTGTGTGTTGAAAATGGCTCAAAGAACACATATTGATGGCGTTATGAGGGCTAGAGTATTACGACGACTGGAGGCTGGTCAAACACAGCAGTTCGTAGCACGGGCCCTCCGTGTGCCACAAAGTGTTATCTCAAGATTATGGCAACGATTCCAGCAGACAGGAAAAGTGTCCAGGTGCTACAGTACTGGACGTCCACAGTGTACAACACCACAAGAAGACCCATATTTCACCACCAGTGCCCGCAGACGGCCACGGGATACTGCAGGTAGCCTTGCTCGGGACGTTACCGCAGCCACTGGAACAGTTGTCTCCAGACACACAGTCTACAGACGACTGAACGGACATGGTTCATTCGCCTGGAGACTAGAAGGTGCATTCCACTGACCCTTGGTCACAGGACTACGTAAAGCTTGGTGTCAAGAACACAGTACATGATCATTGGAACAGTGGTCCAGGTTATGTTCACGGACGAGTCCAGGTATAGTCTAAACAGTGATTCTCGCCGGGTTTTCATCTGGCGTGAACAAGGAACCAGATACCAACCCCTTAAAGTCCTTGAAATGTACGTCCTGGAAATGGCCTTTATTGAGGTCGTGGTTTGATGGTGTGTTGTGGGATTATGATTGGTGCACGTACACCCCAGCATGTTTTTGACAGAGGAACTGTAACAGGTCAGGTGTATCGGGACGTCATTTTGCACTAATATGTCCGCCTTTTCAGGGGTACAGCGGGTTCCACATTCCTCCTGATGGATGATAACGCACGTCTCCACCGAGCTGCCTTCGTGGTGGAGTACTCTGAAACAGAAGATATCAGGTGAATGGAGTGGCCCGCCTGTTCTCTAGACCTAAAACCCATCGAGCACGTCTGGGATGCTCTCGGTCGACGTATCGCTGCACGTCTTCAAACCCCTACGACACTTCAGGAGCTCCGACATGCACTGATGCAAGAATGGGAGGCCCGCATCTCGTGGTCGTGCGGTAGCGTTCTCGCTTCCCGCGCCCGGGTTCCCGGGTTCGATTCCCCGCGGGGTCAGGGATTTTCTCTGCCTCGTGATGGCTGGGTGTTGTGTGTTGTCCTTAGGTTAGTTAGGTTTAAGTAGTTCTAAGTTCTAGGGGACTGATGACCATAGATGTTAAGTTACATAGTGCTCAGAGCCATTTGAACCATTTGAACCAAGAATGGGAGGCTACACCCCAGCAGCTGCTCGACCACCTGATCCAGAGTATGCCAAGCCGTTGTGTGCCCTGTGTACGTGTGCATGGTGATCATATCCCATATTGATGTCGGGGTACATGCGCAGGAAACAGTGGCGTTTTGTAGCACGTGCGTTTCGGGACGGTTTTCTCAACTTATCACCAACACCGTGGACTTGCAGATCTGTGTCGTGTGTGTTCCCTATGTGCCTATGCTATCAGCGCCAGTTTTGTGTAGTGCCACGTTGTGTGGCACCACATTCTGCAATTATCCTTAATTTATGAGCGTGAGTGTAGATACAGTGTATAAATCTCAAGTAATATGAGTTTTCAAAATAAAAGTAACCCATAGTTGGGGGAGAGGAAATCAACTGCCCCAAATCACTGAGACACTGTGTAGTCGTTCTATTAAAACCTGTTACACCTAGTTGGCTGCTACATACAGCCTGCAGTTTATATTTGTCTGGATGTAGGGATGAATCCAGAATTTTCTTCATTTTCCTCGTTGTATTTTTCGCGAGCACCTGTCTGTGAGCTTGTATCTGTACTTGACATGTCGAATGTAACCATAAGATGGTCGGGTGTGACAAGCAATACTCACACTCCTCTACACTCAGTTCCTCATTCCAGCTAGTCGGCAACCAGTCGCCGATATAGTTCGCCTGCCTGTTTCGTTCCTTTCAGTCGCTCCGTGTGCTGGCGACTTTTAAGTGGGTAGTGGTGCAAAATGTGATCTGCTTAGAATTTTGTACATGTGAGGCGTAAAAGAATAGAGTGAAAAAAACCTATATTCGTTTGTACAAAAATCCAATAAATTACAAGCCCATATCATTAACGTCGATATGCTGCAGTATTTTTGAACATATATTGTGTTCGAAAATTACGAATTACCTCGAAGGAAACTTTCTATTGACACACAGTGAACACGGATTTGGAAAACATTGTTCTTGCGAAACACAACTAGCTCTTTACACACACGAAGTGTTGAGCGCTATTGATAACGGATTTCAAATTGATTCCATATTTATAGATTTCCAAAAGGCTTTTTACGCTGTACCGCACAAGCAGCTTGTAGTGAAATTGTGTGCGTATGGAATATCGTCTCAGTTACGTGATTGGATTCGTGATTTCCTGTCAGAGAGGTCACAGTTCGTAGTCATTGACGGAAAGCCATCGAGTAAAAGAAAGATCATTTATAAATGAATTTGTTGTTAATGATGTATGTTGTGCTCTTCAGTCGAAGATTGGTTTGATGCTGTTCTCCATGCTACTACATTCTCTGTAAGATTCTTCATCTCTATATAACTACTGCACCGTACATCCTATTGAACCTGCTTACTGTACTCATCTCTAGGTCTCCTTCTACAATTCCCCCCTTCCCACACACACACACACACACACACACACACACACACACACACACACAAACACACACACACACACACACACACACACACATACTTCCCTCCAATACTAAATTGACGATTCCTTTATGTTTCGTAATATGTCATATCAGTACACCTCCATCCTTTGGTTATGCCACAAATTGCTTCTCCTCTATTCTTTTCAGTTATTCTTTATTAGTTATGTGATATACCCACATAATATTCATCATTCTTCTCAAACACAACATTTCAAAAACTTCTATTCTCCTCTAGTCTGAACCGTAGCACTTAAACCTATATTTGGTGTTCACAAATTTTTCTTCTTCAGAATCGCTTTTCTTGCTGTTAACAGTCTAGATACTACATCCTCTCTACTTCGTCCATCATATTATTTTACTGCCCAAATAGCGAAACTCATCTACTACTTCTAGTGTCTCATTTCCTAACCTGATTCCTTCAGCGGCGCTTGATTTAATTCGACTACATTCAATAACTCTTGTCTTTCTTTTGTTGATATTTGTCTTATATTCTCTTTTCAAGGCTCTATCCATTCCGTTCAACGCCGCTTTCAAGTTCTTTGCTGTGTCTGACAGAATTACAGTGTCACTGGCAAATCTCAAATTTTTATCTCTCGTTCCTGATATTTAATTCCTTCTACAAATTTTTCTTTGGCTTCCTTTAATGCTTGTTCATTGTACAGATCGAATAACACCAGGGTAGGCTACAACTGCCATCTGGTTTCTGTACTAGTTGCATATAACTTTTTGCTCCCTGTAGTTTGCCCGTGTTGTTTTCAGAATTTCAAGGAGTGTATTCCAGTCAAAAGCTTTCTCTGTGTCTAAAAGAGCTATAAACGTATGTTTGTCTTTTTTTTAACGTACCTGCTAAGATAATTCGCAGGGTCAGTATTTCCGTAAGTGTTCCAACATTTCTCCGGAATCGAAACGGATCTTCCCTGACGTCGGCTTCTACCAGTTTTTCATAATTCTGTAAATAATTCGTGACAGAATTTTTAAACCACGAGTTATTAAAGTGATGATTCGGTAATATTCACACCTGTCAGCACCGTATTTGTTTGGAATCGTAATTGTTTCATTATTCCTGAAGTCTGAGAGTAGTTCTCCTGTCTCATATATCTTGCACACTATGTATGTGTTTTGCACACTATGTATATGTTTTGTCACGGCTGGTTCACCCAAGGCTATCAGTAGTTCTAACGGAATGTTGTCTACTCGTGGGGCCTTGTTTCGACTTAGGTCTTTCAGTGCTTTGTCACATTCTTCTCAAAGTATCCCCAATCTTATCTTCATGTACGTTCTCTTCCATTTCTATAATATTGCTTGCAATGACATCCCCGTTGTATAGACCCTCTATGTCTTCCTTTCGACTTTCAGCTTTCCCTTCTTTGATTAGGACTGGTTTCCCACCTGAACTCTTGATATTCATACAGATGCTTCTCTTTAATTTTCCTTTAGGCAGTATCTGGCTTTTCTCTAGTGACATAAACTTTTAAATTCTTAAATTTGTCCTGTAGCCATTCCTGCTCAGCCATTTTGCATTTCCTGTCGATTTCATTTTTTAGACGTTTGTTTTCCTTTCCGCCTCTCTCATTTACTTCATTTTTATATGTTCTATTTTCATAAGCTAAATTCAATATCTCCTGTGTTTTCCAAGGATTTCTAAAAGGCCTTATCTTTTTACCTGTTTCATCCTCAGTTGCCTTCACTCTTTCATTTCTCAAAACTACCCACTCATCTTCTGCTCAATCCTCTGTTTTAGTCAGTCGTTTCCTAATGCTTCTCTCTGACACTCTGTTTCTTTCACATTATCCAAATCGCATCTGCTAAACTCTGAACAACCTCTGCATCTTTCACATTACCTAATTCGCATCTGCTTGACTTCCTGTATTTTTGTTATTTCTTCAGTTTTAATCTACAGTTCATGAACAATGAATTATGATCAGACTCCACATCTGCCCCTGGACAGGTCTTACAGTTCAAATCCCGTTCTGAATCTCTGTCTTACCATTAATATAATCAGTCTGAAACCTTCTGGTGTCTCCAGGTCACTTTCACGTTTACAACTCTGTTTCACTATTCTTAAACCAAGTGTCAGCGATGTTTAAGTTACGCTCTGCGCAGAATTCTATCAGGCGGATTCCTCTTTCATTCCTTTCTCGCAGTCCATATTCTCCGACTATTTTTCTTTGTCTTCCTTTTGCTGCTACCGAATTTCAGTCCCTCGTCACAATTAAATTTTCCTCTCCCTCACCTGTCTGAGTGATTTCTTTTATCTCGTGAAAGATTCTTCAATACCTTCATCATCTGTTTATCCGCATTCCTATTTTCTTATTCATTATTAGACATACTCCTGCGTTACATCTATTGGATTTGTAAGGTGTCAGGCAAATCCAACACCTTCCATGAAAACCCTGACATGATAATCAAATCCAGTAGTATGTCACATAGCTCCAAATAAATCGTGACATTAAATTAACCAAAGTAATACGAGTAACGAGTGAGCAAATGGAATACCACAGACTAACACAAGAATGCCTAAACGCATGTCGTACCTTCCCACCGTGAGACCGACGCAGTTCCGAGGGGAGAAACGAGAACAGAAGCCGAGAGCAGCACCCGCACGTTTTAGCGTGAGACTTTTTCGCGTCTCTGTTACGTCAAGGACCACCCCCAAGCCCATGTTAAAAGCTAGAGCCCTCCAGAAAAACAGTATAGATCTTACGATAACACAGAAAGGGCCACTATCACCCGCAAGTTTTAGCGTGAGCCTTTTCGCGTGTCTGTTACATTAGGACCACCCCCCAGCCCATGTTAAATGATAGAGCTCTCCAGAAGAACAGTATAGATCTTACGATAACGCTAAAAGGACCACACCAGCTGCAGGTTTTAACGTGAGACTTTTTCGCGTCTCTGTTACGTTGCAAACTTTAAAAACATTGCCCCACCACGAAAAGTATAACGTTTCTCATTGGATAGACAGAATTTTTGTAGGCGGAGCTTAAGGTTAACATTGAGACCCTGATTGGTCAGATGAAAACACAGCCAGATAGTTTTTTTTAAACCAACTTCGGTAAATTGTAGTAAGGAGAAGTTAGAAAGGAGTCGCTTCCGAGATGGCGAGGTGAGCGGAGCTGTGCTGCCCGCCGCTGCCCTGACGCTGCCTGAACACCGACAAGGTAATGAGCGCACGCGATGCCGCATTTTTGAGCGCATAAGGCTTCACTCAGAACAGCAGAAGACTCATCTATTACACCCCCTTTTTGCGTAATACTAGTGTCGATCGTTAATTAAAACTCATGGTGTTCACATTTGCCACTTGAAGAACAGGTCTGAAACGCGATGATTTTTCTTTTATATAGTTATTGAGAAGCCACATCAGCCACTGTAATTTACGATAAGTTAGATAAGTAATTAAAGATAATTGAGGGTCACTGTAGACCATTTTGATAGTTTTCTCTTTTTTGAAACTTAAATTAAACCTAGATTATAGATGTGATTTGGCATAGGTCATCCTTCGATCGATTGTAGAACTTGGAAACCCATTCAGGGAATATTCGTTCACATTTTTGTTGAACGCAGTTGGTTTTTACCATCCTGTGTTAAAACATCTCCTTTTATCAATAGTGCAATTTATAAACAATGTTTTGTGAGTAGAATAAAATTTCCAATGGTAAACTTAACTGCTTTTTCGACGTTATTTTACCAGCTAACTAAAACTAGGAAAGCCTTGAACCCCTTCCACTAAATTTAGTTAGTATTAAGATTCTTTTACAGGGAGTGCAGTGGAGCTGACGCTGAGATCATTAAGTATTTGGTTATATCATCGCTAGTCTCACTGAACACTTCTGAATTCTACATGTCATGTGTGGTCTGGCGTCTCCTTACCAGCAACAGGTCCCAGGTTCAAACTAGTTAATTCCCTAAAAAAACACGCTCAGAGCGTCGTTGCGCGAAAGTGGTAGGGAGACACGATATAGAACAAACAGACACCACCATGAATGTTTAGAGATTTTGTATTTATAGCTCTGTACTCACCTGACCGTAAGTACTGTTCATCCTGCCATCGAACTCCACTAATCCTCATTGTATCTAAATTCAACATATCCATTTTCTATTTAATTTTTCTAACTTACCTACCTGTTAAGGGATATAACTTTCCATACTCCAATTCTTAGAATGCCAGTTTTGTTTTTCGTGATGATGAAATTCTTCTGAGGAGTGCTCGCCGGGAGATCCGAATGGGGAATAATTTTACTCCTGCAATAGTTTACCGAACAGGATTGCATCATCATTTAACCATACGGTAGAGCTGAATGCCCTCGGGATAAGTAACAGCTGTAGTTTCCTCTTGTTTCCTGCCATTCACAGTACCAGCACAGCAAGGCTGATGTTACAAGGACAGATTAGTCATCCATACTGTTGCAACTACTGAAAAGGCTGCTGCCCCTCTTCGGTAACCAGATGTTTGTCTGCCCTCTCAGCATGTACTCCTCCGTTGTGTTTGCTCTTACGGTTCGGCTATTTGTATCGTTGAGGCACGCAAGTCACCCCACATTGGCGATATTTGTAGTTCATGGCATTGATGCATAGGATATAATAATAATAATAATAATAATAATAATAATAATAATAATAATAGACTAAAATTCTTAAACGTAAGAAAATTAGTAAGTAAGAATCTCAAAAAAATAAAATAACCTAAGAACATCAACTCATCTTTTAAATCAATGAAATACTCATCCAAAACAACACAAGCTCTTTTAACATGATTTTTAAACAAAAAATAACCAAATACATCCCACCAACCATAAAACTCGCAGGCCAAAAGAGGAAATATTCCTCTCAACAATAGGAATTTTGCAAAATATTGGAAGAATACTTCTGAAGTCTCCTCACCTTTGAAGAACCGGTAGGAAAAATAAATTCTTTGCCTTCCATATTTTGGGAAGTGGTAGTATGGCCGAAAACAAGAAAAAAAATCCGGTAAACATGTCCTCTAAAATGCATTCCTTAAGAGCTATGAGCACTTGTTCGTCTTTGCTACTTTGAAACACAACTCTTCTAATGATCAAGTGCTCGGAACTTTTAAGGCGTGCGTTTTAGAGCACATGTTTGCTGCACATTTTTTTCTTTGTTTGGTCCACACTGCCAGGTCCCAAAATACGGAAAGCAAAGAACTTGCAGTAGCAGAGATTTGTTTCACAGTATCGAAGACGAAAAACTACTCGTAGCTCTTAAGGTATGCAGTTTAGCTCCTGTGTTTACTGAGACTTTTTTGTTTCTAGTATCGCGTACTTTAAACTGTATGTGTTTACGCTATTAATTATGATATTACGTATTACATGCGTATTACGTACATACGTTAATACTTGCTTCAAAGATCATGAATATGACATTTCGTAATGATGGGGAACATGTCACTTTAACATAAGTTTTCTTTACACAAAATAATTAATTAATTTTTTTTACCGTTACTACTTCATATCTAAAAATTCATCTATTGAGTAAATGGATTTGTCATTCGGAAATTCTTTTAATTTGCTTTTAAATGTTGGTTGGCTATCTGTCAGACTTTTAGTGCTATTTGGCAAATGACCAAAGATTTTTATGGCAGCATAGTTCAACCCGTTCTGTACCGAAGTGAGATTTAATCCAGAATAGTGAAGATCATTCTTTCTTGTAGTGTTGTAGCTATGCACTTCGCTGTTATTTTGGAACTGGGATGTTTTATTTATAAAAAATTTGATAAGTGACTTGACAAAAATGTGGAAACACAGAAATTACGTATACCCAAGGAAATAATCAGAATAGCTGACATAAAAACAAATACGACATCCGAAAAAATACAAGAAATAAAACAAAGTTGCCCTTGACTAAAAAATATCGTTTCATATAGTAAATGGCCTCTTGACTGCAAATGTTGCGTTGAGGAGCTGTACAAAATCGACTTCAAAGGCAAAAAAAAAACATCTGGGAAACAGGTAACTCATCCCGACAATATGAATTTCAAAAATGTTCAAACGTGTGTCAAATCTTATGCGACTTAACTGCTAAGGTTATCAGTCCCTAAGCTTACACAGTACTTAACCTAAATTATCCTAAGGACAAACACACACACACCCATGCCCGAGGAAGGAATCGAACCACCGCCGGGACCAGCCGAATTTCTTCCTGTTGCTGATGACCCGTATTGTACACACTCTTGTGATGACCTTTCCCCCCCCCCCCCCCCCCCCCCCGCCTCCCACACACAGCTGCATCACACGTTAGACAGTTGCTTTTCGTCATTCTTCTCTGCTTACAGCTGCAGTCTCTGCAAATGCGGCGTTTTTAAGATTGAGAGATATGAGTGGGATATGGCTCTTTGACCTGCGTTGGGAATTGCTGGAAAAGGGATGGAGTTGCTCTTCCTTTTATTTATGGCACTGTTCAGAGATGTTTGCAACCTCAACACTTTTTCCATTCTCTGATTCACTTGCCGATGTTGCCCTTCAATATACAATGAACCATTCCTATGACAAAGTATCTGCAACGGAGATGATGAAATTCAGCAGAGACAGGCCATTCCTGTCTTAGATATTAGCTCGCATGTATTGGAAGTTGTCTCCAGAGGACGCAATTGTGCCTAACGACTGGGAAGCTGCTGAGGGACTCCTCTTCATTGACCCATTCTCGTTGCTGTATTCTGCTTATTTTTCAGGCTGGTGTTTTTAGGAGGAACAATTGACTGTTTTACCTTCTTGTTTTTCCCAACAGACGCTTCCTTCTCAATTTGGGACACCTTAGCGTTGAGTATTTCTTCATCCCAATCTGATGCGGAGTGGATAGTCTCACCGGAAACGTTCTCTTCTTCGACGTTGTTGCCTTCGTCAGAATCATCAAATGATGGTATGTCAAGATCTGATCCCATTGCATCCATAACTCTCCGTTTTGGATAATTCGTCAGGACCTGAAAAGAAAATGTAAGTTATGGAATAGTACCACAACCCACTTGAATCCCAAACTATCTTTTCAATAAATATCCAATTCGATACCTACGCAAATTGGTCGCTCATTACTAAATTTTGGTCGAATCGACGAGTCCATTTTGTTCGTGAATATTACACGTTAGTCGTTTCGACGAATCAACATTTACGTGCACACCTACACCTTTGTCGGTTCGACGTTGTAACTTCGGGACGATATATGGTTTACCCGATGGAAGAGTGGATTAGGTCACTTCCGCTGGCGGAAACGAATTGACTACCAATAGTATATTAAAACCGTATATTAAAACTGCACCCAGTCTAACTACCCCAGGAAGTTGTTTGGTTTAACGTACCCCAAGGTATGATGAAACGAAAAAAAAAAAAATATGGTTCAAATGGCTCTGAGCACTATGGGACTTAACATCTGTGGTCATCGGTCCCCTAGAACTTAGAACTACTTAAACCTAACTAACCTAAGGACATCACACACAGCCATGCCCGAGGCAGGATTCGAACCTGCGACCGTAGCAGTCACGCGGTTCCGGACTGAGCGCCTAGAACCGCGAGACCACCGCGGCCGGCCGATGAAACGAAATAATAATAATAATTTGACCCAAAAAAGATCGCTGACTCTGGTGTGAAAGAGGCTTGGGAAAAAGAACATACAAGTGACTGGCAAAATATCCGCAAAAAAATCACAGAAAAATCGCAAGCCCTCATACCTGTAAAGAAGGATGTATGTCTGAAAAGGGGGGGGGGGGGGAGGTTTTCGATCTAACAGTATAGGCAGTTTTTAAGTGCAGAACGTCGCAGTCTTAGGTGTGTGTGTGTTTATGTTCTCTATCTTACCAATACCTTCCAAGTACAGATCCTAGACTTTAGAACAATAATTTATACTTGATATCTTCATTGATTTAGGCAAAAATGTATCCAACTCAATTCACCTCGAACTCTATCGCGTATAAAAATAAGTCTTTTCTTGTTCTTCTTAATTGTACGCTATTACAATACGGCACTTTGAAATCTGTTACTATACATTGATAAGGAGTGCTAAGCTCCTCGGCATGGTAACATCTCGTGAAATCTTGCGCACTTGGATGAGTTGGGACTTGCAGAGATATATTCATTCACGAGACGTGGAGTGTAGCGCTCTTCTTCTGATCGCTTGGAGATTAATTCTCTAACGGTGCTGCAGGGTGTGTTGGTCAATGACCGTGTGAGGTCACTGATTGTGAGAATTCACTCGTCGCCAGGAAATTGGCATACCAGAAATACAGTATTAACAAGTCCCTAGAAAATTTACAGGTGTTCAACGAAACGAAACACAAAAGACAGCAGCAAAAATTATTAGACAATCCAAGAGGAAATACCTGAAGGAACAGCTAGACTCTACAGAAGACAACTTCCGCAACTACAACGCAAGGGGCATCTACAGGATGTTTGCAGGGCACATGCGACGATACACACCACTGAACCTCTGCTTTAGAAATAGTGACGGAAAATTGGCACTGGCAGATAAGGAGAACTGCAAGGTGGTGGCACAGTACTTCTCAGAACTTCTCAATTGCCCAGACCCCACAGAGAGGTTCCCAGACGAAGAACCTACGGACTCACTACCCCCGACACAAGAGGAAGTCCACAAGCACATCCTCAGCCTCAAAAACAACAATACACCTGGTGAAGACGGCATAGTGGCCGAACTACTGAAAAACCTGGGACCAAACTCACTCAGAGAACTCATACAGATCATCACAGACATATGGACATCAGAAAAGTTACCAGACGACCGGAAATGCGCACTGATCCACCCTCTGCACAAAAAGGGTGACCCCAAGATGTGAACAATTACAGAGGCACCTCACTAATACAAGTCACATACAAGGTACTCTCAGCGTGCCTACTCGAAAGAATGCGGAACCAACTGGGACATAAGATCGGCGAGTACCAGGCGGGCTTCCTCCCAGGTCGCTCCTGTGCAGAAGAAATCTCCAATCTGAAGACTACCCTGAAAATCAAAGCTCTTAGGAAAAGTCCAGTCATATGCACCTTCGTTGACCTAAAGAAGGCATATGACTCCAACGACCACACGTTATTGTTTAACAATCTACATGAATGATCCACCATGTCACCGCTGCTCTTCAACCTAGTCCTGGACAAGGTCATCAAGGAATTGGAGAAAGAGCTGCAAATGCAAGGCTATTGGAAGCCAGTACGACTTGGACGACCCAAGGACAAGCTGGGGATCGGCTGTCTAGCCTTCGCAGACGATCTGGCACTACTCACAGTAACGAAACTACAGCCATCAGACAGAAGTACTCAACGAGTGGGCAGAAAAAGTGGGGCTACAGATTTCCTTTCAGAAAACTGACTTCTTGTGTGTGTGTGTGTGTGTGTGTGTGTGTGTGTGTGTGTGTGTGAAATCTTATGGGACTTAACTGCTAAGGTCATCAGTCACTAAGCTTACACACTAGTTAACCTAAATTATCCGAAGGACAAACACACACACCCATGCCGCCGGGACCAGCGACACAGTCCATGACTGCAGCGCCTGAGACTGCTCGGCTAAACCCGTGCGGCCTGAGTTCTTCTGCACGAAATTAAACATTCCAAATTTGACCACAAAGTATGGCAAGATCAGCAGGGTCACACACATTAAGTTTCTAAGTGAAGTGCTCGAACTGACAGGAAAAGAGGAAGTTGTCCAGAACAGTTTGTTGTTGTTGTGGTCTTCAGTCCTGAGACTGGTTTGATGCAGCTCTCCATGCTACTCTATCCTGTGCAAGCTTCTTCATCTCCCAGAACCCACATCCTTCTGAATCTGCTTAGTGTAGTCATCTATTTGTCTCCCTCTACGATTTTACCCTCTACGCTGCCCGCCAATACTAAATTGGTGATTCATTGATGCCTCAGAACATGTCCTACCAACCGATCCCTTCTTCTGGTCAAGTTGTACCACAAACTTCTCTTCTCCCCAATCCTATTCAATACTTCCTCATTAGTTATGTCATCTACCCATCTAATCTTCAGCATTCTTCTGTAGCACCACATTTTGAAAGCTTCTATTCTCTTCTTGTCCAACCCACTTATCGTCCATGTTTCACTTCCATACATGGCTACACTCCATACAAATACTTTCAGAAACGACTTCCTGACACTTAAATCTATACTCGATGTTAACAAATTTCTCTTCTTCAGAAACGCTTTCCTTCCCATTGCCAGTCTAGATTTTATATCCTCTCTACTTCGACCATCATCAGTTATTTTGCTCCCCAAATAGCAAAACTTCTTTACTACTTTAAGTGTCTCATTTCCTAATCCAATTCCCTCAGCATCACCCGACTTAATTCGACTACATTCCATTATCCTCGTTTTGCTTCTGTTGATGTTCATCTTATATCCTCTTTTCAAGACACTATCAATGCCATTCAACTGCTCTTCCAAGTCCTTTGCTGTCTCTGACAGAATTACGATGACATCGGCGAACCTCAACGTTTTTATTTCTTCTCCGTGGATTTTAATACCTACTCCTAATTTTTCTTTTGTTTCCTTTACTGCTTGCTCAATATACAGATTGAATAACATCGGGGAGAGACTACAACCCTGTCTCACTCCCTTCCCAACCACTGCTTCCCTTTCATGTCCCTCGACACTTATAACTGCCATTTGGTTTCTGTACAAATTGTAAATAGCCTTTCGCTCCCTGTATTTTACCCCTGCCACCGTCAGAATTTGAAAGAGAGTATTCCAGTCAACATTGTCAAAATCTTTCTCTAAGTCTACAAATGCTAGAAACGTATGTTTGCCCTTCCTTAATCTAGCTTCTAAGATAAGTCGTAGCGTCAGTATTGCCAAACTGATCTTCCCCGAGGTCGGCTTCAACTAGTTTTTCCACTCGTCTGTACAGAATTCGCGTTAGTATTTTGCAGCTGAGACTTATTAAACTGATAGTTCAGTAATTTTCACATCTGTCAACACCTGCTTTCTTTGGGATTGGAATTATTTTATTCTTCTTGAAGTCTGAGGGTATTTCGCCTGTCTCATACATCTTGCTCACCAGATGGTAGAGTTTTGTCAGGACTGGCTCTTCCAAGGCCGTCAGTAGTTCCAATGGAATGTTGTCTACTCCGGGGCCCTTGTTTCGGCTCAGGTCTTTCAGTGCTCTGTCAAACTCTTCACGCAGTATCGTATCTCCGATTTCGTCTTCATCTACGTCCTCTTCCATTTCCATAATATTGTCCTCAAGTACATCGCCCTTGTACAAACCTTCTATATGCTCCTTCCACCTTTCTGCTTTCCCTTCTTTGCTTAGAACTGGGTTTCCATGTGATCTCTTGATATTCATACAAGTGGTTCTCTTTTCTCCAAAGGTCTCTCTAATTTTCCTGTAGGCAGTATCTATCTTACCCCTAGTGAGATAAGCCTCTACATCCTTACATTTGTCCTCTAGCCATCCCTGCTTAGCCATTTTGCACTTCCTGTCGATCTCATTTTTGAGAAGTTTGTATTCCTTTTTGCCTGCTTCATTTACTGCATTTTTATATTTTCTCCTTTCATCAATGAAATTCAATATTTCTTCTGTTACCCAAGGATTTCTAGCAGCCCTCATCTTTTTACCTACTTTATCCTCTGCTGCCTTCGCTACTACATCCCTCAGAGCTACCCATTCTTCTTCTACTGTATTTCTTTCCCCTATTCCTGTCAATTGTTCCCTTATGCTCTCCCTGAAACTCTGTACAACCTCTGGTTTAGTCAGTTTATCCAGGTCCCATCTCCTTAATTTCCCACATTTTTGCAGTTTCTTCAGATTTAATCTACAGGTCATAACCAACAGATTGTGGCCAGAGTCCACATCTGCCCCTGGAAATGTCTTACAACTTAAAACCTGGTTCCTAAATCTCTGTCTTACCATTATATAATCTATCTGATACCTTTTAGTATCTCCAGGGTTCTTCCATGTATACAACCTCCTTTCATGATTCTGAAACCTAGTGTTAGCTATGATTAAGTTGTGCTCTGTGCAAAATTCTACCAGGCGGCTTCCTCTTTCATTTCTTTGCCCCAGTCCATATTCACCAACTACGTTTCCTTCTCTCCGTTTTCCTACTACCGAATTCCAGTCACCCATGACTATTAAATTTTCATCTCCCTTCACTATCTGAATAATTTCTTTTATTTGATCATACATTTCTTCAATCTCTTCGTCATCTGCAGAGCTAGTTGGCATATAAACTTGTACTACTATAGTAGGTGTGGGCTTCGTATCTATCTTGGCCACTATAATGCGTTCACTATGCTGTTTGTAGTAGCTTACCCGCATTCCTATTTTCCTATTCATTATTAAACCCACTCCTGCATTACCCCTATTTGATTTTGTGTTTATAACCCTGTAGTCACCAGACCAGAAGTCTTGTTCCTCCTGCACCGAACTTCACTAATTCCCACTCCATCTAACTTTAACCTATCCATTTCCCTTTTTAAATTTTCTAACCTACCTGCCCGATTAAGGGATCTGACATTCCACGCTCCGATCCGTAGAATGCCAGTTTTCTTTCTCCTGATAACGACATCCTCTTGAGTAGTCCCCGCCCGGAGATCCGAATGGGGGACTATTTTACCTCCGGAATATTTTACCCAAGAGGACGCCATCATCATTTAATTATACAGTAAAGCTGCATGCCCTCGGGAAAAATTAGGGCTGTAGTTTCCCTTGCTTTCAGCCGTTCGCAGTACCAGCACAGCAAGGCCAGATCAGTCAATCATCCAGACTGTTGCCCCTGCAACTACTGAAAAGGCTGCTGCCCCTCTTCAGGAACCCCACGCTTGTCTGGCCTCTCAAAAGATACCCCTCCGTTGTGGTTGCACCTACGGTACGGCTATCTGTATCGCTGAGGCACGCAAGCCTCCCCACCAACGGCAAGATCCATGGTTCATGGGGGGGGGGGGGGGGGGGGGGGGGGAGAACAGTAGGTTATTGAAAATGAACAGAGCCTTATACAGCTTAAAATTTTGTGTACTGCCTTACGGCAGGTCTAGTCACGGGGGAAGCCTCGTCAGAGAGGTCCACTGCATGAGCGTCTAGGGAAGTGATTCCAGTGGGGGTTTGCCGTTGCCTTCCACTGATGATGATGAAATGATAATGAGGACAACACAACACCCAGTCCCTGATCGGAGAAAATCTCCTACCCAGCCAGGAATCTAACCCGGGACCCTTGGCGTGACAGACTTCTACGCTGACCACTCAGCTATCGGGCCGGCCCTTTATACAAAATACAGAGGATTTACAACAAGAAATGCCTGTCCAGCTGCACCAAAAGTCATCACTACAACGCTGTAATCAAACCTGAGGTGCTATACGCTAGTGAGACACTGATGTTACACACAATGGCCGACCTTGAGAACATTCTCACACAGGAAAGAAAAATCATTGGGAAAATTATTGGGCCTAAACTCACGGACGATGGATATAGGCTTCACTCCAAGGGAAGTTCTCCAAGATCGCAGTGGACATTAGAAAGAGGTGATAAAAATTTTATGAACACATAAGAAGACTCCCACAGACCAGACTCACCAACAGAATTCTCAGGTACATCCAGAGACTCAAGATCACTACAGCCTTGATGACACAAGTCAAAAATGGTCTGGAAACAGCTCAGATAGATTCAGCGGACGTGATGGACAAAAGCGTATATAGACACAAGGTGTGCAGGTGGGAAGTGATGTCAGAAAAAAACAGCAATTAAAGCCTAAAGTGGACGGAAGAAAGGAAGAGAGCCTTTAGTGAACGAATGAAGGAGTACTGGAAGAAGAGCAAGAACAAGCAGTTACAATGGAAATAATGCCTTTAGCTGCATATAGGCGTTGATGTAGGTCAACGGTGACAGTTGAAAATGTGTGCCCAGACCGGGGCTCGAACTCAGAATCTCCTGCTTACATGGCAGACGCTCTATCGATTTTTTTTCGATATTGTTCGTTGAATTTTTTCAAGGCGGACGTCCGATGTCACCCATTTGGGTTCTTCCTTGATCCACTCACTCAGTTTTTAATTTTTTTTTTTTCATGAAGTGGCTAACCCTCTGGCCGAACACCGTGAGCTACCGTGCCGGCGTCTGAGCCACCGACGACACAGATCTTTGGCACGCCTCCCGTGAGACTCACATTCGCGACTTAAAGTTCCGCACTATATTCATAGTGCCCCTGTCCATCATACTCATTACACGCGGTTTTACCGCCGATTCCCGTAAGAGTTCGGGCACATGTCCGAAAGAGCAAATACCATCTTCATATAAGCAGTCATGAATGTTTCGCGTGGTCTGATAAAAGGCCTGTCATCATCAGTGTTCTGCCAAAAGGCAGGTTTTCACATGGTAGTTGTGCAGGCCGTCCGGTCTTCTGCCATCCTCTTCTGGTCGGAGTGGCCTAGCGGTTCTAGGCGCTACAGTCTGGAGCCGAACGACCTCTACGGTCACAGGTTCGAATCCTGCTTCGGGCATGGATGTGTGTGGTGTCCTTAGGTTAGTTAGGTTGAATTAGTTCTATGTTCTAGCCGACTGATTACCTCAGAAGTTAAGTTGCATAGTGCTCAGAGCCATTTGAACCATTTGAGTTCTCCAGGCTGTGCGGTCTACTGCCATCCTCTTCAGGTCTGCATAATTTCCTCTTCTCTTTATCTCGTCTATCTCCTTCTTCCTCTCAGTCTTCTCCCACAAACCAATCCTTCCAAAGCATCTGCTAGGAAGCGCTCCCTTCTCAATGAATGTCCCAACCAGTTCTTTTTTCCTTTCTCTTACAACCTTCAGCAGACATCTTCTCTCACCAGTCCTTCCCAGTACTCTTTCATTAGTCACTCTTTCCATCCAGCTTATTCTCTCCATTCTCCTCCACCTTTTGTCATCCTATCGTCTTAGCGTCCATGTTTCTGCCCCATATAGTGCCACACACCAGACAAAATATTTGCCAAGCCTTTTCCGTAGTCCTTTATCTGATTTGGACGTAAGAGTCTCCTCTTTCTGTTGAATGCCTCCTTCGCTATGGCAATTCGAATTTTCACCTCCTGATGACATCAAGTCTTCAGTTATTGTGCTTCCAAGATATTTAAACGCACTTACTTGGCTAATGGTAGATTGTCCTATTTTAATATTGGACAGTCTTCGTCTTGTACTGATGACCGTACTCTTTGTTTTTGAAACTAACTCGCAGATTAAAACTGTGTGCAGGACCGAGACTCGAACTCGGGACCTTTACCTTTCGCGGGCAACTGCTATACCATCTGAGCTACCCAAGCACGACTCACGCCCCGTCCTCGCAGCTTTAGTTCTGCCACTACCTCGTCTCTTACCTTCCAAATTTTACAGAAGGTCTCCTGCGAAACTTGCAGAACTAGCACTCCTGGAAGAAAGGTTATTGCGGAGACATGGGTTAGTCGCAGCCTTGGGGATGTTTCCAGAATGAGATTTTCACTCTGCAGCGGAGTGTTCGCTGATATGAAACTTCCTGGCAGATTAAAACTGTGTCCCGGACCGAGACTGCTGGGTACGGGCTTGGCGACCCTGGGGTCCCCGAGCTGGGGACTGGTGTGCGCCCCCAGTCTGCTGACACCGTAAGCTCAGGGCATGCTTCAGCGACCACCGTGTGGCGCAACGGTGGAACGTTGAGTGTCGCAGGGACCGGGGATCTTGGCTTGATTGCCTGGATCGCGAGAATTGTCCATACCTCTACAAAAAAACCTTCAATCTTAAGGTGTGCTGCGCGCCGGTAAGATGCATGGCTGTTGAGGTGGAACAATCGCTAGCGGGCGATCTCTGAGGAGCCTGCCGCACCTCAGTTGTACAAGGCTTATCCAGGCATGCGGGGCTCTGTCTGGGCGGACGTTTAGTTCCCCAGATGCTCGTGGGACGCACATGGCAACCACGTATTTCCCTTCCGCAACTTCGCAATCAGTAAAGCGCATGAGGGAGGCTAGTCCTCCAGATAAGCAGATAGAACAGAGTAACAGGGCTCGTGGAGGAGGAGGGAGGAGATTAGTGTTTAACGTCCCGCCGCCAACGTGGTCATTAGAGTCGGAGGGCTCGTGGAGTCATAAATGCCAATGTTTTCATCGTGATTAAGAGGGCTCATTTGAAAAAGTGTCTCCTTTCTACAGGGTGTTTCAAAAATAACCGGTATATTTGAAACGGCAATAAAAACTAAACGAACAGCGATAGAAATACACTGTTTGTTGCAATATGCTTGGGACAACAGTACATTTTCAGGTGGACAAACTTTCGAAATTACAGTAGTTACAATTTTCAACAATAGATGGCGCTGCAAGTGATGTGAAAGATATAGAAGACAAGGCAGTCTGTGGGTGCGCCATTCTGTACATCGTCTTTCTGCTGTAAGCGTGTGCTGTTCACAACGTGCAAGTGTGCTGTGGACAACATGGTTTATTCCTTAGAACAGAGGATTTTTCTGGTGTTGGAATTCCACCGCCTAGAACACAGTGTTGTTGCAACAAGACGAAGTTTTCAACGGAGGTTTAATGTAAACGGAGGTTTAATGTAAACAAAGGACCGAAAAGCGATATAATAAAGGATCTGTTTGAAAAATTTCAACGGACTGGGAACGTGACGGATGAACGAAAGGTAGGGCGACCGCGTACGGCAACCACAGAGGGCAACGCGCATGTAGTGCAGCAGGTGATCCAACAGCGGCCTCGGGTTTCCGTTCGCCGTGTTGCAGATGCGGTCCAAATGACGCCAACGTCCACGTATCGTCTCATGCACCAGAGTTTACACCTCTATCCATACAAAATTCAAACGCGCCAACCCCTCAGCGCCGCTACCATTGCTGCACGAGAGACATTCGCTAACGATATAGTGCACAGGATTGATGACGGCGATATGCATGTGGGCAGCATTTGGTTTACTGACGAAGTTTATTTTTACCTGGACGGCTCCGTCAATAAACAGAACTGGCGCATATGGGGAACCGAAAAGCCCCATGTTACAGTCCCATCGTCCCTGCATCCTCAAAAAGTACTGGTCTGGGCCACCATTTCTTCCAAAGGAATCATTGGCCCATTTTTCAGATCCGAAACGATTACTGCATCACGCTGTCTGGAGATTCTTCGTGAATTTGTGGCGGTACAAATTGCCTTAGACGACACTGCGAACACCTCGTGGTTTATGCAAGATGGTGCCCGGCCACATCGCACGGCCGACGTCTTTAATTTCCTGAATGAATATTTCGATGATCGTGTGATTGCTTTGGGCTATGCGAAACATACAGGAGGCGGCGTGGATTGGCCTCCCTATTCGCCAGACATGAACCCCTGTGACTTCTTTCTGTGGGGACACTTGAAAGACCAGGTGTACCGCCAGAATCCAGAAACAATTGAACAGCTGAAGCAGTACATCTCATGTGCATGTGAAGCCATTCCGCTAGACACGTTGTCAAAGGTTTCGGTGGATATGTGCAAAATATCGTACTATAGAGTTTCCCAGACCGCAGCGCCATCTGTTGTTGACAATTGTAACTACCGTAATTTCGAAAGTTTGTCCGCCTGAAAATGTACTGTTGTCCCAAGCATATTGCAACAAACGGTGTATTTCTATCGCTGCTCGTTTAGTTTGTATTGCCGTTTCAAATATACCGGTCATTTTTGAAACACCCTGTATATACAATAAAAGTTTAGAAGGACTCGGAGGTACACTGAGATCTGTCAAACGCCTGAGGAATGGTACCCTATTAGTTGAGACTACTAGGGCAAAGCAAGTAAAACTGCTTCGAAAGTCAACTAAAAAGCAGGGTAAGGATGTAATTTTGTGCTGGGTTCCAGGGCACATAGGGATTCGTGGAAATGAACTTGCAGACGCGCCTGCCAAGGAGGCTTGTGCTCCATCCCACCTCCTGCTCGCTGTTCCGTCCCCCTGCAGGAATAACATCAGTCGTGACTCGGAAGGTCATGCGTTGGTGGGAGCTCAGTGGCTGGAAGTGAGGGATAATAAGTTGCAAGCGGTGAAGGATTCTGTCCGAGCGTGGCTCACCTCCTTCCGACAACGACGACCTGAGGAAGTCGCCCTTACACGGCTTAGAATAGGACATTGTCCGTTGACACACGGTTTTCTGTTGCGTCGTGAGGAGCCACCAACGTGTCAGACATGTGGGACACAGCTATCGATACGACATATTTTAACTGAGTGTGTTTTATATGCGGGTTTGAGGGAAGATTTCAATTTCCCAACAGACCTGCCCTCTATTTTAACTAATAACGAGGCGAGTGTATCTAGAGTTTTACGTTTTTGTGTGATGTGTCTGGCCTTCTTCCCAAAATATTGGGATTGAGATCTCAATGTGCTGTAAAGTGGTTTGGTCACCCATTATTTGTAAGTGGTCACTCAGCCAAAGTTAATTATTTTTACCAGTTTTTACTGCTATTTTATTTTTAGATTTATCTACCTGTTTTGATGTGCTGTGTCCAAACTTCAAATTTGAACATTTACAATTCTCGCCAAGATCGGCTCTGAATTGATCCTTGTTTAACAGATCCTGGCTGCACTCGTCAACATTTCTTTTGGGAACTGGCGCTGATAACCTCGTTGTTGTGAGCCCTAAAACACTAATCATCATCATCATCTTCATCATCATCATCATCATCATCATCATCATCATCATCCGCGTGGTCTGATAAAAGGCCTGTAACGCGTGTAATAATAATAATAATAATAATAATAATAATAATAATAATAAAATAAGTAAAGGGAATCAGCGGTTGGAAAGGGAGTGAGACAGGGTTGTAGTCTCTCCCCGATGCTATTCAATCTGTATATTGAGCTATCAGTAAAGGAAACAAAAGAAAAATTCGGAGTAGGTATTAAAGTCCATGGAGAAGAAATAAAAACGTTGAGGTTTGCCGATGACATCGTAATTCTGTCAGAGACTTGGAAGAGCAGTTGAACGGAATGGACAGTGTCTTGAAAGGAGGATATAAGATCAACATCAACAAAAGCAAAACGAGGATAATGGAATGTAGTCGAATTAAGTAGGGTGATGCTAAGGGAATTAGATTAGGAAATGAGACACTTAAAGTAGTAAAGGAGTTTTGTTATTTGTGGAGCAAAATAACTGATGATGGTCGAAGTAGAGAGGATATAAAATGTAGACTGGCAATGGCAAGGAAAGCGTTTCTGAAGAACAGAAATTTGTTAACATCGAGTATAGATTTAAGTGGCAGTAAGACGTTTCTGAAGGTATTTGTATGAAGTGTTGCCATATATGGAAGTGAAACATGGACGATAAATAGTTTAGGCAAGAAGAGAATAGAAGCTTTCGAAATGTGGTGCTACAGAAGAATGCTGAAGATTAGATGGGTAGATCACATAACTAATGAGGAGGTATTGAATAGGACTGGGGAGAAGAGAAGTTTGTAGGACAACTTAACTAGAAGAAGGGATCGGTGGTAGGACATGTTCTGAGGCATCAAGGGATCACATATTTAGCATTGGAGGGCAGCGTGGAGAGTAAAAATCGTAGAGGGAGACCAAGAGATGAATACACTAATTAGATTCAGAAGGATGTAGGCTGCAGTAGGTGCTGGGAGATGAAGAAGCTTGCACAGGATAGAGAAGCATGGAGAGCTGCATCAAACCAGTCTCAGGACTGAAGACCACAACAACAACAACAGTAATAATAATGACAAGCGCGAATGTGGCCTCGCCACCGTCTCCGCTACGAAGCGGAGAAGAAAGACGTTCGAGGTCAGAAATCGTTCGCTTAACCCAGTAGCGACCGCCGCAGACGGAATTCCGCGGGCTGTGCGGCGCGCGTCTGCCTGCCAAGTGGGCAACCCGCCGAGCGCCGCCAGCACCGGGCTAGCGGTCGCCGGCGCGTGCTGGGGCTCTTCTGTGGCGTAGCGGTGCCGTGCCAGCCGGAGCCCCCCCACCCCGCGGTCCGTCGGCAACCACCGGCGTCTGCGAGGCTCGCTCTCTCCGCGCTACTCAGTCTCGAGGGAACAAGTGCGCCGGACACCACCACCTGTCCTCCGAGGGGACACACACCGCCGCTCCGACGCCGACTCGCGCCCGCACCGAGGAACAGCAAAAGTGGTGACCGGGATCGTATTTTTTTTTCCGGGATTTTTTTTTTTTTAATTTTCGCACAGCGGCACGTTCGAGTTTTCGGTAGCGTCTGTCCCTCCGGGGTCGGGTCAGTGCATGTAGAGGACTCGCAGCAGCGAAGAGACCCCGCGACGCCATACGGGGAGTCGACGACGGCGACGACGATGCTGCAGCTGCGGCTGCTGCTGCTCGCCCTGCTAGCAGTCGACCGAGGACGCTGCTCAGGTGCGTGGCCGAAACGTCGCGACGCCTCTTCGACACTACCACAATACTGTTTTACCCTGTCTCCTACTGATATTCAGAATGTTGTTCTTTTGTATACTTTTGTCCTCTCTAAAGAGAGTCCTCTACGTAGCCGATGTCTGTAACGAGTGCTACCGCCGTTGCAAAGGCTCGCGTTATTCGTCCACGAGACTCAGAGGGCCATAGACACGGGTTCCCAGGTAGATGCCGTGTCTCTCGACTTCCGCAAGGCGTTCGATACAGTTCCCCACGGTCGTTTAATGAACAAAGTAACAGCATATGGACTATCAGACTAATAGTGTGATTGGATTGACAGTTCCTAGATAACAGAACGCAGCATGTCATTCTCAATGGAGAGAAGTCTTCCGAAGTACGAGTGATTTCAGGTGTGCCGCAGGGGAGTGTCGTAGGACCGTTGCTATTCACAATATATGCAGGGTCTTACAAAAAGGTACGGCCAAACTTTCAGGAAACATTCCTCACACACAAATAAAGAAAAGATGTTATGTGGACATGTGTCCGAAAACGCTTAATTTCCATGTTAGAGCTCATTTTACTTTCGTCACCTACGCTCAATAGAGCACGTTATAGTAATTTCATACTGGATACTCTACCTGTGCTGCTAGAACATGTGCGTTTACAAGTACGACACTTGTGGTTCATGCACGATGGAGCTCCTGCACATTTCAGTCGAAGTGTTCGTACGCTCCACAACAACAGATTCGGTGACCGATGGATTGGTAGAGGTGGACCAATTCCATGGCCTCCACGCTCTCCTGACCTCAACCCTCTTGAATTTCATTTATGGGGGCATTTGAAAGCTCTTGTCTATGCAACCCCGGTACCAAATGTAGAGACTCTGCGTGCTCGTATTGTGGACGGCTGTGATACAATACGCCATTCTCCAGGGCTGCATTACTGCATCAGGGATTCCATGCGACGGAGGGTGGATGCATGTATCCTCGCTAACGGAGGAAATTTTGAACATTTCCTGTAATAAAGTGTTTGAAGTCACGCTGGTATGTTCTGTTGCTGTGTGTTTCCATTCCATGATTTGAAGAGAAGTATTAAAATGAGCTTTAACATGGAAAGTAAGCGTTTCCAGACACATGTCCACATAACATATTTTCTTTCTTTGTGTGTGAGGAATGTTCCCTGAAAGTTTGGCCGTTCCTTTTTGTAACACCCTGTATAAATGACCTTGTTGATAACATCGGAAGTTCACTGAGGCTTTTTGCGGTTGATGCTGTGGTATATCGAGAGGGTGTAACAATGGAAAATTGTACTGAAATGCAGGAGGATCTGCAGCGAATTGACGCACGGTGCAGGGAATGGCAATCGAATCTCAATGTAGACAAGTGTAACGTGCTGCGAATACACAGAAAGAAAGATCCCTTATCATTTAGCTAAAATATAGGTCAGCAACTGGAAGCAGTTCATTCCGTAAATTATCTGGGAGTACACATTAGGAGTGATTTAAAATGGAATTATCATATAAAGCAGATGCCAGACTGAGATTCATTGGAAGAATCCTAAGGAAATGCAATCCGAAAACAAAAGAAGTAGGTTACAGTACGCTTGTTCGCCCACTGTTTGAATACTGCTCGACAGTGTGGGACCCGTACCAGGTAGGGTTGATAGAAGAGATAGAGAACGGAGAGCAGCGCGCTTCGTTACAGGATCATTTAGTAATCGTGAAAGCGTTACGGAGGTGATAGATAAACTCCAGTGGAAGACTCTGCAAGAGAGACGCTCAGTAGGTCGGTATGGGCTTTTGTTAAAGTTTCGAGATCATACCTTCACCGAGGAGTCAAGCAGTATATGGCTCCCTCCTACGTATAACTCGCGAAGAGACCATGAGGATAAAATCAGAGAGATTAAAGCCCACACAGAGGTATACCGACAATCCTTTCCACGAACAATACGAGACTGGAATAGATGGGAGAACCGATAGAGGTACTCAAGATACCCTCCGCCACACACCGTCAGGTGGTTTGCGGAGTATGGATGTACATGTAGATGTATGTGTAGGAAGAAGTCCTGATATGAGAGCATTTCCACTATTGGCCAACTTCGGCTGTGAATCCATTGCCAAAAGGTTGTTTTTGTGCACGAGGACGATCACCACGCTTATGACAGCCGTATATGCTGGTCGTTGGATAACTTGGTGAACACGTCAACCCACGTCACAGTGGCATTACAGCAAAATTGCCAAAAGCGGAAAATAAACAGCAATTACGAAAGATGACGGGATTATTAAAATTACCAAATATGCAGCAACGAGTCGCAAAATCGTGTTTTATTTATTCACTTTTGCAAATCGATTTCAACTGATTAACAGCCATCATCGGTGCTTTCAACCAATATGTGCCCTGTGTAGTAGTACTGTCATAAGCAGAGGTCAAGCATAGAGTTATGTTTGACCTCTGCTTAAGACAGTATTACTACTCAGAGCAAATATTGGTTAAAAGCACCGATGATGGCTGTTAATCAGTTGAAATCGATTTGCAAAGGTGAATAAATAAAACATGATTTTACGTGTGGTTGCTCCATATTTGGTAATTTTATGGCTGACGGTCACTGCACGACTTGGGAACCACATGGAGCCCACCATTCATGACGGGACTATTGTCATTTCAGAAACTTTGTGCGTCTATGGTACTGCCTGAAGGAAAGTAATTGAAAGAATCGGGATTGGATTTCGAAAACATGACGTACTGTGAATGAATGCTTCACGAAGCTCCTGCTACCTCAGATTTGTCAGTCTTGAGGTTTCGACGCCTTCTTTCGTCGTCAGCGGTAGGAGATATTTCAGTAGGCATTTAGATACATTAGTTGGCCAGAATTATGCTATGAGGATGTCACGAAGTCACGCTACCCCCATATGCTACCAAAGATTATGTCGATGGCTGTGACTGAAGAACAGTTGTAGCGAAAGTCGTTCTGACACCTCTGGCAGTGGAATACATCTCCCGGTACTGACGTTGTTAAGATTTTAGGCTAGACAACTTTCAGAGATTGTAGTATGGATCAAAATAGGAAAAAATATGTAGTAATCACGGACTATATAAAATGGTATTTTATGAGCTTCATCTTCGCTACTGTGAAACATTTCTTCTACTCAACAAGTGCCCATAGCACTTAAGATATCCATTTTAGAGCCTAAGTTTACAGATGTTTTCTTTTCTTGGTCCATACTACCTGATCCTAAAATATTGAAACTCTTGTTCATGATCCGTGAAAGTCTGTAACATCATCATGGGATCGCTATATACAGAGTGTCTCTCGTAAGAGTATCAGGCGTGTTTTCTCTGGTATTTCAGCAGATATTTGCAGTTTCGTTTCTGCAAGATGTAGCCGAAACAAATCCTCCTCAAAAAGTCTTTGACACGACGCCCAGCATCGGGTAGTTTCCCTTTACAAAAGATTTTTAAATCGGAATTCATGCTTTAGAGCACTCCCAGATTAGAGCGTTATTGGTTTTATCAATATGTATTAACGGGAACAGTAGAACATGAATAATTATCAGTACTCTAGCAGTGGCTGAGCAGCGCTTCTGCAAGGTTTTAGGAGTCAGCAGTATTTGTTTGGGCTCACTCCAGCTACATGTTGCAAAAGCGAAATTGCAAATATCTGCTGTAACACCACAGAAAACGTGCTTGATGGCTCTTTGGAGGGATATCTGTGTATAATACATATGTGGTACATTCACTTTATACGCCGTTATGGGCATGAAAGGGCGATAAAGAAGGGTGCTATGTCTTATTTTCTCCTCAAATTAGGCCTTGGTCACTCACTTTAAAAGTAAGCTTGTTGATGCGTAGAAATTAGATGTGTCCTTTTACAGCTGACAGACAGGCTTATTTTTAAAGGGAGCGAAGATGGACAAATTTAAGGTGAAATCAAGTCATGGCAGCCTTCTTTCACAGATAACGAGATGTGGACTAGACCTTCCACATATGCTCTGTTGTAGACGGCACAATCGGCAGGCTCGAATTTATTGGTAGCGTACTGGAAACGGCAGCTAGTCTACAAAAAGAGATTTCTTGCAAACGTTTGTACGGCCAAATCTTAAATATTGCTAAAGTGTGTTGGTGCCATACCGAGTCGGACGAACCCGAGACCTGGAGTGAATACAATGGGGCGACAATGATCGCAAGCTCATTTGACTGAAGTGCTGAAAAATTGTTGCTGACAAGTATTCTAAGAAAAACTCAGTAAGTCTCGCGATAAGCATTTGACAAGGTATTCCACTGCAGGTACGAGCATAAGGAATAAGTTCCCAGGTATGTAGGTGGGTCGAATACTCCTTAAGTAACAGAACCCAGTATATTATTCTCGACGGCGAGAGTTTGTCAGAGACAAGGGCTTCGTCAGGAGCGCCCCAGGGAAGCGTGACAGGACCACTCTTACTTTCTCTCTCTCTCTCTCTCTCTCTCTCTCTCTCTCTCTCTCTCTATATATATATATATATATATATATATATATATATATATATATATATCGTTTAAATATTTGGGCGTAACGTCGCAAAGCGATGTGAAGTGGAACGAGTATCTGCCGATTGTGGCAGGAAAGGTAACGTTAGTGCAATCTGTTCTTTTGTACAGCTAGAGAGTGTATGGGATCCGGTTGGATTGAAGGAGTATATCGACACGTTTCAAAGGCGGATTACAAGACGTGCTACCAGTAGGTTGGAACAACAAGCAGATATTACGGAGATGCTTTGGGAACTCGAATGGGAATCCTTGGAGGGAAGCCGACGTTATTTTCGAAGAATAATATTGAGAAAATTTAGAGAACAGGCATTTGAAGCTGAATGCAGAACGATACCATGACGGCCAACATATATTTCGCGTTAAGAACCACGAGGATAAGATACGAGAAACTAGGGCTCATACAGAGGCGTATAGACAATCGTTTTGCACTCGCTCTATCTGAGAGTGGAGCAGAACAGGAAACGACAAATAGTGGCACACAGTTCCCTCCGCCACGCACCATACGGTGACTTGCGGAGTGTGTATGTAGATTTATGTGTAGAAACCTTCTTAAAAAAACTTTAAAAATAGTGTATCAGCCGAGAAACTGCGAATGTCCTTCAGCAAACTACGTGTCCACCCCGTAGACGGTGGGGATGAAATTAGAAAACAGTTCGCACAGAGAAGCACAGAAAGTCATCCTTTCGCAGTGCTTAGTGAAGTACAGAGGAGATGATTTTTTGTTAGGTGGTGTACGATGATGAATAAAATTTATCGTGTCCGGTTGTTCTAGTTCTAACAGATGCCCTAGTCTTTATATTACCTGTCACAGATACCAGTATTCAGGTCAATCCCTGTGTCCCTCTTTGGTACCGGTTCTTTGATCACAAACTATGAACCGAGTAATTTAGTACAGTTCTGACATTGTGTGTCGGTGCAAAACGTTGCCTGCTAACCGGGTGTCGAAGCTTCTGGTCTACGTGTGCTAGCGATGATGTTTTATCTTCGGTTAATACAGTGGTTCCTTTTAGCTTAGGCTCCCTTCTAGGAATTTTGTTGGTAGCCTATCTGTCCTTTTAGTGGTGTGGAGTGCGTAGTAAGGAAAGCTGTACTTTCACTTCTGCGCCATATTCGAGAACTTGAATTCTACTTGAGATGGGTACAAACATCCGCAAGTTTTCCCGTATAGGGGAGAGACTTTTTTCGTTCCCACTTCCAGTGATAACAGAATCATCATCATCATCATCATCATCACATCTTCGTCATTCAGCGATCAAGCGTGCGAAGTCTCGCTTCGGCATTGGTCTTGTGTGACATTCATTGCCGTCTGCCGCTGCCATGATGTGGCTATCTTAAGTTACGGGTTCCTACGCGGATTTAAATACACAAACAACACGCATGGACAGCATGGTTCATCTACGAATACAACAAAGTTTACATAAGGATCGTCCGATTTATCACTTTTAGGTGTACCTCACCAGTATAGCTGAGTTACCCACCGCTCTCGAAACTCGTAGTAAATCTGATTGAATTTTTTCATTTTGAGGAGGAGCGACCTGTATTACTTGCTCAAAATATTCAAAAGCCAAGATCGTGTAAATATTTCTTTATTAAAAAGAATCTGCTTCGACAGACTTTGCTGTCATCTTCAGGTCTTAAAACCTTTTTCCTATGAAACGCGTTCATTTTAAGTTGTACCTCACGCCAGGTTGTACGCAGATAAAAAACAGCATATTTTAAAAGGCTCGTCATAAATAAAATATTTAAAGAAATAAGCAGCGTGTGCAAATGACATAACAAGAAATTTTTGAAGACCTGAAGATGACAGTAAAGTCTGTCGAGACAGTTTGTTTTTAAATAGAGAAATATTTATACGATCTTGACTTTTGAATCTTTTTAGCAAGTAATACAGGTCGCTCCTCCTATCTTCTCAAAATGAGAAAATTCAATCATATATATCATAGATGATTGTTACGTGACAAAAATAGTACAATAGCACGTCTGTTTACATAAGCTGGACATAAACTTAACATCGAAAATTCACCTTAAACGGCGTATAGGCGTTTTCACAAGTGGACTCTGTTATTACTATGTGTATGTTTATCCAAAATCGTGTCTGAACTCACATTCGGCGTCATCTCCTACGCTGTGATAAGTTTAACGAGCTCGAAAGTCCACGCGAATAAAAGATAGTTACATAAACGGGGTGACTAGTTTGTATAAATATGAGCAAAGTTATGTACAGGTTTCAAATGAAGCAGGTGACTGATTGAGTCAGTCGAAAGTAATTGTCGACTGGACTGGGTCGGAATGGCATGCGGAAGAATTGCAGAAGTACTGAAAAATCCCTAGGAAGCATTCCAAACTGGCTGATGTCAACGCCTTAAGCAAGGAACTGCCTATCGGTCATAACTCTGTAGAAAGGAAACAGAAGTGTGTGTGTCCAGTCCCGGATAAAATCATAAGAAGTGTTTCTTATTAATATCTAATTAATTATCAAACTCTTTAATAGAGTGGTTATTCCGAGCAGTATAATCATTACGGAATAGGTAAATAACAGGTTCTGACTGTCAGTGAACGCTGCACACTCGATGGACCAGCTACGTAATGGCTTTGCGCCGTTTCTTCTTTGACACTAGCGTAGCTCTCGCATTAGCTCTGCCCTGTACTTTTTAGATTCTTTGGGTTCGTTTCGACGCTATCGTTCCTCTCCCTTGCGTTTCCTATAATGCCGAGCATATTGCACCTCATGTGAGACGACATATTTCATTACGTTGTAATTTTCAGGTTTATACCGATTTTCAGTTATATTCTTACGAATATTTTTTTTTTGTTTCACTTTGCGTAGGTTCAATCACTGTTCATGCAGTGTTAGTCTCGTCGTTCTCAGCAATCTAAATATGACGGTATTTTGCCGTACAAGAACGAACGAACGAACGAATAGACGAGCGAACGAACGAACAGACGTTTTCACACCAATATCGATGCACTTTACGTCCTTACAGAAGGGCAATCCGTTTAATGTATTGCATCAGACTTGTTCATAGCGCCGTTGTCTTGTTCGTGTCAAAACATTCGTGAAGGTATTAAAACCGTGTGTAAAATGTGCAAGAACTACCTCGTCACAGCTGTTAGTAACCGATGTGCGTTAGCGTGCCTTCTCCGAAGGATTATAATCCAAGAACAACTTTCTCCGCAAGTAGTCAGCCTTCGGGAAAATGTCAAAACGTTAGATTTGCCAGTGGAGCTGTTTCTAACTTCTATTATTATTTTTATTGAGACAAGGTAGGAATATGTCTCGCGGCTTCTCGTAAAAATAACTTAATCTTCAAACATCGCCATGACATCCTCCCTGATAAGAACAACGCTACGACTTCTGCATATGCCGTCTTGCAGACAAGTAATTTCATAGAGTAAAATACTAGTGCTGCACTTCGATTATTTCTCAACAACAATCACTTGCAACGTTCTATTTCAACAATGAATATATACATCTCTTGATTATTTTCAGCCTTAATGGCTATGTTTGTGAACCGTGACTTTATTTCAAGTTTCTGCTACCAGTCACTTTTTATTTTGTGCTTAATCTAACATAATGAAACGCGTTTCGAACATGTTCTGTTCATCTTCAGGCGTTTATACACACATACATACATACATACATAGAGAAATGTTACTTAAAAATAAACATAAAAGTAAACAGTCTTAAAGTAGATTAATCTAGTGTTCTAAATTAATCTAGTTTAAGACTTTATTTTTAAGTAACATTTCTCTATGTATGTATAAACACCTGAAGATCAACAGAACATGTTCGAAACGAGTTGCATTATGTTAGATTAAGCATAAAATAAAAAGTGACTGGTAGCAGAAACTTGAAATAAATAAATACATCTCTTGATGTAGCCGCTGCACAGATGTTCGTCATTTTTGAGTAAGATTTGAAAAGCATGCCCACTTTGTTAAATTTAGAATGTTGGTGCTCAGCTGCTTTTTATGATGGCTTTGTTGTCTTCTCCTCCGGTGTATGCTGGTCTCGTGTTCTTCCTGTATGAATAAATCTGTAACTTTTCAGGGTTGTTTCGTTTGTTGAGCCACTTCACTTACGAAGTAACAATAGCTTCTTCCTTTGTGTTTCTGCGTTTTAGGACTTCCAGACCACTGGTTTACACATAATACACAACTACCACATTAACATATTCATCCGCTCAACTGAGCTTCTGAGCTACAAAATTTTAACTGTTCGTTATGTCTTCACAGAAACATGTTTGTCCATTTTAGCTCGCTTCGAAAGACTCCTTTCTCTAGCTACTATTCCCAACAAATGACAAGGATAAACAATTACATATACACTCAAAGGTTCTAATTGATTAAATTAATTTGCTATATTAAGTAGCGCGTAGACTTAGGCACCGATGACCTCAGTAGTTTGCTTCCATAAGACCTTACCACGAATTTCAAATTTTGTGACAAGACAGCATTTAAATTGACCGATAAATATACTTTAGATAAGCTTAGAAAAATGTGATGGAAATAATATTTACGTAGTTTCGCGTAAGATAACCTCCAAATTATCCTAATCACATAAAATATGAGTAGCGATGCATAACATATGACATTTTCTTAGAAATGTATCATATCAGGCTATTGTGTTACAAATGAAGCTATCGGTTCCCCTCGGTATCGGAGAGTACATAATGTGTATTAGGCTTGAATACAAGCGCTGGACGCACAGTGAGCTGACATCAGTGCCACGATGACAATGTCAATCAGCGCAACTTTCTTCCCAGACGAAACATCACGGAATATTAGCGTATGAGACGATTGTGCGTTCTATTTCATCCATATGATGCTTTATCCAGGTATTCTTAAAATCTCATTCGTCTATTCGTAGGAATAATCTGTCAGTTGATATTCAAGCTTCTGGAATATTATCAGAAACCAGGAAATCCATAAAAAATTAGAATGTAATTGCTTAGATGACATAGAAGCACTCCGTCGTCAGGGCACAAGTGGCTCATCGCGACCATCCGACCGCCGTGTCATCCTCAGCTGAAGATGCGGATAGGAGGGGCGTGTGGTCAGCACACCGCTCTCCCGGTCGTTGTGATGGTTTTTCTGTGACCGGAGCCGCTACTATTCGGTCGAGTAGCTCCTCAATTGGCATCACGAGGCTGAGTGCACCCCGAAAAATGGTAGCAGTACATGGCGGCCCGGATGGTCACCCATCCAAGTGCCGGCCACGCCCGACAGCGCTTAATTTCGGTGATAAAAAAAAATGGTTCAAGTGGCTCTGAGCATTATGGGACTTGACTTCTGTGGTCATCAGTCCCCTAGAACTTAGAACTACTTAAACCTAATTAACCTAAGGACATCACACACATCCATGCCCGAGGCAGGATTTGAACCTGCGACCGTAGTGGTCTCATGGTTCCAGAATGCAGCGCCTAGAACCGCTCGGCCACTCCGGCCGGCATTCGGTGACCTGACAGGAACCGGTGTATTCGCTGAGGCAAGGCCGTTGCCCAAATGACATAGAACTACGCGTTATTTTTATTTTGCCGTAGACTCAGAAATTGTACGTTACTTTCGCAAAAATTTTGAGCAGATATTGAAAAATCGATGAGTTTTACGTATGCAGAAATAACCAGGAAGTTTCTTTTGAGTCAGACTTGTATGTCGATTAGGTGCAGCACGTTCCCGCACGTAGGCGTCCACAGAAATTTTTCCAAGTGGGGGGCTCGCCGGTCATTGGCAGCCGACGTATTCCAGTCGATATATCCATATTTTCAACAAGCAGTCTAGCTGTGAGTTTAGTTAGACATCTCTTTTAAAAACAAAACGAATGTGTGTGAAATCTTATGGGACTTAACTGCTGAGGTCAGCAGTTCCTAAGCTTACACACTACTTAACCTAAATTATCCTAAGGACCAAAGCACGCGTCCGCCGGGACCAGCAGCACAGTCCATGACTGCAGCGTCTGAGACCGCTCGGATAATCCCGCGTGGCTCTCTTTTAAACTTGTAGACTTTTCCTGCAAAATAGTTCTTCGCTTTTTTGGTCGCCCTTTCACTCTCTAAACTGTCCTGTGTCATCATTTTGAAACAAAAGTCTTGTGTCACGATACTAATTTGGAAAAGAAACTGAAAATGATGAAGACGTGACAGGTGATGACGATGGAGAAGCGTACTTCTTCGGTAAGAAGAGAAAGATATTTTCGATGGAGAAAACAGAAGCCGCTAACTGAGTTAAGAACAAGGCAACTGGTTCCCGGGTTCGATTCCCGGCGGGGCCAGGGATTTTCTCTGCCTCGTGATGACTGGGTGTTGTGTGATGTCCTTAGGTTAGTTAGGTTTAAGTAGTTCTACGTTCTTCGGGACTGATGACCATAGATGTTACGTCCCATAGTGCTCAGAGCCACTTGAACCATTTGAACAAGGGAACTCAACGTTGCCTTCCAGCTGCCCGGACTGCGACAGATTCCGAAAAGTCTCGGAGAAAATTTGCTGTTTTGGAGATATGAGCCTCAATATAGAAACGATGTTTTGAAAAAGGAAAAACATCTGTCTTTTGTTGTACTTGTTTGAAACGGGAAACAGGATATCCTTGTCAACAGTGTGGTGTTCTGATTTCTACAGAGAATTATGGGAGGATTTGCGTGAAATGCATGCAGGCTGAAAGCAATTACAATTTGATTCATAGCCTCAGGAGAATACATAAGGTAATTACTTTCTTCTTTCTTCTTTATTTTTTAAAAAATTTGGCAATATCTCTCACTTGATAGAATTATGGGGTGGAACAGTCGCTCCTAATATGAAACGATAAGTAGTTTATTTATGACACCGTTGAATTTCCACAACAACTTCATACGCAGTGGCTTTCAACAATCCTCCTTTATGCATCACATGCAGTTTATCTAACTTTTTGTCGATGAATATCTGTTCGACGTTCTTTTAATCTCTCAAAAAATGGGAGCAATAAAATACTGTACAACTCAGTGTTGACTTGTTAACTGACACCGTACCGGAAATCATATGTGACGGGTAGAAAAATTTAAGTTTATTGGTGGCTGTCGTCTGTTGTTACTACTATTACTGTCCGAGTATGGTTACTGTTATTGTAGTAAAAAAGTAGATCCGGATAAGCGAGATTCCTCAGGTGATCTCTGTTTTGGAGGAAATGTCGAGGGAAAGGCGTGATAAGAAACGTGAAGCTGCACGTCTTGTGTGACTGTATGCATGTGACTTTCTCTCCCAGCGTGAGTGTACACGAGTGAATCATTTGCGTCCACCTGCAATTGGAGAAAACGCACGGTCGGTAGGTTTTCATGACCGTCCGTAACGATGTTGTAAAGGCGTGAAGTGCGCCTTTCTTTCCTGGTACAGAGACAGTAGGATCTGCGATAGCTTCCGATGTGCCTTGCGCGGTCACTTGTAGGCTGCAGCTCTGACTAAAACTCACCTATTGGGTAATTTTACCTGACAAGGAAAAATCATCTCATTTTCTGGCAGATTTCGATGTTATCTTTTGCCCAATGGCAATTATTTAAAAAAAAATAGTTTTTAATTTCCAATAAGTATGTTTTTATATGTGTCGTATTATCATTATTTTTCAGAATTAGATGGAAAATAAAATTTCACTATAAATTACATATTTATAGACATCACACATCTCACTTATTTCCAAAACTGAAAAAGAAAGACGCTTTTACTTTCAACCTATTGAATCTGAGCAATTAAAAAACAAATATATTAGCAGCCATACAGTGTTGCGAGTTTTTCAAAAGTGCTTCTGGACTTCTATGTACAGACAACTTGTTGTTCAACGTTGTTACCAAAAATCTAAAAAATGAATGGAATTCGAAAAATACCGTGTCACTCATACTTCCGTACCGAAATCCGAGCACGGGGCTGATATACCGAGCAGTTTGGTAAAAGACCAACAGCTGCCAACCTGGGTGTAATATATAAGATTACAGTTTTTGCGCGAGCGTAAACATGTCTCTTTGTTAGATGGTTCAAATGGCTCTGAGCACTATGCGACTTAACTTCTGAGATCATCAGTGACCTAGAACTTAGAAATAATTAAACCTAACTAACCTAACGACATCACACGCATCCATGCCCGAGGCAGGATTCGAAACTGCGACGGCAGCGGTCGCTCGGTTCCCCACCGTAGCGCCTAGAACCTCACGGCCACACCGGCCGGCGTTACTGGATGCTGATATAGAAGGGTATACGGTCAGCACACTGCCGTTGTCGGTTTTCGTTACCTGGAGCCGCTACTTCTCAGCCAAATAGCTCCTCAGTTTGCCTTACAAGGGCTGAGTGTATCCTGCTTGCCAACAGCGCTCGGCAGACCTTTGCGGTCACCTATCCAAGTGCTAGCCAAGCCCTACAGCGCTTAACTTGGATATTCTGACGGAAACCGGTGTTACCACTGCGGAAAGGCCGCTGGCTTACCATACTCTATAACCTCAATTATTCGTTTTACGTATTATGGTCTGTGTGATCCAACAAAAATTCCCCTACCGGTTTACCCCCTGTAGACCTTAGTTATTACTGTCTTGGTTCTTCGAAGTGAGTGTTAATGTGCAAGATTAGGAAAAAATCAGGGTATGGACCCCTTGTCAGTGCTAGGATTGTTGTCCACCATGTTAGGCTTCTTTGCTCCTCTGACAATGTTTCTTAATGCAAAAGACTTCGTGTTAGACAGCAGTTCGGAGTCCACATTAAACTGCAGGCCCCTGCATAATTAGCTGGGTACGTCGATTCGAAGGTCGTACGAAGGCCATGGATTAATATCATCAGTAGGATCATGCATGCTAAATCACTGTGGTGCTCAAAGCAGCCTTCACGTTAATGACAGATTTACTTTGTTTCCGCAACAGACATGCTTTCAACCCTGGTCGTATTTCGTTATATCATAGAAATATCTCGTCACCTACAAGGGAGCGATCAAAAAATTTCCGTTTGTTGCGTTGTTGCAACGTAGCGCGACTCAGATGCAGGTGTATAAGTACCGATATCTATTCAAGGGACTAGTATGGCATTCGTCTCTTTTCGATGTACGTGTGGCAAGTGCGGAAACGTAATCTATGGCGACGTTATTATCAGATGCATCCAAACAGGACTAGCATGATGTAACTCTTTCCTTGGCTGCCGAAGGACAAAGACCACTGCTTGAATACTGGTCACCGGTGTGGGATCCGTACCAGATAGGGTTGATAGAATAGAGAAGATCCAACGGAGATCAGCGCGCTTCGTTACAGGATCATTTAGTAATCGCGAAAGCGTTATGGAGATGATAGATAAACTCCAGTGGAAGACTCTACAAGAGGGACGCTCAGTAGCTCGGTACGGGCTGTTGTTGAAGTTCCGAGAACATACCTTCACCGAAGAGTCAAGCAGTATATTTCTCCCTCCTACGTGTACCTCGCGAGAGACCATGAGGATAAAATCAGAGAGATTAGAGCCCACACAGAGGCAAACGGACAATCTTTCTTTCCACAAACATTACGAGACGGGAATAGAAGGGAGAACCAATAGAGGTACTTAATGTACCCTCCGCCACACACCGTCAGGTGGCTTGCGTGTTATGGACGTAGATGTAGATGTAGTAGACATTCATCGGAGAATGAAGGGCCGGCCGGGTTGGCCGAGCGGTTCTAGGCCCTACAGTGTGGAACCGCGCGACCGCTACGGTCGCAGGCTCGAATCCTGCCACGGACGTGGATGTGTGTGATGTTCTTAGGTTAGTTAGGTTTATGTAGTTCTACGTTCTAGGGGACTGATGACGTCAGAAGTTGAGTCGCATGGTGCTCAGAGCCATTTGAACCATTTGAGAAAGAAGGCGTCCGAGATAACTGCGACAAGGGGTGCTGTCGCTGTATGATAACACACGTCCCCATATCCCAAACTTCGTAACGTAGACCGAGGGAGGTGGCGCAGTGGTTAGCACACTGGACTCAAATTCGAGAGGACGACAGTTCAAACCCGCGTCCGGCCATCCTGATTTAAGTTTCCCGTGATTTCCTTATATCGCTTCAGGCAATTGCCGGGTTGTTTGCTTTAAACAGCACGGCCGACTTCCATCCCCATCCTTCCCTAAACCGATGGGACCGGTGACCTCGCTGCTTTTTCCCCTCCCCCAAACCAGCGCCGACCGCTATGGCCGAGCGGTTCTAGGCGCTTCAAACCGGGAACGCGCGCCTGCTACGGTCGCAGGTTCGAATCCTGCCTCAGGCATGGATGTGTGTGATGTCCTTAGGTTACTTAAGTTTAAGTAGTTCTAAGTTCTAGCCGACTGAAGACCTCAGATGTTAAGTCCCATAGCGCTCAGAGCCATTTGAACCATTTTTGAACCCAAATCAGCCAACCAACCATCGTAACGCAGAAGCTACGCCATCTCAGGCGAGAGACATTCGACTACATGCCCTATAGTCCTGATCTCTCCCCATGCTATTATCGCGCTTTCGGCCCCTACGAAAAAGCTTTGAAGGGTAGACGATTTCTGTCGGACGAGGATGTACAGCAGACGCTTACGGTCATCTTCGCGCAACACGACACGGTGTTTCAACAAACGGGTCCCTTCAACCTGGTACGTCCGTGAGATGATTGCCTCAATGCTCACAGTGGTTTTGCCTTATTGCCGTACCGATTCTGGACTGTACGGCCCCCGAAAGGCCTTTTTTCCACGTCCGTTGTGATCTGATAAAAACTGCCGGGCTAGTGGTTTTTCAGCCAGTAACGGACAACTACGTCTTAAGTACGATCCACAAGTTCGCGAACGCAGGCCTGCAGTAGGGGCTCCTGTGCGTGGTCCGCGACTCGCCGCGCTGTCCCAAATACGGGCGCGGCTTGGCAGCGGCTCCAAGGTCGCCCTGCGCTCCTGGCGGCACACCTCTGGGACCTCTCAGCTGGCTGGCCCTGCCTGTCGCCTTCCCTTCCTAGTACGTCTCTTCTTTGTACAGAAGGCTGCAGTAGGAGGAATTTCAAATAGCGGCAGTAACAGCACTAATGGTCCCAGGCAGTGGGCCCTAAATTCAGTAGCAAATACAAATTTCACTTTTCGTGTGACGTACATTTCCACGTTGCTGAATCTTCATTTTATGCAATAGGAAGACATACGTTTTCTCTGCTGTGAGCTAGTAGTGGGCTCAAAGAGATACAATGAAGGCTTTCATGACGGTATGGCCAGCCAGAGTGGCCGTGCGGTTCTAGCCGCTACAGTCTGGAGCGACCGCTACCGTCGCAAGTTCGAGTCCTGCCTCGGGCATGGATGTGTGTGATGTCCTTAGGTGAGTTAGGTTTAATTGGTTCTAAGTTCTAGGCGACTGATGACCTCAGAAGTTAAGTGGCATAGTGCTCAGAGCCATTTGAACCATGACGGGATGTTGTAGCTGCTGACAATTTTTCCGGGTTGTATGACCGTGGTCCATGGAACTATTCACTCCCTGACGTTTCGTCCAAGGCTGCGTTGGACATCTTCGGAGATAGAATGAGATTTTCACCCTGCAGCGGAGTGTGCGCTGTTATGAAACTTCCTAGCGGACTAAAACTGTGTGCCCGACCGAGACTCGAACCCGGGACCTTTGCTTTTCGCGGGCAAGTGCTCTACCATCTGAGCTACCCAAGCACGACTCCCGCCCGGCCCTGACAGCTTTACTCCAGCCAGTGTCTCGTCTCCTACCTTCCAAACTTTACAGAAGCTCTCCTTCGAACCTGTCTCCGCAGTATCCTTTCTTTCAGGAGTGCTAGTTCTGCAAGGTTCGCAGGAGAGCTTGTGTTAAGTTTGGAAGGTAGGAGACGAGATACTGCCAGAAGTAAATCTGTGAGGACCGGGCGTGAGTCGTGCTTCGGTAGCTCAGCTGGTGGAGCACTTGCCCGCGAAAGGCCCCCGAGTTCGAGTCCCGGTCGGGCACACAGTTTTAATCTGCTAGGAAGTGTCATATCAGCGCACACTCCGCTGCAGAGTGAAAATCTGATTCTACCTCCAAAGATGTCCAACGCAGCCTTGGACGAAACGTCAGGGATTGTAGAGTTCCATGGACCACGGCCATACAACCCAGAAAAGTTGTCAGCAGCCCAAAGAGAGCCCAGCATCAACCCCTTGCGTGCCGTTAAAACCGTAACTATCGCTGGCAACGATCCCTAAATATGTCCTACATCGCTCTTTAAGTATGCTCGTTGCTGAGCCCTAAGGATGCGCGACATTGAGTCCTATGTATGGCAACATTGATATCCTTGTGTGCCTAGCATTGAGCTCTAGCTCTGCGTAGCACTGACTGTGCTGGACGTTGAACCACAAACATGCGGGACATTGAGACTTCAGTGTGGTCAGTGCTGAGCCCTTAGTTTGTCCGGCATTGAGCTGTCGATCTGTGCCGGGCATTGACCATATTGTGTGGACAGGACTGATCACGAGCTGTACATGTATGTCGAACATTGACCATAATATGTGCACACCACTGATTACTACATGTGCACAGCGTTGTGACTTAACTGCGCTCAGCAGTGACCACCAAGGCGTTTAGCATTGAGCAAAAGTGCGCTCGGCACTGATCAACACGTATGCCCTGAGTGGAGCCACATGTGTGCGCAACCTTGAGCATTATGTGTGACCAGAACTGAGTACTGTATGTGCCCTGCATTGAGCATTACATGCATCTGGTATTGTGTCCAAAGTGTAAGAAGCGTTGAGCTCGAAGTGTGTCCAGCATTGAGCCCTACGCGTGAATTTATCTCTGTGTGTGCACACAATTGAACACTATCTATGCCATGAATTGAGAACTACACTCCTGGAAATGGAAAAAAGAACACATTGACACCGGTGTGTCAGACCCACCATACTTGCTCCGGACACTGCGAGAGGGCTGTACAAGCAATGATCACACGCACGGCACAGCGGACACGCCAGGAACCGCGGTGTTGGCCGTCGAATGGCGCTAGCTGCGCAGCATTTGTGCACCGCCGCCGTCAGTGTCAGCCAGTTTGCCGTGGCATACGGAGCTCCATCGCAGTCTTTAACACTGGTAGCATGCCGCGACAGTGTGGACGTGAACCGTATGTGCAGTTGACGGACTTTGAGCGAGGGCGTATAGTGGGCATGCGGGAGGCCGGGTGGACGTCCCGCTGAATTGCTCAACACGTGGGGCGTGAGGTCTCCACGGTACATCGATGTTGTCGCCAATGGTCGGCGGAAGGTGCACGTGCCCGTCGACCTGGGACCGGACCGCAGCGACGCACGGATGCACGCCAAGACCGTAGGATCCTACGCAGTGCCGTAGGGGACCGCACCGCCACTTCCCAGCAAATTAGGGACACTGTTGCTCCTGGGGTATCGGAGAGGACCATTCGCAACCGTCTCCATGAAGCTGGGCTACGGTCCCGCACACCGTTTGGCCGTCTTCCGCTCACGCCCCAACATCGTGCAGCCCGCCTCCAGTGGTGTCGCGACAGGCGTGAATGGAGGGACGAATGGATACGTGTCGTCTTCAGCGATGAGAGTCGCTTCTGCCTTGGTGCCAATGATGGTCGTATGCGTGTTTGGCGCCGTACAGGTGAGCGCCACAATCAGGACTGCATACGACCGAGGCACACAGGGCCAACACCCGGCATCATGGTGTGGGGAGCGATCTCCTACACTGGCCGTACACCTCTGGTGATCGTCGAGGGGACACTTAATAGTTCACGGTACATCCAAACCGTCATCGAACCCATCGTTCTACCATTCCTAGACCGGCAAGGGAACTTGCTGTTCCAACAGGACAATGCACGTCCGCATGTATCCCGTGCCACCCAACGTGCTCTAGAAGGTGTAAGTCAACTACCCTGGCCAGCAAGATCTCCGGATCTGTCCCCCATTGAGCATGTTTGGGACTGGATGAAGCGTCGTCTCACGCGGTCTGCACGTCCAGCACGAACGCTGGTCCAACTGAGGCGCCAGGTGGAAATGGCATGGCAAGCCGTTCCACAGGACTACATCCAGCATCTCTACGATCGTCTCCATGGGAGAATAGCAGCCTGAATTGCTGCGAAAGGTGGATATACACTGTACTAGTGCCGACATTGTGCATGCTCTGTTGCCTGTGTCTATGTGCCTGTGGTTCTGTCAGTGTGATCATGTGATGTATCTGACCCCAGTAATGTGTCAATAAAGTTTCCCCTTCCTGGGACAATGAATTCACGGCGTTCTTATTTCAATTTCCAGGAGTGTAGTTATGCCCGGCATTAAGCACTATTTATGCCCGGCTTTGAGCACCAGTTATGCCTAGCACTGAGTCCTAATTTACATTGAACCCTGTGCTAAGTACTGATATCTAAATGTGCTCTTTACGTAGGCCCACATATGACTTCGACTGAGCGCTAAGTCTGCGCTGCAGTGAGCTCCATCTGTGCTCTACATTGAGCTGTAGATGTACCCGACATTGACCTATAATTAAAAAAATGGTTCAAATGGGCCCTAAGCGCTATGCGACTTAACATCTTAGGTCATCAGTCGCCTAGAACGTAGAACTACTTAAACCTAACTAACCTAAGGACATCACACACACCGATGCGCAAGTCAGGATTCGAACCTGCGACCGCAGCAGCAGCGCGGTTCCGGACTGAAGCGCCTAGAACCGCTCGGTCACAGCGACCGGCCCAATAATCACAGTCAATTAAATTCTTCTGGGCTGTTGACCGCATTCTCAGTATATAGAATTGTCCGACGTTTCGGGTACTATCATAAGCAGCTTTCTCAGGACTTTGAGCTAAGCTTGCGTTGAGCCATGAGTCTTCCCGACATTGAGCTCTAAAGAGTGTCCAGCATTCGAGTCCTAACAGTGTTCCACGTTGCGCCCTAACAGTCCCTGGGATTGAAAACAACTAGCTAAATGTACAAGGGGCGTTCAATAATTAGCGCAAAACATTTTTTTCTCAGCCAATTTCTGTCGAAAAGATGCGGAATTTGTTGTGGGGCATCACGGAATATTACCGCTTCAGCTCCCATAGTTTCATGAAGTTGTAGTAGTTGGCGGCGCTATACTTAGACTTGAAAGTTGACGCCTGTAACGGAAGTGCATTCGAAGCAGAGAGCTGTGATTGAGTTTCTTTTGGCGGAAAAACAGAGCATCACAGGCAGTCGTAGGCGCTTCCACAATGTCTATGTAGAGGTGGTAGTGAACAAAAGCACGATGAGTAGTAGTGCGAGGCGTCTTCCATAATCGCAAGGTCGCGCAAACCTGTCGGCCTGCCGGATACAACTGCGACTACTACAACTTTGGAACGTGCCGACACTCTCATTTAAGGTGATCGACAGATCAGAACCTCGCTGCTCAACTGGACGTCTCTGTTGGTAGAGCTGACACACTCGCCCACCCGTTAAGGTACTATATACTTACTCGTTAGCAGTGAAAGTATTAATATAATTCTGATTTCGAGTTAGGGTACTGTTCTTCCTCATCCACCCTACGATGGCTCTGAGCGCTATGGGACTGAGGTCATCAGTCCCCTAGAACTTAGAACTACTTAAACCTAACTAACCTAAGGACATCACACACATCCATGCCCGAGGCAGGATTCGAACCTGCGACCGTAGCGGTCGCGTGGTTCCAGACTGTAGCGCCTAGAACCGCTCGGCCACCCCGGCCGGCTCATGCACCTTACGGCCCGACTTCCATCTCTTTGGTCCAATTAAGGATGCACTCCGTGGGAACAGTACATAAATAATGGGAGGTTATTAATGCCGCAAGCCGTTGGCTCTGATGTCGACCACTAAGGTAGCCAGAAGAATGGGGGATAATATGGTGTACTGTCTTCAGGCGTCAAGTGGCTCATCGCGACCATCCGACCGCCGTGTCATCCTCAGCTGAAGATGCGGATAGGAGGGGCGTGTGGTCAGCACACCGCTCTCCCGGTCGTTATGATGGTTTTCTTTGACCGGAGCCGCTACTATTCGGTCGAGTAGCTGCTCAATTGGCATCAAGGGGGTGAGTGCATCCCGAAAAGTGGCAACAGCGCATGACGGCCCGGATGGTCACCCATCCAAGTGCCAGCCACGCCCGACAGCGCTTAACTTCGGTGATCTGACGGGAACCGGTGTATTCACTGCGGCAAGGCCGTTACTTAATATGTTGTCTTAGAATCATGAATAAAATCGACGTGCTTTTAGGAAAAAGTGTACTGCATAACTTATTGAACACCCCTTGTAATAATCTAATGAAAAGCCTGCAGTGTCTGGTCACCTGACTAAATGAGATTATACTCGTAAATCATTTGATACAATTGAAAGTAGGGAGTCGTTAGAATTTATAGCCAAACCGGCCGCTGTTATCCGGCAATGACAGTGTTAATAGACAGGAAGGGATGAGAGAAGTTCGCTCGGCCCCTGAAGAGCGCGCAACCCCCCGGCTTTGCTGGCCCGCCCCCCACCGCGACCTTCTGGTTCCCGGCCGCTGTCGGAAGCGCAGCAGGGGCGATTTCGCACGCTGCAGCCGGCGCTGGTGGAGAGAGAGAGCGAGTCCGCCTCGCCTCGCCTTGCCTCCCGGCCGGCCGGCCACTAAATGTCACGCCACGCCGTACTCACTGCAGACCTCCCCCGCGGCGCCGTAACGCCTTGCACAACGCAGCTGCAGCCGACAGCTTTCTTTACGCGGGCCGCTTCTGTGCGGACTCACCCACTTTGTGGTCGCAAGCCCGAGCCACGTACACAACCGAAAGAAATTAATGAATAGGCCGATGAGTACGAAATCTGATATGACCAGACAACACTCCAATCGTCCGGTCTTTGATTGCTCTCGGAGATCTGAAGTACAACATATGAAACATTAGTTCACTTTACGGCGTGAATAATAAAAATATTTATTTATTTGATACAATCTTTGCCGGCCTGTTTGGCCGAGCGGCTCTAGACGCTTCAGTCTGGAAACGCGCGACCGCTACGGTCGCAGGTTCGAATCCTGCCTCGGGCATGGATGTGTGTGATGTCCTTAGGTCAGTTAGGCTTACGTAGTTCTAAGTCTAGGGGACTGATGACTTCAGATGTTAAGTCCCATAGTGCTCAGAGCCATTTGAAGCATACAGTCTTTCGCCACAGAAGTGCTTGATAATTTACGAACGTCATTGACTGTTATAGAATATAATTACAGCCTCTCTCTTAAAGTACAGTGTTCGACATTTACAAAAGTACATTTCCACCTAAGACATGAATAACTGGTTGTTCCTACTGGATGAAGTGCAGTGCTTTAGCTCTCGTCACAAATTGGACGCAGCTGTGCCCACCTCGAGTCTGTATTGACCTCCGTGCAAGGGCGCTGCAGAGCTGAGGGTCTGGGTGCGTCTTCTGCAGCATTTCCGATTCGTCGTTGCAGATTGCAACGAGACATCACTAGCGTCTGTGGTATCGGTGTGTGTGGTCGACTTTGGCGTATTGCTGCGATCTGTGAACAATGGAAATGGGAATGAGCGTTTGGCATCATTGGCCGGGAGGTCCCTTACGGGGCAAAAAAAGTGCCTCTGAGCACTATGGGACTTAAGAGCTGAGTTCATCAGTCCCGTAGAACTTAGAACTACTTAAACCTAGCTAACCTAAGGACATCACACATATCCATGTCCGAGGCAGGATTCGAACCTGCGACCGTAGCGGTCGTGCGGATCCAGACTGAAGTGCCTAGGACCGCTCGGCCATCCTGGCCGGCTTACGGGGCAGGTCCGGCCGCCTTGGTGCAGGTCTTATTACATTCGACGCCACATTGAGCGACCTGCGCGCAGGATGGGGATGAAATGATGACGAAGACAGCACAACACCCAGTCCCTGAGAAGGGAAAATCCCCGACCCAGCCGGGGATCGAACCCAGGCCCCTTAGAACGGCAGTCCGTCATGCTGATCAATTAGCTATCGGGCCGGACGCTGTGGTCAATATCACAGATATGCACGCATCCAGGCCTGACTGCCCAGGCCTTCACTGCCACTGATGTCCTCACCAATAATGTCAGCACAGCACTAGAAGAGGTTCTAACACAGGGTTTGTCAGAACAGCATATAAAGTGTCTATCATAATTAATAGCAAAAAATGAGAGATGCTGAAAGAAACAAAAACTTTCCGGCAAAACACGGGCCCGCAAACGAGATGACTGCGAATTTGTGGTCACGAACTGTCACTGAAGTCAGTATCATTATATTCTAACCCAAAAAAGAGACAAAAAAGCCGACGCACTAGAAAGGAATTATCTGAATGGGACGGAAATTGGTAGATGTGATGCACATGTATCGACAAAGAGACGATCACAATTTTCAAGAGCCGGCCGGTGTGGCCGAGCGCTTCTAGGAGCTTCAGTCTGGAACCGCGCGACCGCTACGGTCGCAGGTTCGAATCCTGCCTCGGGCATGGATGTGTACGATGTTCTTAGCTTAATTAGATTTAAGTAGTTCTAAGTTCTAGGGGACTGATGACCTCAGCTGTTAAGTCCCATAGTGCTCAGAGCCATTTGAATTATTTTTGAACAATTTCAAAAAATAATTGCATGATTTATTCAATAGAAACAGCATCACCATTTGACCAAGCTAAAAAAACGTGGGTCCACCTTTGGCCATTATGCAAGCACTTACTGAGCTTAGCATTGACTGGTAGAGTTGTTGGATATCCTCTGAGAGATATCGTGCCAAATTGGCGCTTTAGATCGTCAAAATCCCAATCTGGTTGGAGAGCCCTAGTAGTGCTGTTCCAAACTTTCTCCATTGGGGAGAGATCCGGCGGTCTTGCTGGCCGAGGTGCGGTTTGGCAAGCATGGAGGGAAACAGTAGAAACTATCGTTGTATGCAGGCGGGCATTGTCTTGTTCAAAGGTAAGCCCAGAATGGGTTGACATGAAGGAAAACAAAACGGGACGTAGAATATCGTCGGCGTACCGCGCCGTACAGTAGCGGCGCTGCGGTCCTGATACGAATAGACCGTCATTCCTGACTGTTGGCCATATGGCGGCCGACAGTCTGTTTGGTACCCCACCGCTGTCTGGGCCGCCTCCACACACATCTTCACTTGTCATCGGGGCTCAGTTCGAAACGCCGGCTCCCACAATTCCAGCTGTCGCACACCGCATATGCGCTTCACTTTATTAATTCAACATTCTAAAAATGAGTGAAACATAGACTAATATTTTTGTCTTGAAATTATATATATTCAATATTAGCCTCCTTCAAGCGCATAGCGGTAAAATGTTGACTGCGTCCACTAGAGTCTTTTTAACTTATCTTGGCGCCAGAAGGTCTTAGATACTGTTGTTTAAATTCGTGAAAAAAGTCAGCTCTTTCTTTAAAATATTGTGAAAAACATGCCCAACAAAAGTGCAAGTTTTTCGAAGTAATTTTTTTGATCCTTACAGTTAAATAAATAAATGTCGTGTGACTAGGGCTTCCCGTTGGTTAGACCGTTCGACGGGTGCAAGTCTTTCGATTTGACGCTTCTTCGGCGACTTGCGCGTCGATGGGGATGAAATGATGATGATTAGGACTGCACAGCACCCAGTCCCTGAGCGGAGAAAATCCCCGACCCCGCCGGAAATCGAACCCTGGCCCTTAGGATTGACATTCTGTCGCGCTGACCACTCAGCTACTGGGGGTGGACATCCTTACACTTAATAAAATCGTAAAAATTGTGTAACAGCATGGCAGTACATCTCTTTGCTAAAAAAACATAAACTGAAAACCGTTACTGTAGGGTCATCCGCTGAGGAGATCTCGCAAATTATCGAGGAATGCTTTTTTTCAAAAAGGAGATGTATCTCGAATAGTAATGAGTTTTATTAATTTTTTGAACTAGGGCTATTTTGGCTTACTCCGGGCTACACTTTCGGGTATTAGCAAGTGTGGGAAGGTGTACGTTAACGAGTTATAAAGAACCGGACTTTTTTACGTTTTTGGATGTATTTAGAAACGTAGAAAGCAATCGGCCGGCCGTTGTGGCCGAGCGGTTCTAGGCGCTTAAGTCCGGAACCACGCGGCTGTTACGGTCGCAGGTTCGTATCCTGCCTCGGGCATGGATGTGTGTGATGTCCTTAGGTCATTTAGGTTTAAGTAGTTCTGAGTCTAGGGGACTGCTGACGTCAGTTGTTAAGAGCCATAGTGCTTAGAGCCATTTGAACCATTTTTTGGCCGAAAGAACAGATATCATCTTCATAACGGCTCACCGGCCATTTGACCATCTTCTTCTGTGCGGATGCGCAAACAGTGCAATGAGCCGCGAGTAATGAGTATATTGGGCAGGGCACTATGAATGTAGTGCGGGACAATAAGTTTTGAATGTGGGTCTCACCAGAGGCGTTCCAGAGATAAGTCCCTGCAGTCGCACGGTTCTCTGTGACCTCGGTGGCTCAGATGGATAGAGCGTCTGCCATGAAAGCAGGAGATCTGGTGTTCGAGTCTCGGTCGGGGCACAGATTTTCCACTGTCCCCGTTGATCGTTATATCAACGCCTGTATGCAGCTAGGGTGTTCATTTCATTGTAGTTTTGTTGGAAGTCGCTAAATGCACTCGCTGTCAAATACTGGATGAATAAAGTCCGAGTATTTCCGCACCCGTAATTACGCTTCCACAAGACAGGCACAGTTTCTAACCGTAACACTTGTCTATTACATTAAACTTTTACCATAAGGTTATACCTCTTAAAATGAGTACATTATGACAGCATTAAAATTTTTGAGCTCCGTCAGCGATTACGCGAAATGTTGAAAATCAGTTTGCATTTTGCCCCCGTAAACAGTTAGATAGCAACCAGCAACAGGATCGGGTTCCGGAAGAGTTGCTTAGTAATATACTCGTAGACACCTTGCGAGCCTGCCGCTATGGCCGAGCGGTTCTAGGCGCTTCAGTCTGGAACCGCGCAGCTGCTACGGTCGCAGGTTCGAATCCTGCCTCGGGCATGGATGTGTGTAGTGTCCTTACATGCCGCGCGGGATTAGCTGTGTGGTGTAGGGCGCTGCAGTCATGGACTGTGCGGCTGGTCCCGGCGGAGGTTCGAGTCCTCCCTCGGGCATGGATGTGTGTGTTTGTCCTTAGGACAATTTAGGTTCAAAAACGGTTCAAATGGGTCTGAGCAGTATGCGACTTAACTTCTGAGGTCATCAGTCTCCTAGAACGTAGAACTAATTAAAACTAACTAACCTAAGTACATCACACACATCCATGCCAGAGGTAGAATTCGAACCTGCGGTCCCAGGCTGTAGCGCCTAGAACCGGACGGCCTCTCCGGCCAGCGATAATTTAGGTTAAGTAGTGAGTAAGCTTACGAGCTGATGACCTTAGCAGTTAAGTCCCATAAGATTTCACACACATTTGAACATTTGTCCTTAGGTTAGTTGCATTCGGGAGGACGACGGTTCAATCCCGCGTCCGGCCATCCTGATTTAGGTTTTCCATGATTTCCCTAAATTGCTCCAGGCAAATGCCGGGATGGTTCCCTTCAAAGGGCACGGCCGACTTCCCTCTCTGTCTTCCTTAATTCGATGCGGCCGATAGCCTCGCTGTCTGGTCTCCTTCCCCAAACAACCCAACCCTTAGGTTAGTTAGATTGAAGTAGTTCTAAGTTCTAGGGGACTGATGACCCCAGCTGTGCCGTAGTGCTCAGAGCCAATTGAACACCTTGCGTGGCGGAGACTGATTTTCGGCTGTCGAGCGGGGTCCGTGACACTTGGAGGCACGGGAATTTCCGGCTCTACTGGGTACTACATGCGCAACGCGTGCAGATCGCACGTTCGGTTCGGTGCTGGCCTTGCAGCTGTCACCACGCAGATCCGAAGTGACGGCTGGACGCAGGGAAAGTGTCAGCAGATCACGGAGCTGACCGGCGGGCCGTATGACGAATGCACCGCCCGGCGCGCTGCGACAGCCGTCTCGGAAGTGGCTCCGTGTCTGCTCGGGGTTACGTAAACGGCCGCTTCTCGCACAGCGCCGAGTAGAAAGCTGGTCCGCCCTGCCGGTGTTTTCTGGCCCTCACCCGAGCGCCCCGTCGCCTGCCGACAGCTTTCTCTCAAATTTCTGTCCCCGCCGGACTTCGATGGCGCACCCCTTTCCTTTGCCGGCCAGGCACCTTTGTAGTTTCACGCGCAGCACGTATCCGTAATTGTGGGTAAAATTCGAAGCGAAGTTTTCAGCCTGCGGCGGAGTGTGAACTGTTTACAGCTTCCTGCCAGCCAGACCCTCTACTGGGACTCGAACCCAAAACTTTTGCGTTTCGCGGCTAATGCTCTTAGCCGCTGAGCTATCAAGGCACGACTGACGACTAGGGGGGTGGGGGGGGGGGGTTGGTTGTGGAAGGAGACGAGACAGCGAGGTCATCTGTCTCATCGGATTAGGGAAGGACGGGGAAGGAAGTCGGCTGTGCCCTTTGAAAGGAACCATCCCAGCATTTGCCTGGAGCGATTTAGGGAAATCACGGAAAACCTAAATCAGGATGTCCTGACGCGGGACTGAACCGTCGCACTCCCGAATGAGAGTCCAGTGTCTAACCACTGACTGACGACTAGGGTTACTAACGAAACACTAGATCGATATAAACTGGGTAACCTGCTCTCCGTTTTAAGCAACATCTAATTTTTCCGCATATACCTCCTGACCTGTGCGTCATATATTACTGCATTACTAGAGTGTGGATAAATTCAGAATTTTTGTCTGACGGGAGGCGTGCTAGAGTAGACGATGCGGCTGCAACGGCCACCGTGTCCGGATGGCATGTCCGGCATTTTCGATTTTTTTTTAAAGTCCGGCCGGCATGTTTTTTGCATAGGTCTGGCTTTTTGGTAACGGAGTTGCATTTCATCATCTAATGAATTTCAATGCAGCGTGATTAAATTGAGTTATAACCCACACATACTTGGCTGTACGTTGGCCTGTCTAGAAACAGACAGGGCGCCGCATTGCATCCCTGTGAACCACGGATTTTTCAGTCTTCCTTTTATCCTCTGCAACTGCCTTGCTGCAGTCGATACACTGGTTCCCGTGAAATCACCGAAATTAAGCGCTGTCGGGCGTGATCGGCACTAGGATGGGTGACCATCCAGGCCGCCATGCGCTGTTGCCATTTTTCGGGGTGCACTCAGCCTCGGAAAGCCAAATTGAGGAGCTACTCGACCGAATAGTAGCGGCTTCGGTCAAGAATTCCACCATAACGATCGGGAAGGCGGTGTGCTGACCCCACGCCCCTCCTATCCGCATCCTCCTCTGAGGATGACACGGCGGTCGGATGGTACCGGAAGGCCACTCGTGAAGACGGACTGCTTTTATCCTGTCCTTCTGTGGTGATTCCACAGAAACGTTACGTGGTGCGGATTCCATGTTAAACTGTAGGTCCCTTTCCACACTTGGATGACTAAGGTACATTAGGGACACACAGATGGCCGAAAGACTTGCAGCAGGGCAGTGAGCCACACGAAATTATTACAATTACTTGGCTACATATTTTTGACGAGGTTCGCTACCAATGGTGTAATTGTTGGGAGAAACGCTGTATTCATAGTTGACCATACGATATCTCGATTCGATATAATGTTCAGCATATTTTCAGACTCTGAAACAAAAGCTTGTGAGTTAATCATTAGAGGTTGAAATTCTCATTTGTTATACTGAGAAGCGCTAATTCGTTGACAATTTTTGTGGAGTAATGTACCTGTATTCGAGTGCATCCTACTAATTAGAAGTGTGTTTTTTCTAAGGTAAATACGAGGGTTGAAACTTGAATAGTGGCAACTATTCATTTACAGCTCGTACAAAATAGATACGTATTTCAAAGTTTTACTGATCTGCAAAGTAAAATTCCTTCTTCGAGAGAAGTTGTCCTCCCATCTGGTGAGGGTTTCTTCAATGCGAGCAAACCCCTCGACCCTTAGTTTTTAAAGTTCTAATGTGTGTGAAAATCTTATGGGACTTAACTCCTAAGGTCATCAGTCCCTAAGCTTACACACTACTTAACCTAAATTATCCTAAGGAGAAACACACGCACCCATGCCCGGGGGAGGAGTCGAACCTCTGCCAGGACCAGCCGCACAGTCCATGACTGCAGCATCTGAGACCGCTCGGCTAATGCCGCGCGGCGATCTTCAAAATAAGCACCAGCCTTGTGTATAACCCGTTGCCAGCGACGTGGAAGTCGTAGGATACTCTTATCAGTGCCAGTTGTGTTGACAGTCCGAACGGCGCGGTCTACTGCCCGACGAATTTGTAGCAGTTCTGAAGCGAATGCCGTGAAGTGTTTCCTTCAGTTTAGAAATCGAGTTGAACTCGCCAGGGCTTAAGTCAGGGGAGTGCAGAAGGTGGTATAGCACTTAGCAGTCCCACCAGTCGAACAAATCAGTAACAGCTCGCACTGTACGTGCTTGAGCATTGTCCTGCAAAATGGTGGTCAGGTCCTGCAGAAAGTATCATTACTTCTGTCTCTGTGCTGTTCATTTTCGGAGCACAACCTACGGCCAGCTTAGAGACAGAAGTGATGACACTTTCTGTGGGACCTGACAATCATTTTGCAGGACAGTGCTCAAGCACGTACAGTGCAAGCTGTTACTGATTTGTTTGACTGCGGGCCACAATGGCTCTAGGCGCTACAGTCTGGAACCGCGCGACCGCTACGGTCGCAGGTTCTTATCCTGCCTCGGGCATGGATGTGTGTGATGTCATTAGGTTAGTTACGTTTATGTAGTTCTAAGTTCTAGGGGACTTATGACCTCAGAAGTTAAGTCCCATAGTGCTCAGAGCCATTTGTTTGACTGTTGGGGCTGCTAAGTGCTATACCACCTGCTGCTCTCCCCTGGCTTAAGCCCTCGTAAGTTCAACTCGATTTCTAAACTGAAGGGAACACTTCACGGCATTCGCTTCAGAACTGCTACAAATTCGTCGAACTGCCAACACAACTGGCACTGCTAAGAGCATGCTACGACTTCCACATCGCTGGCAACGGGTTATACACAATGCTGGTGATTACTTTGAAGGTCAGTAATACTTTGAAACACGTATTTATATTGTGCGAGCCGTAAATAAACAGTTCAAATGGTTCAAATGGCTCTGAGCACTATGGGACTTAACATCTGTGGTCATCAGTCCCCTAGAACTTAGAGCTACTTAAACCTAACTAACCTAAGGACATCACACACATCCATGCCCGAGGCAGGATTCGAACCTGCGACCGTAGCAGTCACGCGGTTCCGGACTGAGCGTCTTAACCGCGAGACCACCGCGGCCGGCAAATAAATAGTTGCCACTATTAAAGTTCCAACCCTCGTATTAGGTTGGTAGATTCTCCTTCACTAATTACAACAGTCTACTAACTCTAGGGTAACAGTTTGATTCCTCGTCTGCAAACATCACGTGGTTTTGAGGCAAAAAACTCATTGAGCCATATTAGGAGCGAATATCATCCGGAAAGGAAGTTCGTTGTTGTTCGGTAGAGAGCGGATAAGGTGTAAGTCTGAGGGCGCAGCATCAGGTGCATAACTTGGGTGCGGAATGACTTCCCAACCCAAGTCCTGTATAGCGTTTTCTGTCACTCTAGCAGAATGCGGTCGGGCGTTATCGCGGAGTAGCAACAATTTACGCAGCCTTCCTGGTCCTTGGACTGCGTCTGCAAGACGTCTCAATTGTCGACAGTGAATGTCAGCAACGATGGTTACAATTCGGGGAAGCAGTTCGTAGTACGCCACACCGACGCTGTACCACCAGATGCTCAACATTATTTTTCCTCGACGCACGCAGGTCTTTGTATGGTGTGTTACTGCTTTATTTGGGCTCAACCATTCCTTACGTTTGCATAAAGACACCATTTCTCGCCAGCGGCAACGACAAAGGATAGGAATGGTAGGTGTCGTTCACGAGGCAATCAATGTCGGGCAAGCTGATATGCACATACCGCCACCTGCCGATTTTTGTGATTTTGGCTTAGAACATGTTGTTGCCAAACACCCGGTTTTTAACCTTCCCCATTGCGTGCAAATGTCGCAAAATGGTGGAATGATCACAGTTCATCACATTTGCCAGTTCTCGAGTACACTGTGTAAGTAGGCTGTTTAGGTTTTTTTTATTGGTAACGCCGCCGACACGTAGCGCTCTGTATAAAAATCACTGGCTGTGCCGTGTGCAGTCTGTGGCTGGTTTGCATTGTTCTCTGCCATTGTAGTGTTGGGAAGCGGCAGCTGGATGCTAACAGCGCGTAGCGTTGCGCAGTTGGAGGTGAGCCACCAGCGGTGGTGGACGTAGGGAGAGAGATGGCGGAGTTTTGAAATTTGTAAGAATTGGAGTCATGAACTGATATATATATTATGACTATAAAGGTAAATACATTGTTTGTTCTCTACTAAAATCTTTCATTTGCTAACTGTGCCTATCAGTAGTTAGTGACTTCCGTAGTTTGAATCTTTTAGTTAGCTGGCAGTAGTGGCGCTCGCTGTATTGCAGTAGTTCGAGTAACGAAGATTTTTGTGAGGTAAGTGATTTGTGAAACATATAGATTAATGTTAGTCAGGGCCATTCTCTTGTTGGGATTACTGAAAGTCAGATTGCGTTGAGCAAAAAAAAATTGTGTGTCGGTTTAAGCACAGTCGGGTATAAATTGTTCTAAGGGGACGTTTCAACTGACATGGACCATTGTGGATTAGTGCCTTTAAACAAACTTCATCAAACGCCCAAAGGTCTTCCTGAATGTGGAGATTCACTAATGTAAAAACGGTGCACCTTAAAAAAGATTACCGTACTCTGTCCAATGGCAGTATCTCTGCGCGCGGCGCAGATGTTTCTGGCTCCGCTACTGTCGCCCTTCTATTGAAAACATGCAGAAATGGCTCTATGCACTATGGGACTTAACATCTGAGGTCGTCACTCCCCTAGAACTTAGAACTACTTAAACCTAACTAACCTAAGGACATCACAAACATCCAAGCCCGAGGCAGGATTAGAACCTGCGCGGTTCCTGTCTGAAGCGCCTAGAACCGCTCGGCCACAGCGGTCGGAGAAAACATGCACCAGAATGTGTCGGAAATGTTCCGATTTCTCCACTTGGCACTCAGTTTTCTAGAGTCCTCAGTTCCACTCACTATGTCCAGATGACGAAATGACAATAAGTAAACTTAAATATCAAGAGTGGACTACAAATAGTAAATGAGGATTGATAAATAAACCCGTAGCTACGGGGCTATCAACATGCAAAACAAAACCGCTTCGAACTTACGCACCAGCCTAATAGCAAGTTACAACAGAAGAAGGCAGTGCAAGTTCTGAGACAATTTAAAAGTAGAATACCTACGTTTTGTATTAGGACGAAGCGAAGCCCAGGCTAAATGTGCTGTGTTGATAGTTAAGTTCATGTAGGAAATAGGGGTTCTGTGATATTGGATATCCATCTTAGCAGAGAAAAACTTAACTTCAACAGACATAAGCCTGTTTCGATCATAAGTAGTTCTATTTATGATCGAAACAGGCTTATGTCTGTTGAGTTATTTTATTTTATTGATCGTGACGCAGCAGCTGGGCTAAGACGTTTCTCATTTTTAAAAGCTTATGACTTCTGAAGAAGGCTATATTATTATAGTTAAACCCATTGGTCAAGATATAGTATGAACATAATTATTGCAACTGTGACTGTTTTTCATTCGAAATAAATAAGTAACGGTTGCTGGTGCTGGTGCCATGATGAAAATAATGAGAGAGAACCATCTTTTCTGCCAGGAGTCGTAGTCTCGCAGGGTATACAGCAGGATATCTGTGAATCGCGGAAGGTAGGAGAAAAGATGGCGGGTGGTGGGTTATGCGTGGATACGTTGAAACGTCCCCTTAGAAAAAATTTATGAATGACTGTGCTGATAAACCTCTTACATTATTTGCTTTTCCAGCAGCTGAGCAGAACTGAACGTACTCAGACATTTCGCTCTTTACCTATTCCTATCAACACTAAACTGACACACAATATTTTTAGCGCAACGCAATCTGACTTTTAATAAACCCTGCAAACGAATGGTCCTGAATAACAATAACCTATCCCTTTCATGAATCACTTACCTCACAAAAATCTTGGTTACTCAAACTACTGCAATACAGCGAGCGCCAATACTGCCAGCTAAATAAAATGTTCTAACTACTGAAGGCACTAACTACTGATAGGCATACTTAGCAAACGAAAGATTTTGATAGAGAACGAACAATGTATTTACCTTAATAGTGTTCAAAAGTCATCATATATATATATATATATATATATATATATATATATATATATATATATATATATCAATTCGTGATATCCAGTGTTACAAATGTACTGTCTCTGATGGACACACGTCCAGATCATCCGCTCTCAAAACTCCGCCAACTCTCTCCCCACATCCACCACTGCTGGCGGCTCACCTCCAAGTGCGCAACGCTACGCGCTGTTCACATCCAACTGCCCAACACTACAATAGCAAATTCCGACAATGCTAACCAGCCACAGACTTCACACAGCACAGCCAGTGATTTTCATACAGAGCGCTACGTGGCGTTACCGGTATAAAAACCTAAACAGCCTACTTGCAACGTCAGTCGATAACAACATTGCCTGCGAAGTTCAAAGGTTTCTGATTTCTAGTGGGTAGCACATAGGATTAGAATTTCTCCGAAAGGCGCTGTGAGAAGAGAGGAATTGGCAACCGTCCCGCTACCGGCAGTGCCTCAACGATCGTTCAGCGGACGTTTCTGCAGATGGGTCTCCGTAGCAAGCGCCTGGATCATGCTGACTGCCAGTCATCGGTGAGGAAAGCTGGAATTTGCACGCCATTTGGGGTTTAAGGTTCACTTCACAAGAGGTGACCGAAGACGGAAGGAAGTGGAAGGAAATTCCATGAGTACTTTCCAAGGGCATCAACCACATTCGCCGTAGGCGATTCGGGGAAATTGCGAAAATGTGCGTGTCCGAACGGGGATTTGAACCGTCGGCCTCCCAGATGCGACTCGAGAATGCTGACCAGAGCAGCGCTCATTCGCTAGGATTTCTCCAGCGGTGCCCGGCGGTATGGTCCGGTATTCGGCCGTCCTTGGCGCCGGAGGAGAGAAATCCTAGCCGGTCAGCGGCGAGCGTACGTATCGTGTTCGGCCGCGCTCGCGCCTGCGTCCTCGTTCGCGTTATGTAGCGCGGGCTGCCGGCCATTTGGCTCGTGTCTGCGACGACCCAGTTTCGATTCCCGGTGACACCGAGACGAGCGTCCACCCACTCCATAGTTTATTCACCTAGAGTGACAAGATGGGAGCCATCCAGGCCGGCCGCAGTGGTCGTGCGGTTCTAGGCGCTGCAGTCCGGAACAGCGGGACTGCTACGGTCGCAGGTTCGAATCCTGCCTCGGGCATGGATGTGTGTGGTGTCCTTAGGTTGGTTAGGTTTAAGTAGTTCTAAGTTCTAGGGGATTGATGAGCTAAGATGTTAAGTCCCACAGTGCTGAGAGCCATTTGAACCATTTTTTGGAAGCCATCCAAATGATCGAAAATCCGCATAATAAGGAAATCCAGAAAAATATCGGAACACGTGAGGCAATACTGACCCTACGACTTATCTTAGAAGCTAGATTAAGGAAAGGCAAACCTACATTTCTAGCATTTGTAGACTTAGAGAAAGCTTTTGACAACGTTGATTGGAATACTCTCTTTCAAATTCTGAAGGTGGCAGGGGTAAAATACAGGGAGTGAAAAGCTATTTACAATTTGTACAGAAACCAGATGGCAGTTATAAGGGTCGAGGGACACGAAAGGGAAGCAGTGGTTGGGAAGGGAGTGAGACAGGGTTGTAGCCTGTCCCCGATGTTATTCAATCTCTATATTGAGCAAGCAGTGAAGGAAACAAAAGAAAAATTCGGAGTAGGTATTAAAATCCATGGAGAAGAAATAAAAACTTTGAGGTTCGCCGATGACATTGTAATTCTGTCAGAGCCAGCAAAGTTCTTGGAAGAGCAGTTGAACGGAATGGATAGTGTCTTGAAAGAAGGATATAAGACGAACATCAACAAAAGCAAAACGAGGATAATAGAATGTAGTCGAATTAAGTCGGGTGATGCTGAGGGAATTAGGAAATGAGACACTTAAAGTAGTAAAGGAGATTTGCTATTTGGGGAGCAAAATAACTGATGATGGTCGAAGGAGAGATGATATGAAATGTAGACTGGCAATGGCAAGGAAAGCATTTCTGAAGAAGAGAAATTTTTAACATCGAGTATAGATTTAAGTGTCAGGAAGTCGTTTCTGAAAATATTTGTATGGAGTGTAGTGATGTATGGAAGTGAAACATGGATGATAAATAGTTTACACAAAAAGAGAATAGAAGCTTTCGAAATGTGGTGCTACAGAAGAATGCTGAAGATTAGATGGGTAGATCACATAACTAATGAGGAAGTATTGAATATGATTGGGGAGAAGAGGAGTTTGTGGCACAACTTGACTAGAAGAAGGGATTGGTTGGTAGGACATGTTCTGAGGCATCAAGGGATCAGAAGTTTAGTATTGAGGGCAGAGTGGAGGGTAAAAATCGTAAAGATATGAATACACCAAGCAGATTCAGAAGGATCTAGGTTGCAGTAGGCACTGGGAGATGAAGAAGCTTGCACAGGATAGAGTAGCATGGAGAGCTGCATCAAACCAGTCTCAGGACTGAAGACCACAACAACAACAATTACACTGATACTGGTTAAATAGTATAAACATGCATGTCATCATGAATGTTTTCGGCGTTGACGCGGTACCATACCCAGAAAACTTCAATGTCAACTGATTGCCCGCGGATGCCTAGGCAATCACTCTGTCCAGTCACGTTTATGTGGCCAACTGTCAAAGCATACAGTGAAGGCTTTCACGACCGGATGTTTCAGCTGCCGAGAATTCTTCCGGGTTGTGTGGCCGTGGACCTTGGAACTGTTCTATCCCTGACGTTTCGTCCAAAGCTACGTAGGACATCTTCGGAGGTGCTCCTGGTTGTGCTGAGTCTTGCCGACTTACAAGTCGGACGTCGAAGAACGGCCTAAATACCGTGAAAAGTGGGCGTGGTCTGGATTTCATGTGATAGCAGAGATGAACGTTGTCAAAAATTGCTACATCAAGGAGAAATGCAGATGATAAACGGGTATTCATTGGACTAATATATTATACTAGAACTTACATGTGATTACATTTTCACGCAATTTGGGTGCATAGATTCTGAGAAATCAGTACCCAGAACAACCAATTTTGGCCGTAATAATGTCCTTGATACGCCTGGTCATTGAGTCAAACAGAGCTTGCATGGCGTTTACAGGTACAGCTGCCCATGCAGCTTCAACACGATACCACAGTTCATCAAGAGTAGTGACTGGCATATTGTGAAGAGCCACTTTCTCGGCTACCATTGACCAGACGTTTTCAATTGGTGAGAGATCTGGAGAATCTGCTGGTCAGGGCAGCAGTCGAACATTTTCTGTATCCAGAAAGGACCGTACAGGAGCTGCAACATGCGGTCGTGGATTATCCTGCTGAAATGTAGGGTTTCGCAGGGATCGAATGAAGGGTAGAGCCACGGGTCGTAACAGATCTGAAATGTAACGTCCACTGTTCAAACAGGTGACCGAGACGTGTAACCAATGGCGCCCCATACCATCACGCCGGGTGATTCGCCAGTATGGCGATGACGAATACTCACTTCCAATGTGCGTTCACTACGAAGTAGCCAAACACGGATGCGACCATCATAATGGTGTGAACAGAACCTGGATTCATCCGGAAAAATAACGTTTTGCCATTCGTACACCCAGGTTCGTCGTTGAATACATCATCGCGGTCGCTCCTGTCTGTGATGCAGCGTGAAGGGTAGCCGCAGCCATGGTCTCCGAGCTGATAGTCCGTGCTGCTGCAAACTTCGTCGAACTGTTCGTGCAGATGGTTGTTGTCTTGCAAACGACCCCATCTGTTGGCTCAGGGATCGAGATGTGGGTGCACGATCCGTTACAGCTATGTGGTTAAGATGCCTGTCATAGGAGGCCGTTGAGATCCAGCACGGCGTACCGTATTACCCTCCTGAGGGCGTGAGTCGTGCTTGGATAGTTCAGATGGTAGAGCACTTGCCTGCGAAAGGCAAAGGTCCCGAGTTCGAGTCTCGGTCCGGCACTCAGTGTTAATCTGCCAGGAAGTTTCAGTATTACTGAGATCTTAGGGAGTTGTCTAAATGCTACTGGAGAAAATTATCGCGTTCCTATTTAAAATTTCCCTGCGATCTTTTTCTGAAAAGAAGGGAAAATTTCTGAGTGATTTTCGCGAGGCTGTCATTGGTGGACCGTGCTTATTGGTTAAATTTGGGTATCGGATAGTCCGGCACGGAAATTAAAGGTAATAACTTATACGCGGTACGGACTACCTCATGGATCTGGATCTCTCGGGCATGATAATACACAACCAGGAATGGAACGCACTACCGCCTTGGTGTGTTCGGAGACGCAACGTGATTTTAAACTTGACGCAGTACCCGAAGAATTGTACTCCAGATATGGTTTTTAAAACTTTGTTTTCGTCTGTTGTAAGTATGTACCATAGTTTTATCATTTTTCATTCAGTTGGATCCCAGCAGGGGAATGCTCTCGGTCGCAGGTTCGAATCCCGCCTCGGGCATGGATGTGTGTGGTGTCCTTAGGTTAGTTAGTTTTAGTAGTTCTATGGGACTGATGACCTCAGATGTTAAGACCCATGGGGCTCAGAGCCATTCGAACCATTTTGAATGCTCTCGGTTGTTCTGTGCTTTTCCCTGATAGGGTTTTTAAAGTGCGTCTTCCAGGGTAATTTACAAATTACAATGCGGAGTTGTATGGTATTCTAAAGGCACTGGAGAGGGTTCACAGACATCACCGTGCGCGTTTTCTTGTCTGTTCCGACTCTCTTAGTGCACTGTAAGCGCTTCACCAAATGTATCCGGTAGACCCGCTGATTCAGCTCATCCATGACTGCTTACAGCGGCTCCAACGCCGTAGCGAGGAGGTGATCTTTTGCTGAGTACCTGGCCACGTTGACATACAGGGTAACGACATGGCTGATAAAGCTGCCAAGGAAGCATGTTAGGATGGTGCTGTCCATCAATGTCCCATCCCGTTGCACGCCATTATGTCTTTTTCTGACAGATGCATCACGCGTCAGTGGGAGACTGAATGGTTGCAGGTGTCGGACAACAAACTGCGGTCACTCAAGCCGACGACAAAAGCTTGGCGGTCTTCGTGTCAGCCTTGCTGCTGGAAGGAGGTTTTGCTTACCAGACTGCGCATCAGGCATAGCCCTTTCACACATGGCTTCCTCCTCCGGGGGGAGGATGCACCACTCTGTGAAGTTTGTGCCGTGCCGCTTTGAGTTCAGCATGTTGTGGCTACGTGTGTCCTGTATACTCATAATAGGGCAGTCCTTGGTCTGACTGTAGATCTGTCAACCGTCCTCGCAGATACCGATACCAGTGTTAGCAGAGTGGTGAAATTCTGTGAACTATCAGGCCTCATCCCTAAACTGGTGGGGAAGGGAGGTAGACTTTAGTACGTTATAAACTGCTCTGCCTGTGGGGACAGCCTTCCTCCACATCCATGAGATTTCATGTTGATTTTTCGTCAGGGCGCAGATGACCCCTCAACACAACTCATCATCATCATCATCATCATCATCATCAATAACTGCTCGCTCGTGACGTGCTGGGCGGCGTACTCAACCGCGCACTGCGCTAGGTACTCGAACGTGCCGTGCGTCCGGCGGCAGGGGACATTTTTAGCGTCACTAAAGGGCTGGCGCGTTACGCAACGGTGACGGCGCACGGGAATGGAGGGCTTTCACCGCGGCCGGGCCGCCTCGGTTGCAGAATATGTTTTTCTATTGCTGGGGCAGCAGCGGGGAACCACCGCTTGTTGGACGCATTCTGGCGCGAGAAATCGTTCACTGTTCATATTACACACTGCAGTAAAATTGTCCGTATTGGACGTTATACACTCCTGGAAATGGAAAAAAGAACACATTGACACCGGTGTGTCAGACCCACCATACTTGCTCCGGACACTGCGAGAGGGCTGTACAAGCAATGATCACACGCACAGCACAGCGGACACACCAGGAACCGCGGTGTTGGCCGTCGAATGGCGCTAGCTGCGCAGCATTTGTGCACCACCGCCGTCAGTGTCAGCCAGTTTGCCGTGGCATACGGAGCTCCATCGCAGTCTTTAACACTGGTAGCATGCCGCGACAGCGTGGACGTGAACCGTATGTGCAGTTGACGGACTTTGAGCGAGGGCGTATAGTGGGCATGCGGGAGGCCGGGTGGACGTACCGCCGAATTGCTCAACACGTGGAGCGTGAGGTCTCCACAGTACATCGATGATGTCACCAGTGGTCGGCGGAAGGTGCACGTGCCCGTCGACCTGGGACCGGACCGCAGCGACGCTCGGATGCACGCCAAGACCGTAGGATCCTACGCAGTGCCGTAGGGGACCGCACCGCCACTACCCAGCCAATTAGGGACACTGTTGCTCCTGGGGTATCGGCGAGGACCATTCGCAACCGTCTCCATGAAGCTGGGCTACGGTCCCGCACACCGTTAGGCCGTCTTCCGCTCACGCCCCAACATCGTGCAGCCCGCCTCCAGTGGTGTCGCGACAGACGTGAGTGGAGGGACGAATGGAGACGTGTCGTCTTCAGCGATGAGAGTCGCTTCTGCCTTGGTGCCAATGATGGTCGTATGCGTGTTTGGCGCCGTGCAGGTGAGCGCCACAATCAGGACTGCATACGACCGAGGCACACAGGGCCAACACCCGGCATCATGGTGTGGGGAGCGATCTCCTACACTGGCCGTACACCTCTGGTGATCGTCGAGGGGACACTGAATAGTGCACGGTACATCCAAACCGTCATCGAACCCATCGTTCTACCATTCCTAGACCGGCAAGGGAACTTGCTGTTCCAACAGGACAATGCACGTCCGCATGTATCCCGTGCCACCCAACGTGCTCTAGAAGGTGTAAGTCAACTACCCTGGCCAGCAAGATCTCCGGATCTGTCCCCCATTGAGCATGTTTGGGACTGGATGAAGCGTCGTCTCACGCGGTCTGCACGTCCAGCACGAACGCTGGTCCAACTGAGGCGCCAGGTGGAAATGGCATGGCAAGCCGTTCCACAGGACTACATCCAGCATCTCTCCATGGGAGAATAGCAGCCTGCATTGCTGCGAAAGGTGGATATACACTGTACTAGTGTCGACATTGTGCATGCTCTGTTGCCTGTGTCTATGTGCCTGTGGTTCTGTCAGTGTGATCATGTGATGTATCTGAACCCAGGAATGTGTCAATAAAGTTTCCCCTTCCTGGGACAATGAATTCACGGTGTTTTTATTTCAATTTCCAGGAGTGTATATTGCAGTGTGGTCATAAATAGTCTGAAGTCTGTAAAAGTGTTGCAGGATAGGTGTGCTGAAAAATAACTGCTAAGAAAAAAAATTCGATACGTTGCACCATTTCCGAGCCAATTAGCGTTGAAGTTAGCCAATTAGGCAGCTGTTTGCGCAAATTCAAGGCCTGCCACCGATGACGTCGCCAAAAGTGTTCTTCCTAAAACCGAGAATGAGAGCGATAAAAAAGTGTGTGTGTGTGTGTGTGTGTGTGTGTGTGTGTGTGTGTGTGAAATACTTGGTCTTTGCTGATGATCTGGCTATATAAACAAACAACAAAGATGAAGCCAAACTAGCGTTATATAAGCTACACGAATCTCCTGTAAAGCCTGACCTCAAATTTCCTATGAGAAAAGTAGTATATAGACACCAAATCAACAGGAAAACTACGGAAAGATCTCACAGGTCATTCACTTCAAGTATTTAGGAGAGGAGAAACCATCCAACCTACATGACTGAACAGTCTCCAACACAGAAAGGATATTCAGACTGGAAAAGGCGTACAAACTGACATTGAATCACAACAAAAGATCAGTATCTCTTAATGCAAAACAACGGCATCACAAATCGGTTGTCTTATCAGAAGTCTTGTATGAGACAGAAACCACAGTTTGTATAGGGATGAGAAAAAATACATGATGTAGAGAAACAAAAATTCTGAGAAAAATCTACGGCGCTCTGAGAACTTGGGTCAGACGACCCACGAGGAAACTCTACGAACTCAGAGACAGCGTCGTATATAAATTTAGGAAAAGACGCCTACATTTATGCGGGCAACTGTGTAAGATAGACGAAAACACACTCAGCAATAAAGTAAAAAAATATATATAAAACGCAAGGACATCTGCAACTGAAAATTGCAGAAGAAGACAGAAAGCAGTTCAGAAACAAAACAATAAAACAAAATATTTGAACCACTCTCAATGACAACAGGGGAAAACGAACAGGCGAAAGCAAGAAAAAGGACAGCAAATTAATGAAGAGGGTTTGGAAAGAAAAGAAAAAAAAAGAAGCTGTGGTTTGGCTCAAGTTAACATGTTCTCCAAACGGGGAATAATCAAGAAATCGAGAAAAAAAGATATATATATATATATATATATATATATATATATATATATATATATATATATATATATATATATATATATATACTCCTGGAAATTGAAATAAGAACACCGTGAATTCATTGTCCCAGGAAGGGGAAACTTTGTTGACACATTCCTGGGGTCAGATACATCACATGATCACACTGACAGAACCACAGGCACATAGACACAGGTAACAGAGCATGCACAATGTCGGCACTAGTACAGTGTATATCCACCTTTCGCAGCAATGGAGGCTGCTATTCTCCCATGGAGACGATCGTAGAGATGCTGGATGTAGTCCTGTGGAACGGCTTGCCATGCCATTTCCACCAGACGCCTCAGTTGGACCAGAGTTCGTGCTGGACGTGCAGACCGCGTGAGACGACGCTTCATCCAGTCCCAAACATGCTCAATGGGGGACAGATCCGGAGATCTTGCTGGCCAGGGTAGTTGACTTACACCTTCTAGAGCACGTTGGCTGGCACGGGATACATGCGGACGTGCATTGTCCTGTTGGAACAGCAAGTTCCCTTGCCGGCCTAGTAATGGTAGAACGATGGGTTCGATGACGCTTTGGATGTACCGTGCACTATTCAGTGTCCCCTCGACGATCACCAGAGGTGTACGGCCAGTGTAGGAGATCGCTCCCCACACCATGATGCCGGGTGTTGGCCCTGTGTGCCTCGGTCGTATGCAGTCCTGATTGTGGCGCTCACCTGCACAGCGCCAAACACGCATACGACCATCATTGGCACCTGGCAGAAGCGACTCTCATCGCTGAAGACGACACGTCTCCATTCGTCCCTCCATTCACGCCTGTCGCGACACCACTGGAGGCGGGCTGCACGATGTTGGGGCGTGAGCGGAAGACGGCCTAACGGTGTGCGGGACCGTAGCCCAGCTTCATGGAGACGGTTGCGAATGGTCCTCGCCGATACCCCAGCAGCAACAGTGTCCTTAATTTGCTGGGAAGTGGCGGTGCGGTCCCCTACGGCACTGCGTAGGATCCTACGGTCTTGGCGTGCATCCGTGCGTCGCTGCGGTCCGGTCCCAGGTCGACGGGCACGTGCACCTTCCGCCGACCACTGGCGACAACATCGATGTACTGTGGAGACCTCACGCCCCACGTGTTGAGCAATTCGGCGGTACGTCCACCCGGCCTTCCACATGCCCACTATACGCCCTCGCTCAAAGTCCGTCAACTGCACATACGGTTCACGTCCACGCTGTCGCGGCATGCTACCATTGTTAAAGACTGCGATGGAGCTCCGTATGCCACGGCAAACTGGCTGACACTGACGGCGGTGGTGCACAAATGCTGCGCAGCTAGCGCCATTCGACGGCCAACACCGCGGTTCCTGGTGTGTCCGCTGTGCCGTGCGTGTGATCATTGCTTGTACAGCCCTCTCGCAGTGTCCAGAGCAAGTATGGTGGGTCTGACACACTGGTGTCAATGTGTTCTTTTTTCCATTTCCAGGAGTATATATATATATATATATATATATATATATATATATATATATATATATATATATTAACGCTTTTTGGCCACGGCCATCATCAGAATCTATCAGATCAATAGAACAAATGAGAAATGAAATGACAGACTGTATAAAACAAAACTAAGACATACCACATTTAAAAGTTAGATGCAGTGTATCTCGACGGTTTACTCGTGCAATTGTACCACTACTAGCTTACGATGCGGCGGACGCGCCATATACATACTGTGCATATTTTCCAAACTTACTTCTTTAACTGTCTTATAATCTAAGAACATTTACATGTAAAAAGCTTCCAAACTTATCTGTCCATATTGCACTTCGGTTTAATATTCCTTAAATCTATCCATAAGGCGTAGCCTGCTTACCTCTCCTTCTCGAGACTAGTACTAATTTAACTCCATAAGTGATATTTCTAACTTTTGCAATTTTTGCTCCTCTAGAACATCTTTAATGTGCCCAGTCACATCGTAAAAAAAATGTCTCTTTATGCTTCACATTGGTATCATTATAAGAAAATTCAAGAACTTCACACTCATCTGAATCACTGCAGCCTTCAAAATGTTCTTCAGTGGTATCTATTACTGTTACGCAGTGTAAATCATAACAAAATGGTCGATGGCTCGTTGCCAAAAAACATAAACGGTATCCCCCTTTATCGTTGAGAAACCGATATTGCTGTAACAAAGCCATGAGAACTACAATTCATGGTGATGGTTCAAATGGCCCTAAGCACTATGGGACTTAACATCTGAGGTCATCAGTCCCCTAGACTTCGAACTACTTAAACCTAACTAACCTAAGGACATCACACACATCCATGCCCGAGGCAGGATTCGAAACTGCGACCGTAGCAGCAGCGCCGTTCCGGACTGAAGCGCCTATAACTGCTCGGCCACAACGGCTGGCTTCATGGTGATGCCACGGTATTGTAACCCTGATACGCAGGGAGTTGTCTTCCTCTATAACAGGGGATTGTATACATTCCGCCAAGCGTAGTCTATGATTTTAAAAGGCACTGTTGGGGAAAGCGGACCTGGAAATGTGAAAACGCAAATCGTGTGTGGAACTTTCTCTGCCAGCACAACTTGAGACCAGTGCTTTTTTTACGTTCACTCAAAATCGCTGTAATGCACGGTCGGTGGGTTTTCACGTTCATCCGTGACGATGCCGTAAAGGATCGAAAGGAACCTTCACTCGCTAGCTGGGATAGCGCAAGGCAGTGAGGGCGTGATGTGCCCCACACGAGAACTGCATGTCTGTCGGCTTGCACAGTGGTGATCGATGTTCCGATAACACTAGGCATACCATGTATGGGATCCGGGAGTTGCCGATACCTTGTTTTCTGCCTGTTCAAGAGTTTTCTTGTCCCTCTTTTATACTATGATAAGCCGAGACGTTCTGATCACTTGTTAAGTGACGTGTCGGTTCGTTTTTGGAACGTAACAACGTTGGGCTAAATGTCTGGACGTAAAGTTGCAAACCAGCACGAAATGGTACGAGCAATTAAGGTCGGCAGTCGGGAAGGCGAATGGTCCACTGCGGTTCATTGGGAGAAAGTGTAGCTCATCGATAAAATAGACGGGGTGGAGAAGAGTAGCGCGGTCACTTCTCCAGAACTACTACAGTGTTTGGGATCCCAACCAGGTCGGATTAGAGGAAGACATCAAAGCAGTTCAGAAGCATGCTGCTACATTTGTTACCGGCAGGTTCGACCAACACGCCAGTGTTACGGTGATTTTGGTGAACTCCAGTGGGAACCGCTGGAGTGAAAGCGACGTTATTTTCAAAAAACACTATTCAGAGATAAAATTTGGTATAAAACAATCTCGATCGCATAAAAAACCGCTTTTATTCATAAGTGGTGGCCGGTTTAGACTCTGTAACATTACAGGACATATTGGGACATATTGAAGTATTCGATACTGTAGACTTTTAGGGGATGTCGATACAGATATGCAAAATGTAAAGGGAAACTTTGGTGATGTTTAAATATTGTACTGTGTCAATATTAGGACATTTTGCACAGAAAGAACAAAAATAGAATTAATGTAAATATATATTAGTGTTAGTAACCTATTTTCATTCAATTTTGTAATTACATTTCATTTTGTAAAAGAAAGACTCACTGTTTGCTGTAGCTCTGATTAATTGTATAAATTATCAGTTTTGAGCTAAATTATTTCGTATAATATGGACAAGATACTTTTAAAAACTCACCAGCTAAAGAGAAAGTCTGTAAATGAACGTTTAATGCACACTTCTGGAGCTTTCTATGGAGAAATTCTGTATTGTGATCGCAAAAATGCGAAGGCTTGTGAAAGCTGTTTCATGGCCTAGTTTCGAAAGACGATTTGTATCAGGAGGTATTGCTGAAAGAATTTATTTACGTTTTGAAACACGATTTAAATCATTTTACATATAAATAGTTGTTCTAAATCACTCAAGAAATATCCAGAATCAAATGTCAAGATATTTCTGGAAACATCGGTACAAATCTGGTGAAGGTTATCCAGAAGCTGGTAGAAAAATGTTATAAAAACTATTTGGAAATTATGCTTGTAAGAATTTATATCCACTGATCCTTTTACTTACTTAAATCTGTACTAAAATTCTGTAATGTCTAATTTAGTTTTAAGTCGTGAATTGCTATCGTATTGTAAACAAAACATTGTCAAAGACTCTCATTGTTTGGAAAGATATTAATACACCTAGGAGTTGTCAGTTGCCAGTTCGGATAGGCAGTGCGGTTAGCTCTGAGAGTCAGTTGTTGAGTCTGTGAAGTCTGTCAGTTTGGTTTGTAAATAAACGTCTGTAATGAAGAATTACTTGTTGTCGTCAATATGAACTCAAGACCTTTTGCACGAAGCAGACACCTCCTAATGCAACGTTTTAATTTGGTGTTGAGGAGCTGAAATGTTATAATTCGATGTGGATCATCTTCAGACCTTACTCCAATTTGCAAGTACAACGGAATTGAGGGTAACATGTAATATAATAAACACTAAATTAAAAATAAATTATGCGGTGTTATACCCAGTATGTCCTCAGCTCGTGGTCTTGTGGTAGCGTTCTCGCTTCCCGCGCTCGGGGTCCTGGGTTCGATTCCCGGCGAGGTGGTGGTGGTTAAACGTCCCGTCGACAACGAGGTCACTAGAGACGGAGCGCAAGCTCGGGTTAGGGAAGGATTGGGAAGGAAATCGACAGTGCCCTTTCAAAGAAACCATCCCGGCATTTGCCTGAAACGATTAAGGGAAATCACGGAAAAACCTAAATCAGAATGGCTGGAGATGGGATTGAATCGTCGTCCTCCCGAATGCGAGTCCAGTGTGCTAATGACTGTGCCACCTCACTCGGTGCGTGGTCAGGGATTTTTCCCAGCCTCGAGATGACTGGGTGTTGTGTCGTCTTCATCATCATCATCATCACCATCATTATGGTCAACGGAGGGCAATGGCAAACCACCTTCACTAGGTCCTTGCCTAGCACAGCGATGCGGGTCTTCCGCATCGTCCCCTACGCTCCTCTGAGTATGGGACCTCATCATCATATCCAGTATGACGCGTAGAGACGATGGTACATAACCCGAACTGTGTATACAATACACTGATGTCAACTGATGACTCTCTAGCAGTGTAACTGAAATAACTAGCGGATGCCTCTCACCTTGCCTGTCACTCTAGCCATTAGGACACATGTCATACACCATGAATGTAAACCTTTCTAATATACTTGATATTAAGCTGTTTCTGATTAATAATTTGTATGTTACACAGTATAATTCATCAGCCATTGGCATCTGTTCGATACTTCGCGTACACCAAAGATGGAGTTCAGGATACTGTTGGATGCCTAGCGACGAGGGCGATTTATCGATAGAGATTAAAGACACTATGCAGCTGCTGTGATACATTCGATTCGACGGCTTATGATCTTCGTATCTGCGTTGGTTGCAAGTCCCCCTTTAGCGCCAGCGGTAACATTGCATGCCTTATTGTACACGGTAGAAAAGTTTCTAACCATTGTCCACCATTACCACTAATATAGATACCTTAATAATACGTACAGAATACTGTGTAGCCACTGTTTTGAATTCCATATAGCTGTTGGAAAAAAGTATTGTGCGCCGGGGTAAAATATACAGGACGTAGCTTGAAACTTCCTGGCAGATTAAAACTGTGTGCCTGACCGAGACTCGAACTCGGGACCTTTGCCTTTCGCGGGCAAGTGCTTGGTCAATTATACTTTCTTACGTTGATTGTTGTTGTTCTGGTCTTCAGAAAGTGATTGCCATTCTATTCTGTGCAAGCTTCTTCATCTCCGAGTACCGACTGCAACCTACATCCTTCCTAATCTGCTTAGTGTATTCATCTCTTGGTCTCCCTCTACGATTCTTACCCTCCACGCTGCCCTACAATACTAAATTGCTGAGCTCTTGATGCCTCAGAACATGTCCTGCCAACCGATCCCTTCTTCTAGTAAAGTTGTGCCACAAACTCCTCTTCTCCCCAATCCTGTTCAATACCTCCTCATTAGTTATGTGATCTACCCATCTAATCTTCAGCATTCTTCTGTAGCACCACATTTTGAAAGCTTCTATTCTCTTCTTGTCTAAACTATTTATCATCCATGTTTCACTTCCATACATGGCTACACTCCACACAAATACTTTCAGAAACGACTTCCTCACACTTAAATCTATACTCGATGTTAACAAATTTCTCTTCTTCAGAAACGCTTTTCTTGTCATTGCCAGTCTAAATTTTATATACTCTCTATTTCGACCATCATCAGTTATTTTGTCCCTCAAATAGCAAAACTCATCTACTACTTTTAAGTGTCTCATTTCCTAATCTAATTCCCTCAGCATCACCCGACTTAATTCGACTACATTCCGGTATCCTCGTTTTGATTTTGTTGATGGTCATCTTATATCCTCCTTTCACGACACTTTCCATTCCGTTCAACTCCTCTTCCAGGTCCTTTGCTGTATGTGACAGAATTACAATGTTATCAACAAAACTCAAAGTTTTCATTTCTTCTCCATGGATTTAAATTCCTACTACGTATTTTTCTTTTGTGTCCTTTACTGCTTGCTCAATATACAGATTGAATAACATCGGGGATATGGAACACGGTGCCACACTCCCTTCCCAACCAGTGCTTCCCTTTGATGCCCCTTTTGGTTTCTGGACAAATTGTAAATAGTGTTTCGCTCCCTGTATTTCACCCTTGCCACCTTCAGAATTTGAAAGAGAGTATTCCAGTCAACATTGTCAAAAGCTTTCTCCAAGTCTACAAATGGTAGGTTTGCCTTTCCTTAATCTATCTTCTAAGGTAAGTCGTAGGGTCAGTATTGCCTCACGTGTCCCAACATTTGTACTGAACACAAACTGATCTTCCCTGAGGTAGGCTTCTATCAATTTTTTGCATTCATCTGTTAAGATCAAATGGCTATGAGCACTATGGAATTTAACATCTTAGGTGGTTCAGATAGTTCAAATGGCTCTGAGCACTATGGGACTTAACATCTGTGGTCATTAGTCCCCTAGAACTTCGAACGACTTAAACCTAACTAACCTAAGGACATCACACAACACCTAGTCATCACGAAACAGAGAAAATCCCTGACCCCTCCGGGAATCGAACCCGGGAACCCAGGCATGGGAAGCGAGAACGCTACCGCACGACCACGAGCTGCGGACTAACATCTGAGATCATCAGTCCCCTAGAACTTAGAACTACTTAAACCTAACTAACCTAAGGACATCACACACATCCATGCCCGAGGCAGGATTCGAACCTGCGACCGTATAGGTCGCGCGGTTCCAGACTCTACCGCCTAGAACCGCTCGGCCACTCCAGCCGGCCGTCTTTAAAGAATTCGTGTTAGTATTTTGCAGCCGTGACTTATGAAACTGGTAGTTCGGTAATTTCACTTCATCGATACCTTGGAGATGCTGTGTCCCATTGCCCATGCGCCGACTGTAACAACACGTTCAAACTAACTTAAACATTGATAACCTGCTATTGTAGCAGCAATAATCGATATAACAACTGTGCAAGGCACTTGTCTTACATAGGCGTTGCCGACCGCTGCGCCGTATCTGTCTGTTTATATATCTCTTTATTTGAATATCATTTTTTTTTGGCGTTTCGATATCGGATGTAGCTTAATAAAAATGGGTCAAATGGCTCTGAGCACTATGGACATCACACACATCCATGCCCGAGGCAAGATTCGAACCTGCGACCGTAGCAGCCGCGTGGTTATGGACTGAAGCGCCTGTAACCGCTCGGCCACAGCGGCCGGCCTAGCTTAATAAACAAGTCTAAAAAATTTTCTTGAGATACTTCATCGTCAATATAGCGGCGACCTGCAGTCCACCTTTGGTGTATGCAAAGTCTTGAAGAGGGCAGTTCATATCATTGGCTCGTCAATTATAATTTTTTTACCTTATGTGAAATTTTAGCTGTATAACATACAAATTGTTATTTAGATATTACTTGGTATAATACCCAGAATAGCATTAAGGTTTATATTCATTCTGTCTGACGTATGTTGCATATAGTATAGCCTGTTGGCTAAATATGTAATGTGACAGGCACGGTGGTGGTTCTTGTCTTTCATATGGCCATATAGTCAGCATTCGACATCAGTGGGTGGTATCCACAGTTCCTGCTCCGTGCCACTGTCTTTACATATCATCACTGTGTATAATATCGTACAATTTATTTTAACTGTCCGCCCCTGTTAGCGGAGTGGTCAGCGCGACGAAATGTCATCCATAACGGCACGGGTTCGTTTCCCGGCTGGGTCGGAGAGTTTCTCCACTCAGAGACTGGGTGTTGTGTTGTCCTTATCGTCATTTCATCCCCATCGACACGCAAGTCGCCGAAGTGGCGTCAACTCGAAAGACTTGCACCAGGCGAACGGTCTACCCGATGGGAGGCCCTAGCCACATGGCATTTCCATTTCCATTTATTTTAATTAATTGTTATTGTGTTAAGTGTATCCCTCTATTATGTTACACTCTAAATTACAGAGAATGGTCAGAAGATGATCCACATCGCGTCCAAACCATTCATCACTTATGAATAAAAGTATAGTTATAGGATCAAGACTGTTTTATGTAATAGCGAGCGAGTGGGTGTGTTGGACCTTCCATCGAGCTACGGATCCCCTTGAAGATGTCTCCCGCAGTCGGAGACGAAACGTTGGGAATCGACACAGAACTCATCAACCGACCACGGCATAACAGCCTGGATAATTATAATGGGCCGGCCGCGGTGGTCTCGCGGTTCTAGGCGCTCAGTCCGGAACCGTGCGGCTGCTACGGTCGCAGGTTCGAATCCTGCCTCGGGCATGGATGTGTGTGGTGTCCTTAGGTTAGTTAGGTTTAAGTAGTTCTAAGTTCTAGGGGACTGATGACCACAGCAGTAGAGTCCCATAGTGCTCCGAGCCATTTGAATTATAATGGACATAAGATTTAATTACTATTCACTGTGATTGATGCTATACCCAATATATTTGCAAAGATTATTAAGAAAGTAGATAGAACCACCATTTGTGCCGGCCGGAATGGCCGTGCAGTTGTAGGCGCTACAGTCTGGAACCGAGTGACCGCTACGGTCGCAGGTTCGAATCCTGCCTCGGGCATGGATGTGTGTGATGGCCTTAGGTTAGATAGGTTTAATTAGTTCTAAGTCCTAGGCGATTGATGACCTCAGAAATTAAGTCGCATAGTGCTCAGAGCTCTCGAACCATTTGAACCACCATTTGTGACGGACATAAAAACAGTTCTATTGTACACCTCTCGTAAGGACTGGAAACGCGAAATAAAAGGAATTAGGTCTCATGCGGAGGCATGTAGACAGTCGTTTTTCCCACGCTCAGTCTGCGAGTGGAACTCGGCAGAAGGTGCCCCACTATATGCACCGCATCGTGGCTTGCAGGGTATGTATCTAGGTGTGGGCGGTTTGAGGGAACGGGAGCCGGATGTTTTGGGCCCGTTTGGCGGCTAGTCCACTATCGTGATGGCTGGTCTTCTTCTCCCAGTGCCGGAGAGGAGAGGGGAGGTGAGGTGGCGACTGTTGCATTGACCCAGATCGGCGGCGCGGCGATCGGGCCCGGCTTAACGGTTCCCTAGCCTCCATCCGCACCAGCAGGCAGCCGACAGCCACGGCTGGCCTCGCAGCGCCGCAGACGGCTTCCAGCAGTCCCTCCCACTCCCTCTGCCCCCACCACCCGCTGTCACTCCAGCAGGTGCGTCGGGTACTGTCCACCGCCCTACACACAACCCCGCAGAGATCAGGAGCGCAGCGAGTACGAGTCCAGTGTTGAGGGTTGCATACATCCGAAATCAAGGCGCCGCTGTCTCATCACTGCTACACCGACTTCCTTCCTTCCCGCAACGTTGTGACGATTCTGAGAATTGTGTCGCTGCTTTCGCTCCCTACTCTTTAATCTGTTCTGTCTTAGGCGCGTAATACAATGAAGGATCTTTTATATAAGCCATTTGATCAAATCTTGGACATTGTACCAGGGAAGCTTTCAGCAAAGATCTTTGATAAAAGACTAGGGCCTAGCGTAAGTTGGAGTTCACCACTGTATGCATGTCGCTTCGCTTGCCTTTGACCTATAAAATTACGTGGAGGTATGTTTAGTGCGAGGCTACAACCAAAGTGATCATTGTGAAGTATGAAAATATAGAATTCTTCAACACACGACAGAAACTGTAATAAGCGGTCATTATGTTATAATACACACAACAGGGTAGTGTCTATCATTATAGTAAAAAAAAATTCATAATGCGAGCCACAGTCAATAATATATTTCTTTAAAGTCAGTACCGCCATTTACAATGTTACATTTACACTTACACAATCATGATTTCGTCCATTATCAAGTGTTTTAAGTGTTATACAGTGCTTAAGATGGCATACTGTCGTCTAATAGTGTGTTTTAAATACGACAGTATGTCATCTTAGGCACTGTATAACATTAAAGCTCTTGATAATGGCAGTTTGAAGACGAAATCAAGATTGCGTAAGTGTAAATGTAACACTGTAAATCAGCAACAGTCTTTTGCGGTCTGACTTTAAAGAAATACTGTTATAGTGCGTGTATAGTTCGATGCAATGTTCCTACGGATATGCATGTCTGAAGCAGAGTCGCATCGAGCTATACAGGCACTGTAAAATACAAACACTGCCCTACTGTATTTCACGCCAAAGCAAGACAAACTGACGAGCAAAACATCGATCTCCCTGTGCGGTAATCATACGATTTGTATGCGAGCGCCGGCCGGTGTGGCAGAGCGTTTCTAGGCGCATCAGTATGGAACCGCATGATTGGTACGGTCGCCGGTTCAAATCCTGTCTCGGGCATGGATGTGTGCGATGTCCTTAGGTTAGTTACGTTTAAGTAGTTCTAAGTCTAGGGGACTGATGACCTCCGATGTGAAGTCCCATAGTGCTCAGAGCCAATCCTTTGGGCCCAGGTCCGATTCCCGGCTGGGTGAGGGAATTTTTTGCGCCCAGGGACTGTGCTGTCTTCATAATCATCCTAGCATCCTCATCGACTGCGGGTCGCCTAAGTGGCGTCAAATTGAAAGACCGGCACCCGCTGAATGATCTGCCCGACGGTGGGGGGTGTGGGAGGGGGGTGAAGCCATACGATTAACGAAACTAAGTATATGCATTAACATTTGAAAATATTTCTCAATGTTAATCGCTTATTATTCAGCTTTTACCAGTAAACTCCGCTGTAGATCAATAGAGCTAATGGCTGCGCTCCTCTGTAGCTGAGCAGCAAACTTAACATTTATACAGGACGAGAATTACAATAAAATAAAAGTTTAAACAAGGGAGATTAATTTCAATCACATAGAAACTCTATTTTTCAAATGTTAAATAACAACATCATACAGTTTTTGACAGACCTCTGTGTTACGAGACAGCCGACCAGAGTGGCCATGCGGTTCTAGGCGCTACAGTCTGGAACCGGGCGACCGCTACGGTCGCAGGTTCGAATCCTGCCTCGGGCATGGATGTGTGTGACGTCCTTAGGTTAGTTAGGTTTAATTAGTTCTCAGTTCTAGGCGACTGATGACCTCAGAAGTTAAGTCGCATAGTGCTCAGAGCCATTTGAACCATTTTTTGTTACGAGACATCAATCACGTCCGATCATTTTCGAACAAGAAGAAGGAATTATTATAGAAGAATCATAGATAACTAAGACAAAGATTTCCATTATCTTTTTCCATGAGTATTGTCTGAGATATAATTTTCACAGAAAATTAAATTATGTCACTGACAATAATTATTTATTATTATCGATGAAGTCCTTTTTTGTTAATATGACGAAAATGTTCGCTCAAATTCCACACACAATGCTGTCGTGGATATTGTTCTGAATAAAATATAGTCGTGAATATTACAAATATCTTCTGAGTTCCGAAGTGCTGGGGTTGTTGTTGTTGGGTTGTTGTTGGGGAAGGAGACCAGACAGCGAGGTCATCGGTCTCATCGGATTAGGGAAGGAGGGGGAAGGAAGTCGGCCGTGGCCATTGAAAGGAACCATCCAGGCATTTGCCTGGAGCGATTTAGGGAAATCACGGAAAACCTAAATCAGGAACGCGGGATTGAACCATCGTCCTCCCGAATGCGAGTCCAGTGTCTACCCACTGCGCCACATCGCTCGGTTCCGAAGTGCTGGCAGCGGTTCAGCTAGCTCAATTACTGTGTACAGAGAGCGGGCTGGTACGGTGGACCAGCTGCTCATAAGCCAGTACTGGAGTGGGTGACTCGAAACAAGTGATATGAAGTGACGAATGTCGCTGTATCCTGTGAATCCGGTAAAAGGGTTTGCTTTTAGCGAATGGTTGGAGAACATTACCTACTATCACGTGACGTGTTGACAGTGAAGTACAGAAGCGGTGCTGTTACGATTTTAGGGTGTTTTTCGTGTTAGGGTGTGGTCCCTTTACTGTGCTTAAGAAAGCTCTCAATACCGAGGGATATTACCACAGTTTACAGCATTCTGTGCCACGTAAACTAGAGGTACAATTTGGAGAGGAGGACTGTTACTACCAACGTGAATGTGCGGAAGCTGGGTTGTTTTGGGGTAGGAGGCCAGACAGCGAGGTCATCAAAATGGTTCAAATGGCTCTGAGCTCTACGGGACTTAACTACTGTGGTCATCAGTCCCCTAGAACTTAGAACTACGTGAACCCAACTAACCTAAGGACATCCGACGCAGGATTAGAATCTGCGACCATAGCGGTCGCGCGAGCTCATCGGACTCATCGGATTAGGGAAGGATGGTGAACTGAGTCATCCGTGCCCTTTTGAAAGGAACCATCCGGGCATTTGCCTGGAGCGATTTAGGGAAATCACAGAAAACCTAAATCAGGATGGCCGGTTGCGGGATTGAACCGTCGTTCTCCCGAATGCGAGTTCAGTGTGCTAACCACTGCGCCACCTCGTTCGGTCATGAATAGCGCTTTGTCATTAAGGAGCGTGTTTGAGACAATGATATGTGGAAAATAACATTCCTGAAATGTACTGATCTGCCCACTGTCCCGACCTGAACCTTACAGAACACCTTTGGGGTGAGTTAGAACATCGACTTGACTGCAGACCCCAAGCACCACCATCACTACCTTCTCTGGTTTCGTTACTTGAGGAAGAACAGGCTGCCATTCCTCCAGAGACAGCTCTTTGAAAGCCCCAGCAGAGATCAAACCGTCATAAATGCGAACTACTGACACACCCCGTATTAATCTGTACTAAAGTGCGCGCCATTTGTGACGGCGGCCGAGTTTAGGTCCGTTCTGCGCATCTGACGTCACAGAACACAGTCAGCCAATGAACAGAGAACGACGTTGCCAGAGCTCGACTTCAGTGCAGAGCACGGACGAGTGTCTTCAGTTTTAGAAACTTTCAGTCATAAGTAAAGTAACTGAACAAAAGCAATGTCTAGATAGCAGACTTTCTTTTATAGAAAGTTTGGAAAAAAGCGTTCTTTATACCAATTGCTTCATATTCTATTAATTAATTAAACCAAACAACGGGGTCAGGGATTTTCTCTGCATCGTGATGACTGGGTGTTGTGTGATGTCCTTAGGTTAGTTAGGTTTAAGCAGTTCTAAGTTCTAGGGGATTGATGACCATAGATCTTAAGTCCCATAGTGCTCAGAGCCATTTGAACCATTTTTTTGAAACCAAACAAGTAATAAGACTCCTAATTCAGGCGATAGCAAGGAAAGGTGTTTGTATCATTCTCACTAACCGCTTTTTCGCAATAAAGAACAGTGGTAATTCTTTATTTTCTATTGTACTTCGACGAAATGTGAGTAATTCATAATCATACCAACATTGTTTGTCGGTATTTTGCGTGACATTTTAAAGTTCTCCGGGAATTTTTTTTTATATCGAGGAGCTGCGTTAGCGTAATGGTTAATGTGTCTGGCTGCCAAGCGAAAGGTTCTTAGCTCAAACCTTCATTGGTGCTCAATATTTTCTTTATTTAAAAGCAATATCGAAGTGTCTTACTTCATGAATTTCATTCCTTTGAATGTAATTTTTTGAAATTTCTAGTGGGAACTAAAATCGACCATACAGAAAGTATACGCTATGGACTTTTACCTCTGCAAACTCTTCAAAATTTCGTGCAATGTTTTACTACGTCTAATGCTGCACAATAACTGCGTTGAACATCGAAACAAAATTAAGTCATTTATGGAGGGAAGGTATCAGTCAAGAAGATGTGTAAAAATCAAATTGTTGGGCCAAATAGTTTTTGTGAAATCGAATGATAAAGTGTGTCAAGGCAGTCGAAACACCATGTACCTGCACAGGTGAGCAGTGCAATGATGACAAAATCGCGGAATGTGGGGAGCACGTCTCTGTAGCAACGAAAGGGTTACTGCGGCCGTGGTGGCTGTACTTCATAAACTGCGCGCTCTCCCCTAAACGTAAGTTTGCGCACCATACTATGGCGCTGCTTCTCTTGGCGCGTACAACCGGCAACGCAGCAACCTCCCGCGTCTGGGCGGCCATGCGCGAACCGCCAAGATAAAAGAATTGAACTATAGTAGGTGTCCAGATACTTTTGGTCAGACAGTGCATGCACAGGGTACGGTCGAGTGAAGCCCGGATGTGGGCAGGGCTAGACCGGATACAATGCAAAATTAACGAGCCTACTTCTCTAAAGGACGTTAGGAGTAGGGTAAGTGTGCGGAGAAATTGCCTTAACGCAGCGCGGGCTAGCATTTGAGTTTTATGCAAATGAGAGCGGCAGTCGAGAGGAGAGGAAAGAGCACGGGGTTACGCAACGGTCGGTGGTAACGGTGGAGCCGGCCAAGGCTGTGGCACGAGCGCCAGGGCTAATCGCAGTTGCGCCGCTGCTGGGACGACACCGCAGAAGAGCCGAAGCACCAAAAAGAGGAAGGGAACACGGCATCAAACTTCACAGGTTCGCAGGGTATTACTTGTCAGTGTAAAGTAGCACCCCCTCTGACCTGGCTGCATCCAGTGATTTGGTTGGGAAGAGTGCCATGAAGCCGTTGCATTGTCTCCTGAAGCAAGCTGGCCTACAATTTGATATCTCGGATACTGCCAGTGGATTGGTGTTGATTTGCGTGCTGGTTCCAAAAGAAATGTTCAAATGTGTGTGAATTTCTAAGGGACCAAACTGCTAAGGTCATCGGTCCCTAGACTGACACATTACGTAAACTAAATTACACTACAGACAACACACACACCCATGCCCGAGGGAGGACTCGAACCTCCGGTGGGAGGGGCCGCGCAATTCGTGACGCAGCGTCTCTAACCGCGCGGCAACTCCGCGCAGCTTCCTGGTTCCAAACATGTTCTATTGTTCAAAAAAATGTATGTGAAATCTTATGGGACTTAATTGATAAGGTCATTAGTCCCTAAGCTTACACACTACTTAACCTAAATTATCCTAAGGACAAACACAGACACCCATGTTCTATTGGAGATAAATGGTTCAAATGGCTTTGAGCACTATGGAACATCTGAGGTCATCAGTCCCCTAGAACTTAGAACTACTTAAACCTAACTAACCTAAGGACATCACACACATCCATGCCTGAGGCAGGATTGGAACCTGTGACTGTAGCAGCAGCACGGTTCCAGACTGAAGCGCCCAGAACCGCTCGGCCACAGCGGCCGGCTATTGGAGATAGGTCTAGGGACCGTGCTCAACACGGAAGTACCTCAAAATCAGGCAGGCAGTTCGCAGAGAAAAATATCATGTGTGAACGAGAATTATCCTGCTGAAAAATGGCGCTACGATGTTGTCACATGAGAGGTAACGTGCTAGAATCCAGGATGCCCCCTTTCCTTCTCCATAGTCGAATGGCAGGTGGTAAGAACTGTACGTTAGATATAACAGTGCATAGTTGTTAAGAATCGGGGGGATGGAACCCAAATGTCCTTCAAGACATTGCGATTTAGGTTTCATGTGGCTTCCCTAAATAACTCCAGGCGAATGTCAACAAGCTCGCGTCTGAATTCGTTGTCCTGTCCCCCTCACGTTAAACGTCTGTATATGTTCACATGTCCGTATAAATGACTTGGGTTTTCGCCGGCCGATGTGGCCGTGCGGCTCCAGGCGCTTCAATCCGGAAGCGCGGGACTGCTACGGTCGCAGGTTCGAATCCCGCCTCGGGCATGGATGTGTGTGATGTCCTTAGGTTAGTTAGGTTTAAGTAGTTCTAAGTTCCAGGGGACTGATGACGACAGATGTTAAGTTCCATAGTGCTCAGAGTCATTTGAACCATTTTGAACTTGGGTTTTCCTTATATTAAACGAACAGAATTTACATCATTCTATAACGGTTCTTGGACAAATGAATTATCGTTGCTACTTTCGCATTAGCACTAATTTCACTGATTTTCTGGTTGTGACCATTTAGCCGGATATACGTTGCCCGACTTTTCTTGTAATGTACACTCTCTGGCTTTCAATAGTAATCGCGTGTGTGATGCGCAAGCCGTCTCTTAGAGTGTCTGCCACGGAGTTTCTTGATCATCTCCGTAACGCTGTCGCGGTTGCTAAATGTTCCATGACTTAATGTGCTGCTCTCTCTTGTATCTTCTCTATCTCTTCTATTTCTGTAATCTAATAAGGTTACTTCAGTTCGTCCCGTATAGTTACGCCTAGATATTTTACGGTAAATGCCGTTTCCAGCAGTTTGTCATCAATAGTGCAGTTGAACAGCAGTGGCTTTCTTTTCCTGTGTATTCGTAATACATTTATCTACGTTCAGCGTGAACTACAGGCCCTGTATTAGCCGTCGGTCCTCTGAAGTCTTCTATCGTTGTAGTTTTCAAATAAACAACGCGATCGTCTTAAGACGAGGCGACGGGACTCCGAACATAAACCACTGGATTATTTGTGTAAGCTGTAGATAGTAAAGGCACTGTAACACTCCTCTGAGTGACTCCGGAAATTAACTTTATGTCTGTCTATTTTGATCCACTAGTTGTTCCACTTTGTCTGTAAGGAAGCCCTTAATCCAGTCACAAGTAGTCTCTGAGGTTTTTGTGCAGTAAAGGAGAGTGCTGATCTGCACCGCATGCTCCCAGAAGTCAAGCAACGCGGTATCCAGGTGGGCATTATTGTACAAATATACGATGCTCTGGCGCTCCACCGTCTCCGCATGACACCAAATCTTTCTCCATGTCGCTCTAGATTTCAGCCATACGACCCTGAAACAAACTACACAGTAAACTGTATCTTACCGGAAACCACGCAGAAGACTAAGACCCCATCTGTTATTATCGGCGTAGCTTCCCTCGCGACACGTCCCTCCATGTTTCGCTCAACAACGAACCTGGGTTCCTGTAATAGTGCCAAGACTAGGCTGTATACAGGGTGACTCACGAAGATATCCAAATATTTTAATATGTTGTTCCACAAGTAAAACTAAAGAAAAAAATTCATATAAACATAGATCCGCAAATGTTTACTTACGGAGTGACGGCTAATAAAAGATTTTGCCTGAAATTTAGCAACTTCGCTAGTATGAAGCCGTCGCAAAATTGTACGAGGTTAAAGTAAAGCACGATTTCCATTAATTTTGTTGTTATTGACCTGGTGAATCTAATAAAACATGTCCCAAATATGTGTCTGCAGTAGTTTTGCAGAACATCCAGAGTAGTAACAAGTACATTCGTTTACTTTCCATTAAGAACATCTCATTGTTGGCAACCATTAGTGAGTTGTTTCAGTCGTTTCCTAACCTAGAAACGAGTTAGGTTTCTGTATCGTTCTGAATCGTTCAGTGAAAGAACATAATAACAACAGTGTATTTAAGTGAAATCACATAGCAACTGTTGTAGTTTGTAGATTATTTATGAAATAGGGATGCCTTTCAAATTTACAACATATAAATACGCCGATATGGTGTTTATTTATGGCTGCAGTTAAAGAATATCACGTACGTTATCCAACCACGAACCATTAGCGCAGTATTTCGAATGTTCATACACGTGCAGCTAAATGCACTGAACTCGGCAAAGACATTTTTGAATATTTATTGTAAATGTATTGTGAAATTGTATGAGCAATGTACAACTTCCTTAACACTGAGCCTTGTTTTTTCCGCTTTAACATGAATTCACGTGTGCCATGGTATTAATGAAAGTAGATTATCTGACACATTCATACAGCTTGAGTTAACGTTATTACCATCAGTTTTTCAAAATTAAATTCTCTACAAATTCTGTTGAAAACTTTCTGCAAATCTCTGTAATTAAGAAAAAAAGAAATTGGGCCAAGTAGTTAATAAATCAAAATTTTTACGAAATTACGTCTTTGCTTCTGTGGATATTGTGGAAAACTGCTGCAGATACACATCTGGGACATGTTTTATTAGATTCACCAGATCAATAACAACAAAATTAATGGAAATGGGGCTCTACTTTAGCCTTTTACAGTTTTTCCATGGCTATATATTAGCAAAGTTACTAAAGTTGAGAGCAAATATTTTATTAGCCGTAACTCCATAACTAAACATTTGCGGACCTATGTTTGTATGAAGTTTTTTTCTTTAGTTTTACTTGTAGAATAACATATTAAAATGTTTGCATATCATTGTGTTTGTTTAGCATGATTCAAACCAGTTGCTTGTAAAGGCACTGATACAGGGACAAGCACGAACACCCAAAATCTACATCTACTTCCATACTCCGCAAGCCACCTGACGGTGTGTGGCAGAGGGTACTTTGAGTATCACTATCGGTTCTCCCTCTATTCCAGTCTTGTATTGTTCGCGGAAAGAAAGATTGTCGGTATGCCTCTGTGTGGGCTCTAATCTCTCTGATTTTATCCTCACGGTCTCTTCGCGAGATAGGAGGGAGCACTATACTGCTTGACTCCTCGGTGTAGGTATGTTCTCGAAACTTCAACAAAAGCCCGTACCGAGCTACTGAGCGTCTCTCCTGCAGAGTCTTCCACTGGAGTTTATCTATCATCTCCATAACGCTTTCGCGATTGCTAAATGATCCAGTAACGAAGCGCGCTGCTGTCCGTTGGATGTTCTCTATCTCCTCTATGAAACCTATCTGGTACGGATCCCACACTAGTGTACTGGTGAACTGGTGTACTGTAACCTACTTCCTTTGTTTTCGGATTGCATTTCCTTAGGATTCTTCCAATGAATCTCAGTCTGGCATCTGTATTACCGACAATTAATTTTATATGGGCGTTCCATTTTAAATCACTCCTCATGTACCGGATGATCAAAAAGTCAGTATAAATTTGAAAACTTAATAAACCATGGAATAATGTAGATAGAGAGGTAAAAATTGACACACATGCTTGCAAAGACATGGGGATTTATTAGAACCAAAAAAAAACCCACCCCATATTGCTAGACGCGTGAAAGATCTCTTGCTCACGTCGTTTGGTGATGATCGTGTGCTCAGCCGCCACTTTCGTCACGCTTGGCCTCCCAGGTCCCCAGACCTCAGTCCGTGTGATTATTGGCTTTGGGGGTTACCTGAAGTCGCAAGTGTACCGTGATCGACCGACATCCCTAGGGATGCTGAAAGACAACATCCGACGCCAATGCCTGACCATAACTCCGGACATGATTTACAGTGCTGTTCACAACATTATTCCTCGACTACAGCTATTGTTGAGGAATGATGGTGGACATATTGAGCATTTTCTGTAAAGAACATCACCTTTGCTTTGTCTTACTTTGCTAAGCTAATTATTGCTATTCTGATCAGATGAAGCGCCATCTGTCGGACATTTTTTGAACTTTTATATTTTTTTGGTTCTAATAAAACGCCATGTCATTCCAAGCATGTGTGTCTATTTGTACCTCTCTATCTACATTATTCCGTGATTTATTCAGTTTTCAAATTTATACTGACTTTTTGATCATCTGGTATACTCCCAGATAATTTGTGGAATTAACTGCTTCCAGTTGCTGACCTGCTTTATTGTAGCTAAATGATAAAGGATCTTTCTTTCTATGTATTCGCAGCACATCACACTTGTCTACATTGAGATTCAATTGCCATTCCCTGTACCGTGCGTCAATCACTATGGCATACAGCTCTTTAGGGAATACGCGAGACAGCTCGGGAGCCGTTGCAACACCCGGCCGTATCGTCTCGTGTAGAAGACAACCAGCTACCTGAGTGCCTCCGCGCTGTGCTGTACTCATGACTGAGCTACCCGTCCCGGCGCCTGCCCGCCAGCCTTGCTCGGACCCCCGCAGCCTTGCCCGGCGCTATTCGCTAGCGGCCAGCGGTTTCGCCTCTCTCTCTCTCTCTCTCTCTGGCCGTGCGCCTTGCAGAACCGCACTGTCCACCACCGGCGCGGCGTTGCGCAACACGGAACTGCTCAACCGCTGGGCGACCACGCCCTGACCGTAGTCTGCTGCTGCCTTGCAGTGCAGAGCAGAGCAGACGCTGCGGGTACTGTGTGTGTGGCCTGCACTGACAGCAGCCGCGGTGGCCGGCAAGGACGCGTAGCCACTGGTAGGCCGACATTCCCCTACTCTCTCAGCCTTCCATCTAAGTTGGAACATTATGGGATTAGGGAAAAAGCTTAGCAATGGTTCATTTCATATCTGAAAAGTTGGAAGTACGACGCTGTCCTGCAGACTCAGCGAAGAAGGAAGAGGTTCGATTGCGGTCATTTAAATTGGGGGAATGGGGAAGTAGATTTTCATGATATACAAGGCCCTTATACACTACTGGCCATTAAAATTGCTACACTACGGAGATGACGTGCCACAGACGCCAAATTTAACCGACAGGAAGAACATGATGTGATATGCAAATGATTAGCTTTTCAGAGCATTCACACAAGGTTGGCGCCGGCGGCGACGCCTACAACGTGCTGACACGAGGAAACTTTCCAACCGATTTCTCATACACCGACGTTGTCTGGTGAAACGTTGCTGAGATGCCTCGTGTAAGGAGGAGAAATGCGCACCATCACGTTCCCGACTTCCATAAAGCACGGATTGTAGCCTATCGCGATTGCGGTTTATCGTATCGCGACATTGCTGCTCGTGTTGGTCGAGATCCAATGACTGTTAGCAGAATATGGAATCGGTGGATTCAGGAGGGTAACGGAACGCCGTGCTGGATCCCAACGGCCTCCTATCACTAGCAGTCGAGATGACAGGCATCTTATCCGCAACACTGTAACAGATCGTGCAGCCACGTCTCGATCCCTGAGTCAACAGATGGGGACGTTTGCAAGACAACAACCATCTGCACGAACAGTTCGACGGCGTTTGCAGCAGCATGGACTATCAGCTTGGAGACCGTGGCTGCGGTTACCCTCGACGCTGCATCACAGACAGGAGCGCCTGCGATGGTGTGCTCAACGACGAACCTGGGTGCACGAATGGCAAAATCTTATTTTTTCGGATTAATCCAGTTTCTGTTTACAGCATCATGATGGTCGTATCCATGTTTGGCGACATCGCGGTTAACGCACATTGGAAGTATGCATTCGTCATCTCTATACTGGCGTATCACCCGGCGTGATGGTATAGGGTGCCATTGGTTACACGTCTCGGTCAACTCTTGTTCGTACTTTGAACAGTGGACGTCACAATTCAGATGTGTTACGACCCGTGGCTCTACCCTTCATTCGATCCCTGCGAAACCCTACATTTCAGCAGGATAATGCACGTCCGCATGTTGCAGCTCCTGTACGGGCCTTTCTGGATACAGAAAATGTTCGACTGCTGCCCTGACCAGAACAATCTCCTGATCTCTCACCAATTGAAAACGTCTGGTCAATGGTGGCCGAGAAAGTGGCTCTTCACAATACGCGAGTCACTACTCTTGATGAACTGTGGTATCGTGTTGAAGCTGCATGGGCAACTGTACCTGTAAACGCCATGCAAGCTCTGTTTGACTCAATGACCAGGCGTATCACGGACGTTCTTACGGCCAAAGGTCAGTGTTGGTTGTTCTGGGTACTAATTTCTCAGGATCTATGCACCTAAATTGCGTGAAAACGTAATCACATGTCAGTTCTAGTATAATATATTTGTCCAATGAATACCCGTTCATCATTTGTATTTCTTGTTGGTGTAGCAATTTTAATGGCCAGTAGTGTAACTGAAGACTGAAATGTGACTTGAACCTTCCGCCTAGTAAAACATCTCGCTATGCGGTAACTTACGGGACCTCTATACGTAAGCGCAAGGTACGATACGTACAGTACCGTTAGCATGCTTTAGCGCGTGTTTGTGGAGAGTCAGTAGTAAGCCGTGTCTGGGGCAGGGTTGTGAGCGCTCGCGTAGCTGCGCCGAGCACTCTGTGTGCCCCGAGGCGAGCACGAACTGACGGTATCCGGGTCGGGGGTCCGAACCGCTAACACCGACTATTGTGTGCCCCGCTCAGCGAATGTGGGCGTTCCGCAGACAGCGGTCCTGCGTCATCCCGCCTCACATCGGTTTCTGGTCCGAATGGAGAACTAACTGCCAGAGGGTCTCTTCCGCTCTCCAAAAAGCTCACGACTCCAATAACGCGGTTAACAGGATCCACCTTCTACAAGAAACACTTGTAAACATTCTGCGTTCACCTAAGCATCTTTCACCGCACTTTTGGCATCTACGTCTACTCATGGTCTGCAAGGTACCGGAGTGTGCGAAGTGTGGTGGAGGGTATGTTCGCTACAACTAAATGGTTCTATCTTCCATTCGGCAAGCCTCTGCATTGGCTCTAATTTCTAGTGAATTTTCACGTCGCGGCGACTGCACGAGATGTATGTGGCAGGAGGTAATATGTTGTCCGACTCTTCCCGGGAAGTACTCTCCCGAAAATTTTTACTAAACATTCCTGTGATCCACAACGCCTCTCTTGCAGCGTCTGCCAGCGCAGTTTGTCGGGAATTCCTGTGACGCTCTCGCTCCGACTAACCGATCCCGTGTCGAAACGCGCCGCTCTTCTACCAGTCCTACCTCGTGAGGGTCCCATATTGATTAAAAGTGTTGAAGAATCGATCGAACAGGCGCCTTGTAAGTCACTTCCTTCGCCGATGAGTTACATTTCCTTCATATTCTTCCTATCAGTCTCTGTATTCCACTTAACGTCGGTTTGAATGGTTACTCCAAGATATTTTACGGTAGATACCGTTTCCAGCAGTTTGTCATAAATAGTGCAGCTGCACAGTAATGGCTTTCTTTTCCAGTGTATTCGTAATACGTTACATTTATTTACGTTCAGGGTCAACTGCCAGAGGCAGCACGATTCCTCAGTCCTCTGCAGCTCATTCTGAAATTCAGTTGTGTCTCGTGGCGTTACTACTTTCCCATAGACAAACGCGTCATCTGCGAACAGTCTGAACGAGCTTTTGACGCTTTCTGGAAGACCATTTATTAAACTGTAAACAGTACCGGTCATGTCACACTTCGTTGGGGTACTCTGGAAATTGCATCTGTCGATTCTGTTTCGTTAAAAGCAACGTGGTGATTTCTATTTGCGAGGAATTCTCGAATCCAGTCGCAAATCTGGATCCATACTCGGTAAGCTCGAATTTTTTTCACTAAACACCGGTACAGGACAACGTCAAATGTCTTCTTGAAGTCAAGAAGACGGCATGAACCTAAGCGCCGATGTCTACCGCGCTACGGATCTTATGCAGGAACAGAGAGAACAGATTTTCACAAGATCTCTGCGGAATTCATGTTTATTTTCATAGAGATTTTCTTTCTCTACAAACGTCATAATCCTTGAGCATAGCGACATGTTCCGTAAGTCTAAAACAGATAGACGTCAACGATATAGGTCTGTAATTACGTACATCTGTCCTACGGCTCTGCTTGAAAACTGGAATGATCTGCGTTTTTTTTTTCTTTTTGTTCCAGTCGTTAAGTACCTTTCCGAGCTCCAGCGGTCTACGAAAACTGCTGTTGGAAGCGGAGCAAGTTCGTCTTTGCAGTATGTTACAGGATCTCATTTGGACCTAATGTATTTCCGTTACCAAGCCTAAGCGATTGCAGTCCATTTCGGTTATCTCAGCATCGGCTATCCCCACGTTCACACGATGATTGAAAGGAGGCACCCTGTTGCGATCTTCCACGGTGAAACAGTTTCGGAAAGCCGAATTCAGTATTTCAGTCTGCTCTCTGTCCTTTTTTACGTTTCGGTGCCAGTATGGTTAACTGAGTGAACGAATAAAGGATTTCGAACCGCTTACTAATTTTACATAAGACCAAAACCTCATAGGGTTTTTACCCAGATCGGTTGACTAAATATTTCTTTCAAAGTTTTCTTCAATTTTACATAAGACCAAAACGTCTTAGACTTCTCACTCAGATCGGTTGACAAAATATTACTTTTAAAGTTTTCTTCAACAGCTTCTTGTTTATTTTGACTTTGCGTCCATTTTTTTTTTTCATTTCTGTGATTTTCGTACTGTCTTACCTGGCGACTAACTTCGGTTCGTTGGCAGGGTACTGCGAAAGCGACTTCTCTCTACGGAGCAGACTGTTTACAAAACACTTGTGCGTTCCATCTTCGAATATTGTTAGTGTGTGGGTCCCATACCAGGTAGATTTAACAGGTACTGAACGTATACAGAGAAGAGCTGCACGAATGGTCATAGGTTTTTTTAACACACTTAAATGCTGAAGAACGTGAATTGGCAGACACCGATTATCCCGCTAAAGCACACTTACAAAGTTTCGAGACTCATTATTAAGTGATAAGTGTACTACGCCCCACTACGTGTGGCTTCCGGACATCCGTAGATGATATTAGACTTATTGCAGAGCGCACAGAGCATTTATCAGTCATTCTTTCCACGCTACATACACGATGGAAACAGAAATGGACCTTAACTTATCGTACCATGCTAAGTACACTTAGCCGTACACTCCACAGTGGTTTGCAGAGTATGTACAGGGATGGACAAAAATGTGGAAACACCTAAGCACGCAAATGATTACTAAGCCTCATACGGTACAGCAAAACCTTTCAGAAAACAGCTTCCAGTGGTCTCGCAATGGTTAAATACAGGCCCTGAATTGTTTTCAAAAGAATCTTATGCCATTCATTATTCGTGCAAAATAGTGGCAAAGTAGACCACAAAGTCTCAGTGTTGAGATGTGGTGACCGTGGTGGCCAGGAGAGATGGGACATTCATCTTCGTGCTGGTAAGTCCAGTTCTGGGCGGCGCGAGCTGTTGGAATAGGGATCCTGTCTCCTTTGAACACGGTATAGCTATTGGAGAACCAACATTGTACTACGAGATGGACTTGATCAGCCGAAATAGTCACATAATCCTCAACAGTGACGCGACCTGTCAGAGTAACCGTGGGTCTCATGAAATACCACGATATGTTTGCCCAAATCATCACCGAATTTCCGCTATGTTTCACTCTTCGGACGTAGACTCGTCAAGAACTTGGAAACTGACTCGTCTGGAGAAATAACTGTCTTCCACTGGTTCGTAGTCGAGGCTTTATGCCTTCGGTGACACGTTTTTCTGTTACGTGCATATGCATCAATGACGAACGGTTTTATAATTCCGGCTCGCCCTGCAAACCCCTTCTTATGGAGCTCCCGTCATGTTCTTTTGGTGCTGACTGGGTTCGCGAATGCGACATTCAGTTCTCGCGGTGTTTCCATATGTTTGACCACCCCTGTATGATGCCATGCTGATTACCTTCTGCCATGTACACTATGTGATCAAAAGTATCCGGACACCCCCACAACATATGTTTTTCATATTAAATGCATTGTGCTGCAACCCACTGCCAGGTACTCCATATCAGCGACCTCAGTAGTCATTAGACATCGTGAGAGAGAAGAATGGGGAGTTCTGCGGAACCCACGGGCTTCGAACATTGTCAGGTGATTGTGTGTCACTTGTGTCATACGTCTGAACGCAAGATTTCCACACTTCTAAACATCCCTAGGTCCACTGCTTCCGATGTGATAGTGAAGTCTAAACGCGAAGGGACACGCACACACAAAAGCGTACAGGCCGACCTCATCTGTTGACTGGCGGGGACCGCCGGCAGTTGAAGAGGGTCGTAATGTGAGAGGCAGACATCACACAGGAACTCCAAACTGCATCAGGATCGAAGTTTCATATCAGCGCACACTCCGCTGCAGAGTGAAAATCTCATTCTGGAAACATCCCCCAGGCTGTGGCTAAGCCATGTCTCCGCAGTATCCTTTCTTTCAGGAGTGCTAGTTCTGCAAGGTTCGCAGAAGAGCTTCTGTAAAGTTTGGAAGGTAGGAGACGGATACTGGCAGAAGTAAAGCTGTGAGTACCGGCCGTGAGTCGTGCTTCGGTAGCTCAGTTGGTAGAGCACTTGCCCGCGAAAGGCAAAGGTCCCGAGTTCGAGTCTCGGTCGGGCACACAGTTTTAATCTGCCAGGAAGTTTCATATCAGCGCACACTCCGCTGCAGAGTGAAAATCTCATTCTGGAAACATCCCCCAGGCTGTGGCTAAGCCATGTCTCCGCAGTATCCTTTCTTTCAGGAGTGCTAGTTCTGCAAGGTTCGCAGAAGAGCTTCTGTAAAGTTTGGAAGGTAGGAGACGGATACTGGCAGAAGTAAAGCTGTGAGTACCGGACGTGAGTCGTGCTTCGGTAGCTCAGTTGGTAGAGCACTTGCCCGCGAAAGGCAAAGGTCCCGAGTTCGAGTATCGGTCGGGCACAGAGTTTTAATCTGCCAGGAAGTTTCATATCAGCGCACACTCCGCTGCAGAGTGAAAATCTCATTCTGGAATGCATCAGGATCCACTGCGAGTACTATGGCAGTTAGTTGGGAGGTGAGAAAACTTGGATCTCGTGGTTGAGCGGCTGCTCATCTCGCCGGTAAATGCCAAACGAGCTTGAACATTGGACACTCGAACAGTGGAAGAATGTTGTGTGGAGTGACGAGTCTCGGCACACAATGTGGCGATCCGATCGCAGGGTGTGGGTATGGCGAATGCCCGGTGAACGTCATCTGACAGCGTATGTAGTGCCTACAGTGTTATGGTGTTTTTCATGCAGGCGGCTGGCACCCCTTGTTTTTTTGCGTGTCAGGATCACAGCGCAAGCCTACATTGATGTGTTACAAACCTTGCTTCCCACTGTTGACGAGCAATTCGGGGATGGCGATTGCATCTTTCAACACGATCGAACACCTGTTCATAATGCACGGCCTGTGGCGGAGTGGTTACACGACAATAACATCCATGTAATGGACTGGCCTGCACAGAGTCCTGACCTGAGTCCTACAGAACACCTCTGAGAAGTGCCAGGCCTCATCGACCGACATCGATCTCTCTCCTCAGTGGAGCACTCCGTGAAGAATGAGCTGCCATTCCCCAAGAAACCTTCCAGCACCTCATCGAACGTATGCCTGTGAGAGTGGAAGCTGTCATCAAGGCTAAAGGTGTGACAACACCACACTGAATTCCAGCATTACCGATTGAGGGCGCCACGAACTTGTAAATTATTTTTAGTCAGGTGTCCGGATACATTTCATCACATGGTGTATTTTATAGCTGTTCGTACAGCATTTACCTAAAGATGTATAACTTCATCCTGAGATTCAAAAAAAATGCAGCATGCCATCTGCACCATACTTATACCTTTATTGGAAACTGAGACATAAGAGAGGAACCTGTGAAAACCTGTATGTTGGTGTTCAGAAAAAGGCAGCTTCGACACTTACGGTAGTGGGCTGCCCTGAGTCTTGGGAGGTATTGTAGTTTACTTGGAATATCTTAGCTGATTGTCTGTTTTTTTTAGATGCGTAGTGGATATTATTTAATTACGTATTTTCGCTCATTATGAAAAAAAATTCACAATATTGCGTTGCTTGCTTATTATGTTACGCTGCTGCAGCGGCGTTCACTTCCGCTTTTCTCGTACTCGTTCACGGTTTTTTTTGCTGTTTCTCAGCTGACAGCATGATTGCCATGCAAAGTTGCTACATTTCTCTGTAATTACTGCACTGCATACAGTACTATGTGCCGCCGCTTTGAGGGAGATCAGCAGCATCAGTATTTGTCTTATTCGGGGTGAGTGTATTTTATGGTTGAGTGTGTATGTTTGTCTGTGGAAGAGCGCGGGCGGGAGCAGGAGGGAGGGAGGGGGGGAGAGAAATAAATAAATAAATAAACGCAACCGCAGCGAAATATTTTTGGAGGAAGAAAAATGTTATGTGTTTTTCTAGAAGGCGAGGAGTGTTAACTGTAATTTATGAAGCACTAGCATAGAGTTTAGAAATCCGTTATGAACTTGATTAATGATTTGTAGCGCCGGAAGTGCAAATAACGACGTTTCTTGCGCGCTCTGTTGCCGGTCTGCATAATCAAACGCCCTTTGGAACTATGGTAGGCCTTGTAGAATGAAATCTGGTTTGTCTGAAGGTCTTCAGTCAAAAGTGAACGGAGATCGTAAGCAGTAGTCTCGTGCGTCACTCTTGTATCACAGGCAATAAAGGCATTGTGGCGTATAGTTAATCGCGATCTTGACGGTATTTTCATCCACTCTAGTATGCAATGTAATGCCGCAATGAGTTTTGCATAGGTCACTTTCGTGTTCCTCTTCTACGTGAGCGTTGAAGTCTCCAGTATCAAATGCGTTGACGTTTCACAGGCGCTTCATGTCTGCTATGGAGCAGATACGGGGTGTTAGCAGTCTAAAGAAAAGATGAACCTTATCTAAATTTTATCGACAATCGTACCAAACGCATTTTTTTCAAAGATCGTCTAGGTTTTCGCATAATTTCTTGTCCCTGACAAAAATACAGTTCTACCTTAATGTATTTTTCCTATTAGGCTAATGTTCAGAAGACTACGGAAAACAAGATAAGTCGATTCTTGGAACCACCGAAGATCTGACAAACACCGTATTAAGAATAATACAAGACACATCCTTCCGTAGCATGCTGTCTCCTGACTTCTTCATTTATATGGATACTCGGCGAGACACCGTGGAGCGCGCCTCATTCAATATTAGCCGCTCCTTGTCCTGCCTATCCTATTGGCGCATTGATACTGAGGGAGGAGGCATTAACTGGCGGTATGCCTCCGCAGGCGCCTTATTGCCGAGATCCCTTGCTATCATATACGACATGACCAGTGGAATTATGACACAGACTACCTCCATTATTGTTGATCTAAATCTACTGACTACATGAAGGTCAGCATTGTTCCTCTGATTTCCATGAGCTGCTGTTATGCTATCGTAGGGAGTACACAGACCTGCTCGGATCTTAAAAACGAATCTCTTGAGTTTCTTCGACGTATGCAGCCAGACATACATGATACCTACTCCACTCACTGAAACATTACTCTAGAACAGGTAGTTTTGTATGCGGTTCCTTTACAAAAAAAAAAAAAAAAAAGGCTCTGAGCACTATGGGACTTAACGTCTATGGTCATCAGTCCCCTAGAACTTAGAACTACTTAAACCTAACTAACCTAAGGACAGCACACAACACCCAGTCATCACGAGGCAGAGAAAATCCCTGACCCCGCCGGGAATCGGATTCCTTTACAGTTTGACCGCTCTGTTCCAGGATCTTCCTAGTAAATCATAGATTATTCACCTTTCCCGTCCTTGATTCCATCTGTTCATTTAATTTCATATCGCATCGTATTATTTCCCAAGGTTTCTTACACAATGTGACAGGCTCCTGTGGCTAACCACATCAGCTGTTATTACTGAGAATTGTCACAGAAACTTAAGACTAATTTGTAATGCTGGTGCTACTAACATTTACATAAAAAGGCAACGGCGACGCAGTTCAACCTCCAACATGTGTCTGTACACTCCTAGTAACATCAATTCCTGTCGCGTCCGTCCACCGTTTGTTGACAAAAATATTGATGTTCAGTTCTCTGCCGACTATCTGGACTAAAGCACCTGATTAACACTCCCCAGTGTTTCGTCTTTCTGAGGAAAGCGTGCTAAGCCATGTCTCCGTAATATCCTGTCTTTCAGGAGTGCTAGTTCTGCAAGGTTCGCAGGCGACCTTCTGTTGTTTGCAAGGTAGGAGACGAGGTACTGGCAGAAGTAAAGATGTGAGGACGGGGCGTGAGTCGTGCTTCTGTAGCTCAGTTGTTAGAGCACTTGCCCACAAAAGGCGAAGGTCCCGAGATTGAGTCTCGGTCCGGCACACAGTTTTAATCTGCCAGGAAGTTTCATATTAGCGCACACTTTGCTTATAATGTTTGCTTGTGTAATAAGTGTACTATAGTATGTGGCTACTCTCATCACATACATAAATGTTGAAGTCTTGGATTTCTAATACCCTGAATGAATCTTACAACTTTAAGATAAGAAGCAAGCAATTTGCTTTTTCTCCTCTCACCGTTTCGGTTTATTGGCTGTAAACATACCACAATAGAAGCGTTTCGTTTTCGTTCTGTTTGACGACCATCCGGGACCAGTTCCCCTCCTGTATTATATAACAGGAAAACTAGATTATTTTCCGCAAGGTGTACGAAACGCGTAGGACAATTTCCACTCCTTTAAGCTCGACGCCTCTTTGTCTTAAGGAAGAAAATTACAATGTGGTAACGGTAGGACAGTACATTATGCTACTACACCAGTCACTTTAGATACAATATCAGGGAACTAGGAAAACTGCTAAAATACGAGAATAACTGACAAAATAATGCCTGAAAGCTTGCGAGGAAAACTCAGCATACGCAGCTGACAGAAAACTACGAAAAATGTGAAACAAACCAAGATGAGTATGAAAATAATTGTTAGAAAGTACAAACGAGAAAGAAACGGTGACAGTAAGAAAATGTATACGAGCGTGCAAATAGTTCATGTCCACGTATGTTTAAAACTTAGCAAGGAGCAGGTACTTTTATGAAGTTAGGAGGGAAGCTCTGTTTTTATTACACTAGTCAATCGAAAATCGGATAAATTCAATAAGGGAAGATATATGCAGGAGCATAATGAAATTATGGCTTGGTTTCCAAGAACGTTGTTTTCGTTCGTGCCAGATTGGCCTTCTGTTCGCTGTAAGAACGCTTACAGTAAAGCGAGAGGTGAAAAGCACTTTCAAGTATTCCACGCAGCTATTAGTAACGAAATTATCTGCTTCCTCATTTGGCCCGGGAGCGTTTAAAACACACGACCACTTCCGCTATGGCAGCGCGGAGAGCAGGTTGATGACGTAAGACGGCGGAACTCTCTCCTCTTAAGAACGCCCCCTTTCTTCCAAGAGGAAAGCACCATTTCGTCAAAATATAACCAACATTTGCGTTCACTATTTTACACACGCGTATACCAAAACTCACAGAGCAGCAAGCTGAGAGACATCCAAGTCAGACACAATCGCTCTACACTGCTGTAGAACTACCTCGGGCGACCTAGATGTGAGTTTCAGCGGTTTTACACGTTCCTATTATACTAGGCCATTAGCATGCATAAATATTTTGTTGATCCATCTGCATCTACATTTACCTTTCTACCCTGCAGTTCACATTTCATTTCTTCGGACCATCTTCAGACAATTTCTCCGCTGCTCCACCATTCTCTAACAGCATATGGGTAAAATAAACACTTAAATCGCTCTGTACGAGCTCTGATTTGTTTGATTACGATTATCATTTCTCCCTGTGTAGGATGGTGACAAGAAAATATTCTCACACACAGAAGAGAAAGTTGGTGACAGAAATTTCGTGAAAAGATCTCGCAGCAGCGCAAAACGCCTTCGTTTTAATTACTGCCATCTCAATTCGTGTATCATATCCCTGGCAGTTGTAATCTAACCCCCCCCCCCCCCCCCCCCCACCTCACGTCACCGTTAAATTTCTCTTAGTTTCTTCATTATTTTCAAAAGCTTCGACAGGCGTAAGATATACAAAACTTCTTGTTGGCTCCACTTCTTGCGTTAAGGTATATATTCTTACGGCTGAAATTTTGATTTATAACGTTGCGGATTCCTGATGACGAAATAACTGATGAGGTATTACCTGTTGCCATGATTTTCTTTTCTTTTATCCGTCTTCTATATGGCTCTAACTTTACAATATCCATTTAAAAAAAAATTATTGCAAGCACTTGCGTTTCCATCAGAGGCATGCACTCTACTCCTTACATTATGCCGTACTCTCAGTATTCCAAAAAGCAAAAGAGTTAATATAATTTACATTTTATAAATGAATCGAGAAATAAATAAATTAATTCGCGTTAGTTCTGCAATTAATAATATAAATTTTAAGTATACCAAATTTTAGATGTTTTTAAAAGAAGAGTAATTTTAACTACGGCCACCCCTTAAAATTAACCATGCTACATCCCAGCTCGTGGTCTCGCGGTAGCGTTCTCGCTTCCCGAGCACGGGGTCCCGGGTTCGATTCCCGGCGGGGTCAGGGATTTTTCACCTCCCTCGTGATGACTGGGTGTTTGTGTCGTCTTCATCATCATCATCAATCATCCCCATTACGGTCGGAGGAAGGCAATGGCAAACCACCTCCACTAGGACCTTGCCTAGTATGGCGGCGCGGGTCTCCCGCGTCGCTCCCCTACGCTCGGTAAACGGAGTATGGGACTCATCATCATCATCATCATCATCACATCCGTACTTAACAGTGCCAACCCTGGGCACACATGCGGGATGAAGGCAGCAGCTAAAGAATGAAAGAAGCCGTAAGAGCAAGCCGCGGTGATGTTTCGTCAAATTTCAAGCAAATTTCTTGGATTAACGTGGGCGATAAAATCTCGCATGGTCCATCCTGTGTTGTTCCACAGTGCGTACTGTTTTTCGACCTAAGACTGGCCACACTCGCAAGCTATATTGAAGACTCCAGGTGTTGGTTCAAATGGCTTAAATGGCTCTGAGCACTATGGGCCTTAATTTCTGTGGTCATCACTCCCCCAGAACTTAGAACTACTTGAAATTGGTTCAAATGTCTCTGAGGACTATAAGACTTAACTTGTGAGGCCATTAGTCCCTTGGAACTTAGAACTAGTTAAACCTAACTAACCTAAGGACATCACACACATCCATGTTTGAGGCAGGATTCGAACCTGCGACCGTAGCGGTCGCGCGGTTCCAGACTGTAGTGCCTAGAACCGCTCGGCACTCCAGGTGCGTCTCTAACTGGTCTCAGTAATCGACGGACTTTCGTCGGAGGCCTGAAGATCGATTTGATCTAGAGTCGTTTCAGCATTTAGAGACGGTGAGCTGCAGCTGAGCACGGCGTGAAATGCGGCGATCGCGCGCGGTTGGAGCGCGTGGTTTGTTTCGCGCGCTACACATGGCGAACAGTGTGAGGGTTCTGGCCTCGCCCGCCACTGTGATTCTGCGCGATGCTGCAGTGGCTCCGAGGCACGGACGAAAGGACCGGCTCGCCTTTTGCTTTCGCGAGATCGCGACGGCAGCTGCGTGGCGGCGCGCGCACAGTAGGAGGTCGGCCGGCGGTCCGGAGCTGCAGAGGGAAGCCGGGTCCCCTCGGGGCCACTCCCTCCTCCCGGGACGCCGTAGCGGTAAGGCCGCCTCTACAGTTAGCCCAGCGCCGTCTCCGGATGCTCTGCGGCCGCCGTGGGAAGCCGGCGAGCGCGTGTCCCGTACCCAGCCAGCACCGCGCTGCTTGCTGAGGACGCCAGCATTGGCCGCGGGCACAGCCTCTGACGCCACAAACGCGCTCGCTGTGCACTTACTGACACTCACTCTGGCGACTCGGAAAAAAGCGAGCTGTGTCATAAAGCACTGCCAGCCAAAAAACAAAAAAGGAAAAAGTGAGGCACACAGATGGGGAGTACGAAGAGAAATGAAGCTTCGCGAGTTGAAAGGGAATGTGATGTCATTTCGGGGGTGACAATATCAAGTCAGAGGTCAGAGTTACAAATAGAACTTCCCAGTATGAACCCACTTTTCACTGTGACGTTCCACCCCTCTGACCTGAAAGCAAGCACTGATTGCGTAGCCGGCCGTTGTGGCCGAGCGGTTCTAGGCGCTTCAGTCCGGAACCGCGCTGCTGCTACGGTCACAGATTCGAATCCTGCCTCGGCAAGGGATGTGTGTGATTTCTTTAGGTTAGTTAGGTTTAAGTAGTTCTTAGTGGACTGATGACCCTAGATGTTAAGTACCATAGTGCTTAGCCATTGGAACAATTTTCAACTGATTCGTTCGAGAAAAGTGTCGCAAAGTCATTGCCTCCTCTTCTGAGGCACTCTGGCCCACAACTGGTCCATGATATCCTCCATATCCGAACTGGCACGGAGCTGACGTCCGAGCTGGCCACAAGCATGTTGAATCGGAGATTGATCTAAGGATAGTGAGCTGGAATTGGGAGTACATCAATATCACACATGCAGTTCACAGAGACACTTGCCACATGTAGATCAGCATTGTCCTGTTGAAAAGGGGCATCTATATCTACATTTACATCCCTACTCCGCAAGCCACCTGACGGTGTGTGACGGAGGGTACCTTGAATACGTCTATCGGTCTTCCCTTCTATTCGTCTCGTATTGTTTGTGGAAAGAAGGATTGTTGGTATGCCTCTGTGTGGGCTCTAATCTCTCTGATTTTATCCTTATGGTCTCTTCGCGAGATATACGTAGCAGGGAGCAATATACTGCTTGACTCCTCGGTGGACATATGTTCTCGGAACTTCAACAAAAGCCCGTACCGAGCTACTGAGCGTCTCTCCTGCAGAGTCTTCCACTGGAGTTTATCTATCATCTCCATAACGCTTTCGCGATTACTAAATGATCCTGTAACGAAGTACGCTGCTCTCCGTTGGATCTTCTCTAACACTTCTATGAACCCTATCTGGTGCGGATCCCACACTGCTCAGCAGTATTCAAGCAGTGGGAGAACAAGCGTACTGTAACCTACTTCCTTTGTTTTCAGATTGCATTTCCTTAGGATTCTTGCAATGAATCTCAGTCTGGCATCTGCTTTACCGACGATCAACTTTATATGATCATTCCATTTTAAATCACTCCTAATGTGTACTCCCAGATAATTTATAGAATTAACTGTATCCAATTGCTGACCTACTATATTGTAGCTAAATGGTAAGGAATCTTTCTTTCTATGTATTCGCAGCACATTACACTTGTCTACATTGAGATTCAATTGCCATTCCCTGCACCATGCGTCAATTCGCTGCAGATCCTCCTGCATTTCAGTACAATTTTATATTGTTACAACCTCTCGATACACCACAGCATCATCCGCAAAAAGCCTCAGTGAACTTCCGATGTTATCCACAAAATCTGAATAGCAGCGGTCCTACGACACTTCCCTGCGGCACACCTGAAATCACTCTTACTTCGAAAGACTTCTGTCCATTGAGAATGACATGCTGCGTTCTGTTATCTAGGAACTCTTCAATCCAATGGCGCAATTGGTCTGATAGTCCATATGCTCTTACTTTGTTCATTAAACGACTGTGGGGAACTGTATCGAACGCCTTGCAGAAGTCAAGAAACACGGCATCTACCTGTGAACCCGTGTCTATGGCCCTGTGAGTCTCGTTGACGAACAGCGCGAGCTGGGTTTCACACGATCGTCTTTTTCGAAACCCATGCTAATTCCTACAGAGTAGATTTCTATTCTCCAGAAAAGTCATTATACTCGAATACAAACCGTGTTCCAAAATTCTGCAACTGATAGACGTTAGAGATATAGGTCTATAGTTCTGTACATCTGTTCGACGCCCCTTCTAGAAAACGGGGATGACCTGTGCCCTTTTCCAAACCTTTGGAACGCTACGCACTTCTAGTGACCTACGGTACACCGCTGCAAGAAGGGGGGCAAGTGCCTTCGCGTACTCTGTGTAAAATCGAACTGGTATCCCATCAGATCCAGCGGCCTTTCCTCTTTTGAGCGATTTTAATTGTTTCTTTATCCCTCTGTCGTCTATTGCGATATCTACGATTTTGTCACCTGTGCAACAATCTAGAGAAGGAACTACAGTGCAGTCTTCCTCGCAGTGCAGTTGGACGAGAGGTGACACACGAGGTCACAGGGAATTCGTGACATGGCATCAGCGTTCCCTCAATCATGCTGGTCGTTTCCCGAGCAAAGCACTGGAAGAATGGGACCTCTCCCCAGGTTGTCCCAATACTCGCCATCTGGGGTAGTACAGAACCAGGATTCATCGCTGAACACGATGCAACGCCATTTTTTCGCAGTCCATTCTTCGCAGTCACTATATTATTATCGAGTGAGATGGTGCAGTGATTAGCACACTGGACACGCATTCGGGAGGGCAAAGGTTCACACTCACGTCTGACCGTCCAGGTTTTTACTTAAATTGCTTCAGCAAATGCCGGGATAGTTCCTTTGAAAGGACACCACCGACTTCCTTCCCCATCCTTCCCTAATCCGGTGGGACCCGTGAACTCGCTGTTTGCCGGCCGATGTGGCCGAGCGGTTCTAGGCGCTTCAGTCCGGAACCGCGCTGCTGCGCCGGTCGCAGGTTCGAATCATGCCTCGAGCATGGATGTGTGTAGTGTCTTTAGGTTAGTCAATTCGTAGTTTAGGGGACTTACGACCTCAGATGTTAAGTCCCGTAGTGCTTAGAGCCATTTGAACCATTCTGAACCTCGATGTTTAGTCCCATCCTCCAAATCACCCAACCGACCAACCGCCGTATGACTCCAAATGCAGTCGTTCCTTGTGTTAACAGCAGCCGACACGAGGGATGGTGATTCCGTAGTCTGACTGCCGCTAGTCTCCGACCAATGATACGGAATGACACAGAATGTAGCAGGGAGTCCATTGTTTGTCCTGCTCCATGGCAGGCGCCCATGTGTTGGTGCACAATAGTGTTATCCGGTCTTGTTGTGGTCAGAGGCAGTGACGCGCCAGAACTTTGACGACGAGTCTGCCTGTCCCAAAGTCCCCATGCAGTCCGACATAGACTAAAAGTCGCATCTGAATGCCGCACAAATCTGGATATTGCACGATTCGACCAGCCAAATGGAGACACAGAATGAGGGCCCTGTCACACTCTGACAGGAGACGATAACTTGGCATCTCCGTGTCCTTCACAACGATCACTCAACATCTGACGCTATTAACTCCCCTTGCGTACTCCGTCAGGTCTGGTGCCAACTCTAAACACGACCATCACCAATGTAATCTGGCGGCCGTTCACCTGTCAGAGTGAATTGCAATCCGCCGATGGTGTGTACCTGTTCAAATTTACATTGACAGCCGACCACGTCTTCTGAGTGGGTGCTTCACTCTTTTAGTGAGGCAGTGTATCACGACGACAGACCTGATACCAATTTTACGGCAGGCATGTGTGGCCGAGCGGTACTAGGCACTACAGTCTGTAATCGCGCGACCGCTACGGTCACAGGTTCGAATCCTGCCTCCGGCGTGGGTGTTGTGTGTGTGTGATGTCCTTAGGTTAGTTAGGTTTAAGTAGTTCTAAGTTCTAGGGGACTGAGGAACTCAGAAGTTAAGTCCCATAGTGCTCAGAGCCATTTGAACCATTTTTGAACCAATTTAAATCAATAGAGGCTTGACGGCGAGCAGGCAGGACTGCTGTCGCCAGCGACACATCATTGGGGATGACTGGGTGTTTCTGTTGTCGTCATCATTTTCATCATCATTCATGAAAGTGATGAGCTTGGACTGAGCAAATGTTGGGAATTTGTACGGGCGCTGATAACTGCGCAGCCGAGCGCCCCACAAACCACACATCATCATCATCATCATCATCATCATCACATCATTGGGTGTCGTACTCTCGTGGTACAGGGTCGATATTTAATAAAAGTAGCACCAACGCCAGGGTTAGCTGCGATCGGAGAAATGTTTTTCTACTTGGCAACTGGCAGGCACATAGTCGCATTTGTGATCTGGGCAACACGGATTAATCGACAACAGAAGACCACGCAGTCGGTCCAAGGGATCACCAAATTCGATTCTCCGAGACTGTGGTTTTTTCAAAATGCAATCGTTACAATTATCGGATGTAGAAGGAGGTGATAGAAAACCAGATGCACAAAAACAACATGTACAGAAAAAGAGGACCACTCAAATTAGACAAGTTGTGGGCATTAGTGCTAAATAAAGCAGACAGCACCAACTCTTCCTCACTACAAGCTCCGTAACACACGTCGGCGCGAGCCTGACATCTTCGGCAGTGGTATGACGGCGTCACAATTGATCACTGCGTGGTTACATGGAGCATTTTTGTGTTCGAATAGCAACTAACGAATTCTTTATTGCCTCTGAGGACGTCTCCAACATTAGGAAAGGAATAGTTGGACACAAAAGATTGTCTTATACCACAACCTAATGCCCATACAACGAAAATCACAAGAATGTACTGGTCGGCTGGTTGATTTGGGAGAGGGGACAAAACAGCGAGGTCATCGGTCCCGTCGGGTTAGGGGATGATGGGGAAGGAAGTCGGCCGTGCCCTTTCAGAGGAACAATTATCCCGGCATTTGCCTGAAGCGATTTAGGGAAATCACGGAAAACGCAAATTTTGGTTGGCCGGGCGCGAGTTTGAACCATCATCCTTCCGAATGCGGTTCCAATGCGCTAACCACTGCGCCATCTCCATCGGTGAATTTATTGCTGTGCTGCCACTGTGTTGCCGCTTCCGCTGCGCAAACCAATTTTCCCACCAGTTTCTAAGTAGAAAAACATTATTCCGGACGCAACACAACATCAAAAACTCAAATAAACTGTGGACTGACAGCGCGTTTGAAATGTTTACCTTAATCTTTGAGTAAAACTCTGCTTATCGTTACATGTATCAAGAGTGTTAATGTGAGAAAGATAAGCGATAGAGGCCTTTTTTATGTCCACGGACGATCCCTCTACCGGGGAACTCTCCGGCCCGCCGTTACGTCGCCGGTGTACTTGCTCCTATTTCGTACGCACCGGAAGCGGCTGCGTTGACGCACAGCCTTCCGTGACGGCAAGCGTTGGAGAACGAGTCCGCTAATCGTCCGACTCGGTTCCGCGTTTCACCCACCCCGTCTTTTGCGTCTCCTTCCATTCTGTCATAATTACCACGTCGCTTTTTTTGAAATATGCTGCTACACAGATTTACAGATTTTCTCTTTGCAAATAGTATCCGTTACCTAACTTAAATTCGTGAGTCGGCGGGAAAAGTACCGAAATTGTACATGGCGCTTAGGGCAGAAACAAATTCCTGCATTTCCGGAAGGCTTTTGACACTGTACCTGCGGCTCGTAGTAAAATTGCGTGATTATGGAACATCGACTCAGTTATGTGACTGGACTTGCGATACCCTGTCAAAGAGGTCACAGTTCGTAGTCACTGACGGAAAGTCATCGAGTAAAACAGAAGTGATTTCAGGCGTTTCCCAAGGTAGTGTTATAGGCCCTTTGCTGTTCCTTATCTATATAAACGATTTGGGAGACAATCTGAGCAGCCGTCTTCGGATGTTTGTAGATAGCGCTGTCGTTTATCGACTGATAAAGTCATCAGAAGAGCAAAACAAACTGCAAAACAATTTAGAAGAAATATCTGAATTGTGCGAAAAGTGGCAGTTGACCCTAAATAACGAAAAGTGTGAGGTCATCCACATGAGTGCTAAAAGGAACTCAAACTTTGGTTGCACGATAAACCACTCTAATTTAAAAGCCGTAAATTCAACTAAATATCCTAGGTATTACAATTACGCACATTTTAAATTGGGAGGAACACACACAATATGTTGTGGGGAAGGCCAACCAAAGACTGAGTTTTATTGGCAGGACACTTAGAAAATCTAACAGATCTACTAAGGAGACTGCCTACACTACGCTTGTCCGTCCTCTTTTAGAATTCTGCTGCGCGGTTTGGGATCCTTACCAGATAGGACTGACGGAGTACATCGAAAAAGTTCAAAGAAAGGCGGCACGTTTTGTATTATGGCGAAATATGGGAGAGAGTGTCACAGAAATGATACAGGATTTGGGCTGGAATCATTAAAAGAAAGGCGTTTTTCTTTGCAACGGAATCTTCTCACGAAATTCCAATCACCAACTTTCTCCTCCGAAGGCGAAAATATTTTGTTAACACCGACCTACATAGGGTGGAACGATCACCACGATAAAATAAGGGAAATCAGAGCTCGTACAGGAAGGTATAGGTGTTCATTCTTTCCACGTGCTGTACGAGATTGGAATAATAGAGAATTGTGAAGGTGGTTCAAAAATGGCTCTGAGCACTATGGGACTTAACATCTATGGTCATCAGTCCCCTAGAACTTAGAACTACTTAAACCTAACTAACCTAGGGACATCACACAACACCCAGCCATCACGAGGCAGAGAAAATCCCTGACCCCGCCGGGAATCGAACTCGGGAACCCGGGCGTGGGAAGCGAGAACGATACCGCAGGCGAAGGTGGTTCGATGAACCCCCTGCCAAGCACTTAAATGTGATTTGCAGAGTATCCATGTAGATGTAGATGTAGATGCTCCATCGGTAATTGGGGTGTAGGGCGTGAAACGTCTGAAAGCATGCTGCAACAACGGAGGGAGCGTTATGGTCTGGGGAATATGACACTCCCTAAGTGATCTCATTCAAGGAGGCACAGTCTATCAACACGAGTATGCACCTATCCTTGGGGATGATATCCATACATACAGTTCGATTTTCCTCGGCAGGATAACATCTACCAGCAAGACTATGCCACTCGTCAAACACTCATAGTGTGTACGTGCGTAGTTTGAAGAGCACCAGAGTGAATTAACTGTACTCCGCAGACCAAATGGGATTAAAAACCAAATGAGAATCTACGGGACCATTTCGATCGAGCTTTTGGCGCCACGGGTCCTCAACCGAGAAATCCAGCACAACTGGCCACATCGCTGTCGATACCTTCCAGGACCTCATTGACTCTGCTTCTGTACACCTGAAAAAGACGAGGGCATCCCTAGAACAGAAGTTTCCCCACCTTGGGACTATCAGAAGCAGTTACAGTAGAGAATTGGTTGCGTTCGACTGCCGACTCCTTTACAACCAGCTGCGCGATTTCTTTCTCTCCTGGAGTACTGCTCCTTTCTGATTGCCTCAGCAACACTTTTCTTCTTTGTTTTGCTCTTCTTTCTTCCCACGTTCTTGGCACTGGGGAGCGTAGAATGTGCTCCTATTTAACGGAACTTTGCGACACGCCCTTGGCAGCAGCAATCTTCTTGTTGGCTGCAGTTGTCCGATCCAGTCTGTCGGTTTGTTGCTATGCTGGCGTTAATTGTTCTATAACACACAACGGAGTTGAAAGGCAAAAACGATTCACGCACTATGCGAATTAGGTTTTTCCAGGTTTCCAAAAAGGAACGGGGGTCTCCAAAGTGCTTGTACAGATTGAACTGTAACTAATGGTACAAAATGTATTGGACGGAAGTCTGCGATTGTAGAAGCAAAAACGTCTCAGTGACGAGGATCCGAAAACGAGTTCTTTTGGGGTATATTTGCGAATGTGTGGTAGACCAGTTCTTCCAAAACGACGTCAACGAAAAGCGAGTCATTAAGCTGGAAACGCTGCCGTGGAAATTCGATGGTTCAAATGGCTGTAAGCTCTCTATGGGACTTAACATCTGAGGTCATCAGGGGAAAGTGCTACAGCATCTGGGAATTAATCCTGGAGCAAATTGCGTCAGACAACTTGAAGGGATAGACAAAGTTCGCATTGATAAAGCAGAGTATATAGCACAGTTGGCCACTAAGGAGAGCAGAAAGAAGAACAAACTTGGAAAAGATCAAGAGTACGATATCAAGTATGGTTCAAGGTGCTTCTGAGTGACTAAAAATATAAAAAAATTAAACATATATTGATTTACAGTCTTTTGAAACTTTAGAAGTCATTCCTGAAAATTTACATTTTCTGTTGCATTTTTCCCTAAATCTCAGAAACTACTTCAAGTACAGTATTCAAATTTTCAGGGAGTAATAAATACATATCCTGAGTCTACTGAACTAAAAGAAGAACATCATGTTATGTATAATTAAAATTATTTACGATAACGTACAAAAAAGGTACACAAAATTTTGACCATGTAATTAAAAAAAAATATTTCCGAAAGCAGTGGCTGAAATGTAATCATTCTTCTTCAGGAGTTTTCTTTCACTTCCTTCATTGCTTCTTCGCCATACAAGCTGAGCGGTGATAAGATGCAACCCTGTGTTGCACCTTTCTCCAAAGAAATGGCACTCCTGGTTGTTGGCCATTCAAATGGCTCTGAGCACTGTGGGACTTAACATCTGAGGTCATCAGTCCCCTAGACTTGGAAATGCTTAAACCTAGCTAACCTAAGGACATCACACACATCCATGCCTGAGGCAGGATTCGAACCTGTGACCGTAGCGGTCGCGCGGTTCCAGACTGAAGCGCCGAAAAATGATAGGCCACAGCGGCCGGCAATGCAACCTTGCACAGTCACCATGTGCCCGTGGAATACCACAATATGGCTGCCCAAATCATCACCGAACACGCGCTGTATTTCACACTTATACGTAAACTCGGTCAGAAATGGGAAACGGTGCGGAACAAGACCCATCCGAGCAAATGACTTTCTTCTGTTGCTCCAAGCTCCGGTTACATGGCTTCGGCACCACGTTTTCCTGTTACGGTCATTAGTATCAGTGACGAGCGGTTTTGCAATTATAGCTCACCCTACAATTTTCTGTTGCTGGAGCGGCTATTGGAGCGCATTGAGAACATAGCACAGGTAACGTTAAGTCATCAAATACAACAGTGCAAGCTGCAGGTTTGTCTATCATCTGCATTTATGTTCGTGCATACCTTTCTGTGTTTCCATACTTTAGTCCAAGCTCTGTACATGATTAGTGTTACCGTCAGTGAATGTAACATTTTTAGTTCTTCGTACGCAACAATAACTAGTTCTACGTTCGTGTGTGCTGAGGAATACTGACAAACAGGAAACAGACTTATCACAAATAACGGCAAGTCACTTTTGACATCATCGAAGAGAAAGCTGAATGTGAGTAAACAGGGGAGGCTGGCATTTCATTTGAAGATGTGCGAGGGTCACTGCAAAATAAATGCTCACTATTTTTTTTTAAGTCTATCTTTTATTCTACTTGTTTGAAAGTTTTACAGTGTGTAGATACATCCTTTAGGAAAAATATTTTCATTTCTCCACATAATTTCCATCCCTCTCAACTTCCTTACACCATCTTGGACGCTGCGCCTGTATACCCGCACCTGTTGGAGCCACTGTTTGACAGCGTGCACAAGGGAGTCATCATCTCCAAACCTTGTTCCACGAAGAGAGTCTTCCAGTTTCCCAAAGAGATGATACTCACACGGAGCCAGGTCAGGATTGTTAAGGCGGCTGTTTCAGAGTTGTCCCTCCGAGTTTTGTGATCGCTTCCGTGGTTTTTTGACTGACATGTGGCTATGGATTGTCGTGCAACAGCAAAACATCCTGCTTTTGCCGATGTGGTCGAACACGACTCAGTCGAGCTTGAAGTTTCTTCAGTGTCGTCACATATGCATCAAAATTTATGGTGTTTCCACTTGGCACGATGTCCACAAGCAAGAGTCCTTCGGAATCGAAAAACACCGTAGCCGTAACTTTTCCATCAGAAGGTGTGGTTTTGAATTTTTTTTTTCCTTGGGTGAATTTGCACGATGCCACTCCATTGATTGCCTCTTCGTCTCTGGTGAAAAATGATGGAGCCATGTTTCATCACCTGTCACAATTCTTCCAAGAAATTCATCTCCACCATTCTTGTACTGTTCCAAACGTTCGCTGCCTACCGTTTTTCTTGTTTCTTTGTGAGCCACTGTCAACATCCTGGGAACCCACCTGGCACAAACCTCTTTTAACGCCAACACTTTCAGTATTCTGCAAACACTTCCTTCCCCTATCCCAGAGTAACATGACAATTCGTTCACTGTGATGCGTCTGTCAACAGTCACCAATTCGTTAACTCTCTGCACATTGTCTGGCGTGTGTGCAGTACGAGGCCTGCCGCTGCGAGGACAATCCTCAATATTGCCGTGCCCGCTTTCATCACGTAACCTGCTTGCCCACTGACTAACTGAACTGCGATCGACAGCAGCATCTCCGTACACCTTTTTCAACCTCCTGTGGATGTTTCCCAATGTCTCGTTTTCACAGCACAGGAATTCTATGACAGCACGCTGCTTCCGTCGAACGTCAAGTGTCTTGAAGACATGCTGTGACGGCGCCACTCACGGGAACAGTTTGAACTAAGTTTGAAAGCAAGCGGGAAGGATGTATCTACACACTGTAAAATTAGAAGAATGCAGAATGAAAACTATTTTTACAAAAATGGTATGCATTTCTTTTGGAGTGACCCTCGCAAGTATCCCACACTTGTGCTATTGTCCCATCATATTTGTAACTGCGGTGTGTAATAGCCACGCTGAGAGCACTATAACTGGGAGATAATTGTCTCGGCGCCATCATTATCGTGGCAGCAGGGACAGCTCGCCTCCCGCTACCGGCGCGGCGCGCCGTGCGTTGGCAGCGACTCTCGGGGCATGTCCCGTAGAAAGCGACCCCGGCCGCCGCAGACACCTGCGGCTGCGGCAATCACGAGGAAAGCGGCGCCTCTGTGCTTTCACTGCGTGGGCCACCGCCGAATCATTACCACAAAGGAGGCCGAAAACGCCAAGGTCGAACTGGGAGCGGCAAGCGGCGGCGAAAGCCTGCCACCGAAACCGAGACCGCTGCTCGAACTTCTGGCGCTTTCATTATGAGCCGCAAAAAATTTAAAAGAATCAGATTTACTAAAGGCCACATCATAAACTGGAAGTACCTCTCCTTTTTTCGCTTTGTGGTAGATGCCGCTGCAATAGTCACAAACGTACCAGTACGTGGCATCACGTAACATTCCGCCAGTGCGGACGGTATTTGCTTCGTGATACATTACCCGTGTTAAAAATGGACCGTTTACCAATTGCGGAAAAGGGAATCTCAAACACGTCTGTGTTGGGAATGCTACATCAACATCGATTGCACCCATCCCATATTTCTATGCACCAGGAATTGCATGGCGACGACTTTGAACGTCGTGTACATTTCTGCCACTGGGCACAACAGAAATTACCGGACGATGACACATTTTTTGCACGCGTTCTATTTAGCGACGAATATGCGCAATAGTGCATTTTATGCCGGTTTACGTTACCGCTGTTGGTCAATGCTCTTAGAATATCCAATGTATTTACAAAAGTGTGTTAATTGTTTTTCGGTCTAAAAACTTTATTTGTATGCTAAACTACGTGACGAAGGGGTGGATGATGATTATTGGCATCTGAAGTAGTTTACGTTTAAAGATTTCAAGTAGGTCGGGAAGCAAATGGCTCAAATGGCTCTGAGCACTATGGGACTCAACTGCTGTGGTCATCAGTCCCCTAGAACTTTGAACTACTTAAACCTAACTAACCTAAGGACATCACACACATCCACGCCCGAGGCAGGATTCGAACCTGCGACCGTAGCAGGTCGGGAAACACTGTGCTAGTCTATCAGCAGAATAACCGGCCTTAAAGGCTAACACCTGTTACGCGATTTACCTATCTTGACATTGTTTTTGAGCATTCGTGTGTTAAATAGCTCTGCAATATATTCAGTAAATCATACCACAATCACTGTTAAGACGTTACATGAGTAAATAACTTAAAAATGTTTTTTGGAAGAAAAGCGTACAATGTTTCGTGAAATGATTCTTCTAAAAGTAAGAAATGAAATAGACCAGAGAAATATTTCACGTGCTTTTGAATGATGCTAGAAATCGTATACAGAAGATGAGCCAAGTCATACGTTTCTCTAATCTATTTTATCTCTTGCTTTTACAGAAATCACTTCACAAAACATCTGAATCTTTTTAAAACCTTTTTTTTTTTAATTTTCGTCTTTCGTTCAGAAATCATGAAGTATTTTTAAATATCGATTGGGTTCTATTATTTTTAAGAGTAACGAGATCAAGAGGAAGTACAGACGATTTGGTTCAAATGGTTCAAATGGCTCTGAGCACCATGGGGCAACTTCTGAGGTCATCAGTCCCCTAGAACTTAGAACTACGTAAACCTAAGGACATCACAGACATCCATGCCCCAAGCAGCATTCGTACCTGCGACCGTAGCGATCGCGCGGTTCCAAACTGTAGCGCCTAGAACCTCTCTGCCATCCCGGCCTGCAGAGACATTTTACTTCATGCTGTGCTTTGATATTTATTTTTTCAACATGGTAGAAATAATTACAGTTTTTACACCTATCTAATTATTTATTCTCAAAAAAAAAAACTACTCCTTGAAGATATGAACTTTTTGACTTTTACTAGCAGCAGCATTTGCTGTTAGTGAAATGTTGGATTTTTCCTGAAATAACTAAGTTTCTCTAAATTAGTCTGAATGCTTTCAAGCACTTAAGTCTTATTTTGCGAAAGTAGATATCACGCTGGTCCTTCCCTTTCCCTCCCCCCCCCCCCTCCTCTCGACTACCGCAGTCAACTTCACCCTTCCGCCGCCCCGCACTGAACCCAGGGTTATTGTGCGTTCGGCCCGCCGGTGCACGCCCACAGGGAACGTCTCACACCAGACTAGTGTAACCCCTACGTTTGCGTGGTAGAGTAATGGTGGTCTACGTGGACGTGGAGGACTTGTTTGCGCAGCAATCGCCGACATAGTGTAGCTGAGGCGGAATAAAGTTGGTTGGTTGTTTTGGGGAAGGAGACCAGACAGCGTGGTCATCGGTCTCATCCGATTAGGGAAGGATGAGGAAGGAAGTCCGCCGTGCCCTTTCAGAGGAACCATCCCGGCATTTGCCTGGAGAGATTTAGGGAAATCACGGAAAACCTAAATCAGGATGGCGGGACGCGGGATTGAACCGTCGTCCTCCCGGATGCGAGTCCAGTGTCTAACCACTGCGCCACCTCGCTCGGTGCGGAATAAGGGGAACCGGCCCGCATTCGCCGTGGCAGATGGAAAACCGCCTAAAAACCATTCACAGACTGGCCGGCTCACTGGACCTCGATACAAGTCCGCCGGGCGGATTCGTGCCGGGGACCAGGCGCTCCTCCCCAATCCGTAAAGCCGTGCGTTAGACCGCACGGCCAACGGGGCGGGCCTATTTAACTCTTAGTTTGAGCTGGAGATGAACTGGGTCCCACGGAATACGATAAAAGAAGCTTGCTACGGCGAAAGGTGTATTCTAAGCTTACGCAACACATTTGCATTTCGCCATTGAAGGAGCGAATACGAGCTGACGCCCATCGTGTTCCGGCCGGCCACGGGACTGGTAAGCTCGCAGTTGGAGCGGAGGGCATTAGGAAGCGCTTCAGTATTACGACCGGCCATTACTCGCGCCGTTTAACTGCCCGCAGAGCCACAGAAATGTGCGGAGACACGACAATATCCTCCTCCCAAGGACGGGCCGAGTTTGTGGAGCTGCCCCACTGTTTGTCGAGTGGCCTCTACGCGGGCCGCGGTGACTCAGGCAGGCCGTACGGCGAGCCAAATGCCGCCTTTTTCCCGTCGCACCCACTCACGTCAGCTCACGCACCGAGGCCGCACAGAACGCAGTCAGCGCCTTCCTCTGTGCGGGAGGACTACAATGCAATAAACGCCACAGGGCGAAAGCGGTTTAACCCGTAACGTGACCAAATGTTTTAGCCAGAAGAAAAATGAAATACACGTCAGCACGTATCCTTGGGGAATATTAATCAGTAAAAACTGCTTGATGTATTACGTCCACCACGAGATAGAGCTTGGCCGAGCAGGTCCGGTCTCAAGTCCAACCGCCGTTTGGGGCGTCAAGCTGGGACGGTCACCAGAGGTACCCCAACTGCAAAGATTTCTGTACAGATGGTTCAAATGGCTCTGAGCACTACGGGACTTAACTTCTCAGATCATCAATCCCCTAGAACTTAGAAATACTTAAACCTAAGTAACCTAACGACATCACACACACCCATGCCCGAGGCAGGATTCGAACCTGCGCGTGGTTCCAGACTGTAGCGCCTAGAACCGCTCGGCCACCCCGGGCGGCATTTCTGTACCGGACGTGTCACAGATAGTACCGGCCGCTTAGGGTGTCAAGCTGAGAGAGGTGCCCAAGTGCAAGGTTTATACAGCGCGTAAATCAATTAGTAGCGAAAAATGATACGCAGGAAAGTGTACGACGGAAAAGAAGAAGGGGGAGGGGATTAGCCTCGCAGTCTAAGGCGCTGCAGTCATGGCCTGTGCGGCTGGTCCCTGCGGAGGCTCGAGTCCTCCCTCGGGCATGGATGTGTGTGTTTGTCCTTAGGATAATTTGGGTTAAGTAGTAGGGACTGATGACCTTAGCAGTTAAGTCCCATAAGATTTCACACGCATTATAACATTTTTTTGGAGAGGGGGAAGCGTTCGCCAGTAGATAAGGCGCTGATGTGATTGAAAAGGGGTGGGGTGGGGGGGGGGGGGGGGGGTACACCTCAGACAGCTTCCAGCGGCACTTCACCTTGGTAGCCTCCCGTAGCCACGTCAGGGGATTTGGGCAGTTTTCTGCTGTGACGGTTTGTCCCCTACGAGCACAACCTCTTGGCACCATACTGTGGTAGTTCTAAAAGGCACTCGGCATCACCTTGCCAGATAATGGTTTCTCCTTTGACTGCAGAGGAAGTGTTGTATGATGCTCCATTCTTGCGATACACACCCTCTCCACTTTTCTCCTTCAGATTAAAAAAAAAAAAAAAAACATTACCGCACGAGATTTCAATTCATCAAAGGGCTGAGCTGTTCTGTTCTTGCTCTTGTAACTGCGCTCTGCTCTCTTGTGGCGTGCTGGGTCAGTGTGTACCAAGGACCGCAAACATGCACCTGCACACACACAAAAAATAATTTCAAAACTTTATTTTTTTCGAGGTAAGAATTAAAACTTTATATGACTACCTTTCATACTAAAATGAGGTCACAAGTACAGTAAATACGTCGCACTAGATATGAAGAGCGGATAAGCTAAGAAACCAGAATGAAATTTGCAGCGGAGTGTGCGCTGATATGAAACTTCCTGGCAGATTAGAACAGTGTGCCGGACCGAGACTCGAACTCAGGACCTTCGCCTTTCGCGGGCAAGTACAGCAGTTTCTGCGAAGTTTGGAAGGTAGGAGACGAGGTACTGACGGAATTAAAGCTGTGAGGACGGGGCGTGAGTCGTGCTTGGGTAGCTCAGTCGGTAGAGCACTTGCCCGCGAACGGCAAAGGTCCCGAGTTCGAGCCTCGATGCGGCACACAGTTTTAATCTGCCAGGACGTTTCAAGCTAAGAAGCGCTGCGACAACGGCCTCCCGCACCAGTAGCGGTCTGTGTGCCTCCCTATTCCCTACCACTCTTCTTTCCATGCTTCATATGTCCGCCATTTCCGTTTGGCGTGTCCCGAAATACACTGAAACCGGACATAAGTTAATACCCTTTGTGCGTTGCGACGTCTACGAAGAGCTCCTCATTCATAGTCTTAATGTTGGAGTTGATGGCGCGCTGGAATCCGGAGAGGGTTCACCCAAGTTCCAAACCTCCTGGGTGGCTAAATTATAGGCACTTCTCTCATTCTGCTCTGTATTTTTAGGGCCGCCTCTGTACCTCAGTGGCCAGCGTGCCTGAGTTACTATGCGGAAAATCCGAACCTGCCACCGTAAGAGGTAAGACACCTCCTCTGCAGTCAAAGCACCAACCATTATCTGGCAATGTGATGTCGAGTGCCTTTTAGAACAACCACGGTATGGTGCCAACAGGTTGTGCTCGTAGGGGACAAACCGTCACAGCAGCAAACTGCCCAAAAGTGTAGCTGGAGGCTGTCCGAAGAGACTCCCCCTCCCCCACCCCTCCCAAAGTTCAATGACATCACACCAGCGACTTATCATCTGGCGAACGCTCCCCGGTCGAGCGGTTGTAGGCACTTTAGTACGGAACCACGCGGCTGCTAGAGTCGCAGACTCGATTCCCACCACTCCCTGGGATTTGTGATTGATGTGCACCCAGCCTCTTGAGGCTAATGGAAGAGCTACTAGACTCAAGAAGTAGCGGCTCCAACGTCAAGAAAGCCGACAACGGAGAACGCACGCCCTTCCACACCGCACCCAATGACGTCATCGGCAGAGAACGACACGGCTCTTGGTCGGCCCCGATTGGCGCATCAGGCCAAACGCGGAGCTTTGATCTCTTCATTTTTTTCATTTTCTAATTTTCTTTTTTATTCACATATTTTTTATTTATTTTTTTAGTTCTCGCCGTAATCTTGTAAGAGCAAGGAACCGTGTGCTTTCGGCGTTCTGTCGAAACGAACCGGTTGAGAAGCTGGCAGTGCCATCTCCAGAGAGAGCCGAGCGACCAGGTCGCGTTTCGTAATGATCACGTGAAAGGGTGCTTTTGGCTGCCGTAATGACGTGTTTGGGCAGGTTTGGGCCGCTCGCTCGCATCTGTGTTATCCTTCTCCGTCGGCAATGAGTCTACCCGGTACTGGGAAGCACCGTCTCCTCCCAGCCGCCAGGTAGCGAACGTCCCTACATCTCTCACGAACGTAAGTCGTTATCACTCACAATTTCTCTGCCTATTTGCTGTAGCGTGGCGCACAGTGGCTATTCCACACGAAGACAACGACTTTTTGACCATCAAAATGGTACAATCAACGGACTGTCTGCAGCACGGATATTGTATGGTCATATCAGGTGATCAAAAAGTCAGTATAAATTTAAAAACTGAATAAGTCATGGAGTAATGTAGATAGAGAGGTACAAATTGACACATATGCTTGGAATGACATGGGGTTTTATTAGAACCAAAAAAATACAAAAGTTCAAAAAATGTCCGACAGATATCACTTCATATGACTGGAATAGCAGTAATTAGCTTAACAAAGTAACACAAAGCAAAGATGATGTAATTTACAGGAAATGCTCAATATGTCCACCATCATTCCTCAACAATAGCTGGCCGAGGAATAACGTTGTGAACAGCACTGTAAAGCATGTCCGGAGTTATGGTGAGGCATTGGCGTCGGATGTCGTCTTTCAGCATTCCTAGAGATGTCGGTCGATCACGATACACTTGCGACTTCTGGTAAGCCCAAATCTAATAATCGCACGGACTGAGATCTGGGGACCTGGGAGGGCAAGCATGACGAAAGTGGCGGCTGAGCACACGATCATCACCAAACGACGCTCGCAAGAGATCTGTCACGCGTCTAGCAATATGGGGTGGTTCTAACAAAACCCCATGTCATTCCAAGCATGTGTGCCAATATTTACCTCTCTATCTACATTATTCCGTTGTTTATTAAGTTTTCAAATTTATACTGACTTTTTGATCACCCGGTATTTTTAAAAGCGATAGGTGTTTGAGGTTTACTGTGGATGTCAGTCATGAGATTATGCGCAAAAGAAACTGAAATATTACGTGGTCATGAGACTAGAGGGATTTTCAGAGAATTTCAACGATGAAATCTTTTCCAGCACTAGCAGAATGGCATCGTCGGCTGGAAAAAACATATCAACGAGTGTCCTACGCACAATCTTCAGGTGAATAGTCGGGTTTATGTAGGATGTGATCTTTTGTAGCTGCCGAAGCGCAGCATTCCTTGCCGAAAGAGTAATTGCGAGTCTCTTGGGAGAGTGTGTCCCAGTCTGTGGTGGGTGGTGGAGTCCTACCTTCGAGTCTCGATGTTGCCCGTCTGTTCTGTAGTCGCACTCAAACAGGAGAGATCTTGACTAATTTGCACTACGGCCACATCATGTACACTGGTCCACTAATTTAAAATACACTATGTCACAGACAGCAAAGAATTTGGAAGAGCAGTTGAATGGGATGGACAGTGTCTTGAAAGGAGGATATAAGATGAACATCAACAAAAGCAAAACGAGGATAGTGGAATGTAATCGAATTAAGTCGGGTGATGCTGAGCGAATTAGATTAGAAAATGAGACACTTAAAGTTGTAGAGGAGTTTTGCTATTTGGGGAGCAAAATAACTGATGATGGTCGAAGTAGAGAGGATATGAAATGTAGACTGGCTATGGCAAGGAAAGCGTTTCTGAAGAAGAGAAATTTGTTAACATCGAGTATAGATTTAAGTGTCAGGAAGTGGTTTCTGAGTATTTGTATGGAGTGTAGCCATGTATGGAAGTGAAACATGGACGATAAATAGTTTGGGCAAGAAGAGAATAGAATCTTTCGAAATGTGGTGCTACAAAAGAATGCTGAAGATTAGATGGGTAGATCACTTAACTAATGTGGAGGTACTGAATAGGATTGGGGAGAAGAGGAGTTTGTGGCACAACTTGACTAGAAGAAGGGATCGGTTGCTAGGACATGTTCTGAGGCATCAAGGGATCACCAATTTAGTGTTGGAGGGCAGCGTGGAGGGTAAAAATCGTAGAGGGAGACCAAGAGACGAATACACTAAGCAGATTCAGAAGGATGTAGGTTGCAGTACGTACTGGGAGATGAAGCGGCTTGCACAGGACATAGCGTGGAGAGCTGCACCAAACCAGTCTCAGGACTGAAGACCACAACAACAACAACATATGTCTAATAGTACGACAGTTTGCCATCTTAGGCACTGTATAACACTTAAAACACTTGATAATGGCACATTGAAGCCGAAATCATGATCGTGTAAGTGGAAATCTAACACTGCAAATAAACAACAGTCTAATGGCGGTACTGACTTTAAAGTCATTAGAAACGTTGTGCCAGCCGGAGTGGCCGTGCGGTTCTAGGCGCTACAGTCTGGAGCCGAGCGACCGCTCCGGTCGCAGGTTCGAATCCTGCCTCGGGCATGGATGTGTGTGATGTCCTTAGGTTAGGTAGGTTTAATTAGTTCTACGTTCTAGGCGACTGATGACCTCAGAAGTTAAGTCGCATAGTGCTCAGAGCCATTTGAACCATTTATTTTGTAGAAATGTTCTGCTGCAATCCTTCAGAACTATGATACACCTTAGACTTGAGGGCTCTCCACTCTAAATAATCGCACTTTCACGTATCATGTGACCCTTGTGAACAGAATGACCTCTGCTAATAACTCTTGTGTAAATGTTTACCAAGGTTTGGCCGGCTGTATGGGAAGTTGCTCCTCCGTTAATGCTGCCACAAATGATTCCAAAATTTTGGCAATTTAACGGGCCGAAGTCAGCGTCTGGTCAAAGAAGATGGGACAAATAATGCGGCGTGCAGACACTGCACATCAAACCCCAATCCTCTGATCATGCAGCGGTATTTCGTGGAGGTTATGCTGATTGTCTGCTGCCCGGAACCCGTGATTCTGCGAGTAGACATAACCACTGAGGTGAAACAAGGCTTCATCAGACATAAAGAACAGATCCATGTCCAAGTCATTCATTGTTATCTCAATGAGTAGCCACTCACAAAACTGGAGGCTCTGAGGAGCACCTGCTCGTTGTAATGTACGAACAATAGATAATAGGTGCTTGTGCGTTTACAGGTGGAGTATCGTCCTCGTGAGTGACGTGACGTGCTGATCTCTTGTGGTAGGCGTCTGGTTGTTTTGATAGAATCCTGAAGCATTTCCTGGTGAACTGCAGCCACGTTTTATGATGTGCGGGCACGTTTCGTAATGTTTTTTTGGCTTTTTCAGAACAGATCCTGTCTGACGCCATTTTAGGGCTAAACGTTGCACCACACTCTTTGCTGTTGGCACTTTGACAACATTAAACTTCTCAGAAAAGAACTGACCACATCGTTTCCACGAATTTGTTGACACGTAATGTGGTATCGATAGCTACGATGCCACGTCGTAGGTGAAAGTTCTTAGGTTGGCACTACGACAGACACCGACGACAACGCCATTTAGCCGGTGCTGTGGAGGTCTACGAGCTCCGCTATAGAGTCTGCACATTTCATCAAGAGCAGACGGCCTGGAAATATCGCTTCAACCTCAGCTTGCTGTTGAGACTATGTACTACTTAACGACGGGTCTATGGCGTCGCACCTCGGTGCAAAGTTATGTATCCAGTTAATATTGTGATATACACTCCTGGAAATGGAAAAAAGAACACATTGACAACGGTGTGTCAGACCCACCATACTTGCTCCGGACACTGCGGGAGGGCTGTACAAGCAATGATCACACCCACGGCACAGCGGACACACCAGGAACCGCGGTGTTGGCCGTCGAATGGCGCTAGCTGCGCAGCATTTGTGCACCGCCGCCGTCAGTGTCAGCCAGTTTGCCGTGGCATACGGAGCTCCATCGCAGTCTTTAACACTGGTAGCATGCCGCGACAGCGTGGACGTGAACCGTATGTGCAGTTGACGCACTTTGAGCGAGGGCGTATAGTGGGCATGCGGGAGGCCGGGTGGACGTACCGCCGAATTGCTCAACACGTGGGGCGTGAGGTCTCCACATTACATCGATGTTGTCGCCAGTGGTCGGCGGAAGGTGCACGTGCCCGTCGACCTGGGACCGGACCGCAGCGACGCACGGATGCACACCAAGACCGTAGGATCCTACGCAGTGCCGTAGGCGACCGCACCGCCACTTCCCAGCAAATTAGGGACACTATTGCTCCTGGGGTATCGGCGAGGACCATTCGCAACCGTCTCCATGAAGCTGGGCTACGGTCCCGCACACCGTTAGGCCGTCTTCCGCTCACGCCCCAACATCGTGCAGCCCGCCTCCAGTGGTGTCGCGACAGGCGTGAATGGAGGGACGAATGGAGACGTGTCGTCTTCAGCGATGAGAATCGCTTCTGCCTTGGTGCCAATGATGGTCGTATGCGTGTTTGGCGCCGTGCAGGTGAGCGCCACAATCAGGTCTGCATACGACCGAGGCACACAGGGCCAACACCCGGCATCATGGTGTGGGGAGCGATCTCCTACACTGGCGGTACACCTCTGGTGATCGTCGAGGGGACACTGAATAGTGCACGGTACATCCACACCGTCATCGAACCCATCGTTCTACCATTCCTAGACCGGCAAGGTAACTTGCTGTTCCAACAGGACAATGCACGTCCGCATGTATCCCGTGCCACCCAACGTGCTCTAGAAGGTGTAAGTCAACTACCCTGGCCAGCAAGATCTCCGGATCTGTCCCCCATTGAGCATGTTTGCGACTGGATGAAGCGTCGTCTCACGCGGTCTGCACGTCCAGCACGAACGCTGGTCCAACTGAGGCGCCAGGTGGAAATGGCATGGCAAGCCGTTCCACAGGACTACATCCAGCATCACTACGATCGTCTCCATGGGAGAATAGCAGCCTGCATTGCTGCGAAAGGTGGATATACACTGTACTAGTGCTGACATTGTGCATGCTCTGTTGCCTGTGTCCATGTGCCTGTGGTTCTGTCAGTGTGATCATGTGATGTATCTGACCCCAGGAATGTGTCAATAAAGTTTCCCTTTCCTGGGACAATGAATTCACGGTGTTCTTATTTCAATTTCCAGGAGTGTAGTAAAACCATTTCTACGAGCAGTACAGAGAGATTATCACTTTTTCCTGCTCCCACTCACTTCCTACATTCGGCCTACCTTTCAGTTTGCAGGAGCATACACACGCGCCGTCTTCCAGGCGGGGTACAAAACGTAACTTTCCACAACGAACACCCGCTGCTCCCCTGTGAGTACCAACGTCCCTTTTTGCTCTATTCGAGCCACGCTGATACAGCCCTCACTACGCTCTAAACCCGTGTGGATCACGTGACGGGCGTTCAGGTGTGTGCGACACGGGGCGTGGTTTCATGCATAAATTCACGTCCAGTCGTATCCACTCGTCTGCGCCACTTTTATTGGCCTAACTATGTACAGTCAATGCCTAGTAAAGCATAGCGGCATTCAGGCTGACGTGATTGATGACCACTGGACTTTCAATACATTTACCAATGACAGGCAACAAGTACAGCTTTCCAGTCACCATTTCCTTTATTTTGCGGCACGATATTGGTAGGCCAGTTTTGAGTGAGCTGCCTGTGTTCCATTTTTATGCACGATACTTCCATGGACTGCCCTAGTCGCCAAGTGCTACGAGCAGTGATCTGTGCTCGCGGCCGTAAACTGGAAATTGGTGATGTCTTATCCGACCAAACTGCTGAGGTCATCGGTACCTTAGCTTACACACTACTTGAGCTAACTTACGCTAAGGTCCACACTCACACCCGTGCGGCTACCGCGTGCACCTCGCGGCCGGGCATCCAGCACTATCTACAATACTATTTCTGATACCTCAGTCGAGTCAAAACAAAAGCAACTCGAGAATTTCGTAAATTCATGCCGCGAGCAAAAGCAGCATTACGTTAGTGCGACTCTTTGTAAACCTTTTTCTTCCAAATGTCGACAGACTTTTCTATGGCTTAATTAACAGTGTTTAAGACGTGTTGGTGTCGTGCTGGACATGTTGGTGTAGCGATACCAGCACCCGCCGACATCTGTAGCAGCAACAGCAGCAGCCGGCATACACAGTCCCTCCGACATCCAGCCTCCCAACTGGAACTGAGAGATTACAATACCACAGTGGCATCCAGAGCGGAACGCGGACGTATCGCTCGATACTTTCCCAACTGCGGAGCCGGGTCAAGGGCGCTTTCCTCGCCTCACCCTTTCTTTGCTTCTCCAAAACAGTATATACGCAGCTCCTTCTGACATACGCCTGCCAAACTGTGGATGCAAAAGACTGCTTCCGTTCACCAAACTAAAATGGTTCGGCGTTTCTGAGTGAATGTAATGGGTAGCAGCTCACCTTAAAAGTAAATAAATGTAATGGAATGCTCTTAATAAATGGAGGAAGTCCAGAAGCACTTGAACGAAGAGTTCATTGCTAAGAAGCTAATTTCAAATTATATATACATGCGAAGACAATATCTTATGTCTGCAAAAACCGAGCACACACATAGAGAAGAAATCTGTGGTGCGTTTCTCGCGTGTCGATAATTTCTCCCCTTTTCGAGGACAAAACATGTGTGAATATTTACAGAAAACACGATACATGAAACAAAAGGTAGCACGTAGTTGTTATTAACCTTGGCAGCACTTTGTCATTGGAGACTTCAACGAGTGATCAGGAAACGAACTTCTCCGCTATATCCGGAACTGTAGTCGATGTAGTATACATTCACAGATTTTGTGAAAGTTTTTGACTCAACAAAATTTGTATAAGAGAGCCCTTGAGAAACAAGGTATCAGCTCAGGATATGTTATTAAACTGAAAAATATGTATACACCAACTTTCTTTGGATCTGGCAAATCAATGCCTAGAATTATACAGGATAAAAGGAGATTTACGAGGGCTGTTGCAACTATTCTAACACAAGTCGCAAAGCTTGAAATACTGTTTTCAGTTTGTATACAGGGTGTTACAAAAAGGTACGCCCAAACTTTCAGGGAACATTCCTCACACACAAAGAAAGAAAATATGTTATGTGGACATGTGTCCGGAAACGCTTACTTTCCATGTTAGAGCTCATTTTATCACTTCTCTTCAAATCACATTAATCATGGAATGGAAACACACAGCAACAGAACGTACCAGCGTGACTTCAGACACTTTGTTACAGGAAATGTTCAAAATGTCCTCCGTTAGCGAGGATACATGCATCCACCCTCCGTCGCATGGAATACCTGATGCGCTGATGCAGCCCTGGAGAATGGCGTATTGTATCGCAGCCGTCCACAATACGAGCACGAAGAGTCTCTACAATTGGTACCGGGGTTGCGTAGACAAGAGCTTTCAAATGCCCCCATAAATGAAAGTCAAGAGGGTTGAGGTCAGGAGAGCGTGGAGGCCATGGTCCGCCTCTACCAATCCATCGGCCACCGAATCTGTTGTTGAGATGCGTACGAACACTTCGACTGAAATGTGCAGGAGCTCCATCGTGCATGAACCACATGTTGTGTCGTACTTGTAAAGGCACATGTTCTAGCAGCACAGGTAGAGTATCCCGTATGAAATAATGGCGGTGAATCGAGGAAGTACAGTACATACTGACGAAACTAAAATGAGCTCTAACATGGAAATTCAGCGTTTCCGGACACATGTCCACATAACATCTTTTCTTTATTTGAGTGTGAGGAATGTTTCCTGAACGTTTGGCCGTACCTTAGTAATCTGAAAAATATGTATACACCAACTTTTTTCCCCTAATGACAAAATATTTTGTTGACTTATACCTATTCAGAGAGGAAAGACCATCCCAATAAAACAGAGCTCACATGGAAAGATTTCCCCCCACACGCTATTCGAGAGCGGAACAGCCGAGAAGTAGGCTGGATGTAGTAATGTGAACCCTGTGCCAAATACTTATGTGGGAATTGCAGAGTAAAATATGCGTCAAGGAAATGTTGACAAGGGCTCCTACGAGCAGCCGCACATATTTTTAGGCGTGTGTGCCGTTGGAATTTGGCCACCGGCAGCCTACACAAGACGAGACCCAGTTTGGCCGGCCCGGCAGCGGGCGCATCGTGTCGGCGTGAGAGCAGGTGCTAAGTGGCACACATCCGCGTTGGCAGCTCTAAAGAGACCCCCGGTACCCACGCCGTTGCCCCCCTCCGCTATTAGCGATTCTGCAGCTGCGCGTTCGCAACTCACTTCCCGATGCGAGCGCCGCCTCTGATTGCGGTTACTCGATCTGCCGATATGCGTCCGCTGTGCGACGTCAGCTCAGGAATTCTGATGCTCCGCCGGTGAACCTCTTTCATCCGTGTCTGGACATGACTAGGTGCTGCGCTCTGCAGGGTTAGTTACTGGACGGTTGTGGATTCCAAATGCAAGCCGGCCGCTGTGGCCGAGTGGTTCTAGGCACTTCAGTCCGGAACCGCGCTGCTGCTACGGTCGCAGGTTCGAATCCTGCCTCGGGCATGGATGTGTGTGATGGCCTTAGGTTAGTTAGGTTTAATTAGTTCTAAGTCTAGGGGACTGATAACCTCAGAAGTTAAGTCCCATACTGCTTAGAGCCATTTTTGAACCAAATGCAAAGACTCCGCGTATAATCCAGTCGTGATCTTAGCACTTTATTCTGCCAAATAAATAGAAGATTATGGTGTGGCGCAATCAAAATTTGACGTAAAATGACACGTTCCCTATAATTGATTGGTTTTTATCGTTTTCCACATCAACATAATTACTCTTCAAGCCATTGTCGGTGCGTGGCGGAGGGTACTTCTTACCAATATTTTTTCCTCGCTCGATGTGAGAATGGAGTACGGCAGAAACTCATACTCCATCTCACATCAAGAAAGGAAAAAAAAATAGAGCGCTATAAGCGATCTTATCTCTATTAGTTTATTCCCATTGAACATACGGGAGATATTCGATACAGACATTAGAGCTATTCCATGTGCTACCTCAAATACCATCTCTCCAAACATATCCAGCAAATGTTCGCGAATCCAACATCACTGTTCTTCTGACGATTTCTGTTTGCGTATATTCAGCATTGCACTTACACTTTCATAGTGGTCCGTGATCTCTTTATTATGATAAATAAACAAACACCGTGTGGATCATTCGGAAAAAGTCACGTTTGTCTGTTTGTTACTTATACTTTCGTATGGGCTATAACGGGATTTTACGATCCTAGCTGCTCGGCTGTGAATTCCTCCGAGGTCTTTTCTCTTGCCCACTGATGTGAAGTACTCTAGAATTAGTCGCAGTAGCTAACTTTTTATGGTTTTATTAACAAATGTACTAACGCTTTCCTAAAATATTCGAAACAAAACTCAGACTTCCAGCGTACCTGTTGCCAATATTTCGTAGAGATTCATATTATTATCCTTACCGTAATACAGTCTCCATACCTTTATTGCAACTGTTTGATTATTGGTTTTATCTTGTATATCTTAAAACAATCAGTACTGGATCTAAGGTCCGCCTGTTATGAAAAGCACTGTTTTTTTATATAGAATCTAAATGACAAAAGCAGTGTTTTGCTTAACAAGCGAACCTTACATTAAGTAATTTTATCTGCAAACACGGCCAATGCAAGAGTAGCAAATCCAAATGATGAATATTAAACTAATGAGTTTAGCGACCACTAGCGGTTTTCTAATGTTGACACAATAGATTAGGGGCACCCTGTATTTGAGAATACGGGAAGCCAACTGATAGGAGTTGATCGGATCATATCATTGGTGATCCTCGCTGATACTGTGCTACAGTGAAAAGGAGAGCAAAGGGACTCCTCTATAAACAGATGTTTCTGTTCCCTTTCCGCAACTAAGTTGACAAGCTTAAACTATCATTTAATCAGTTAGTAAACTAATTTGTTAGTATGGCTGGATGCTGAAGATTTATAAGGTATTTTGTCATATTCAGATGTGAGACAGCAATTCCTACCCACCACCTTTTACACATTACATTTGCAGAAATTCTTCTACGGAATAGCCTGCCCCGATAGCTGAGTGGTCAGCATGACGGATTGCCGTCCTATTGGCCTGGGTTCGATGCCTGCTGCGTCGGGGACTGTCTTTGCTCAGAGACTGGGTGTTGTGTTGTCTTCGCGCAGCTCGCCCAATGTGGCTTCGAATGTAATAAGACCTGCCCCGCTAGGGGCCTCCCGGCCAATAGCGCCAAACGCTCATTTCCATTTTCTACGGAATAGAAAGAGTTTAACAAAAAAAATCTTTGCAGTTTCCATTCAGATTTACTCTGTTGCCTGTAACAGGTGATCAAAACTTTTAATTTCAGCCTGTTACACCCTTTTATGTACTAAAGACAACCGTAATGTGGAGTAATGAATGTCATTTTTCCTTCTGGCTTTGTAATTATGTACATCGTTGTTCCTTTTGAACTGTGATGGATTATTTACAACTTCATGAGGGGAAAAAGTACTGTGAAACAGTAGTCAAAATACCCAACTCCTTAAACAAATGATTACAAGATGATCGTGGGTGAGCATCACATACTATTGCTACTGTACGTTTTTCAGCAATGATTACTTGCTTTCTTAAAAATGGGTTATACCGGAACATTATACCATATGACATTTTTCAATGAAAATATGCAAAATATGTCAGCCGATTGATTTGTCTCTCCCCAAGATTTGCAATGATTCTAATGTGGCTGAACTAAGTTGATTTAAGAGTTCCATAATGTGCTTCCCGAATTTAAAGTCTCATCAATGTCGACAGCTAAAAGTTTTGAAGTTTCTACCCTACTTATTATTTCTTGACCACGTGTTGCACTTATCATTGATGTAGTACCTCTGGATTGCAAAACTGAATATGTTGTATCCTTTTAAAACGGAGAGTGAGGCCATTCGCAGAAAACCGATCAGTCAGACTTTAAAAACAAAATATGTCAGCTGATTGATTTGTCTCTCCCCAAGATTTGCAATGATTCTAATGTGGCTGAACTAAGTTGATTTAAGAGTTCCATAATGTGCTTCCCGAATTTAAAGTCTCATCAATGTCGACAGCTAAAAGTTTTGAAGTTTCTACCCTACTTATTATTTCTTGACCGCGTGTTGCACTTATCATTGATGTAGTACCTCTAGATTGCAAAACTGAATATGTTGTATCCTTTTAAAACGGAGTGTGAGGCCATTCGCAGAAAACCGATCAGTCAGACTTTAAAAACATTTTTTACCTTTTCTCCTGTTGCTGTATGTAGGTTTGGGTAGATTAGGACTTGTGTCATCCGCAAAAAGAACTGCTTTTGCTTGTTGTATATTAGACTAATTTCATACATATGAGCAACAAAGGCTGTTTCCTAGTAGCATTGTGCTGTAATTTGGTTTTTATATACTTCAGTAACGCAAAAAATGACAGTCCAGAATGAGATTTTCACTCTGCAGTGGAGTGTGCGCTATTATGAAACTTTACTGCAAGATTCAAACTGTGTGCCGGACCGAGACTCGAACTCGGGACTATTACCTTTCGCGGGCAAGTGCTCTACCAACTGAGCTACCCAAGCACGACTCACGCCCCGTCCTCACAGCTTTACTTCCACCAGTTCAAATGGTTCAAATGGCTCTGAGCACTATGGGACTCAACTGCTGTGGTCATTAGTCCCCTAGAACTTAGAACTACTTAAACCTAACTAACCTAAGGACGTCACACACATCCATGCCCGAGGCAGGATTTGAACCTGCGACCGTAGCACTCGCACGGTTCTGGACTGCGCGCCTAGAACCGCGAGAATACCGCGGCCGGCACTTCCATCAGTACCTCGTCTGCTACCTTCCAAACTTAACAGAAGCTCTCTTGCGAACCTTGCAGGAGTATCACTCCTGGAAGAAAGGATATTGCGGAGACATGGCTTATCCACAGCCTCGGGGATGTTTTCAGAATGAGAATTCCACTCTACAGCGGAGTGTGCGCTGTTATGAGACTTCCCTGGCAGATAAAATCTGTGTGCCCGACCGAGACTCGAACTCGGGACCTTTGCCTTTCACGGGCAAGTGCTCTACCAACTGAGATACCCAAGCACGACACACGACCCGTCCTCACAGCTTCACTTCCAACAGTACCTCGTCTGCTGCCTTCCAAACTTTACAGAAGCTCTCCCGCGAAGCTGTGAGGACGGGGCGTGAGTCGTGCTTGGGTAGATCAGTTGGTACAGCACTTGCCCGTGAAAGGCAAAGGTCCCGAATTCGAGTCTCGGTCCGACACACAGTTTTAATCTGCTAGGAAGTTTCATATCAGTGCACACTCCGCTGCAGAGTGAAAATCCCATTCTGGAAACATCCCCCAGGCTGTGGCTGCGCCATGTCTCCGCAATATCGTTTCTTTCAGGAGTGCTAGTTCTGCATGGTTCACAGGAGAGCTTCTGTAGAGTTTGGCAGAAGTAAAGCTGTGAGGACGGGGCACGAGTCGTGCTTGGATAGCTCAGATGGTAGAGCACTTGCCCGTGAAAGGCAAAGGTCCCGAGTTCGAGTCTCGGTCCGGCACACAGTTTTAATCTGTGAGGAGAGTTTAAATGACAGTCTGATTGCATCGGTTGCTGCAATATCGCTTATGATATGCGGGCTACGGACGCTGCTTGCGCACTAGTAAGTGCGCGGGTGAAACTGCCTTATCGGCTGATAGCTGTGGCGGGACACGTCCCCGCTTCGTGAGCGCAGAGCAAGTGCCGGCGCGTCTCGCCAGTGGCGGCCGCTGCCAGGGCTGAGTGTCACCCACGCGTGCGAAGAGCGGCTCCCGTTACGCAAGCCGCCTGCGCTGCGGCGATGGCCGGCGACCCGGCCGCACACATGCCGGGCACGTCGGGGGCCGGCGGTCGCCAACAGGGCAACTGGGTCGCCCGTGCCGGGAGTCGTCATCGGGAGCGTGCCGTGCGGGACTGTTACACGACCTCCGCCGTACACGATACGTAACGTGGCGGCCTCGTGGTGAATACCAGTCGCCGTCAGAGAATGTTCCCTCATGTCCCCACTCAGAGCATTAAAGCCGGCACCCCAGACACTAGATGATCTCGGTAAGCAGCAAAATGTTGGTATAAAGTCTGAAATTATTCGCTCTTCCTAAATGTTTTCGCAGAATAAAACGCTAGAGTTTCTACTTTGCGATATTGTCGGACGCACGCAAAAATAACAGGTACTGAAATATGCAAATGCTGAATTGATTAAAAAAAAAAAAAAAACAGTGCACAACCTCGATGGAGGAGGAACTGTTAAAGGTTCGTCTTCTAATCACTCATTGAAGTCTCTGGTCACAATTCACACATTTTAGCTTTTGGAAACAGAAAAATACTCTATGATAGAGGATCGTTCAATAAGTAATGCCCACATAAAAAAAAATAAAAAAATTAAAAAAAAAACATTAATGTACGAGGGTTGGAACTTAAAGAATGGCAACTATTTATTCACAACCGATACAAAACAGTTACATGTTTGCACCTGTTACTGTCCTTCAAAGTAGTCACCAGCGTTGTGTAGAAGCCGTTGCCAGCGATGTGGAAGGCGCAGTATACCGTTAGCAGAGCCTGTTCTGTTGATGATGCGAATGCAGCGGTCTAAAGTTATGGTGATTATCGTGTACGACTGTGATGGTGTTATCCTAACGCATTGCTTTCCTCCACGGCAGACCGTCAATGCACAGTATTACTGTTCGTTTTTGGAGTGTAAACTGCGCCCAGCTTTGCGAAAGAAGCGGCGACACTTTCTGCTCAACCGACCCATCATTTCGCAGGACAATGCGCGGGCGCATACAGCGTGAGCTGTGGCTGCTCCGTTCGGCCGATGAGACTGGGAAGTACTGTACCATCCACCATACTCCCCGGACTTAAGTCCTTGTGACTTTGATTTGATTCCGAAGATGAAGGAACCACAACGTGGCATTCGCTTCAGAACTGTTCCAGAGATTGGACAAGCAGTAGATCGCTCCATTCGCACCATCCACAGAACAGGCTCTGCTAACGGTATACTACGCCTTCCACATCGCTGGCAACGGGTTCTACTCAACGCTGGTGACTACTCTGAAGGACAACAACAAGTGCAAACATGTAATTCTTTTGTATCTGTTGTGAATAAATAGTTGCCACTATTTAAGTTTCAGTCCCCGTAGATAGACAAACGTCCCTATTGGTGCTTCACATTTGATGTTTGTTCTGTGCACCGGTGAAGTTTCGGACAGTTCTGGCAGATTGAGGAGCCGTAGTACAGCGTCAGAATGGCGTCTACATACGGCTCACGTAACAAGCAGCGTTCAGTTATTGCGTGCAGAAACAAAACCGTGGTGAACATCCACAAACGTTTGTGTGCAGTGGATAGCGATGCTGCTAGGAGTACAGTTGGGCAATGGGTGAAGAGAGTTACAGCCTCAGGAAACACAGAAACAGAGCTCCACGATGAGCTCGGGACATTCTGTCACAGCCACTGCTCCAGACATGCTGAATCGTGTGGATGCCATTGTTCGTGCCGAGCGGCGAATCACAACTCGACAATTCGCTCTACAGTTGTCAATCAGCATTGGAAGGGCGTCCGCAATGCTCGTGACTCTCGGATATTCAAACAGGTGGTCACGATGGGTTTCCTCGAACGCTCACAGCGGACCACAAGATTCAAAGAAAGGCCATTACATCTTAATTGTTGGAGCGTTTTGAGACCGACGGAGAGGCCTTTCTGTCGCGGATCGTTACGGGGGACGAAAGCTGGGTGCACCACTTTCCGCCGGAAACAAACAGGCAGTCCATGGAGTGGCATCATCCTGATGCGCCACAAAAAATAAAAAATAAATAAATAAATAAAAAATCAAGACAACCCTCTCTGCCGGAAAAGTCATGGTGACAGTCTTCTGGCATTGTGATGGCGTCATTCTCGTGGATGTGATGGCAAGAGGGTCAGCCATCAATTTAGAGGCATACGTGAAGACACTGAATAAACTCAAGAATCGTTTCCGACGTGTTCGATCCGACAAAAATCCAGCAGAAGTCCTGCTCCAACACGATAATGCACGCCCACAAAGTCCGAGAGCCCGGGGACACATCGCCAAACTGAGTTGGTCATCATTACCTCATCCACCCTACAGTCCAGACCTGACCCTCTCTGACTTCCATCTCTTTGGGACGCTTCGAGATTCTCTAAGTGAAAACATGGCTACGCCTACAGCACAAGAGCTTTCGCCAGCAGGGAATACGTGCCCTTCCACAATGTTGGCGTATGGGGCATAGAACGTGGTGGAGACTATCTGGAAAAATAGAATAGTCATGTTGATGTATATTGCCACCAAATTCTCACCCGAAGCAATAAATGTGTTCTGAGAAAAAAAAAGTGGGACGTTACTTGTTGAACGACTCTCATATACGTGGGCTGTGCAATCCAACATAGATGAATGAAACGGAGGGCTTCCCTGTGCCTGTCGCTTCTTGGAAATGTAGAATATTCTTTTTTTTTAAAAAACTAAGTTTTATTTCAGTGTTAGGACACTCTGTAGACGACAAACGGGACACTAACGTAATTTACTCGCTTTTAAGAATCGTATTTTTATACACTCGTAAACACTGGACAGTGTAGTTGGAACTGGTAGTACCTCTTTCTTCTATCCATCCAATAAGACGTTTTATTTCATTGGTCATTGCTGTTAATGAGGTGACAATACTTCTAATAGTTTTCCGCAGATCAACCTAGGTTCATAACAAAAGAGACAGCGATTTCAGTTTCAGTTAATATGCAACAGGTCTACATATTTTCCCTCAAAACTGATTAATGACAAAGTCTGTCTTAAATGGCCGGCCGGAGTGGCCTTGTGGTTCTAGGCGCTACAGTCTGGAACCGCGCGACCGCTACGGTCGCAGATTCGAATCCTGCCTCGGGCATGGATGTGTGTGATGTCCTTAGTTTAGGTTTAAGTAGTTCTATGCCTAAGGGACTGATGACCTCAGATGTTCAGTCCCTTAGTGCTCACAGCCGTTTGAACCGTCTTCATGTTATTGCATCATGACGTAGGTGACACATTTGCAAATCATATAAAAATGTTGGTGAACAGCACTAAGAAGACGGAAAAGACCAGCTAGCCGCTGGTGTTCACGATTCATTGACCTGTGTTTAGATCTTCGATGAGAGAACTAAAGAGGTCGATTAGACCACGCGACAGTACTGCTGTACGGTACTCCCCAGGCTGAAATGTGACTCTGGCTGTCTGAGACGTGCGTTGAAATGGAGAACGCACGCTACAGTTACTTGGCTGTGTAATCAGAACGATGGGAGCCAACGCATGTGATGCAGCACGCATGTTGACCTCCTCGTCGCCGTTGCTCCAGAAACGTCTGAAGGTGTTGGCATGTGGAACATACGGCAGTCGGGGAACCGAGGACTGAGAAGATTTCAGTTCCCAAGGTTTTCTCAAGATCTGGCTTCGAGTATTCGAATACCACATCCGAGAACAAGAAGTCCCGTTTAACGCTGCGCATCGGCTCGTGTCGGCAGCGGCGCGACGCAAGATCCAAAGGAGGACAATCTTTTATTGTATTCGTAAATATCCTCGGTTCTCGGGTTTGTATTCATTTCGGTTTGTTTCAGCTGCCTCTTACTCCTGGTAGTTCACAAATACAAAACAGTAATGTCGCGAGGAAAGCTGTATCAAAAATCACTGTATAAAAGTATGTACTGGCTGTTCTTCAAACTTCAAAAACAATTTCGATGTGTTAGCTACATTTCGAAACCACCATTCGATTACCTAATACGAACCAAACGTGCCCAGTAACCAGCGACTACATTTTTCACTGCAAACTCTTCGAATTATGTGCAGTGCGTTTTACAATTTCGGAGCATCATAGTAGCTACGTATGAACAATAACGGAAGGACAGCCAGTTCAATGTGAAGCGGCTATGTGATGTTTGGTTTGTCGTGCGCTCAACTGCGCGGTCTTCAGCGTCCGTACAAAGTCCAAATTTTTACGCAGTCCAGTTTGTTTTGCAGTCCAATCTAGGCACTGTCACGAATTATGATGATGATGATGACACAAACACCCAGTCTCTGGGCAGAGAAAATCCCCAGTGCCGCCGGGAATCGAACCCGTGAGCCCGTGATCCAGAGGCAGCAACGCTAGCCACTTCTTTTGATTGATTGATTTATTTATTTTTGCATATTGTTCGTTATGGTTCGTAGTATTTCGTCGTAGCGGACATCACATGACATCCGTTTAAGTTCGTTGTTGATCTTTTCAGTTTTTTTACTGCAGAGGCCCGCCAGCTCTCTGACTGACCACACCGAGATACCATGCCGGCAGATCTCGTTTTGTTCGTTTTAGTTCGCTGCATCTGCTCGTGGCGGACGTCGTAAGACACCCGTTTAAGTTCGTCGTTGACCCATTAACTCATTTTTTTTTTATTACAGCGGGTAGCTAATCCTCTCACCCAACACGCTGAGTTACCGTGCCAGCTACTATCTGAGACTGTAACAAGTGATAAAGTAATTATTTTTAAAGGATAGTTTCCTTATATTACATGACAAAGACTACAAGGCAAAGGAAACACGCTACTCCAAAACAGTTTTATTTATTTATTTACTTTTATTTCGTACGAAAAGTAAAGTGTTGTCCAAAGAACTAACTTTAGAAGTGAATGTAGCTTTGCTCCACTTGTATAAAATTATTTTCTTTAGAGACATATGAGATCTCACATTATCAACATAGGCACTCTTAGGTACAAATCCGAAAACTAAAAAGTAATTGAGTGAAGCATACGGTGTCCCTAGCTGTGTGGTATTAATCGTAAACGTTGTCGTATATAATATGCACACCGAATGTCGTTCCTGAGAGTCGGCAGGAACATTTTCTCCGATATTTCGCGTAGATATTCGCAGTTTCGTTTTTGCAGTATGTAACTGGAGTAAGCGCAACCAAAAAATGATCATCATGCATTTCATGCGACGACCAGTGTAGACGGAAAGAGTCGGTTTGTTTCCCGTTACAAAAAGTAAGATTTTAAAGCGGAATTTTACATGCCCCTTCGATAGAGCGGCAACGGCCTTGCCGCAGTGGATACACCGGTTCCCTTCAGATCACCGAAGTTAAGCGCTGTCGGGCGTGGCCGGCAACTGGATGCGTGACCATCCGAGCCGCGGTGCGCTGTTGCCATTTTTCGGGGTGCACTCAGCCTCGTGATGCCAATTGAGGAGCTACTCGACTGAATAGTATCGGCTCCGGTCAAAACCATCGTAACGACTGGGAGAGCGGTGTGCTGACCATACGCCCCTCCTATCCGCATCCTCCACTGAGGATGACACGGCGGTCGGATGGTCCCGATGGGCCGCTTATGGCCTGAAGACGGGGTGCATCTTCGATAGAGCGATCCCAAATTAGGAATCATCTTGTCAGTAACGGCAAAAAAACGACGTTTTCCGTTGACAATGCACGTCGCAAGAAAGATATGCTGAGCAGTATTTGTTCGGGTGACACCAGCAACACGATGCAAAACCTAAATTGCAAATATCTGCCGAAACTGCGACTGGCGACTGTCGGGAGTAACACCCCATATTTGAAGGGTGATCAAAAGAGTTTCCGTTTGAAGGTGTATGTGACTCCGATGCGGGTATATAAGCACCGATAAGTAGGCAACCGTTTCTAAGTACCGACATTTATGCAAGGGACTAGTACGGCATTTGTCTCTTACTGACGTGCGAGAGGGTAAATGCGGAAACGTGATGCCGACGTTGTTACCAAATACTTCCAAACAGGACTGACTTGCTGTTACTCTTTTCTTGGCTGCCGAAGGACAAACAACGGTAGACATCTGCCGGTGAACGAGGAATGTGTACGGGGCAGAAAGTCTCTTGACGAACATCGTAGTGGAATAGTATGCCATGGGGCACTGCTGCTTCATGATAAATGACATCCCAATATCGCAAATGTCGTGACGCAGAAGTTACGCCAACTCTGATGGGAGATGCTGGAGCACCCGTCCTATAGTCCTGACGTCTCACCATGTGATCATCATGCATTCGTTCCTTAAAAAGGTCCTGAAAGGTCGACGATTCTCGTCGGACGAGAAATGTGCAGCGGGCAGTTAAGCCGTCGGCATACGGACGTTGTTGCGCGTGCCGTGTTTCTGACATCGTAGCGTGCGAAAAGGACGTTGGCGAGTCTTTCCGAACGTACAGAGCAATGTCTAGCATGACAGATATCGTTTGAACATTGACCAATGAGATAGAAGAACGCCACGTACGTCACATGCACGCCGTCCCTCCTTACAAGAGTCGTGGGACGCCATACTGGCTTTCAGTTGTAGCCTATGTGTATATAAGCCGTCTCCAAGCATCAGAAAATTGATGACCTCTCGAACACCGGTGTTAATTGTATGACTTGTAATAAAATGACGAACAACGTGAAAGTGGTGATTAAAGAGTCGTCGTAATCTGTGTATCATGAAAGTATGCCGTTTCCAGGCGCCGGTACATAAACGATCCCTAAGAAATACAATGTTACTGGTACAATTTGTCATAATTAAATGTCACTGTTGAAAGCTGTCAGTTAATATATCTACGATTAAAGCTTTTCCGAAGACGCTAAGATGCAAATATGGTCAGATAGGTAAAGGTCGGTATAGCGCAATTACCAGAGTCGCAGATGTGTAAGATATTGGGTGATATATTGCTGGTCCGCGTCTCTATAAATCGAAAAATATTTTTAGTAGCCTTCGCGTTTGTAATAGCTTCTGATACTTGATTAGTAGTTTAATAAACGTATATTCTATAATATTCGATGTTACGTTAAGATTGGTGCACTCTTTCTGAGGAGGGAGTTTGTTCGACTGGATTGGTCTACAAGACAGGTTGCACTAACTGCAGTAAGATATTTTGTACTTTCTTCTTCTAAGTTTTGTACTTCATATGTTGCTGCTGAATAGAACAGTAATCAAGTAAGAAAGACTTTAGAATATTACTAAAAAGTGAGAATTGTGAAATAATTTTTATCTTATGTGAACTATTGTAAATTTGTACCGCACTGTTTGCATGGAACTTTTATAAGCCGACGCCGTCCCTATTGACTGGACATGGTACTTCCGTTTTTGCCACGTAGCATGTCCATGTAGACTACAGACAGAACACATGGCTAGGGTACGGACAATGGAGGAAACGTGCGCCTTAATAGAGCTATCATAGGAGCTTTACGTCCGTTTACTTCGTCAATATTGTGATATGCGAGCCAGACATAGACAACTGCCACCGGACGAGCTGCTATGGCGTATACCACTGTAAGGCACAAGTCGCTCGTTTTTGAACGTCCATCAGCACGTATAACTCGGCGCGCTCACTGATGATGTTCGACAGCACGGTCCATATGCCGACGCGTTACGGACTTCTGCACGCAGCAGGACACTGTGTGTAACTAAACGGGTATCTCCAAACTGGTTCGTAGATAAGATGACTGCCTCAGTATTCGCGGCTATTTTGTCTGATTGGCATACCGGTTCGGGACTGCACAGCCCGGAACTGGTAAAAGTCTCCGTTTGAGGACTGTACAGTCCGGAACCGGGATGCCAATCAGACAAAATCGCCGCGAATACTTTGTTTGTCATGAACAGAGTTATCGATTAGATCCGTCACTCCACTGGCACCTGGGAACTCGAGATCAGAGCTGACGAAGCGTTGCTCCGTTATGTCCTCGTTTACGATAGAGATGCTATGTTAGAATTGGTTTTGTACTCATATTCACAGAACTAAAATCAGTGTTTCATAAATTAAGCAACGACACGAACGAATCCATTGCGAAGACGCTTAGATGTGATACGCGTAACGGTGGAGCTCAGATGGGTGTATGCGGTTGCTGCGGTAATGCCCTTAATGGGGAGTGAGCTGGGTGACATTCCTCCAGTCACGTGGCCTTCACGTGCCGCGGAGCCGACCGCAAGGCACCTTTTCTCCGCACGACCTTTCGTTCTGTCAGCTGGGAGGACCTTGGGACCGCATTCTTTCCGTCCTTAGGGCGAGCCTTCTGGGTTACGTACGCTACCTGCTACCACTTCCTGGCTCACAGAAAGGGGAGGGCCGCCTTCAGAGGCAATGAGTACATACCCACTCACTCACCTCACGCATTAAGTCGACGTTGTGTGGAGAGACTGCGGTAATACTAATTGATTTATAGCCCGTGTAAATTTCATTTATCTGTCAGTTGGAGGTTTGTGACAGTGTAAACGATACGCGGCGTTGTCTTTCGCACGTGAGACTCAGCTTGGCTTCGGTACTCTTCATCTCTTACTGCGCCCCATCACTTGAGTTCTTGCCATCATCTGTCGTCACCCAACTAGGAAAATACTAAAAATTAATAGCGCAAAAAAAATTGCTCTGATCTCTATGGGACTTAACATCTGAGGTCATCAGTCCACTAGAACTTAGAACTACGTAAACCTAACTAACCTAAGGACATCACACACGTCCATGCCCGAGGCAGGATTCGAACCTGCGATCGTAGCAGTCTTGCGGTTTCGGTTCTAAATGGCTCTGAGCACTATGGAACTCAACTGCTGTGGTCATTAGTCCCCTAGAACTTAGAACTACTTAAACCTAACTAACCTAAGGACATCACACACATCCATGCCCGAGGCAGGATTCGAACCTGCGACAGTAGCAGTCGCACGGTTCCGGACTGCGCGCCTAGAACCGCGAGACCGCGGTTTCGGACTGAAGCGCCTAGAACCGGGTGGAAAAATATATATGTTCGTAGACATTCGGGTCTGGAAGTGGTTTCCATAACATTTAAACTTGCATTCGAATATTCATCAGCAATCCGTATGGGCTGGGACCAGACGACAAACACGAAGGCGTTTTGCAGTAGTGGCTGAGACGTTGTACAGTAAGGCGCGCCTTGCAGCCCACCAAAATGCTAGGACGGCTACACAAGAACTTAACTCCATCCACAAGCGCGCCCATAAGTAGCGTCCGACCACCGTGTTATCCTGTGGCAATGACGTCATTGGACGCAGTTTGGCACACTGCTGTCCCGACCGTTATCAGTAAGCTGGAGCCGCTACTACTCGGTCAGGTAGCTCCATCACGAAGCTGAGTGCACCCCTTTTCAGTCCCGATAGCAAAGGAAAGTTCGTGGCAGCGCTGGGATTCGAACCCGGGTCCTCCGTATGTCAGTTAACCGCGCTGACAGAATAGTCAAGAGACTATGACTCAGTATATGCCAAACTGATAGATTCGCTCGACAGTGCTATAAACATCTACTGACACTCTCTAACTTTCACTTAATTATGTGGGTAAGCGCTTCGATTTTCCTCAATGACAACATAAAATTTGTATTTGTAGTAATGATTTTTTCCCATGATTACATATATAAAAAAAATTCGCCATACTTTTCAAGAAGGTTGTGATAAGCAGACAGCATTTCCTGCTCCTGTTTGTGTAGATTCGTCAAGATTTTCGGCAGTTTAATTAACAACTATAATTTCACTTCCTACATTATTTGTTCTCTGCTATGTCATGGGTGTCACGATTCTTAAAATGATTATGATATCACCGTTTCATTAAAGTTACCTCACGTTTATCGAAATGTTTATGTAACTCCGCTATCGGTTACGGAAAATGATAATCAAGTTGATAATTTATCTGGATAACCTGAAATACAATGTCTTAATGGTAGTTTTACCTCTCCATTTGATTCAGTTGCTCGTCAAGATTTCTTTCAGATGGTACTTGTTTTTACAGCCTCCACATTTTCACCTGTATTTCGTTCCTCATGTAGAAACCTTATAGAATTTATATAAAACGATTGACTTGATTACCACATTATATTAACTCTTCCTGTTTTAATTTCTTGCAGGTATGTGCGGGAATCAACTGCGGCGTGTCTTCTTAGTGAATAACGCTGGATTTGGAGTAACATAATTCGCAGTGTCTGGTAGCATGAGCGATCGACGTGTTACACTACTGACCACGACAGAAAGGTGACATACAACATCAATATCTTCTAAACTATCGATCCTAACAAACATGTTCCGTTTCAGTTATAGTGGCAAGTACGTAATTCGTGCACTTGCTGTGTTCCTTGCACTCCCTTTTTTCGCGTTTTCTTCGCCTTTTAAGAGTTCAGTTCTGCATTGGGACATCAGTGAACTCTTTATTACCGGTATCATGTTTTTGCAGCCTATGCGTCTCTATTAAAAAAAACTTTAACTGCAGCCATTGCTCACTACCAGCGTTGGGAAAGGAAGAAGGTTGTTCAACGGCGCTTCAGCTGTCGCGCTTTTTTTATTTCAGAAAACGCATGCTGGTTAATATTTTTCTCCTAAATTCTCGCGAAAATATTCGAATGGCACAGCTGACTACAGTAGAGAGAGTCGAACGGAAATATGTAATTTTCCAACAACCATTAGAAAAGATCTGTTACCTTAGAAGTAATTTTCATAATTTTAAGAAGACGTTTAGTACTCTGGAACACAGGAAGATTGCTCACGTTCTTGCAAAAGTCTGTACGTGACTGGCATATCGAGGGAAGTAAGGAGTGACTCATGTCTTACGGAACGATTTCCACGAATTTCTCTCATATATTTTGTTCACCCGGAGAAATTTAGGCCGTTTACTGATCTGAACTACAGCGCCGATCCTATCGTCAGAGTCATAGAATGCTGCTGAGTGGCATTTGTGCACTCTGAGAGAACACGCAGAAACAGAAAGGCAAAGATCCCGAGTTCGAGTCTCGGTTCGGCTGCAGAGTGAAAATCTCATTCAGGAAAGATCCCCCACGCTGTGGCTAAGGCATGTCTCCGCAGTATCCTTTCTTTCAGGAGTGCTAGTTCTGCAAGGTTCGCAGAAGAGCTTCTGTGAAGATTGGAACGTAGGAGACGAGGAACTGGCAGAATTGAAATTGTGAGGACGGGTGGTGAGTCGTGCTTGGTTACATCTACACCCAAAGGTGTATGGCGGAGGGCACTTTACGTGCAACTGTCATTAGCTTCCTTTTCTGTTCCAGTCGCGTATGGTTCGCGGGAAGAACGACTGCCGGAAAGCCTCCGTGCGCGCTCGAATCTCTATAATTTTACATTCGTGATCTCCTCGGGAGGTATAAGTAGGGGTAAGCAATATATTCGATACCTCATCCAGAAACGCATCCTCTCGAAATCTGGACAGTAAGCTACACCGCGATGCAGAGACTGCCACTTGAGTTCCCTAAACATCTCCGTTACGCTATCACGCTTACCAAATAAACCTGTGACGAAACCTTCTCTATCTCCTCTGTCAACCCGACCTGATACGGATCCCACACTGATGAGCAATACTCAAGTGTTTTGTAAGCCCCCTATTTTGTTGATGGACTACATTTTCAAAGGACTCTCTCAATGAATCTCAACCTGGTTCCTGCTTTACCAACAGTTAATTTTATATGATTGTTCCGCTTCAAATCGTTCGATACGCATACTCCCAGATATTTTACAGAAGTAACTGCCACCAATGTTTGTTCCGCTATCACATAATCATACAATAAAGGATCCTTCTTTCTATGTATTCGCAATACATTACATTTGTCTATGTTAAGGGTCAGGTGCCACTTCCTGCACCAAGTGCCTATCCGCTGCAGATCTTCCTGCATTTCGGTGCAATTTTCTAATGCTGCAACTTCTCTGTATACTACAGCATCATCCGCGAAAAGCCGCATGTCATTGGGCCACAGCTGTTCACGATTGGTTTGAAGACATCAGTACAATTCGAGCGAATGATTTAGCAATCCAGGCCGCCTGACATGAATCTCGTCGAACATTTACGGGACGTAATGGAGAGGTCAGTTCGCGTACAAGATCCTGCTCCGGCAACACTTCCAACGATTTGTTGAGTCCATGTCACATCGAATGGCTGCACTTGGACGGACTAAAGGAGATCCGACACCATGTTAGGAGGTATCCGATGAGATCCGTGACCTCAGGATGTTGAAGGTATTGCACAGGTGTCGTTCGTGGTCAGGTACGTAAGCGCAACGTGGAGGCTTGGCTAGCATTTCAAAAATGACCAGTATATTTGAAACGGCAATACAAACTAAACGAGCAGCGATAGAAATACACCGTTTGTTGCAATATGCTTGGGACGACAGTACATTTTCAGGCGGACAAACTTTCGAAATTACAGTAGTTACAATTGTCAACAACAGATGGCGCTGCGGTCTGGGAAACTCTACAGTACGATATTTTCCACATATCCACCATGCGTAGCAATAATATGGCGTAGTGTCTGAATGAAATTACCCGAAACCTTTGACAACGTGTCTGGCGGAATGGCTTCACATGCAGATGAGATGTACTGCTTCAGCTGTTCAATTGTTTCTGGATTCTGGCGATACACCTGGTCTTTCAAGTGTCCCCACAGAAAGAAGTCACAGGGATTCATGTCTGGCGAATAGGGAGGCCAATCCACGCCGCCTCCTGTATGTTTCGGATAGCCCAAAGCAATCACACGATCATCGAAATATTCATTCAGGAAATTAAAGACGTCGGCCGTGCGATGTGGCCGGGCACCATCTTGCATAAACCACGATGTGTTCGCAGTGTCGTCTAAGGCAGTTTGTACCGCCACAAATTCACGAAGAATGTCCAGATAGCGTGATGCAGTAATCGTTTCGGATCTGAAAAATGGGCCAATGATTCCTTTGGAAGAAATGACGGCCCAGACCAGTACTTTTTGAGGATGCAGGGACGATGGGACTGAAACATGGGGCTTTTCGGTTCCCCATATGCGCCAGTTCTGTTTATTGGCGAAGCCGTCCAGGTAAAAATAAGCTTCGTCAGTAAACCAAATTCTGCCCACATGCATATCGCCGTCATCAATCCTGTGCACTGTATCGTTAGCGAATGTCTCTCGTGCAGCAATGGTAGCGGCGCTGAGGGGTTCCCGCGTTTGAATTTTGTATGGATAGAGGTGTAAACTCTGGCGCATGAGACGATACGTGGACGTTGGCGTCATTTGGACCGCAGCTGCAACACGGCGAACGGAAACCCGAGGCCGCTGTTGGATCACCTGCTGCACTAGCTGCGCATTGCCCTCTGTGGTTGGCGTACGCGGTCGCCCTACCTTTCCAGCACGTTCATCCGTCACGTTCCCAGTCCATTGAAATTTTTCAAACAGATCCTTTATTGTACCGCTTTTCGGTCCTTTGGTTACATTAAACCTCCGTTGAAAACTTCGTCTTGTTGCAACAACACTGTGTTCTAGGCGGTGGAATTCCAACACCAGAAAAATCCTCTGTTCTAAGGAATAAACCATGTTGTCCACAGCACACTTGCACGTTGTGAACAGCACACGCTTACGGCAGAAAGACGACGTACAGAATGGCGCTGCCACAGACTGCATTGTCTTCTATATCTTTCACATCGCTTGCAGCGCCATCTGTTGTTGAAAATTCTAACAACTGTAATTTCGAAAGTTTTTCCGCCTGAAAATGTACTGTTGTACTAAGCATATTGCAAAAAAGGTGTATTTCTATCGCTGCTCGTTTAGTTTTTATTGCCGTTTCAAATATACCGGTCATTTTTGAAACACCCTGTATGTTCGACCATGCGTTTCTCGCGGTTTTTATCCATGTCCTGAACATCGCTAGCAGTTAAAGGGTTAAATACGTCGTACAGTGTGCGGTCGTCTGAGTTCGTATCCCAGTGCGTGTCGATGTGTGACCACCTCGACGTGGAGACAAGGTAGAGGTGTGGCCTTCACGACGCGGCCGAGGTGTAGGAGCGTCTCTCGGTGGTTACGCTGCCGGCGCTGGGGCCTTGGCGTGCCGGCAGGCGGCGGCCAGTGGCTGCTTTTCGCGCTCGGCGGGCCGTGAGAAGGCGCTGCACGCAGAGTGCATCCCGCCGACACGCAGTCCCGCTAAACCGCGCGCCGCCGGAAACACTTGTCCTCCCGGCAGGCCGCAGCTGGCGGTGGGAGCGCTGGCCGCGGGAAGCGGCGAGCGACGTCGACGGGCGCTCCTCGTCGCTTCCGACGCGCCGACGGCCTCGCCTGTTTGAGTACACCGCTTCGCCTCTGACGGCCGAAGTTAAGCAACGCCGGCCGTGGCCGGCGCGTGGATGGGTAACCGCCCGGGTGTGGGAGCGTCCCATTCGCCGTTACGGCAAAGTGAAGTAAGACTGATTTCAGGTGTGCCGCAGGGGAGTGTCGTGGGACCGTTGCTATTCACTACATACATAAATGACCTTGTGGATGACATCGGAAGTTCAGTCAGGCCTTTTGCGGATGATGCTGTGGTACATCGAGAGGTTGCAACAGTGAAAACTTGTACTGAAATGCAGGAGGATCTGCAGCGAATTGACGGATGGTGCAGGGAATGGCAATTGAATCTCAATGTAGACAAGTGTAATGTGCTGCGAATACATAGAAAGAAAGATCCCTTATCATTTAGCTACAATATAGCAGGTCAGCAACTGGAAACAGTTAATTCTATAAATTATCTGGGAGTAGGTATTAGGAGTGATTTAAAATGGAATGATCATATAAAGTTGATCGTCGGTAAAGCAGATGCCAGACTGAGATTAATTGCAAGAATCCCAAGGAAATGCAATCCGAAAACAAAGGAAGTGGGCTACAGTACGCTTGTTCGCCCACAACTTGAATACTGCTCAGCAGTGTGAGATCCGTACCAGATAGGGTTGATAGAAGAGATAGAGAAGATGCAACGGAGAGCAGCACGCTTCGTTACAGGATCATTTAGTAATCGAGAAAGCGTTACGGAGATGATAGATAAACTCCAGTGGAAGAGTCTGCAAGAGAGAGACTCAGTAGCTCGGTACGGGCGTTTGTTGAAGCTTCGAGAACATACCTTCACCGACGAGTCGAGCAGTATATTGCTCCCTCCTACGTACATTTCGCGAAGAGACCATGAGGATAAAATCAGAGAGATTAGAGCCCACACAGAGGCATACCCACTATCCTTCTTTCCACGTACAATACGAGAGTGGAATAGAAGGGAGAACCGATAGAGATACTCAAAGTGCCCTCCGCCACACACCGTCAGGTGGGTTGCGGAATATGGATGTAGATGTAGATATAGATGTAGACGTAGACGTTGACGGGCGTTCCTCGTCGCTTCGACGCGCCTACGGATTTGCCTGTTTGAGTACACCGGTTTTCCTCTGAAGTTAAGCAACGCCGGGCGTGGCCGGTGCGTGGATGGGTAACCGCCCTGGTGTGGGACCTTTCCATTTGCCGTTACGGCAAAGTGATGTAGAGATGGTGGCGTAAAGTTGCTGATCGCCAGTCTTTGGAGCGATGTTCTAACTTATATTGCAAACCTCTCCGTAGTGTCTCGTGAAGCGAGGGCATGCGACACGGTGATCCGTCCGTCGGACAGAGACGTAAAGCCGTCGGCACACCGACCGTGCATCCGAGCCTTGAGCCTGCCGAGTTTCTGACGTCATAGCGTGGAATAGCACGTTCGGGAGTCTTTCCGAACGTGCAGAGCAATATCTAGCATGTCAGATATTGTGAGCGTGCGTCTGAGCGTTGACCAATGAGATGGCACAACGCCACCTACGTCACACGCACGCCGTCTCCCTTCAGTACAGAGTTGTGAGGCGCCATATTGACATTCATTTCAAGCCTATATGTATAAATTCCATTTCTGAGCACGAGCAAATTGAGAATTACTGAAAAACCCGTTGTTAGTTGAGTGATTCGATCCAATAAAATAATGAGAAACATCATATTCGTGGCAAAAGAATTATTGTAACTTGCGTACTATGAGAGTATGCTATTTGAAGGCAGCAATACATTGAGGATGCATCCAAAAATCCTTGTTCTTGGTACAATTTGTTAGAAATTAAATTTCAATTATTAACATAATTATCTACCATTAATGTTTTTAGCAACGGGTAAGATAATACGATTAAGTGGAGGTAAGGTGTTGTCGATTTAGCGTCAGCGGGCACGGTAACTCAGCGTGTTCGGTGAGAGGATTAGCTGCCCTCTGTAATAAAAAAAACTGAGTTAATGGATCAATAATGAACTTAAACGGGTGTCTTACGACATCCGCCCCGAGCAGATGCAACGAACAATAAAAAAAATAAATAAAAATGCGTAGAGAGTAGCGTCTCTGCCCTCTAATGAGTTTTTGTTGGAGCACTGGTTCGCGTCGTAACACTTCCAAATTTTGTTTCCCAACATTCGCGTTTTTATTGGGTTCTGATACTTTATTATTAGTTTAATATACGTATATACTATAATATTTGATGTTATGTAAATATAAGCTAACCTTTTTTTGAGGGGTCACTTTGTTCAATTGGCTTAATCTACAGGACAGCTTGCGCTACTTGTATAAAGATATTTTGTTCCTTTATCTTTTACGCTTCGTAAATCACATGTTGCAAAGATTCTGCCACTGGGTAGGAACAGTGATCAAGACCTTTGGGTTTTAATAAAATGTGTGAATGATGAAATAATGTTTATCTTATGCGGAGAAGTATTCCAAATTTGTACCGCACTTTTATAAGCCTGTGTCCTTATTGATTGGACATGTTACTTTCCTTTTCGTGGACGATGGAGGAAATGTGCGTTTTAACAGAGCTAACGTGAGAATTTTACGCACGCCCGTTGATTAAACAGTGTGAGTTGCGAACTAGAAACATCCCTCAACTGCTGCTGGAGTGAGTTGCGATCGCGTATACCACGTTGGGGCCCACGTACCGTGTGCACATAGTCGCATCGTTCCTGAGCGTTCAGCAGCACGTTGGATTCGGCACGCTCAACGTTAACGTTGTACAGCACGGTCCGTGTGCCGACGGCTTAAAGCTTGGCGGACCCTCGGTGCTATTAGGAGCAGGCTGTGTGCCGACACCGATTTTCAATTTCTCCCGCGTCTCATTATCATCATCATCCAACACAAATATGACGCCACATTACAAACATACACACATACAGACAGACACACACACACACACACTAGTCATCTGCACTTACCAGATACACTTGGACAGGCAACTCTCTCACTTCGTGAATTACCCCCCACCACTTGGTTTTTTTGTCTCCTCTTCCCTTTTTTTCCCCTCATCTGTCCAGATCCCCCTCACCTGCCCTTGGCTGTGATGTGTCATCTTCGTGCCAACTTCTTAGTGCAATGTTTCATGTGAGTGTTAAGTGTTGTGCGTCCTTTCCGAAGTGTTGCGAACGGAAATCATACTGTCGCTGGGTGTGCTTTTTATATGTCTTGCGAACAGAAACCAGACCGTCGCCATGTTTATTTTTATTGTCTGCCTACTATTTTACCTGTCTGCTTCCTCTGTATTTTACTAGCATCGACAACCCTTGTTTTATGTTCCACAATTTTCCGCCATTTTACAATTTAAGTCACCGTTATTATCAAAAATGGTTCAAATGGTTCTGAGCACTATGGGACTTAACATCTAAGGCCATCAGTCCTCTAGAACTTAGAACTACTTAAACCTAACTAAACTAAGGACATCACACACATCAATGCCCGAGGCAGGATTCGAACCTGCGACCGTAGCGGTCGCGCGGTTCCAGACTGTAGCGGCTAGAACCTCTCGGCCACCACGGCCGGCTCACCGTTTTTATCGCCTGCTTTTATTGTTTATTATCTTCTTCTTGAGTTTTTAAATTTCTGTAGGCTGAAGAGCGGCGTACTAAGCTGCTGCCATCCCGCCCCCTTCGGGGGGAATCGAAACTCAATAAAGGAAAAAAAAAAATCACCTCGCGAAGGGGACGTGCTTGTGTGTGCCAAGGACAGGGAAAATGTTTACAATCAGACGGCTGATGTTCCCCATCCGGGTCTCCCAGCCAGTAATGCCAAACGGCTTCCGATACATCTGTATGTGCAAACTACTGTTAGATGCTTGACGGGTATCAGGAGCGGATCGAAGTGGGAGGAGGAGTTATTGGTGGGGAGGGGAGTCTGCAATTCATGCACGAAAATTCCTTCTACTTTATTTCAGGATTTGATAAGCAATAGCTTCGAAGTAAAATTCTTCTGTATTTAGGCCAGCAGAACGGGGGGAGATAAGTGAACTGGCCAAACTTTGCGTATCCATTTGACACGGATTCATCTGGAAATAGGAGACTGGGGATTAACATTGGAATGCAGCAGGATGTCCATCATGTATGTAGTGCACATTCCGTCCTACTCATGACGGCACATCGTAGCAAAGTCCGTTCTTTGAGACAGCGTATGACAACATGAGGCAGTAACAAAAAGTTGCGAACAATGCCGGTTCTAACGTTTGAAGGACTATCTGCATTATCATTTACGTATCAAAAGGCATTTTTCGTTACATTTTGCCGGCCGTTGTGGCCGAACGGTTTTAGGCGCTTCAGTTCGGAACCACGCGACAGCTTCAAATGGTTCAAATGGCTCTGAGCAGTATCGGACTCAACTTCTGAGGCCATCAGTCACCTAGAACTTAGAACTGATTAAACCTAACCAACCTAAGGACATCACACACATCCATGCCCAAGGCAGGATTTGAACCTGCGACCGTAGCGGTGGCTCGGCTCCAGACTGTAGCGCCTAGAACCGCACGGCCACTCCGGCCGGCGCGACAGCTTCGGTCGCAGGTTCGAATCCTGCCTGTGGCATGGATGTGTCTGCTGTCCTTAGGTTAGTTAGGTTTTAGTAGTTCTAAGTCTAGGGGACTGATGACCTCAGGTTTTATCAAACTTGCGGAACAGTGGCAAATGATGTTGAAAAGCGACAGAGAGTATGTAGATTAAGATCCTGTACTTGGTTCGCCTTATATTCTTCTTGCTTTCCTTGCCATTGCCAGTCTACATTTTATATCGACTCTACTTTCACCATCATCAATTATTTTTTTCCCCAAATAGTAAAACTCCTTTACTAGTTTAAGCGTCTCATTTCCTAATCTAATTCCCACAGCATCCCCCGATTTAATTCGACTACATTCCATTATTTTCGTTTTGCTTTTGTTGATATTCATCTTATGTCCTCCTTTCAAGACCCTGTCGATTCCGTTCAACTGCTGTTCCAGGTCCTTTGCTGTCTCTGACAGAATTACAATGTCATCGGCGAACGTCCAAGTTTTCATTTCTTCTCCATGGATTTTTACTTCTACTCCAAATTTTTCTTTTGTTTCCTTCACTGCTTGCTCAATATACATATTGAATAACATCGGGGATAGGCTACAACCCTATTCTCTTGGCAGGATTTGAAGCCAGCTCCTTTCGAATACGGGTCCGGTCTGTCAACCACTACTTGATGTGGAACTGCGGAGGCAGAAGACGCGGTGCGGTGTACAGGTGGCAACTTGCTGCTGTTTGTGAGACACAGGCTTGCCTGGGAGCGTTGCACAACGCGGAGAAATCTCCGCTCCCCCTTCTATACTCGTCGCAAACAACGTCCGACATCGTTCTGCCGTTCAGCTTCCCACGTGTAATCCGCGAGCTGGTGATTTACTGATGATCTCAGCTCTCTCCTTCCACGTGGGAAAAAACGACTGCCGGCAAACCTCCGTACATATTCTAAAAGCTAATGTCGACGCAGCCACTGTCTGCTGTCATTGGCTGTTCGTTTCAGTTCCCTGTCCTCTTCTCGATGTTTTCGAAATATTTCATCCTAGCCCGTCCTCTTCCTTTCATTCTCAGAACTTTCCCTTCCGACGACACACCCAGTAAATTTTACTTTATATCTTTTCCATTTTCTGTGATAATCTTCTCTCTAAGTTAATTGTCCGCAACTCGTGGTCTCGCGGTCGCGTTCTCGCTTCCCGAGCACGGGTTCCCGGGTTCGATTCCCGGCGGGGGTCTGGCATTTTGACCTGCCTCGAGGTGACTGGGCGTTTGTGTTGTCCAGATCATTTCGTCATCATTCATGAAAGTGACGAGACTGGACTGAGCAAAGGTTGGAAATTTGTATGGGAGTTGATAACCGCGGAGTTGAGCGCCCCACAAACCAAACATCATCATCATCAAAGTTAATTTCCCTTAAGACTTCCAGGTTGGTTTTCCTTTGTGTCCAGCCCGTTCTTGCCATTTTTTGCCATATCCACATTTCAGAAGCTTAAAGCCGATTCCTTTACACTCTACCCAGCAGCTTCGCCATGCAAATAAATTTGCGAAGGATTTTCTGTCATCTATATTCATACGTTTGCTGGTTAAAATATTTTTATAACTCATAAATGCCTGGTTTGTCAACACAGTCGTTATTTTCTCTTCCATTAAGCATCGTTTGTTCTGTGCGATTATACTACCGTGATAATATAATTGTTTCACGTTGTCCATTTTTACATTGGTTTTCTCTTCTCCCATTTTTCCGTACTTCCAATACTTTCGTTTTCCATTTGTACACTTTTAATTTCCATAGTTTAAGGGTTTCTGATAGGGCTTGCAACATTCTAGCCATTTCTTTTTCGGTGCCTCCAAGCACAATGAAGTCGTCAGCAAATCTAACAGAATATACTCTACGGCCGTTGGCTCTTATTACTTCTGTGTCTCCCTTCATGGTGTCAACAGCTTCCTCGATGAACACATTAAATAAATGTGGACATAGGAGACATTCTTGTGTAGCTCATTTTCTCCGTATAAGCCTTAATTTCTCTGCCTCTCCTGTCGTGGTCTTTTCGTAAAACGTCTGTGGGACGCACTGACACGTTGCCTGGGTCTCATACTAAATACGGGTCCCAGAAAAGTGCCACAAACCTAGAGGAAATTTTTTACACATTATTGTGTATTGTCGAGGAAATCGGCAATCACATGTTGTGCTGTAGATTTTTTTCAAATGGCTCTGAACACTATGGGACTTAACATCTGAGGTCATCAGTCAGCTAGAATTAGAACTACTGAAACCTAACTAACCTAAGGACATCACACACGTCCATGCCCGAGGCAGGATTCGAACGTGCTACAGTAGCGGTCGCACAGTTCCATATGAATCCCCTAGAACCGCTCGGTCACAACGGCCGGTGTAGATTTTATGGCCCATCTAGTAAATAGGAAGCATTTTCAAAATTGTGGCTAGTTGATGTTCCACATGAACCGTCTTCAGTAATGTCCTTCAACATAGCACGTAAATTGGCCAATGAATTGGACGGGTTACGCTTGTAAAGGGCGCCCGCAGCTCGTAGTCGTGCAGTAGCGTTCTCGCTTCCCGCGCCCGGGTTCCCGGGTTCGATTCACGGCGGGGTCGGGGATTTTCTTTGCCTCGTGATTACTGGGTTTTGTGTGATGTCCTTAGGTTAGTTAGGTTTAAGTAGTTCTAAGTTCTAGGGGACTGATGACCTCAGAAGTGCCATAGAGCTCAGAGGCATTTGCAGTAACGGGTGTATTCGCATATGAGAAGGTTTCACGTGGAACAGAAATAGGTACAAAATTTAAAATTGCAAGCAGTCCCTGGACGGACAATAAAGTCTCTTGAAGCTAGTGGAAAGGTGTTGCATGTCGTTTTTTCTCAAAAATGGGTCAAATGGCTCTGAGCACTATGCGACTTAACTTCTGAGGCCATCAGTCGCCTAGAACTTAGGACTAATTAAACCTAAATAACCTAAGGATATCACACACATCCATGCCCGAGGCAGGATTCGATCCTGCGAGCCTAGCGGTCGCTCGGTTCCAGACTGCAGCGCCTAGAACCTCACGGCCACGCAGGCCGGCGTTTTTTCTCAGCAGGGCCCACAGTTTCTTTTCGCTGGAAGAGACAGGAGTTCCCGCTTTCTCCAGCGTCCTCCCTCAATAATACCAACGCGGCAGCTACCTGTCTGCTGCAGCTGTCACAGACCTCGCTCCCCCTTTCGACACTCACAGCCGAACTGCTGGCCGGACAGTCCAGTTTAATTACTCCAGCGTGACCAGTTGCCGCGAAGACCGGCGCGTGATCGGCGTGCAGAAGGGGCGAATCCTTTCGAAACACTCAGCTCGTGGCTCCATCTTCGGCGAGACGCCGGCGTTTGCGCAAGACGACTGGAATGGGAGCGTCCCTGTTCATGAGACGCGCCGCGAAGAAAACCTGCGTCCCGGCCGCATTCTGACGGCCTCAGCTCGCTTGCGTCACTTTGTCTGCGACAAGCGGCGAGCGAAACGAAGATGGTCGCATCACTGTATGAAGCGTTACACGTCTATGTCTATATCTACATACATTTTATCCCCGCCCACAAGGCTAGCACGTGCTACTACTGGTCACTTCCTATCTTAGTGGACCACACGCGAAATGTACACTACTGGCCATTAAAATTGCTACACCACGAGGATGACGTGCTACAGACTCGAAATTTAACCGACAGGAAGAAGACGCTGTGATGTGCAAATGATTAGCTTTTCAGGGCATTTACACAAGGTTGGCACCGGTGCCGACACCTGCAGCGTGCTGACATGAGGAAAGTTTCCAGCCGATTTCTCATACACAAGCAGCTGGTGACCGGCGTTGCCTGGTCAAACGTTGCTGTGATACCTTGGGGTAAGGAGGAGAATTCGTACCATCACGTTTCCGACTTTAATAAAGGTCGGATTGTAGACTACCGCGATTGCGACATTGCTGCTCGCGTTGGTCGAGATCCAATGACTGTTGGCTGAATGTGGAATCGGTGGGGAGGGTAATACGGAACATCGTGCTGGATCCCAACGGCTTCGTATCACTAGCAGTCTAGATGACAGACATCTTATCCGCATGGCTGTAAAGGATCCTACAGCCACGTCCCTGAGTCAACAGATGTAGACGTTTGCAAGACAACAACCATCTGCACGAACAGTTCGACGACGTTTGCAGCAGCACGGACTGTCAGCTCGGAGACCATGGCTGCGGTTACCCTTGACGCTTCGTCACAGGCAGGAGCGCCTGCGATGGTGTACTCAGCGACGAACCTGGGTGCACGAATGGCGAAACGTCATTTTTCCGGATTAATCCAGGTTCTGTTTACAGCATCATGATTATCGCAGCCGTGTTTGGCGACATCGCGCTGAACGCAGATTGGAAGTGTGTACTCATCATCGCCACACCCGCCGTGATGGTATGGGGTGCCATTGGTTAGACGTCTCGGTCACCTCTTGTTCGCATTGACGGCACTTTGAATAGTGGACGTTACATTTCAGATGTGTTACGACCCGTGGCTCTACCCTTCATTCGATCCCTGCGAAACCCTACAGGATAATACACTAGCGCATGTTGCAGGTCCTGTCTCACCAATTGAAAAAGTATGGTCAGTGGTGGCCGAGCAACTGGCTCCTCACAATTCGCCAGTCACAACTCTTGATGAACTGTGGTATAGTGTTGAAGCTGCATGGGCAGCTGTTCCTGTACACGCCATCCAAGCTCTGTCTTACTCAATGGTCAGGCGTTTCAAGGCTGTTATTACGGCCAAAGGTGGTTGTTCTGGGTACTGATCTCTCAGGATCTATGCACTCAAATTGCGTGAAAATGTAATCACATGTCAGTTCTAGTGTAACATATTTGTCCAATGAATACCCGTTTATCATCAGCATTTGTTCTTGGTGTAGGAATTTTGACGGCCAGTAGTGTATGTTGGCGGCCGCAGAATCGCTCTACAGTCGGCTACAAATGCCGGTTCTCTAAGTTTTCTCAACAGTGTTTCGTCAAAACAGCGTCATCTCCCTCCAGAGCGTCCTAGTTGAGTTCACGAAGCACCTCCGTAATACGTATTGTTCGAACCTACTGGCAACAAAGCTAGCAGCTTCAATGGCTTCCTTTAATCGGAACTCGTAGAAATCCCAAAGAATCGAGCAGTATTCAAGAATGGTTCGCACAAGTGTTCTATACACGGTCTCCTTTATAGCTGAACCACACATCCCTAAAATTTTCCCAATTAATCGAAGTCGACCATTCGCCTTTCCTAATATCCTCTTTCCATTTGATATGCCCTTAGAACGTTAGGCCCAGATATTTAAGTGACCCCGGTCACTGTGGCCGAGCGGTTCTTGGCGCTTCGGTTCGGAACCACGCGGCTGCTACGGTCGCAGGTTCGAATCCTGCGTCAGGCATGAATGTGTGTGATGTCTGTAGGTTAGTTAGGTTTAAGTAGTTCTAAATCTTTTGGACTGATGGCCCCAGATGTTGTCCCATAGTGCTTAGAGCCATGTGAACCATTTAAGCGTCGTGAAAGTATCGAGCAGTTATTACAAAATTACAAGATTGTTTTCCCTACTTATATGCACTAACTTACATTTATCTGCATTTACACTCAACTGCCATTCATCACACAGCCTGGAAAATTTGTCTAAGTCGTCCTGTATCTTCCTACACTCACTTAACGGCGACACATTCCCGTAGACCACAGCATCATGAGTAAACAGCCGCACATTGTCACTCACCCTGTCCGAGATCAAATAGCTCTCAGCACTATGGGACTCAACATCTGAGGTCATCAGTCCCCTAGAACTTAGAACTACTTAAACCTAACTAACCTAAGGAGATCACACACACCCGTGCCCACAGCAGGATTCGAACCTGCGACCGCAGCGGTCGCGTGGTTCCGGTCTGTAGCGCCTAGAACCGCTCGGCCACACCGGCCGGCCTGTCCGAGATCATTCGTGTATAGAGACAATAATAGCAGATCTGTCATCCTTCCCTGGGGCCCTACTGATGATACTCTTGTTTCTGACGAACGCCCACCCTCGATGATAATGTACTGGGATCTACGTAGGTTGTCCAGAAAATCCGATCGGTCGCGAAATGGGCTCCACAGTGAAAATCCGATGAAGCATTGCACAGACGTGTTGGGTAGTGGGCCATACCCAGTACATCTAACAGGTGTTGGGTTAGTCGAGAGTGACGTATCTGTCTGTGGTTAAATGAAAAAAAATAGTCCTTACGTTCGTATGGTCATAATTGACATTTCGGTGTTGCGTTGGCTGAATGGAAACCTCCCAAATGCCGATAAATCGATAAAAAGAACCTTGATGCTACGCAGTCGGTTTCTGGCAGAAATGCAGTGTCAGCTGCACTGGATATCGACACTGCTCTCACATCATTCTTCTGCATTTATCAGGCTAGGGCGGAAGATGTCAGCAGTGCTCGCTTCTGGTGCTTAAAACTGGCCAGAGGAGATGCTTAAAAAGGGGAGTGATGACGTAGCGGTCAAATATAAGTAGCCCATGGTGTTACGTGAGAGGTATCAAAATGTAAATAAACCTTGCTGTGATAGGCTAGCTTTCAAATACAAATAGCCCATGTTGTCTGTGTAAGAAGTACCAGAATGTAAATAAACACTGCTGACGCACACTGGTTGTCGAATACAGAGAACCCAAGCTGTCTGTGTGACAGGTACCCGAATGTAAATTAACGCTGCTGTCATACACTAGCTGTCAAATACAAGCAGCTCAAGCTTTATATGTGACTGCTGTCATGCAGTAGCTGTCAAATACAGATATCCCATACTGTATACGTGACAAGCAGCAGGATGTAAACAACCACTGTTGTTTTAGACTAGCTGTAAAATACAAATAGTCCGTGCTGCCTATGTGACAAGAAGCAGATTGTAAAAAATGCTGTCACAGACTAGCTGTCAAATACAAATAAAGATTGTTGATGCCGTCTATGTGACAAGTGCCAGAATGTAAACAATCACAGCTGTCACATACAAATAGCCTCTATTTGGTAATTGGCAACTACTTCTGTCAGTGAGTGACTGTCAAATTTTCATCATTGTGTGAACGTACTATCTATAAGAATAAACTTTACTTAATGCTTATTGGATCGGCAAACGGCCTAGCCGCAGTGGATACACCGGTTCCCGTGAGATGACCGAAATTAAGCGCTGTCGGTCGTGGCCGGCACTTGGATGGGTGACCATCCAGGCCGCCATGCGATGTTGCCATTTTTCGGGGTGCACTCAGCCTCGTGATGCCAATTGAGTAGCTACTCGGCCGAATAGTAGCGGCGTCGGTCAAGAATACCACCATAACGACCGGGAGAGCGGTGTACTGACCCCACGCCCCTCCTATGACACGGCGGTCGGATGGTTCCGGTAGGACACTCGTGGCCTGACGACGGAGTGCCTTTTATTTTATGCTTATTGGACAAAGCCGGTTGATATAATGGCGGACACTACAGTATGCATACATTCCTTGAGTACACAGCAGAATGTTTCACAAATTATAAAATGAACGTTACCAGCAATGCGCACATATCCGTAAAAGACATGTAAAGAAAGGATAAAAGAGTGTGTTGACTGTATAATGTTCAAAAATGTCCAGCATGTATAAGTTCTTTAAAGACGATGCACAATTTCAGGTGTGCCGCAGGGGAGTGTCATAGGACCGTTGCTATTCACAATATACATAAATGACCTGGTGGATGACATCGGAAGTTCACTGAGGCTTTTTGCAGATGATGCTGTGGTGTATCGAGAGGTTGCAACAATGGAAAATTGTACTGAAATGCAGGAGGATCTGCAGCGAATTGACGCATGGTGCACGGAATGGCAATTGAATCTCAATGTAGCGAAGTGTAATGTGATGCGAATACATAGAAAGATAGGTCCCTTATCATTTAGCTACAAAATAGCAGGTCAGCAACTGGAAGCAGTTAATTCCATAAATTATCTGGGAGTACGCATTAGGAGTGATTTAAAATGGAATGATCATATAAAGTTGATCGTCGGTAAAGCAGATGCCAGACTGAGATTCATTGGAAGAATCCTAAGGAAATGCAATCCGACAACAAAGGAAGTAGGTTACAGTACGCTTGTTCGCCCAATGCTTGAATACTGTTCACCAGTGTGGGATCCGTACCAGATAGGGTTGATAGAAGAGATAGAGAAGATCCAACGCAGAGCAGCGCGCTTCGTTACAGGATCATTTAGTAATCGCGAAAGCGTTACGGAGATGATAGATAAACTCCAGTGGAAGACTCTGCAGGAGAGACGCTCAGTAGCTCGGTACGGGCTTTTGTTGAAGTTTCGAGAACATACCTTCACCGAAGAGTCAAGCAGTATATTGCTCCCTCCTACGTATATCTCGCGAAGAGACCATGAGGATAAAATCAGAGAGATTAGAGCCCACACAGAAGCATACCGACAATCCTTCTTTCCACGTACAATACGAGACTGGAATAGAAGGGAGAACCGATAGAGGTACTCAGGGTACCCTCCGCCACACACCGTCAGGTGGCTTGCGGAGTACGGATGTAGATGTAGATGTAGATGTACTGACGATCAACCGTCAATAAATGGAAATGACAGTTTGGCGTCATTGGCCGTGAGGCTCCTTACGGGGCAGGTCCGGCCGCCTTGGTGGAGGTCTTATTACATTCGACGCAACATTGGACGACCTGCGCGCCGCATGGGGATGAAATGGTGTTGAAGATAACACAACACCCATTCCTTGAGCGGAGAAAATCCCCGACCCAGCCGGGAATCGAACCCGGGCACGTAGGACGGCAGTCTGTCACGATGACCACTCAACTATCGGTGCGGACGACCATCAATACATAATCATGAAATGCACGTTGTCCCGGTTTTACGAGACAATCCTCGTTTAACTTTCCCAACTGCGTACTCTAAATTCAGTACCATCTATATTTCAGTACAATCACGGAGTTCCCTTGCCCACCAAGGACATAATAACAGAAATTTGTAATATTTAAAATTTAGCAATTTGTATTAGTCTTGGAGAGCAGTCACAGTCCCTGCGCGATAGAGGCTATCTGGTGGCGTGCGTCACTCTGGGCGTGGCAGGTGCCAGGCGCTCCTTGTCCGGGTTGCCGTGGTAACGGTGCTGCGGCGACTAACAGGACACCTGCCTTCTGTCCACTGCGCATGCGCGGCCATCCGGTCTTGTCCCGTGGAAGCCCTGCCAAAACTCGCCCACACTCATTCACTTCTGCCCCACATCCCGACGCACAGTTCTTCGTAATCCGTAGCGCTTCAGCTCGTGTTTTACTTGGAAGGCGTCGCTTAAGCGTTTCTTTCCCCACTTTCTCTCCAGCACAAAGCAGTAAAACGCCGATTCTTTGAAGAATTCATTCGCATGTATGAAGCAGCTGCAGAGGTCAGATCACTTTACGAATGAAATCATGAGTTAAATGTTGGAATTAAGCCGGCCGATGTGGCCGAGCGGTTCTAGGCACTTCAGTCCGGAACCGCGCTGCTGCTACGGTCGCAGGTTTGAATCCTGCCTCGGGCATCGATGTGTCTGATGTCCTTTGGTTAGTTAGGTTTAATTACACTCCTGGAAGTTGAAATAAGAACACCGTGAATTCATTGTCCCAGGAAGGGGAAACTTTATTGACACATTCCTGGGGTCAGATACATCACATGATCACACTGACAGAACCACAGGCACATAGACACAGGCAACAGATCATGCACAATGTCGGCACTGGTACAGTGTATATCCACATTTCGCAGCAATCACCTGGCGCCTCAGTTGGACGAGCGTTCGTGCTGGACGTGCAGACCGCGTGAGACGACGCTTCATCCAGTCCCTAACATGCTCAATGGGGGACAGTTCCGGAGATCTTGCTGGCCAGGGTAGTTGACTTACACCTTCTAGAGCACGTTGGGTGGCACGGGATACATGCGGACGTGCATTGTCCTGTTGGAACAGCAAGTTCCCTTGCCGGTCTAGGAATGGTAGAACGATGGGTTCGATGACGGTTTGGATGTACCGTGCACTATTCAGTGTCCCCTCGACGATCACCAGAGGTGTACGGCCAGTGTAGGAGATCGCTCCCCACACCATGATGCCGGGTGTTGGCCCTGTGTGCCTCGGTCGTATGCAGTCCTGATTATGGCGCTCACCTGCACGGCGCCAAACACGCATACGACCATCATTGGCACCAAGGCAGAAGCGACTCTCATCGCTGAAGACGAAACGTCTCCATTCGTCCCTCCATTCACGCCTGTCGCGACACCACTGGAGGCGGGCTGCACGATGTTGGGGCGTGAGCGGAAGACGGCCTAACGGTGTGCGGGACCGTAGCCCAGCTTCATGGAGACGGTTGCGAATGGTCCTCGCCGATACCCCAGGAGCAACAGTGTCCCTAATTTGCTGGGAAGTAGCGGTGCGGTCCCCTACGGCACTGCGTAGGATCCTACGGTCTTGGCGTGCATCCGTGCGTCGCTGCGGTCCGGTCCCAGGTCGACGGGCACGTGCACCTTCCGCCGACCACTGGCGACAACATCGATGTACTGTGGAGACCTCACGCCCCACGTGTTGAGCAATTCGGCGGTACGTCCACCCGGTCTCCCGCATGCCCATTATACGCCCTCGCTCAAAGTCCGTCAACTGCACATACGGTTCACGTTCACGCTGTCGCGGCATGCTACCAGTGTTAAAGACTGCGATGGAGCTCCGTATGCCACGGCAAACTGGCTGACACTGACGGCGGCGGTGCACAAATGCTGCGCAGCTAGCGCCATTCGACGGCCAACACCGCGGTTCCTGGTGTGTCCGCTGTGCCGTGCGTTTGATCGTTGCTTGTACAGCCCTCTCGCAGTGTCCGGAGCAAGTATGGTGGGTCTGACACACCGGTGTTAATGTGTTCTTTTTTCCATTTCCAGGAGTCTAGGGGACTGGTGACCTCAGATGTTGAGTCCCACAATGCTTGGAACCATTTGAATATTTGAATTAAACATGTAAAAGTTTAGAAAAGATTTGCAACTATGTTTGTTTGTTGTCGCAAGGCGCTCTTTTTGTTGAACACTGTATCAGTTTAGCAAGAGTATTTTGGGCTTCGTTTTGAGCAGCAAGTTAATTATTTACGTATTTCAATGTCTGTGACGTCATATCTCGTGAACTATCAACCGTACAATGACATAATTTAGCTGGTATACTTAGTGGTATAAGTCAATACAGTTTCCAAAGTGTGTTGTGATTACAGTTTGTAATATAGAAGTAATAAATTAATACATCATGCTGGTTGCTGAAACTATACTCCATGAAAAGCGAAATATTTAGTAAGAAATAATCTTTTTTCCCTTAATTATTTCTTGGGGATGTCAGCGAAAAAAAATCGTCATTTCTTTCTGTTTTCCGTCTTCCGTAGTTGCTTCAGAATTTATGGAGGTACGTTACGTCTATCACCTAAATGGAAGGCAGTTTCTTTATTGGCATACACATTTCGCCTCTTTTCTTGTGCAGCATCTTCAGCGGTCTGTAATACTGGTTTCTTTTCATATCGATGTCCATTGCGGTTAGCCCATATGTGTGGTCATGGAGATGAGTTCAGTAGTCCCCATGCTCTTGTCCGATTTCCGGCGTTCTTTCTTCCACATTTGTTATAACACATCACTTGCATTTTTCATTTTGGCCTGCTTGTGTGGCAGAGCGGTTCTAGGCGCTTCAGTCTGGAACCGCGCGACCGCTACGGTCGCAGGTTCGAATCCTGCCTCGGTCGTAGATCTATTTGATGTCCTTAGGTTAGTTAGGTTTAAGTAGTTCTAAGTTCTAGGGGACTGATGACCATAGCTGTTAAGTCCCATAGTGCTCAGAGCCATTTGAACCAATTAAACCAACAAACACCTTTCCATTTTTTTATGACCAATGGACAACACATTAACACAACCCAATTTCAATTACAGTAGATTTTCAAAAATGCCTCCATTGACACGTAAAAAAAAAAGGTTACACCGTCGGATTATGTTCTGATACGGGCAAAAACCCCAGGAGTATCCCGAATTGTTCCTGCTACTATCCACGCAACCAGATCCTCTTCAGATGTAACAGGAGTTGCGTAAACAAGGTTGCGCAGCACTCTCCACACAAAAAAGTCCAGAGGGGAGATATCTGGGGATCGAGCAGGCCACGGTACAGGACCACCTCTGCCAATCCACATTTCCGGGAACCGTCGGTCCAGGAATCGACGCACACGACGACTGAAATGTGCCGGCGCCCCGTCATGTTGGAACCACATGCATTGTCTTGTAGGGAGCGGGGCGTCTTCCAGCAATTCTGGCAATGCTCTGGTGAGGAAATTGTAATAGTGCCTGCCATTTAATGGCCTAGGTGGCAGATGCGGCCCAAGTAAACAGTCCCCAACAACACGGACCCACACATTAACGAAGAACCGCATTTGATGAGCGCTAGTAACTGTGGCATGTCGGTTATCCTCACTCCAAACATGCGAATTGTGCAAGTTGAAGACTCCATCAGGCCCGAACGTTGCTTCATTCGTAAACAACACAGAGGATGGAAATGTAGGATGCATTTCACACGGTTCCAGGTACCAGTGCGAAAACTGTGTTCTGGGTGGATAATCAACAGGTTTCAGGTTGTGGACACGGTACAAGGACTCTTGACGGACTGTTCTTACATTCGTCTGATTCGTCCCATGTTATGTGTAATTGCACGAGTGCTGATTGAAGGATCCCGCTCCACATGCTGCAAGACAGCTTTCTCAAATTGCAGCGTTCTCACCGTGCGACGGCGTCCATGTCCAGGTAATCTGCTAAATGACCCGGTCTCACGCAGACGTTGGTACACAGCAGCAAACGTCGTATGATGCGGGATACGGAGAGTAGGATATTGTTTTGATAAACCCGCTGTGCAGCTCTTCCGTTGTGGTGCGCTACGTAGTACGCACCAACAGTAACAGTGCACTCACTCCAAGTGTATCGTTCCATTAGTAAACAGAGACAATGCACTACTACACTGGTGGACAGCAGTTGCCTACAACTGAAGAGCGTAATAAGCCCACTAATAACTGAAGATCGTAATACGGCCTCCACCGATTTAAATAATCCTCATAGGAAAAAATGACATTAGGGAAAAATATTTGTTTAGATGTCCGCTACAACCTCCCAGAGTTTGTCGGTTTGAATACTTTCCACCCTGTATACCTGCGCGTGGCCATTTTTATCACGAACCGGCGGCAGCTGAGTGGACGCCGGCACGGTAGCTCAGCGTGTTCGGTCAGAGGGTTAGCTTCCCTCTGTAACAAAGAAACTGAGTTGATCGACCAATAACGAACTTAAACGGGTGTCTTACGACGTCCGCCCCGAGGAGATGCAACGAACGAAATCGAACAAAATGAGATAAAAAAAAGAGTGGTTAGCGTTCAAGTCCCGTAACCATTGAGTCGATGGATCGATTCCTGTTCGTCAGCCTTTTTTTATTTTCAACACAGTATTTTCTTTACTATTTATTTTACAGCTGAGATAATGGGAAAAAATAAGTGTAATCAAAATGGTTCAAATGGCTCTGAGCACTATGGGACTTAACATCTATGGTCATCAGTCCCCTATAACTTAGAACTACTTAAACCTAACTAACCTAAGGACACTACACACATCCATGCCGGAGGCAGGATTCGAACCTGCGACCGTAGCAGTCGCGCGGTTCCGGACTGAGCGCCTTAACCGCGAGACCACCGCGGCCGGTCAAGTGTAATCGGATGAACTTTTATCTCGGAGGTTCGAGTTCTCACTCGGGCATGGGTGTGTGTGTGTTGTCCGTAGCGTATGTTAGATTAAATAGTGTGTATGCATAAGGACCGATGACCTTAGCAGCTTGTTCCCATAGTCCATACCAGAAATGCACGCTTGCCCGTCAGTGAGGACGTCTCGTATAGTGTATAGCATGACATTGACTCACTGGAATTAGACCAACAGTAAGATTTTATTAGCCCGTCCAGTTGGCTGTGCGGTCTAACGCACGGCTTTTCGGGCGGGAAGGAGCGCCTGGTCCCCGGCACGAATCCGCCCGGCGGATTTGTGTCGAGGTCCGGTGAACCGGCCAGTCTGTGGATGGTTTTTAGGCGGTTTTCCATCTGCCTGGTTCCCCTTATTCCGCCTCAGTTACACTATGTCGGCGATTGCTGCGCAAAGAAGTTCTCCACGTAAGCGTACACCACCATTTCTCTACCACGCAGACATAGGGGTTACACTCGTCTGGTGTGAGACGGTCCCTGGGGGGTCCACCGGGGGCCAAACCGTACAATAATCCTGGGTTCGGTGTGGGTTGGCGGAGGGGTGAAGTGGACTGCGATGGCCGTAGTGGGGTTGTGGACTACTGTGGCTGCGGCGGGAACGGAGCCTCTCCGTCGTTTCTAGCTCCCCGGTTAACATACAGTACAATACAATACAAGGTCTTATTACGACTTTAGCGAATCATTAAACTTTCTGAATTCCAAATTTGACAATATGAGTGACTTTCAAAAATGCATCAAATTAGCTTAAAAAGATGGTTCAAATGGCTCTGAGCACTTTGCGACTTAACTTCTGACGTCATCAGTCGCCTAGAACTTAGAACTAAGTAAACCTATATAACCTAAGGACATCACACACATCCATGCCCGAGGCAGGATTCGAACCTGCGGCCGCTCGGCTCCAGACTGTAGCGCCCAGAACCGGACGGCCACTCCGGTCGGCAAATTAGCTTCAGACAAGAACTGGCTAGACATCTGCTCGATCGAAGACGTAGCCAACTAGATCGCGAACCGCGCGTCCTATTTGGCCGCCGACCCAGCCCGACGACCGGGCGGTGACACAAAGGCAGGTGACGGGTAACGGGGCGAGCCGGCGGCCGTGGAATTCCATACGGAGGGGCCGGCCACGGCGAGCTTCCGCCGCCTGTTGGATGCCTGGGCGCGCGCTAAACCGCAAACCGACCCAGCCTGCGACACAGTTGGACCGAGCCTCGTGGTCCGGCTCTGGTGGTCTGTTTGGGGCGGCACCAGCGCGGCACCGACCTAGCCCAGTGGGTCATCTGGCAACCACACCGCCCGCCGCGCACGTGGACACTGACCTGCTGTAGGGCGCTTCCGCGTGAATCACTCAGGGTCCCCTCCGTGCGGAACCATACCGAGCAAGGTGTTGACAGCTACTGTGTTCATGTTCCGTTCTGGCCTAAGTCTTCCATGCTATTTTTTTTAATGAAGAAGATAGGAAAGCTATACTCTACCACTGCTACTAATCAGATCTACACGTACAAGGTATCTGAAAACGATCTGTACTACTTTGGCCACTTATATGTGAAAAATGGAGATAGGTAGATGAGTGCAGTTTGCGGCACCAAGTTCAGACAGATCTCTTCCTTTTTTCTCTCTTACAGTCTAGTTATTGACTGAACCAAGGGTCTCTCGCTCCGCAGCTCCTCACGCTAACCACGAGACCACGACGATCTTGAGCTCACACTCTCCTTGATGTTGCCTATCTTCCACATGGACTACTCAGTTTGCATATTTTGCTCTGTGACGAAGAGCTTAGCACAAGGAGGAATCCGTAGCGGGTCGCATCAAACCACTCGGAAGACAGATGAACCCAAAAGAAAAGTTACATAAAAAAAGGGCACATAAAACAAGCCGGCCGCTGTGACCGAGCGATTCTAGGCGCTTGAGTCCGGAACCGCGCTGTTGCTACGGTCGCAGGTTCGAATCCCGCCTCGGGCATGAAGGATGTATGTGATGTCCTTAGGCTAGTTAGGTTTAAGTAGTTCTAAGTTCTACGGGACTGATGACCTCAGATGTAAAGTCTGTAAGACGTGTATATTTCTACTGTTTATTATCAAATCACAATTTATGAAAGATGTTTATATTTTTATTAATAGGATTAAGTAGGAATAATTAATATTTGTCATGTTGGAAATAATTGTGGTAGCAGGGAATGTCTGCACCAAAGCATTGTTGATATAATTTTAAAAAGGGCGGGAGAAACCGCGTATGGGTACATTTTAAGAAAAGAGCGGGAAAGACCGCGCATTGGTACATTTTGTAATGGTAGCAGACATTGTCTGCACCAGAAAGCATTGTTGGCAGGAGAGACCGCACTTTAGCGTTCGTAGGAAATCAGTAGTAAGCGAGATGTGAAGCGAGTCGGTAGCAGGTCTGAAGCGAGAGGTTGAGAGGAGCGGTTTGCCTGCCAGCCACCAGTTATGATTTACGAGATATTATAAACGGATGTACAGAGACGTCAGCTAACTATTTTCATAAGAGGAACTAATATTACTGAATTAATTTCTTGAGAGACCCGAGACTACTGAAGGTATGTTTGCGCTTTGCTAGTTGTAAAATTATTGAAAAAGTAAGTCCCATTTGAACGTTTGTAAAATCATTTCATTCAGAATATAATTAACTTTTGCCAGCAATATTGCACTTCTAATTATAATCCATCACAAAAACCATAAACGTAAAACTGCGCAAAATTTTATTGTTGTCCAGAAAAGTTTAATTATGAATTACGTAACTTCACTCAAATTAATTAAAAAATAACGTCAGCTTTGCTATTAAAGAATAACGTCAGCTTTGGTAATAAATACAGCCACTTATTATGAAAGCCCACCAGCAGCTAATAGAGTATAGTGAAAAGAGTAAGTATATTCATGTCGCAGTTCGATGTAGCAGTCAGATGGCGATCCAGTAACAATAAAAAAGGTAAGGAACAGTTTTGGGTTATTGCAGATAACGACTGAGGGCCACGACGACGACACATTCTATGTTTCGTCGAAATAATCAGAAAATCACTTTTAATAAGCAGCAATTAATTTGTATGCGAAGATAGAGAAAGAGAATAAATTTCGAAGGGAAGATTTCATTTGTTATTATTAAGCAAGAGATATAAATCCTAAGGCAAGGGTTCATAGTTTATTGTAAAAGGGAATGTTATCATTAACAAAAGAGGTAAAGAGGGGAGAGCTGGCAAAAGTTGATTATATTCTGAATGAAATGATTTTACAAACGTTCAAGTGGGACTTACTTTTTACGATAATCTTACAACTAGCAAAGCGCAAACATACCTACATTAGTCTTGAGTTTCTCAAAAAATTAATTCAATAATATTAGTTCCTCTTATGATAATAGTTAGCTGATGTCTCTGTACATCCGTTTATAATCTCTTGTAAATCATACATGGTGGCTGGTAGGCACACCGCTCCTCTCAACCTCTCACTTCAGACCTGCTACCAACTCGCTTCAGATCTGCTACCAACTCGCTTCACTTCTCGCTTACTACTGACTTCCTACAAACGCTAAAGTGCGCTCTCTCCTGCCAACAATGCTTTCTGGTGCAGACAATATTTGCTACCATTACAAAATGTACCAATCCGCGGTCTTTCCCGCTCTTTTCTTAAAATGTATCCATACGCGGTTTCTCCCGCCCTTTTTAAAATTATATCAGCAATACTTTGGTGCAGACATTCCCTGTTACCACAATTATTTCCAACTTGATAAATATTAATCATTCCTACTTAATCCTATTAATAAAAATATAAACATCTTTCATAAATTGTGATTTGATAATAAACAGTAGAAATATACACGTCTTACAAGTCCTATAGTGCTGAGAGCCATTTGAACCATTTTGAACATAAAATAATGCTCTACAAGTTCTTCATGCTGTCGCTTCCCCTGCTACCCATCTCTCTCTTCTTCCCGACCCTCCCCCTCAGCTCTCTCTCTCTCTCTCTCTCTCTCTCTCTCTCTCTCTCTCTCTGTCTCTATCTATCTATCCCTCTCTATCTATCTCTCTCTCTCTCTCCCTCCCCCCTCTCTTCCAGTTCATTGACACTGTGCTAACGCGATGAGCCCTCTCCTCTGCTGTTGTTATGGCAGCGTTGGCGGTATCGCTTGGAGTAATCGCAAAGACGTGGGAACAGCGTGGAGAACACTCGACTTATTACAGAAGCCGTTATGAGAAGAGCCGCGCGTCTCTTCTTGTGTCGGATCGCGTAATGTCCGCAGCGCGGCAATAATCTCGCCTTCTCAGTGCTACAGAGATTGCAGCGGCGCAGATGTTATCCGCAAACAAACAGCTAACGACTCGTCATCAGCGGGGCGAATGCGGTGTTGACTGCCGCATTAAGGAGCTCGTTTCGGCAAATTTTACGAGTTCGTGGAGCGCACTGCGTTCGTTGGCCTCAGGACACGAACATGGCGTGCAAACATCCCAGTCAAATCAATAGTCAGATCACCAAAGGGTACTCTTCTCCGTTCAACTTGTTACTCCAAACTTCAAGGTGACTTTATTGTACTTATATTTCGACTGGTCCGAGAGCGGCGATAGTTATCACAAATAAATTTCTGAGGGTCACTACACTCTCGCAGTCTCCGACTAGTCACTGCAACGTCGTGGAGCTTCAATCTCCAGCGGGAGTAATCAGTCTTATAAACATGTATTTCCAATACGGAGACGACGTTGAACAACATGTAGAACATCTAATAAGAGTTACCACGGCGTTGTATGGACAGAAGCCAGTCATAACTGCTGACATCAACGCGAAATCCCCCCTGTGGTACAGCGGCACTAGAGATACAAATGGGGAAAAATGGAAGAATTTTTATATACAACTGGCACACCTGTGACGCTGCAGGTAATAAGAAATAGTCAAAAAATGGTTCAAACGGCTCTGAGAACTAAACTTCTGAGGTCATCAGTCCCTTAGAACTTAGAACTACTTAAACCCGCCCGAGGCAGGATTCGAACCTGCGACCGTAGCGGTGTCGCGGTTCCCGACTGTAGCGTCTAGAACCGCTCGGCCACTCCGGCCGGCCAAGAAATAGTCATAGCAGATTAGTTAACTAATGAGTAGTTAGATCAAACTGCCCATTGTCGTAGTAAACTGTAACCAACACATTGCAGTAGTTAAACTGTAGCTCACTAACACAATTGCAAAAGCTGCATTGTAATCTTATCTATGTATAATTATTATGAGCCACTAATCATCTTAGGAGGTGGGTTAATATTGTATAATTATTATTGATTATGGAATGAAGAATATTTTTAAAAAAAGTCTAGGGGGTTGATGACCTCATATGTTGGGTCCCATAGTGCTCAGAGCAATATGAACCATTTTTTGTCTTTAAGACACTTTCATATCGCAGAACCGATTCGGCATGTCCGGACTTTGGGTCGGAGTTTGCAGCGTGCCTCCCCTCTCCCCGACTTGTCATTGCGAGGAAAGTGGAGTGATGTGCGACAGCTGGTACCGTGCAGCCAGAAGCAGCGGGCCGGCGCCCAAATAGGACATCGGGCCGACCGTTGGGTGATCCCAGGCCCCTGCTGTGTAGTCTGGCTGCGGCAGAGCGGCCGTGACTCAGCGCTAGGCCGGCTGGCGGGACCGCTGCCCGCTACCGCCACGTCGTGCCGGGGTTCACCCACTGGCCGAGTCCTGGGATCGAGCCCAGTCGCCCGCGCGCGCAGTCTTCTCCCGCCACTGCCGCGCCAAGTGGCGAACGGGGACACCCCGTCTCTCGTGAGGTGGGACAATTCGAACTGTGGTACGTTCGGACAGGTTACATTACGCACTTAGTGACATCGTCCATACACTAGTCGCACGATATGTATTGCAGTAGTCCTTTTACAGGAAATACGCTGAGGCGATGAAAGTCATGGGACACATCCTAATATCGTGTCGGAACCCCATTTGCCCGGTGTAGTGCAGCAACGCGAAGTGACAAGGACTCAACAAATTCCTGAAGAACCATTTCATATGAATCACCTGTGATTACTGTTATCACAGTGAGATGTGGGTCACTGGTGAACTGGACAGTGTCAGCTTGCAGATCTGAGAGTCTTCAGTCCGCTGTCAGATTGCAGATCGGAGAGTCTTCAGTCCACTCTCGGGCCTGGAAATATTTCTGAGGTCTGAATAGTTGGAAGCATACCGGGTGTTGCAGGAGGAGTCGTCATTATTCAGGAATACGACAGGGACAACAAAATCTAGTAAACATGGGCTCTAAATTCATGCCTTGACAGCGACCAGCACTTTTTCATCTTCGATACTCTGAAACGAATTTCTACGACTGCATGCTCGTTCGCTGTCCATATTTCGGAAATAGGTAGTATGCACCAAAACAAGAAAAAATTGCCTAATAAACATGAGCTCTAAAATGCGTACCTAGAGAGCCATGAATAGTTGTACATTTTCGCTACTGTGAAAGGCGTCTGTTCTACTGAGCAGCCGGCCGGAGTGGCCGAGCGGTTCTAGGCGCTACAGTCTGGAGCCGAGCGACCGCTGCGGTCGCAGGTTCGAATCCTGCTCCGGGCATGGATGTGTGTGATGCCCTTACGTTACTTAAGTTTAAGTAGGTCTAAGTTCTAGCCGACTGATGACCTCAGAAGTTAAGTAGCATAGTGCTCAGAGCCATTTGAACCATTTTTTTCTCTACTGAACAAAGTACTCACAGTTCATTAGGCATGCATTTTAGAGCTCATGCTTACTTGATAATTTTTTCTCACTTTGGTCCATACTACCTCCTCCCAAAATATGGGAAGTAAAGAGATGAATTAGTGCTCACAGCTCGTAAGGTATGCATTTTACAGCCCATATCTGCCAGACTTTTTTGCTTCAAATTTCAAATGATCGTGCATGGCATATCCTTGAATTTTGCCCATTCCGAAGCGACGAATGAAAATTTTTACGAACGCAAGGATTCAAACCCGGATCTCTTGCTTACTAGGCAGATGCTCTTACCACTACGCTACCCTGGTGCAATGGCTTTCACAACTGCATGTGCTACCCCAGCATGCTTCCTTCCTCAATTCAAATTCCCATTCACACCTCACCAATTCCAATCTACACCGTAACCCACTTCGTATACTCCCTAAAGTCGAACAACATTTTAGGGACGTTCCAACTGTATTGGAATAGCATCGCAGCATCGAACGAAACGGGCGATCCCGCCTGAAACTCAGCCATAGGTGCTTTAACCAAATGAAACTACATGGTTCTGGAGATCTTTTCAAATCTCAAACATCTATGACGCATACATGGAGACTGATTGAGGCGGGAGGCTTGCTACAGTAGTCCGTGCGGATGTGCAAAGTCACTGCGCCACGGTGGCATGGTCGTTAGCTCATTTGCCTGGTGAGCAGGAAACCCAGGTTGGAATGCCGACCTTGGTATAAATTTTCATTCGTCGTTTCAGTCTGTGTGTAACCATCATAGATGTCTGAGATTTGATAAACGGTGGTGGAACCATGTAGCGTCATTTGATTGACGATTCCTCGTGCGTTACCCGTCCATGTTACGCTGTTTTCTGCACATAAATTGCAGTATTATTTTGTTATTTATAGGTTGTATATTTCGTTATGCTTTAAGTATAGCGCTTTAAAAGGATCCATTACCCACCAGTGTAAAAACACAGCACTTCCTTGCTCCTCGTTTCACAACTAGTCTACAAACACTTAAACCCAAAGAATTACACTGAAGCACCAAAGAAACGCCCGCCGGGGTGGCAAAGCGGTTCTAGGCGCTACAGTCTGGAACCGCGCGACTGCTACGGTCGCAGGTTCGAATCCAGCCTCGGGCATGGCTGTGTGTGATGTTCTTAGGTTAGTTAGGTTTAAGTAGTTCGAAGTTCTAGGGGACTGATGACCACAGATGTTAAGTCCCACAGTGCTCAGAGCCATTTTTGAACCAAAGAAACTGGTAGAGACATGCGTATTCAAATACAGACATATGTAAACAGGTGGAATACCGCGCTGCGGTCGGCAAAGCCTACATAAGACAACAAGTCATAAATAAACGGTCACAACGTCCATATAGTACTAGGGACAGAAAGTTGGCTGAAACCAGACGTAAACAGTAATGAAATCCTAAACTCAGATTGGAATGTATAGCGCAAAGACAGGCTGGACAGTGAAGGGGGAGGCGTGTTTATAGCGATAAGAAGTGCAATAATATCGAAGGAAATTGACGGAGATCCGAAATGTGTAATAATTTGGGTGAAGGTCACGGTTAAAGCAGGCTCAGACATGCTAGTTGGATGTCTCTATAGGTCCCCGGGCTCAGCAGCTGTTGTGGCTGAGCACCTGAAGAATAATTTGGAAAATATTTCGAGTAGATTTCCCCACCATGTTATAGTTCTGAGTGGAGATTTTAATTTGCCGGATGTAGACTGGGAGACTCAGACGTTCATAACGGGTGGCAGGGACAAAGAATCCAGTGAATTTTTTTTAAGTGCTTTATCTGTAAACTACCTTGAGCAGTTAAACAGAGAACCGACTCGTGGCGATAATATATCAGACCTTCTGGTGACAAACAGACCCGAATTATTTGAAACAGTTAATGCAGAACAGGGAATCAGCGATCATAAAGCGGTTACTGCAGCGATGATTTCAGCCGTAAATAGAAATATTAAAAAAGGTAGGAAGATTTTTCTGTTTAGCAAAAGTGACAATAAGCGGATTACAGAGTACCTGACGGCTCAACACAAAAGTTTTGTCTCAAGGACAGATAGTGTTGAGGATCAGTGGACAAAGTTCAAAACCATCGTACAATATGCGTTGGATGAGTATGTGCCAAGCAAGATCCAGACAAACAAAAATTACACGTAGCGAAATGTAGTGTGAGGAGGGCTATGCGAGAGGCGTTCAATGAATTCGAAAGTAAAGTTCTATGTACTGACTTGGCAGAAAATCCTAAGAAATTTGGTCTTATGTCAAAGCGGTAGGTGGATCAAAACAAAATGTCCAGACACTCTGTGACCAAAATGGTACTGAAACAGAGGATGACAGACTAAAGGCCGAAATACTAAATGTCGTCTTCCAAAGCTGTATCACAGAGGAAGACTGCACTGTAGTTCCTTCTCTAGATTGTCGCACAGATGACAAAATGGTAGATATCGAAATAGACGACAGAGGGATAGAGAAACAATTAAAATCGATCAAAAGAGGAAGGGCCGCTGGACCTGATGGGATACCAGTTCGATTTTACACTGAGTACGCGAAGGCACTTGCCCCCTTCTTGCAGCGGTGTACCGTAGGTCTCTAGAAGAGAGTAGCGTTCCAAAGGATTGGAAAAGGGCACAGGTCATCCCAGTTTTCAAGAAGGGATGTCGAACAGATGTGCAGAACTATAGACCTATATCTCTAACGTCGATCAGTTGTAGAATTTTGGAACACGTATTATGTTCGAGTATAATGACTTTTCTGGAGACTAGAAATCTAGTCTGTAGGAATCAGCTTGGGTTTCGACAAAGACGGTCGTATGAAAACCAGCTCGCGCTATTCGTCCACAAGACTCAAAGGGCCATAGACACGGGTTCACAGGTAGATGCCGTGTTTCTCGACTTCCGCAAGGCGTTCGATTCAGTTCCCCACAGTCGTTTAATGAACAAAGTAAGAGCATACAGACTATCAGACCAATTGTGTGATTGGATTGAGGAGTTCCTAGATAACAGAACGCAGCATGTCATTCTCAATGGAAAGAAGTCTTCCGAAGTAAGAGTGGTTTCAGGTGTGCCGCAGGGGAGTGTCATATGACAGTTGCTATTCACAATATACATAAATGACCTGGTGGATGAGATCGGAGGTTCACTGAGGCTTTTTGCGGATGATGCTGTGGTGTATCGAGAGGTTGTAACAATAGAAAATAATACTGAAATGCAGGAGGATCTGCAGCGAATTGACGCATGGTGCAGTGAATGGCAATTGAATCTCATTGTAGACAAGTGTAATGTGCTGCGAATACATAGAAAGATAGATCCCTTATCATTTAGCTACAAAATAGCAGGTCAGCAACTGGAAGCAGTTAATTCCATAAATTATCTGGGAGTACAATTAGGAGTGATTTAAAATGGAATGATCATATAAAGTTAATCGTCGGTAAAGCAGATGCCAGACTTAGATTCATTGGAAGAATCCTAAGGAAATGCAATCCAAAAACAAAGGAAGTAGGTTACAGTACTCTTGTTCGCCCACTGCTTGAATACTGCTCACCAGTGTGGGATCCGTACCAGATAGGGTTCATAGAAGAGATAGAGAAGATCCAACGCAGAGCAGCGCGCTTCGTTACAGGATCATTTAGTAATCGCGAAAGCGTTACGGAGATGATAGATAAACTCCAGTGGAAGACTCTGCAGGAGAGACGCTCAGTAGCTCGGTACGGGCTTTTGTTAAAGTTTAGAGAACATACCTTCACCGAAGAGTCAAGCAGTATATTGCTCCCTCCTACGTATATCTCGCGAAGAGACCATGAGGATAAAATCAGAGAGATTAGAGCCCACACAGAGGCATACCGACAATCCTTCTTTCCACGAACAATACGAGACTGGAATAGAAGGGAGAACCGATAGAGGTACTCAGGGTACCCTCTGCCACACACCGTCAGGTGGCTTGCGGAGTATGGATGTAGATGTAGATGTCGAAGTGTCTGGCGAAGTTTTTATATCGGTTACTGCTGCTACAGTGGCGGGTTATTAAGATTTAGATGAGTTTGAATGTGGTATTACAGTATGCTCGCGAAAGATGAGACGCTGCATCTCCGAGGTAGCGATGAAGTGAGGATTTTCCCGTGCGACCATTTCATGAGTGTACCGTGAATACCAGGAATCCGGTAGAACATCAAATCTTCGACTCCGCCGAGGCCGAAAAATATCCTGAATGATCGGGAATAAGAGAATCGTTCAGTGTGACAGGAGTGCAACCCTTCCGAAAATTGCTGCAGGGTTCAATACTTGGCCATCAGGAAGTGTCAACGTGCGAAGCATCTAACGAAACAACATCGATATGGGCTTTCGAAGCCGAAGGCTCACTCGTGTACCCTTGGTGACTGCACGACACAAAACTTTACACCTCACCTGAGCCCATCAACACCGAAATTGTTGATGGCTGGAAACGTGTTGCCTGGTCGGACGAGTCTCGTCTCACATTGTATCGAGTGGATGGATGTGTACGGGTAAGGAGGCAACCTCATGAACCCATGAACCCTGCATGTCAGCAGCGGACTGTTCAAGCTGGTGGAGGCTCTATAATGGTGTGGAGCATGTGCAGTTGCAGTGATATGGGACCCTGATACGTTTTGATACGACTCTGTAAGCACCCTTTCTGATCATCTGCATCCATTCATGTCCATTGCGCATTCCAGCGGACTTAGGCAATTCCAGCAGAACAGTGGAACACCCCACACGTCCAGAATTACTACACAGTGGCTTCGGGAACACTCTTCGGAGTTTAAACACTTCCGCTGGCCACCAAACTCCCCAGACATGATCCTTATTGAGCATATCTGGGATGCGTTGCGATGTGCTGTTCAGAAGAGATCTTCAGTCCGTCATACTCTTAAGGACTCATGGACAGTGCTGCAAAAGTCATGGTATAAGTCTCTCCAGTAACACTTCAGACTGTAGTAGAGTCCATGCCACATCGTGCTGCGGCACTTCCACGTGAACGCGGGAGCCCTACACGACATTAGGCAGTTTCTGTGGCTCTTCAGTGTAGAAATGATGACACAATCCGTATGGCAAACGTCGATGTTTGGTGTGTGGGCAGCGGGCGGAGTTTACATCGATAGGCAGTCTTTCTCTCACCTGATCTGCCTTGGATCGACCATCTTTTTGTGTATGGTAAAATGCATTCGTCAGAAGTTATTTATTGCTATAGTATGTTTTTTATTTATTTTCATATTGGTCACGTCATCGTTTTTATAGGAGTCATCTCGTGTGTGCTGTTGATTGATAGCTGGTTCACTTCACTTGGCATTACTTTCTGGCCGCTTACAGCGTATTTGTACTCTGGACGCCTTCCCAGTTGGGTAATCAGTGGAATAGCGGACCTCTTTAATTATGTGTAGACGCCTGCTGGCTTCTTCCTTGAACTTTACCAGCGCTTCCGAAGCGTCCGCGGCTTCATGCAGGCAGCGAACTGGAAAGCACTTTCCGACGTGGAGGAATCCGTCGTTGTTTTATTTTTTAAGTCTGCAGTCTCTGAAAGTTCGTTGCATTGCCACATGCCGAGCGCCCATCGTGGATGATCAGGCCTGATGTTCAAAGGACAGGAATAGAGCTGTAATTAACATCTCGAGAAAGTGATGTTATGTAATGGCTTGTTTGCAGGCGCAAGTCTTCGGCCCTGGTACAACCCTCACTCCAAGGTACCACAGCACGCCAGCACGGGACTCTAACAAACATGGCTGAATCAGCTGATTAAGTGCAGATTGTTTGCGCCATTTTAGCGGCATGCTGCGATACTGTCTAGAGGGGGATCGGTATATACCAGTTGCCCCTGCAGGAGCGGAGTAGGCTGAAACCGCGGTTGACTGATATAGCATAGATATACAGGGTGATCAAAAAGTCAGTATAAATATGGAAACTTAATAAACCACGGAATAAGGTAGATAGAGAGATAAAAATTGACAGACATGCTTGGAATGACATGGGGTTTTATTAGAACAAAAAAAAGTTCACAAAATGTCCGACAGATGGCACTGGACAGCAGGTAACTGTTACCGTGACGGGTGAGAGGTTCGCCGATATGTTACAGAATCACATCATCCCCAGCCTGGTTGATAAACACCTGATGGAACGTACGATGTGTATGCAGGATGGCGCTGCACCCCATACTGCTAGACGCGTGAAAGATCTCTTGCGCGCGTCGTTTGGTGATGATCGCGTTCTCAACCGCCACTTTCGTCATACTTGGCCCCCCAGGTCCCCAGACCTCAGTCCGTGCGATTATTGGCTTTGGGGTTACCTGAAGTCGCAAGTGTATCATGATCGACTGACATACCCAGGGATGCTGAAAGACAACATCCTCACCATAACTCCGAACATGCTTTACAGTGCTGTTCACAACATTATTCCTCGACTACAGCTATTGTGGACGAATGATGGTGGAAGTATTGAGCATTTCCTGTAAAGAATATCATCTTTGCTGCTTTGTCTTACTTTGTTATGCTAATTATTGCTATTCTGATCAGATTAAGCGCCATCTGTCGGATACTTTTTGAACTTTTGTATTTTTTTTGGTTCTAATAAAACCCCATGTCATTCCAAGTATGTGTGTCAATTTGTTCCTCCCTATCTACATTATTCCGTGATTTATTTAGTTTTCAAATGTATACTCACTTTTTGATCACCCGGTACGAGGGTTGGAACTTAAATAGTGGCAACTATTTATTCACAACCGATACAAAAGAGTTACATGTTTGCACCTGTTACTGTCCTGCAAATTAGTCATCAGCGTTGTTTAGAACCCGTTGCCAGCGATGTGGAACGTGTAGTATACCGTTAGCAGAGCCTGTTCTGTTGACGGTGCGAATGGAGCGGTCTACTGCCTGTCGAATCTCTGGAACAGTTCTGAAGCCAAGGCTACGAAGTGGTTCCTTCATCTTCCGAATCAAATCAATGTCAGAAGGAGTTCACCAACTCCGCCTGCCGCCTTTGCCGAATGATCTACAGATGGCTTGCAAATACAGGGTGTTACAAAAAGGTACGGCCAGACTTTCAGGAAACATCCCTCACACACAAAGAAAGCAAATATGTTATGTGGACATGTGTCCAGAAACGCTTACTTTCCATGTTAGAGCTCATTTTATTACTTCTCTTCAAATCACATTAATCATGGAATGGAAACACACAGCAACAGAACGTACCAGCGTGACTTCAAACACTTTGTTACAGGAAATGTTCAAAATGTCCTCCGTTAGCTAGGATACATGCATCCACAATACGAGCACGAAGAGTCTCTACATTTGGTACCGGGATTGCGTAGACAAGAGCTTTCAAATGTCCCCATAAATGAAAGTCAAGAGGGTTCAGGTCAGGAGAGCGTGGAGGCCATGGAATTGATCCGCCTCTACCAATCCGTCGGTCACCGAATCTGTTGTTGAGAAGCGTACGAACACTTCGACTGAAATGTGCAGGAGCTCCATCGTGCATGAACGACATGTTGTGTCGTACTTGTAAAGGCACATGTTCTAGCAGCACAGGTAGAGTATCCCGTATGAAATCATGATAACTTGCTCCATTGAGCGTAGGTGGAAGAACATGGGGCCCAATCGAGACATCACCAACAATGCTTGCCCAAACGTTCACATAAAATCTGTGTTGATGACGTGACTGCACAATTACGTGCGGATTCTCGTCAGCCCACACATGTTGGTTGTGAAAATTTACAATTTGATCACGTTGGAATGAAGCCTCATCCGTAAAGAGAACATTTGCACTGAAATGAGGATTGACGCATTGTTGGATGAACCATTCGCAGAAGTGTACCCGTGGAGGCCAATCAGCTGCTCATAGTGCCTGCACACCCTGTACATGGTACGGACACAACTGGTTCTCTCGTAGCACTCCCCATACAGTGACGTGGTCAACGTTACCTTGTACAGCAGCAGCTTCTCTGACGCTCACATTAGGGTTATCGCCAACTGAACAAAGAATTGCCTCGTCCATTGCAGGTGTCCTCGTCGTTCTAGGTCTTCCCCAGTCGCGAGTCATAGGCTGGAATGTTCCGTGCTCCCTAAGACGCCGATCAATTGCTTCGAACGTCTTCCTGTCGGGACACCTTCGTTCTGGAAATCTGTCTCGAAACAAACGTAACGCGCCACGGGTATTGCCCGGTGCTAATCCATACATCAAATGGGCACCTGCCAACTCTGCATTTGTAAACATTGAACTAACTGCAAAACCACGTTCGTGATGAACACTAACCTGTTGATGCTACGTACTGATGTGCTTGATGCTAGTACTGTAGAGGAATGAGTCGCATGTCAACCCAAGCACCGAAGTCAACATTACCTTCTTTCAATTGGGCCAACTGGCGGTGAATCGAGGAAGTACAGTACATACTGACGAAACTAAAATGAGCTCTAACATGGAAATTAAGTGTTTCGGGACACATGCCCACGTAACATCTTTTCTTTATTTATGTGTGAGGAATGTTTCCTGAAAGTTTGGCCATACCTTTTTGAAACACCCTGTATACTGAAACCGGCCATCAGCGTAATAAATGATTTATGCTGTTAAGACAGTTTTAATTTTTAACTTCAAAATTTTGCACTGAGGTCGCTTTTATTCCCGTAATGTATACAAAAAATCATAAACAATGAAACAATCCCTCCGTCACATATTGTAACCTGTAGTTGCCACATTGCTTACTCCTCTGCTCCTAACGTAAGTGGCTAACTTCACTTGGTTCATGTCCGAATTGACCCACATGTCGAATGTTGACGTATGAAGAGCTTGGTATGCTTCTTGAGGTCCGTGGTGTACGGTTGAAAACATCTGTTTCTGGGGAAGGAGACCGTGTCATCTGCGTAGATTGCTCCAATAATGAGTAGTCTTCGGCAGGTTGCAGGTATGAACAGAATGCAACACTGGCCCAAGCACTGAACCCTGTGGGATGTGGTCTCTGACGCTCTTACCACGAAAGTCCTGTTCTGACCCATGACCGATCCTTCCCCGGAAGACGCTGCCGTGGCTGCATCATTAGGCGCGCCTCCTGCTCGTCACAGTTATATTTACTGCCCAAGGACGGAGGATGTGCTAGTGGTCGGCTCTGATGAAGCGCTCACTCCCTCATCCTAGCTCACTTGTCGGCACTCAAGGTGAGAGAGCGGAACTGGCGTTCGCCATTTACCTGTCCTGCCGTCGTTATGCAAACGCAACTGCCCCTTTCTCTCTCTTTTTCTCTCTCTCTCTCTTTATTATTGAAGATTTACAGTTCTAATGACACTGGAAGCCAGTTCTTCAACGTATCGGTATATCAGAAGTGAACTATTAACTGAATGAGTTAAGATTCGCTGGAAGGAAAGTAGATAGTAGGGATGAAATCAAGGAAGATGTAATGGCACGAAATAAAATCGGTGTTAACCATTCAGGAATGCTGAACCTGCTGTCTGATGAATAAGCCACGAGTAAATATTTGTAACAGAGTTGGAGTCAGATTTACTGAAATGAAATCACTGCAGATGTAATGTCAGCGTTTCGTTGGCAGTTCAACATTTCTAATCCGTTTGGTGCGATATCATTTCATGATACGGGATCTTCACTGATTTCATCTCCCTCAAACTATTCATTCCAATTCAGTGCACTTAAGTTTCACATACAGGGCGTTAACTGTAACTGTTTGGAACGTACCGCAGTGGTATCGCACTTGAAGTCTATTAAGCCGGGAAACAACATCAAATTCGCCTAAAAAAGACACCTAATCTACAGTGCAAGCACGCCGCATGAGATTTTTAATATTATCTCTGCCTTGTATGCCACTTACTTCTGTTATGATTTGTAATTTAATCTTTCCTGTGAGAGTAATAAAAGAAAAAAAGACTTTTGAACGCGTCATTCAAAAACTAATTACGTTTCCAATTCGATCAAAAAGCTCATAGTAAGAAGGCCAAAGAAACGATTTAATGGTTAACTTTACGCTATTAAAAGTCACGAAGTTGTGAGGTAAAATTTCAATTTTATAAAGTGCGCAACTAAACTGATGGCGTAGGAAGGGCGTAGCGCCCCGCGACCAGTTTTCTATACTAGACCGCCTGGGGGCAGAGTACTTGGTACACGCCAGTATGACGCGGTTCAGATCCGCCACCGCCGTTGTATCCTGATCACCCTGTCCAGAGACGATGACTTTCACCCGGTGAAGGTGAGCGGGATCGCACCCGTGTCCCAGTCTCATACGGAGAGAGAGGCCATACAACCAAGTGTCTCTTTTTCGGCCATGGTTGACCCCACTGCAGGTTATTACACGTCGCGTGATCTCTACTAAGCTACAGCGAGGTGAAACCTGGCCGAGACGAGACGCTTGGTTGTATGGGCGCCAGGTGGCCATCTCTATAGTGCTGCGATATATGCCATTCACAAGCAACTTTCTTGATCATCCAGTTGAAATTCGCGCCGCCCGCTGTGGCCGAGTGGTTCTAGGCTCGTCAGTCCGGAACCACGCTGATGCTACGGTCGTAGGTTCGAATCCTGCCTCGGGCATGGATGTGTGTGATGTCCTTAGGTTACTCAGGTTTAAGTAGTTCTAAGTCTAGGGGACTGATGACCTTAGATGTTGAGTCCCATAGTGCATAGAGCGATTTGAAGCATTTTTGAAATTCGTATAACAGGATGATGTTAGGTGAAACTGTCCTTCCGTAATGCCCCTCTTAGGAAGGTGGTGAGAAGTTTCACTGTGGAGAATGCCTCGATGCCCTTTTATCCAAAGTAAGCGGACGTAAGTACCCAATCTGCACGCGTCTGTTATGATCTCCAAAACATATCTGTTAGTGTCTTTTATCATACGGGGGAAGCTGTAGTTTCTGCAGCACACTCTGGAAGTGCGTGAGGGTCAGTACGAGCCGAAAAGTGTGTGTGCCATAATAAGCAGCCTCCCTGGTGGCCAGTAACTCGGCGATTCAGACGACAGTGCAAACATTTGGCATTTGTCGCTAGATGGGCTGAAGAAGTCGTATCCCACACAGCCCCACTATTAAGGCCATTTTCGGGTAAGGAAGTGCTCCAGTTCATGATTAATGTTCATCCTCGTTCTAATATCGGATGGCATATACGACACCGGGGCTGGGGTAAAAAAGTATCAAACGGAGAGCGAAAGCAAGAGAGTTTAGAGCCATTTAGAGCTAGCGGTAAATGGTTTCGCATTTCTCATTACTGCGAATGAATAAGGGAGTTCGGTTCGTCAAAATGGTTCAAATGGCTCGAACCACTATGGGACTCAACATCTGAGGTCATCAGTCCCCTAGAACTTAGAACTACTTAAACCTAAATAACCTAAGGACATCACACAAATCGATGCCCGACGCAGGTTTCGAACCCGCAATCATAGCAGCAGCGCGGTTCCGGACTGAAGCCCCTAGAACAGCGGCCGGTTTCGGTGCGTTCTTTGTCTATGAGGTGCCTGCGTGTGCCACCAGCCTCGACCAATTTGAGTTTGCTCCCCGGCTTGACAGCAGCAGAGGTGGCCGAGCGGTTCTAGGCGCTAGTCTGGAACCGCGCACCCGTTGCGGTCGCAGGTTCGAATCCTGCCTCGGGCATGGATGCGTGTGCTGTCCTTAGGTTAAGTTAGGTCTAAGTAGTTCTAAGTTCTAGGGGTCTGGTGACCTCAGAAGATAAGTCCCATAGTGGTCAGAGCCATTTTGAACCTGGCTTGATAGACCACAAGTGACGTCTACCAAATTGTTCGTCTCAACTTCCCCTCCTCCACCGGGGTACGTTGTAAACAGTTATCTTTCACACCCTGTATGCGACATAAATTAAATGCATCGAAATGAAATAAATGTATTGATCTGTATGAAATCAGTGATAATGATATTCATGAAATGATATCAATGTAAGCGTGTTCTAATAGTTGAGCGATTGAGGTTACTGCTCGCAAAAAGCAGGCAATCCGGATTTCTCTCCCGGCATGTAAGAAATTTTCGTTAGTCACAACATACTAACTTCACTGAAAAACTTGTGCTTGATAATGACTGTGAGTCGAAATTACAAGTGTATTTGTTTGCGGTTATAAGAGCCTTTTATCATATCCATTTATATAAAACAGAATTTCGTACAGCCCGGTCACAAATTGTGCGAAGCTAAGCTGCAATAACCCCCATATTTGTATCCTGCAACCGAAGGAAGGGAGATGTGGGCTTAACGTCTCGTCTGCGACAAGATTATGAGACAACTTGCACCTGAAACGGCACGCTTCTGCGGACACTGATATACTGCACGCTATTAATTTCAGCACTTTCTATACACTTTATAAACCTGTAACGTAAATTAAATTTCCTGTGTATAATTAAAATGGCACAGAGCTGATCTTCTATTACGCTGCTGTTTACGAGAGGTCGTCCTGTCGGGAGAGCGGTGTTCCTGGTTGAAAGTGAGCGCGTTCCGTTCACTTTCGTAATGCCGATAACGAGAGACAGGCTCAAGAGCGCCAGAGAACACGTCTTGTTTATCGACGGCAGGAAATTGTAACGGATTTCTTATTTACAGTATATTTATTATTTTTTTGTGGGTAGCGAATACTCCTTGAGCACAGTTTAAAATAATGAAGGCTGTAAGATAATTGCGCTCAGGTTCATACACCGACGTAGTTACTTCGTAAAAATAAGAATGAGACAAATCCATTTCTTTTTTTTTTCATCTTTATAACAGTGGTCACACTTCATGATACGGACAGGTTTCATGGAGGGTCTCTCTCCCGCCACATCCTAAAATATTAAACTTCCTGGCAGATTAAAACTGTGTGCCGGACCGAGACTCGAACTCGGGACCTCCTACGAACCAGGAGTGCTAGTTTTGCAAGGTTCGCAGGAGAGCTTCTGTGAAGTTCGGAAGGCAGGAGACGAAGTACTGGCGGAAGTAAAGCTGTGAGGACGGGGCCTGAGTCGTGCTTGGGTAGTTCAGAAGGATGCCGGCACGGTAACTCAGCCTGTTCGGTCAGAGGGTTTCCTGCCCTCTGTAATAATAAAACTGAATTAACGACGAACTGAAACGGGTGTCTTGCGACGTCCTCCCCGAGCAGATACAAAGAACGAAGACGAACAAAATGAGATAAAAAAAAAAAAAAACATGGTAGAGCACTTGCCTGCGAAAGTCAAAGGTCCCGAGTTCGAGTCTCGGTCCGGGCACAGTTTTAATATGCCACAAACTTTCATATCAGAGCACACTCCGCTGCAGAGTGAAAAGTCTCATTCTCTTTCCTAATATATTTATTGCCATCCTTTAAACAAGCTACATTTTCGATACATTTATGAAACTCATTGTATGTATTTAACGATGTTTCATGTCTCCTTCCAAAACACTGGATCGATTTCAACCAAAGTTGGTACACGTTTCACTTACCGTGTGGAACATAGAAGCGTAACTCAGGAACGTCTGAAACAATTTCAACCACCAAATTTTGTATGTACGTCATCCATCATTTGTTGCATAAAAATACTAGGGCTGGAGTTAGGGGGTAAGAAGGAGTGACATGTAAAAATATTCGATACTATACTGAATATGCATTTTTCGGGGTCGCTAAGTTCACTAGTGACAAAATTTTTTTTAGAGAGCATTCTTTCATTAGAGAATAAACAACAATCGGTGTAAAATATTTTAAAAATTCAGTGAAACAGTCTTTATTGCAACAGAAGTTAACTTTGACTTGCTACCAGTTTCAGCCTATATTATAGACCATCTTCAGGCCACAGTCACCATCATGGTGACGGTGGACGCAGCAGGATCCGTAAGAACACGGACGACAACTGCATGGCGCAAGTAAAGACTTTCTCGCGCAGCTGATGACATTTTTTATTTTTTGTTGAGGTCTCGGAGAATAACTTCTATGGTGATAGAAGGAGCCGTGGAGGGTAGAAAACGTAACTTAAGACGGAGGATGGCCGGGGTGGCCGAGCTGTTCTAGGCGTTGCAGTCTGGGACCGCTACGGTCGCAGGTTCGAATCCTGCCTCGGGCATGGGTGTGTGTGATGTCCTTAGGTTAGTTAGGTTTAAGTAGTTCTACGTTCTAGGGGACTGATGACCTCAGAAGTTAAGTCCCATAGTGCTCATAGCCATTTGAACCATTTAAGACCGAGATTTGACAATGTCCTCCTCGCCTTTATCCTGTACCATCAAGCGATCGGCATGTTAATGTTTGCATTTGGCAGTGTTAGTCTTATAGTGTGGCTTGTTGCCCTTCCTGTAGCAACACCTTCCCCCCAGGGCGGAAATTATGTTGCCCATCTGTTTCTGTTTAGCGTAATTCCAAGTGAAAGTGTGCGAACGTTTTCCAAATGTTTGCGAATGGTGTAACTGACGCGGGTATCAGCCCGGTAATCACATAACCGAATGTGGGAAACCGCTTAAAACTCACATTCAGGCTAACCAGCACAGAATCTCTCGTCGTTATTCCGCCAGGTCGATTCGATCCGGTGCCGGAGGCTCCCCGAACCGCGGAAGCGGAGCGTTAGCGCTCGCGGCCATACTGGCTGGTCAGGACAGAGATTGGAATGTCTCCAATTAGTACCTCATAACGTTGGGTGCAAGCGCTGCGCTGAGATGGTGAGGTTGACACACGGGAAGACTTCGTGGCGGACAGCGTCAAACAATTCAGGGGACGATTTGGTAGCATCCCCAGCGAAATAAGTCTTGAAAGTCTCTTCGAATTTGCTGCCGGATCATAAAATCAAGACTGAATATTTCGGCGATCCAACTGCTTGCTACTGTAATATATCTGGCTTTGCCGCCATCATGGTGCAGTTGACAAGGCAGCAGTGGCGAGATGGCGTAATCTGGTGTGAGGTAAAGATGACAGATGGTTTGTTCGGTACCGGTATCGCGGGAAAGACCGCCTAAATTGTGGTCCTTCTGCGTTATTGGCTGCTGCGTTCGGAAGCTGCGCGCCAAATGACAATCTTCCGTTATTAATACTTGAAAAATTAAACAGCGTATTTACTTCAATTTCAAGCATCTCTCAATAGCAGGCCAGCATTTCATTATTTCACAAGTATTAATAACCAGCAGAATCCAGAATGAGATTTTCACTCTGCAGCGGAGTGTGCGCTGATATGAAACTTCCTGGCAGATTAAAACTGTGTACCGGACCGAGACTCGAACTCGGGACCTTTACCTTTCGCGGGCAAGTGCTCCACCATCTGACCTACCCAAACACGACTCACACCCCGTCCTCGTAGCTTTACTTCCGCCAGTACCTCGCCTCCTACTTTCCAGAGTTTCAAACCAGGACAATAATAAACAACTGCAAAAAGGAAAAGGCAGACGAAGCGCTTCAGTGATCTTCGGATCGCGCCTAACTCGGATGGTGGGCGAAGTGGTTCGGCTGTAAGATCAGAGCTCGTTCGACAGTCTCGGAGAACGGACATGTTGTCCGCCGCCGTGACAGTTAAGACTTTATTAGCAGTATGTTTATGTGGACGTGTAGTTGAGAACAGCGTAATTGTAACTGTAGAAATACGCGGTTCATTAATTTGTTGAAGAATAAAAATCACTTGTGGCTCTAAAAAGGGCCTCAGTTGTGCAGTTTTCCGTGTTCTGCCAATAAAAATCGAGTGGCATCCCGTGTAAACAAACTGATTGGAAATTTAATCATTTTTGAAACAACCGTTCCCCCTGAAGAGTTTTTTACAGCCTCGAGATTACGGATTCATGTTCTACGAGCTGTTTTCTGCGCAGGGGACAACAACTGTAGAAGACTACAGGTTGTTCAACTTTATTAGAACTTATGCATTCCACTCAGGGCGGTGGGAGCATATGGGAATCTCGCTTGTACTGCAATCTTAGTACAAATGAGATCAGTGACACACAGAGGAGGTATGAAGAAGAGAAATATTTTTGAGGGAAAGGGCATATAATATACACAAATATAACACTTCTCCCTCATTGCCACACTCTTCTGTTTTTCAACTTGCCGTACCATCTTCAGGAGAACGTTGCTTCTGCTGCCGAGACCTGCTGAGAATTTTAGCGTTCTCCTGAAGATGACGAAAAGTTGGACCGCCGAAATATTGAATAGAGATGAATTTTGGGATCCAGCAGCAAACCCGAAGAGAGTTTCCTACCGAAAATTAGTTCTTTATGATACTAGTAGATGATAAGAAATCCTGTTTTCTTAAGAGTATTACTTGACATATGGGGGAGTTGTACTCTCAAAGGCATGAATAAGCGGTGATGGACATCATAGTGAGCTGAATACTTGAGAACGGCGCAGTACCAGAATCTTGATCACAGATACGAGGGACGTTTGAAAAGTCCGTGCAAAAATGAAAACTACTTACGCTTTGGGGTAAACCTTTTTTATTTTTCGACATCGTCTGCTTTTAGACTTATGCACTTCGTCCAACGGTGTTATAATTTGTTGGTCCCTTCCGAATAATAGGAATTGTCCAAGTCTGCAAAATAGTTATTAGTTGCTGCAATCACTTCCCCGTTTGAATAAAAACTTTGTCCCGCCAGCCATTTCTTCAAATTGGGGAACAAATAGTAGTCCGAGGGAGCCAAATCTGGAGAATAGGAGGGATGTGAAACGAGTTGGAATTTCCATTAATTTTGCGACCACAACTGCTAAGGTGTGTGCTGGTGCATTGTCATGATGGAAAAAGACTTTTTAGTGGTCCAATCGCGGGCGTTTTACTTGCAGCTGAAATAGTTTTACCCTTTTCCAGATAGCCGATGAGTATTATCCCTTGCGAATCCCAAAAGACAGTCGCCATAACCTTTCCGGCCGAAGGAATGGTCTTCGCCTTTTTTTGGTGCACATTCTCCCTTGGTAACCCATTCTTCAGATTGTTGTTTGGTCTCACAAGTATAGTAATGTATCCATGTTTCATCCACAGTGGCAAAACGACGCTTAAAGTCCTGCGGATTCTTCCTAAACTTCACATGATTCCATTTTTGGTCAGGCAGAAGCAATCGCGGAACCCATCTTGCAGGTAGCTTTCTCATGTCCAAATGTTTATGCAAAATATTATGAACCCGTTCATTAGAGATGTCCACAGCACTAGCAATCTCACAAACCTTAACTCTTCTGTCATCCATCACCATATCATGGATTTTATCGATGATTTCTGTAGTCGTAACCTCCACAGGGCGTCCAGAACGTTCAGCATCACTTGTGCCCATATCGCCACTCCGAAAATTTTGAAACCACTTATAAACTGTTCTAATCGAACGTGCAGAGTCTCCGTAATGTTTATAAAGCTTTTCTTTAGTCTCCCGAGGCGTTTTGCCTTTGATAAAGTAATGCTCAATCACCACACAAAATTCTTTTTCGTCCATTTTGTGACAATCACTCGACTTCCTTTATTCACACGAATGCCAAAAACAAACAAATAGACCAATATGGGGAAACTTTGTGTGCGTTCTTTCCAAAGAACTAAACATGACCTTGATTGGCGACGGTGCTGCCATCTCTCGGACTTTTCACGGACTTTTTCTAACGCCCCTCGTACGTGCGCTTCTAGTAGTCTATATATATATATATATATATATATATATATATATATATATATATATATTAGTTTAAATTACTCTGAGCACTATGGGACTTTACATCCGAGGTCATCAGTCCCCTAGAACTTAGAGAACTTAGAACTAGTTAAACCTAACTAACCTATGGACATCACACACATCCATGCCCGAGGCAGGATTCGAACCTGCGACCATAGCGGTCGCGCGGTTTCAGACTGAAGCGCCTAGAGCCGCTCGGCCACACTGGCCGGCCCGAAATGTTATCATTTCTGGTTTTGACGTTATTTGTTGGCAGCTGTTAGGTGTAGGACGATGCCCTTGCATTTCCGGGGACAGCTAGCGACTCTTCCGCTGTTGTGATCACATCGCATGTTCCGCTGGAAGATCTCCCTACTCGCTGCGACCAAGGCTAGCGAGAGAGCGGAGAGGCAGCGGCCAGGCCGCCTGCTCAACCGTTCCCCGTCCTTGGCAGGTCCCTGTTGTTTTTAGCTTATTAGGCGAGCCGGCAAGCGGCTTTTCCCATCGCAGTACTGCTTTGCTTCATCACTAACTACAACCTTATAATGCGTGCGTAAGGATGCGCGCAGAAAAAGGATGTGCTTTGCGCAAGATTCCTCGGGAATAGCTGTTCACTGTCGTCACGTCCATTAGAGCTGACGCCATCACCTGTGTGCATCCTCGAGAGATTGTTGGTTTAGCGACGCGGTGCACCATGCTAGAAAAGCTAGCCTCGTCTCTGTTCACTGCGCATACAAAGAAGCCTTTCGTTTATTAATTCTGCAGTGACTAAACGGAAAGCGTAAATTGCAGTAGAGTACAACGGATAACACCAATGAGTCACGTTTTGAAGTTTCACATCAGCGCACACTCCGCTGCAGAGTGAAAATCTCACTCTGGAAACATCCCCCAGGCTGTGGCTAAGCCATGTCTTCGCAATATCCTTTCTTCCAGGAGTGCTAGTTCTGCAAGGTTCGCAGGAGAGTTTCTGTAAAGTTTGGAAGGTAGGAGACGAGGTACTGGCAGAAGTAAAGCTGTGAGCACAGGGAGTGAGTCGTGCTTGGGTAGAACAGACGGTAGAGCACTTTCCCGCGAAAGCCAAAGGTCCCGAGTTCGAGTATCGGTCTGGCGCACAGTTTTAATCTGCCAGGCAGTTACACGTTTTGAATAGATTTGCCCACATGATGTAAGCCACTGTCAGTATCATTAAAAACTTTTTTGGTTTACTACCGCTTCATCTTTTTGGAGTCATCGGTATTCCGACTGGTTTCATGTGGCCCGCCACGAATTCCTTTCCTGTGCCAACCTTTTCAGGAGTAGGGGAGTAGTCTGTGTGGCGGCACCAGGTTCTTTCATCATCATCAGTCTACAACACACACACACACACACACACACACACACACACACACACACATACAATGCAGTCATCTGCACGTATGAGATACATTATTACGCAATTCTCAGAGATCGCGCAGGAAAGGTACCAATGTGGTCGAAGGATGAGATAAAAAAAAAAGTTTCAGTTAGGTCCCTGAAAGTGCCCTCCGATAACACCCAGCCAACCATGACATCCGACTTCACTTTTTGTGGGAAACCGTCGCGAGGAACCTCAAGGGCATGAACTGGCAGATGCTTGAAAATATACACTAACTATTCCGCGAAAGGTTACTTACATAGTTTCATGAGGAATCTGCGAATACGCTAGTCCAGTAGGGACCGCGAGGAGATTACACGGATTACAGGGCGCACAAAAGCGTTTAAGCCGTCGTTCTTCGTGCGCTCCGTTCGCGAAGAAGCCTTGAGGAGGGGGCAGAGGGCAAAGTTCACGAAACTGAACGAAAATATCAGTCTTCAGTTTATGTTTTATTTATTACTACAACTCATGGATAATAAGTTCACAAAATTTCATTCACGAAATTGCATCCGAAGTGCTTGAAAAATAATTAAATGTGCGACATGACCTTCCTGACTCGCCCACTTTTTGAAGCAACACTTGAACACGTGCTGGGTGAACAAGGATTCTGTGGATTGCTTTCAAGGGATAGATCTAGATGGCAGTGATATATAATCTCGTTTTATAGATCATCTTTTGACCGTTGGTCGACAAAACAGATTCACAAAGACACTGTTCAAGTGTATTGCGGCAAAGTTGTGAGAAATAACCTGTCCAGTGTAAGTGACGACATGCATCGAGACGGGAACACCAGGCACCCTTTATTTCTTCAGCCGCACGAGACCGACAAGACACATCCCAGGTAGCAACTATCTCAATGCCTCTTATCTCCCCGCCCCCTCCAGTATTTTAAGCATGTTGATGAGAATTTCGAATAGTGAGGCAGTATTGAAGAATAAGGAATATTTGTTATCAATGAAGTTCAGGAACAACACACATTACTGAAAAGATTCATAATTATTGTGATACGGCGATGAAATTGTGTACCACGCTGTGCATCAAATTAGCACATTTACTATTAAGTTCCCTATATTATATGATATCTTTTCTATGGAACTTAAACATTTTGGCTGGCTCTGAGCACTATGCGATGTAACTTATGAGGTCACCAGTCGCCTAGAACTTAGAACTAATTAAACCTAGCTAACCTAAGGACATCACACACATCCATGCCCGAGGCAACCGTAAACTTTTTATTTTCAATAATCAACGTATGTATTCTATTCTCACAAACTATTCAAGACATTTCTATAAAAATTTTATCTATTTAATCTCTCCGCATATAGTAAGCTTCTCTAATGAGGCCTCTTGAATAGGAGAATTATAATATTTTTAAATTTAATTCTGTAAGTACACTATTGGCCATTAAAATTGATACACCAAGAAGAAATGCAGATGATAAACAGGTATTCATTGGACAAATATATTATACTAGAACTAACATGTGATTACATTTTCACGCAATCTGGGTGCATAGATTATGAGAAATCAGTCCACAGAACAATCACCTCTGGCCATAATAGCGGCTTTGATACGCATGGGCATTGAGTCAAACAGAGCTTGGACGGCGTGTACAGGTACTGCTGCCCATGCAGCTTCAACACGATACCACAGTTCATCAAGAGTAGTGACTGGCGTATTGTGACGAGCCAGTTGCTCGGCCATCATTGCCCAGACGTTCTCAATTGGCGAGAGATCTGTAGAATGTGCTGGTCAGGGCAGCAGTCGAACATTTTCTGTATCCAGAAAGGGCCGTAGAGAACTTGCAACATGCAGTCGTGCATTATCCTGCTCAAATGTAGGGTTTCGCAGGGATAGAACGGAGGGTAGAGCCACGGGTCATAACACATCTGAAATGTAACGTCCACTGTTCAAAGTGCCTTCAATGCGAACAAGAGGCGACCGAGACGTGTAACCAGTGGCACCCCATACCACCACGCCGGGTGATACGCCAGTATGGCGATGACGAATACACGCTTGCAATGTGCGTTCACCGCGATGTCGCCAAACACGGAAGCGACCATCGTGATGCTGTAAACAGAACCTGGATTCACCAGAAAAAGTGACGTTTTGCCTTTCGTGCACCCAGGTTCGTCGTTGAGTACACCATCGCTGGCGCTCCTGTCTGTGATGCAGCATCAAGGGTAATCGCAGCCACGGTCTCCGAGCTGATAGTCCATGCTGCTGCAAACGTCGTCGAACTGTTCGTGTAGATGGTTGTTGTCTTGCAAACGTCGCCAACTGTTGACTCAGGGATCGAGACGTGGCTGCACCATCCGTTACAGCCATTCGGATAATATACCTGTCATCTCGACTGCTAGTGATACGAGGCCGTTGGGATCCAGGACGGCGGTCCGTATTACCCTCCTGAACCCACCGATTCCATATTCCACTAACAGTCATTGGATCTCGATGAACGCGAGCAGCAACGTCGCGACACGATAAACCGCAATCGCGATAGGCTACAATCCGACATTTTTCAAAGTCGGAAACGTGATGGCACGCATTTCTCCTCCTTACACGAGGCATCACAACAACGTTTCACCTGGCAACGCCGGTCAGCTGCTGTTTGTGTATGAGAAATCGGTTGAAACTTTCCTCATGTCAGCACGTTGTAGGTGTCGCCACCGGCGCCAACCTTGTGTGAATGCCCTGAAAAGCTAATCATTTGCATATCATAGCATCTTTTTCCTGTCGGTGAATTTTCGCGTCTGTAGCACGTCATCTTCGTGGTGTAGCAATTTTAATGGCTTGTAGTGTATAACATAAAATTCATGCAAAACACCGAGCAATTTGCCAAATATCTCAGCTTACACTCAGAATTTATTGGATTTGTGAAACTAATTATACAAGGTTTCATAATTCTTGCATTCATAGATTCTGAGAAAAAGTTACACAAACTTTAAAAAACTTAATTTTCAGGAAGTGCAATTTGAAGTACAACCTAACGTTTTTACTTACGTCACCTCTTTAGAAGGCCTCAGATTTGTACTCAGGGTCATATTTCCCATCAAGGCTTCGTTACTGGTTTCTTGTTTTCTGCCTTCTTTCCTTGACCAAGTCTTCAAGTGACTTTTCAGCTACAGAGAGGTCTTAAGTGAAATTTCGTATCTTAAGTCCCAATCTCTAACACCTTCATACTCCCTACGTTCCCGTCATTAAATACAAGAACTGCACCGAAAGTTGCAATTCTGCGAACTGTAGCAGATGAAAATGTGATTTTAGGGCATCGTTTCCATATGACGAATTCAGAGACTCATTTAGATTCTGGGTTTTACCATGAATATAATGTTTTTAGAAGTTCAAGACCGGCCAGAAATACACAGAAGAACAAACCTTTCGCACTTTATGATCAAGAACATTACGCCATTTTGCTCTTCCAGCAAGTTTTGTTTTTCTGTATATATAATCAGCTGCATGCTGTCCAACTAACTTGCAGATGACATGAGGTACTCTGAGACAAAAGCGGCAAGAGAAAAAAGCACAGAAAGTATCCCGCAAACAGCGACAATAATTCTTAAAAACATGCCATAACGTACAATTAATTGCCGGCCGGAGTGGCCGAGTGGTTCTAGGCACTTCAGTCTGGAACCTCCCGACCGCTACGGTCGCAGGTTCGAATCTTGCCTCGGGCATGGATGTGCGTGATGTCCTTAGATTAGTTAGGTTTACGTATTTCTAAGTTTTAGCGGGCTGATGACCTCAGCAGTTAAAGTCCCATAGTGCTCAGAGCCATTTTTTTTATCTCTGCGTCTCCAGGGAACTCATTTTGTACATTAGCAGGTAATATTTTTTTCTGTCATAATTGTGAACACAACACTGTCAAAGGAGCCCTGCTAAAGAATGAAATAACCACTTCGCACTCAAGAGGTCCCGTGTGATCGCACCGCCTTCCAGTCCTACCACCATGGAAACATCCCTGGCAGTACCTGGGAATCGAACTCTAGTCCTCTGCGTGACAGTCGTCGCGATGACAACTCTGCTACGGAGGCGGCCTAGTAGAGGCCGTATCGTTCTTTGAACTAAGATTTCGTATTGACGTCATGAGTCGAGGCAACTGTCTAGTAATGGTCCGTTCATTCGAACCAGGATGTGTGCGGCTGTGTTGTTATACTCGGCCGTCGCCGTAGCGCGTCTGGAGCTAGTGACCTGTTGGAGGTGCTAAGTAGCGCTTTATGCCGCTAACGAGCTGTACCGTATCACTGTCGCTCCACGCTCATGCTGAAACGGAAAACACCACCATATACTGGCTCTCCCGCACCATTATACTGCCTGAAACCATACCACACCGACAGAAGTTCTGAGGTTGTTCAGGGACATTTTGTAAGTATTTTAGCTCAAAGAACGCATAGTCTCTTACGGCTCACCACAGACTTGAGTTTCATTTCTTATCTCCCGCGTCCCTTTGTATCTGTTGGACTCGCATTCGGGAGGACGACGGTTCAACCCGCGTCCGGCCATCCTGATTTAAAAAGATATTAGAATTAATTTAATACCTTCACCTGCTGACGGGCGTTAATATATATATCAACGGGGACAGGTGAAAACGTGTGCCCCGACCGGGACTCGAACCCGGGATCTCCTGCTTACATGGCAGACTCTCTATCCATTCTTTTTTTTTCGATATATTTCGTTGCGTTTGGTCTTGGTGGACGTCACAAGACATCCGTTCTACTTTATCGTTGATTTTTTGACTCAGTTTTTTTTTTATTACAGAGAGCACGGAGCTACCGTGCCGGCTTTGCGCATCCGCACAGAAGAACGTATGGCAGGTATTGGCAGATAGAACAGACACCATATCCATATACATATATAATCTTGATTTAGGTTTTCGTGGTTTACCTAAATCGCCCCAGGCAAATGCCGGGATGGTTCCTTCGAAAGGGCACGGCTGGCTTCCTTCCCCAGGCTTCCCGAATCCGATGAGACCGATGACCTCGCTGCCTGGTCTCCTCCCCCAAACAGCCCAACCCAATCCTTTGTACCTCTATTGCACTGACAATATCTGGACAACATTGCAATGGACGATATACACTCTTTTTTGTTTAGAAACAAACATTCACTCGCGACACTGTTAACGCCAATAATGGCCAGTTTACTCTTCCCCATCAGGCATAATTCACTGTAGCTCGGGTCTATCTAAGGTTTGCTTTCCGGCAGTGTTAGTTGTACTTTAGCAGCTTCTGTCCACAAATCAGCACGGAATTAGAAAACAGCTGATACACGAAACTCAGCTTGCACTTTTGTCACATGATATGACCGGTTGCTGTGGACGAGCGGTTTTAGGCGCTACAGTCCGGAACTGCGCTACTGCCACGGTCGCAGGTTCGAATTCTGCCTCGGGCATGGACGTGTGTGATGTCCTTAGGTTAGTTAGGTTTAAGTAGTTGTAAGGTCTAGGGGACTGATGACCACAGATGTTAAGTCCCATAGTGCTCAGAGCCATTTGAACCATTTGGAGACCATTACAGGTTCGCAGCCAAAATAAACGTCGGTTGCGATCGAGACTGTTTTATCAAAATTTAATATGTTACAGCGATCGCTGTTCGCACTCCATTGAAAGAGCGCTTTCTAAAATTTTTAAAGACAAGTGCATATTTCAGACTGCTAGTTCCTTATCTTCGAATACAGAGTTCACAGTCCTTTACCTTATGTGCAATTTGGACCGTACAGTGTTGGGGTTGGGTAGTTTGGGGGAAGAGACCAGACAGCAAGGTCATCGGTCTCATCGGATAAGGGAAGGACGGGGAAGGAAGTCGGACGTGCCCTTTCAAAGGAACCATCCCAGCATTTGCCTGGAGCGATTTAGAGAAATCACGGAAAACCTAAATCAGGATGGCCGGACGCGGAATTGAATCGTCGTCCTCCCGAATGCGAGTCCATACAGTGTTGGGACAACGCTTATACTTCCAGAATGAAATTTTCACTCTGCAGAGCAGTGTGTGCTCATATGAAACTTCCTGGCAGATTAAAACTGTGTGCAGGACCGAGACTCTAACTCAGGACCTGAGTTTGAGTATCCGTCTGGCACACAGTTTCAAGCTGCCAGGAAATTGCAATGCGTTTACTGTTCTTCACTTGCCATATGCGGGCTGCCACAGATTTGTAAGAGACGTCACTGCAGCCGCTGCGTGGTTGACGTCAGTTGTAATAAGAAAACAATGGTGGGCGCTCCGGCAGGTAGTTCCTTAGTCAGGTGCGGCAAGCATAATAGCGCGGCTAAGTAGGCTTCAGCCTAGGTTCCGCAAGCCACAGTGCTGGGACCCATATTGTACACGTAGTTATAAACGACGTGTATTAGGTTCTCGCCTTCGAAATTCCGTTTTGGGGACTGTGTGTTTCTATTTGGTCTCAAGGGCAAACTTAGTTTTAGACGTAGGAAATTGTGAGAATATGGAGACCGCGTCACTGACTTCTAAAAAGCCCGAAAAATTTAAATCTGCCCTAAAAACGTGCTGATATCATATTAACTTCCACAGTATTTTATGTCAGAGTGAATGTCATCTCCATTCTCGACTGAGCGCTGAGGAGAAAGTGAGAAACCGAAATCAGTGTATCGTCGTCGATGTAAAGGAGGGAAGAGGGACGCCTCGTCGATCACAGGGTCATTAGCGTTGGAGCAATAACTGTTGTTCTTTCTAGGGAACTGTTCCCACATGTGACACCAGCCGTTTAGCGAAGTCCTATTCTGTATAGCCAGACTTTCTTTTCAGTCTGGATCTGCACGCCCCTGTCCCTCTCCTCCACTTGTTGGTTTGATTTGATGACAGTGACGGTGTCGTAATGCTGGTGAGACTGTTGATTCTGGAGTGGTTGTGGTTTCACTGGAGGTGGTCTTGTGGAGCTTGATGACCTGCTGTAGGTGAAAATTTGTTCAAGGGAAGTGGGAGGAAGCGACAGCATGGCTTGGGTTGTGGGACTGGGATGTGGAAGCTGGTGTGGTATTGTGGACCGAGGAAGAGTATTGTGAGCATGGAATAGCGCCTGGGTATCTGATTATGCTTGTGTAGGGGAGAGTGAGTGCAGGAGAGCAATAGATGCTGCACAGAATTAGATGAGATTATGATTAGATGAGTGTCCACACAGGGACAAGTGAAATAGGGGTAATCTGGAAGTAGGTGGCGGTGGCACTAAGATGGAATGCAGAACGAACGGGGAGTATGGTGCGATGCATGGGCTCCAAAGGCTGAATAATTTGGAAGACGGTTTTACATCTACCGCCCATACATTGCAAACTACTATGAACTGCATTTCACCACGTACTTGGTTTTCCTTTCTGTTCCTTTCGCGGATGGAGCGTGTGAAGAGTAACTGCGTAAATGTCTCTGTCCATCTGTAATTAATCTAATTTTGTCTTTGCGGCCCCTACGATACATAGGGATTGCAGTATGTACCAGGATTACTCAATACTGGTTCCTGGAAAATGTAAATAGTGTTTTCTGAATAGCCTGATTTAATTTGGAAACGTTCCCTTATAGTTGTATTACTTTCGTTGGTGTTCGTCTTATAATATTTTTTATGACACTATTCAGTCCGTTCATTTGATTTTCCAATTCCTTCGACGTCTCTGACGACATTTCAGTGTCATCAGTAACCCTTAAAGTTCTTGTTATTTCTCTCTCAACTTTGTCTCCATAAAATTTTCGCTTTGGTTTCCTTTACTACTCGCTTGATGAACAGATTCAGTAATACGATGAATAAACTACATCCGCGTCACACTCCCTTCCAAACTACTGATTACCTTTTGGAAAATTAAAACTGTGTAGCCGATCTGGACTCGAATCTTTGCCTTTTGCATGCACTTGCTCTAGTAGAAAGTTCCAAATCAGCTCACAGTCCGCTGCAGAGCGAAAAATTCTTACTGCAGACAGTCCTCCCAGCTTTGTCTAAGCCATGTCTCTGTCGTATCCTTTTTTCCAGTAGTGTTAGTTCCTGTAGGGATGCAACAGAACTTCTTAGATGTTTGGAAGGTAGGACATGTACTGGCGGAAGAAAAGTTGTGAAGATTAGAATTATATTAGTACCGTCAGCTGCTGACGGGCGTTGATATAGATCAACGGGACGGGTGAAAATGTGTGCCCCGATCGGGACTCGAACCCGGGATCTCCTGCTTACATGGCAGACTCTCTATTCATCTGAGCCACCGAGCACACAGTAGATAGTGGGGCTGCAGGGAAAATATCGCGCACGCCTCCCGCGAGTCTCACTTTCTCACCTTATATGTCCACACACTACATTCGTAGTGTCCCACCCCAACGCACTCATTAGTAGTGGAAGACATTCTTACAAAGTCCCATAAGAGTTCGGAGAATATGTGTGCATCCGCACACAAGAGGAAGGTCATGACCGGTATTGCCAGAACTATATACTTACATGGATATGGTGTCTGATCTTTCAGAGAAGTCGACATTTTTGTCAGAATTCCGAACATCTATGTACCATTTTACAATGTCAAACGCTTTTTCCATGTCGAAGAATCTGTTCAAAGTGCCGTTAATGCGAACAAGAGGTGACCGAGACGTGTAGCCAATGGCACTTCATACCATCACGCGGGTGGTACGCCAGTATGTCGATGACGAATACACGCTTCCAATGTGAGTTCACCGCGATTTCGCCAAACACGGATGCGACCATCGTGATGCTGTAAACAGAACTTGGATTCATCCGCAAAAATGAAGTTTTGCCATTCGTGCATCCACGTTCGTCGTTGAGTACACCATCGCAGGCGCTCCTGTCTGTGATGCAGCGTCAAGGGTAACCGCAGCCACGGTCTCCGTGATGCTGCATACGTCGTCGAACTGTTCGTGCAGATGGTTGTTGTCTTGCAAACGTCCACATCGGTTGACTCAGGGATCGAGACGTGGCTGCACGATCCTTTACAGCCATGCGGATAAGATGCCTGTCATCTCGACTGCTAGTGATACGAGGCCGTTTGGACCCAGCACGGCGTTCCGTGTTACCTTCCTGAACGCACCGATTCAATATTCTGCTAACAGACCAATGCGAGGAGCAATGTCGCGATACGATAAACCGCAATCGTGATAGGCTACAATCCGACCTTTATCAAAGTCGGAAACGTGATGGTACACATTTCTCCTTCTTACACCAAGCATCACAACAACGTTTCACCAGGCAACGCCGGTCAACTGCTTTTTGATGTATGAGAAATCAGTTGGAAACTTTCCTCATGTCAGCACGTTGTAGGTGTCACCACAGGCGCCAACCCTGTGTGAATGCTCTGAAAAGCTAATCATTTGCATATCACACCTCTTCTTCCTGTCGTTGAAATTTCGTTAAGTAAACGTCTGTAGCACGTCATCTTCGTGGTGTAGCAATTTTCATGGCCAGTAGTGTATATCTTCTTTTTCCACATATCCGGTTTCTCCTTTGCATTTAACAGTGGAATTCTCGGTGCACTGTTAATGTTACCAGCCTTGCTTTTCATTTCACCGAAGATTGTTTTGACTCCGCCACACGCCGTCAGGTGGCTTGCGGAGTGTGGATGTGGATGTAGATTTTTCGATGTACTGAGTCAGCCCTTCCTACAGTAATTCCTTTTTTCGATTTCTTCACATTTCTCATGCAGCCATTTAGGCTTACCTTCCCTGCACTTCCTATTTATTTCATTCCTCAGTGACTATATCTCTGTATTCTTGAATTTCCCTGAACATTTATATACATGTTTCTTTCATTGATATTCTCTCATATCCGTAGGGGGCCAAAATCTTAGTCAGTCGGCGTGCCATCACGGCGTAGCGACCTCTGACGGCTCGTTCGGGCGTCGTTAACTGCGGCGGAAGGCGGCGGAAACCGCTTGCGCCACGGCGACACCCGCCCCCGCAGAAGTGCCTCATTAATTCGGTTTCCGCGGCAGATCTGCCCGCGATAGCGGCCGCGCTGCGTGTGGAAGGGGCGGCCGGGGTTTTCACAAGAGCCCGCCGCCCGCAGCAGATGGAGAAAGAAAACGTTTCATAAGCCGGTGTCGCAAGTGCTCTCCGCCCTGCTCCGCGCAGAGTCCACTCCACTCCGAGCGATTGTTCTCGCCGCCTGGCGCGCCATTGTCTCCCTCCCCTGTCCGCGCTGTCAGATCCTCCTCCAATCTGCGAGATAAGGCCTTCGGCAGAATACAGTTTTTGTGCCGTTTCCCCGTGTTTCAGCCTCCGGGCAGTTGCTTATTACGGGGGCCGCTTGAATAGCAAGTAGAGATTGGCATCGCGGCTACTGCCCTCCGACTGTATCTCTGCTGTGATTTATTACCACAGGCAAATAGTGATCGGTGTTAGAAGCACAAGGCTGAAGTGTGGCGAAAGATTAACAGATGGCGCTATCATCATCTTCATCATCATATTGAAGATTTATGCCTGCAGGAAAATTCCTTCTTCGAGAGAAGTTGTCCTCCCTTCTGGTGAGCTACCTTCTACGTGAATAAACCCCTAGACCCGTAGTCTCTAAAGACTGTGATTCCTATACATAAAACGTCTTCAGAAGACTGATTAGAAATGAGCTGAAGTGCAGAATATTTTTACATATTTGGCTTTAAGCACGTAAGCGAGAAAAGGTTAACATCATCCATTTTGGATGCTTTAGAACCCGAGACTATTTATTCAGTGTAAATACATAATGTGTTGGCAGAAGTGCCTACACCGTGTGACTAGAGGAGGCCGATTGCACTCGTTTTAGCTCACGCAGGCTGGCGTGAGGAGGGAAGAACTATACTGACGTGAGTTCTGGAACATGACAAGGAATTAGAACTCAGAAAGCGGACGTAAGTAGTTTGGTACTTAACTTTAATCCATTAATGATGAACGTCGGTCTTGGCGGTACATGATTCACAATATTGTCTGTTCAGAAGACATAGTAACTGTATAGGGCGCCTTGGTTGGTAGTAGCAAATGACGTGGAGTCGGCTGTACAACTGGGGCGAGTGCTAGGGAGTCTCTTGAGATTAGACCTGCCGTGTGGCGACGCTCGGTCTGCAATCACTGATAGTGGCGACACGCGGGTCCGATGTATACTAACGGACCGCGGCCGATTAAAAGGCTACCACCTAGCAAGTGTGGTGTCTGGCGGTGACGCCACAAGTAAAACTGCAAACTGTTTTCGAACCTTTTCGGGCTCACCTTCAGACAGTTTTCCAGCAGTTACATAGCTGATTCAAGAATAATGCTGATTGCTGGCTTGCAACAGTGTGGGCGGCTTCTGTTGTTGGTATCCATCTGTCTGTTTCCATTGTGAAGGTCAGTTGGTACCACATAACTCACTTTTACACAGTATGTATGCATATATACTGTGTGATAACGAAACTTTCGTCGTCTCAGCGTACTTCCATACATATTGCGTGAAAGTGAGTGATCTGGTACCAACTGCCCGTCAGAATGGAAGCAGACAGATGGGTACCAACAACAAAAGCCGCCCATACTGTAGCAAGCCAGCACCCAGCATTATGCTTGAAATAGCTAGGTAAGTTCTGGAAAACCATCTGAAGGTGAGCCTGAAAAGCTTCGAAAACGGGTTTATGGAATGAATAAATAACTATTTCAAAAGATTGACTGGTTGCAGTTTTATGTATTTACACTTAGAAAAGGTTTGAGGCCGGTCCATTACATAGATGTTATTGTCGTGTAACCCTGCTCATAATGCACGGAGGTGCTCGATCGTGTTGAAAGATGCAGTCGCCATTCCCCAATTGCTTTTCAACAGTGGGAAGCAAGAAGGTGCTTAAAACATCAATGTAGGCCTGTGCTGTGATAGTGTCACCCAAAACAGCATGGGGTGCAAGCCCCCTCCATGAAAAACACGACCCCTCCATAATACCACCGCCTCCGAATTTTTCTGTTGGCACTACACACGCTGCCAGATGGCGCTCGACATTCGCCAAACCCACACCCTGCCATCGAATCGCCACATTGTGTACCGTGATACAACGTTTTTCCACTGTGCAATCGTCCAAGCGAGGCATCGTTTGGCATTTACGGGCGTGATGTGTGGCTTATGAGCAGCCGCTCGACCATGAAATCCAAGTTTTCTCACCTCCCACCTAACTGTCATACTACTTGCAATGGATCCTGATGCAGTTTGGAATTCCTGTCTATTGGTTTGGATAGATGTCTGCCTATGACACATTATGACCTTCTTCAACTGTCCCCGGCCTCTGTCAGTCAACAGACGAGGTCGGGTCAAATGGTTAAAATGGCTCTGAGCACTATGGGACTTAACTTATGACGTCATCAGTCCCCTAGAGCTTAAAACTATTTAAACCTAACTAACCTAAGGACCTCATACACATCCATGACCAAGGCAGGATTCGAACCTGCGACCGTAGCGGTCGCGCGGTTCCTAACTGTAGCGCCTAGAACCGCTCGGCCACTCCGGCCTGCCAGACGAGGTTGCGCTGTATGCTTTCGTGCTGTACTTGCCCATTCACGTTTCCACTTCACTATCACATAGTGGACCTGCGGATGTTTTGGGAGTGTGGAAATCTCACCTACAGATGTACGACGCAAGTGACACCACATTATGACCACGTTCGAAGTCTGTGAGTACCGCTGAGCGCCCCATTCTGCTCTCTCACGTTGTCTAATGACTACTATGGTCGCTGATATGGAGTACCTGGCAGTAGGTGGCAGCACAATGCACCTAATATGAAAACGTATGTTTTTGACGTTGTTGAAAAGCACTATGGGACTTAACATCTGAGGTCATTAGTCCCCTAGACTTAGAACTTCTTAAACCTAACTATCCTGAGATCATACACATCCATGCCCGAGGCAGGATTTGAGCCTACGACCGTAGCAGCAGCGCGGTTCCGGACTGATGCGCCCAGAACCGGTCGGCCACTGCGGCCGGCTTTTGGGGGTGTGCGGATAGTTTTGATCACATAGTGTAGATGTAGATAGGATGTGTTTTCAGTTTTATGGGAGCCATTGCGATGTTGCACGAAGGAGATGTATAGTGCTCCCCACGAAGGAGATGTATAGTGCTCCCGTTCGGAGAGCCTCTATCGATGTCTGGGAGAGTAGCGGACTAGAGAGGAAATGGTGCAGCGTTCGTCGGGCATCGCGCTATTCTGTTCATCTGATCGCACAGTTACGGGCTTGTGCGGCCGCAGCGCTACGGAGCGTTGGAAAGCGTGTAAGCGTCAGAAGTTGAGCTGCCGCGAGCGCGCGCTGAGAGTTACATAGTTAACAACGGCGGCAGCCGGGCCGTGTTGGGAGGCTGCGACCGACTTTCACTGCGCAGGAAAGCTGGGCCGGCAGCCGGAAGCGGGCAGACCACACCTCACACCGCAGTCGCGCGTCATCTGGCAGTGTAGCCTGCTGTCTGATCAGGCGTACCCGGGCACTCCTGTGTAATGCGGAGATGACTGCCAGACGTCGCGAGATGCGGGGAACGTAGCGTCGCCAGTGGAGAGGCAGTAACAACATAGTAGGTCGGCCAGGAGAGCTCAAACGTGGGCTAGTCATTTGACGTCACTTTGCTAACAAGAAGGAGAAGGAAGGGAAAAGGGAGTTCCAAATCTTCAACATTTCGCGGCCCTGTCAGCTGTTGTATAAATATTAATTTTAATAATCAACAGCCTCAGTTGCACCGTTTACCTAGAATTTACCTAGGTTTCAGTCGGGATAACCCGACCTTCTTCAGAATAACACTATGGACAAACGGTAGTTACTGTTACTCTGAAGAAGGTCGGGTTATTCCGACTGAAACCTAGGTAAATTCTAGGTAAACGGTGCAACTGAGGCTGCTGATTATTAAAAAATTGAGAAAAAGGAGTTGACTGAATTGTGTAATCAAATATATATGACCAGGAAATGGCTGAAGGTCTTAACAGAAAGTATCTTAACACCTATAAAAAAGAAAAAGAAAAGCAAAAAGTGTGAGGAACATAGAACAGTGAGCCTGACATCGCTTGCAGCCAATGTCTTGCTGAGGACGCTCAACAGAACGCTATATGGGAAACTGATTTGCGTAAAAGGAGATGAACAATTTGGTTTCAGAGGAGGAGTGGGATGCAGAGACGCCATTGGGCTACTGAGAGTGATAGACGAGAGGTACACGGGGAAGAAAAGGAAGATGTATGTCGTGTTCACTGAGGGAAGGCTTTTGTCTGTGTCAGATGGAACAAACTGTTGGAAATCCTAAGGAAACATGGAATTGACTGGAGGGATAGGCAGCTAATTACAAATTTATATTTGAGCCAGAGAGCAAGAGTAAGAATAGGAGGTGTGATGAGTGAAGAAATTGAACTTGGAAGACTTGTATGCAAGCTTGTTGTTTATCACCAACACTGTTCAATATATATCCGGAGGAAATTAGTAGTGAAAGTTTTGATGGTTCAAATGGTACTGAGCACTATGAGACTTAACATCTGAGGTCATCAGTCCCTCAGACTTAGAACTACTTAAACCTAACTAACCTAAGGACATCAAACACATCCATGACAGAGGCAGGATTCTAACCTGCGAGCGTAGCGGACGAGCGAAAGTTTTCATGGAAGTGGAAGAGTTTGTTTAGGGGGTCGGAGAGTGGAGTGTATAATATTTTCAGACGACATGGTTGTGATGGCAGAGAGTGCAAAAGAGATGGAACATACGTTAGATGATCTAAACGCAAAATTAGCATATGGAATGAAGAGTAACAAGAAGAAAACGAAAAGCATGGTAATTGGAGGGAAGGGGACAAAATGCCGTATGAAAATAGGGGTAGAAGAAATAGAACAAGTGAATAAATGTTCAGATTTGTGTAAAATCTTATGGGACTTAACTGCTAAGGTCATCAGTCCCTAAGCTTACACACTACTCAACCTAAATTGTCCTAAGGACAAACACACACACACACCCATGTCGGAGGGAGGACTCGAACCTCCGCCAGGACCAGGCCGCACAGTTCGTGACTGCAGCGCCTTAGACAGCAAGTGAGTAGCTTCAGTTACTTGGGGAGAGTAATAATGGATGATATGTATTGCTCAACAAAAATTAGGAAAAGAATTGCAGTGGCAGAAGAAGGATTCAAGAGGAAACATAAATTACTTTGCGGGTCTCTCATCAAAGATCTGAGGACTGGCCAAATGTTACATCTGGAGCGTTGCACTGTATGGTATGGAGATCTGGACATTGAGGAAGGAAGAGATTGGAGGCACTAGAGATGTGGATATCGAGAAGAATGGAAAAAGTGAAATGGGAAGATCGAGTAAGGAATGAAGAAGTATTAAGAAGAGTTGGAGAAATGCTGAAAGTCATCAGAAAGAGAAAACGGAACCGGATTGGGCATTGTTTGAGGAGGGACTGTTTATTGAAGGAAGGAATAGAAGGAATGGTGGAGGGAAAAAGAAGATATCAAATCTGTACAATATCAAAGGAGACAGATATTCAGAAATGAAAAGACTGGCTATGGACACACAAAAGAGGAAGGGGCTTAATCCCTGAGAAGAGCTGCCTTAAGGTAGAATACCATACGACTACTGGTGACAAATCCAGTAGGAACATTTCAGCTCTCCTTAAGACTGCCCAAATCGACTGTCGGCGATGTGATCGTGAAGTGGAATCGCGAAGGAACATTCACAGGCAAAACGAGATTAGGGACACCTCACGTACTCACGAACAGAGACCGTCGAACAGTGCGGAAAATGGTGGTACGTAATCGCCTGATGTGAGCGGATGGAATGAGTCGTGAGAGCCGAAGTGCTACCGCGAGTGCAACTAGCTCAGTGACTGCGGGTAGGGAGTTAGAAAAAAAGGCAGGGTACAGTGGTAGAGCCGCTGCTACTAACTGTAGTCATTGCTAAACGACGCTCGAGGCGGTGTAAACAACGACGCCGCTGACGCTGGATGACTGGAAGCGAGTGATTTGGTACGATGACTCAACCTATACCTTGTGGCAGCCCGATGGAAGGGTCTGGGCTTGGCGAATACTTGAAAAACCTTACCCACCATCATGTATAGTGTCCCGGGTTCGATTCCCGGCGGGGTCAGGTATTTTCTCTGCCTCGTGGTGGCTGGGTGTTGTGTGTTGTCCTTAGGTTAGTTATATTTAAGTAGTTCTAAGTTCTAGGGGACTGATTGGTTCAAATGGCTCTGAGCACTATGGGACTTAACAGCTGTGGTCATCAGTCCCCTAGAACTTAGAACTACTTAAACCTAACTAACCTAAGGACATCACACACATCCATGCCCGAGGCAGGATTCGAACCTGCGACCGTAGCAGTTGCACGGTTCCGGACTGCGCGCCTAGAACCGCGAGACCACCGCGGCCGGCCTAGGGGACTGATGACCATAGATGTTAAGTCCCATAGAGCTCAGAGCCCATCATGTATAGTGGAAATAGTGAAGTACAGAGGAGGTGGTCTCATGGGATGGGGATGTTTTTTTCATTATTGGGAGGGTGTTACTGCTTACGAAAACGCTGAAAGCGGGAGGATATGAACACAATTTAGAGCATTGTGTGTACTGCTTGCAGTAGGGGAGCAGTTGGAATGGTTATCACAATGACGATGCACCATGTTACAAAGCAGCATCAGTGAGGCAATGATTTGTCCATACATTGCCGGCCGTCGTGGCCGAGCGGTTCTAGGCGCTTCAGTCTAGAGCGACGCGATCGCTACGGTCGTAGATTCGAATCCTGCTTCGGGCATGGATGTGTGTGCTGTGCTTAGGTTAGTTAGGTTTAAGTAGTTCTAAGTTCTAGGGGACTGATGAGCTCAGATATTAAGTCCCATAGTGCCCAGATCCATTTGTCCATATTGACGACCTAAACCCAACTGAACACTTTTGGGATAAGGTAGAAAGTAAAACTTTTCTCCAGATCGCAGCACCCACCATCGCTACCTTCCCTGGTTTCGGTTCGTGAGGAAGAATGAGCTGTCATTCCTTCACAGATGTTCACACACCTCACTGAAAGTCTCCCCACCAGTAGTGAAGCTGCTATAAAGGCGAAGGGGGATACACGGATACACCCCGTATTAATGTGCACTATTAAGTGCCTGGATACTTTTGATCATATAGTGCGGTATGGGTACAAGAGTGAGAAGCAATATTCAAGTGTCGGCGACGAGCAGCTATCAGTAATTACGGTAATCATACGAGGGTAACCCCAAAAGTAAGGTCTCCTATTTTTTTTTTATAAGTACATAAACCTTTTTATTTCTACAATGGTTTACATCAGTTTACAGCTTGAACATTAAGCTACTTTTCGACATAATCACCATTTCTGTCGATGCATTTTTGCAGACGCTGTGGCAGTTTTTGTATGCCCATGTCATACCAGCTCGCCGCCATGCTGTTCAGAAAGTTGTGAACCTCTTCTTTCACCTTGTCGACGGAGCTGAATCGTTTTCCGGCCAAACGTTCTTTTAACCTAGGGAACAGGTGATAGTCACTGGGCGCCAAGTCAGGACTATAGGGTGGGTGGGTGATTATGTACCACTGAAACTGTTGCAGGAGAGCAACGGGCGATGTGTGGGCTAGCGTTGTCGTGGAGAATGTGGACGCCCTTGCTCAACATTCCTCTTCTCCGGTTCTGAACTGCCCGTTTGAGTTTTTTCAGTCTCACAGTACCTGTCAGCGTCAATTGTGGTCCCAGCGATTCAGCTCCGACGACGAGGTGAAAGAAGGGGTTCATAGCCTTCTGAACAGCATGGCGGCGAGCTGGTATGACATGGGCATACAAAAACTGCCACAGCGTCTACAAAAATGCATCTACAGAAACGGTGATTATGTCGAAAAATAGCTAAATGTTCAAGCTGTAAACCGACGTAAACCATTGTAGAAACAAACAGGTCTGTATAGTTATAAACAAATAGGAAACCTTACTTTTGGGATTACCCTCGTATTATTTCCTCCAGTATCGTGGTCGCAGCTGACGACTTAATTGACTCTTCAGCGAAAGGGGTTAGCAGATGTGAAGGTCGTTCGCCGCTTTCTGAACACGACCACAACGTACTGGCGCTCGGAAATTCCCGAGTCAGGTGGCGCCAAACTACGCCACTGCACTTGCTGCGATGCGATAGCACCTGCGGGTGATATAAGGGCGATGCAGTGACGGGGGCGGCCATAGAAAGCATCCCGGATGCTGTACGCACGCCGCGTAACCAAGGACGGCGCAAGGACGGCGGTGTGGGGAAACCAGGCCGCTTTCCACATGTCTCGTCTTGTCCTGTCCCTCACAGCCGCTGCCCACCTGCGCCGACAACATACCGCCGGCACACGCCAAGGTGCCTACGGCTCAGCCACTGACCTGGCCTAACAGCCTCTCCACCTCCCGCAGTGGGTCACACCTCGATCCACGCAACGTGCAACATTCCTCCTGCATCTTGCAGTCGTCATCGTTATCATCATCGTCATCAGCCATCTAAAGTCCACTACTAGATAGACGGCTCCTCTAAGCCTGTCCTTGCAATTCGGTCTCAAATATAGACATCCTTTCTGCTCATGCATGCCATCTACTACCATACACCCATCGCCCATTAGGCACCTTTTATTTGAAATTACAATTAAATAACTACGCTTAGCTGCATACAGGCGTTGATATACGTCAACGGGAACAGGTGAAAATGTGTGCACTGACCGGAACTCGAACCCAGGATCTCCTGCTTACATAGCAGACGCTCTATCTGTTGTTGTTGCTGTTGTTGTTGTGGTCTTCAGTCCTGAGACTGGTTTGATGCAGCTCTCCATGCTACTCTACCTGTGCAAGCTTATTCATCGCCCAGTACTTACTGGAACCTACATCCTTTTGAATCTGCTTAGTGTATTCATGTCTCGGTCTCCCTCTACGATTTTTACCCTCCACGCTGCCCTCCAGTACTAAATAGGTGATCCATTGATGCCTCAGAACACGTCCTACCAACCGATCCCTTCTTCTAGTCAAGTTGTGCCACGAACTTCTCCCCAATTCTATTCAATACCTCCTCATTAGTCATGTGATCTACCCATCTGATCTTCAGCGTTCTTCTGTAGCACCACATTTCGAAAGCTTCTATTCTCTTCTTGTCCAAACTATTTATCGTCCATGTTTCACTCCCATACATGGCCACACTCCATGCAAATACTTTCAGAAATGACTTCCTGACACTTAAATCAATATTCGATGTTAACAAATTTCTCTTCTTCAGAAACGCCTTCCTTGCCATTGCCAGTCCACATTATATATCCTCTCTACTTCGACCATCATCTGTTATTTTGCTCCCCAAACAGCAAAACTCCTTTACTACTTTAAGTGTCTCATTTCCTAATCTAATTCCCTCAGCATCACCCGACTTAGTTCGGCTACATTCCATTATCCTGGTTTTGCTTCTGTTGATGTTCATCTTATATCCTCCTTTCAAGACACTATCCATTCCGTTCAACTGCTCTTCCAAGTCCTTTGATGTCTCTGACAGATTTACAATGTCATCGGCAAACCTCAAAGTTTTTATTACTTCTCCATGGATTTTAATACCTACTCCGAATTTTTCTTTTGTATCCTTCACTGCTTGCTCAATATAAAGATTGAATAACATCGGGGAGAGGCTACAACCCTGTCTCACTCCCTTCCCAACCACTACTTCCCTTTCGTGTCCCTCGACCCTTATAACTGCCATCTGGTTTCTGTACAAATTGTAAATAGCTTTTCACTCCCTGTATTTTACCCCTGTCACCTTCAGAATTTGAAAGAGAGTATTCCAGCCAACATTGTCAAAAGCTTTCTCAAAGTCTACAATTGCTAGAAACGTAGGTTTGCCTTTCCTCAATCTACCTATCTTTATATATATATATATATATATATATATATATATATATATATATATATATATATATATATTTCATGTACTATCCATGTGCACATGTTATACATGAAGTGATTTAAAAGGGAACAGTTTGATCATTTCAGTTATGCTGATGTTAAAGAAAGGCAACAGAAGATTGTGTTACTGTCTAAATTACCGGAAAGAACTAAGTTAAACATCAAGAAAAGTTTTTTTTAAAAAGAGATTCAAACTTCAACATGAAGAAATAAAATCTGCACTTTGAATTACATGTGCTCCAGTCTTTATGGAAGCATAAATAACTCTTTATGAAGGATATCAGCAAGTTAGTGAAATACTTTTAAATATAAAATAATTTAATAATCATATTAGATAATTTCTGATACTTGAGAATGGCGGAAAGAAGATATTATAAAGTTGACTAGCCTTCCAAATACGTTTTCAAGACATTAATTGCATGTTAAGTATCTGAAGTGATCAGACTTATGTAATAAGTCTTTCACATCACAGTGCAAATATGAACAGGGCAATTTGCCAGCCATTGAATATTACATTATATCGGATGGAATCTTATGGTTTTAACAAATCAATAAGGTCATTTCCATAAAAACTATCAATGCAGCTTTAATGTTTTGTGTTTTGATACTATTCGACACACTATCTGTCACATAAGTTCTGTACATTAGCTTGTAAATTTTAAAAACTACTCTCTGAAGTACAAAAAGCACACACCAAAAATATAGAGTAAAATTTTAAATAATATCCTTAAGGCAACTACAATACATCTGAGTCACCGAGGACACAGAGGATAGCGCGACTGCAGGGACTTATCTCTGGCACGCCTTCCGTGAGACCCACATTCTCAACTTATCGTCCGGCACTATATTCTTAACGCCCCTGCCCATTATACTCATTACTCGCGGCTTTTTGCCGATTCCCGTAAGAGTTCGGGCACTGTTTGTGCACCCTCACAGAAGAAGATGGTCAATTGCCCGGTGAGCCTTAACTCTATGTATATGGTATCTGCCCTCTCGGACATCCTTTTTATTTTATTTCAGACTGTAACAAAGAGCGTTGTTGACCCACTATCCACTCGTCTGACCACTTGTCCAACCAAACCTCCGCTTCGTGTTGACCGTAACTCTGGTTGCATTTGTCTCTCCACTCTGTTCGCTGAGCCTTCTCTTTATTCCCGGATCTCTCCCAGTAAGAGACTATAAGATGAATATCAACAAGGGAAAAGGAATTTAGTTGAATGGAACCAGGCGATGAGGTGAAATTAAATTAGGAAATGAGACAATATATGTAGTTCGTGAATTTTGTTCAATTTGGGCGCAAAATAACTCATAATGGCCGAAGTCGAGATGATATGAAATGCAAAGTTTCAGAATCATGAAAAGCATTTTTGGAAAAAGAGGAATTTGTTCAGAGTGACAAGCACTTGTTAGAAATGTTGTGGAGAGTTGCATCTAATCAGTTTTCCGACTGAAGACAACACGGCCCTAATGAAGCCTATTTACAAGTGTGGTATTGTGCTATACATTCGTTGACCCGATGCCCTGTTTATGAAGATTTGTCAGTTTGCTTTTATTTAACTGAGTTCGATGCATCTTCATTACGGATCGTCGCTATGTCTCTGACTGTGCTAGAATGCGCAATAGAAATGGTTCAAATGGCTCTGAGCACTATGGGACTTAACTTGTGAGTCATCAGTCCCCTAGAAGTTAGAACTACTTAAACCTAACTAACCTAAGGACATCACACACATCTATGCCCGAGACAGAATTCTAACCTGCGACCGTAGCGGTCACGCTGTTCCAGACTGTAGAACCGCTCGGCCACTCCAGACGGCGCAATAGAAAACTGAGTCATTGTACTTCCCGTATACTCATATGTCCAATTGTTTTGGATACTCACATAGTCGTCTGTAGAATTCCCCATCCCTCCGCCCCCCCCCCCCTTTATTATATTTAGAGCCAGTTATATCTTCTCGTAAAGTCAACTTCACGAAACACAAAGGCGTTTAGGGATTGTGTTGATTAAGGACCGATCATAAACGACAGCTCAAACGCAGAGGCTGATCATGTCTGTGCATCTGAAATGCACATGCAGTGTCCGGTGGCGGTGCGGGTGTGTTCAATAGGATAAAGGTGAGACGATCGTTAGGAAAATGGGAAAGGAGGCTGAACACATGTTAACTAAGACCAGTTTGGCTGCAGTAGTAGTATGTTATATCATAGGTTAAGCCTCTTCCACTTTTCTCTGTCCATAGCCAGTCTTTTCATTTCTGAATATTTGTCTCCTTTGATATTGTCCAGCATTTGATATCTTCTTTTTCCTCTTCCGCCTAGAACCGCTTGGTCACAGCGGCCGGCTCTTAAGATTTCGTTCGTCTAATGTGTTCACCTACAAGTATTCCGCTTGTCGATTATTCTGTAACATCGTAGGAAAATGCATTTTCGTAAAATGTCCGTAATCATCTTAACAATTTGTTGCCGCACGTGGAAGTGAAATCGAAACGTGGTGCAGTTATTCCAGAACACATTGAGGCCTGTGCACTGAATAGCTCGCCTGTTGGAGCGAGTTGCATGAAATATAATCTTACGTGTGTGTTCTGTGTCGGACGCGGCAGACCACACACACACACACACACACACCGAGGACTTACTCAAGGAGGAGGGGAGGTAGTGAGTAAGAACTCCTTCGTCAGAGAATATGTTTCGAATTTTTTATTCGCATGAAACTGAGAACCGTCTCGGAGAATGCTCGTTTCCTCTGAGAATCTTCTCTGGAGAATGTTCTCTGTTGCAGTCATACTGCCCATTGTGTAACACGAAAGAGCTTGAAATTCCTAAACAATACGTTCGAATAAGAGACTGCAACATCTGCATCTACATGGATACTCTGCAAATCACATTTAAGTGACTGGCAGATGGTTTATCGAACTACCTTCACAATTCTCTGTAGCACACTGGACTCGCGTTCGGCCATCCTGATTTAGGTTTTCCGTGATTTCCCTCTATCGCTTCAGGCTAATACCGATATGGTTCCTTTGAAAGGGCACGGCAGACATCCTTCCCCATTCTTCCCCAATCTGACGAGACCGATAACCTCGCTGTCTGGTCTGCTCCCCCAAACAACCCAACCCAACCAATCTCGTATAGCGCGCGGAAATGGTTCAAATGGCACTGAGCACTATGGGACTTAACATCTGAGGCCATCAATCCCCTGGAACTGAGAACTACTTAAACCTAACTAACCTAAGGACATCACACACATCGATGCCCGGGGAAGTATTCGAACCTGCGGCCGTAGCGGTCGTGCAGCTCCACACTGTAGCTCCTAGAACCGCTCGGCCACCCCGACAGGCTAGAACATGGAAGGAATGAACACCTATACCTTTCCGGACGAGCTCTGATTTCCCTTATTTTATCGTGCTGATCGTTCCTCCCTATGTAGGTCGGTGTCAACAAAATATTTTCGCATTCGGAGAAGAAAGTTGGTGATTGGAATTTCGTTAGAAGATTCCGTCGCAGCGAAAAACGCGTCTATTTTAAAGATATCCAGCCCAAATCCTGTACCATTTCTGTGACACTCTCTCCCATATTTCGCGATAATATAGAACGTACTGCCTTTCTTTGAACTTCTTCGATGAAGGCAGTTCTATCTGGTAAGGATCCCACAGAACGCAGCAGTATTCTAACAGAGGATGGACAAGCGTAGTGTAGGCAATCTCCTTGCTCCGAAATGTTTCGCAGAAACACCACAACGGGAAAATAAGCGAACTTTGATCTTGTGCGGAGAGTTACGGACAAACGCGTTATTCGCGATTGGAAAAGTGTAGCAGGAAAGCCATAGCAAATAATAATACCTAAAAATCCGCCGCCACATAGCGTGAGGCGCTTACTGAGTACAGATGTAGATGCCAAATGATCTACTGATTCCGAATTGGAAATGAGAGGGCGGACTAGTCAAGAAAACGGCTTCGGTTTTGCAGGAGGCTTGGATTGACTTAAGCCGTGAAGGTGCTGTTTGCGCCTTGGAGAGCGCAGGTCGACTCCCGCCGGCCCCCGTCCTTGTTGCACAACCGCTCCACAGGCCAGGCCAGAGCAGAGCAGACAGTCCGCTGTTCACTTTCCCTTTCCCCTGATGCCGAGGCGTGGGAGGGCAGGGGCTGACACTTCGTGACGTCACCGCGGCCGCACCGCTGCTCTGCTGTCACATCTAGGATCAAACTGCTTTAGACATTATACTAGAGAATCCTGCGTGTCACCGAATTCTCATACAGTACTGCAGCCATTCAGTCCCGTTGTGACTTATAGCTCTCCAGAGTTAAAAAGAATGGTCTAACAGCGCCCCATAAGTCGGACATTTCTGTAGTCGCTGCTAAGTGACGCTTGAGGTTGTGAAGAGGGCGAGGCCACCGAACAGTGGATGACTGGAAACGAGTGATCTGGAGTGGTGGAATTATGCTATACCCTGTGGCAATCCGACGGAACCGACTGTATTCGGCGCATGCCGCCCACAGCTCGTGGTCTAGTGGCTAGCGTTGCTGCCTCTGGATCACGGGGGCCCGGGATCGATTCCCGGCCGGGTTGGGGATTTTTCTCTGCCCGGGGACTGGGTGTTTGTGTTGTCCTCATCATTTCATCATCATCATCCGTGATAGTGGCTAGATTGGACAGTGCAAAAAATTGAACTGTGAAAAGATTGGGACTTTGTAGAGGCGCCGGTCATCGCGCACTTGAGCGCCTAAGAAACCAAACATCATCATCATTATCGGCGAATGCCGGGAGAACGTTCCATCATGTATAGCGCGAAGAGCCAACTGCAAAAAATGTGGTATTAAGCATGGGGTTGGGTGTGGTCCCGTTATTGCATTTAAGAAAATGGTAAATGTATAAGCGCTTCACAGCGTTGTGTACTATGTACAGTAGAGGAACAGTTCAGAGATGGTAAATCCTATCAGCATCAGTACGAGGGTCACTCCAAAAGAAATGCACACTATTTTTTTTAAACGCGTCTTTTATTCTACATGCGTGTAGATACATCCTTTAGGAACAATATTTTCAATTCTCCACATAATTTCCATCCCTCTCAACTGCCTTACGCCATCTTGGAACCAGCGCCTGTATACCCGAACGGTAAAATTGTGGACTAATCTCTTGGAGCCACTGTTTGGCACCGTGTACAAGGGAGTCATCATCTTCAAACCTTCTTCCACGAAGATAGTCCTTCAGTTTCCCAAAGAGACCATAGTCACATGGAGCCAGGTCAGGACTGTAAGTTTCAGTGTTGTCCATCCAAGTTTTGTGATCGCTCCCATGGTTTGTTGACTGACATGTGGCCGTGCATTGACGTGCAACAGCAAAACATCCTGCTTTTGGCAATGTGGTTGAACACGACTCAGTTGAGCTTGAAGTTTCGTCACATATGCATCAGAAATTATGGTGGTTCCACTTGGCATGATGTCCACAAGCAAGAGTCCTTCGCAATCGAAAAGCACCGTAGCCATAACTTTTCCAGCAGAAGGTGTGGTTTTGAATTTTTTTTTCTTGGGTGAATTTGCATGATGCCACTCCATTGATTGCCTATTCGTCTCTGCTGAAAAATAATGGAGCCATGTTCCTTCACCTGTCACAATTCTTCCAAGAATTTCATCTCCACCATTCTCGTACTGTTTCAAAAGTTCGCTGCATACGGTTTTTCTTGTTTCTTTGTGAGCCACTGTCATCATAGGAACCCACCTGGCACAAACCTTTTTAACGCCAACACTTTCAGTATTCTGCAGACACTTCCTTCCCCTATCCCAACGTAGCGTGACAATTCGTTCACTGTGATGTGTCTGTCACCAGTCACCAATTCGTTAACCCTCTGCACATTGCCTGTAGTGTGTGCAATATGAGGCCTGCCGCTGCGAGGACAATCCTCAATATTGCCGTGCCCGCTTTCATCACGTAACCTGCTTGCCCACCGACTAACTGAACTGCGATCGACAGCAGCATCTCCATACACCTTTTTCAACCTCTTGTGGATGTTTCCCAATGTCTCGTTTTCACAGCCCAGGAATTCTATAACAGCACGTTGCTTCTGACGAACGTCAAGTGTAGCAGCCATCTTGAATACGAGATGTGACGGCGCCACTGACGGGAACAGGTCGAATTAAGTTCGAAAACAAGCGGGAAGGAAGTATCTACACACTGTAAAACTCTCAGAATGAAAACTGTATTTTTACAAAAATCGTTCTCATTTTTGGAATGACTCTCGTAGTATCTGTGAGGAAACGATCTGTGGAGAATAACATTCTTGAAGGGACTTACCTACCTAGAGTGCCGAGTTGGATCGAATGGAACACCTTTGGGATGAATTAGAGCTTCGACTTCGCTCCAGAACCCAGTACCCAACATCGCCGCCTTCTCCGTTACGGGCTCTAGAAAGCAAAATGGGCTCCACAGACATTCAAAGTGTCCCCAGCGCAGTTGAGGGAGTCATAAATGCGAAGAATGGTGGACGCATTTCTCCACTAAATGGTGGCTGGATACTTTAATTATAAACATCATTGCAAGAGTCCCAGCAGAATTGAAGCACTCATCAAGATGGTGTGGACACTCCCCACGTTAATGTCCACCAGTACGTATCCAGACAGTGTACCTCTCCGGTGGAGGTAAACCGCGAAGTCCCCTTGCACGGAGTGTCTAGCCAGCGGGCTCCTTAGCGCTCCCCCATAACGCGGTCAGTGGCAGCGCCTCGCCGGACGTCCGCCCACGCCAGCGGCATTGCCCTTCTGGGAGGCTGGGGCTCGCCTCGCGTGCCGGACGCCGCTGCCGTGTCGCAGGAAGCTCCCTACAGCCGCAAGGTCGCCAACAGCCCTCGGAGAGCGCGTCGCTAATTACTTACGCCGGCCTGAGGAAAGGAAAGTGGGCTGGTCCATAACGCACGCTGGCCTGTCCTGAGCCTATAAACACATATACTACGGGCCATTAAAATTGCTACACCACGAAGATGACGTGCTACAGAGGCGAAATTTAACCGACAGGACGGAGATGCTGTCATATGCAACTGATTAGCTTTTCAGAGCATTCACACAAGGTTGGTGCCGGTGGCGACACCTACAACGTGCTGACATGAGGAAAGTTTCCAACCGATTTCTCATACACAGGCAGCAGTTGACCGCCGTTGCCTGGTGAAACGTTGTTGTGATGCCTCGTGTAAGGAGGAGAAATGAGTACCATCACTTTTCCGATTTTGATAAAGGTCGGATTGTAGCCTATCGCGGTTGCAGTTTTCGTATCGCGATATTCCTGCTCGCGTTGGTCGAGATCCAATGACTGTTAGCAGAATATGGAATCGGTGGATTCAGGAGGGTAATGCGGAACGCCGTGCTGGATCCCAATGGCCTCGTATCACTAGCAGTCAAGATGATAGGCATCTTATCCGCATGGCTGTAACGGATCGTGCAGCCACGTCTCGATGCCTGAGTCAACAGATGGGGAGGTTTGCAAGACACCATCTGCACTAACAGTTCTACGACGTTTGTAGCAGCATGGACCATCAGCTCGGAGACCACGGCTGCGGTTACCCTTGACTCTGCATCACAGAAAGGAGCTCCTGCGATGGTGTACTCAACGACGAACCTGGGTGCACGAATGGCAAAACGTCATTTTTTCGGATGAATCCAGGTTCTGTTTACAGCATCGTTATGGTCGCATCCGTGTTTGGCGACATCGCGGTGAATCGTACATTGGAAGCGTGTATTCGTCTTCGCGTTACTGGCGTATCACCCGGCGTGATGGTATGGGGTGCCATTGGCTACACGTCTCGGTCACCTCTTGTTCGCATTGACGGCACTTTGAACAGTGGACGTTACATTTCAGATGTGTTTCGACCCGTGGCTCTACCCTTCATTCGATCCCTGCGAAACCCTACATTTCAGCAGGATAATGCACAACCGCATGTTGCAGGTCCTGTACGGGCCCTTCTGGATACAGAAAATGTTCGACTGCTGCCCTGGCCTGCACATTCTCCAGATATCTCACCAATTGAAAACGTCTGGTCAATAGTGGCCGAGCAACTGGCTCGTCAAATTACGCCAGTCATTACTCTTGATGAACTGTTGTATCGTGTTGAAGCTGCATGGGCAGCTGTACTTGTACACGCCATCCAAGCTCTGTTTGACTCAATTCCCAGTCGTATCAAGGCCGTTATCACGGCCAGATGTGGTCTTCTGGGTACTGATTTCTCAGGATCTATGCACCCAAATTGCGTAAAAATGTGATCACATGTCAGTTCTAGTATAATGTATTTGTCCAATGAATACCCGTTTATCATCTGCATTTCTTCTTGGTGTAGCAGTTTTAATGGCCAGTAGTGTAGATCCCACTGATGATTCCTTAGAGCAAGAAAAAGACGAAACGCATCTTGGAAACATATATTAAGTTGCCGCAAGAAAAGTCGGTTTTATTTACAGAGCAAGTATTATAATTGTTTATATTTGCTTTAACTGTATGGAACCAGACATTCTAAGGAATGTCCAGCTGTATTCTTTTGTAAGTCTCTTCATTGCGTTTCGATGCTCGATTTTAATCTTCCCATCGGCGCCTTCACATCTATGTAATGCAGTTTGTTCTGATGGCGGCATTTTGATATTTTTAAATATGGCCTTTTCTGCGTCTGTCTTCTGTATATCATCGATTTATAAAATGACTTCTATATATATATATATATATATATATATATATATATATATATATATATATATATATATATATATGTGTGTGTGTGTGTGTGTGTGTGTGCGTTTGGAGAGAGAGACAGAGACTGATATTTTTACTTCAAGTCGTAACTGGTACATGAATTTTGGTTGCTACCTCCTTGAATGATCAACTTGTGCACCAGATGGTGATGTATTATCATTTGGAGGAAGTTATTGTTCTTTAAGGTTTAAAATACGGCTCTGTTAGTTACTTCGCTGTATTGCGGACAGCTTTGAGCCCAAGTTTTCGTAGCTTTTCATACCTAAGGGACTACTGTTTTAAGTAAATAAGATCAAACAGCAATCTGCTTTTCGTGAGAAAAGGAGGTTGCTTGGCACACAAACTTCCTTCAAACTACACGTCCTGCTACATTAAAATTGGTCAGTGGAGTTTAGCATCATACTATTGTACAATAACATGTGTAACTAAGAAATTATGAGAGGTTGTTACTTATTGAATGAAATCTATAGATAATGCATTTCTCTTCCTGTATTTTAGTGAACTTTGTACACTTACAATTCTGTCAATTGATAGACGGCAACGACAATGAAGTTCACCTCCTTTTCCAGAATCAATGTTTACTTCACTTCTACAAAATTTGTATACATAAATGTTTGGCTACTATTACACATACTTTATTCGTTTTATCACTAAAATATCAATTTTCATTAAATGTAACAATACGTTCTGAGCGACGGCCTAACAACACGCCCTCTATCCACAAGATACAGATTAACAGTCCTTTTTTTTAATAAATCTGTTGTCTTTTTTATTTTTTTTAGAGTCCATACTCAAAGATTCACAGCTACTATCGTAGCGGGGATTGCGCGCTAAAGAGTCTCTCGCTGTCCAGCTGCGCTTCACTTCACTTCAAGTAGTTTTTGAATCACGTTTACATTTACGGTATTTACATACATTACTGATCTTCTCAAATAAAATCAGGCATAAATTAGTTTAGAAAAAAGGGCAGTGAGGCTCACATAACATTACAGACTGATACGTTGTTGTTGGCGTGTCCCTTGACCCAGAAAAACATTTCCGTAACGACTTCTGCACGTCGGCCGCGGTGGTCTCGCGGTTCTAAGCGCGCAGTCCGGAACAGCGCGACTGCTACGGTCGCAGGTTCGAATCCTGCCTCGGGAATGGATGTGTGTGATGTCCTTAGGTTAGTTAGGTTTAAGTAGTTCTAAGTGACTGATGACCACTGCTGTTAAGTCCCATAGTGCTCAGAGCCATTTTGACTTCTGCACAACTGTCGACGCGAGATCGTCCAGACCGCGAAGTTAGTTTGTGTGAAATAGGGCCGTTACGATGCTGCGGGCTCGTGCAGATTCAGAACCAGTGTGTACGGTTTAGCCCTGCATAGCATTGTTGCGCCGTGTTTATTTGCCGCACAATATGATTACGGTGCGAGCGGTGCAGGTCGGGAAACGCCACAATAGATGTGCTAACGCGTCACGACTACATTGCTAGACGCGGCGTATTGTCGGCCAGCACGTACGTCGCTCGTGCAGTGGGAAACATTGTGGCACAGCTACAAGGTGTCTCAAAGCCGCGACACAAAGGCACGCCGGCGTCTGTGACGCGGTGTCGCCTTCCCCGTACGCTAGCGGGTCGGCGTGCGACCCCGTGGCCTTTACCGCTCATTCAGCTGCCAGCCCGCGGCCGTTACATTACGGCCTGTCTCGAGTCCAGTACCGCTGGTCACGAAGCGGATTTTCCGGAGCCGGAGGTTTCGCTCCGATACCTCGCGTGCCTCAACGATACAGGTAGCCCTAAAAATGGCTCTGAGCACTATGCGACCTAACTTCTGAGGTCATCAGCCGCCTAGAACTAATTAAACCTAACTAACCTAAGGACATCACACACATCCATGCCCGAGGCAGGATTCGAACCAGCGACCGTAGCGGTCGCTACGCTCCAGATTGTAGCGCCTAGAACCGCACGGCCATTCCGCCCGGCAGGTAGCCTTACCGTAGGTGCAACCAGAACGGAGAGGTATCTTTACAGAGAGGCCACACAAGCGTGTGGATCCTGAAGAGATGTACCTTTTCAGTAGCTGTAGGGCCAACAGTCTGAATGACTGATCTGGTCTTGTAGCAACACTCAACATGGCCTTGCTGTTCTGAAAGCAAGAGGGACTACAGCCGTATTTTTTTCCCTTCGGGTATGCAGCTTGACAGTATGGTTAAACGACGATGACATCCTCTTAGCTAAAATATCCCAGACGTACAATACTCTTCCAGTCGGATATCTGGGAGGGAACTACGCTGTATGATGTTTTCATCACGAGATACAAAGCTGGCGTTTTACGCGTCGGCCTGTGGGATGTTAGAACCCTTAATCGCGTAATTAGGTTGCATAATTTAAAAAGAGAAATTGATAGGTTGAAGTTACATGTAGTGGGGATTGGTGAATTTCGGTGGAACGATGAACAGGACTTCTGGACACGTGAATAGAGGGTTATAAATACAAAATCAAATGGTTCAAATGGCTCTGAGCACTAACGTGACATCTCAGGTCATCAGTCCCCTAGAACTTAGAACTACTTAAACCTAACTAACCTAAGGACATCACACACATCCATGCCCGAGGCAGGATTCGAAACAGCGACCGTAACGGTCGCTATGCTCCAGACTGTAGCGCCTAGAACCGCACGGCCATTCCGCCCGGCAGGTAGCCCTACCGTAGGTGCAACCAGAACGGAGAGGTATCTTTACAGAGAGGCCACACAAGCGTGTGGATCCTGAAGAGATGTACCTTTTCAGTAGCTGTAGGGCCAACAGTCTGAATGACTGATCTGGTCTTGTAGCAACACTCAACATAGCCTTGCTGTTCTGAAAGCAAGAGGGACTACAGCCGTATTTTTTTTCCCTTCGGGTATGCAGCTCGACAATATCGTTAAACGACGATGGCATCCTCTTAGCTAAAATATCCCAGACGTAAAATACTCTTCCAGTCGGATATCTGGGAGGGAACTACGCTGTATTATGTTTTCATGACGAGATACAAAGCTGGCGTTTTACGCGTCGGCCTGTGGGATGTTAGATCCATTAATCGCGTAGTTAGGTTGCATAATTTAAAAAGAGAAATTGATAGGTTGAAGCTACATGTAGTGGGGATTGGTGAATTTCGTTGGAACGATGAACAGGACTTCTGGGCACGTGAATAGAGGGTTATAAATACAAAATCAAATGGTTCAAATGGCTCTGAGCACTAACTTGACATCTCAGGTCATCAGTCCCCTAGAACTTAGAACTACTTAAACCTAACTAACCTAAGGACATCACATACAGCCATGCCCGAGGCAGGATTCGAACCCGCGACTGTAGCAGTCGCGCGGTTCCACACTGTAGTGCCTAGAATCCTTCGGTCACCCCGGCCGGCTACAAAATCAAGTAGGGGTAATGTAACAGTAGGTTTAGTAATGAATAAGAAAATACGAATGCGAGTAAGGTACTATGAACATCGTAGTGAACGTATTATCGTAGCCAAGATAAAAACGAAGCCAACACCCAACACAGTAGTACAAGTTTATGTGCCAACTAGCTCCTCAAGAGAGATTGAGAGAATGTATGATGAGATAAAATAAATTATTTAGATAGTAAAGAGACAGGAAAACTTAATTGTGGTGCTGGACTGGAGTTCGGCCGTAAGAGGAGGAAGAGAAATAAAAGTAGCAGGTGAATATGGACTGGGCGAAAAGAATGAAATATATACTGATATGTATATGGTGTCTGTTCTTTCGGACAGACACCATATCCATATAAGTATATAGTTCTGGCTACACCGGCCATGACTCTTATGGGGCTTGGTAAGATTGTCCTCCACGAGTAATGAGTGTGTTGGGGTGGGACACTACGAATGTTGTGTGTGGATATACAAGGTGAGAATGTGGGTCTCGCGGGAGGCGTGCGCGAGATAGTTCCTGCAGTCGCGCTATCCTTTCTGCCCTCGGTAGCTCAGATGGATATAGCGTCTGATGTAAGCAGGAGATCCCGGGTTCGAGCCCCGTCGGGGCACAGATTTTCACCTGTCCCCGTTGATGTATATATCAACGCCCGTTGGCATCTGAAGGTAGTAATACAATTCTAAGAATGAAAGAGGAATCCGCCTGGTGGAATTTTGCACAGAGCATAATTTAATCATCGCTGATACTTGGTTTAAGAATAATAAGAGAAGGTCGTATAGGTGCGAAAGACGTGCAGATTTCAGATTGATTATATAATGATAAAACAGAGAATCCGGAACCAGATTTTAAACTGTAAGACATTTTCAGGGGCAGATGCTGACCCTGATCACAATTAATTGGTTATGAGTGGTAGATTAAAACTGAATAAATTCCAGAAAGGTAAGAAACTAAGGATCTGGGACCTGTACAAGTTGAAAGAAGCAGGGGTTGGCGAGAGTTTCAGAGGGAGCGTTACGGAGCGATTGACAGGAACGTGGGAAACATTTGTACTCTTACAGAAAGCTTTCGACTGTGTTGACTGGAATACTCTCTTTGAAGTTCTGAAAGTAGTCGGGGCAGAATACAGGGAGCGAAAGGCTATTTACAGCTGGTACAGAAACAGGCGGCAGTTATAAGAGTGGAACTGCATGAAACAACAATATCATACAGTGGTTACGAAGAAAGTGAGATATGGCTGTGCCGTATCCCCGATATTATTCAATCTGCACATGGAGAAAGCAGTAAAGGAAACCAAAGAAAAATTCAGGGAGAAGAAATAAAAATTTTGAGGTTTGCTGATCACAGACTGCAAAGGATTTGAAAGAGCAGTTGAACGGAATGGGCAGTGTCTTTACAGGAGGATATAAGATGAACATTAACAAAAGCAAAACAGAGATAGTGGAATGTATTCGAATTAAATCAGGTGATGTTGAGGAAATTAGATTAGGAAACGAGATATTTGAAGTAGTACGTTATGTTTGTTAATTGGGCAGAAAAGTAAATGATGATGGCCGAAGTAGAGAGGATATAAAATATAGACTGGCGATGGCAAGAAAAGCGTTTCTGGAGAAGAGAAATTTGTTAACATCGACTATGGATTTAAGTCTTCGGAAGTTTTTTTCTGAAAGTGTTTCTACGGAGCATAGCCGTACATGAAAGTGAAACGTGGACGATCAAGAGTTTAGACCTGAAGAGAATAGAGGCTTTTGTAAAGTGATGCTACAAGGAGATTACGAAGATCAGATGAGTTGCTCACGTAACTACTGGTACCGTACTGAACAGAATTAGGGAGACAAGAGATTTGTGGCACAACTTGACCAAAAGAAGGGATCGGTTGATAGGACAAATTCTGAGCCATCAAGGGATGAAATATTTAGTACTGGATGGAAGTGTGCGAGGTAAAGATAGTACAGGGAGACAAAGAGGTGAAACAGTAAGCAGATTCAGATGGAAGTTGGTTGCTAATTTGGTTAATTAAAAATTTAATAGTAAGCTTCAAACCATATGTCTTTAAGACTACGTTTTAGTAGCTATTCAGAGATGAAGAGCCTAGCACTGAATCGAGTAGCATGCAGAGCTGCAACAAACTATTGTTCGGACTGAAGGCCGCAATTACTACTTAGACGAGGTCCGACAGACAGGTAGCGCCTAGAGTTTATGTTCCGTTTCCACAAGTTTTTGAGACAATTTTTTTCGGAAGTTTTCGCTTTCGTATGCGACTCAGAGGTATTACAAATGCAGAAAAGAATAAAATTATTGAAAATCTGCTGTCTTCCGAATGCATAAGAACGAAACCACTAATTTGACGATAAAAGCCACTCTCAGATGAAACATCCGGAAAAACGACAAAATTACAGGGATATTATTTGCTACGTTTCATTTGACTTATACTATGGAACAGAATACTTGCTTATCAGAAATATATATTTTCTTACGTGAGAGATATTGAATGATAACGCAATTTTTGAAAGAGGGAAATTATTTCACTGGAGTATAGCTGTGAGGATGCATCGTTACTTGTTCCACCCTGGATGTACGTTATATTTATTTTCAACAACTATCCTTCATTCTTCTTTTTTTAATTGTATCGAGTTCTTTTGTTATCCGACTTTCTTAGTTACTCGTGTACGACGAACCATAGCCGGTTTTTGTCGTATGCAGAACTAGCAGCGTATCTCATGTATGAAGGCAGTGTATATGATCTGATAGCATTGGTCTCAAAAGGGCGTCCAAATTTCTTCAGCTAACACCACAGTTGGTAATTTCCATCTGTAGAACTGTACATTGCACGCAATCTCTGTCTTGCTTGTAACATCAGATATCTAACTCCGTTTCCTTATGTTTGCAGGTACGTTGTAATTCCGAGGAAGCGCTTCGAATTCGTTTCCACGGCCAACTTACCAGTCTGGATGATTGAATGCACGTCGCTTTTGCTCTGCAACACGGAGACAGGTTGGCTTACCAGCTCTTCCAATATTTCATTGAGTGTAAAGTTCTGTGCAGGAGAGCAAGAAGCTGAGCATCGGTCTTTTTTATTGCACTGCACATCTAGATTTCAGCTGACACTGCAATAAATGGCACAAATAATACAAGAACGAGACGTAGATAGAGCAGTCTGTGCAAACTCTATGTCACAGTTGCACACAATTACTGTTCAATAAACACATAGTGATATAAGCAGTCCTGTACACGTAACGTAATTATAACGACACACATTCCATTATAACTCAGGCATGTGCAGGCATTGGTTTAACTGTAAAGTAAAACTACAAGGGTGCCGTATGTAGTTTTACTTATGATCGAAACAGGCTTTGTGGAAGTTATTTTATTTTATTGAGATTGACGTGGGCGCTGGGCTAAGACGTTTCTCATTTTTAAAGGCTTATGACTTCTGAAGAAGGCTATATTATTATAGTTGAAACCATGGTCAAGACTTAGAACAAACATTACTAGTGTAACTGTGGGCTGTTTTTCATTCGAGTCAAATGTGACACTTTAGAATCCTCTGACACGTGCATATATCATCGTTAAAAAAACAAAAGCCTTTGCGATGTACAGTGTTTCGCTCTCGTATCATGTAACTGTATTTCTACAGTGAAAATGCTTATTTTTGATGATAATAATAATAATAATAATAAAACCGTGTGGCGCTCATGCCTGATGCAGGTCTTTCAATTGGACGCCACTTCGGCAACCTGCGTCTCAGTCAGCCAATGGCACCCCTTTTTTTCCGTACGGTCACCCATCCAAGTCTTAAACGAGCCCAACGTTGCTTAACTTCGGTGATCGTGCGGGAACAGGTGTTTCTAACGTGGCAAGGCCGTTGGCTTTTCGACGATGACGTGTATACACATCTGAGGATTTTAAAGTCTGACATCTGCTGAAGCAAAATCTTTTGCAGTACCACTTCAAATCGGTCCAGAGGACGAAATTGCAGTTGTGAAATAAATAATTTCTACAGTTAATGTTGAATGCGATATCCTTAAAAAAATATCATTTTTATTGATTTCGTACACATTTGGGGCATGTTAAAAGTGCGGATGAACGTAAACATATTTTTTTTTGGGGGGGGGGGGGGAGGGAGGAAGAAGGAGTGGGTAGGGAGGGTACACGGAGTGGCGAATTATGGGCACTTCCCGCCCTCCCCCTTGCAGTACTTAATGGATCCACGCCTGAGAATCGACTAAGTATTTTTCTAACTTCCAAACTCCGGTTCGGCCGCTGTCTCGCCGGACTGTGTCCACGAGCCTTTCCAGTCTCCGGCCTTATTATCTGCCTCCTGCCGGTCCCTCGGCAGGTAATGAGCGCTGCGACAACTTTCTCCCTGAAAACTTTCCCGCTACGTTGCCCCCAAGAGGCCAGCCAGGTTGCACGCCGTTCGCACGCTGCACGTCCACAGCGTGTGTATGTAGCCAGATGAGTCGCCGGATACCCCGAGCGCCTAGCGGAGAAGCGCGTGCGAACCGCGTGGTCCGCTCTGGGCGCCGGCTAAATGGTGCGGGAATTAAGCGCGCCTCTAATTGGGCGCCACTTTCACTGCGCGCTCTGGCCGGCCGCTCCTACGGGAAATGCACCTGCCAGGTACTCCGGGCAGGGAAGGAAGGCGAGTGGCGTCGTGAGCCGCACTAATTGGTCAGATGTCGCCGCCTCGTAGAAGAGGAGAATCCTCGCCACACAAGCGGCTGATGACGCCAGTAGCGCCGCAGTGGGGCCCGCGAGAAACACACTTCTCGCCTTGTCCGACGCACTTCAGCCGTCGGCACACGGACCGCGCATCCGAACGTTGAGCGTGCTGAGTTTCTGACGTCATAGCGTGGAGCAGCACGTTCGGGAGTCTTCCCGAACGTGCAGAGCAATATCTGGCATGTCAGGTATTGTGAGCGTGCGTCTGAGCGTTGACCAATGAGATGTCACAACGCCACCTACGTCACACGCACGCCGTCTCCCTTCAGTACAGAGTTGTGAGGCGCCATATTGACATTCATTTCAAGCCTACATGTATAAATTCCGTTTCTGAGCACGAGAAAATTGAGAATTACTGAAAAACCCGTCTTAGTTGTGTGATTCGTACCAATAACATAATGATAAACAACATATTCGTGCCAAAAGAATCATTGTGACTCGCGTGTTATCAGAATAGGCTATTTGAAGGCAGCGACTCACTGAAGATCCACCCAAAACGCATTGTTCTTGGTACAATTTGTTATAATTAAATTTCAATTAGTAACATAATTATCTACGATTAACGGTTTTAGCAAGGTGTAATATTATATGATTAAGCATAGAAACGTCCCCTTAGAAAAATTATACATGACTGTGCTTAGACTGACACACAATATTTTCAGCGCAACGCAATCTGACTTTCAATAACCCCTACAAAAGAATGGCCGTGACTAACATTAACCTATACGTTTCACAAATCACTTACCTCACCAAAAATCTTCGTTACTCGAACTACTGCAATACAGCGAGCGCCAATACTGCCAGCTAAATAAAAGATTCAAACTACGGAAGGCACTAACTACTGATAGGCACAGTTAGCAAATGAAAGATTTTGATAGAGAACAAACAATGTATTTACCTCACTAGTCATCATGTATATAGCAGTTCATGACATCCAGTCATACAAATTTCAAAACTCCGCCATTTCTCTCCCCACATCCACCACTTCTGGCGGCTCACCTCCAACTGCGCAACGCTACGCGCTGTTAACATCCAGCTGCCCAACAGTACAATGGCGAGTGTTACAACAATGCCAACCAGCCACAGAGTGCACACAGCACAGCCAGTGATTTTCATACAGAGCGCTACGTGGCGTTACCAATAAAAAAACTTAAACAGCCTACTTACAGCATAAAGAAAATATTGTTGGTTTAGCGTAATGAGTAGCGTCCCTGTTCTACTCGTGAAGTTTTGTTGTGGCGGTGGTTCGCATCTTAACACTTCCAGATGTTTTTTCCCTTACATTCACGTTTTTATTAGGTTCTGATACTTTACTATTAGTTTAACATAAGTATATGCTATAATATTTTATGTTATGTAAATAAAACTTCACCTTTTTTTTTTTTGAGGAATGACTTCGTTCGATTGGCTTAATCTACAGGACAGCTTGCGCTACTTGTATAAAGATATTGTGCTCCTTTTTCTTTTACGCTTCGTAATTCACATGTTGCAAAGATTCTGCTACTGGGTAGGAACAGTGATCAAGTAAGGCTAATCTTGGGGTTTTACTAAAATGTGAGAATGATGAAATAATGTTTATCTTATGCGGAGAAGTGTTCCAAATTTGTATCGCACTGTTCGTAATGGAACTTTTATAAGACTGAGTCCTTATTGATTGGACATGGAGGAAATGTGCGTTTTAATAGAGCAAACGTGGGAATTTTACGCGCACCCGTTTCAGTAAACAGCGTGATTTACGAGCTTAATCATCCCGCAACTGCCACTGGAGTCCGTTGCGATCACGTATGCCACGTTGGGTCCCACGTGCCGTGTGCACAAGTCGCATAGTTCCTGAGCGTTCAGTGCGACTGCTACGATCGCAGGTTCGAATCCTGCCTCGGGCATGGATGTGTGTGATGTCGTTAGGTTAGTTAGGTTTAAGTAGTTCTAAGTTCTAGGGGACTAATGACCACAGCAGTTGAGTCCCATAGTGCTCAGAGCCATTTCCTGAGCGTTCAGCAGCACGTTGGATTCGGCACGCTCAACGTTGACGTTCGACAGCACGGTCCGTGTGCCGACGGCTTTAGCTAACACTCGGCACCTTGCAGCATTCACGGGAAATCAAAATGTAATTAAAAAGGAACCCACAAAAAGTCCTAACTATACCGTGTCCTATCGTGAGCTTCTATTCATTTAAACGCATGGCTAAGAATTATTATTAAACTTCATTTGCCGGCCGCGGTGGTCTCGCGGTTCTAGGCGCTCAGTCCGGAACCGCGGGACTGCTACGGTCGCAGGTTCGAATTCAGCCTCGGGCATGGATGTGTGTGATGTCCTTAGGTTAGTTACATTTAAGTAGTTGTAAGTTCTAGGGGACTGATGACCTCAGATGTTAAGTCCCATAGTGCTCAGAGCCATTTGAACCATTTTTTGAAACTCCATTTCAGCAGGCCTAGGAAGGCGAAACGCTACCGACCGACCGCCGTGTCGTCCTCAGTCGATAGGCGTTTCCGGATGCGGATGGTTAGGGGCGTGTGGTCAGCACACCGCTCTCCCGGCTGCCATCAGTTATCGTGATCGGAGCCGCTACTTTCCAGTCAAGTAGCTCCTCAATTGTCCTCAGATGGGCTGAGTGCATACCGCTTGGCCGGCCTTTGTGGCCGAGCGGTTCTAGGCGCTTCAGTCTGGAATTGCGTGACCGCTACGTTCGCAGGCACGAATCCTGCCTCGGGCATGGGTGTTGTGTGATGTCCTTAGGTTGGTTACGTTTAAGTAGTTCTAAGTTCGAGGGGACTGATGACCTTAGATGTTGAGTCCCATAGCGCTCAAAGCCATTTTGAAACATACCGCTTGGCAACAGTGCTCAGCAGACCCAAGTGGTCATACATCCAAATGCTAGCCAGGGCCTGCAGCGCTTAACTTCCGTCATTTGACAGGAACCGGTGTTACCACTGCGGCAAGGCCGTTGGCAGTCAATAATTATTAAAGCAGTCTGAAATAGTTACTCGTAGAGCTGTAAAACTTCTGTAAGCGTGGATTACATAAGTTATCCCTGTAGTTTCGGTCAGTTAAGATCGTACTCGTATTACCTGTACGTTGGGTGTGTTGCATACCTATCGGGCATATCTCATAACGATCACATGCCTTACTCGATACCCCAAAAAGACCGGAAGCGATGAACTGTTTAGAAAGTGAGTGAGGATTTATAACGGTCTGAGTAACTGCGGCATACGGCACACGGGGTTAACAATAATTCGGCACAACGGAGAGACTTTTTGAATAACCCGTATAACGATCCTTCCGTTTCGTACACATTTCGGTGGCTTATACCAGAAACTTTCCTTCTCTCTCTCTCTCTCTCTCTCTCTATCAGCCTGACGACTGCTGCTCATGATCCAGAACATGATAACATGATTTGCCTGTATCACTGCCATCTGATGAGCCTGCAGTGGCTGGAAAACTAGTTAATGGTGCAGGAAATAAAGGAAAGTTAACTCTGCCCGAACAGGCCTTGGAAGGCCCAACGGTACCGACCGGCCGCCATGTCCCCCTCAGACTACGCTCGTCACTCGTTGCTGATATGGAGCGCCACGCGGTCAGCACACCGCTCTCCCTGCCGTTTGTCGGTTTACGAGACCGGAGCCGCTGCTTCTCAATCAAGTAGCTCCTCAGTTTGCCTCACAAGGGCTGAGTGCACCCCACTTGCCAACAGCGCTCGGCTGACCGGATGGTCACCCATCCAAGTGCTAGCCCAGCCCAGCAGCGCTTAACTTCGGTGATCTGACGGGAACCGGAGTTACCACTGCGGAGAGGCCGTTGGCAAATCGTATCAGAATTAAAAAAGCGATTGCTTGCATATGGTCTATGTTACTAAGCGCCTATGTTCACGCAGTCTAAGTTCAAGATGCCTGTTACTAACAGCTTCCAGAGGCGACAAAAATTTGGCTCTCAGCACTTCATACAGCGTGATTCAGCTAGCTGAAACAATGGGTTTTATTTAACCAGCAACACCTTCAGAAACCATATGTGGGATTTTCGTGGTATCTCGCTTGCTATACGCAAACGGTACTCCTACAGAAAAACTGAATGAATCTACTGGGATACGTTTTCGCTCGAGTCCATGGTTTTGGAGCTATTCAAGAAATACGCATTTCAGAGTAAATTCAAAACCTTTGTCCTCTAGCGAGAACGTATCTCACTACAAAATTCAATTCCCACAAAAAAGTCCTGTTAATTTTTTTCTGTACGGCTAAAAGATTACGCTTAATGAGTGAGAGAATGTGCAAATGTTGGGCGCGTCATTTGAACTCATTGTATGCTGCATAAAACTCATAGGTAGGGGCAGATACACCCCATACAATTACTGACCATATTTAAAAGTTAGTATGCTGTTAAGGATTTAAAAGAGTAAGTCTAAGTTAGAAACTATGTGTAGGGGCAGCGTAATTTACGACCAACAAATTAATCAGACTATAGTCATCCTGTATTTTAGAATGAGAACTCTTAACGACTTGCAAAAAACTTTATACATAATTTCAAACCTTTGCGAAAGTTTTTGTCGCTGACATCCACACAAAACGAGAAAAGGAAACAGGTTAATCACCGTGCATGCAGTCAAACTTCATCGTCAATAATGACGTATTAATTTAATACTTTACTAATAACTGTATTCGCAACATATTTTACAGACAGAATCTACATACAGCGTTGAATGTACCTGGAAAAATTATAACATTGTACGGCACACAGTGCAGAACTATCACGTCATAAAGATGCTTGGAAAGATTGTTTAAAAGAGTCGGGGGTTTGAGGGGTGTGGGATGGGGGGCGGGAAGGGCGTTCACTGGTACCTAAATAAACTGGCAGTTTAAATCACAGTTGCAGTTCGTCATCCACAATCGGCCGCTTGCTGCCTCTACGACGTACGTTGCGGAAGTAGTGTGGGGCCACTGCTCTGCTAGACAGCTAGCACGAATTCTCCCCGCTTTGCAGTTGACTCACGGATCGCACCGGCGTACTGAAGATTCCCCTAGAGAGAGAGAAAGAGACGCCCGATGATTCGAGAAAGCCTCAGGAATGCCGCACAGGCGCGTTAAGGGAGCCTCACCTACCCGGAATACGTACGCTATTGCGGCTCTCCGTAACGGGACTCTGGAGGATCCAGTCTCGATTCCCAGAGTGTTCACAAAAGGAGGGAAGCAACTCCTCCGTTCCAGTACTCTTTTCTCCAGAGGACGACGCTCGTACGTGTGTTTATTAGATTCCAGTGGGGCTTAGTCTAGTACACGTGCCCCGAGAAAGCGCAACGGGACCTATTAGTTAATTGAATTAATTCTCTCGTTTGGGGACAGAAATCACACTTTTATTTTAACTGAATGGCTTAAGGTAACTTACTGAAAATAGTATGCTTTGGTAGCTACAACCTTTTCCTACGTTTCGGGTAGCAAATGGACGCCACATTCAGGTCCTTTTGAGGTGACCCGCCCATGGACACAGCTTCCGAGATCGCTAAAAGGAGTGACTTGTCAAGAAAGGCCATACTCGAATGCAATGATAATCGGAAGCGGCGATATATGGTGAATAAGGCGGGTGGGGTAAGATACCCCATCGAAGGCTCTTCAGTCTTTCCTCCGGTCGGTTTGCGACAAGTAGTTTGGCCCTGTCACGAAGTAGAGTGACTTTGACAAGTCTCTGAGCGTATAGCAGGCGTTTGCCTTTAATTGCGCGATTCAGTCTATGTAATTGTAAGTTCTCCATCTGCTTCCACTAGCTAACGACGACTTCTCGCAGCAGATTTCTTGAGATGAAAGGAGAAGAATAACCCTTCCCGCAAATGGTGTTGGCACCGGATCTAATCTGCCCAGCGGATTAACGTCGAGAGCCGATGCGCTGGCCAACCCGGATTCGGCCCCAAAATGGCCCAAATGGCCCCGAGCACTATGGGACCAAACATATGAGGCCATCAGTCCCCCAGAACCTAGAACTTCAAGCGAAAATGGCGAGTAAGGGACCTGATGAAACGTTGCCGGAGAGCGACGAATTGACTCGGCTGTCAACGTGCGAAGATTCTCTCATCGAGCAATACTAAGTTTCCTTCAGCCTACTCGTGTAGCTACTGTTCAGCCAACTTACCGGGAAGCCGCGTTACACAAGCGTAGCTACTTGAACGCTTGTTGCTTTCACCAGCTGTCAATGCGTACAAAAGCAGCGTGAGATAACGGGATTGCAGGGGCACTGACTTCATAACTGAAGAGGCTGTTTGCGTCCTAAAAGCGCTGTCTGCCAATCCCAATGTCACGCGCATTTTAACAGCGTTAGGCAATTCACAAAGCGCAGCCATTCTTCTGTAACAAACGCTACGCGCATCGCGTTTAGTCCTGAGTTTCCCAGAGGGTATTAATTCATCTACTGCTTGCCAGAAATGTTCCTTGTCTTGTCAAGCGCTAGTTAATCGCACAGCTAAATGTTTTTCGGTATACGAACTGTATTCGCACTGCTTAGTCAGGACAACCTCCACGACAGATATCCACGCTGTTCTGGTACAGTATTCATGTGGTCTCTCACAATGTTTTTTTTTATTTTTATTTAATTTTTGTAAAATTTTTAATTAAGTGTTCCATAGATAAAATAAAAGACTTTTATCGAAATAATGTGAAACGCGTCAGTTTACAGGACATCTGTACGCGATGATGGTTCAAATGGCTCTGAGCACTATGGGACTCAACTGCTGTGGTCATTAGTCCCCTAGAACTTAGAACTACTTAAACCTAACTAACCTAAGGACATCACACACATCCATTCCCGAGGCAGGATTCTAACTTGCGACCGTAGCAGTCGCACGGTTCCGGACTGCGCGCCTAGAACCGCGAGACCACCGCGGCCGGCTGTACGCGATAAGTGTTAACATTAATAAACACATTATTTTATGATCCTACCCCTGCAACCACATTTACAAACAAAGCTATGTTATTACAGATTACTAGTTTTTCAATAGAAATTCGATCGTGCAATAGAAGGAGACCTGATTCTAGGTTAGATTTAAAACTTGCTTTCCTACTTGTCAGACAATTTTTATATTATTGGACATTTAATTAAAAATGTTTGTTGCCACATATTCTACCGTATTGCGAGCCATTGACGACTTTATAAATGGGTGACAAAGGTCATTTTCTCCCGTGGTGTCGTAGGGATGAACTTCACTATTCTTCTTAAATTGTGATGGATGACGAATTTTATTAACGAATATATGTATTGTGATAATGTTACTGCTTCATTCACATCCTCACTTTTGTGCAATCAGTACTTTCTTTCTAAGTGGTGAGTTACGCCAGAAAATTATTTCACAAGGCATTATTGAATTTAAATATGCAAAATTTTTAGGAGGTTGATTCGTTTCTTTGCAAGACTAGCACTTATACGAAGAACGAAAGTAGCTAAGCCTAAGTTTGAGAAGCTCGCTAATATGCTTCTCCAGTTCAAGTTTTCATCAATATGTGCACACAAAAGTTGTGGAGCATACTATGCTATTTACTGACTCCTGTTCATGTGCTACATAAGTTGTTGGTTTGATACTGTTTGTTGTACAGAACTGAATGTAGTAAGTTTTCTCAGAATTTAAGAATAGTCTAATTTCCAAAAATCACTTATTAATTCTCTGGACAATATCATTTAACCAACTCTTCTGTTGCTTTCTCTCTAATGAGATTTATTATAACGCTAGTGTTGTCCGCAAAAAGTACCAATGCCGCTCCCCACACAAAATAATAGCTCACAGACGGATCAGGTAAACTGGGCAACAAGCTAGGGCCCCTACCGGACTCCTGCAAACAACTCTGTCAGGTATGGAGATCGTGTAAATGTGCTCCAAGGTCTGGCTGGAGCTGTATGGGCATTTGTTCCATCCAGTTGGAAGTAACTGTAGGTCTTTTCCTGCCCCTTTAATGCTGCCACAAATGATTGGACCACTTTTATTTGCCCTACCCTGTATAAGGAATAAGAGTGGATCCAAAACTGAACCCTGTGGGACTCTGTCTCCTCAGACTGTCAGTTTTTTTGTTTTTTTTTTTTTGTTTTCCAGCATTGTCTGAATTATTCAGTTAAAGTCTTTGAAATCTGAGTGATTGACAGTTGGGAGCTTTTCTTAACAAATAGGCGATAAAAGTTCTTCCATCCACATAAGCCGCAGGAACGGCGGTACGTCGCTGAACGTGTGGAATGAAAGTTAACTCCACTGCCAAAGACAGAGGCGATTCGTCATGAGCACTGTCAGACTATAATTGAATCAACTATACTACCCACAACGCCTCCGTTGGATTCGCGTCGTAACATCACCACACTGCTACTGTAAGGAAATCGAATACGTCAGTCACATAAACTCTGGCTGCGCTGAACACAGACTATGTACGAGACTGACATGGAACAGGGAAAATAATAACTGGAGTACCCTTCTCCACACTCACCAAGAGGACCTGCGGAGCATAGATGTAAGCTGAGGAAAGAACCTAGCCAGCACCGTAGAAGACGATCGAGGGAGCACTTGGACTCAAACCTGCCCCGAGTTCTCTGTGCAGAGGAATAACATTTGTGTGCCTCACGGTGCTGGTTGAAACAGAATTTAGATGATGCCAGACCCCAACGTATCTAGTACCTACTGAGCATAATTTATGGGGCTGTGCCGTATCTGCGTCTCCATCTGTACTCCGCCTAGATGTGTGTGGCAGAGGTTGCTTTGTGTACCAGAGTCACTTTCCCTTTTTCCTGTTGCAACTCTGAATGGTTCGTGGGGAGAACGATTTCCGGTAAGCGTCCGTGTGGGCTCGAATTGTTTGATTGTTCTAGGAAACTACAGTCTCGGGTCTTTAACAGCAAGCCTCGCCGTCATGGAATGCGCCTCTCTTGCAGCGTCTGCCGCTGGAGCTCGCTGATCATCTCCCTGACGCTTTCGTACTTATTAAATGAACCTTTAACTGAGCGCGCTGCTCCTGTTTGGACATTCACTATTTCCATCTGGTATGGATCCCACATTGACCAGCAAATTCGCGTAGTGGTCGAACGAAGATTTTCTGATTAACCTCCTTTGTTGACGTACTACATTTCCTTAGGATACTTCTAATGAGTTTGTGTGCCATCTGCCTTTCATGCGATTACTTTTATGAGGCCGTTTCAATTTAAACCGCTAGATATTTTGTGGAGCTAACGGTTCCAGTAACTGTTCCGCAATTGTGTAGGCTAATCGTACAATAATGGACTTTTCTGACTGTTTACGTTTGTTTATCTTGAGTGTCAATTGCCACTCCCTGCAACAGGTGCCGATCCTCTGTAGCAAAAATACGAACGAATAGCTGCGAATGACGAGTGGCAGTAGTCCATGTACTGTGGTGGTGCCGAAGTAGGCGATAAGTTTGTCAAACCTAACGTGTTTGTCAAATTATTTGGGAGTGTACTGCTCTGGTTGACGTGTTTGTCAAACATAGACTTTTGGACGTGTTTGATGAGAGAAATTTTTTTTCACTAACGATTTGACAAACAAGTTTGACCATTTCCGCAAGCGTTTGCCAAACAATAGCAAGTTGCATGGAGACTGTTGTTGTTGTTGTTGTCTTCAGTCCTGAGACTGGTTTGGTGAAGCTCTCCGTGCTACTCTATCCTGTGCAAGGTTCTTTATCTACCAGTACCCACTGCAACCTATATCCTTCTGAATCTGTTTAGTGTATTCATCTCTTGGTATCCATGTACAATTTTTACCCTCCACGCTGCCCTCCAATTGGTGATCCCTTGATGCCTCAGAAAATGCCCTACCAAGCGATCGCTTCTTCTAGTCAAGTTGTACCACAAATTTCTTTTCTCTCCAATTCGATTCAATACCTCCTCATTAATTTTGTGATCTACCCATCTAATCTTCAGCATTCTTCTGTAGCACCACATTTCGAAAGCTTCTATTCTCGTCTTGTCTAAACTATTTATCGTCCACGTTCCACTTCCATACATGGCTACACTCCATACAAATACTTTCAGAAACGACTTCCTGACACTTAAATCTATACTCGATGTTAACAAATTCCTCTTCTTCAGAAACGCTTTCCTTGCCATTGCCAGTCTACATTTTATATCCTCTCTACTTCGACCAATATCAGTTATTTTGCTCCCCAAATAGCAAAACTCATTTACTACTTTAAGCGTCTCATTTCCTAATCTAATTCCCGCAGCATCACTCGATTTAATTCGACTACATTCCACTATCCACGTTTTGCTTTTGTTGATGTTCATCTTATATCCTCCTTTCAAGACACTGTCCATTCCGTTCAGCTGCTCTTCCAGGTCCTTTCTATTTCTTCTCCATGTATTTCAATTCCTACTTCGAATTTTTCTTTTGGTTCCTTTACTGCTTGCTCAGTATAAAGATTGAATAACATCGGGGAGAGGCTACAACCCTATCTCACTTCCTTCTCAACCACACGGAGACTATTATCCATAAATCTCGAGGAGACTTGGAAGATGTAAATTTTGTGTGCTGCATTGTACCTCGTACTTTGCCCACTTCTGTCAACATACTTCGCCACACGATACGCAAAAGCGTGACACTGGCTTCGATATTTGCACGCACGTTTGACAAACCCCTATTTGTCAAACAGCGAGTTTGACAAACAAGTCCGAACATGTACAGGAGCCTATAGGTTCGTTAGCTTGGAGTTGCGCCAGGTAGCCAACATGGCTGCTGGGAGAAGAGCGTAAGAGAGTCGGCGGCTGAGCTGTCGACCTCCGGCGGGGTCGAGCTGCGTATCGACTTTCTCGCCGACTCTCATGGCGGGCCGCGGCACCTCCGACCCCAATTCCTGACGGGCGCTCGTGCATCCGCTGCGTCTCTGGACCGTGCGCGAAGGATGGCACAGGTGGAAGCGACCCTGTCGCCCCCCTTCTGTCTAGCATCTCATTCCAACGTCAAGTAGACTGCCTCTCCACTCGGACTGTTCATGCTAATCAGCAAAATACACTGCTGGCCATTGAAATAGCAACAACAGAAGGATCACGCCAAATCATACTCAGAATGAATTTTCACTCTGCAGCATAGTGTGCGCTGATTTGAAACTTCCTCGCAGGTTAAAACTGTGTTCCAGAGCAGGACTCGAACCTCGGACCTTTGTCTCTCGCGAGAAAGTGCTCTACCCATCCAGATATGGAAGCAAGACTCACCGATCCGTCATCACAGGTATACTTCCGCCATTTCTTCCAGATTCCGAACTTCAGAGAAGTTCTGAATATCTCGCCGGACTACCGTTCGTGGAAGAAATGGTATTGCGGAGAAATGACTCATCAATAGCCCAGGGGAGAAGCTACTGACAAAAATGAAGCTGTAAGAGCGGGTCGTAGTCAGTTAAGTACTACTTAGCTAAAGGCAAAGGTTCCAAGTTAGAAACCCGGTCAAGGACAAAGTTTTAGTCTGCAGGAAGGTTCGAGTAAATTATACGTTGGCCTTATTCTGTAGAAAGAGTGCGCGGTTAAATTTGTAGGTCATTTATAAATCTATACCAGTACTCCGCAAACCACCTGACGATTGTGGTTGATGGTACCTCTGTTGCCTCTTCAAAATGTTTCAAATGGTTCTGAGCACTACGAGACTTAACTTCTGAGATCATCAGTCCCCTAGACTTAGAACTACTTAAACGTAACTAACCTAAGAACATCACACACATCCATGCCCGAGACAAAATTAGAACCTGCGACCGTAGCGGTCGCGCAGTTCCAGACTGTAGCGCCTAGAACCGCACGGCCACTCCGGCCGACTCTGGTGCCACTGATTGATCCAAACTTCCCTGTTGCATCTGCGAATGGCGCATGTGAAGAATGATTGTCGGTAAACCTTCTGTAATTTTCTCGCTGTGGTCATTTCGCGAGACGCATGTGGGAGAAAGTAGTGTGTTGTTAAACTCTTCGCGGACTGTACTCTCTCGCGTTTCAATAGTGAACCACTGTGTGGTGTTCAACGCACCTCGTGTATGGTCTGGAGTTTGTTGGGCAGCACCTATACGTTCTCGCGCCGACTAAACCACCTGTGACGGAACGCACTGCTCTTCTTTGGATCATGTCTATCACTTATTTTTGTCCTAGTGGGTAAGGACCAGAGTGCCGATCAGTGCTCATGAACTGACTTATACTGGATTCTACATTTAGTGCACAGCACTGAAAATTCTATCAATAATAAAAACGGTTGGACATTGAGTAAAACTGAGCTTGAATGAGAGAGAGGGGTTCGTCAATAGAAGCAATTTCAGTTCCGTGCCAGAGTACAGCAATAGGAGAGTGTTCCTGTAGAAATTCCTGACGTATGGGATGTCGCAATATCCTGCTGGAATTGCCCAAGTCAGTCGGAATGCACAATGGACATGAATCGATGCAGGTGATCAGACAGGATGATTACGAACGTGTCACCTGTAAGAATCGTACCTAGACGTATCAGGGGTCTCATATCATTCCAACTGCACTAGCCCCACGCCATTACAGAGCCTCCACCAGCCTCAACAGTTGCCTGCTGGCATACAGGGTCCATGGATTCACGAGGTTGTCTCCATACCCGCACATGTCCATCCGTCCGATACAATTTGAAACGAGAGGACGGCCGGTCTGTCCACACGAAGGACCAGTTATTTCCAGTGGGTGAGCCAGGGCAACGGCAGAACACACAGGATAGCATGAGTGAAGTGCGGTCTTGCGTTATCTTGATGAAACACAGCGTTCTGCAGACACAGGAGTCAGGTATCTCTCTCTGGCCTTCACACGTCAGAAACTGAATGGTTGCGCTTCACATAACGGGCTACTGCGAACCAGAGGCATCATGTTACGCCCGCGATAGCAGACAGTACCTTCACTTCAGGAGCTGGCCCTGTATGGCGACGAGGAATTCAGTCCGTCACCGTTATTTCATCTCGGGCCTTCCCCCATACATATTTACGTCTACAGTGATGCTGTACATGGAACGAACTGTCGCCTGGACTAAAGAACTGGAGTCCGCAGCTAGTGGTCTTGCGGTCGCGTTCTCGTTTCCCGAGCACGGGGTTCCGGGTTCGATTCCCGGCGGGGTCAGGGATTTTCTGCAGCCTCGAGATGACTGGGTGTATGTGATGTCCTCATCATTTCATCATCATTCCTGAAAGTGGCGAGACTGGGCTGAGCATAGGTTGGAATTTGTACGGGCGCTGATAAGTTCGCAATTGAGTGCCCCACAATCCAAACGTCGTCATCATCATCATCATCATCATAAAGAAATGGATCAGGTAGTAAGGCGCGGTCCCATTGTAGCGATACACCGGGCATCCTGTGGAAACTACTCGTCTTCCAGGCCCGACCAGCACCATTTAGCCGGATAAACATGAGGCTGTCCCATTACCTTCATGCCGGAGACCATTCCCCGCCCACGAGAAACCAGAGAACCGCATAAATCGCTTCATGTGAGTGCCGGGATGATTCATTTGAATCCTTTCCCATCCTTCTCTAATCCGATGGGACCGATGACCTCGCTGTTTGGTCATTCATTCATTTCCGTGTCCTGTCAGTATTTCCAGAAGGTAGCAACTCCGATGGCCTTGTTGGTTCCCTCGATCAGGTCCTGTGCCGTGCAGGGTTGTTCAAGCTGAGGACAAATCAGCAGGTATGCCAGGTCCTGTGTTGTTCCGCACTCGCAGGATGTATCTCCATGAGCCGGAAGAATGCCCGATTTTCGCATGTTGGTCTCGGATAGAGGAACGCACACCCTACGACGATTGAGCGGTCTCCAAATAGGGTAAGGCAAGTCGTTTCTGGAGCTACCTCTTCCTTTACTGGAATATCAGGTGGTAGCTTGCTCTTCCACCGGATGAAGCGGTTAGACTCTGGTGTTCCCTCTGTAAGTAGGCTGTTCAGGTTTTTATGTTGGTAACGCCACGTAGCGCTCTGTATGAAAATCACTGGCTGTGCTGTGTGCAGTCTGTGGCTGGTTGCCATTGTTGGAATATTTGCTATTGTAGTGATGGGCAGTTGGATGTGAAGAGCGCGTTGCGTTGCGCAGTTGGAGGTGAGCCGCCAACAGTGGTGGGTGTGGGGAGAGAGAGGGCAGAATGTTGAGAGCGGACGATCTGGACTTGTGTCCATATATATATATATATATATATATATATATATATATATATATATATATATATATATATATATATATGGCTTTTGAACACTATTAATGTAAATACATTGTTTGTTGTCTATTAAAATCTTTCATTTGTTAACTATGCCTATCAGTAGTTAGTGCCTTCAGTAGTTTGAATCTTTTATTTAGCTGGCAGTATTGGCGCTCGCTGTATTGCAGTAGTTCGAGTAACGAAGATTTTTGTGAGGTACGTGATTCACGAAAGGTGTAGCTTATTGTTAGTCAGGGCCATTCTTTTGTAGGGATTATTGAAAGTCAGATTGCGTTGCGCAAAAAAATATTGTGTCAGTTCAGTGATGATCAGAATAATTAAAGAGAAAACTGTTTAGTTGAGTTTTGCTCAGCTGTTTGAAAGTCAAATAACGTAGAGGTTTTCCAGCACTGTCATTTATAAAAAAATTTCTAAGGGGACGTTTCACCTCTAGTGGTTGAGTTCTGTCGATGAAGCTCTTCCCCGACTTCAGTCGACGGATTACAATGTGATGATCATGCAGTGGATGTCGGGGATCATAAGTTTTGTTAGCCCTCCCTACATCAGCAGCAACAGCCCTTCTAATAGTGGGCGGAGCTATTCCAACAATCGGGTAGATTTTATCGACTGGAGTTGGCTTCATACGTCCCGACAAGATTCGGACGGTCTCATTGATTGCAATATCAACCTGTTTGGTGTGAATGAATGCACTCCACATAGGTGAAGCATACTCTGTAGCGGACACACACAAAGAAAGAGCCGAAATTCTCGGGACGAGAGGACTTGCTTCCCAGGCGGTGGATGTGAACTGTTTGGTTGCCTCCCCCAAATCAACCAACCAATCAAACACCGAATTGTTCCTCTAATGTACGCACTGCTGTAAAGTATGTTTATATCCTCCGGCATTTAGTATTTTTTTAAGCGCAATAATGGGGCCACACCTTAAGTGGGGTAGGACGTTAAACGGGCCGACTTGGAGCAGGAGAGGCACCGCAGGACATTTTGATTTCTACTGTCTATACTTTTACAAATAAATTCATAAATCTTCGTCGGCATGACCAGCAAGGATTGAGGACTCACACTCGTAGCAGTGGAAGATCAAAAACGTAGCAAAATACCTTTTTCTTACATTTGAAATTTCATCATCACTTACTTACTATTGGCTTAATTCGTTTCTCTAGGTACACTTTTCTTCCTAACTAAGAGAGATTGTTCGATGAATTTTGCACAGCATACAAGCAGTACTCACAGCTGTATGAAACTCTAGAATCTTCCAAATCTATTAAAAGCTGTGGTAAAAATTGAGATAATTAACTATAAAATTTGAGTTTTTTCTAAACATGAAGTTTAAAATGTAACATTTCATTCATTCCTTCATAAATTTAATAAACTCTAGAGTTTCATAACTATAGTTTGTAAGCTGTGCAAAATTCATCGAAGAATCTCTCTTACTTAGGAAGAAAAGTGTACCTATAGCAACAAATGCGGACATTAGTAAGTGAAAAAAATGGTGAAATTTCACATGTAAAAAAATGTATTTTGTTACGTTTTTGCCGGCCGAAGTGGCCGAGCGGTTCTAGACGCTACAGTCTGGAACTGCGCGACCGCTATGGTCGTAGGTTCGAATCCTACCTCGGGCATGGAAGTGTGTGATGTCCTTAGGTTAGTTAGGTTTAAGTAGTTCTAAGTCTAGGGGACTGATGACCTCAGATGTTAAGTCCCATAGTGCTCAGAGCCATTTGAACCATTTTTTTTTTCGCCAATAGCCGACTTTGGCAGCCTTAGAATGGTTCAAATGTCTCTGATGTATTTGTTACTCAGATGACATCCAATGAGGAATCCCCATTCGAAGTCACTACTGCGTTTCTTTGACCGAGCCTACTGCTTCTGTACTGAGAACACGACACTATCCGCTTCCTGTTATACTAGCATTCAATTACGCATTAAATATGGATGCCCGAGAACTACTGAACCTTTAGTGTAGATTAATTTAGCGACGCTTGTTGCATCCCTCGCCGTTCAAGAGCGTTATTGTTAAGACTGCTTGACATTTATGTCTACGTTAGGAAATCGGCTGAACCAGGGGTCTTAAGTAATTCTGTGCAATAAGATGCTATTTCATGCCGGTTGGTCGCAGTTTCTTGGCGTCACAGCGCAATTGTCTGTCCCCACCGGCAAGCGATGTCTCCACAAAGCGTGACTGGGTACTTTGCTGCCTTCTGGCATTATACGGTTGTCTTCGCAGTGCACTGTGTAAACAAACGGAGTGTAAATATCAGAGGACTACTGCAGACTGGTGGATAACTCTGGATCGGGAAGTGCGCATTTCCTAGGAGCGTATAGAAACTAGCCACATTCTGATCGAAATAATCTGTTGGAAATTTGTGTCTGTGTATTATTTAAAAGCGAATCCTGGGAGAATGTGTCATTCTCCAGCCGCACAAGCAGCCGTGGCGATGTTTCGTCGACGTCATTGTCGTCGTCGTTTCCGTCCGAGTGTTTTTAAGGCATGTAAGTGTATTAATACGGTCCCGAGTGTTACTGGTGAGGGCCGTATTTTGTCAGGGGCTCATAGGTGGATGGGATTTGTTGCAAGGTTTTCTTTGAAGAGCACAGTTCAGGTTGTAGGTAATGGATGGATTACTGTTGCTCTCGTTCGTTCCTTTGATGCGTAAAAATCGTATTTGGACTGGTTTCCTACACGTGATGTAATTTCTTGGAAGACATTTAATATTATTATGTGTATAATCTGTGTATCGTGCCTGTACATGAGAAAAGAAGAATCTGGCTGAAATGAAAGCAGAACTTTCCTCGTATGTTTTGACAGTAGTGACGGTGGGAGTGGGATGGAACTGAATGGCTGAAGTGAAGCTTTGAGTGTGGGTCGTGTGGTCAGTCATCAGAGCACTTGCCTGTAAAAGGAAAAGGTCCAGGTTTAGAGTCTGGTCCGGCACACAGTTTTCATCTCCCAGGAAGTTTCACACCAGCGGGAACTCCGCCGCACAGTGAAAAATTGATTCTGAATGATTAAAAAAATTATAAAGTAGTCGCGGAACGTCATACAAACGGAAAAAAACGCCTACGATTGCTGGTTAATACAAACTAGAGTGCTATACAGTACTTGAAAATTGCGAGAATTTGCTTCACTCATGATCCATGGCATAGTTGCTCTAAGTGGTTCCGTTTCAACTGCTCATTTTCCCCCAGTAAACTGATATATGAAAACACTGGAAATCATACTTCTATGCGACTACAGATATTGACTTTTACATCTACAATTACATGGATACTGTGCAAATCACATTTAAGTGCCTGGCAGAGGGTTCATCCAATCACCTTCACAATTCTCTATTATTCCAATCTCGTATACCGCGCCGAAAGAACGAACACCTATATATTTACGTACGAGCTCTGATTTCCCTTATTTTATCTTGGTGATAGTTCCTCCCTATGGAGGTCGGTGGCAACAAAATATTTTCGCTTTCGGAGCAAAAAGTTGGAATTTCGTGAGAAGATTCCGTCGCAACAAAAAACGTCTTTGTTTTAATGATGTCCAGCCGAAATCCTGTATCATTTCATTGACACTCTCTCCCATATTTCGCGATAATACAAAACGTGCTGCCATTCTTTGAACTTTTTCGTTGTACTACGTCAATCCTATCTGGTAAGGATCCAACAACGCGCAGCAGTATTCTAAAAGAGGACGGACAAGCGTAGTGTAGGCTGTCTCCTTAGTAGGTCTGTTACATTTTCTAAGTGTCCTGCCGATAAAACTACCTAAAGTAGTTCTGTTGTATAAGGGTAATACACTGGAGAGACTATAATTTCCTTACAACTGCGAATATTTGGGTGAACCATAAGGAAAAGTGCTACAGAGTGTTTTTAGTGCAAAGGAAGTTAAAGGGTGATTTTTGAAGAAACAGAAGAAGATAAGATGAAGTCAGAGATTACAGTGAGTGGGATACTTAAATCGGGTTTCTTAAAAATATTTCGAACTCTGGTGTATTCACTCCCAGTCTTCTCGTGAAGAACGTGACAACATTACGTAATTTTTACTTTCAGTACCCAACACTTGCAGCTCACATTTCATGAGATGTGTCGTTGTAAACACTGAGCTGCGCTAAAAATTGCCGCGGTTAAATTCATTATTTCTTCGCTACCAACTCCGTTCGCATCACATTTCGCAGACAGTGTCAAGCGTGAAGGAGGAGATGAACAGAGAGATGAGGAGGAGGAAATGAGAGAGAAAGGGGAGAGGAGACGGACGGAGTGAGAGGTGGAAGCGGTGGGCCGAAAGATGATGATGATGATGATGTTTGGTTTGTGGGGCGCTCAACGCGCGTTTATCAGCGCCCGTACAAATTCCCAACCTTTGCTCAGTCCAGACTCCCCACTTTCATGAAATGGGCAGAAAGAGAAAACAGAGAGAAGGGGTATAGGAGATGGACACAGGAAGTGGGGAGAAGGAGATGGAAAGAGACGAGGGCAGAGAAGATGGACAGAGAGAGGAGCAGGAATAGAATTGGAATAAATGCATACCTGACCATCGCTGCACTAATCTGGTATGTATGTTATGTTATGTTAACCGGGGACCTAGAAACGACGGAGATGCTCCGTCCCCGCCGCAGCCGCAGTGGTCCACAACCCCACGACGACTACCGCAGTCCACTTCACCCCTCCGCTGCCCCACACCGAACCCAGGATTATTGTACGGTTTGGCTCCCGGTGGACCCCCCAGGGACCGTCTCACACCAGACGAGTGTAACCCCTATGTCTGCGTGGTACAGAAATGGTGGTGTACGCGTACGTGGAGAACTTGTTTGCGCAGCAATCGCCGACATAGCATAGCTGAGGCTGAATAAGGGGAACCAGCCCGCATTCGCCGAGGCAGATGGAAAACAGCCTAAAAACCATCAGCAGACTGGCCGGCTCTCCGGACCTCGACACAAATCTACCGGGCGGATTCGTGCCGGGGTCCGGCGCTCCTACCCGCCCCGGAAAGCTAGTATGTAAATATAACTACATTTGTGTGGAAAGAAGTCGACTCTCCCGTGGGCAAGCGCGCGCTTGGTGAGTGTGCTCGGAGCGAACCGTTCGGCAGCTGCAGACGGCGCCCACTGTTTGGGTGGACCGGTACAGATGTGGGCGGAGGGCCGCCAGTGTTTGCTCCGTCCGAAGCGTGTCAGCAGGTCAGCCGGGCCTTGGCGCGCATCGCCGTGCTCCACCTGCCCAGCCGATGCCGCGGACCTGCTTCCGGGACCCGAGCCATCTCACCTGCTGGGCGTCCACTGTCTCCGTGTAACGCAAAATGGTTCAAATGGCTCTGAGCACTATGGGACTTAACATCTGAGGTCATCACACCCCTAGAACTTAAAAATAATTAAGCCTACACTACTGGCCATTAAAATAGCTACACCAAGAAGAAATGCAGATGATAAACGGGTATTCATTGGACAAATATATTATACTACAACTAACATGTGATTACATTTTCACGCTATTTGGGTGCACAGATCCTGAAAAATCAGTACGCAGAACAACCAGATCTGGCCGTAATAACGGCTATGATACACCTGGGCATTGAGTCAAACAGAGCTTGGATGGCGTGTACAGGTACAGCTGCCCATGCAGCTTCAACACGATACCACAGTTCATCAAGAGTAGTGACTGGCGTATTGTGACGAGCCAGTTGCTCGGCCACCATTGACCACACATTTTCAGTTGGGGAGAGGTCTGGAGAATGTGCTCACCAGGGCAGCAGTCAAACATTTTCTATATCCAGTAAGGCCCTTACAGGACCTGCAACATGCGGTCGTGCATTATCCTGCTGAAATGTAGGGTTTCGCAGGGATCCAATGAAGGGTAGAGCCACGGGTCGTAACACATCTGAAATGTAACGTCCGCTGTTCAAAATGCCGTCATTGCGAACAAGAGGTGACCGAGACGTGTAACCAATGGCACCCGATACCATCACGCCGGGTGAAACGCCAGTATGGCGATGACGAATACACGCTTCCAATGTGCGTTCACCGCGATGTCGCCAAACACGGAGGCGACCATCATGACGCTGTAAACAGAAAAATGACTTTTTGCCATTCTTGCACCCAGGTTCGTCGTTGAGTGCACCATCGCAGGCGCTCCTGTCTGTGATGCAGCGTCATTGGTAACGGCAGCTACGGTCTCCGAGCTGACAGTCCATGCTGCTCCAAAAGTCGTCGAACTGTTGGTGCAGATGGTTATTGTCTTGCAAACGTCTCCATCTGTTGACTCGGGAATCGAGACGTGGGTGCACGATCCGTTATAGCTGTGCCGATAAGATGCCTCTCATCTCGACTGCTAGTGATACGAGGCCGTTGGGATCCAGCGTTCCGTATTACCCTCCTGAACCCACCGATTCTATAATCTGCTAACAGTCATTGGATCTCGACCAACTCGAGCAGCAATGTCGCGATACGATAAACCGCAATCGCGATAGGTTACAATCCGACCGTTATCAAAGTCGGAAACATGATGGTAAGCATTTCTCCTCCTTACACGAGGCATCACAACAACGTTTCACCAGGCAACGCCGGTCAACTGCTGTTTGAGTATGAGAAATCGGTCGGAAACTTTCCTCCTGTCAGCACGTTGTAGGTGTCGCCATCGGCGCCAACCTTGTGTGAATGCTCTGGAAAGCTAATCATCTGCGTATCACATCTTCTTCCTGTCGGTTAAATTTCACGTCTGTAGCACGTGATCTCCGTGGTGTAGCAATTTTAATGGCCAGTAGTGTCACTAACAGAATGACATCACACACATCCATGCCTGAATCAGGATTCGAACCTGCGACCGTAGCGGTAGCGCTGTTCCAGACTGGAGCGCCTAGAACCGCTCGGCCACTGCGAACGGCGCCTGTAAAGCTATTCGCGCGATTCCACCGACCTCAGCATTCAGAGATCGACCGCAGTTAAGGAGCTGTTTTTTGTTTTCCATAATGTTTAGGTCAGGCGAATTTAGTGTCGAAGACATTAAAAGTCAGTTCACTATCACGCTCGTCAATCCACTGTAGCACTATTGTGGCCTTAAGACACGGACAGTTATCCTGCTGGAAATGGCATCAGTGTAGTAGAACACATCATGCGTGAAGTGATATTGGTGGTCTCCACTGCTGTCATGTTGCTTTCTATTACTACCACATGCCCCATAGAAACGCAGATGAGTATCCCCCAAGCATAATACTGCCCCCACCAATCTACACTCATGCTCATAAATTACGGATAATTGCAGAATGTGGTGCCACACAACGTGGCCCTACACAAAAGTGGCGCTAATAGCATAGGCACATAGGGAACACACACGACAGACATCTGTAAGTCCACGGTATTGGTGCTAAGTTGAGAAAACCGTCCCGAAACACGTGTGCTACGAAACGCCACTGTTTCCTGCGCATGTACCCCGACCTCAATTTGGGATATGATCAGCATGCACACGTACACAGGCCGCACAACAGGTTGGCTTACTCTGGAACAGGTGGTCGAACAGCTTCTGGGGTGTAGCCTCCCATTCTTGAACCAGTGCCTGTCGGAGCTCCTGAAGTGTCGTAGGGGTTTGAAGACGTGCAGCGATACGTCGACCGAGAGCATCCAAGACTTGCTCGATGCGGTTTAGGTCTGGAGAACAGGCAGGCCACTCCATTCGCCTGATATCTCTTGTGTTTGAAGGTACTCCACCAGTATGGCAGCTCGGTGCTGCCGTGCGTTATCATCCATCAGGAGGAAGGTGGGACCCACTGAACCCCTGAAAAGGCGGAAATACTGGTGCAAAATGACGTCCCGATACACCTGACCTGTTACAGTTCCTCTGTCAGAGACATGCAGGGGTGTACGTGCACCAATCATAATCCCACCCCACATCATCAAACCACGGCCTCCACACAGGTCCCTTTAAGGGGTTGGTAACTGGTTCCTTGGTTCACGCCAGATGAAAATCCGTCGAGAATCACTGTTCAGATTATACCTGGACTCGTCCGTGAACGTAAGCTGGGACCGCTGTTCCAATGACCATGTACTGTGTTCTTGACATCAGGCATTACGGGCTCTCCTGTGACCAATGGTCATTGGGATGCACCTTGCAGGTGTCTGGGCGAATAAACCTTGTCTATTCAGTTGACTATAGACTGTGCGTCTGGAGACAACTGTTCCAGTGGCTACGGTAAGGTCCCGAGCAAGGCTACTTGCAGTACTCCGTGGCCGTCTGCGGGCACTGATGGTGAGATATCGGTCGTCTTGTGGTATTGTACACTGTGGACTTCTCGTACTGTAGCGCCTGGACACGTTTCCAGTCTGCTGGAATCGTTGCCATAATCTTGAGATCATATTCTGTGGCACACAGAGGGCCCGTGCTACGACCTGCTGTGTTTTACCAGCCTCCAGTCGCCCTATATTCTATCCCTCATAACGTCATCAATATGTGTTCTTTGAGCCGTTTTCAACACACAGTCACCATTAGCCCGTCCGAAAACGTCTGCACACTTACTCGCTGCACCGTACTCTGACATGCACCAACACACCTCTGGGTATGTGGACTGCTGCCAGCACCACCGTGCGACGACCGCAGGTCAAATGCACCTCATGGTCATACCCCGAGGTGATTTAAACCGCAAACCGCCCACCAGAGCGTGGTTTCGCCGTGTATCAGCGTTGTCCTTAATTTATAAGCATGAGTGTAGGTACGTGACGTGGTACATGTTTCGAGCAGCTATTCGACCGGGTGACGTCGTATCTGGACATGCCCATCTACCTGGTTGAACAAGAAACCTGGTTCATCCGACCAGGCGGCACTTTGCCACTGATCCGCAGTCGAATCTCGACGAACCCATGCCCATATAATTTCAACTGACGATGTTGTTGAGTCAACATTCGAACACGTAAGGGTCGCCTTGTGCAGAGCTCTCCGTTCAACAGTGTGCGCTGGACGATGTGCACCGAAGTACCTGTGCCGGAACCAGAGTTGTGGTCTGTTATCAGGCCAGCCACAAATTGTGGCCTGTATTGCTTGACGGAGCCGGCAAGTCACCGACCTCCAAGTTCTGTTTCGAGGCGTGGACGTCCAACACGGCACTGACTATTTAAGGTCTCAGCGACCTTCAGCCAGTTGTAACATCTTGTATCCGTTCCGCCTCCCATCATCAATAAAACATCGATATGACATAAACAAAAGTCGCTGATAAGGGAGAAGTGTACACTTCTGTCGACCTTGTTATATTTTGCCTTATACATCTACATGGATACGCTGTAAATCACACTTGGCTCTCTGGCAGAGAGTTCATAGGATCACTTTCACAATAATTTTCTATTATTCCAATCTCAAACAGCGCGCGGAATAAAACGAACGTCTACATGTTTCCATGCGAGCTCTGATTTCCCTTATGTTATTGTGATAACCATTTATCCCTGTGTACGTCGGCGTTAGCAAAATATTTTCGCATTCGGAGAGGAAAGTTGGTGATTGATATTTCGTAAGCAGATCCACCTCGACGAAAAGCGTCTTTGTTTTAATGATGATCTTGTATCATGGCCGAGACACTCTCTATACCATTCCGCGATAGTAAAAATACTTGCTGCTCCTCTTTGAACTTTCTCGATGTACTCCGTCAATCCTGTCTCGTAAGGATCCCAGGCGGTGCAGCGGTACTCAAAAAGAGGAGGGACAAGCGTAGTATACGCAGCCTCTCTAGTAGATCGGTTAATTCTCAAAATGTGCTTCCAATAAAACGCAGTGTTTGGTTTGCCTTCCCCACAACATTTCCTATATGTTCCTTCCAATTTAAGTTGTTCATAATTGTAATTCCTAGGTATTTAGTTGAATGTACGGCCTGTAGATTTGACTGATTTATCCTCTAACCGAAGCTTAACGGGTTCAAAAATGGCTCTGGGCACTATGGGACTTAACATCTGAGGTCACCAGTCCCCTAGAACTTAGAACTACTTAAACCTAACTAACCTAAGGACATGACACACATCCATGCCCGAGGCAGGACTCGAACCTGCGACCGTAGCAGTTGCGTGGCTCCGAACTCAAGCGCCTAGAACCGCTCGGCCACACCAGCCGGCTTAACGGATTCCTTTTAGCACTCATTTGGATGACCTCATACGTTTCGTTACTTAAGATCAACTGTCAACTCCTGTATTGTTAGATCTGTGAGACATAACTGTTTTATTACACGACAAACAAAATACCAAGAGAATGTACCGACCATTGTTTGCAACATGAATTTTAAGTAACTGATAAAAAAATTGGAGCAGTAGCCCAAACGTGCCGTCACTATCATAAAGCAGTCGTAAATTACTTTCACTTGAAAAGCATCGCTGATCAGAAGCGTATTTTTCTTTTACACTTAAAATAAAAATTTTCTGGAAACACTGTGAGATTCATTAAACGTTATCGGTAATGGTAGCAAATTAGACCTTGTGACCCGATAAATAAATGCCAGCTTTTTTAATGTTAGTAACATGTTGGCCGGAAATATAAAGTCAGTTGCAGGCAATTTCTATACGAATTAATTTTAAAGGTCTTCGACATAATTCAGTAGCAGCTTTACACTTTAGACTACTGGAAGTTAGCCCGCATCTCGTGGTCGTGCGGTAGCGTTCTCGCTTCCCACGCCCTGATTCCCGGGTTCGATTCCCGGCGGGGTCAGGGATTTTCTCTGCCTCTTGATGGCTGGGTGTTGTGTGATGTCCTCAGGTTAGTTAGGTTTAAGTAGTTCTAAGTTCTAGGGGACTGATGACCATTGATGTTAAGTCCCATAGTGCTCAGAGCCATTTGAACCATTTTTTTATTGGAAGTTATCTGTCTGTTGAAGTTATCAATGGCTTCATGGTTATTACTGACTTAATTAGGAAAGAGAATGTGGGTTGAAGACTTGATAAGTAAACACGTGATGTACATGATTTTACGGTGCTCCTGCACGCTACTGCACGTTGTATTCATCTATCTATCCAATTTTTTTTTTTTAGTAACGTTGGTCTCTTTCACTTGTCATGTGTTCCGTGGGATTATTATAGTGCATCTCTAAGTTACTAGTAACGTATGAGGAGAGCAGGTAAAGGTACTGGCATACACAGCACAACTCAGCACTCGGAGAAAGTGACTACTGACAACTGTGCTACCAGCAGTTCAGTGCAAACACAATATATACAGTTCCACTCAGTAAATGGAATGACACCAGTAATAAATAGAGACTTTGATGAGAAATCGGTAGCTATGGTAGAACATTCAACATTTCTAGGTATATGCACTGGTGTGGGGTTGAACTGGAAGAAACACACTGAAGATCTGCTGAAACGTTTGATTTGAGCTACTTACGCTATTAGGGTTATTGCAAATTTTGGCGACATACATCTCAGTAAATTAGCTTACCACGCCCATTTTCATTCTCTGCTTTCGTATGGCATCATATTCTGGGGTAACTCATCATTGAGTAAAAGAGTGTTCATTGCACAAAAGCGTGTAATCAGAATAATTACTGGAGCTCATCCAAGATCATAAAAAAAAGGTTCAAATGGCTCTGAGCAGTATGGGACTCAACATCTTAGGTCATAAGTCCCCTAGAACTTAGAACTACTTAAACCTAACCAACCTAAGGACATCACACACACCCATGCCCGAGGCAGTATTCCAACCTGCGACCGTAGCAGTCCCGCGGTTCCGGACTGCAGCTCCAGAACCGCTAGACCACCGCGGCCGGCGTTCCAAGATCATCCTGCAGACACTTATTTAAAGAGCTAGGGATATTCACTGTATCCTCACAATATATATATACTTATGAAATTTGTTATTAACAATCCGAATGAATTCAAAAGTAATAGCAGTGTATCTGGCTACAACACTAGGAAAAAGGATGATCTTCACTACTCAAGGTTTAATCTAACTTTGTCTCAGAAGGGGGTAAACTATGCTGCCACGAAAGTCTTTGGTCACTTACCTAATAGCATCAAAAGTCTGACAGATAGCCATATAGCATTTAAAAGAAAATTAAAAGATTTTCTTCATGGCAACTCCTTATACTCATTAGAGGAATTTTTGGATATAGTAAGTGGGTAATTTCCCCAACCCGCACAAGAAAAACAAAAAATAAAAAAAATATTAAGTGTCAAGTAATATTTTGTGTAATGTAATATCTTGTATAGACACCTTTTATTAACCCCACATGTTCCACATCATTACGATCCGGTCGGAGTGGCTGAGCGGTTCTAGGCGCTACAGTCTGGAGCCGGGCGACCGCTACGGTCGCAGGTTCGAATCCTGCCTCGGGTATGGATGTGTGTGATGTCCTTAGGTTAGTTAGGTTTAAGTAGTTCTAAGTTCTAGGCGACTGATGACCTTAGAAGTTAAGTCGCATTGTGCTCAGAACCATTTGAACCATCATTACGAACTGTCGTATTCATGATCTGTGGAACAAGTACTAATCTAATCTAATGTAATCTAATCCAGTAGCAAATAAAATATTCTCACGAAGTCGACCTGTTTTCTGAGGTAATGCTGAATCTGTTCTCGCACAGCTGGGCAAAAGCTAAACCTTTTCGCGCGCCGTCTGTACGCATCCAGCGGAAAATCGCTTGTGGAAGCCGAAAACCAGTTGTAGTCGATTAAATCTGGCAATCATTCTACGTTCTAATTCTTACACGAGGAGGTAGAATCGGAACTGGGAAGTCGATTTACAGGAAAGCGCATTAGGGAGCCTAGCGGTAAACCTAATATCTGCGAGGGCGGGCGAACAGGGAACGCCATGGGGTCGGCACGAAAGTAAGACAGGCAGTTACGGCAGATGAGGCACGCACGGTGGGGAATCCGGAAGCATAGCTGTGCGTGTGCGTGTGTGTGTGTGTGTGTGTGTGTGTGTGTGTGACGCAGGCAACGAAGAGAGAAACACGGAGAGAGAGAGAGAGAGAGAGAGAGAGAGAGAGAGAGCGGAGGGGAGGGAGAGAGAGAGAGAGAGAGAGAGAGCAGAAGTGGGCTGGACCGTTAGTCGGCAAATAAGTGTCCGCGACTACCAGCTCACTGCCGGGCCGCGGCTAACCTGTCGGCAACACGTGTCACACACGTGGCCTCCCACTCTACGAGTGCGTGGCTTCTTAAGCGCCCATCGTGCACTGCTCTCGGTTAACAACGCGGCAGGGAGCAATTATCGAAATTCAGTACGCAGAACAGCTATGACGTCCCTAATCCAGCTGGGCATGACAGATGCAGGTACGCCGTTCCATTCTGCTTCGGCTGCATGCTAGAGTTCATCAGTCGCTGTTGCTTGCGTGTGGTGATGTGGCAGCCTCTTCGTAATCCATGGCCAGAAGTTTTTAGTGGACGATGTGTATGGAGAACGTGTTGTCCAGGCTAGCACTCGAACCTCTGTAGTCCAAGAGGTAGGATGGAAGATACGGTTTCAGCGTCCCGTCGACATCTGGGTCACTGGAGACGCACCGCAAGCTCGGATTGGGAAGGAAATTGACCTTTTCCTTTAAAATGAATCGTTCCGTAATTTGCCTGGAGCGATTTGGGGAAATCATGGAAGACCGAAATCTGAACGACGTCCCTAGCCCAGCTGTGCGTGACAGATACTGGTACACCCTTCCATTCCCTTCATCAGTCGCGGTTGCTTGTGTGTGGTGATGTGGCGGTCTCTTCGTAATCCATGACCAGAAGTTTTTAGTGGGCGATGTGTATGGAGAACATGTTGGCCAGGCTAGCACTCAAACATACTCTGTAGTCCAGGAGGAAGGAAGGAAGGAAGATTAGGGTACAGCGTCTCGTCGAAATCGGGGTCATTGTAATGGGGATGCAAGCTCGGATTGGGAAGAAAATTTGCAGTGTCTTTTAAAAGGAACCATTCCACAGTTTGCCTGGAGCGATTTAGGGAAATCACGGTAGACCGATATCTGGATGGCCAGGTGCAGATTGAACCGTAGGCCTCCCGGATGCGAGTCCATTGGCCGGTCGGACTGGCCGAGCAGTTCTAGGTGCTACAGTCAGGAACCGTGCAACCGCTACGGTCGCAGCTTCGAATTCTGCATTCTGCCTCGGGCATGGATGTGTGTGATGTCCTTAGGTTAGTTAGGTTTAAGTAGTTCTAAGTTCTAGGCGACTGATGACCACAGATGTTAAGCCCCATAGTGCTCAGAGCCACTTTTTTTTTTTTTTTTTTTTTTTTTTTTTAGAATTATCGAAATTCAGTACGCAGAGCAGCAATGACGTCCCTAACCCAGCCGGGCATGGACAGATGCGGGTACGCCGTTCCATTCTGCTTCGGCTGCATGCTAGAGTTCATCAGTCGCCGCTGTTGCTTGCGTGTGGTGATGTGGCAGCCTCTTCGCAATCCATGACCAGAAGTTTTTGGTGGACAATGTGTATGGAGAGCGTATTGTCCAGGCTAGCACTCGAACTAGGTAGGATAGAAGATTAGGTTTCAGCGTCCCGTCGACATCTGGGTCACTGGAGACGCACCGCAAGCTCGGATTGGGAAGGAAATTGGCCTTGTCCTTTAAAATTACCCGTTCCGTAGTTTGCCTGGAGCGAATTGGGGAAATCACGGAAGACCGAAATCTGAACGACGTCCCTAGCCCAGCTGGACATGACAGATACGGGTACGCTGTTCCATTCTCTTCATCAGTCGCGGTTGCTTGTGTGTGGTGATGTGGCGGTCTCTTCGTAACCCATGGCCAGAAGTTTTTGGCGGACAAGGTGTATGGAGAACGTGTTGTCCAGGCTAGCACTCGAACATCCTCTGTAGTCCCGTCGACATCGGGGTCACTGGAGATGCAGCGCAAGGTCGGATTGGGAAGAAAATTGGCCTTGTCCTTTAAAAGGAACCGTTCCGTAGTTTGCCTGGAGCGATTTGGGGAAATCAGGGAAGACCGAATTCTGGATGGCCAGGTGCAGATTGAACCGTAGGCTTCCCAGATTGAACCGTAGGCTTCCCAGATGCGAGTCCAGTGTGCTAACCATTGTGCCAACTCGCTCGGTGTACGTTGTGAAAAAAAAACGCTTTTTTTGAAATTAGCACAGTAGCTCTGTCTTCTTTGATTGAGAAACATCGCCTTGGTTGACTACGCCCTGCAAATTAGTGGTACCATTCCGGAAATTTTATCGCAGAACGTCCATTGAGTTAGCACCTGGGCAAGCCGACTGCGGTGCACAGACTGCCCCGTATGTTGTGTAACGGCGGGGCCGAAGTGTCGGTAATCACAGCCTGAGAAGACAGCACGCCCAACTGTACAGGATAGTCAAGCTGAGCGTCTACTCATTTAGTTTACAACAATGGGCAATTACGAGAGAACATTACGGCACACAGTGAAGACCATCACAGTGGCTAAATAAATGTCGTGAGGGCCTCGGCTCGGCGTGCAAACCTTGAGATTTGGCGTCTGTTCTGCAGCTTACGCGTTCGTTCCGCAACTTACCTCGTGAAGAGCAGGGCTGAGTCGCGCTGTTTCAGACTGTTTTATTACAGAACAGGTAGTCGCCCAGAAGACACTTCCCTGTTTGTGGTCAGCAAAGCTATCTCGGAGACTACAAATGTGGTAGCTTGACTATCTGCGAGTTCCTTCAGTGTTCAGAAAGCACAGTTTCCTTGCCCTGATAACTCTTGCGTGAATAGTGAGCGTCCCCTGATACATCACCCTGGCGGCTGTGCATTTCGAAGTCACATTCAAAGGAGTGAATTGTCTCTAAAAAATGGTTCAAATGGCTCTGAGCAATATGGGACTTAACACCTGAGGGCATCAGTCCCCTAGACTTACAACTACTTAAACCTAACTAGCCTAAGGACATCACATACATCCATGCCCGAGGCAGGATTCGAACCTGCGACCGTAGCGGCCGCGTGACTCCGGACTGAAGCGCCTAGAACCGCTCCGCCACAGCGGCCGGCTGAATTGTCTCCTTATGGCTTAGGGCACATTGGCCACTGGCGGATTAAGATCTTTGAAGTAACCTAACTACGCTTTGGCAAGGTAACACAGGTCTTTGACCGGTGTCTCTGCTGTGTACACGGCGAAAGACGCGGCTAGAAACGTATTATTGCTGTTTTCTGGGTCCGGCAATATCATCTGGTGATCACACTGGTTGCCAAGTAGCGAGAAACACTACAATGCATCCAGTCTGGTTATTTGTTTCCGATAGTTCCTGTTTTTAATTTAATTTTTTGACCTTTAGCGGCCACCACACAGCCAGCTCATTCGTACGAAGGCGTGCTGAAAAGTACCGCCTCCGAATTTTTTATGTGAAAACTCTTCAACCATTTTTAACGTTCTAAATGTTTATTCTTCGTGTCTTCCCGAGCACGGGGACCCGGGTTCGATTCCCGGCGGGGTCAGGGATTTTCACTTCCCTCGAGATGACTGTGTGTTTGTGTTGTCCTCATCATTTCATCATCATTCATAAAACTGGCGAGATTGGGCTGAGCAAAGCTTGGGAATTTGTACGTGCGCTGATAACCGCGCAATTGAGCACCCCACAAACCAATCATCATCATCAGCATCATCATCATCTTCTTCTTCTTCTTCTTCTTCTTCTTGTCTTTATATTTATTTCTCAACATAGACACGCTCGCGACGAACACATTTCTTCCATCGAGAGGCCAGTGTCTTGATACCGTCACTGTAGAATGTTTGACTTTGTCCATGGAGCCACAAATTCACCTCTGCTTGCCCCGCTTCATCACTATCAAACTGAAGTCCTCTAATGAGGCCTTTAAGAGTTTTAGAAACAGATGAAAGTCGGATGGGGTCAAATTGGGAGAGTACGCAGAATGATCGATTACAGTGATCCCAAGGCGTCGGATTGTTGCAGACGTCGCAGCGTTCGTGAGGGTCTGGCTTTGTCATGGCGAAGGAAGGGCGCTCCATGTGTGGACGAACTCTTCGAATTCGAAACACTGTTGGAGCCCGCGGTTTCTCGTGTCCCAACACAGTTACGATACACACGGCTAAGTTACGCGCTACAATTCGGAGCCCTTTAGTGGCAGAAGGCCGCAAATATGTAGACACGAAGGATAAGATGTAGAGTATTAATAATATGCTTTAAGAATTTCCACATAAGAAATTCGGAGGCATTACTTTTCGGCACGCCTTCGTACATATAATATAGGGGTACTGATGGAAAATTTGTTTTCTCTTTCTCTCTCTCTCTCTCTCTCTCTCTCTCTCTCTCTCTCTCTCTGCCCTCCCCCCCCTTACACACACACACATTCAGTATGGGTATATCAATCGTCCATAATTGTATTGTTGCAGGTCTTTCCTTGCTTTCTTCTCCTCCTTCCATTTCCTTCTTCTTCTTCTTTATCTGAATCTCTATATCTACATTTACACTCCGCAAGCCACCCAACGGTGTGTGGCGGAGGGCACTTTACGTGCCACTGGCATTACCTCCCTTTCTTGTTCCAGCCGCGTATGGTTTGCGGGAAGAACGACTGCCGGAAAGCCTCCGTGCGCGCTCGAATCTCTCTAATTTTACATTCGTGATCTCCTCGGGAAGTATAAGTAGGTGGGATGTAAACTATTCGATACCTCCCAGAAGCGCACCCTCTCGAAACTTGGCGAGCAAGCTATGTAGGTAGGCTGTTTAGGTTTTTTTATTGGTAACGCCGCCGCCACGTAGCGCTCTGTATGAAAATCACTGGCTGTGCTGTGCGCAGTCTGTGGCTAGTTTGCATTGTTGTCTGCCATTGTAGTGTTGAGCAGCGGCAGCTGGATGCTAACAGCGCGTAGCGTTGCGCAGTTGGAGGTGAGCCGCCAGCAGTGGTGGACGTGGGGAGAGAGATGGCGGAATTTTAAAATTTGTAAGAATTGATGTCACGAACTGATTTATATATTATGACTATTAAGGTAAATACATTGTCTGTTCTGTATTAAAATCTTTCATTTGCTAACTATGCCTGTCAGTAGTTAGTGCCTTCAGTAGTTTGAATCTTTTATTTAGCTGGCAGTAGTGGCGCTCGCTGTATTGCAGTAGCTTGAGTAACGAAGATTTTTGTGAGGTAAGTGATTTCTGAAAGGTATAGGTTAATGTTAGTCAGGGCCATTCTTTTGTAGGGATTTTTGATAGTCAGATTGCGTTGCGCCAAAAATTATTGTGTGTCAGTTTAAGCACAGTCGTGTAATAATTTTACAAAGGGTACGTTTCAGCTACACCGCGATGCAGAGCGCCTGTCTTGCAGAGTCTGCCACTTGGGTTTGCTAAACATCTCCGTAACGCTATCGCGGTTACCAAATAACCCTGTGACGAAACGCGCCGCTCTTCTTTGGATCTTCTCTACCTCCCCTGTCAACCCGACCTCGTACGGATCCCACACTGATGAGCAATACTCAAGTATAGGTCGAACGAGCGTTTTGTAAGCGGACGGAATGCATCACAGCAGTCCCAAAAACCACTCATCACTTAACTCGGCCGTCGGAGTGGCCGAGCGGCTCTAGGCCCTAGAGGCCGGAGCCACGCGACCTCTACTGTCGCTGGTTCGAATCCTGACTCATGCATGGATGTTTGTGATGTCCTTAGGTTAGTTCGGTTTAAGTAGTTCCAAGTCTAGGGGACTGATGACCTCAGAAGTTAAGTCCCATAGAGCCATTTGAACCACCTAACTCGATGAATGTTAGGGGTTGGTCTTTTCCGGCGTTGCTGCATCCACATATTTCCACCGCTACCTATTATAAAGTGATAGCATTAGTGTGTTTGATGAATGATAAGCCATTTTTTTTCAATATTTTTCTTTCATGAGAAGTCGTGCTTCGATTATTCCCCCTCCCCTCCTCCTCCTCCCCCCCCCCTTCGCCCCGGTAGCTGAGTGGTCAGCGTGACGGAATGTCGTGCCAAAGGGCCCGGGTTCGATTCCCAGCTGGGTCGGAGCTTTTCTCCGGTCAGGGACTCGATGTTGTGTTGTCCTTATCATCATCATCTCATCCTCATTGAAACGCAAGTCACCAAAGTGGCATGAAGTCGAAAGACTTGCTCCAGGCGAACAGTCTACCCGACGGGAGGCCCTATCCACACAACATTTCATTCCCCCACACTTTCTCCTCCCGGGAATTAATACGTAGTGTGACCCTTCTTGGAATGTGAGCTGCCAGAATTTTAAAGGCAATCTACCAGTGATTCTGGAGATTGTTGTAGCGGCTACCAAGGTGGTGTGTATGCGTCTGCGTGACGCTCTCACACTTGTTAAGCGAAACAGTAACTAAAGACGCCGCTCTTCTTCGGCACTTCTGTGCCTCCTACTTGCTGAGAGTGTCAGGAATCAAATTTTTCGGTGGTTAACGTTCCACAGGACGATCTGTTGGCACCTGTTGTATCGTCCAGTGGAACCGACCTCCGTCGGGACGCAAGCGGCGCTGCTGTGGAGGACACGAGGTGTAGCTCGGATACGCTCCAGGCGGCGAGAGAAGCTGAGCGCCGACTTTCACGGCTGATCAGCTCTGGCGGCGGCGGGAGAAAGCGGACGAGACAGGCCACCGTGTATGTGTGTGTGTGTGTGTGTGTGTGTGTGTGTGTGGACACGTCACAGCGCTTGCGGCTGCTGAACACAACTCTTTCTTTAAGAAGCTCCTTCAACTGAACTACGTAGCGACTTCAGAAATTTTAGTTACACGTGTCGCCCCACTCTAACACCCAAACCTCCAGATCGGTACCAAACGCTGTGTGTCGATAGAGTATCAACCAAAACACCGATTTAGTTCGTGCTGTGTGGAGTCGTCCAGTAGAACATGCGTGAACGGTAATTAAAAGTAACACCAGAACTACGGAGTAGTACTGCATGTGAAGATCCTTGGTATGAGAGTTGGTAGAGTGTCAGATGGCCGTTCTAGATGTCCAGGGTTCGGAACCTATTGATGGTGCACTTGGTACGCTGAGAAAGCAGTAACTTCAAAAGACATTTGTCAGTGTCATTGTTATTATTGTGGTCATTATTTTGGCAACGGCCTTGCCGCAGTGGCTACACCGATTCCCGTGAGATCACCGAAGTTAAGCGCTGTCGGGCGTGGTCGGCGCTTGTATGGGTGACCATCCAGGCCGCCATGCGCTGTTGCCATTTTTCGGGGTGCACTCAGCCTCGTGATGCCAATTGAGCAGCTACTCGACCGAATAGTAGCGGCTTCGGTCAAGAATACCATCATAACGACCGGGAGAGCGGTGTGCTGACCCCACGCCCCTCCTATCCGCATCCTCCACGAGGATGACACGGCGGTCGTGTGGTCCCGGTAGGCCACTCGTGGCCTGAAGACAGATTCCTTATTATTATTATCATTAGTAGTGGTTGCAGTAGCAGCAGCAGCAGCAGTAGATGTACTGCCAGTTTTAACTTTATTAGGTCGTAGTCAGTTTTATTTACTCACATTGTCGCTATATGCAGACCCGCCAGGTTAGGCGAGAGGACTAATGGGCTGTTTCCAAGACTCGGGTAGGCGCGCTGGCCCCGGATTAACGACGAGGGACAGTGTGCCAGCCAGCCTGGATCTGGTTTTTGGGCGGTTTTCCACATCCATCTAGGTGAATTCCGGGTTGGTCCCCACGTTCCGCCTGAGTTACACGACTGGCAGAACTTTGAAAACGTTCGCACTATTTCATGGTTTACACTAGATGCAGACAGCTGGGGTACACTACTTTTGTCCCGGGAGGTTCGGCGTGGCAACAGGAAGGGCATCCGCTACCCTATGTCACTAGTATTGCCAAATCAGTAATAACAAGGCCGACCCAGGGTCACGCGGTACTAAGGCCCAAAGCAAAGGAAAAGATCTGTCGCTATATGCAGTCAAATCATTTTAATACTGCATTGATTGACCGTTTCGTCGGTTCCTGGTAGAATGTTTTATACATTATGAAGGAAAACACACAACACTGATGTAACGTTCTACAATATTTACAATTTATTTCAAAACCCGGGCCGGCCAGGGTGGCCGAGCGGTTCTAGGCGCAAGAGTCTGGAACTGCACGTCAACTACGGTCGCAGATTCGAATCCTGCCCCGGGCATAGATGTGTGTGATGTCCTTAGGTTAGTTAGGTTTAATTAGTTTTAAGTTCTAGGGGACTGATGACCTCAGATGTTAAGTTCCATAGTGCTCAGACCCATTTGAATCATCAAAAACTGGTTTTCGGCTGTTACACCGTCACCGGATACAAAGGTAAGTACGTGGTGCAGTGAAATTTTGTTGTATAAGAGATTTTAAACTAGTCCACCATGAGACTATTTCCATTTCCAGAGATGCAAATAAAATAAGTGTGGTTATTTCAGATAAATGCGATATAAGATTATTTAGTTAAGATACAATATGTTGGCGCATTAACTGTTGAACTATATACAAATTGCAACAGTTATCGTGAAGAAAGTAACTGAACAGTAAACTTTAGTGATATATTCCAAAGATGTGACTGATCATAATAATCTTGTCTTTAAAAGATCCTTAATTACAAATAGATTAGACACAATAGTGATATTAAGCACATGAATGAACCAGCTATTATTATAAAATGGAAAGATTTTTTTTAGCACAGCAAGTGAAATTATAGTATCTGAAATAAAGGTCAAACAGGGAGTGTAAGAGGGGCAATTTACGACATGGCTTGTATGGGATTATGAGTAGTCAGTGTCTGGAAGTGGCTGGTAGGAGAAATGCCCCTCGTCATTGAGCACTAAGCTTGGGTTGATGTACGTGTGTTTACTAATTTCCATTATTTCAAGATAGTTCATATTCCTTCCTTTATAGCCGTGATGCGATGTTTCATGTTTCAAGCAGGTACATATTGCCCAGCCAGACTGATCTATATAGAATTTGCCACAATTACAAGTAATTTTATATGTTACACTCTTTTCCATAGCTGGACTGCTGTCTTTACCGTTGGACAAAACGTTTCCAACAGTGTTACGCACGTAAAATGATGTTTTTACGTTCCTGGATTAAATCTTTATGACTACATTCACTGATGGACACAAGGTGCAATATAAAGTATTACATCACATCCATAAAGGAAGGAGATTGAATGAGCATATGTCCACCAGCCCAAGCTTAGAACAAAATGACGAGACACAGTTCACTACTTCTAACTGCAGATACTACTCATAATCCCATCCAGACCATGCTGTAAATTACTCCTCTGACCTGATTATTTTGTTCAGTCACATCTTTGGAATATGTTACCAAACTTTATTGTTCAGTTAGATTCTTCTACGAACAACAGTTGTAGTTTGTATATACTTCATTTTTTACTGTCTCACATTTTATAATATTAAATAATCTTACATCGCATTTACACTGAAATACTCCATCTTGTTTAATTCCTAAGTCTAACGCTAACATTTTTCATCTCTGGGAATAGATATAGTCTGTAGATGGCACTAGTTTAAAATCTTTGATACAACGAAACTTCAGTACATCACGTAATTATCTTTTTATCTGTTTATGGCGTAACAGCCGAAACCCGGTTTGTGAAATATACTATAGAATTTTTCATAAGTGAATAAGATGAAAAAAGATGCTGTGTGTGTGAGGTCCGACGTAAGAGAGGGGCTGATGGTCCTAATCCGACCGGGTTAAATACATAAATAAATAAATGCTATTGTAATTGTTGTAGATTGGAGGTTCCAAACCTGGGGGTAATTACCCTATGACGGGTAAAACGAAAGTTAGTGAGAGTTAAAAACAAAAGGCTTCCATTGTATTTCGTCGCGAAACTAAATTATTTCAAAAATGTAAGGCTTCTTTAGGAGTCTGTTTTGACCACTGGAAAATCGCTGAGGCGATAGCAGCACGGCTGGTGAATGTGCGGCCACGGAGAGTGTCTGTCATTGTTGGAAAAAGCCAAAAGTCACTAGGAGCCAGGTCAGGTGAGTAGGGAGGATGAGGAATCACTTCAAAGTTGTTATCACGAAGAAACTGTTGCGTAACGTTAGCTCGATGTGCGGGTGCGTTGTCTTGGTGAAACAGCACACGCGCAGTCCTTCCTGGACGTTTTTGTTGCAGTGCAGGAAGGAATTCGTTCTCCAAAACATTTTCGTAGGATGCACCTGTTACCGTAGTGCCCTTTGGAACGCAATGCGTAAGGATTATTCCCTCGCTGTCCCAGAACATGGACACCATCATTTTTTCAGCACTGGCGGTTACCCGAAATTTTTTCGGTGGCAGTGAATCTGCGTGCTTCCATTGAGCTGACTGGCGCTTTGTTTCTGGATTGAGAAATGGCATCCAGGTCGCATCCATTGTCACAACCGATGAAAAGAAAGTAGCATTCATGCTGCCATTGCGCGTCAACATTGCTTGGCAACATGCCACATGGGCAGCCATGTGGTCGTCCGTCAGCATTCGTGGCACCCACCTGGATGACACTTTTCGCATTTTCAGGTCGTCATGCAGGACTGTGTGCACAGAACCCACAGAAATGCCAACTCTGGAGGCGGTCTGTTCAACAGTCATTCGGCGATCCCCCTAAACAATTCTCTCCACTTTCTCGATCATGTCGTCAGACCGGCTTGTGCGAGCCCGAGGTTGTTTCCTTTTGTTGTCACACGATGTTCTGCCTTCATTAAACTGTCGCACCCACGAACGCACTTTCGACACATCCATAACTCCATCACCACATGTCTCCTTCCACTGTCGATGAATTTCAATTGGTTTCACATCACGCAAATTCAGAAAACGAATGATTGCACGCTGTTCAAGTAAGGAAAACGTCGCCATTTTAAGTATTTAAAACAGTTCTCATTCTCGCCGCTGGCGGTAAAATTCCATCTGCCGTACGGTGCTGCCATCTCTGGGACGTATTGACAATGAACGTGGCCTCATTTTAGAACAATGCGCATGTTTCTATCTCTTTCCAGTGCGGAGAACAAAAAAATCGGAGGCCTTAGAACTTGAATGCACCTCATATGAGACAGGCGAAATACCCTCAGACTTCAAGAACAATATAATAATTCCAATCCCAAAGAAAGCAGGTGTTGACATGTGTGAAAATTACCGAACTATCAGTTTAATAAGCCACGGCTGCAAAATACTAACACGAATTCTTTCGAGAAGAATGGAAAAACTGGTAGAAGCCGACCTCGGGGAAGATCAGTTTGGATTCCATAGAAATGTTGGATCACGTGAGGCAATACTGACCTTACGACTTGTCTTAAAAGATAGATTAAGGAAAGCCAAACCTACGTTTCTAGCGTTTGTAGACTTAGCGAAAGCTATTGACAATGTTGACTGGAATACTCTCTTCAAAATTCTGAAGGTGGCAGGGGTAAAGTACAGGGAGCGAAAGGCTATTTACAATTTGTACAGATACCAGATGGCAGTTATAAGAGTCGAGGGGCATGAAAGGGAAGCAGTGGTTGGGAAGGGAGTGAGACAGGGTTGTGGCCTCTCCCCGATGTTATTCAATCTGTATATTGAGCAAGCAGTAAAGGAAACAAAAGAAATATTCGGAGTATGTATTAAAATCCGTAGAAGAAATACTCTGAGGTTCACCGATGACATTGTACTTCTGTCAGACACAGCAAAGGACTTGGAAGAGCAGTTGAATGGAATGGACAGTGTCTTGAAAGGAGGGTATAACATGAACATCAACAAAAGCAAAACGAGGATAATGTAATGTAGTCGAATTAAGTCAGGTGATGCTGAGGGAATTAGATTAGGAAATGAGACACTTAAAAGTAGTAAAGGACTTTAGCTACTTGGGGAGCAAAATAACTGATGATGGTCGAAGTAGAGAGGATATAAAATGTAGACTGGCAATGGCAATGAAAGCTTTTCTGAAGGAATAGAAATTTGTTAACATCGGGTATAGATTTACGTGTTAGGAAGTCGTTTCTGAAAGTATTTTTACGGAGTGTAGCCTTGTATGGAAGTGAAACGTGGACGATAAATAGTTTGGACAAGAAGAGAATAGAAGCTTTCGAAATGTAGTGCTACAGAAGAATCCTGAAGATTAGATGGGTAGATCACATAACTAATGAGGAGGTATTGAATAGGATTGGGGAGAAGAGAAGTTTGTGCCACAACTTGACCAGAAGAAGGGATCGGTTGGTAGGACATGTTCTGAGGCATCAAGGGATCACCAAATTCGTATTGGAGGCCAGCGTGGAGGGTAAAAATGGTAGAGGAAGACCAAGAGGTGAATACACTAAGCAGATTCAGAATTATGTAGGTTGCAGTAGGTACTGGGAGATGAAGAAGCTTGCACAGGATAGAGTAGCATGGAGAACTGCATCCAACCACTCTCAGGACTGAAGACCACAACAACGACATTACAAGTTGGAGCGCAGCGTGTGGGTGGAGCAGGCGTCGTTTTGGAGACGAGCGGTGCAGGGGGAGCGTGTTTCGTGACAGGTGTCTACCCTCGCTATTGGTAGCTTGTTATCTTTATTTTCTGAGGAGGTGTTGCAGATAGCACTGGCTTCCCACTGAGAATATACATCGCCACTTTATAAGGAAGCTTGTCAGGTGTTACTCGGTACCAATTGTCTTATTGATCCATTAGTTTTTCTCTGCCTCGTGATGACTGGGTGCTGTGTGATGTCCTTAGGTTAGTTAGGTCCTAACTTCTTGGGGACTGATGACCATAGATGTTAAGTCGCATAGTGCTCCGAGCCATTCATTAGTTACTGGCTTAATAAAACACCTAGAGAAGCTAAATATTCATTTAGTTTTCGTGATTTTTAAAAGTAAAAGCGTTGCAAGAAAATTCATTCTGAAGTTTAGTGCAGCGCTTGATGATGGTGGTAGAGGGAGAGGGGCGGAAGGTAATAGCTAATATCATATTACAGTCAGATATAATGGTCTCAGAAAGACTGGAAACTGCTATTCTCGACTGAATGAAATGAGTCGTGCAGTTCTGTTTCTTACATCGAATTTTCTGTACAGCGATATTTCGTCATCGTGGTGTAGACTCCAGCAGTTCCATAATGCGGTATCCTACCGCATGCAGGCGCTCGGCCGGCCGGAGTGGCCGAGCGGTTCTAGGCGCTACAGCGTGGAACCGCGCTACTGCTACGCTCGCAGGTTCGAATCCTGCCTCGGGCAAGGATGTATGTGATGTCCCTAGGTTAGTTAGGTTTAAGTAGTTCTAAGTCTAAAGGACCGATGACCACAGCAGTTAAGTCCCATAGTGCTCAGAGCCATTTTGAGCAGGCGCTCTCCATGGAAATCCGCCCCCAGGCAACGCGGACGCGAGTACTCCCAAACGCACTTTCTCCGCGCCGTGCGTATAAGCTACGCGCATTCCGGCACCGCGCCTCGGAGGAAAGCGATCTTTTCGGGACACGCACGACCGGGGAAAAGCAGTCAGCCGCACCCGGATGTTTACCGGAGACACGCGTGCTGGAATTTTTGCGCCTAAAACTGATGAAAGCTTCCAGTGGCGCAACTACCATTGCTTGCCGCTGCTGAAGTATCGAGGATGAAAGTGGAAGAAGTGTTCGGTAAACAGAGAACGCAGGTCACGCACTCCACGTTAATTACTGGCGCCCAATAGCGTCTAACATGTACAAATGGCTCTGAGTACTATGGGACTTAACATCGGAAGTCATCAGTCCCATAGACATAGAACTACTTAAACCTAACTAACCTAAGGACATCACACGCATCCATGCCCGAGGCAAGATTCGAACTTCTAAAAGATTTTTGTGCTGCATCACGTGTTAAATATAGTCATCAGCTGTTTAGGAAAACAGATTCAGTTGCTGCAGAGACATTTGTAAACCTCATCAAGGAACAAGAGTGGCAAAATGTTTATAGCGCTGATGCAGTAGACGATACATATAATGCTTTTCTCAAGACTTTTCTCATGCTCTTTGAAAGTTGCTTTCCGTTAGAACGTTCAAAACAGGGTACTAGCACAAACAGGCAGCCTGGGTGGCTGACTAGAGGAATAAGGATATCTTGTAGAACAAAGTGGCAATTATATCAAAACGTTAGAAATAGTCAAAATCTAAATGCAGCAGCCCATTACAACCAGTATTATAAGGTACTTAAGAATGTTATTAGGAAGGCAAAAAGTATGTGGTATGCAGATAGAATAGCTAAGTCTCAGGATAAAATTAAAACCGTATGGTCAGTCGTAAAGGAAGTGGCTGGTCTGCAGAGACAGGTAGAGGATATAGAATCAGTGCGTAGTGGGAATGTCCATGTTACTGTAAGTCGCATATATGTACAGTATTTAATAATCACTTTCTGAATATAGCATGTGAACTAAACAGAAACCTAGTCCCAACAGGGAATCATATAGCGCTCGCAGAAAAAAGTGTTCCGAGACTGTTACCTGAAATGCTCCTCCATGATACTGACAAGAAGGAGATTAAGTTAATAATTAAATCACTAAAGACCAAGAACTCTCATGGATATAACGCGGTATCTAGCAGAATACTGAAGTATTGTCCCATGTTAGCCATATCTGTAACTTTTCCTTTAGGGGTGGTCGGTTTTCTGACCGATTAAAGTACTCAGTAGTGAAGCGACTTTATAAAAAGGGAGACAGGGATAATATTGACAATTATAGACCTATTTCTATGCCATCGGTGTTTGCTAAAGTTATCTAGAAGGTTGTATATACAAGGTTACTGGAGCATTTAAATTCACATAATTTGCTGTCAAATGTATAGATTGGTTTTAGAAATGGCTTAACAACTGAAAATGCTATATTCTCTTTGCTTTGTGAGGTTTTGGACGTATTAAATAAAAGGTTGCGAACGTTAGGTGTTTTCTTTGATCTAACGAAGGCTTTTGACTGTGTTGACCACAAAATATTGCTGCAGAAGTTGGACCATTATGGAGTAAGAGGAGTAGCTTACAATTGGTTCGCCTCTTACTTTAAGAACAGACAGCAGAAGGTAATTCTCCGCAATACTTAGAGTGGTAGTGATGTTCAGTCCTAATGGGGCACAGTTAAGTGGGGCGTTCCCCAAGGGTCGGTGCTGGGGCCACTGCTGTTTCTTAGTTATATAAATGATATTCCTTCTAATATTACAGGTGATTCAAAAATATTTCTGTTTTCTGATGATACCGGCTTGGTAGTGAAGGATCTTGTGTGTAATATTGAAACAGTATCAAATAATGTAGTTCATGAAATAAGTTCGTGGCTTGTGGAAAACAATTTGATGCTAAATCACAGTAAAACTCAGTTTTTACAGTTTCTAACTCACAATTCACCAAGAACTGATATTTTAATCAGACAGAATGGGCATATTATAAGCGAGCCGGAACAGTTCAAGTTCCTAGGCGTTCGGATAGATAGTAAGCTGTTGTGGAAAGCCCATGTTGAGGATCATTTCAGAAACTAAATGCCGCTTTATTTACCATTAGAACAGTATCTGAAATAAGTGACATTTCAACACGAAAAGTAGTCTACTTCGCATATTTCCATACGCTTATGTCATATGGTATTATTTTTTGGGGTAATTCTTCTGATTCAAAAAGTGTATTTTTGGCTCCAAACGATCCCGCGACGAAACGCGCCGCTCTTCTTTGGATCTTCTCTATCTCTTCTATCAGTCCTGTCTAGTAAGAATCCCATATTGATGAACAGTAGTCAAAAATCGGTCAACAATTGCCTTGCAAGGCACTTTCCTCGTGGATGTTAAATTTCCTAAAATCCTTCCTATGAATATCTGCCTGGATTTGCTTTACCTACTGTTTGTTTCATGTGCTCATTTCACTTAAGGTTGCTCTGGATACTTACTCCTACATATTTTACGACACATACTGTTTCCAGCATTTTGCCATCAACAGTGTAGTTCTACAGGAGCGGATTTCTTTTCTAATATATGCACAGTTTTACATTTAATTACGTCTAGCGTCAACTGCCAGAGCCTGCACCATTCATAAACACTCATTCCGCGATTCGCTACTGTCATCTGGCGTTCTACATTCGAGTAGACAACCACATCATTTGCGAGCAGTGTTAAAGAGCTTCCGATCCATTAGGCCGCGTCATTTATACAGGGTGGTCCATTGATAGTGACTGGGATAAACATCTCACGAAATAAGCGTCAAACGAAAAAACTACAAAGAATGAAACTTTTCTAGCTTGAAGGGGGTAACCACATGGCGTTATGGTTGGCCCGCTAGATGGCGCTGAAATAGATCAAACGGATTTTTTAAATAGGAACCCCCAATTTTTATTACATATTCGTGTAGTACGTAAAGAAATATGAATGTTTTAGTTGGAGAACTTTTTTCACTTTGTGATAGATGGCGCTGTAACGGTCACAAACGTGTAAGTACGTGGTATCACGTAACATTCCGCCAGTGCGCGCGGTATTTGCTTCGTGATACATTACCCGTGTGAAAATGAACCGTTTAACAATCGCGGAAAAGGGTGATATCGTGTTGATGTATGCGTATTGTGATCAAAATGCCCCACGGGCGTGTGCTATGTATGCTGCTCGGTATTCTGGACGACATCATCCAAGTGTCCGGACCATTCGCCGGATAGTTACGTTATTTAAGGGATTTTGAAGTGTTCAGCACATGTGAAACGTCAACCACGACGTACAACAAATGATGATGCCGAAGTAGGTGTTTTAGCTGCTGTCGCTGCTAATCCGCACATCAAAAGCAGACAAACTGCGAGAGATCGGGAATCTCAAAAACGTCGGTGTTGAGAATGCTACATCAACATCGATATTTCTATGCACCAGGAATTGCATGGCGACGACTTTGAACGTCGTTTACAGTTCTGCCAGTGGGCACACGAGAAATTACGGGACGATGATAGATAGTAGAATACAAAAAAATGGCTCTGAGCACTATGGGACTTCATCTGATGTCACCAGTCCTCTAGAACTTAGAACTACTTAAACCTAACTAACCTAAGGACATCATACACATCCATGCTCGAGGCACGATTCGGACCTACGACCGTAGCGTCAGATGTGGGTACCCAAAACTTTCTCAACGGTGTTTCTTGAAAGGGTCGTTTCCTTCTGTGTAGCGATTCCCACTTTACTACGCTGATGAAGGTGATGGTTCTTGTGAAGGTGACAGTGATGGTGAAGATAATGATGCAGTTGAAGATTATGACAGTGGTGATGTTGATGCTGAAGATGATGCTGGTGCTGAAGATGATGCTGGTGCTGAAGATGATGCTGGTGCCGAAGATTACGATGGTGCCGAAGATTACGATGGTGCCGAAGATGATGCTGGTGCTGGAAGATGATGCTGGTGCTGAAGATGATGCTGGTGCTGAAGATGATGCTGGTTCTGAAGATGATGCTGGTGCTGAAGATTATGATGGTGCCGAAGATTACGATGGTGCCAAAGATTACGATGGTACCGAAGATTACGATGGTGCTGAAGATTACGATGGTGCTGAAGATTACGATGGTGCTGAAGATTACGATGGTGCTGAAGATGATGTGGGTGGTGAAGATGATGTGGGTAGTGAAGATGATGTTGGTGGTGAAGATGACGGTGAAAATGGTAATGAAGAGCCGGCCGCTGTGGCCGAGCGGTTCTAGGCGCTTCAGTCCGGATCCGCGTTGCTACTACAGTCGCAGGTTCGAATCCTGCCTCGGGCGTAGATGTGTGTGATGTCCTTAGATTAGACAGGTTTAAATAGTGCGACTGATGACCTCAGATGTTAAGTCCCATAGTGCTTAGAGCCATTTGAACCATTTGGTAATGAAGAACAGAAGAACTAGTGCTCTTCGTTCGACAGTGAGGGTTTGTCAACAGCCTACGCACGTCATAGTAAGCCATCAGTGGACACAGGCGGCCAAAGCGCGACCGCTGCCTGAACGGAGCTGGCCGTTAGCGGGGGAACGGGTCCCGCCTCCCTACAAGGATCAGTTAGCCCGTTAGGCGGCCACCTGTTGCATCCCAGCACGCGCTGCAACCTGTTGCAGCCACTTGCGGTACCGACTGGCGCGTCATCGCCGCAAATGACGGCGCGTCCGGCGTGAGCGAATGTGCCTTATGGCGCCGGCACGTGGTGGGTAACACGGCAGGCCGCGCTGCCGCCTGCGTCATCCAGTGCAGTGTGCTACTGTCTGCCGCAGACCTTCCCGAGGAACACGTGCTCCACTTGTGCAACAGCCTGACTGTCAGCTCCGTAATCGGCTTCCGCGTGCCTGCCACAGGCTGTGACTTCCTGAAAAATGGCTCTGAGCACTATGGGACTTAACATCTATGGTCATCAGTCCCCTAGAACTTAGAACTACTTAAACCTAACTAACCTAAGGACATCACACAACACCCAGCCATCACGAGGCAGAGAAAATCCCTGACCCAGCTGGGAATCGAACCCGGGAACCCGGGCGTGGGAAGCGAGAACTCTACCGCACGGCCACGAGCTGCGAACTGGCTTCCTGAAGGAATGCAGAATTTAGTGGAGTCTGAACACCAGGCTGCACTTTTTGAAAATGTTCCTCCGGTTTCATAAGGCTGCATCATTTACACGTATGTTGTTTTTGTGGTCTTCAGTCCAGAGACTGGTTTGATGCAGCTCTCCATGCTTCTCTATCCTTTGCAAGCTTCTTCATCTCCCAGTACCTACTGCAACCTACATCCTTCTGTATCTCATTAGTGTATTCATCTCTCGCTCTCCCTCTACGATTTTTACCCTCCACGCTGCCCTCCAATACTAAATTGGTGATCCCTTGATGCCTCAGAACATGTCCTACCAACCGATCCCTTCTTCTGGTCAAGTTGTGCCACAAACTTCTCTTCTCCCCAATTCTGTTCAATACCTCCTCATTAGTTATGTGATCTACCCACTTAATCTTCAGCATTCTTCTGTACCACCACATTTTGAAAGCTTCTATTGTCTTCTTGTCCAAACTATTTATCGTCCACGTTTCACTACCATACATGGCTACATTCCATACAAATACTTTCAGAAAAGACTTCCTGACATTTAAATCTATACTCGATGTTAACAAATTTCTCTTCTTCAGAAATGCTTTTCTTGCCATAGCCAGTCTACATTTTATATCCTCTCTACTTCGACCATCATCAGTTAATTTGCTCCCGAAATAGCAAAACTCGTTAACTACTTTAAGCGTCTCACTTCCTAATCTAGTTCCCGCAGCATCACCCGATTTAATTCAACTACGTTCCATTATCCTCGTTTTGCTTTTGTTGATGTTCATCTTATATCCTCCTTTCAAGACAATGTCCATTCCGTTTAGCTGCTCTTTCAGGTCCTTTGCTTTCTCTGACAGAATTTCAATGTCATCGGCGGACCTCGGAATTCTTATTTCTTCTCCATGGATTTTAATTCCTACTCCGAATTTTTATTTTTTTTCCATTTATTGCTTGCTCAATATACAGATTGAGTAACTGCTTCCCTTTCATGCCCCTCGACTTTTATGACTGCCACATAGTTTCTGTACAAATTGTAAATAGCCTTTCTCTTCCTATGTTTAACCCCTACCACCTTCAGAATGTGAAAGAGAAGAAGATATAAACTTACGTATAATAAATTCCCTTGAGACCGATAAACTTCAGTCCACGAATCACCACGGTTTTAGAAAGCATCGCTCGTACGAAGCTCTGTTTGACTTTTTCTCACACGATATTCTGCGAACTGTTGATGGATGGCAATAGGCGGATTCTACATATCTAGATTTCCGAAAAGTATTTGACACGATGCCCCTCTACAGCCTGTTAATGAAGGTACGAGCATACGGAACAAGGTCACAGATATGTGGGTGCCTCGAAGACTTCTTAAGTAACGCAGTATGTTTTTTGAACACTGTGGCTACGTTGTATTCTAAATCTTGTAATCAATATTTTCTTGTGTGTACAAAACTTGCGCGTAGTTTTAGATCCACTGACAGAGTAAAGCAGTGCGGTAGTTGCCACTTGGAGACTCTTCAAAATGCAGTGGGGAAGTGCCGGCCGGAATGGCCGAGCGGTTCTAGGCGCTACAGTCTGGAGTCGCGCGACCGCTACGGTCGTAGGTTCGAATCCTGCCTCGGGCATGGATGTGTGTCATGTCCTTTGGTTAGTTAGGTGTAAGTACTTCTAACTCTAGGGGACTGATGACCTCAGAAGTTAAGTCCCGTAGTGCTTAGAGCCATTTGAACCAGTGGAGAAGTACTTAATGAAGATGATAAAAGTATGGCGCTCCATTTGATGGTGTGTAAAAAGCCGAAACACATCTAGGCATTAAATGGGATGTGGTACAAGGAATGCCATGGATTTATTGTGTTGAATTTTTTTTAAGCAGTAAGTAACTGAAACTAATAAGTACACTCGTTGCGTCGAATTGGGGACGCACATAACGGGCAGCATGCTTATAGTTGCAGCAAAGGGGGAAAAAAGAGCAAAGTGTGAGGAAGCCATTAAATAAAACCTAAGCCTGGAATCCGTACCGCCAGTAACCGGTACTACATCTTGCACCGTATGGGGAACAAAAACTGCGGAGAACCTGTCACACAGGGGTCAAAAAGAGGAAAGGGGGCAAATCCATTCGGCCATTCAAGCACGAGTCACGGGCGGACCCACATTCCGTATGTCCACAACTATGTGTCTACTACCTGTACTCCTACATCCATTATGTATATTCTCATACAAAGGAGACCTTTTACTTGAAAGTCTCCTGCCCGGTGTCAGCGAATAAATACGAAATTGCAGTGCCTGTGTTATTCCGAGTTACGGTGCAAAGTTCCTACGGACATGCACGCACTGCGATATAATCATACAATGAAGGCTTCCGGGTTGTATGGCCGTGGTCCATGGAACTCTTCTATCCCTGACGTTTCGTCCAAGGCTACGTTGGACTTCTTCGGAGATGCTCCTGGTTGTGCTAAGTCTTGCCGACTGACGAGTCGGACGTCGAAGAACGGCCTAAATGAGACAGACTGATGGCAGCTTGAAAGATAAAGCCTTTCGGAAGGTTACACATACCGACAGTGCTTGCATAAAGATTCCAATCATCATCCACAACAGAAAAGAGGTGTAATTAAAAGTCTAGTGGACAGAGCTAAAATAATTTTTGCGCCGGAGTACCTGGACGCCGAGTTAAAAAACCTAAAGCAGGCTTTTGAGAAGATTGGGTAATAAGGAAATAAATAGTTTTGCGACCGAATAACAGGAGACTAAGGACAACTATAGAACGCAGCAGTGGAAGAACACGGTTTCTCTACCCTACGTAAAAAAAGAGAGAGAGAGAGAGAGAGAGAGAAAAGTATCAAATCGGCAAGATTCTAAGGAAACATAACGTTCGACCGATTTTCAGACCAACTAAGGAAATAGGGCAAGCACTCCGTTCCGTTTGGGATAAACGTTCCCCTCTGTCTGCAAGTGGTGTATACAAGGGTCTACATTCGAACTACAAAGAGAAGTGTGAATACACGATTGAAGGAACATAAAAGTCTTTGCCGACTAGGGGAAACAGACAAATCAGCCGTGGGGGAACATGCTCTTCAGTCGGGTGATGACGCAGTGAAATTTTCGGAAACTCAAGTTTTATGTACTCTGACGAACTATTATCCACGGCTATATAGAGGAGCCATCGAAATATATAAACATGGTGATGATTTTAACAGAAAAGAAGAAGCTGTGAAATTCAGCGATATATGGACACTGGCGCTACAAATGCGATGAGAAGTTTTTATCTTTGATTTACTGTGATCGATAGTTCTGTTTTATCTTTGACAAGGTTTATCTCTGCTTTCGTGTGAAATCCAGACCACGCCCACTTTCCGCGGTATTTAGGCCGTTCTTAGACGTCCGACTCGTCAGTCGGCAAGATCATCACAGCCAGGAGCACCTCCGAAGATGTCCAACGTAGCTTTGGACGAAACGTCAGGGATAGAAGAGTTCCATGGACCACGGCCGTACAACCCGGAAGAATTCTCGGCAACTGCAATATAATATTCCTCTGTAATGGTGCAACAAAAGCGTGCCGCCCTGTGACTTCACCCTCGTTTGAAACAGGGAGATGTCGACACGTGCGACAAAAAAAAAAAAGGCCACAGCTCGAAAGTTCATGTGACGTGTAAGGTGAGTTAATGATGTCACATTGGTACCAAATTTCACCACACTTCTGCCCAATGCCACCGTGGACGTGTCGCACGTTGAAAAGGTCGCCACCCCCTCCTACCCCTTCTTTTGAGGACTCTGACATGTGTGTCAGAACCTCGACACCCAGCGTTGAAATGACGTGGTATTCTTGCGTTGAAATGACGTGGTATTCTTGCGGGTGGCCGAGGAAAACATTTCAGACATCCACTGTCGTTCAGAATCGACACGAAAAGGCATCATGGGGTGGCATAAAGAACGTCAGTGAAACCACCTCTATCGTCACAGGTTCTGATTCTTAAACATTTCGCGCCCTGAAACGACAGTTTCCAGTGCAGTGAGCAATAAGGCGACATTGTTGACAACCTCTAACGCTGCTGACATCTCTGGGCGCTTCAGCTCTGTACATTGTGGGGCTGCATCCCCACTGCATGTGATCACACTCCTTTGGAGTGCACTACGACTGCAGCCTTCGCTCTCGTGTTCAGACTGGAGCCACTAGGGACTCTTCAAAACTATTTGACGAAATGCGAATGTGATTCGAAGCAGCAAAAAGGGTGCTTATGCTTTTTCACCTCTCCTGTACCACACCCTCATGTGGCGTGATAATGGAGGGGTGCGACATTGCCACATGCGTGAATACACAACAAAGGGTCCCTCTAATGCCACCCAGTTCGTCAGCGTCCACAGTGCCAGACTCTCGCCTTTGTTGAGCACTTTAAAAATGTACCTGTACTGAGAGAAGCTGCAAAGCAGTCCCAGGCGCCTGCAGGCAGACAACCACTTAATGCTCTTCCAATGCCAGTTGCCTTCCTGCAGGCGCTTAGAACTATTTCGTAGGTTTTCCCTGTAAAGGCAATTTCAAAAATTCAGAGTAAATGTTGGCTGGTGCCACCGAGGGTGTTCCCAAACTGGGGAGTATGAGAGGGGCCCTTTTCCCTTGTATTGACACATGTGTCAATGTCGCTGTCCCCCTTGATAATGCCACATGAGGGTGTGAAGCAGGAGGACTGGAGTACCCTAAGTGTGCTCTGCTGCTTCGGATCACGTTTAGATATTGTCTAATGATTTGAACGGTCCCTATTGGTTCCATCTTGTGCACGATATAAAATATTGCAGTCACATTGCACGCCAAACGGATGCGATCGCATTGAATGTGAATGCAACTCTGCAGTGTTCTTAGAAACGGGTTGAAACTTCTGGGAGTGACACCAACGTCGAAAGTTATCAAGAATGTTTTCTTGTTGCTCATCGCACTCACAACTGTTGTTTTCCACAGGGAAATGTGAGAGAATCAATGTCCAAAGGCAAGGGGTGGTTTTATTGACGCCCTTTGCGCCACCTGCTGAGGCCTTTTCGTGCTGATTTTGAATGGGGGTGTGTCTGGTATCCCACAGCCAACTGTAAGAAAACATGTCGATTTCAATGCTAAGTGTCGAAGTTCCGACCTACATCCCAAAGACAGCAAAATAAGGGATAAAATATGGATAAGAGGGGGTGTGACAACTTTCGAGCGTCCATGGTGACCTTGGGCAGAATTGTGGTGAAATTTGATACTGAGCTGTGCCCTTTTTTCGCATTTGTTGATACTTTTTTTGTTTGAAGTGGCCGACCGCGATGGCCGAGCGGTTGTAAGCGCTTCAGTCCGGAACCGCGCGACTGATACGGCCGCAGGTTCGAATTCTGCCTCGGGCATGGATGTGTATGATGTCCTTAGGTTAGTTAGGTTTTAGTTGTTCTAGGTCTAGGGGACTGACGACCTCAGACGTTAAGTCCCATAGTGTTCAGAGCCATTTGAACCATTTTGTTTGAAGCGTTTTCGAGCCCAAGTGTGACGTCTTATGACGCCACACTTTAGCAACGTTAGAGAGAAAGGTCCTAGGCACCTCTCAGCCAAATTTTAAACTTATTAGTCACAGTGGGAGTCTGATATGGGGTTTCGAAGAAGAGGTTCTTCAATTGTGATGTGCAGGCTATACCTATGCACACGCACAGTTTTACTTTCACTGATACAGCAACGCAGCGCTACAGTCGCCAAATCCAGAACCTTCGAAATGCAGCCGAGAAGTACTTAATAATGATGATTAAGATAAGGGTCAATTGAGGTGGGTAAAAAGCCGAAACGTGTCTTGGCACTAAATAATAACACATAAAAAGTGTCTGTTTGGTGCAGTTCTTCACGTAATTCAGTCCAGAGCCACGAACACATCCAGCTGTAGCGTGGATAAATTAATGAACGGAGAGAGCACTAACAGCAGCAGCGCGCAACGATCAGTGTTTCCGAAATGCACAGGTTGATTGGACACCGAATCCGCTTTGCTCGGGGAAACGCTGGACAGCGGCGTGAAGGCAACTGGTACCTTAACGATATTTTTGTGATGGGTAGTAGGCGAGGTAGGCTCTCGATGTCTGGAGCACGGAGTGTAGCGCGAGGCGAGTGACCCAATGCCCGACCTGTGGCAGGTGCGTGACGTAAGCAGCTGTGTCCGGTCGGGAAGCACACGACCCGGTCAAGCTGATCTGCCGGCGGAGCGCAGACAGGCAGCTGGCCGACGTCTCGCGCGGATCTACGGAAATATTTTCCCCTTCTTTCTTCACGTATTAGACATACCTCCAGTTATATACGATATTGCAGTGCCTTTATTATTCCCCATTACGATGCTATGTTCCTTCGGACATGCATGGATAGTAATCCGGAATAACAGAGCAATATCGTATTTATCCGCCGACACCGGACAAGCGACTATCGAGTAAACTGTGTCTGTTTACGGGAATATTCAGAATTGATGTACGAGTGCAGGTTGTAGACGCTTGGCTGACGATATATGGAAGTTTGAGTCGAGCACGGACAGCCGATTGGTAAAGCGACTGCTCGCGATAAGCGGCAAATCCATGTTCGAGTCCCGGCGCGACACAAGTTTTCACTGTCGCCAGTCCATTATACAGGGTGATTCAAAAAGAGTACCACAACTTTAGAAATTTAAAACTCTGCAACGACAAAAGGCAGAGCTAAGCACTATCTGTCGGCGAATTAAGGGAGCTATAAAGTTTCGTTTAGTTGTACATTTGTTCGCTTGAGGCGCTGTTGACTAGGCGTCAGCGTCAGTTGATGCTAAGATGGCAACCGCTCAACAGAAAGCTTTTTGTGTTATTGAGTACGGCAGAAGTGAATCGACGACAGTTGTTCTATGGGGCACTGAGAATCCGCGGGAAACAACTCAGTATGAACGTGACTCGCCTAAGGTGAACGTTTTCTGTGCCATTTCAGCCAATAAAGTTTTTGGTCCCTTTTTCTTCGAAGGTGCTACTGTAACTGGACTACAGTATCTGGAGATGTTAGAGAATTAGCTGTTCCCTCAGCTCGAACAAGAAGCACAACAATTCATATTTCAGCAGGATGGAACGCCACCACATTGGCACTTCTTTGTCCATATCTACCTGAACGTCAACTACCCGAGGCGATGGATCGGCCGCCAGGCAGCCCGTGACAGAGCACTTCATCACTGGCCTCCAAGAAGCCCTGATCTTACCCCCTGCGATTTTTTCTTATGGGGGTATGTTAAGGATATGGTGTTTCGGCCACCTCTCCCAGCCACCATTGATGATTTGAAACAAGAAATAATAGCAGCTATCCAAACTGTTATGCCTTATATGCTACAGAGAGCGTGGAACGAGTTGGAGTATCGGGTTGATACTGCTCGAGTGTCTGGAGGGCACCATATTCAACATCTCTGAACTTGTTTTTGAGTGAAAAAAACCTTTTTAAATACTCTTTGTAATGATGTAGGTTATATTATGTTTCTTTCATTAAATACACATTTTTAAAGTTGTAGTATTCTTTTTGAACCACCCTATACAGCTGATGGTTGCCCATATTCGCAACTGCGATTACATGTCATGTACTCCAGTAAATAAATGTAAATGTCCCGTCGGGTACACCGTTGACCGGGTGCAAGTCTTTCGATTTGGCGCCACTTGGGCGACTTGCGCGTCGATGGGGATGAAATGATGATGATAACGACAACACAACACCCAGCCCCCAGTGCATAATGGAGCCGCTGCCAGCATGTTTACGTCCCACAGTACAGGCGTCAAGGCGTGATGAAGAAGGTATCCGGATTCATCAGAAGGTGCACCAACGTCCAGTGCCCAAGGTCACATGCCCATTTCAATCGTAATTGCCGATGTCGTAATGTGAACATTAGCACATGCATGGGTTGTCGGCGGCAGAGGCTCGGCATTAGCCGTGTTCGGTGCACTGTGTGTTTGGACATTGGACATATTTTTACTCTGCCAGCATTAAAGTCTAATGTTAGTTTCGGCACAGTTCACCGCTTATGCTGTTTTATCACTCTGTCCAACCTACTACGTCCGACATTTCTAATGAGAGGCGGCCGCTGAACCCCACGACGTCTTGGCGTGGTTTCAACTTGGTTTCGCCACGTGCTGAAGTTACTCACCACTGCATTCTTACGAACACACGACGAGTCGTGTACTTTCCGAAATGCTCATGCCGAGTCTCTGGATCATCACAATCTGTCCTAGGTCAAATATGCACTCCTGGAAATGGAAAAAAGAACACATTGACACCGGTGTGTCAGACCCACCATACTTGCTCCGGACACTGCGAGAGGTCTGTACAAGCAATGATCACACGCACGGCACAGCGGACACACCAGGAACCGCGGTGTTGGCCGTCGAATGGCGCTAGCTGCGCAGCACTTGTGCACCGCCGCCGTCAGTGTCAGCCAGTTTGCCGTGGCATACGGAGCTCCATCGCAGTCTTTAACACTGGTAGCATGCCGCGACAGCGTGGACGTGAACCGTATGTGCAGTTGACGGACTTTGAGCGAGGGCATATAGTGGGCATGCGGGAGGCTGGGTGGACGTACCGCCGAATTGCTCAACACGTGGGGCGTGAGGTCTCCACAGTACATCGATGTTGTCGCCAGTGGTCGGCGGAAGGTGCACGTGCCCGTAGACCTGGGACCGGACCGCAGCGACGCACGGATGCACGCCAAGACCGTAGGATCCTACGCAGTGCCGTAGGGGACCGCACCGCCACTTCCCAGCAAATTAGGGACACTGTTGCTCCTGGGGTATCGGCGAGGACCATTGGCAACTGTCTCCATGAAGCTGGGCTATGGTCCCGCACACCGTTAGGCCGTCTTCCGCTCACGCCCCAACATCGTGCAGCCCGCCTCCAGTGGTGTCGCGACAGGCGTGAATGGAGGGACGAATGGAGACGTGTCGTCTTCAGCGATGAGAGTCGCTTCTGCCTTGGTGCTAATGATGGTCGTATGCGTGTTTGGCGCCGTGCAGGTGAGCGCCACAATCAGGACTGCATACGACCGAGGCACACAGGGCCAACACCCGGCATCATGGTGTGGTGAGCGATCTCCTACACTGGCCGTACACCTCTGGTGATCGTCGAGGGGACACTGAATAGTGCACGGTACATCTAAACCGTCATCGAACCCATCGTTCTACCATTCCTAGACCGGCAAGGGAACTTGCTGTTCCAACAGGACAATGCACGTCCGCATGTATCCCGTGCCACCCAACGTGCTCTAGAAGGTGTAAGTCAACTACCCTGGCCAGCAAGATTTCCGGATCTGTCCCCCATTGATCATGTTTGGGACTGGATGAAGCGTCGTCTCACGCGGTCTGCACGTCTGCACGTCCAGCACGAACGCTGGTCCAACTGAGGCGCCAGGTGGAAATGGCATGGCAAGCCGTTCCACAGGACTACATCCAGCATCTCTACGATCGTCTCCATGGGAGAATAGCAGCCTGCATTGCTGCGAAAGGTGGATATACACTGTACTAGTGCCGACATTGTGCATGCTCTGTTGCCTGTGTCTATGTGCCTGCGGTTCTGTCAGTGTGATCATGTGATGTATCTGACCCCAGGAGTGTGTCAATAAAGTTTCCCCTCCCTGGGACAATGAATTCACGGTGTTCTTATTTCAATTTCCAGGAGTGTAAATACCGCGTCTTCCCCATTCTGCACACACAGAGAGCGCGCTCACCGATATTACAGCCACCATGCTTGTGTCTGACTAGCAGTCATTCCTCGCCAGGTGACGCTGCTATCGTCTGGACGAGGTTATACTGATAGTAAGTCGGCGGTCATAATGTTCTGGCTTATCAATGTGTAGTCAGCTCAGATTAGGTAATTTATTTGTTTAATCGTATGGCTTGAGCCCCCGCCGGGTGCCGGTCTGTCAATTTGATGCCACTTCGGCGACCTGCAGTCGGTGAGGATGATAGGATGGTGATTGCGACAGCACAGCCCGCCCGTTTGGCCGTGCAGTCTAACGCACGGCTTTCCGGGCGGGAAGGAGCGCGTGGTCCCCGGCGGATCTGTGTCGAGACCCGCTGAGCCGGCCAGTCTGTGGATGGTTTTTAGGCGGTTTTCCATCTGCCTTGGCGAATGCGGGCTGGTTCCCCTTATTCCGCCTCAGCTGCGCAAACAAGTTCTCCCAGTATGCGTACACCACCATTACTCTACCACGCCAACGTCTAGGTTACACTCGTCTGGTGTGAGACGTTCCCTGGGGGCAGAGGCTCACCTGGGGCAGAACCGCACAATAACCCTGGGTTCGGTGTGGGGCGGCGGAGGGGTGAAGTGGACTGCGGTAGTCGTCGTGGGGTTGTGGACCACTGCGGCTGCCGCGGGGACGGAGCCTCCCCGTCGTTTCTATGTCCCAGGTTAACATAACATAACATAACATAATATAGGACAGCACAACAGCCAGTCCCTGGGCGGAAAAAAATTCCCCAACACAGCCGGGAATCGAACCAGGGCCCAGAGAATTGACAATCCGTCACGCTGACCATTTCTTTTAATTCCACAAAAAACTAACAAAAATGGCTAACTTACAATGAAATGAGCATAAATAAAGTGACAGATAATTGCAGTAATAAATTACAGCATTCAAAGAATGAGGGATGATTTGCAGTCTGTAGCAGTAGCATACATTTGGCACCTCCACTGTCACCTTCAACTGGTGTCAGTTCAGCGTGCACATTTTCTTATTGTACAGCCTGAGGTCAGCTTTCAGGGGCGGACACCGAAGGTACTGAGGGTTAACAGAAATGAGAGTATCAGTAAAATTAACATCAAAACGGAGGCATGTAGTAGATGAAGAGAAGGAATTGTGCTAGCTTGGAAGCAAAGCCAATATAAGAAGCAGACTACCATAGGGAAAGAGGAAATGAGTAGTTCTGAAGATAGGAAGAAATGTATGACAGTGTGCGTCTGGGGTGCATTGTTGCGTGGAAGTGAATCGCGGGCACTAGGAAAACCGGAAAAGAAGTCGAGGCGTTTGAGAAGTGGTGCTACAGCAAGATGTAAAACATTACGTAGTCTTACATGAAATGGGGAATAGTATGAACATGACTATATAGAAAACAGAGACAAGTAGAAGGGATAGGGTAATAGGACACGTTTTACGTCATCAGGAAATAAGTTGCATGGTAGTAGAGGGAGTTTGTGGAAGGCAAAATGTGTAGGGGAAGACACAGATTGAAATACGAGGCGTCTTTTTTTAAGTAAGTACTGTTTTGTAATTTAAAAAGAGATGTGCTAACATATCTCAATAATTTTATTTTTACATGAAAGCCTTTACCTTAGTCTACGCACTGACGCCATTAGAGTCTGATTCTTCCTTGTTTACGTCGTGTACTGAGCATTTAAGATGCCTCCGATAGTCGTGAGTTCCGCCGACTGTGAAGTACGGGCTGTTATAAGATTTCTTAGTGCTAAAGGCCTAAAAGCCATCGATATTCATCATGAGATCTGTGCAGTTTACGGAGAAAACATTATGAGTGATGGAATGATAAGAAAGTGGGTGAGAGCATTTAAAGATGGCCGCACAAATGTGCCTGATCAACAACGGAGTGGGCGTCCTTGGGTCGTTAATGAAAGTTTGGTGCAGGAAGCGGACAATAAGGTGAGAGAAAACAGACACTTAACAATTTCCTCGTTGTGGGATGACTTTCCTAATGTTTCTCGTAGTGTTTCGCATGGCATTGTGACCGAGCACCTAAATTACCGAAAATTGTACGCACGTCGGGTACCGAAAATGTTGACGGATGTGCACAAAACCAAACGTTTAGACAGTGCATTGACTTTCCTTGAGCTGTACCACAACGACAGTGATGATTTGTTAAGCCAAATTGTTACATCTACATCTACATGACTACTCTGCAATTCACATTTAAGTGCTTGGCAGAGGGTTCATCGAACCACAATCATACTATCTCTCTACTATTCCACTCCCGATCAGCGAGCGGGAAAAACGAACACCTAAACCTTTCTGTTCGAGCTCTGATTTCTCTTATTTAATTTTGATGAACATTCCTACCTATGTAGGTTGGGCTCCACAAAAAATTTTCGCATTCGGAAGAGAAAGTTGGTGAATGAAATTTCGTAAATAGATCTTTGCTTTAATGACTTCCATCCCAACTCGCGTATCATATCTGCCACACTCTCTCGCCTATAACGTGATAATACAAAACGAGCTGCCCTTTTTTGCACCCTTTCGATGTCCTCCGTCAATCCCACCTGGTAAGGATCCCACACCGCGCAGCAGTATTCTAACAGAGGACGAACGAGTGTAGTGTAAGCTGTCTCTTTAGTGGACTTGTTGCATCTTCTAAGTGTCCTGCCAATGAAACGCAACCTTTGGCTCGCCTTCCCGACAATATTATCTATGTGGTCCTTCCAACTGAAGTTGTTCGTAATTTTAACACCCAGGTACTTAGTTGAATTGACAGCCTTGAGAATTGTACTATTTATCGAGTAATCGAATTCCAACGGATTTCTTTTGGAACTCATGTGGATCACCTCACACTTTTCGTTATTTAGCGTCAACTGCCACCTGACACAGCATACAGCAATCTTTTTCTAAATCGTTTTGCAACTGATACTGGTCTTCGGATGACCTTACTAGACGGTAAATTACAGCATCATCTGCGAACAATCTAATAGAACTGCTCAGATTGTCACCCAGGTCATTTATATAGATCAGGAACAGCAGAGATCCCAGGACGCTTCCCTTACGTGCGATGAAACGCGGGTGGCCTACGTCACACCAGAATCAAAGCAACAGTCCATGGCAGTTGAGCAAGGTCATCGTTTTGCTGCAAGACAATGCCCGTCTTCAAGACGATGACGTAGGCAAAACAGTGGTGATGCAGTGGTTAACAAGTCAGGCGGCAGACTTCTATGAGGAGGGTATTCAAAAACTGGTACAACGTTATGACAAGTGCTCAATATTGACGGAAATTATCTAGAAAGGTAGATTAAGGTACAGGCTTTCACGTCTTTTTTGTATTTCAAAACGGTACTTTCTTAAAAAACACGCCTCGTATATCCACAAGTAACTGAGGAGGTTGGGTGCAGGTGTTGCTCTGAGACGAAGGAGCTGACACAGTAGAGGAAGTCGGGGCGGTGTGAACAACCCTTGTAGCCACAGAGAGAGCGGTATGCAGCGATCGTAGCTGTGGAGGAAGTGATGATGCAGAAAGTGGGCGATTTGTGTCTCGCCAGTGGACAGACTCTGCCATTCGCCACTGCTTTCCTTTCACCTGCTTCCAACAACAGATCTCCTCGCAGGGCGCTGAAGTAAGCCGGAAGGCAGATGCGCCTCGCTCCACGAGAACAATGGAACGCGGGTGCGGGCTGCTAAAGGAAAAATTGCTCCCGGCTGCGACCGCCTTCCTATTACGTTTACGCTGGCCGTGACGCAACGGTTGCATTGGCAAACACCCGCGGGGCAGGACCTGTACATCCACTGTGTTCCGTAAGCTGTCATATGGTATATGGGGGAAGCTGCAAAGCTTACCAGTCTTATACCACAGATGATATGGCGTCATAGTATTGGAACCAGCGTCTCGATCAGCTGATTGGTGGTCTAATGCACTTGAACTTCTGGAATATTTTATGAATGAACCACGCAGACGATGCTGGTGTAATATTCTACGATATTAATTACTTTACAAACCGATTTTCGCTTGTTACGCCATCATCAGGTCCCAAGGTAAATACAGTATGCGTGGCTTTGAAGTAATGTAGGACTGAAGATTTTGAAGTAGAGCATTACTGAGTATCTCAGTTTGTTTTCAAAGATGACCTTAATATTTGATATCGAACTGAAAAGGAGAAGATTGATGTTAGTGAATATGTTAGGTAAAATTGTCGACAAAGGAAAAAATGGAGCATGTACGAGGGGTAATTTACAACATTGTCTGAATGAGATTATGCGTAGTATCTGCAGCAATTAGAAGTGGCAAACAAGGGAACTTTGATTATTCATTAGTTAGCTTAGGCTGGTGGGGATATTTTCATTACTTTTCCTTATTTCAGGATAATTCGTCTTCCTCCCTTTTGGATGTAATGTAGGACTTAATGTTGGACTTGCGATTTGTAACTAAGCCTTCTTTAAGCAGTGATCTGCGAAAGTACAGTCTCCTTTTCTAAATTTCCAACTTTTGTCGAGTTTCTTCAAGCGTGTGCCTGTTGCCCTGCCAGATTGATCTACGTAGAATTTGCAAGAGTTAAAAGAGATTTTCTGTATTCCACTCTTGTAAGAGGTCCATAATTAGAGAACTTGTTTCTAGCGCACTCGAGCTGATGTAATTTCGATGTATTGCTCACGCGCTGCCTGCGATATGTAAGCTAGAAGAGAATCTGAGACCAAAGAGTAGTATTGACTACAGTAGGAACTGTGTAGCAGTAGGAGTTAGTTGTTGCTAGCGAGCAGTCTGGTCTGGTGTATCGTGTTGGCTGGTTCGGTCGTGTGCAGCGATGGCGGAGCCTGAGCGTTGTAGGATAAGGTAAAAGCAGCCTCGCGCATATGTGGTATTGTTACATCAAGTCCCATGTAAATGTTTTTAAAAAATCTGTTAATAATAATCTTTCTCATAAAAAGTAACTTTTGACATTTATCTCAATTTAAAGAATTCACTAACTTCTCCAATCCTTGGCAATCCCGATTATTGAAAAGAAAAATCAGTTCTTTCCTTTTATATAAGACAAATCTATCGGCCAGCATTGCACTTAACTGCGCCAGGAAAATTTCTTATAGGAGCAGATATATACGCGTTATCCGGCGATCTAATTAAGGTAAGATTTTTCAGTGTATTCAGAATGATGTATCAGGGCTATGACGCAGCATTGCTGACGTCCAAAATTTACCAGGGTAAATTGACTGTCAATTATTGAAAGGTTGTAGGTTTGTCACATTGTATTATATTTGTTGGGTAGTTACGCTAAATGAGAATATTATTCATATTATTTTATTTTGTGGGGAGGTTACACTATTTTATTTTGTGGGGAGGTTACACTCTTTTTCCAGCGCTGAAGTGCTGTCTTTACCATTGGGAAAAAAGTGACAATAGAGTTTTGGTATAAAGTTCCTGGATTTAAGATTTACGGCCACATTCAAAGAAACGTTTCCTAATTATGGAATCGTGTACCCTTTATTGAGGTGCTATGGTGGTGGGTCGAGCACGGGGTAATGAAGAGAGGAGACATGTTTCTGTTTTTTATTCGCTATTGAGTTCTCTAGGGCAGGAGTGTAGTCATTGTTTGACGCTAGTTGCTTGAAAGTCATGGGGTTAGATATTAGACAACATACCATTGAATGAAAGGCAGCATGTTTATGGGTCACTGGGCGCTGTGAAATGGCGGGTATTTCAATGTTGGCATATTCTGAAATATTGTTTAACATATCTTTGTCTTAACTGTACTATTTTCACGAAAACTATATTACTGCAATAGTGAAATCTTGTGGAGCGTTTGGTTGCCCCGAAAATTATCTGTAAGGAAGTAATATTTCGTTCCAGAGGAAATATTACTTTAAAAAAAATGCGAACACCTTTTTCGAGATGAAGTTATTGGATTTACGAGATGAAGCTAAGAAGTGATATCGTGCTGTCGGTATACTACGCCTTCCATATGACTGGCAACGGGTTCTACACAACCCTGGTGACTACTTTGAAGGACAGTGACAGGTGCAAACATGTAACTCTTTTGTATCGGTTGTGAATAAATAGTTGCCACTATTTAAGTGCCAACCCTCGTACGTTCGAAAGTTTACGAAATATTGTTTTCTTTTCATCTTCATAACGTTTTTATGTAATCTGAAATCTGTATACAGTTTTCCCACTGATGAAGCATGAAGATATATTTTGGATGCCTACTCGAAAAAGGGAGAATTTTAAGCCGGGCGGTTCCTCAAAGAAGCTATGGAGCAAATATATTTCAGAATTCTTGCAGGGATATTTACACGATCTTAAAGTTGGGATACTTGTTGATCTTCAGATCTAAAACTCGACGAATGATGAATATTTTTAAATCAGAAAATGTAAATATCAGGCTGACTACTACAGCTTCCTGCAAAGCCAATGCTTTCTATTGCATTACGCTTCTTGCCTTGATACTGTTTCGGTAGTGTCTCACGGCATTGTTTCATCCATCTGGATAGTGCTCTTCTCTCTAGAACACGGAAATGGCGGACTCTTCCACGGCGTACTGCGCATCGGACAAGCGTAGCGCTAAGCAGACGACTTAACTTTTCCACTGCCTCATTATACAGTTGGACTAGCCAACATTCCGCAAATACTGTAGATGTCGCGAGTACATCTACATCTTAGCACTCTGACCAACTGAAAATGTGCTGTTTCCCGTGGACCAGCTTGCATAACAAACGAACCGCAGTGAAATCTGTCACCTTCTCACCTTGTCCTAGGTACCACGAACCATAAAAGTATGAGCGGAACAGAAAGGGAAGCTGGGCCAGTTTGATAATAAGCGCTCTGAAGCGACGTGTGTCAAAGACATTCATTACAGGGTGGCAGACTGGCTGGAGACAATGGCCTGGCGAGCCTTAAGAGTTTCGCCGGCGCGCCGCACCTCCGTCCTCCGGCACGCATCTCAGAGTGGAGAGAAATCGCGCCAGGCCCGTTCCCGAATTTCCCGAGGGGGCGAACAACCTTTTGCGGGTCACGGGCGCTCCATCGGTCGGAGGTTTCACCGCGCAGACGGACGCTAACGAAGCTCCCAGCAGTCAACACGTCTGTGCTGCGGTGACAACGAATAGGGGTAGGGGTTGTTCTTCTAAAAGCTGTGGGCTCCTGTAAAGGGCTCTCGAGGAATGGAGGCGAAGAGTAAGGTTTCAAGTTCACTCGAGAACGAGGTCATTATACAGGGTGTCCTGGGAGGAATGGTCAATATTCAGGATGTGACAGGAACGATCATTTGGAGCAAAAGAATTTCATGCGAATATATTCCCCATTCCGGATGATTTCCTAGACGGAACACATTTAATGTACATTGTTATTTATTCTCAGTATTACACTACTGGCCATTAAAATTGCTGCACCACGAAGATGACGTGCTACAGACGCGAAACGACGGAGAGGCTGCGTCCCCGCCCCAGCCGCAGTGGTCCACAACCCCACGACGACTACCGCAGTCCACTTCATCCCTCCGCCGCCCCACACCGAACCCAGGGTTATTGTTCGGTTCGGCCCCCGGTGGACCTCCCCAAGGAACGTCTCACACCAGACGAGTGTAACCCCTACGTTTGCGTGGTAGAGTAATGGTGGTGTACGCATACGTGGAGAACGTGTTTGCGCAGCAATCGCCGACATAGTGTTGCTGAGGCGGAATAAGGGGAACCAGCCCGCATTCGCCGAGGCTGATGGAAAACCGCCTAAAAACAATCCACAGGCTGGCCGGCTCAACGGACCTCGACACGAAGTCCGCCGGGCGGATTCGTGCCGGGGACCAGGCGCTCCTATCCACTCCGGAAAGCCGTGCGTTAGACCGATCGACTAACGGGGAGGGCGATATATACTGTAACTTTACATAATGTTTACATTCCAAAACCTGTGATTAATAGGGTTGTAATGCGAACATTAAATGAATCTTAACAGGCATTTTGGTCAGCATCTGCTATACTATTCCTTTGTAAACAACTTTACTGAGAAAAAAATCATTGCTTCCTATTTATTCTGCCGATAGATAACTTGGTGTTTTGACATGGCGGTACAGCAAACTCTGACGCCACGGATTACGTAACTGAAGACTATAGTTACAGCATATATATATATATATATATATATATATATATATATATATATATATATATATATATATATATATAAACTTGACTTTCTTTAATGTGTTGATATGTTGTCTGACAGGTTCTTTTCTTTGTTTCAGGTATGTCACAACAATGGCTTCAGCGCACAGCGCATTTGCGGTGTCATGTGAGTTACAGTTTCTGCTATACGGCGCCATGTTAACTCGCTTCGCTAAAATAACATGTGGCACGATTTGTCTGACTCCAACATATACTTATATTGTCTGTTTTCATTTATTGGCACTGTTCAAACACTTATTTGGTTTGGTTGTTTAATATATTTTCTAATAGATTCTTAGGCAGGCTTCATTGCTAGACAGTAGGTACGATAATGGAGACTGGTGTAAGTAGGCTGTTTAGGTTTTTTTATTGGTAACGCCACATAGCGCTCTGTATGAGAAATCACTGGCTGTGCTGTCTGCAGTCAGTGGCTGGTTGGCATTGTTGTAATACTCGCCATTGTAGTGTTGGGCAGCTGGATGTTAACAGCGCGTAGCGTTGCGCAGTTGGAGGTGAGCCGCCAGCTGTGGTGGATGTGGGAAGAGAGATTGCGGAGTTTTGAAATTTGTAAGACTGGATGTCATGAACTGCTATATATATTATGACTATTAAGGTAAATACATTGTTTGTTCTCTATCAAAATCTAACTATGCCTGTCAGTAGTTAGTGCCTTCAGTAGTTTGAATCTTTTATTTACAGGGTGTTTCAAAAATGACCGGTATATTTGAAACGGCAATACAAACTAAACGAGCAGCGATAGAAATACACCGTTTGTTGCAATATGCTTGGGACAACAGTACATTTTCAGGCAGACAAACTTTCGAAATTACAGTAATTACAGTAGTTACAGTTTTCAACAACAGATGGCGCTGCGGTCTGGGAAACTCTATAATACGATATTTTCCACATATCCACCATGCGTAGCAATAATATGGCGTAGTCTCTGAATGAAATTACCTGAAACCTTTGACAACGTGTCTGGCGGAATGGCTTCACATGCAGATGAGATGTACTGCTTCAGCTGTTCAGTTGTTTCTGGATTCTGGAGGTACACCTGGTCTTTCAAGTGCCCCCATAGAAAGAAGTCACAGGGGTTAATGTCTGGCGAATAGGGAGGCCAATCCACGCCGCCTCCTGTATGTTTCGGATAGCCCAAAGCAATCTCACGATCATCGAAATATTCATTCAGGAAATTAAAGACGTCGGCCGTGCGATGTGGCCGGGCACCATCTTGCATAAACCACGAGGCGTTCGCAGTGTCGTCTAAGGCACTTTGTACCACCACAAATTCACTAAGAATGTCCAGATAGCGTGATGCAGTAATCGTTTCGGATCTGAAAAATGGGCCAAAGATTCCTTTGGAAGAAGTGGCGGCCCAGACCAGTACTTTTTGAGGATGCAGGGACGATGGGACTGCAACATGGGGCTTTTCGGTTCCCCATATGCTCCAGTTCTGTTTATTGACGAAGCCGTCCAGGTAAAAATCAGCTTCGTCAGTAAACCAAATGCTGCCCACATGCATATCGCCGTCATCAATCCTGTGCACTAAATCGTTAGCGAATGTCTCTCGTGCAGCAATGGTAGCGGCGCTGAGGGGTTGCCGCTTTTGAATTTTGTATGGATAGAGGTGTAAACTCTAGCGCATGAGGAAACTCGAGGCCGCTGTCGGATCACCTGCTGCACTAGCTGCGCGTTGCCCTCTGTGGTTACCGTAAGCGGTCGCCCTACCTTTCCAGCATGTTCATCCGTCACGTTCCCAGTCCGTTGAAATTTTTCAAACAGATCCTTCATTGTATCGCTTTTCGGTCCTTTGGTGACATTAAACCTCCGTTGAAAACTTCGTCTTGTTGCAACAACACTGTGTTGTAGGTGGTGGAATTCCAACGCCAGAAAAATCCTCTGTTCTAAGGAATAAACCATGTTGTCCACAGCACACTTGTACGTTGTGAACAGCACACGCTTACAGCAGAAAGACGACGTACAGAATGGCGCACCCACAGGCTGCGTTGTCTTCTGTATCTTTCACATCACTTGCAGCGCCATCTGTTGTTGACAATTATAACTACTGTAATTTCGAAAGTTTGTCCGCCTGGAAATGTACCGTTGTCCCAAGCATATTGCAAAAAACGGTGTATTTCTATCGCTGCTCGTTTAGTTTTTATTGCCGTTTCAAATATACCGGTCATTTTTGAAACACCCTGTAGTTGGCAGTAGTGGCGCTCGCTATATTGCAGTAGTTCGAGTAACGAAGATTTTGTGAGGTAAGTGATTTGTGAAACGTATAGAGTAATGTTAGTCAGGGACATTCTTTTGTAGGGATTACTGAAAGTCAGGTTGCGTTGCGCTAAAAAAAATATTGTGTGTCAGTTTAAGCACAGTCCTGTACAAATTTGCTAAGGGGACGTTTCACTGGGCAACGTTAACAAGCGAGAAAAGTTGACTAATCGCTTGGTTTTAAGTTCACACCTACAGGTAGCACCATCTTTCGGACACTACCAACACTTTACGAGGAGACCCATTACGGAATAGCCATTTGAAACCGCTCCCGTCACTTCACTGTGCGTTATCGAAATGCAGTGTAGATTGCCTGAGATAATAAACAAAATGTTCCAGGCTATTATGCCGTGATCGAATGGATTTCACCTTAAAACCCAATGTTTCGTCCCCGTCTGAAGACATTTTCAAGAGGAATCATAGGTACTTTGAATATCCGATTGACACCTTGGCTCGCAACATTGTATTAATCTTGACTTTCCGGTCATGAAAGTTAACATTTTGCAGTTGCCTGACATCTTACAATTTTCAAGGCATTGAGCAAAACATCTTGTGGACACAACAGGGTAGGTGTTTGAGTAGCATTTTATATGCATGACTACGTCACACATTAATTTTTGCAGCCACTGTTCATTCAGCTATATTCTTATTAATCCTGCTTCATAAAACAAAGGCAGGATGGCTGGGACAAGTTTAAGAACTCGTTATCCATTGGGCGTTGGTTACTGAGAAGCAGCTACTGCGCTTTGTTGGCACTCGGACATAGAATCAGTTTTTTTCCCTCTCTCTTTTCTTAAACTTTCTTCAGAACCTGTAAACAAGAGCAAAAAACACCGTTAAGTAAATTGCACGTCAAATTTATATAGAAAAACTGTTTTTCATCTGTAATTAGGAGATGTAGGAACATGTTGTGTGCCGGCCGAAGTGGCCGTGCGGTTCTAGACGCTGCAGTCTGGAACCGCGAGACCGCTACGGTCGCAGGTTCGAATCCTGTCTCGGGCATGGATGCGTGTGATATCCTTAGGTTAGTTAGGTTTAACTAGTTCTAAGTTTTAGGGGAGTAATGACCTTAGAAGTTGAGTCCCATAGTGCTCAGAGGCATTTGAACCATTTTTTGAACATGTTGTGTACTCGTATACTGTAGTTCCAGAACGTCCAGTGAATGCCATTCGTAAATAAAAGTGAACCACGCTCTTGAATTTGCAGTAAGATTAATACGCGAAAACAATGATAATTAAAAGTTTTACAAAATTATGTTTTTAATCCTGAAGTCACGCTAATTATATTATAGAAAGTTTCGACATCTTAGCAAGTCGTTGTCAGACGGTCAGTTTAAGAAGAAAGAAAAAGGTGTGTAAGGAAAGTGAACTACAAAACGAAAGTACCTTCTGTAGGCAACACGCACCTGAATAGCAACTCGTCAGTGTTCAATTGAAAAGGCCAGATGATTCGGTCACAACTTTAACAAATAAAAATAAAATAATAATAATATTATAATAACTTGTAATAATAATTAAGATTGTTTGTTTGAATAAGTAATTGAGAGATTAAACTTTGTTTCGCCTTTAAGATTGGAATTGAATTTCTTAATGTTTCATAAAATCTTACGTAGCATTGTTCATTGAGGTCACACAATAAAGAAAGTGCACTTTACGCCGTCAATTTATCGAGCTTCGCACGTCCGAAGATGTACGGAACATAGCCAGGGCTCATTATATATTTTTTGTAGACAAAGTCTGATATCCGACCCCAGCTTCAGTCATGACAATGGGGTGACAAACTACTAAAACAGAGAAAAGCATACGATTAAATAAAACATGTATTCATTTCAACACATACATTACGATATGAATGACACTTACGTAACATTCTAGGTAAATAATTGCAGATGATTCACAAATGAGAGCGTCTTATTAATTCTGGGCCTCTTTTCTGCTAATAAGTAGCAATATGGCTAACTGTGGAGCCGCCCAAAATATTACGTCCTTGTAGGACAACGAATGACATAAGACTGTGTTGATGCCTACTGGCTGCGACAAGAGAGCGGTGTTAATTCTTTAGTTTTGCTTTCTATTGCCTTAAAAAATCGATACATTTAATCTAAGTTCAGTAAATTAATTATCGTCTGTGCTCGAGTACAAATGGTTCCGTAAACAACATATAGACGAAAAATGATTGCAATCTATTGTGTTATACAGGCTCGTCATTGCTTCGCGACCAGAACTTCCCCGTTACGTTGTCATACGTAGTGCCCTCTTCCATATCGTCTTCGCTTTCAAGCACAGTATAAGGATATAAGGATCGCCTTATTTTTTAAAGAAGTTGGGTGACGAGGGGATAGATACATCCTAGTCCCTGTCTTCCCCTACAACTTTTACCCACTGCGGTTCCCTCCGGTACCATACAAGCTACTCTCTGTTGTTTTAAGGTACCTAGTACGATCGTGTCCCTTTATCTTCTCAGTCTCCTCCATATTTTCATTTGCACACAGATTGTGCGGACGACCTCTTCTTCCTTACGTCATCACTTCACTTCTTTTCCATCTTTCCGCAACGCCACGTCTCAAACGCTTCGCAGCTGGTTTTCTTTTTTTTCGGTACTGGTGCCATTAGGCCGGCTGTCTGCCATCAACAAGAACCGCAGTAATTCTACGGGTCTGAACGCTGGACATTGGCTGCCGGACGCCAGGTGCGCGATGCCTTGGTACCGGCTGGCTGGCTCCAGTTTGTCTAACAGTGCCCGCAGCTGCTGTGCAGATCGTGAATCTCCAGCGCAGGCCGCGCCGTCAGCTGCGGAACGAAACACCCGCGCCGGGGCCTTCACGGTCCGCCGCGTTATTAAAGCACTGTTTCTTTCCTCCCGCCACTGTCCGCTGTGGCGATAATTAGCTGCCGGTGCTAGGACGGTGGTAGTTGCTCTCCATAACGAGGTGACGGCGTGTGAACGGGCCCTGCTCCATATCCGGATCAACCAAGCTGTCAGTAACTCAGCGCGATTTACGTGCTGTCTCAATTATTACATATGAATATTCACCGTCCTGTCACATTAATGTGACCACCTGTCAAAAGCCTGAATGACCGCCTTCTGCAACTCGGACCGCTGCCAGAATTGCACGAAGAGGGTCAGTGAGGTTCTGAAACGTACTGCCAGAGATGTGGAGCCATGCTGACTCCAGAGCATGGCGCATGCAAAGCGACGGAGGCGGTCCCATAGGTTCTCGATTGGACTGAAATCCGAGGGCTTTGGATGGGTCAGGGGAATATGACAAACTGGCTGTTTCAAATGGCTCTAAGCACTATGGGACTTAACATCTGAGCTGATCAGAACTACTTAAACCTAACTGACCTGCGACATCACGCACATCCATGCCCTAGGCAGGATTCGAACCTGCTACCGTAGCAGCAGCGCGGTTGTGGACAGAAGCGCCTAGAATCGCTCGGCCATAGCGGCCGGCGCAGCCACGACACAGTGCCCACATTCGCAGTTTTACATTCGCCAGTACCCCCTTCCCTACTTCTCAAACTTCAGAAAAGCTCTCCTGAACTGTCTGTTGCGCTAGCGTTGAATACAACGGAGAAATGACGTAGCAGCATCCTAGAGAATTCTTTCCGGAACGGATCTTTGACTCTGGACCTGACTGTGCAGGGATTTCAAATTCGGTGGCAGATTTAAACTGTGTGTCGGACCCGAGACATAGAGACGTGTTGACAGAACCGAGAAGCTGTGCAGCGTGGTAGCGGCCAGGATGATGGATGTTAGTAAGCAGTAGGCAGCAAAGCAGTATGCAGGCACTGTCAGCCGGGCGGCCTCGCGCCCGCTGACATTTGTCGCTCTCCAAGGCCTGCCGCGGGCCGCAAGGACAGAGCCGAGCCTCCGGAATGCCTGCAGCCGCAGCGCGTCTGCCCGTAATCCTCCTCACACTTACGTCTCTCCCCAGCAACACCCTCTTCTCTCACTTCAAACTCAACACCTACATCCACACACTGCACCCAAAGCATACGAGTCACAGAACCCATTGTGCTCTCCTGGGCGCCGACTCTTCACCAGAGACAGTGGTATCGTTAGTCTGATAGGACCGTTGTGTCCATACATCTCCAATCTACAGTGCATGGTGGAGGGTACCTGCACCACTGCTAGTCATTTCCTTTCCTGTTCCACACTGTATGCGCCCTAACTTCTCCTGCCTCATCTTCGTGGTCCTCTGGCGCACTGTACGTTGCCAGCGGTACATCCGTTCCGCAGTCGCCTTCAGATGACGGTTCTCTAAATTTTCTCAATACTATTTCTCGAAAAGAATGTCGATTTCCCTCTAGGGATTCCTATTTCAGTTCCCGAAGCATGCCCGTAACACTTACGTTGTTCGAACCTACCGCTAGCAAATCTAGCAGCCCGCCGCTGAATTGCTGCGATGACTTCCTTCAATCCGACCTGGTACGGATCCCAGACCCTCGAGCAGTACCCAAGAGTAGGTCTCCTTTACGGGTGAGGCACTCTTTCCTAAAATTCTCCCAATAAACCATTCGCGTTCCCTACCACAGTTCTCAGACGCTCGTTCCATTTCATATGGGTTTGCAACGTTACGCCCAGATATTTTGGTTCAAATGGCTCTGAGCACTATGGGACTTAGCAGTTAAGGTCATCAGTCCCCTAGACTTACTCGCTTCCCAAGCCCGGGTTCCCGGGTTCGATTCCCGGCGGGGTCGGGGACTTTCTCTGCCTCTTGATGACTTGGTGTTGTGCGATGTCCTTCGGTTAGTTAGGTTTAAGTAGTTCTAAGTTCTAGGGGGGACTGATGACCATAGATGTTAAGTGCTCAGAGCCATTTGAACCCTAGACTTAGAAATACATAAACCTACCTAACCAAAGGACATCACACACATCCATGCCCGAGGTAGGATTCGAACCTGAGACCGTAGCAGCAGCGCGGTTCCAGACTGAAGCGCCTAGAAACGCTCTGCCCCAGCGGCCGGCTCCCATATATTGAAACGACCTGATTGTGTCAAGCAAGACACTCAGAGCACTGTATCCGAACATTACAGGTTTGTTCTTCCTATTCATCCACATTAACTTGCAGTTCTCCAGATTTATAGCTAGCTAGCATTATAACACCGACTAGATATAATGTCCAAGTCGTCTCGTATTTTCCTAAAGTCACTCAACTTCGACACCTTACCGTACACCATGTGATATAACAAAATAAAAGTGATGTTATTCAATGGAAAAGTTGGAATGTGAGATTTCGCTTACTGTTTTATCAATCACAATTGGCGTAAGAATCATGGATTGACCATGGTCATAAAATATTGCATTATGAAATGTGAATAATATTTGAAAATTCCTGGCAGATTAAAACTGTGTGCCCGACCGAGACTCGAACTCGGGACCTTTGCCTTTCGCGGGCAAGTGCTCTACCACCTGAGCTACCCAAGCACGACTCACGCCCGGTACTCACAGCTTTACTTCTGCCAGTATCCGTCTCCTACCTCCTAGAGCACTTGCCCGCGAAAGGCAAAGGTCCCGAGTTCGAGTCTCGGTCGGGCACACAGTTTTAATCTACCAGGAAGTTTCATATCAGCGCACACTCCGCTGCAGAGTGAAAATCTCATTCTGAATAATCTTTACTTGCAGTTTCGCGTGGCTTGAGGCAGTCACTACTACCGTGCTATTGATTTAGAAATTGCGTTATCGTCTTTCTAATTACTTCATGATCGTAGATACGATCATACCCGGTCGTGTAGTTATTCTTATGCCAAAACAACTTCCTAAGGGACCAGATAGTTCTTAAGGGCGCAAAAACAACTGTAACATCACACAAAAGGGAAATTCAATATTAACGTTGATGCAAGAAGACGATAAAACAGTTTTCCTTTTGTCAATGTAACACGCACATTGGACTGCTGATCTTGGTGTCTTTAATCTTAGCAAAATGCATAATTAAAATGAAAATAATACTGAGGAGACGATAGGAATAACCACTGCTAACTGAGTCAATATTTCCAGAACATATATTTTTTTATAACTAAAACATATATCGTACCTTAAGCTTAGTACTACAATGACGGTAGATTTTTATGTCCGTTTCATGTCCATTGAGCACCCTTTTATTTAGATAGCCATTGTCCTCTTGAGTCGATCGTGCGTCGTCACGATAAGTTATAACAGTTCTTCTTTTCACACTTCAGTCAACTTAGACGGAGCACGTTTTTATTTATTTAGTAAAAAATTAGATCAGACCGCCACAAATCTGCGTCCGTCTTACTTAAGAAAAACAGTAAAAGTCTTTGGCGCTCACGGCTTCATTTGTTCTCCAGCGAACAAAATAGTGAAGGATCGCATATATATCCGTATTCTTCTGTTTATGTTGCCGCCCAAAGATGACGAATTACTTTATTTAGGAAATTCCACCGTCGCTATGCGACGCCTTATTATACATTAATCATACTTTATAAACAAGTATTTGCCTTCTGGCTGAAAGTATTAACTGTTCGCTGTTTTAATGAAACCAGAAATAGCGAATATCACAACCACTACATCATTAGCAAACAACTGCAGATTTTCAGTCATGGAATGTGCGGCTGGTTCCGACGGAGGTTCGAGTCCTCCCTTGGGCATGGTTGTTTGTGTTTGTCCTTAGGATAATTTAGGTTAAGTACTGTGTAAGCTTAGGGACTGATGACCATAGCAGTTAAGTCCCATAAGATTTCACACACTTTTTTGAGCTGCAGATTGCTGCCAACCATATACGAGGTGTGATCAGAAACTGAGGCTACAAAGCCTGTAGAGAAACCGAGTACATTTTACTTTATATAAACAGTACAGCCAAGTGACAGTACATACATTACAGTATTGTTCGACTCTGTGTCCATGTCGGTATAGGCAAAAAATGGTTCAAATGGCTCTGAGCATTATGGGACTTCACTGCTGAGGTCATCAGTCCCCTAGAACTTAGAGCTACTTAAGCCTAGCTAACATAAGGACGTCACACAAATCCATGCCCGAGGCAGGATTCGAACCTGCGACCGTAGCAGTAGCGCAGTTCCAGACTTTCCTCACTAGAAGGTGTACCTAGGAGGGCGACGATTCGCTTCAGACGACGAGGTGAAAGACTTCGTGACAAGGACAGGATTTTTACCGCGAGAATGTATTGAAACTCATCGAAAGAAGCGAAAAGTGCCTATACGGTAGACGCTACAGTCTGGAACCGCGCTACTGCTACGGTCGCAGGTTCGAATCCTGCCTCGGGCATGGATGTGTGTGATGTCCTTAGGTTAGTTAGGTTTAAGTAGTTCTAAGTTCTAGGGGACTGATGACCTCAGAAGTCAAGTCCCATAGTGCTCAGAGCCACTTGAACCATTTTAACCGGAGATCCTTCAAATTTATCATTGGTAAATCATAGACTTCGCCTGATTAATCCGAATCAGTTGGCAACCGTAGCGTTCGCCGAATTCTCCTTGGACGTATTTCAATATCTTACCACGATTCTGCTTCACCATTTTTTTGTATCCATTGTCTTCTTCCCAATCGCCCAAGTCTTCCGGAACGTCAGACAAGACGTCCACGCATTCATCGTAAATAATCGTATCGTCTCTTTCGCCTGCCATGATGAAAGTGCAAAAGTACATATAAAAACGCTCGCATCTCCTGGTCGTGCCGTAGCGTTCTCGATTCCCGGCGGGGTCAGGGATTTTCTCTGCCTCGTGATGGCTGGGTGTTGTGTGTTGTCCTTAGGTTAGTTAGGTTTAAGTAGTTCTAAGTTCTAGGGGACTGATGACCATAGATGTTAAGTCCCATAGTGCTCAGAGCCATTTGAACCATTTTTTTTTTGAACTTATAAAAACAAACAACTTGTTGACGTGTGTAACTTATTGTTACCCAAACAAAACACCAACAGAATGCAAAAGAGACCAAACTGCAGTCTCCGGACACTGAGCGATACTAAACTCACGACACCACTGTAGTGTCGCCGGCCGGCAAAGTGGTAACATCATTCCTATAAATTTGGGTACCCATATGGCAAATAGTTTTCCGTCAACACTGCCTCGCGTTTAATTACGACCATCCTGTTTATATCTCCAACCGACACCGTGTTAAGCTTGCACGAAAGAAAAGGTTACCTGTCTGCGTACTCCGTTCTCGGTTGCAACATGTACTTCTGTATATTCAGAGTGTCTGTTTAGAATAATAAGTGTCGTTAGCGCGATGGCTACATATCCCTGAAACCTCTGCTTTCGTAGAGAGCCATCACTTCACCACTAAAGACTACCAAAAGAACGAGTGCTGAGATTCGATCAACTCAGGGATATGTAATCTCTCTCTCTCTTCTGGAACCACAAAGAAACCCCTTTACGCAAAAAGCGGCCTAGTATAAGCTTGGCACGCGCTGACCCACATTGTTTAAGCGTAGCCGCCGACCAGTTTCCCGCGTAACGGCGTAGCGCAATTACTTTTTTCGTCATATCGCGAGATTTCAATTAGCCCGACCGTGAACTCGTAGCAATAAGTGTACCTAACTCCCGCGATGAAATCGGCCACACCTCTTCCGCCTGGAAATTCTAGCTTGTGGTAACGGGAATACACTGCAAAGGAGTTTTTTTTTTACCTCTTGTCAACATTGCACAAGTCAGTTGAAAAATAGATTGGGTCGTTCTCACACGTAGGGCCATTGACGAGAGGTGGCTGTTAACGCGGAATTCCACAAATGTGTGCAGTAGTCTACAATACTGTTTAATTCATTCCACCAAAGCCGCAACGAGATTACTGTGGAGACAGACCGCGAATATATCATATCACTTCCTCTGCCTAGTCAGGGGAGATGTGATTTTCCTCCCGGCCGTATGGCTGAGCGGTTCTAGGCGCTTCAGTCCGGAACAGCGCGACTGCTACGGTCGGTGGTTCGAATCCTGCTTCGGGCATGGATGTGTGTGATGTCCTTACCTTAGTTAGGTTAAAGTAGTTCAGAGTTCTACGGGACTGATGACCTCAGAAGCTAAGACCCATAGTGCTCAGAGCCATTTGAACCATTTCCTAATTTCTCTCCTTCCCTTCTACAAATCAAACAATAGGTACTTAAATAATGTAGGGAACGCAGATTTAACGTGCTCCCTTCAACAATAGATTTCAGAATAACCATACAGACAGTGATTTTTGCTTGCTCGAGAATCCAATGGAATAGGGCAGAAAGTTTCTAATACTCGTACGAAGTACTTTCCACTGTGCATTGTATAGTGGCTTGCAGAGCGCATATATAGACGTAGATGTATTATTTGTCATACAACTGGTGGGGTTCTCCGATCGCCAGGACGGTAGAAAATCGATCATCTTATATTTGCCCTAGCTACTTCGGGGTTGCCAGAAATGTGTGAATAAGAATATTTCTAACAGTTATTGATATCCGATTGTTTAGGAAATAAAAAATGCGCATGTTATAGTTCTGGATCTAAAATACAAAAACAACAATGAACTTTGCATTATATTTTTACAGAAATAAATAGAAACTCACAGATGAGGACACAATACGTATCAAAATATGTTTGAGTGAAAAAAGAAAAAAAAATACCTTCTGTTTTGCAAAAGGCAGGGTATGAGGACTCAATGATTCGGAAATAGGGACAATGGGGCATTAACAGGAGCTCCCAAACACCACAAGATTATTATACACTGCCTGATAAAAAAAGAATGAGACACCCAGAAGAAGAGGTGGAACTGAAACGAAACTTGTTGCTTAGCGACTACAACAGCGACTGAAATTTACAAAAGAACTTGGCAGTGTCGGTATGAAGTTGCATCCTTGGCGTGGAAGCATGTAGCGATTCGGTTGGGGAGGATGTCACAACGCTGTCCTATCCTCTCCTGAGGAAAGGTGGCCCACATCTGTGGTAGCTGGTTCTTGATGTCATGCATACTATTGTCACTGGGATGGAGACGACGTGCGAGCTAGTTCCGCATGTATTCTACGGGGGACAGGTGTGGGTACCTCGCTGTCCACGATATCATGCAGTTCATAGAGATACGTGCCGTATATACTCCTCTGTGATACAGACAAGAGTGAGATTCAGTCAATAATTAAATCACTGAAGACTAAGGACTCTAATGGTTATGATGGAGTATCTAGCAGAATAGTACAGTACTGTGATGTACATGTTAGCCCAGTATTTAGCCATATTTGTAATTTCTCCTTTAGGAATGGTCAGTTTCCTGAGCTATTCAAGTACTCAGTAGTAAAGCCGCTTTATAAAAATGGAGAAAGGGATAATGTAGATAATTTTTGACTTATTTCTATGCCATCAGTGTTTGCAAAAGTTATTGAAAATGTTGTGTATATAAGGATAATTGATCATTTCATAACACACGATTTGCTATCAGATGTACAGTTTGGCTTTACAAGTCGTCTAACAACTGAAAATGCATTATTCTCTTTTCTCTGTGAGGTCCCGGATGGGTTAAACAAAAGGTTTCGAACGCTTTAATTGACTACGGCATTTGATTGTGTTGATCACAAAATATGGCTGCAGAAGTTGGATCCTTACGGAATATGACCAGTAGCTCACAATTGGTTCACCTCTAACTTTAGCAACAGCAACAGCAACAGCAAAAGGTTATTAACCACAATGTTGATAACGGCTGTGGTGTGGGATCTGAGTGGGGTACTGTCAAGTGGGGGGTGCCCCAGGGATAAGTGTTGGGGCCACTCCTGTTCCTTATTTATATAATTGATATTCCCTCTAGTATTACGGGTAACTCTAAAATATTTCTGTTTGCTGATGACACTAGCTTGGTAGTAGCGGATGTTGTGTGCAACAATGGCCTGGTTTCAAATAGTGCAGTACATGACCTGAGTTCATGGCTTGTAGAAAATAAACTAACGCTAAATCACAGTAAGACTCTGTTTTTACAGTTTCTAACACATAATTCATCAAAACCTAACATTTTAATTTCACAGAACTGGCATATGATTAGTGAAACTGAACAGTTCAAATTCCTAGGGGTTCAGATAGATAGTAAGCTGTCGTGGAAAGCCCACGTTCAGGATATTATTCAAAGACTTCATACTGCCATTTTTACTATTCGCACGGTATCTGAAGTGAGTGATCGTTCGACACGAAGGTTAGTCTACTTTGCTTATTTTCATTCGCTTATGTCGTATGGTGTTATATTTCGGGGTAACTCTTCCCATTCTAAAAGGATGTTTTTGGGGCAGAAACGGGTGGTTCGGGCAATAAGTGGTGTAAGGTCACGAACCTCTTGTCGACTACTCTTCGTGAGTCTGGGTATTTTGACATTGGCCTCTCAACATATATATTCCTTACTGTCATTTCTTGTTAACAATATCACCTTATTCCCAAGAATAAGTAGCTTTCACTCGGTTAATACTCGGCAGAAATCAAACCTGCATTTGGATCGGACTTCCTTCACTCTTGTACAAAAAGGTGTGCAGTATAGTGCTGCATCCATCTTCAGTAAGCTACTACTCGAATTCAAAAATCTTAGCAATAATCCAAGCGCTTTCAAATCGAAACTGAAGAATGTCCTCATGGGTCACTCCTATTCTGTCGAGAAGTTGCTTGAAAAATTGAGTTGATTCTCATTGCATTGTTGATTGATTAACTTCTGGCTTGACTTTTGTCGTGTTCATAAATATTTATTTTTATCCGTTATTACTTTTTTTTGTAATTTCATGTACTGACACGTTCCTTGATCTCGGAGATTTGCTCCTCAATTTGGTCGTACGGATCTTGACGTATAAATAAATAAATAAATATGGAGGACCACTGTCTTGTTAAACCTGGTACCACGATACTGTCGCAATCAAGAGGTAACGCATGAGAACCCGGGATTTCCGTGACGTAACGTTGTGCCGTCAAAGGTCCCTCAGTATCTACCAGCCGAGACCAGAAATGATACCCGGTGGCTCCCCATACCATTACGAAAGGAGTAACACCGCTGTGAGTCTCCAAAACATTGAATGATAGGGACCTGTCCCAGTGTTTCCACCATTGGGTCTCCCCGACCACAGCCGCCAACGATGCTCATCGGCGTATCACCCGACCTAATGATATGGGGTGCCATTGGTTACACGTCTCGGCCTCCTCTTGTTCGCATTGAAGTTACATTTCAGATGTGTTACGACCAGTGGCTCTATCCTTCATTCGATCCCTGCGAAACCCAACATTTCAGCAGGATAATCCAAGACCGCATGTTGCAGGTCCTGTACGGGCCTTTCTGGATACAGAAAATGTTCGACTGCTGCCCTGGCCATCACAGTCTCCAGATCTCTCACCAATTGAAAACGTGTGGTCAATGGTGGCCGAGCAACTGGCTCGTCACAATGCACCAGTCACTACTCTTGATGAACTGTGGTATCGTGTTGAATCTGCATGGGCAACTGTACCGGTACACGCCATCCAAGCTGTGTTTGACTCAATCCCAGGCGTATCAAGGCCGTTATTGCGGCCAGAGGTGGTTGTTCTGGGAACTGATTTCTCAGGACCTATGCACCCAAATTGCGTGAAAATATAATCACGTGTCAATTCTAGTATAATATATTTGTCCAATGAATATCCGTTTATCATCTGCATTTCTCCTTGGTGTAGCAATTTTAATGGCTACTAGTGAAATATAATGGCGATATTACGGGAATAATGTGTCGTTTGGTACGGTCAACGGGCAAAGCGCGCTCTCTAGGTACTGTACCGCACGAACGGGAGGCAGACATGCATTCAGTTGCAGACGAACTGCCTAGTAGCTTACAGTAGACAGATCGAATACTAGTCAACTGCATATGTAAAACGTCCATTGGTTAGACCTTCTGTGCCGCTGACAGCTGGCAGGGACAGTGAAACGAGAGCAAAACGCCCGCTATCGCCGTTCTGGCGTGCGCGTGTCTCCTTGATCCTGTCGACCTTCCTGTTTTCCCGTTCGAGTGCAGCTGCTACAGTAATACTCCCAAGGTCGCGGGCTGGAGCTGCAGTAAACTGATTAGTCGCCCGCTGGAGAGCGACATTACGTTTCACACCTCGCTGACCGTTGCTCGCTATAAAGCGATTACACCGGCGCCGTGCGGAGCTAACTGGCGTAAAGGGAACCGAAATTTTACGCTCATTTATAACATTGCAGGACGTGGCAAACATGGATTTGAAGATGCAAAGAAATTAAGTGGTTGTGGATATCCAGCCAAGCGTGTTCAGATAGGTTGTACAAACGTTCTTCAGCTAATTACGTTACTTACAGCACGCTATCGGCAGATTAAAACTATACGCTGTAGAGAGAGGCTCGAATGCGGAACTTACCTTTCGCGGGCGATGGTCTCGAAATGTCCACGGACGACTCGCGACTCGACCTCATCTGGTTACTTCCTGTGTAAACTGGAAGCGGAGGAGGAAGAAGGAAAGGAATTGAGGACATCAGCTGCATCGGGACCTCACGCGGAATCAGCAGCGGCGAATCAACGTGTGTGCCGGCAGTAGTTCGAAAAAAAAAAAAAAGTCACACAGTGCCGTTTAGTGACACAAATACGAGCTTATCGACTATCGGAGGAGATTTGCGACTAGATTCAAGACTTCCTCGCACACAAGACTCAACACGTCGCACCGGCTGAAGTGGCCGACCGGTTCTAGGAGCTAGAGTCTGGAACCGCGGGACCGCTACGGTCGCAGGTTCGAATCCTGCCTCGGACATGGAATTGTGTGATGTGCTTAGGTTAGTTAGGTTTAAGTAGTTCTAAGTCTAGGGGACTGATGGCCTCAGACATTAAGTCCCACAGTGCTTAGAGCCATTTGAACCGATCTTTTCATTTCAAGGTAGCAGTTGCAATTAACAATTATTTAGTGGAAATATTGTTGTAGAGTTTTTACCCTGTACAGCTTCCTCTGTACCCCTTAAAAAGTAGATTATGACAGTGACAGCATTTTAAATATTTAAATATTTAATAAGTCACAGCTGCAAAATACTAATGCGAAGTCTTTACAGACGAATGGAAAAACTGGTAGATGCTGATCTCGGGGAATATCTGTTTGGATTCCGTAGAAATGTTGGAACACGTGAGGCAGTACTGACCCTACGACTTATCTTCGACGAAAGATTAAGGAAAGGCAAACCTACGTTTCTAGCATTTTTAGACTTAGAGAAAGCTTTTGACAATGTTGATTGGAATACTCTCTTTCAAGTTCTGAAGGTGGCAGGGTTAAAATACAGGGAGAGATAGGCTATTTACAATTTGTACAGAAAGCAGAGGGCAGTTATAAGAGTCGACGGACATGAACGGGAAGCAGTGGTTGGGAAGGGAGTGAGACAGGGTTGTAGCCTCTCCCCTATGTTATTCAATCTGTATATTGAGCAAGCAGTGAAGGAAACAAAATAAAAATTCGGAGTAGGTATTAAAATCCAGGGAGAAGAAATAAAAACTTTGAGGTTCGCGGATGACATTGTAATTCTGTTAGAGACAGCAAGGGATTTGGAAGAGCAGTTGAACGGAATGGACAGTGTCTTTAAAGGAGGGTATAAGATGAACATCAACAAAAGCAAAAGGAGGATAATGGAATGTAGTCGAATTAAGTCGGGTGATGCTGAGGGAATTAGATTAGAAAATGAGACACTTAAACTGGTAAAGGAGTTTTGCTATTTGGGGAGCAAAATAACTGATGACGGTCTAAGTAGAGGGGACATAAAATGTAGACTGACAATGGCAAGGAAAGCGTTTCTGAAGAAGAGAAATTTGTTAACATCGAGTATTGATTTAAGTGTCAGGAAGTCGTTTCTGGAAGTATTTGTATGGAGTGTAGCCGCGTATGGAAGTGAAACATGGACGATAAATAGTTTAGACAAGAAGAGAATAGAAACTTTCGAAATGTGGTGCTACAGAAGAATGCTGAAGATTAGAGGGGTAGATCATATAACTAATGAGGAGGTATTGAATAGTATGGGGGAGAAGAGAAGTTTGTGGCACAACTTGACTAGAAGAAGGGATCAGTTGGTAGGACATGTTTTGAGGCATCAAGGGAGCACCAGTTTGGTACTGGAGGGCATCGTGGTGGGTAAAAATCGTAGGGGGAGACCAAGAGATGAATACACTAAGCAGATTCAGAAGGATGTGGGCTGCAGTAGGTAGTGGGAGATGAAGAAGCTTGCACAGGATAGAGTAGCATGGAGAGCTGCATCAAACCAGTCTCAGGACTGAAGACCACAACAAGAGATGCGAGAGATTTTAACGGGCGTCTTCGTTATTAAAAGCTGGTAGGTTGCAGTACCGGTACGCGACGCGGGTTCACATTTACGCTGCACCCCGCAGTTAAATGTCAGCGTGTGTTACAGTTATGTAAGAGGCGCTTGCGAGGTGCTCGAGGGGAGATAGCAAGTAGCGGCGGAGTACGTGCCGTTGTAGACGTGTGATGTGCGGTGCAGATGTGGGGCGGCTGGTGCTGGACTGTGTGTGTGTGTGTGTGTCTGTCGCTGTTGCTTTCGGGACCAGCCGAGGCTGCGATCCGATGCGAAGGCGCCGGGCAGGTCCGGATCGCGCCTTACGTAAAGGTTGCGGGTGGGTGCCCGGCGTCGCCCACGCCATACCACGCCACGGACTGCTCCGGCTGTCGGACAAACGCCGACTGGAATCCAGAAGTCTGTCCAGCCTGGCGGAAAGCGTGGCCGAAGTCTTGTCTTACGGTTTTAGCAATGGGAAGGGGGAGGGGGCGTCATCGCTGCACCAACCGCAGAGCATATTTGTCGTACGTAAAATCTATGAACGCTAACGCTACAAGTAATTCAATACCTTCTCTTGCTGACAGCACGGGTAATGTGACTGATGATTATAAACAGGAGGCCAAAATTCTAAACCTAGTTTCAAAAACCTCGTTTACGGTAGAAGATTGCAGCACCATTCCCCCGTTCAATTATCGAACAAACGCAAGGATGGCTGACATAGTGTTCGCCCATGTAAAGTTACGCTTCCCCACACCATAAGGCCTGGACCACCGAAACGCTCGACAGTGTTCCTGGGTGCACTGCGTGTTCCCAAATCTCACCATACAAGAGTACGTACAGCATCATTACTCATACTGAATCTACTCTCATCCGAGAAGAACGCGCTAACTCACCCATTGTTGGCCAAGTCAACATCGCAGTCGACGCCCCTGATGTGTGGCTGTCAGCGGAACTCAACGTACTGGTCGCAGGACAGAGAGATAACCCGATGGTAGCTATCGAGCTACTGTGGAGCGTCAGATCGGGTGCCCTACAGTCGTGTTAAATAAGCTGGCAATTTTTCGATGTCGATTTCTTGTTGCCTTTTGCACAATGCGTGGTTCAACTACTGTTGTAGCCGTAGTTGGAGCTATAACCTCTGCCACTGTGGTGTCCAGTTTTCTCTGGCCTGGCCGATTGGGAGACATTGGGGATATGCTCTACTACCTTTTCATTTCCACCGAGGAGATAGTATGTTATGTTAGTTTATGTACTAGGGCTATTCGGAAAGTAAGGAATGATAGGTCGCGAAGTGGAAACCATAGTGAAAATTAAAACTGTTTTATTTGCAACAGTTAGCTACAACTTCCAGCTACTTAGCTCCATAGTTGCCGATCGGACTTACACGTAGCGTTGTACCAACTTCCCAATACCTTCGTTGTAGCAAAGGCAGCCGCCAGTGCTTTCCGCCAATTCTCTGCGCTGACCTGCAGCTCGTTGTCTGTGCCAATATGTTGTCTTCATAGCCAGCGGTTCATGTGAGCTGAGATGAATCTCGGAAGGAGACAGTTACGGGCTGTGCTGTGGGTAATCAAACATTTCCAACTGAAAACGATGCAGGAGCATCTTCATTGCCCCCCACAGAATGCGGCTGAGAATTGTCTGGAAGAAGGAAACGCACGACAGTCACGTAATGTTGGCTGTATAGCTTCAGGCGAAATTTCTCACCAGGCGCTCGTACCTGGCGGGAGACACTACTGTTCTAGGTACCTTTATGTGCTCCCTGTGTGCTCAGAACTAAAAAGAACGACGTAATGCGATCGACGAGCATACTAGAAACACTGCCCTGCACACCTGTGCAAACTTCATCGGATTTTTCACTGTATTTTCCATTTCGCGACCGACCGTTCCTTACTTTCCCAATATCCCTCGTAGCTCCGGAAAAGTTGCAGAGCAGTGTAGTTGTCTGGGTGACCGGTCCTTTTTGGGACACAATCGTTTAAAGTCTCTCACTTTATCCCTTTCTATCGAATTGTATAAAGATTTATGCGTTTTTTAGAAAATCAAAATTGAAAACTGGAAGTAGAGTATACCCACTAAATGATCGTAACCAAGATAGAAGCTAAGGGGAAGAGGAGAGTGAGAGGATTAGTTTCGCAGTGAAAAATGTGACGTGCTCTTTTAATAGCGGTTATGTTTCCAACAACACGTCGGGCCTACAGATATTTGATACTGTGGATAAAAGTGAAAATGCTCATGCTCAAATTGACACATTATAAAATCTAGCACTTAGCTGGTTTCATGTTCACTTTATAGTCACTTTCGGGGTAAGATTGTTCGAAAAGGCTTTGGCATTTCGAAGAAATTACATACCAAGTTTAATTTGCATTATGAAGGTAGTTCCTGTTTTTAAGTAATAAGAAGTTCCCATTGTTTCGTCTCCTGTGATTTTTATAGAAAACAAGGAAACTGTTTCACAATTATAAACCAATATTCACAGAATGTAAAAGTGCGCACAAGTGCACAAACATGTCTCTCCTTACAACAGTCCTAACCTATCTCTCCATCACAACCGACACCTCATGTCATACTGACATATACTACAATTGTAAGCAAAAATGCTTCATATTTGCATAACTGTCATTGAAAGTTTTTAACTTACTGCACACAAGTCTTACGTATGCAGTATAAGATTTAGTGAAAACGTTTTTGCCATTTAACTGCAAAGCTGTTCAGATCACATCAGACGCAGTCGTTCACAAAGTACATCGATTACATACAATCACTATCGATGAGCTCCTAATAAGTGTTAAGTTTGATTACATCATAGGGGAGAAATATATTTTACGAGCAACGTCTCTGGGTGTACTCACATTACATGTTCCGCCTTGGTAACAAACGCATACTCTAAACATTCATTGTGGTGCCTGTTTGTTCTATATCGTGTCTCCCTACCACTTTCGCGCAACGACGCTCTGAGCGTGTTTTTTAGGGAATTGACGAGTTTGAACCTGGAACCTGTTGCTGGTAAGGAGACGCCAGACCACACATGACATGTAGAATTCAGAAGATTTCAGTGAGACTAACGATGATATAACCAAATACTTAATGATTTCAGCGTCAGCTCCACTTCACTCCCTGTAAAAGAATCTTAATACCAACTAAATTTAGTGGAAGGGGTTCAAGGCTTTCCTATTTTTAGTTAGCTGGTAAAATAACGTCGAAAAAGTAGTTAAGTTTACCATTGGAAATTTATTCTAATCAAAAAACATCGTTTATAAATTGCAATATTGATAAAAGGAAATGTTTTAATACAGGATGGTAAAACCAACTGCGTTCAACAAAAATGTGAACGAATATTCCCTGAATAGGTTTCCAAGTTCTACAATGTATCGAAGGATGACCTATGCCATATCACATCTATAATCTAGGTTTAAATTAAGTTTCACAAAAGAGCAAACTATCAAAATGGTCTACAGCGACCCTCAATTATCTTTAATTATTTATCTAACTTGTCGTAAATTACAGTGGCTGATGTGGCTTCACAATAACTATATAACAGAAAAATCATCGCGTTTCAGATCTTTACTTTAAGTGGCAAATGTGAACACCATGAGACTTCCGCAGTTCTGAGTGAAGCCTTATGCGCTCAAAAATGCGGCATCGCGTGCGTTCATTACCTTGTCGGTGTTTAGGCAGCGTCAAGGCAGCGGCGGGCAGCACAGCTCCGCTCACCTCGCCATCTCGGAAGCAACTCTCTCCTAACTTCTCCTTACTACAATTTACCGAAGTTGGTTAAAAAAAACTATCTGGCTGTGTTTTCATCTGACCAATCAGGGTCTCAATGTTAACCTTAAGCTCCGCCTACAAAAATTCTGTCTATCCAATGAGAAACGTTATACTTTTCGTGGTGGGGCAATGTTTTTAAAGTTTGCAACGTAACAGAGACGCGAAAAACTCTCACGCTAAAACCTGCAGCTGATGTGGTCCTTTTAGCGTCATCGGAAGATCTATACTGTTCTTTTGGAGGGCTCTATCTTTTAATATGGGCTGGGGAGTGGTCCTAATGTAACAGACACGCGAAAAGGCTCACGCTAAAACTTGCGAGTGGTAGTGGCCCTTTTTTTGTTATCGTAAGATCTATACTGTTTTTCTGGAGGGCTTTAGCTTTTAAAATGGGCTGGGGCGTGGTCCGTGACGTAACAGAGACGCGAAAAAGTCTCACGGTAAAACTTGCGGGTTGTGTGCCCTAGTGGTTAGCTGGCGACGTGGGTGTCCAGTCCGTCCCTTATAGTAGGGCCTTCTAGCTTAACACGGTTCTGCTCTCGGCTTCTGTTCTCGTTTCTCCCCTCGGAACTGCGTCGGTCTCTCGGTGGGAAGGTACGACATGCATTTAGGTATTCTTGTGTTAGTCTGTGGTATTCCATTTGCTCACTCGTTACTCGTATTACTTTGGTTAATTTAATGTCACGATTTATTCGGAGCTATGTGACATACTACTGGATTTGCTTGTCATGTCAGGGTTTTTATGGAAGGTGTTGGATTTGCCTGACACCTTACAATACATCTGTATGTGGTGGAGCGTGTGCGAATTCGGTTTGTAAGCAATATATTTATTATTTTTTTAAAAAAGAGACAAGGCTTCGAGAACGATTTCAAACTGAACAATAAAAATCGAACGAAATGGAGTAAAAGGACTATAACTAGGTATTCGTAACCCACCGAGGCGAATCAGTTCTTTCTTCGGATTTAATGCGACGACACGGTCTTTCAGAAACGTGAAGAAGAAAACTGTTGTTAGATACACACGGATTTAATGCGACGACACGGTCTTTCAGAAACGTGAAGAAGAAAACTGTTGTTAGATACACACGAGCGGCGTCGCTGAGTTACGATCTAGGCGCTGAACGCTTTGTTCCTTATTTATTTAGAATATCTCTTTGTTAGTGAAGGGAACAGGCTGCAATAAATAATCATTATTATCGTCTATGGGAAGAAAGATGTGCTCTAGAAGAAGACACCCTTGAGGACTCGCTACATGGAGTACTGTCCTGCAGGCTACCGTGTTGTTCTCCAGATCGTTCGATACCAACAGGGGACTGCGGTGTTTTCTCCTCCTATTATTTCCAGCACAACACGACCGCTTGAAACAAAAAAGAAACCTCAATGCCAACACGTAGCACTGCGGAGAATGCTACGCTTTTCTTATAGCTGCCTGTAATTGCCGACTCATTACGAGTGTAGCCCCTCTGTCCCCGTGACCGATAACTGGAACAGGAAGCTTAGGGAGTGGATAATAGCCACCAGAAAGAAATTCACCCTAACTTAAAAAATACTAAATTGATTGCTTTCTTCACCTACCAATATAATAAGTACCTATTTAGGTACAAACGAATACTTACCGCAACCGCAGAAAATTATACGTTTGTTGGAACTGTAATAGTGGCAACTATTTATTTACAGCTCGTACAAAATGGATACGTGTTTCAAGTTTTACTCACCTCCAAAGTAGTCACCAGCATTGTGCATAACCCGTTGCCAGCGATGTGGAAGTCGTAGGATACTCTTAGCAGTGCCAGTTGTGTTGACAGTTCGAGCGGCGCGGTCTACTGCCCGACGAATTTGTAGCAGTACTGAAGCGAATGTCGTGAAGTGTTTCCTTCCGTTTAGAAATCGAGTTTAGGGCTTAAGTCAGGGGAGTGCAGTAGGTGGTATAGCACATAGCAGCCCCATAAATCAAACAAATCAGTAACAGCTTGCACTGTAAGTGCTTGAGCATTGCCCTGCAAAATAATGGTTAGGTCCTGCAGAAAGTGTCATCACTTCTGTCTCTGTGCTGTTCATTTTTGGAACACAACCTACTACCAGCTTAGAGACACTACGCTAGAGAAAAATACTGGCCTGGTGCTGTGAGCAGTGTAGCGTTTATAGTGCTGGAAGGGATGGTGCCACGATGGAGCATGCGTACTATAAAACAGACGGCTGCATCCCTTCTCTGGGTTGAGCGTAGCGTGGCTGGCAATCATTCCAGCACTCGGCATTGGTTTCTGGCTATCGCAAAGGGAGTGCTACAAAACAGCTTTTCGTCCATTTCATTTAATACCTCAACCAGTTGAAGAGAAACGGCGTAATTTTAGTGCAGTTTCTCGGTTGCATTCGTAGAGAAATGACATAATTTTAGTGTGATTTTCAGCTCGCATTCAGAGAGTAATTGCGTAATTTCATTGCACTATCTACACTGTGCTGTAGCACATTATGACCAGCACCCACTGAAAGTTATGATCAAAAGTTGAACGCCATAGATATATCGTACGTAGGCGCTAATCGTCAACTTCAGGAGCTGTGCATTTTCCTGAGAGATACCTTGCAGGATAACATCGCTATCATCAACCATTGGAAGTACACAAGTACAATCGCGGGCAGTCACTGTCTGAGGCCTTACATAGGGAATAATTGTGTACAGGATGGCAGCCAGTCAAGGAATGTTTTAGGGAATTGGTTTAAGAAATTTGTTGCAAAGGCTCAGTGGAATCTGCCAGAGTAACTCACGCCGTGTCTACGTGACACAAGTCGCTTTTCTTTCAAAACCAAGGCTGTTCTGTCCAGTTAAAGCTGCTGAGACCTCTGCTGAAACTGCTAGCGAATTCACGCCATTGCTTTTAGCCAATAGCGTGCGTCGGATACAGGTCACGTTTTTAGACGCTGGAGTGTTCTGCACTGCGGAACACAGTTGCCTCTCTCTCTTGCAATCCTGACCTCGAGCAGAACAGACGTCTTTTTGGAAGGCAGAGCCTCTGACTCTGCTTTTCACAACCAGCTACCAACGTAAGTTAACATGAACCGCTTCCCCTTCCAAAGAAATGGTTGAAATGGCTCTGAGCACTATGGGACTTAACATCTGACGACATCAGCCCCTAGAGCGTAGAACTACTAAAACCTAACTAACCTAAGCACATCACACGCATCCATGCCCGAGGCAGGATTCGAACCTGCGACCGTAGCAGCCGCGTGGTTCCGGACTGAAGCGCCTAGAACCGCTCGGACACCGCGCCTGGCGCCTCCCCTTCGATTACCCATTTCATTTAATTGTTCGACCTCGTAGACTGGTCTAAACCTGCTAACTTCCGACCCTAGACCCCCTTTTGTTCTCCGTATCTCCTCCTGCACACTGCCGCCACGAGGCATATGTAACAACCTCCTTCCCCCTCCCCTGCCATTTTATACATTAACACTGATGTCAGAAGTGTCTCTCCCCATCCCCAATGAACGTACTCTTTTACATTTGGCGTCGTGCATGGGATGTAACAGGCCGGCCGCTGTGGCCGAGCGGTTCTAGGCGGTCGGTCCGAAACCACGCGGCTGCTACGGTCGCAGGTTCTCAGAGGTTCTAATCCTCCCTCAGGCATGCATGTGTGTGATATCCTTAGGTTAGTTAGGTGTAACCTTTTTTTTTTTTTGATGTAACACTTATATCCCCCCCCCCCCCCCCACCGCCCGGCACGTACTTCTTTTACAATTGTTTAGTTCATTTTTGGATACTATGAATAATTTCTAACGTAGACCATTTTAAGTTATTGTTGGCTGGCCGGCCGGAGTGGCCGTGCGGATATAGGCGCTGCAGTCTGGAGCCGAGCGACCGCTACGGTCGGAGGTTCGAATCCTGCCTCGGGCATGGATGTGTGTGATGTCCTTAGGTTAGTTAGGTTTAATTAGTTCTAAGTTCTAGGCGACTGACGACCTCAGAAGTTAAGTCGCCTAGTGCTCAGAGCCATTTGAACCTTTTTTTTGAATTGTTGGCTGGAACATCGTCAACGATCTCTGACGGCAAAATAGTCGTATATGTCTCTTCCACGTCTTCTTCCAAACCGTTTCAGTGTCCAGTGCCTCACCATTGCGTCATCTCACTATGTACAGAGTGACAAATATTGAACCATATGAAATAAAATCCTCATAACTTGCGAACAACTTGCGTTAGCGCGTTCAAACTGCACGGTTGGCAGCGGGACATGAGAGCATTATTAGGCGCATCCATGGTTTGGTTTTGCGCCGGAGCCCACTTCCATTTGGGCGGGATCGTCAGTAAGCAAAATTGGCGCATTTGGGGTATTTAAAATCCGCATCTCGCGATCGAGAAGTCTTTTCACCCTCAACGGGTCAATGCGGTGTGCAATGTCCAGTCACGGAACAATCGGTGCGACAATCTTTGATAGCACGATGACTACCGAACGGTACGTGACGATTTTGGAAGATGATTTCATCCCCGTTATACAAAGTGACCCTGATTTCGACAAGGTGTGGTTCATGCAAGGCGGAGCTCGACCCCATCGAAGCAGGAGAGTGTTTGATGTCATGGAGGAGCAGACTGGGGACCGCATTCTGGCACTGGAGTACCCAGAGGCCACTGGCATGGGCATCGATTGGCCGCCATTTTCTGCGTGTCTGAACACACGCGACTCTTTTTTGTGAGGCTATATGAAAGACAAGGTTTACGGGAATAATCCCAAAAACCATTGCCGAGCTGAAAACAGCGGTTGAGGAGGACATCTACAGCATCGATGTTCCGACACTTCAGCGACTCATGCAGAATTTCGCATTCGTCTGCGCCACATCATCGCCAACGATGCCACGCATATCGAACATCTCATAACGTAAATCCGAATATCTGTAGTGACGTTTACATGTTGAATAAAGTGCGTGCAAGCCGTAGTTCGTAACCGTTTACGTTTTTTCCATATACACTCCTGGAAATTGAAATAAGAACACCGTGAATTCATTGTCCCAGGAAGCGGAAACTTTATTGACACATTCCTGGGGTCAGATACATCACATGATCACACTGACAGAACCACAGGCACATAGACACAGGCAACAGAGCATGCACAATGTCGCCACTAGTACAGTGTATATCCACCTTTCGCAGTAATGCAGGCTGCTATTCTCCCATGGAGACGATCGTAGAGATGCTGGTTGTAGTACTGTGGAACGGCTTGCCATGCCATTTCCACCTGGCGCCTCAGTTGGACCAGCGTTCTTGCTGGACGGGCAGACCGCGTGAGACGACGCTTCATCCAGTCCCAAACATGCTCAATGGGGGACAGATCCGGAGATCTTGCTGGCCAGGGTAGTTGACTTACACCTTCTAGAGCACGTTGGGTGGCACGGGATACATGCGGACGTGCATTGTCCTGTTGGAACAGCAAGTTCCCTTGCCGGTCTAGGAATGGTAGAACGATGGGTTCGATGACGGTTTGGATGTACCGTGCACTATTAAGTGTCCCCTCGACGATCACCAGAGGTGTACGGCCAGTGTAGGAGATCGCTCCCCACACCATGATGCCGGGTGTTGGCCCTGTGTGCCTCGGTCGTATGCAGTCCTGATTGTGGCGCTCACCTGCACGGCGCCAAACACGCATACGACCATCATTGGCACCAAGGCAGAAGCGACACTCATCGCTGAAGACGACACGTCTCCATTCGTCCCTCCATTCACGCCTGTCGCGACACCACTGGAGGCGGGCTGCACGATGTTGGGGCGTGAGCGGAAGACGGCCTAACGGTGTGCGGGACCGTAGCCCAGCTTCATGGAGACGGTTGCGAATGGTCCTCGCCGATACCCCAGGAGCAACAGTGTCCCTAATTTGCTGGGAAGTGGCGGTGCGGTCCCCTACGGCACTGCGTAGGATCCTACGGTCTTGGTGTGCATCCGTGCGTCGCTGCGGTCCGGTTCCAGGTCGACGGGCTCGTGCACCTTCCGCCGACCACTGGCGACAACATTGATGTACTGTGGAGACCCCACGCCCCACGTGTTGAGCAATTCGGCGGTACGTCCACCCGGCCTCCCGCATGCCCACTATACGCCCTCGCTCAAAGTCCGTCAACTGCACATACGGTTCACGTCCACGTTGTCGCGGCATGCTACCAGACTGCGATGGAGCTCCGTATGCCACGGCAAACTGGCTGACACTGACGGCGGCGGTGCACAAATGCTGCGCAGCTAGCGCCATTCGACGGCCAATACCGCGGTTCCTGGTGTGTCCGCTGTGCCGTGCGTGTGATCATTGCTTGTACAGCCCTCTCGCAGTGTCCGGAGCAAGTATGGTGGGTCTGACACACCGGTGTCAATGTGTTCTTTTTTCCATTTCCAGGAGTGTAGTTCAATTATTGTTTCCCTGTAGTACGCAAATTATTTTGCCTTTTTTTCATATAGTTCAATAATTGTTACCCTGTAGTTCGTAACTAATTTACGTTTTTTTCATGTTGTTCAATAATCGTCAACCTGTAGTTCGCAATTAATTTACGTTTTTTTCATGTAGTTCAATATTAGTTACCCTGTAGTTTGTAACTAATTTACGTCTTTTTTTCACATAGTTCCTTAATTGTTACCCTGTAGTTCGTAACTAATTTACGTTCTTTTTTCATATAGTTCAATAATTGTTACCCTGTAGTTCGTAACTAATTTACGTTTTTTTCACATCGTTCAATAATTGTTACCCTGTAACGTCGCGAAATTCTTAAGGAATGAAGTAGAGAATCGGGCTAGTGAATTCCAAGTCCTCGAGAGAGCGGCAGGTGAATCGGTGTATTGGATGAAAGACGAACGGCAGTGTCGAGAGGACGGTTAAAATCGAGGCAGCCGGACCTTTACGCCAATAGTTCCAGATGCGCATCATTACCCCGAAGGCTAAAGAAGAGGACAGAGCGGGTATCTGAGGCGCTGCCGGGCGAGGAGAGGAAACTCTCTGGCGACAATAGAGCGGAGTGACCGAGCGCTCGCCGCGCAGGAAGAAACAGAAGGGCAGGGGCGAGTCATGGAGGCCGCGGCGTGTGGAAGGCGGGAGACAACTTTCTCCAGCGCGCCGGCTACCACTTCCGCGAGAGGTTCCAGCGCACCCGCCTGCCCTAGTACGGTGTCCCCCACGAAATTCTTCAGGTCTCAGATCTATATATTACCGTGTAATCCCTCCGGATACTGCAGAACAAACAATGCTCACTACTCACATTTCATTAACTCCTCATGGTTGGGATTCACAGTCATACAATATTTCTTGCAAGACTAGTCGCCGTTGACTGTATGAAATATTTACACTACTGGCCATTAAAGCTGCTACACCAAGAAGAAATGCAGATAACAAACGGGTATTCATTGGACAAATATATTACACTAGAACTGACATGTGATTACATTTTCACGCAGTTTGGGTGCATAGATCCTGAGAAATCATTATTCAGAACAACCACCTCTGGCCGTAATAACGGCCTTGGTACGCCTGGGCATTGAGTCACACAGAGCTTGGATGGCGTGTACAGGTACAGCTGCCCATGCAGCTTCGACACGATACCACAGTTTATCAAGAGTAGTGACTGGCGTATTGTGACGAGCCAGTTGCTCGGCCACCATTGACCACACGTTTTGAATTGGTCAGAGATCTGGAGAATGTGCTGGCCAGGGCAGCAGTCCAAGATTTTCTGTATCCAGAAAGGCCCGTACAGGAGCTGCAACATGCGGTCGTGCATTATCCTGCTGAAATGTAGGGTTTCGCAAGGATCGAATGAGTGTAGAGTCACGGGTCGTAACACATCTGAAATGTAACGTCCACTGTTCAAAGTGCCATCAATGCGAACAAGAGGTGACAGAGACGTGTTACCAATGGCACCCCATACCATCATGCTGGGTGCTACGCCAGTATGACGATGACGAATACACGCTTCCAATGTGCGTTCAGGTCGGCCGCGGTGGTCTCGCGGTTCTAGGCGCTCAGTCCGGAACCGTGCGACCGCTAACGGTCGCAGGTTCGAATCCTGCCTCGGGCATGGATGTGTGTGATGTCCTTAGGTTAGTTAGGTTTAAGTAGTTCTAAGTTCTAGGGGACTAATGACCATAGCAGTTACGTCACATAGTGCTCAGAGCCAATGTGCGTTCACAGCGATGTCGCCAAACACGGATGCGACCATCATGATGCTGTGAACAGAATCTGGATTCATCCGAAAAAATGATGTTTTGCCATTCGTGCACCCAGATTCGTCGTTGAGTACACCCTCGCAGGCGTTTCTGTCTGTGATCAACCTTCAAGGGGAACCGCAGCCACTGTCTCCGAGCTGATAGTCCAGGCTGCAGCAAACGTCGTCGAACTGTTCGTGCAGATGGTTGTTGTCTTGTAAACGTCCCCATCTGTTGACTCAGGGATCGAGACGTGGCTGCACGATCCATGCGGATAAGATGCCCATAATCTCGACTGGTAGTGATACGAGGCCATTGGGATCCAGCACGGCGTTCCGTATTACGCTCCTGAACCCACCGATTCCACATTCTGCTAACAGTAATTGTATCTCTACCAACGCCAGCAGCAATATCGCAATACGATAAACCGCAATCGCGGTAGGCTACAATCCGACCTTTATCAAAGTTGGAAACTTGATGGTACGCATTTCTCCTCCTTACACGAGGCATCACAACAACGTTTCACAAGGCAACGCCGGTCATCTGGTGTTTGTGTATGAGAAATCGGTTGGAAACTTTCCTGATGTCAGCACGTTGTAGGTGTCGCCACCAGCGCCAACCTTGTGTGAATGCTCTGAAAAGCTAATCATTTGCATATTACAGCGTCTTCTTCCTGTCGGTTAAATTTCACATCTGTAGCTCGTCATCTGGCCAGTAGTGTACCATTACGATTGCAATTTCGGCCTTAGGGCCATTTTCAAGTAACACTGCAAAAGTTACATTCTGCCAGAATATACGACTATCTGCCATGAGCAGATGTCGTCGCCGGCCGCAGTGGCCGAGCGGTTCTAGGTCTGGAACCGCGCTGCTGCTACGGCCGCAGGCTCGAAACCTGCCTCGGGGATGGATGTGTGTGATGTCCTTCGGTTAGTTAGCTTTAAGTGGTTCTAAGTCCAGGGGGACTGATGACCTCAGATGTTAAGTACCATGGTGTTTAGAGCCATTTGAACCATTTTTGTAAGAAAGCGGCGAAAACTATGTTATTGCATGGATAACTTTCAATCGAAGATGCCGTACTAACACTTTGCGGATGGGTCGCGCGCCGTACATAACGGACGGATCTCGAGAAAACTGGTGTTTACTACACGCCGCCTGTAACTACCAAAATGGTTCAATTGGCTCTGAGCACTATGGGACTTAACATCTGTGGTCATCAGGCCTCTAGACCTTACAACTACTTAAACCTAACTAACCTAAGGACATCACACACATCCATGCCCCAGGCAGGATTCGAACCTGCGACCGTAGCAGTCGCGCAGTTCCGGACTGAGCGCCTAGAACCGGTAGACCACCGCGGCCGGCTGTAATTACCATCTGCTGCGCTGTGATATATCTGTACTACTCGTCTCTTCTTTGGATCATCTACGACTGCTTTACATTTCTGTGATAATCGATAGCTTTATTGTGCAGCCATTCTACCTGTGTCAGCGTTGGAGTGCAGAGTCGGCTATCGCAGACGTAGAAACACCGGCTCTGTGGTTCACTCAAAGGGCGCGTGATACTTTCTCAGCACGCTCCGACGTGACCACGAGCGCGGTATTTAGGCAGCTGCTCTGTCTCTCAGCTTTCTACTCATCAGCTTGTGGCTTCTTGTTTCTCAGGCTCCTCAGTGTTAGTTACTTAACGCGCCCTAACACCTTCATTTCCATAATTTCCCCCCTAAACTGGCCTCAGAACGGGGGTATTTTTACCATTCGTCTTTAAACTGTAATATGTCAACATCGCCACTATTCCTTGTATGGAATTCTTTTGCGGTCAGCGACTGTATAACAATATTTATGAAATAAGTTTCCTGCCCCAGTAGATCTTACAAATATTCATCGCACGACACTTTTCGGCAGCATGCTGCCGTCGTCAGCCGCATTAAAGCTGTATTTACATTACCTTTTAATTATAGATACTTTTCGAGCGTGATAAGATCTACTTGCTGGGTAGGCCAGTGAGGTTACATATAGAAATTTATTCCTGAGTGATTTATGTCAATGTGTACTTCAAGGGAGTTGTATTTTTACGCCATTACTGTGATGTCTTTACTTACATTTATGCCGAGTGTGCCCTCGTCTGGCACAAAAAGAACACAAGGCGAAAACACAAAACATCGCTTCACACTTTCACTTTCAGTTGTTTACATTCGAGAGAAATGATTCAAATGGCTCTAACAAGGGAACCTCCCCATCGCACCCCCCTCAGATTTAGTTACTGTGTAAGTTGGAACAGTGGATAGGCCTTGAAAAACTGAACTCAGATCAATCGAGAAAACAGGAAGAAGTTGTGTGGAACTATGAAAAAAATAAGCAAAATATACATACTGAGTAGTCCGTGCGCAAGATAGGCAACATCAAGGATAGTGTAAGCTCAGGAGCGCCGTGGTCCCGTGGTTAGCGTGAGTAGCTCCTGAAAGAGAGGTCATTGGTTTAAGTCTTCCCTGGAGTGAAAAGTTTAATTTTTTTTTATTTTCAAACAATTATCAAAGTTGAGGCACTCACACATACTCCACTTCGCTCTCCAAAATTCCAGGACATGTTCAGATTTGATTGGACATATGCAGGATTTGACGGTCTACACACCGAAAAATTTGAACTCGTTAAAAACATATGTTTTGACAGAGGCACAGGGAAAACTGTGCGACTGTGAAACTGTGCATTCATTTGTTGCAGTTTATGTCAGACACTATTACGTTTTCATCACTTTTTTGGGAGTGATTATCACATCCACAAGAAAACCTAAATCGGGCAAGGTAGAAGAATCTTTTTACCCATTCGCCAAGTGTACAAGTTAGGTGGGTCAACAACATATTCCTGTCATGTGACGCACATGCCGTCACCAATATCGTATAGAATATATCAGACGCGTTTTCGTGTGGAGGAATCGGTTGACCTATGACCTTGCGATCAAACGTTTTCGGTTCCCATTGGAGAGGCTCGTCCTTTCGGCTACTAATCGCACGGTTTTGCGATGCGGTCGCAAAAACTTATTACAGTGAACAGAGACGCAATCAACGAACGGACAGATCATAACTTTGCGAAAATAAAGAAGGTAAACTTTTCGCTCCAGGGAAGACTTGATCCAAGGACCTTTCGCTCCGCAGTTGCTCACGATAACCACGGTACCACGGCACTCCTGCGCTCACATTACCCTTGATGTTGCCTATCTTGCGCATGGACTACTCAGTTCGTATATTTTGCATGTTTTTTCATAGTTCCACACAACTTCTTCCTATTTTCTCTATCGATCTGTGTTCAGTTTTTCAAGGCCTATCCACTGTGCCAACTTACAACTAAATCTGTGCAGGGTGCGATGGGGAGGTTCCCTTGTAAGTACTATCAGACTTAACACACGAGGTCATCAGTCCCCTAGACTTAGAACTACTTAAACCTAACTAACCTAAGGACACCACACACATCCATGCCCGAGACAGGATTCGAACCTGCGAAAGTAGCAGCAGTGCGGTTCCGGACTGATGCGCCTAGAACCGCTCGGCCACATCGGACGGCTACATTCGAGAGATTCGAAACTGCTAAGACTTCAGGAATAATGGAAGTGACAGGCGTACGTAACAGTGTGTGCATCTTGAAGAAAATTTGCATTAAGTGACTTCGCGTTACCACTTAAAACCTAACACAGATTGAAAAAGTAGTTCTTATCTTAGAAGCCTCTGCGCTACATCTGTTAGTACTTCAGCCTGACTGTAGATCCAAATATAGTGCATTGCGGAACAGAAGTGCATCAGAGCAGTTACAGTAACCGACATGCAGTCAAGGGCATCCCAAGGAGGCTATTCGAAGACTATGGTGCTTTACATAAAAGGAGCTTAAACGCTAAAATATTGAAGCGAAATGGAGGAAGAGCAGCAGTGGATGGACGCTTGGTGCAAGGATTGTCAGTCGACCCCCAACATAAACAAATGTAAGATATTGCGAATGGATTCACGGGAATACCCTTGCTGTTTGGTTACACGATTGCCCAACAATCTCTGGAAGGACTCAGATTCTTCAAATATATAGGGATATGCCTACGAAGCGATCTAAAGTGGAACAGCAACGCATGAAAGACCGATTTAATTCATAGGAACAATCTTCAGGAAGCGTAGTCCACTCTCGAACGAAGTAGCTTACAAAATCCTCGTTCCACCGATAATTCAACATTGCTCGGCGTCAGGGACACGTACCAGTTAGGTTTGATAGAGGAAACAGAGAAGATCCAAAGAAGAGCAGCGCGTTTCCTTACAAGTTCATTTACTAAACCGAGAACATCACGGAGCTGATCAGCAGACTACAGTGGTGGACGCTACAAGAAAGGCGTTCCTCATGACAGCAGGGTTTACTGTTTAAGTTCCGAGAGCGTATGTTGTCCCCATTAATGTACGAGTACAAAATAAATGCCCAGTCTTTGGCAGTGGTAACATCCGTCAAGTATCTTGGTGTGGCTATTCTAAATGATCTCAAATGAAATGATCACATTACACAACTAACGGGCAGAAGGAACTCTAGATTGCGCTTTATTGGTAGAATCCTGAAGCGATGCACTCCTTCAGCAAAGGAAATGGCTTAGAATACATTAGTTCGTCCAGTCTTGGAGTATTGTTCGTCTGTATGGGACCCTTACGAGTTGGGTCTGATTCAAGAGATTGAGAAGATCCAAAGAAGAGCGGCAAGATTCGTGACTGGTACATTTTGTCATCGCGAGAGCGTTACAAGTACACAAAGTTTGAAGTGGGATGCATTTGCAGACAGACGACTCGCTAAACGAAAGGGGCTGCTCACTAAATTCCGAAATCCGATCTTCGGCGAGGATGTAGAAAAAAGTGGTTCAAATGGCTCTAAGCACTATGGGACTTAACATCTGAGGTCATCAATCCCATAGACTTAGAATTACTTAATCCTAACTAAACTAAGGACATCACACACACCCATGTCCGAGGCAGGATTCGAACCTGCGACCGTAGCAGCCCACGGTTCCGGACTGAAGCGCCTAGAACCGCGCGGCCACAGCGGACGGCTGCCGTGGATGTAGAGCATATATTATTACCACCAACTTTCATATCGCGCTATGATCACCATTCAAAGATAAGGAAAATTAGAGCTCGTACTGAGGCGTTAAGTCGTTTCTCCCTCGTGCGATCAGCCAGTGAAACAAAGGGAGGGAAATATGACGTTGGCGCGAATTGTGCCCTCCGCCACACACCGCTTGGTGGTTGGCGGAGTATATATGTACTTGTAGATGTAGACATAGATGTAGAAGAGTCAGCCAATATATTGCTTCCTCCTACTTATATTTCACAGAAAGGCCATGAAGGTAAAATTAGAGAGACTGGAGCCGACACAGAGGCTTACTAGCAATCGTTCTTTCCGAGAACCATTCGCGACTGGAACAGTGGATGTGACTATCAAAGTACCCTGTCTCACAAAAATAAATTTCGGTAGCAGAGTGTAGTGAAGGTTTACCTGTAGAGCAGGAATAATGCAGGAATTGTCTACTTGGCAAGTATAACAACAGGTTTCACTGCAACTGCGAAGAGTCTTCGTTCCTCTTCTGGTGCAACTTCTTCCATTAAGAGGGCAAAAATGTGAAAGTTACACGGCGGGGCATATAAGCACTGAAGGCCGTTGCTGTAGCATTTCGCAGCGTAGTCAGAGAACCGTCTTAGCGAACAGTTTCGAAATAGGCGACAGGGCGCTATCGTGGGAAAGAATGGCATTCCTCTTCGTTTCGTTACTGAGCATACTCTCGGCATATAAGGCAGAGGTACTCGTCGGCTTGTCTTCCTCAGGGTTATATGTTTCGGAAGTTACGGAGAATATTTCATTCACAACTGGATTTAGCCATGTCTTGCAGATACTTGATACAGACGAACTCGAAAGGTCTGGGTGGCTTAGTTTCAGATGGAACAAATAGCAGACATTGGTATATTAATTTTAGTTACCAACAGCCTCAGTTTCACCGTTTACCTAGAATTTACCTAGGTTTCAGTCGGGATAACCCAACCTTCTTCAGAATAAAAGTAACTACAGTTTGTCCATACAGTTCCAGTACAGCACTCGTGGCTTCCGCATCGCGGTCGCGAAGTGGGGCCGAGGCAGTTCCAGACAAGTTTTATAGTCTGACGATAACTTTTGGATTTGTAGTTTTAGCTTAGATAAACGGTAGTTACTGTTATTCTGAAGAAGGTTGGGTTATCCCGACTGAAACCTAGGTAAATTCCAGGGAAACGGTGCAACTGAGGCTGCCGATTATTAAAATTAAAATTAATATTTGTACAGTTGCTGACAGGGCCGCGAAATGTTTAAGATAATTACATTGGTATATTGTCATGATGCAATTAATCCAGAGGTACTGCTACGGGACACTCAATATATTGGAGAGAGCTCACCTGTTATGCTGCAGTGAAGTTGAAAGTCTAAGTAATATAAGGAAGGGCCGAATAAATGGTTTTGATCTGGGGATTGTGGAGTGCAATGCTCAGAGCTCCGGAGCTGAGAATAAACCAACTAACCAGTTTCGTTTTACGGGTATGATTCAGGTGAAATACGAATACAAAGATAAGGGGGTGAGAATTGTTACCGCAAAAAAGAAAATCTCCAAGAAATAAAACTGTTAAGAAAGAGGCCGAATTGCTGTCGAAAACCTGCGTAAATGTTACAAGTTTTGTTTTTCGAGGTGGACATTATGAATATTCTGTAGTCTTTTCCCACCCTGCATCAAGGGCCGCGATGGGAAGAAAATTTAGTATACGTTAAAATGAAAATCACTGAAAAATAGGAAACAAGTTGGTACTATTTGGAAAGTATGTAAGCTGAATTCGCAAGTTAAGTCAGGGTTTTTTAAATAGTTCTTCAAGAATAAATTAACAAACTAGCTGGATCTGACAAGTTGTAAATCTAGAAGCGAATGCCTTGAAAGAAGAGCAAAAATGAATGTTCTCGGGCTTACTGTGCTAAAACCAGAATTTCAGAGCAGAAAAAAAGGAGGCGAGTGAAGTTGTTGGAATAAAGGGAAAACTGACTATGAAATAATAGAAGTGAACTGGAGAGAAAAAAAAAGAGAAATATTTTGAAATCGGCACGTAGTCCTTAAGCGGCTGTAATGAAAACAATAAGAAAAAATAATTTGCCTGACACATTGATGATGGAGTATAAGTTGTTTATAAGTAGGTTCAGTAATTAGTTATCATTACTACATATTTGCAAAGAGGAAAATTTTCAAAGGACTGCTAATAATTTATTCTCGTCGACAGTTCATTCCCTCCATGTAGATAACGTATAGCTATAAACGATACAAGTACATAATTAGTAACCATGTCTCTTTATATCCATGAGACGATTGATAAACTCTGTCGTAAGCCTACACTCCTGTCCTACATATCGTTCGCTGTTCCTCCACGCATCGCGACAAGGCGTTTGTGGTAAGAACTTTCCCCAGGTAATATTCCAGTCGTTTCCGTGATTTGTTTTGGAGAGGTGTAATCTCGCACGTCCGTACTGATGGGTTTCCGCCTTAAGTAGCAGATAAGGCAAGGAGGTCGCGGTTTGTTGAGATTGTCGACCAGATAATCAGCCGAAGAGTATCTGCCGCTCTAAGTTGTTACTGCACCCAGCGTCCCTCAACGTTCTGCCCACGGAACGTCGTGTTATCCTTCTGTGGAAACAGAGAGGCGTTTTTTGGCTCCTGCTTTAAGTCGACTGAGTGAGCCAGCGTCACCATGGCGTCATGTCTGTACAAACTTGGCGCGATAGTGACAAAACGTACTGTTTTTCCCCAGACCAACAATACAGAAACTGTAATTTTATTACGATGTTCTTCTTCTCACCTAATTTTCAGCACTTGTAATAACAAATTTTACAGCTACTTTTCCTGTTTCTCCTTCTTCACGTACAGCTTCAGACTTTGTCTTTTTGTCCCTCCTCTTTTTTCAGTCTGTCTGCCTCATACCTTGTACCACTGAATTTCGATAAGCAGAACTAAGTTCGTTATCCTACAAGTACCCTTTTTTTAAAAAAAGAAAACTACATTTGTAACATTTTCAGACTCAGAGAAAGCTTTTGACAAAAACCCGCCAGGGTAGCCGAGAGCACTAACGCGCTGCATCCTGGACTCGGGTAGACGCGCCGGCCCCGGATCGAATCCGCCCGGCGGATTAACGACGAGGGTCGGTGTACCGGCCAGCCAGGATGTGGTTTTTAGGCGGTTTTCCACACCCCGCTAGGTGAATACCGGGCTGGTCCCATGTTCCGCCTCAGTTACACGGCTCCCAGACATCTGACCACTTTCGCACTATTCCACTCGACGGAGACAGTTGGGGTACACAAATTCCTTCCTGGGGGGTATGGGGTGGCGGCATGAAGGGCATCCGGCCACCCCTTAAACATCAACATGCCAAATCAGCTTAACGTTGGCTGACCCTGCGTAGCAATATTGACAACCGAGTGAGGTGGTGCAGTAGTTAGCACACTGGACTCTCATTTGGGAGGATGACGGTTCAAACCAGCGGCCAGTTTCCCGTAATTTCCCTTAATCGCTTCAGGCAAATGCCGGTATGGTTCCTTTGAAAGGGCACAGCCGTCTTCCTTCCCTTCCTGGGACCGATGTCACTCTTTGGTTCCCTCGCCCCCCCCCCCCCCCCTCCCACACACACACACATCAACCAACCAACCAATACTGATTGGTATACACTCTTTGAAAAAACACACACATACATACATACACACACACACACACACACACACACAGAGAGAGAGAGAGAGAGAGAGAGAGAGAGAGCTCTCGGGAGACAAAAGTTATATACAGCTTGTACAGAATGCTGTCTGCAGTTATAAGAGACAAAGGACAGGAAAGGGAAGCAGTGATTGAGAAGGGAGTGAGGAGATAGAGCTGTAGACTATCTGCTATGTTATTCAGTCTGTATATCGAGAAAGCAGTAAAAGATACAAAAAGAACATTTGAAGTAGGATTTAAATTCAGGGAGAAGAAATAAGAACTTTGTGATCCGACGATGTCATTGTAATTCTGTCAGTCACAGAAAAGGATCTCGTAGAGCAGTTGAACGGAATGATTAGCGTCTTGAAAGGAGGATACACAATGAACTTCAACGAAAGTAAGGATAATGGAATGTAATCGAATTAAATCGGTCGATGCTGAGGGAATTAGATTAGGAGAAAGAGATTAAAAGTACTAGATGAGTTTTACTGTTCGGACATCAAAGTAATTGATGATGGCGGATGTAGGGAATATATAAAATGCAGACCGGCAACAGGAGAAAAATCATTTTTGGAAAAAAAAATGTTAACATCTAATATACATACACTTGCTTGGAAGCCTTTTCTGAAGTTATTTGTCCGGAGTGTAGCGTTTTACGGAAATGAAACAAGGACGATTAACGGTTCAGACAAGTGGAGTATAGCAGATTTTGAAAATGTAGTGCCACAGAAGATTAGATGGGTAGATCACGTAACTAATGAGGTTCAAATGGATTTAGGGTGCTGTAGTTATTCAGAGGTGAACGGGCTTACAGACCACATAGTAGAGAGTAGAGTCTCATCAAACCAGTCTTCGCAATGAAGAGCACCACTAAGATCACCATAACTACAATAATTTTCGCCACCGCCATTTCCAGACAACACACAAATTTTTTTCAATTCCTTCTCATTTACTCTTCTCCTTCCATCTTTTCGCCGTATCTCGTTTTTTTTTCTTTCCTCAAACCACTTCTCACTTGTTTTGTTGCACCTATGTCCTAATTGTAATGCACCTTCCTTCTGAAAAACATTTCTTTCACCAGCTTTTCTTCTGTTCTCTCTTTTTTAACTTCTCAGATCCAATTTGTTATTAATTACAGTGTCAGAAGTACCTAAAATCTGTTTTGTTAGCCTGTTGTCATACATCCTGCATAATGTCTCACAAATATCAGCCTTTTTAAAATTGTTGTTTCTGATTTTCTTTTCTTGTGTTGTTACCCTTGTGATGTTCAGTCGAAAGACTAGTATGCTATCTTCAATATTTTGGTAGCCATCAGACTAGTAATATTATGTCACAAAGAGAATTACCTTCCATAAGGATAGGTGCTTCAGTAATGAACGAAAATTTGTGCTAAGGCTGGGACGTGAACTCGGGTCTCCTGCTTACAAAGCAGATGTGCTAACCACGGTTTTTTTCCTTCTTCTCTTTCTTCATTTTGTTCGTTATTGATCGTTGTGTTTGGTCATTGCGGACGTCACATGACATCCGTTCAAGTTCGTTTGTTGATCGTTCCACTCAGAGTTTTTTTTTTTTTTTTTTTTTTTTTTTTTTTTTTTTTTTTTTTTTTTTTTTTACAGAGGCCAACCAGCTCTCTGACCGAACACGATCAACTACCGTGCCGGCTAGAAAATCACCGACCCAGCCGGGAATCGAACCCGGGCAACCACTAAACCACCGTAGCACTGTGGCTACCATATTCACAGACTACCACAGTCCAGTGCCCTGCTTAACTCAGGCTTCAATTGCCTTTCTTAAATCGTCAATAATGCCGAGATCCTCTGGTACTGGAATAGCACACCAGACTTGTATGTAGTTGGAAACCCTCCCTGTACTTCATGTGTAGATGATCTATTGATCTGATGGAATCGAAGATAAAGCTGAGATTCTCAGATGTCTCCGGGAAAATGTAATTCCATCAGATCAATACATCATCTACACCCGAGTTACAAGCAGGATTATCCTATTACGGACAAAACCTGGGGTGCTACTCGAGTATCGGAGAGCCTCTGCAATACTGGCGATTTAAGAAAGGGAAAATCAAGATGGACTCAGGTGCGAATTGAAGTTTGTGTTAGGGAGGGAATTCGACTAGTGTAGTCTGCGAACATTGGTTGTTGCAATGCTACGGTGGTGTAGTGGTTAGCACATCTGCCCCGTAAGCAGGAGATCCGGGTTCAAGTTCTCAAATGCAAAATAGTGCGACACGACGAATAATGTCGCCGTCTCAAATGGGAAAATAAAAAAAAAAAAAGTGTAAATATTATTAGATGTGTGCTACGGCCACACGTATAGTGCATACCCAGATAGCGTACATACAAATCTGTGAAACATCTCTCGATACGTCGAAGTAGATTAGAATATCTCTCCGCAATTCTTATCAAATCACGTTAAGCTTACCTAGAAAATGTTTTATTCACTTCCACAAAAAAAAAAAAATTATGTCTCAAATGTGTTCCTTCCCCCCCCCCCCTCTCTCTCTCTCTCTCTCTCTCTCTCTCGTCCCCTCAACCACCATCTCGTGGACACCTCGATATATATATATGTCATTCTCCATTGTTTCTTAGATGTAAGCCTTAGCCCATAAGATAATTCTGCAAATAGTTATGACATGTCACAGAATGGCAGCAGACCAGTACCTCTCCCTAAAGTCAGGAACTTAGAAGAGGATTGAATTAACAACTCATAAGATTAACGAAAACCCAAACAAAGCTGAAAAGAATGAAAATCTCATTATCCCTCTGACTTACACACCTAAAGAACTAGAACGAACATAAAATCACGGCAACATTGTAAATCAATCTGCAAACTAACAATATATAACGAAACAGACAATTGCAAAAATTTACATATCAGAAAATTGAGGTCAGCAAAAGAAAAGAAAAATGCTCGATAACTAACAGAAATAGAAATTGAAACGTACCTTCTAACTTATCAGTGTATTGTTATTATTGTAAATAGAAGTTTATTACGTTACAAAAAACAGTCCCGGCATTGTCGAAAATTTTAATTTATTATTTCGATGAGAATATCTTCGATAATTCCGTCGGGACAAAGAGAATTGTACCGTTCGTAACAGAGTAAGTACCTTCGGAGGTCTGTGTGCTGTCATGATCCTCGGTAGTCGTAGTAAACACGTGACTAAACGCTTTAGCGAATACTGTCACTGACAAAGTCAGAAATTCCACTCGCCATCTGAATGTGTGTCACGTAGGCACTAATCGTTTGCTGGAAATCCAGGCCGGTATTAACAGGGTATGGGGACACGCACGTTCGCAGGAGTGTCGTGCGCGCGGTTCGGTGATTGTTGCTGGCAATCAGCAGGTCGCCCGCCAGAAGCAAAGGGTGTTATTAGGCCGCAATTCCACTGGAAATGGTCGCCCGGCGCCACGGCCTGATTGGTCTGCTCCCTGGAGCCAAGGACGTGGTGCAGCCGAGTCACACCAGCGAACTCCATCTTTGTTTAAAAACTACGTTGAGATGTCACAGTGAAAGTGTTGTTGATAAAAATTCTCTATTTAAACTAGACTGAACTGCATGTGACTGGTGGCGCAGTGGTTAGCACACTGGACTCGCATTCGGCAGGACGACGGTTCAATCCCGTCTCCAGCCATCCTGATTTAGGTTTTCCGTGATTTCCCTAAAACCGTTTCAGGCAAATGCCGAGATGGTTCCTTTGAAAGGGCACGGCCGATTTCCTTCCCAATCCTTCCCTAACCCGAGCTTGAGCTCCGTCTCTAATGACCTCGTTGTCGACGGGACGTTGAACACTAACCACCACCATGTGACTGCTTTAGTCTTTAATAAATCTTGCATCTGACTGCGTATCTAACTGAACTGAAAATATTGTTGGAAAATTAATACTCAAAATACACATCTGACTGCATGAAAGTTTAGTGGTAAAAATAAATGAAAGTCACCAACCTGCATCTGACTCCGTCTGTGCACTTAGCTCGTGCACTCCTTCCCGTTTAGCCGATAATAAAACAAATATTCAACTCAGCCGTAGTGCAATGGCATAAAATTGTCATTCTAGATAACTTTACTCGTTTGGCCCTGTTTGTTACTTAATAAAAATTCTGTCCTGATCTGAATAACTGTACAATGGCATGTAGATTATTTTACTGTAATAAATGAAATTATTTGCTTTACTCGTGGGAACTTTACTTTAATGTACCTTTTGGTTCAATGCAAGCACAGGATGCGGAGAACGACATACGGTGTGAGATGAAACTTTAATTTTATCTAAAAAATATTTATTGCTCAAACTTTTAAGGCACATGTGAAAAACTTAAAAAGAAAACTTCTGTAGCATGGATTTACGAGAAAGATTCACAAAACGCTTATTGCATCAACAATGGGATTTCTATCTAGCCTTTAGACATTATTTAACGAAAGAAAACCTATTTTATTAATTATTCTTTCTAGTTTCCCCAGGTAGGTGCCGAATTTCGCTCAATATATAGCTTATTATCTGCGTAGCGCCAATTCTTACTTTGATGCTGTCACGACCCGGCTACCTCCTGCAGGCATCTAGCTCCGACTCGAAACACGTCTGCTGTCTCTGCGCATCTCCTCACCACTGCTCAAACTTTTACCGCGTGCACCTAGCTCTGTTAGCTGTGAAAGATCTTACTACTCGAAGATGTACTACTCGTCCAAACTTGCGGTTGGGAACTATCGACATTTTTCACTGGCTCTATCCTGATCGAATCTCAGCACATACCTTTCAACAGTACTGCAGAAAAATCCGGGGAGAACAGCAAAAAATAGTTCAAATGGCTCTGAGCACTATGGGACTTAATATCTGAGGTCATAAGTCCTCTAAACTTAGAACTACTTAAACCTAACTAACCTAAGGACATCACACACATCCATGTCCGAGGCAGGATTCGAACCTGCGACCATAGCGATCGCGCGATTCCAGACAAGCGCCTAGAACCGCTCGGACACTCCGGGAGAACAGCAGAGGATTGACACTTGGTGCAGGGAGCGCCACATGACCCTCAACAGAAAATAATAAAAAAGAAAGGAAGGTCAACGGGGTTTACTCATCCTCGTGAGGCCAGATGAGGAGCTGCCTGAATAGTAGGGCAGCAGCAGAATCACGATTCGTGACGGCTGGAGTGACTGCCGACATTCTGATCACGTGTCCCACGATCTTAGATCTCTCCTCGCACTGTCTTGCAGGCGGCAGGCGCCATCCCGGAACTGCCTAAGTTATAATCTGTGAGTGGTATTTACGACTTACTGTTACATATTTTATGAAGATCATTTCGCAAAATATTTGACAGTTTTCCAGTTTGCGTACTTAGCCGGCCGCTGGTGGCCCAGTGGTTCTAGGCGCTACAGTGTGGAACCGCGCTGCTGCTACGGTCGCAGGTTCGAATCCTGCCTCGTGCATGGATGTGTGTGACGTCCTTAGGTTAGTTAGGTTTCAGTAGCTCTAAGTTCTAGGGTACTGATGACCTCAGAAGTTAGGTCCCATAGTGCTCAGAGCCATTTGAACCATTTGCATACTTATTTGTTGTTTATATGTGTCAAAGTATGTAAATGTCTCGAAGTATTAGATTGGTACGTCTTTGTCTTGGATGTTCGTATTGCGGTTGCTGTGAGCTTATTTATCAATTGCCATTTCCTTATTTGTAGTTCACTATTGGTAGTTGAGTTGACATATTGCCGTTTTGTTATTTGGAGATAGCCAATGGAGCTGTGTACGCTAGAAAGAAGAATGCCAAGTGAACAAATCACAATATTTCCGACATATTCTTGTGTTTCCGTTCAGTAGAGGGGCGATAGCAGCCGAGGCTGCCAGAAACATTTGCGCCACTGGACAGAGCACGGTAAGAAAATTGTTTTCTCGTTTTAAGGAGAATCGTTTGGTCTTTAGTCGCTCTTCACGTTCAGGAACGTCTTCGGGATTCGATTAAGATCGTTTAAAAGCATTTAATGCACAATGATCCACGTCATTGTTGTCATTGTACTCGGGAACTGGCAAATGTGATGAATTATGACCATTCCCTACCGTGCGACATTTGCATGCAATGTCGGAGGTTCAAAAATCGGTTGTAAGTGTACTGCAAGCTCTAAGCCAAAATCACAAAAATGGGCGGGTGGTCGTATGTGCAACAATGCTTGCTCGTCCTCAGTTTCCTCGTGAACAACGCGGACCATTCCTATCCCATGTCGTTAGTGATAACTAGAAATGTTGTCTTTATGCTAACATAAGGAAAAGGAAGGAATGGTCTGAGTCCAAATAAAGGAGTAGCTGGCCGGCCGTGGTGGCCGTGCGGTTCTAGGCACTTGAGTCCGGAACCGCGTGACTGCTACGGTCGCATGTTCGAATCCTGCCTCGGGCATGTATATGTGTGATATCCTTAGGTTAGTTAGGTTTAAGTAGTTCTAAGTTCTAGGCGACTGATGACCTCAGATGTTAAGTTCCATATTGCTCAGAGCCATTTGAACCATTTTGAATTGTTCAAGTCTGCAAAATAGCTATTAGTTGCTGCAATTAAAGCAGTAGCTCCCCATAGAAAGACCTGCATGCATCCGACTGGTACAGCGGTGCACAAAGTACCCTCTGCCACGCACAGTAAAGTTGCTTGAGGAGTATAGATGTAGATACAGAACACAGAACGAGTGGGCTGGATGGTAAGACACCGGATTCTTACTCAAGAAGGCTGTGTTTGAAAACCCTGGCTGGTCATGCAGGGTTAGGATTTCAGTGGTTTTCCTGGATCGTTTGCCGACTTCCTGGGCGGTTCCACAACGAGCCCATGCCGATATTTTTTGCTGCTTTTGTATCCTTTCCAAATTCGATGTTGTACTCCATCTGTAAAACCTCGTCTTCGACGGAATGTGCTAGTGAAACGTTCCCTTTTATTTGGTGAAAATATTATGTGGTCGACAGTAACAGGAGTCCCACGTTTGTACGATTTCGTACTGTTTACAACATCTACGGTGACTGGCAGGTGCAGTATCATTGATGACTGTGAAGAGTGAGTAAAGACATAAATGCGGTCGACCTGCTGTGTTAGGGCCTATCAAACGAGAGCCGACATGTTGCTCGGCTTGACCGTCCCCTGGACGTGGAACAGCAATAGGCCGAAAACAATAGGAGAGACTGCGGTGCGTCAGCCGGCCGGAATCCTGCTGGCCTTGCCCACTGCGGGCCAGCCCGGAGACATCTGACGCCACTGACTGCCTTGCCGTGACTCGTGCTGTACCCGCTGAGTCACGAGGACACGCAGAGCAGAAGACACGTGGACATGATGAAACATATCTCCCCTCTCTCTGACTACACTGCTGTGCAAAAGTTAATGACGAGGTAGATGAAGTACCATAACATATTAACCACTCCCTGGAAACCAATGAAACAGTTGCGAGAGGTCCCCCAGAAAGTTGGCCGTCACATGGCGTTACGTCAGCTTGACTACAGCGCCAAATGACGCTGGCTCAGCAATTGAAGGAACGGAAAAAAAGACAGTGTGTGTGTGAATCAACCAGCGAGCAGTTACAGCGCACTGTGGTGATCTTCATTGCAAACGTGGCCCGCGGTCAACATTTGGACGACCTCACTTCGGGGAAGTATCTTCGGGAAACTGGGAAAGGGACGAAATGTGACGAGTGTAGTCCAGGAGTGTGATATCACTGACAGCATTCCCAGCCAAAGGCTCTGCTGCCCAGGGGTGAGGAGATGGTCGACCACGGTGAACATCGGCAGCGTATGACCACTACATTGAGCAGCAGGCAAGAAGGTGTCCCCATCAAAAAGCGGGGATAATGGCAGCCACATTTAACAGGGCTGCGAGGCACACAATCTCACAGAGGCATTGCGACTGCTTGGCTGTCGTCTCTTTTTCCGACGACTTGCCCATTGTGCTCAAAAATGGTTCAAATGGCTCTGAGCACTATGGGACTCAACATCGGAGGTCATCAGTCCCCTAGAACATAGAACTACTTAAACCTAACTAACCTAAGGACGTCACACACATCCATGCCCGAGGCAGGATTCGAACCTGCGATCGTAGCAGCCGCGCGGTTCAGGACTGAAGCGCCTAGAACCGCTCGGCCACCACGGCCGCTTCCATTGTGTTCCCTTGACACGCGGCCATTGGCGACACCTTTTGCCGTGGTGCCAAGATCATAGGCGCTCGTCCAAAGAAGAGTAAGGTCTTTTTAGATAACAGCAGATTCAGTGTCAGTAGTGATTCTCGACATCTGGCGAGAGGTGGGGAAACGTAAGCAGCGAGGAACATTGTCCAAAACACTCCTTTCAGAGGTTCAGATGGCGTGAGGAGGCATAATGTTGCACGGGCATATTAACCTGTAAATCTTTGAACACGTAACTCACTAGTCAAAGTTGTTGCGACATCGTACCCCCCTCGCATGTGTATGGCTGCAAGCACTATGTGACAACATCGGAGGTCATCAGTCCCCTGGAGTTAGAACTACTTAAACCCAACTAAGAACATCACACACATCCATGCTGGAGGCAGGATTCGAACCTGCGACCGTATCAGCAGCGCGGTTTCGGACTGAAGCGCCTAGAATCATTCGGCCACAACGGCCGGCAGACACAGTGTAAATACAAGCTTTTTCAAAGCAAGAGAACGTTGGGGGCTCCTCACAAATGCGTCAATTTGTGATAATAAGATGATGGCATGTACATATCGCTAATTAAGGCTTCGGCAGCTGTCAGCCTCACTGTTGGAGGAATGGAACGCACTATCACAAAAATTCTTACTAACCTTGTGACTAGCATGGGACAGCTTTGCATATTATGCATTGCCGTTCGTGGTAATCGCACACCCTATTAAGAACCATGTCACGCCTTTTGTAACGTTCAGCAGCCCATCATAAATCGCATCGTGTTCAGTGAAGGTGTCTTTGAATAAAAGTGTCAGTTTTGTTCGTCCCATTGCGTATTTCTTTCACTTACCTTCTTTGCTGTACTGTAGCAGTGTGTTAGTAGGCAGTGACACACGACGCGAAAGTTACACTACTGGCCATTAAAATTGCTACACCAAGAAGGAATGCAGATGATAAACGGGTATTCATTGGACAAATATATTATACTAGAACTGACATGTGATTACATTTTCACGCAATTTGGGTGCATACATCCTGAGAAATCAGTACACAGAACAACCACCTCTGGCCGTAATAACGGCCTTGGTACGCCTGGGCATTGAGTCAAAGAGAGCTTGGATAGCGTGTACAGGTACAGATGCCCATACATCTTCAACACGATACCACAGTTCATCAAGAGTAGTGACTGGGGTATTGTGACGAGCAGGTCGCTCGGCCAACATTGACCAGACGTTTTCAATTGGTGAGAGATCTGGAGAATGTGCTGACCAGGGCAGCAGTCAAACACTTTCTGTATCCAGAAAGGCCCATACGGGACCTGAAACATGCGGTCGTGCATTATCCTGCTGAAATGTAGGGTTTCTCAGGAATCGAATGAAGGGTAGAGCCACGGGTCGTAACACATCTGAAATGTAACGTCCACTGTACAAGGTGCCGTCAATGCGAACAAGAGGTGACCGAGTCGTGTAAGCAATGGCACCCCATACCATCACGCCGGGTGATACGCCAGTATGCCGATACGAATACACGCTTCCAATGTGCGTTCACCGCGATGTCGCCAAACACGGATGTGATCATCGTGATGCTGTAAACAGAACCTGGATTCACCCGAAAAAATGACGTTTTGCTATTCGTGCGAATAGGTTCGTCGTCGAGTACACCATCGCAGACACTCCTGTCTGTGATGCGGCGTCAAGGGTAGCCGCAGCTATGGTCTCCGAGCTGATAGTCAATACTGCTGCAAACGTCGTCGAACTGTTCGTGCAGATGGTCGTTGCCTTGCAAGCGTCCCCATGTGTTGACTCAGGGATCGAGACGTGGCTACACGATTCATTACAGCCATGCGGATAAGATGCCTGTCATCTCGACTGCTAGTGATACGAGGCCGTTGGGATCCAGCAGGGCGTTCCATATTACCCTCCTGAACCCACTGATTCCATATTCTGCTAACAGTCATTGGATCTCGAAAAATGGTTCAAATGGCTCTGAGCACTATGGGACACAGCATCCGTGGTCATCAGTCCCCTAGAACTTAGAACTACTTAAACCTAACTAACCTAAAGACATCACACACATCCATGCCCGAGGCAGGATTCGAACCTGCGACCGTAGCAGTCGCGCGGTTCGGACTGTTCGCCTAGAACCGCTAGTCCACCGCTGCCGGTTATTGGATCTGGACCACCGCGAGCAGCAATGTCGCGATACGATAAACCGCAATCACGATAGGCTACAATCCGACCTTTTTCAAAGTTGGAAACGTGACGGTACGCATTTCTCCTCCTTACACGAGACATCACAACAACGTTTCACCAGGAAACGCCGGTCAACTGCTGTTTGTGTATGAGAAATCGGTTGGAAACTTTCCTCGTGTCAACACGTTGTAGGTGTCGCCATCGGCGCCAGCCTTGTGCGAATGCTGTGAAAAGCTAATCATCTGCATATCACAGCATCTTCTTCCTGTCGGTTAAATTTCGCGTCAGTAGCACGTCATCTTCGGGGTGTAGCAATTTTAATGGCCGGTAATATACTTTGGTTCAAATGGTTCAAATGGCTCTGAGCACTATGGGACTCAACATCTTAGGTCGTAAGTCCCCTAGAACTTAGAACTACTTAAACCTAACTAACCTAAGGACATCACACACATCCATGCTGGAGGCAGGATTCGAACCTGCAACCGTAGCAGCCCCGCGGTTCCGGACGGCAGCGCCAGAACCCCACGGCCACCGCGGCCGGCAATGTACTTTGGTCCGCAAGTTTCTCACACTAGTGTAGTTAGCTCGCCAGTGGATGGGGGTCTACTGCAGCAGTTTTCCGCCGCGCGCTGACCAAACACTGAGGCAGCTGGGGCGGTGAATTGCGCCGCAAACGCAACTCGGGTGTAGGAGGAGCGAAGGCCGGCTGCTGGCTGCAGACTGGGGGAAGTGTCCCGACGTTGGCGTCGGCGTCGGCGTGGTCAGGGCGTCCGCAGAGCCCCAAGGTCACTGGCGGCGAGCGGCTGCGCCGAGGCTACACGCGAATAGAAGCCGAGCGCTGCGTCCTGCCAGAAGACGCCACACCAACACTACCCGGGCCTCACCTCCAGCCACAGCGGGAATCAGTGTTTGGTAGCACTGCTGGTAGAAGACTCATGTATTTACATAAACTGTTCGTCCGGCGTCAAGATCTGTAGTCTAGGACGAACCTGTGAGTTTCGCGATCGTACCGTCGCCGTCATTACACGAGATGCATTTTGGAGGCAGCAGAATATTCCTTGACTCAGTCTGGAACGTGGCCAAGACGCCTTCTGTGAGTGGGGCTCTCTGTGGTACACAACGCTCTCCTAACGCCCGCCACTGCAGTCTGTTTATGTCTGGTCTCTGTTCTTTCGGAAGTGTCTGAAAGAACATTTTTAATATAGCGGTCAGTGTCAATTAAGACACAAAGAAATTATAGACATTGGCTGCTACTGGGCACTGATTTAAATCAACTGCGAAAGTCGAACGTTTGTGCCGATCAGGTTTCGAACCCAGGTCTCGTGCTTACAAGGATCAAGCTCTCACCACTAAGCCATCCGGACACTGTGACCATCGCAACTGCACAGAATACCGTAGCACGCCTCCCGTTAACCAAAATTCTCAGATTGTCCAGACACCAGTAATGTATTGCCACTCGCATATTATCCTTATCACTCGTGCCATTTAGTCGATTCTCGTAAAAATTCAAACCTGCTGTGCATACGCACTGAAGAGATGGTGGTGGTGGTGGTTAGTGTTTAACGTCCCGTCGACAACGAGGTCATTAGAGACGGAGCGCAAGCTCGGGTTAGGGAAGGATTGGGAAGGAAATCGGCCGTGCCCTTTCAAACGAACCATCCCGGCATTTGCCTGAAACGATTTAGGGAAATCACGGAAAACCTAAATCAGGATGGCCGGAGACGGGATTGAACCGTCGTCCTCCCGAATGCGAGTCCAGTGTGTTAAGCACTGCGCCACCTCGCTCAGTGTCTGAAGAGATGATTAATAATGTGTTAGAAGGTTCAGAATTTGGGTATGACTGGAGGCGTGCTATTGTCATATTTACGTGTCCTCTGTAATAAAAAAAACTTAGTTAATCATCAACGAACTTAAACGGATGTCTTACAACGTCCGCCCCGAGCAGATGCAACGAACAAAAGCTAACAAAATGAGATTAAAAAAAAGAAAAGTGTTCAGAGCATCTGTCTGGTGAGTAGGAGACCCGGGTTCGAATCTCGGCCCGCCACAAATTTTCAATCATATCGATGCTCGCTTGCAGCCAGTGCCTGTAATTCCTTCGTGTCTTTACTACAGTTTCTATCTGTAGCACTAATTATGAACCTGGCAGCTCTTCGTAACTATTTTGTTTTTCTCACATCAGTTTAGTTTGGTAAGGGTGCTGGACTGGCGAATAAGACTTCAGAACTGGTGGAAAGAGAATATTCCTCACAACGTTACGTGGAAACGTTCCTGCACGAGGAGCTGGTGACATCACAGCGTGGAATTTCGCGTTCGACTACGTTGCGAAGCGTAAAAGGAGGAATCTGCCATATCAGATGTATCAGGGTTTTTTTTCCTCGTGGAAATACATCAGTTTTGCGTCGCAAACAGGATTTGGGAGAAGCCGTATTGGATTAAGTCATACCGAGTTTAACACCGTTGGCCTATTGGTTGGTTTTTATGTTATAGTGCTCGTAGTATGAATAGAACCTGTTTCAAATCGTAAGGGCATTGAGGACCTCTCGCAAATGCGTCAGTTTGTTATATGATGGGAAACTACGTATTCTTAGTTAAGGCCCCATATATTTTACGATGTTTGTATTATGACGTGCGTGATGTTTAAGCATACCGTTTCACTTGTAATATGTATTCAAATGGTTCAAATGTCTCTGAGCACTATGGGACTTTGAGGTCGTCAGTCCCCTAGAACTTAGAACTACTTAAACCTAACTAACCTAAGGACATGACACACATCGCCGGCCGGGGTGGTCGAGCGGTTCTAGGCGCTTCAGTCTGGAACCGCGCGACCGCTACGGTCGCAGGTTCGAATCCTGCCTCGGGCATGGATGTGTTTGATGTCCTTACATTAGTTAGGTTTAAGTAGTTCTAAGTTCTAGGGGACTGATGAGCTCAGAAGTTAAGTCCCATAGTGCTCAGAGCCATATGAACCATTTGAATGGCCAGCAACCAGGAGTGCCATTTCTTTGCAGAAAGGTGCAACACAAGGTTGCATCTTATCACCGCTCAGCTTGTATGGCGAAGAAGCAATGAAGGAAGTGAAAGAAAATTCCTGAAGAAGAATTATTACATTTCAGCCACTGCTTTCGGAATTTTTTTTTATTACATGGTCAAAATTTTGTGTACCTTTTTTGTACGTTATCGTAAATAATTTTAATTATACATAACATTATGTTCTTCTTTTAGTTCAGTAGACTCAGGATATGTATTTATTACTCCCTGATAATTTGTATACTGTACTTGAAGTGGTTTCTGAGATTTAGGCAAAAATGCAACAGAAAATGTAAATTTTCAGGAACGGCTTCTAAAGTTTCAAAAGACTGTAACTCAATATATGCTTAATTTTTTTTATTTTTAGTCACTCAGAAGCACCTTGTACCATACTTGATATCGTACTCTTGATCTTTTACAAGTTTTTTCTTCTTTCTGCTCTCCTTAGTGGCCAACTGTGCTATATACTCTGCTTTATCAATGCGTACTTTGTCTATCCCTTCAAATTGTCTGATGCAATTTGCTCCAGGATCAATTGCCACATGCTGTAGCACTTTCACCCTGATGACCTCAGAAGTTAAGTCCCATAGTGCTTAGAGCCATTTGAACTGTTTGAACACCTGACTTCACCCAGGTACGTTTCCTTTTTTTTTTTTTTTTTTTCGCGCTTCTCTTCCGCATGTGCGCACAGTGCAATTGTGGTACATGCAACTGCTGCAGTTAATAACAAGTTGTTTTCAGCCATCCTGAACATTGACGAAAAGGATGGCAGTGTAATACCCCTTTTTAGCGCTACGTCAAAGATGTTCCTCAAATATATTTGTCGAATATTTGATCTAATCTTTGACATGGAAATTTGATAGTGTAATACCGGCCTAAGCAAGTATGTGAAAGGCTGCGGGTCAGTAAAGCTTGCCAATGCCTAGGTAGTACAGGGCCAGACACGGAGCCCTGTGGGATACTGACTGTGAGGCGCGGCGACTTTCACAGCGGCGGCAGTCAGACCACTAGCGCCACAGCTGTGCCGGTGCGTTCTGTGATGAACCTCGCCCCACCCTGCCCCGCCTCACCTCGCGCAGTTCCGGCTCGGCTTCCACATTAGCTGGTGGCTGCGTCCGCGGCGCGGCGGGCGCTCTCAGCTCAGAGAAACGCAGACCGGACCGGGAAAAGCGGACGCGTGGGCCAGCGCGGGCTACTTGCTCTGCCGCCAGAGGCCGGGCCATTACTTCACTGCCAGTGACCGCTGCGCTCTCTGCCTCTGTGTGTGTGTGTGTGTGTGTGTGTGTGTGTGTGTGTGCAGTCGAACATTTTCTGTGTCCAGAAAGGCCCGTACAGGACCTGCAACATGCGGTCGTGCATTATCCTGCTGAAATGTATGGTTTCGCAGGGATCGGATGACGGGTAGAGCCACGGGTCGTAACACATCTGAAATGTAACGTCCACTGTTCAGAGTGCCGTCAATCCGATCAAGAGGTGACCGAGACGTGTAACCAATGGCACCCCACACCATCACACCGGGTGATACGCCAGTATGGCGATGACGAATATGCGATTCCAATGAGCTTTCACCGCGATGTCACCAACCACGGGACCATCATGACACTGTAAACAGAACCTGCATTCATCCGAAAAAATGACGTTTTGCCATTCGTGCACCCAGGTTCGTCGTTGAGTACACCGTCGCAAGCGGTCCTGTCTGTGATGCAGCGTCAAGGGTAACCGCAGACACGGTCTCAGAGCTGATAGTCCATGCTGCTGCAAACGTCGTCGAACTGTTGGTGCAGATGGTTGTTGTCTTGTAAACGTCCCCATCTGTTGACTCAGGAATCGAGACGTGACTGCACGATCCGTTACGGCCATGCGGATAAGTTGCCTGTCATCTCGACTGTTAGTGATAGGAGGCCGTTGGGATCCAGCATGGCGTTGCATATTACCCTCCTGAACCCACAGATTCCATATTCTGCAAACAGTCATTGGATCTCGACCAACGCGAGCAGCAATGTCGCGATATGATAAACCGAAATCGCGATTGCCTACAATCCGACCTTTATCAAAGTCTGAAACGTGATGGTACGCATTTCTCCTCCTTACACGAGGCATCACAACAACGTTTCACCAGGCAACGCCGGTCAACTGCTGTTTGTGTATGAGAAATCGGTTGGAAACTTTCCTCATATCATCACGTTGTAGGTGTCGCCACTGGCGGCAACCTTGTGAGAATGCTCTGAAAAGCTAATCATTTGCATATCACAGCATTTCGCGTCTGTAGCACGTCATCTTCGTGATGTAGCAATTTTAATGGCCAGTAGTGTAGCTACTAATTTTTCTAAGATAGCCCGCACACATTCAAGTGATGTTGACACGTTCCACATCATTACGAAAGAATCGTGTTCATGATCCATGGAACAAGTAATATAACTAACTAACTTGTCAGTTCAACCTCACTTTGAAGCAGACGCTGCTCGTGTTCGTGTGTATTTTGACGGTAATGAGAACGGCCAGAAATGCAGACAAAGCACACCTGCCATTGATATTTGCACTGTGTTTAAAGAACAATAAGGAAACACAACTCTGGTACAGGAAGTGGCTTAAAACGATTTACCGATAGAAATGAGCGTTTGGCGATATTGGCCGGGAGGCCCCATGAGGGGCAGAGGCAGCCGCCGTGGTGCATGTTGTATTACACTCGACGCCACATTGGGCGACCTGATGATGAAGTCAGCACAACACCCAGTCCCTGAGCGTAGAAAATCCCCGACCCAGCCGGGAATCGAACCCGGGCCCGTCGGACGGCAATCCGTCACACTGACCACTTCTTTTTTTTTATTTTGTTCGTTGTTGATCGTTGTGTTTGGTCGTTGCGGTTGTCACATGACATCCGTTCAAGTTCGTTTGTTGATCCACTCAGTTTTTTTATTACAGAGGGGAGCTAGCTCTCTGCCCTAACACGCTGAGCTGCCGTGCTGGCTACCACTCAGCTATCGGGGCGGGCGATTTAACCATGCAAATCTGCTAAAGGATATATTACTGTCAGAACCTGATAATTACAACAACTTTCTGCGAATGGATAAGGAAACTTTTTAAAACTTCTTGAGGCCATCCTAAAAGAGCAAACTTGGCTGTCAAGTTCGCTCTTTTGAAACCACGGATGTGTCAAACAAGCCCTTACATGTACCAACACAGTTTCTCTATTTAACCTTACTTTTGAATCAAACGCATGTCGTGTATGCTCTGTTTTGGTGCTAGTGGGAATGGCTACAAATTCAAGTAAATAATTCTAACATTCACTATGACATTGTTTTTAAAAAAGAACGAACCAAGACTCTGGTTCATGGGGTGGATTAAAATGTTGTGTTACGAACACACACACACACACACACACACACACACACACACACACACACACACACACACAAACACGCCCGAGGGAGAACTCAAACCTCCGGCGGGAGGGGCTGCGCAATCTGTGACATAGCGCCTTAAACCGCGCAGCCATTCCGCGCGGGTTTGTTTACGAGCTCTTGTTATCGTCCACGGAAGCTGTTTACTGCTGCTCGGTCCGAACACGTTCGCCGCTCGTCACTTTCTAGGGCGCTTAGAGGTATGTGTATTGCACTTGTAATACGGCTGTTTATCGCTGGTAATTGTGTGGTTTTTCAGCAGACACACCTGGTGCACGGTTTTTGCAACGGCGTCACGCTCCACCTTCCGTTCTCTTCCTGCCCCAGTTTTATAGCCAACTGCGTATCTGCGATGCCGTCTCCAGAATATTAAGGCCGTAACGAGAATAGCTTTTCGCTATGGGAGGTTCTTTTGCGTCGTACTTGTAATTCAGACAGCTTCTTGTCGCAATCACCAACGCTCGCGTAAGCTTCACGAAACCTCCCTAGCTTTTGTAAAGCTACTGCCGGAAGTCAGCCAGTAGCACCGCGTTTCTATGTCGAACTTTCCCCACGCAAGAGTTAGACTCATTGACGGGTTCGTTCTGTGTCCGTAACTACAGATACCGTTCTTTTATTTCTTTATGTAACACAGTGTGCCTGACGTAATGCGCGGTACAGTGGGTGACAAACTCGACTTCAAAAAGTGTAATCCTCTGAGATTAACTGTGTCACTTGAATTACTGACATTTATAAAATCTCTCCTGTCCCATTCATTAGGGTATTATTATTTAGTTAGAATCAGCTAGAACATGTGTTAAGCGTCAGTCATTGCTTTCCTTTAAGTTTTCTTTCAGCCCAACAATCGTTCATTTCTTTCAGAGACGGCCGCGCTGGCCGAGCGGTTCTTGGCGCTTCAGTCCGTAACCGCGCGACTACTACGGTCGCAGGTTCGAACCTCGGGCATGGATATGTGTGATGTCCTTAGGTTAGTTAGGTTTAAGTAGTTCTAAGTCTAGGGGACTGATGACCTCAGATGTTAATTCCCATAGTGCTCAGAGCCATTTGAACCATTTGATTTCTTTCAGACTGGACTTCCTTGCTTTGCTGCGACCAGGTAGTTCCTGTCATCTTGGAAGTGCCTTCAGTCTTTGAATCCCTTTACTTCGTTTACTATCTTTTGAAACCCGACGAATAACTTCTTTCCTCCTTTTAGCATATCGCTACATGCCCCATGCCCATTTGATTTTATTACAGTCATGATTCACTTAATTATTTGTAACTTAACCCAGCGACAGGCTGCATGATCGGGTGACAATGTGACTGCGGCCTCTATTATAGTTCGTGTATTTTTTAATCGCCCGTCGAAGATCGTTCAGTGTAAGAAGTACGTAGTGAACCATTATTAGAAATTTTATTTTGCACCAAAGTTTCGAGTCCACCTAATTTTGGACCTAAAGGAATGATAATCTCAGCGGACAAAATATTAGTCAGTTCTAGAGAAATCATCACAAGCGTCACTTAATACGGTGAAATTTCGGCCTTGGACGTAATAACCGCCTGGATTCGGTTAGGAAGAACGCCACAGCGTTTTGAACGTACGACCCATGCAGGTTAAGCTACTCGCAGAGGATTTGGCCGAGCAGCTACTTCAGATTGCGGGGATGTTGGTGTCGGCGTTTTACCCGCTGTTCCAACATGTACCACAAATTTTCTGTGGGGTTCAGGTCAGGATCATTTTACAAGCCACCCGATTATCTGATGACTTTACTAGACAATAAGCGACAGCATCATCTGCAAACAACCTAAGATGGCTGCTCGGACTGTCTCCTAAATCGTTTGTATAGATAAGGAACAGAAAAGGGCCTATATAGCTACCACGGGGAACACCAGAAATGATTTCTGTTTTACACGATGAATTTCCGTTAATTAATACGAAGTGTGACCTCTCTAACAGGAAGTCACGAATCCAACCACATAACTGAGACGATATTCCACAGGCACACAATTTCACTACAAGCCGCTTGTGAAGTACAGTATCAAAAGCGTTCTGGAAACCTAGCGTTGTCCTTTTTCCGACCACGATTCTGAGGTTGTGTTTCGTTGCCACGTGTGATACACGACTGCTTGTAGACACGTTAAATAGTCCGTCGAGAAATACCAGCAAATCCAGCAACTTCACACAATGCCAAACACGATTGGCCCCTCTTTGCGAGTGAGTCACGTCCCTACGTCCCAACTGTGTGGGTGGGTTGAAGAGTTTTTAGGAAACAGAACACAGCATGTTGGTCTCAATGGAGAGACATCTACAGACGATAAGTAACCTCTGGCGTGCCACAGGTAAGTGTTATGGAACCATTGCTTTTCACAATATACGTAAATGACCTAGTAGATAGTCTCGGAAGTTCCATGTGGGTTTTCGCGGATGATGCTGTAGTATACAGAGAAGTTGCCGCATTAGAAAATTGCAGCGAAATGCAGGAAGATCTGCAGCGGATAGGCACTTGGTGTAGGGAGTGGCAACTGACCCTTAACATAGACAAATGTAATGTATTGCGAATACATAGAAAGAAGGATCCTTTACTGTATGATTATATGATAGCGGAACAAACACTGGTAGCAGTTACTTCTGTAAAATATCTGGGAGTATGTGTGCGGAACGATTTGAAGTGGAACGATCACATAAAATTAATTGTTGGTAAGGCAGGTACCAGGTTGAGATTCATTGTGAGAGTCCTTAGAAAATGTAGTCCATCAACAAAGGAGGTGGCTTACAAAACACTCGTTCGACCTATACTTGAGTATTGCTCATCAATGTGGGATCCGTACCAGGTCGGGTTGACGGAGGAGACAGAGAAGATCCAAAGAAGAGCGGCGCGTTTCGCCACAGGGTTATTTGGTAAGCGTGATAGCGTTACGGAGATGTTTAGCAAACTCAAGTGGCAGACTCTGCAAGAGAGGCGCTCTGCATCGCGGTGTAGCTTGCTGTCCAGGTTTCGAGAGGGTGCGTTGCTGGATGAGGTATCGAATATATTGCTTCCCTCTACTTATACCTCCCGAGGAGATCACGAATTTAAAATTAGAGAGATTCGAGCGCGCACGGAGGATTTCCGGCAGTCGTTCTTCCCGCGAACCATACGCGACTGGAACAGGAAAGGGAGGTAATGACAGTGGCACGTAAGGAGCCCTCCGCCACACACCGCTGTGTGGCCTGCGGGGTATAAATGTAGATGTAGAACTACTTGCGTCTCCTACTACAACAAACTCCAAGCGCTACAGATGGATCACAGGAGCTTCATGGTGGACAAGAAACGTCGACATACGCACCGCACTCCACGAGACCACTATACAAGAGAAGGTCCATGACAAGGCTCTACGAGTTTTTGATAAGATCGATGCCCTTAGGGACGATGTTCGACAATTAGAATCGGTAGGAACAGTAAACCCTGCAAGATGGCACCCTCCATAGGCGATCTGTCATAACAGGAGGAAGCAGTCACACATAACAGCCTAGACCCATCTCACCCTCCAGAGAAGATAACATCATCAAAGACAGCAGGCTAAAGGACCCATTGAGAGCCCAAGCCTATATGAATGTGTAATAAATAAAGTGTTTTCCTTTTATCCTTACGTCCCATCCTAGAAGAATAAGTCGTCAAGGATGATCTGTTCAGCGCTCACTACACAGTATAAAAGAAAAAGGCGACTAATTTATAGCCCAGTGAGCTTGTATGGTAGGGGAACAGGAATGCAGTGCAGATTTTCAGGCACAATTGCGTGTTGCAGGTATCTATAAATATAGACGCTGATAAATCAGAGAAAGAGACAAGGAATGGAGTGAAACTAGGGAAAGGTTTATGATTAAAATAAAGAACAAAGGAGCGATGGACTGATTAGACGTAGACAGAGAGAGAGCAGGGTCGTGTTGCGGTGTTGTTTGTGGCGGCGGTATTTGAGGTGGACGTCGTGCCCGGCGCGACCTTTGCCGCTACGGACGCCAGTGAATCAGGGGGGAACGGCGAGCAGAGGTCGCGGGTTCAAGGCCCGGTCTCATCGCCGCCGACTGCATCCGCTTCTGCTGCTGATCTGCTGCCTCGTCACGCGCCCCGTAACGTGGTGTCAGCGCGCAGGGAGCGCTCCATGTTCCGACTGTTGATGGTGAGGGACGCCCAAGGTTGGGCCATACGTCACTCGCTGTCCACGGATCTAGAAATCTCTCCACCGGTGTAGCCGAAAGCCCGGCACCATCAACGCGCTACACTTGTCTACGTTCTGCACATGCCTCCCGCGCTGCGAGTGGCGAAGGGTATGTGAAGTCTAGGCGGCTGGACGCACTGCTACACAAAAGGTACCATTCAACTGGTGGCCCTCGCACTTTATTTTCATGCGAGAGGTGCGGTCCATGAACCAAGGCTCAAAGTCCTTTGTCTATTACTGGGACGCCAAAAGCGCGTCCATTGGACTCGACAGCTATGTACACTACTGGCCATTACAATTGCTACACCAAGAAGAAATGCAGATGATAAACGGGTATTCATTGGACTAATATCTTATACTAGAACTGATATGTGATTACATTTTTACGCCATTTGGGTGCATAGATCCTGAGAAATCAGTACACAGAACAACCACCTCTGACCGTAATAACTGCCTTGATACGCCTGGGCATTGAGTCAAACAGAGCGTGGATGGCGTGTACAGGTACAGCTGCCCATGCAGCTTCAACACGATACCACAGTTCATCAAGAGCAGTGACCGTCGTATTGTGACGAGCCAGTTGCTCGGCGACCATTGACCAGACGTTTTCAGTTGATGAGAAATCTGGAGAATGTGCTGGCCAGGGCAGCAGTCGAAATTTTTTGTATGCAGAAAGGCCCGTACAGGACCTGCAACATGCGGTCGTGCATTATCCTGCTGAAATGTAGGGTTTCGCAGGGATCGAATGAAGGGTAGAGCCACGTGTCGTAACACATCTGAAATGTAACGTCCACTGTTCAGAGTGCCGTCAATGCGAACAAGAGGCGACCGAGACGTGTAGCCAATGGCACCCCATACCATCACGCTGGGTGATACGATAGTATGGCGATGACGAATACACGCTTCCATTGTGCGTTCACCGCGATGTCGCCCAACACGGATGCGACCACCATGATGCTGTAAACAGAAATTCGATTCATCCGAAAAAATGACGTTTTGCCATTCGTGCACCGAGATTCGTCGTAGAGTACACCATCCCAGGCGCTCCTGTCTGTGATGGAGCGTGAAGGGTAACCGCTGCCACGGTTTCCGAGCTGATAGTGCATGCTGCGTCGTCGAACTGTTCGTGCAGATGGTTGTTGTCTTGCAAACGTCCCCATCCGTTAACTAAGGGATCGAGACGTGGCTGCAAGATCCGTTACAACTATGCGGATAAGATGCCTGTCATCTCGACTGCTAGTGCTACAAGGCCGTTGGGATCCAGCACGGCGTTCCCTATTACTCTCCTGAACCCACCGATTCCATATTCTGCTAACAAGAAATTTCGTCTAAGTCACCTTGCATCTTCCTACAGTCACTTGCCCTACACCAAGGCATTATCAGCAAACAACCGGAAATTGCTACCCGCTTTGTCCCCCAGATCATTTATTTTTACAGAGGTGAATAGCAATCCTAGCACACTTCTCTGGGACGATGAAACGTTGTGACTGCAGAATTAAATTTAACAGAATATCAGGGTTCCAGTCGGTCACTAAACGGAAACCACAGTGAAAATCAGGAATTTTTGGAAATTTAGCTACACTTTCCAGATACTTCTCTACATAGCTGCCGCTCCCACTTAGACGTCTGTCGAGCGTTATACCAAATTTCCAACACCATCGTCATAGAAGGCAGCCGCCTATGCTTTCCGAAAATTCTCTACACTGGTCTATAGCGCGCAGCCTGCGCTCAAGCGTTGTCTTCGTATCCAGCGTTTCATGTGAACAGAGATTTTACTCAGAACGAGTGTTGTGGGGGATCGAACACTTCCTATCGATAAGGCAGCAGAAGCGTCTTCACTGCCCCTGCAGAGTGCGGCTGAGAATTGCATGAAGAAGAAAGTGCGTGGCAGTTGTGTTAGGCTGGCTGCATTCATTAAGGCGAAGCCTCTCAGCGGGCCCTCCTACTTGGCGGGATACATCGTTGTCCTAGGCACCTTTACTCACTCACAGTGCGCTGACAACTGACAAGAGCGTCTTGATGCGATCGACGGCCATATTAGAGACACTGCCCAACACATCTGTGCAAAGCTTCATCGAGTTTTGACTGTGGTCTCCATTTCGCGATCAATCGGACCTTACTTTGTGGACAACCCTCGTGAATGTCAACGAGCAACTACCCTTGCTTTGTATTTATTTGCTCAACAACAATGTACAGGTTTCAAACTCTCTTGTCTCATTTTCAGTGGCAATACACGCTTTTAATAGAGACCCGTTGTAACAGGTATGATGGCGTTTTTGATTGGTCTGTTTGTGTGTTCAGTCATCGCTCGCCTGTGATAAAGGGGGAGTGGAGCTATGGCGGTTCTCTAACGCAGTAATTCGTGAGAGATGTGGCGATTAATGTGGATGTTTTGTGATAATGTTATGCTTGGTCAAGATGTTGAGCCCTGTGAAATCACTTGTGTACTCTCTTTACGTTTGGCCTCTTTAAATCATAGAGGTTACATGGTGGCGTTTGAATCTGGCTCATTATTTAAGATTTGTCATCTGCAGCGCTGTAGAAACTATTTATTATGAGTTACGATCCAGTAAGCCGGGAGCGTTTAAGATATCTCTTTAGAGGCGTTGAGATCCTGCTACATCTTTGGTTACTTTTAATAATTTAGCTCATTGCCGTAAATAACGCACTATATTCCCCACAGTACTGTATAACATCAACGTCATTAATTTATGATCCAGTGGGGCCACAGTGTCGAAGATTTATCTGAGAGACATTATGTAACGAAATCCAAACATAAACATTTCATACAAAATTTTATTGAATACCTAACCAAAGGCAACGGATACGCACAAACAACTAACCCCAGACCCAGCGATTACAAAGATCTTACAAGCAGCCCAAAATGATAACATCAGCAGACCATAGCAGCTGTAGCTATTTAGCATCTTTGATCAACTGATAATCTGTCATACCTGATGATAAAAAGCCAAATTATAAAAAGTTATCAGAAAGGATGATTAATAACAGCAGCAAACCACAAAACAGCTTGTAACGTAAGTGTCATAAATTTACACCGAATTGTAATACAATACAGTGTGACAGCGGCCACTGATGATAGGGCGTAAGTACAACATTTGTATATCTGAAAATACAATAACCAACATTATAATAAAATAATTACATTATGTAACTGTCGCAAATAGTTTGAAGACAGCAATCTAGCCGAAATGGATCCATCACAATAGAAACACTAAACTCCAATAGCAGCAATTACATATTATCCACCGTGAGGTTTACGACTCGTCACCCAAGAATTCTTGCATTAACGAGGTTTACTTTAAAATATACTTAAGATAGAACCGTTTCGATGTTAACACGTTAGTATAAACATCCTTCTGCGCCCATTCATAAATCTTATAATGCCATTCCTGTTTCTACTCTAATTATGAACTAGTCCGTATAATGCTCACAATTCCCTAACTTGCGTACGTGGTTCTAAAGAACATACACATACCTATTTACGTAGTTCTTTGAAAAGGTTCTTGCGTGACACCCTCATTGTAATCCCATTCATTGTCTTTGTTATCAGTTTTCCATGTGTGTATAGTTATGTTTCTGAATCTTTCCCCAGAAGAGTACAGTGCAACGCATCAAGACATACATTAGACCAGTAATCACATAACAATGATGCCATGTTACAGAAGTCCCATATCTCTTCAACTTGTTGTTCAATAAATCCTCACGCTTGTTCCACTTTAATCGATTATCTAGTCATACACCTAGAAATAACGTGCGAAATTGTAACATTATATTCCCCTGGCTTATTTTCTCATATTTCCATAGCTCATCCATTATGTTCCTGCCTTTCATGCCAAGCAATTCCGGCACTACAGAATCCGTATGACGAAAAATCTTTCCTGAACGCCTTTCCTCGATGCAAGCGTGCCATTCAGTTCGAGTAAGTGAAAGTCCTCAGGAAAAACCCCGAATGAATTGACGTCACTGGCGCCAGTGACGTAAGCAGCTGCTGCTGCAGACAGTTCCGTACGTCATCCACCACAATGACGGGAGAGGCCGCCATATTATTTCTCAGTGCTTTGGCAGTAACACTAGGATACCTCGCTTATAAAAATAAAATGTCACTGTCCGCTGTAATAAAATACGAGTCAAGACGAATACACAAAGTATGGAGTCTCGGAAGTTAAAGTGTGTATACTCCGTGAGACACAACGTCGTACAAATACGTAAGAAACGTGGGCATAAACTAGCGAGGTCGCACCTCTTCACTTCGCTATAAAACGGCAGTAACTCCTTTGTTTGTATCCAGGGACGCATCTAGACGTGTCGTGACTTGCGCAACTTTTATGAATTCGCAAAAAACTTCGTAAAACTGGATAAGTCCTTCGGATTTTACAGGCAGCTGTCTTCCTGTATAAACCTACTACGGCTTTTACAGTACCAGTTTATGCACAGCCTAATCCGGTACGCACGAACCATTTCGTATAGTGTCTTCGTACTTTTAGAAACGACACATATGAATTATTCGAAATGCTAGTTGACTGAATAGGTTATTGTGGCTGTGTAAATTAAAACCTGTTACTGGACAATGTGTGAAATGAATGGTGCAGCGCTCGATTAAATATTCAACTACAGTCTCCTACGAGCAAGGTTCTGTCATTTCTATCACAAGTGTGGTTTTAACTCATCGGCTTAGAAGGGCTGACTAGAAGACGCTGTACACAGCGCTTGTTTGCTTATACTAATTGGAACTGGAACAGTCACGAGCATACAACAGGATACTCCACGGTTTAACAAATACAAACGACATGATATTGTTGGAAGAAAAGGAAAATGATTGAAAGCACAATTTAAGATAGAAAATAAGCTAGTTAATTTTATTCATGTGTGCTCAAGCATACAGTTGAAGTTAACCTTGCCTAGCCCGCCCGGTTGGCCGTGCTGTATGACGCACGGCTTTCCGGAGTGGGAAGGAGCCCGGCACGAATCCGCCCGGTCTGGTGAGTCGGCCAGTCTGCGGATGGTTTTTAGGCGGTTTTCCATCTGTCCTGGCGAATGCGGGCTGGTTCCCCTTATTCCGCCTCAGCTACACTATGTCGGCGATTGCTGCGCAAACAAGTTCTCCACGTACGCGTACACCACCATTACTCTACCACGCAAACATAGGGGTTACACTCGTCTGGTGTGAGACGTTCCCTGGAGGGGGGGGGGGGGGGGGGTCCACCGGGGGCCGAACCTCACAATAACCCTGAAAGAGTGGTTCGGTGTGGGGCGGCGGAGGAGTGAAGTGGACTGAGGTAGTCGTCGTGGGGTTGTCGACCACTGCGGCTGCGGCGGGGACGGAGCCTCTCCGTCGTTTCTAGGTCCCCGGTTAACATACAATACAATAACCTTGGCTAACCATCCAAGTGGTAAGAGCATCAAATCTTTCTGCTAAATCAAGATTTATTTTATTAACAGAATCTTCCGTCGGTTCTTGGTAGAACAACACTATAATAATAATAAATGAAAGGCACCAGTTTGCTTTTGTTTTACAATATTACTTTTATTGCTGACCGGTTTTCGGCTTACAACGCCATCTTCAGACATTTACTGAGTATTATCACCAAAGAAGTTAAATGTTAGCAGACAACATTGGAAGAGAAGTAACACATCTATAGTGATGTAGAAACATAAAACAAGTAACATCTTTGCAATGTAATAGTAAAAACTTAACAGTACATAAATAGCAATGGAGTTGAAAGGAAAACCTTTAGCACAAAATAGGAATAGCATGCCTACATAACAGTTTTTATTAATAAACAAAACTAATAAAATAAGATAAAATTAGTACTAGCCAACGCTGCATCAAGAGGTATGAAACATGGAGAGTGATACACAACCAATTAAAAAAGAAGAGACAGTTGTCAACGTAAATACAGAGTACATAAGGAACTTAAGCAATATTGCTCCATTGTTATTTATATACTGTTTAGTTTTTACTATTTGATTGCAAAGACGTTACTTACTGTATGTTTCTACTTCACTCTAGATGTGTTACTTCTCTTCCAATGTTGTCTGCTAACATTTAACTTCTTTGGTGATAATACTGAGTAAATGTCTGAAGATGGCCTTGTAAGCCGAAAACCGGTTAGCAATAAAAGTAATATTGTAGAACAAAAGCAAACTGGTGCTTTTCATTTATTATCAAGATTTATTTTGTAATGGTGCAGGTGACTGGGCAAATGTGATCTCTTTTTCAAAAATCTCTAAAATGGCGCAAGGGACTAGAGTAAACGTGATCTTTTTTTGTCATAAATCTGTGAGATGTTTGCGTCCAGCACATCTTTGAATATGTTAGGATCACCATTATTACGTATGCACTCCCGGTACTCGATGTCATCTGAAGAATGAACTGTCGAGTTGTGTTGCGCCGGTATGCACGAATAATTGCATCCACGCGATTCTTCATGTTACGATCAGTGAGTGTGACACAGCCTCCCGAAGGTGGCCAGTTAAAGAGCTCAGTTCCTGCAATTCCTCACGCTTTCACTCTATTTATCCGTAATATAAAGTTATATAACAAGACTCATATGAACCGCCTCATTACCAAACACTGTACACAAACGTATACAGACGTTCACCACTGTTTCCTTTCCGCAACCACGAATTCAGCTACAGCACGTTTGCTTGTAACGAGTGCCTTGTGAAGACTCCATTTTTATGATTCCCTACGACTCTGCCATACGTAGAAATTGTTTGAAACGTCGCACAAGTACGGAAGAAATATCGAATTCAAAGCACTATGGGACTTAACATCTATGGTCATCAGTCCCCTAGAATTTAGAACTACTTAAACCTAACTAACCTAAGGACATCACTCACTTCCAGGCCCGAGGCAGGATTCGAACCTGCGACCGCAACAGCAGCGCGGTTCCGGACCTAAGCGCCTACAGCCGCTCGGCTACAGCGGCCGGCTGTAAACTTAATAAGTTTGGTTATTAATGAGTGGAATTTTAAAAGAACTGAGGTACCGGATTTTGCCTTATAGATTACTTACGAAAATCGTCTGCGACACGCTTTCAAATGATTGTAGCACGGAAACAGTATGTTTCCGGACCTTGATTCCTCTACAAAATATTACGCACCCACTCGCTTCTCCTAATCTTAGAAGTTTGTAACGGCAATTTTCGAACACCCTGTATACAAAATTAAAAAAGTGGGCCATTACTTACTGTACGTCCTCATAGTATCATCTTACTTTAACGATTAATATGAAAAATCTTAACTAAAATAGTATATTGATTTAAATAGTAAGCATTAAACTTTCGTATAAGTACGAGGAATATTTAAATACTTAATAATATTTACTTACAAGATTTTGCTACGCCTTCGAGCGACTGACTTGGACATATGTCGTAGAATGGTACCATCTGTCCCATACCTCGCCATACACAATAGAAGGGAGCCGCAGTTGCTTTCAGCCAATTCTATATACCGGTCTGCTGCTCTGGAAATGAATCACTCAACACTCAAATTGTGAACCGACGATTTGTTCGAATCACCTGATCCACTCGCTGAACAAGATCATCAGTTCACAATTGCTTCCTTCCCCGACCACCTGCATCACGAACGTCTGTACGTCTTGTTTCAGAATCCCTCAATCATCGTCGCAATTTGCTGTCAGGCATGACAGTTAAATTATGTGGACTAGGCGGCTGCGGTGGCCGAGCGGTTCTAGGCGCTTCAGTCCGGAACCGCGCAACTGCTACGGACGTAGGTTCGAATCCTGCCTCGAGCATGGATGTATGTGATGTCCTTAGGTTATTTAGGTTTAAGTAGTTCTGACTTCTAGAGTACTGATGATCTCAGAAGTTAAATCCCATCGTCCTCAGAGCCATTTGAACTATTTTTTTTTATGTGGATTACATGAAGCCAGGTGGAACCCTTCAGCATGAAGAAATCGAATGACAGCACGCGCTTGGCTCAAATGGCTCTGAGCACTATGGAACAACATCTGAGGTCATCAGTCCCCTAGAACTTGGAACTACTTAAACCTAACCAACCTAAGGACATCACACACGTCCATGCCCGAGGCAGGATTCGAACCTGCGACCGTAGCAGTCGCGCGGTTCCAGTCTAAAGCGCGTAGAACCGCTCGGCCAGCACGCGATTGGTGGGAGACTATTGTTCTTAGGCATGTTTACATATTCAATATGCGCTCAGAACGGAAGAGTGTGATGTGAAGCGCCAGACGGGCACAGTAGAAACACTATGTGATTAATCTGCGCAAAACGTCATCGCATTTTTTACCGAACAAGTAGTAGAAAATTCTTAAAACAGTCAGTAATGGTCTCGTTCTCTGCAGGCCAAAATAAAATAAAACATTTAGAGGAGCTGCTAAATGGACCTCCGTGAGTCTCTTGCCGCTATCTGCGTGGGGCCGAGTATTCTGTGTTTTTACGACGTGTGTGTAACTGCGCCGACGCGAGAAAGCCGCCACAGCCAGTCTCCGGTGGAGGAGAACCGCTTTCCGCTGTCGCCTTGCTGGACCTCTCGCACTAAACTAAGCAACCCAGAGGCCAGACCTGTTGGCCAGATATTCAAGACACAGCGGACAGAAGACCTGTCCAAATTCTCTCTCGCTGCAGACCGCTGCGTTCACTGACCACGAGGAAAGCGTTAACATACTGAGACCTGCAGGAGGGGTGAGAAAAGAGGTACACTACTGGCCATTAAAATTGCTACACCAACAAGATGACGTGCTACAGACGCGAAATTTAACCGCCAGGAAGAAGATGCTGTGATTTGCAAATGATTAGCTTTTCAGAGCATTTACACAAGGTTGCCGCCAGTGGCGACACCTACAACGTGCTGACACGAGGAAAGTTTCCAACCGATTTCTCATACACAAACAGCAGTTGACCGGCATTGCCTGGTGGAACGTTGTTGTGATGCCTCGTGTAAGGAGGATAAATGCGTACCATCACGTTTCCGACTTTGATAAAGGTCGGATTGTAGCCTATCGCGATAGCGGTTCATCGTATCCCGACATTGCTGCTCGCGTTGGTCGAGATCCAATGACTGTTAGCATTGTTCAGGAACGCCGTGCTGGATCCCAACGGCTTCGTATCACTAGCAGTCGAGATGACAGGCATCTTAGCCGCACGGCTATAACGGATCGTGCAGCCACGTCTCGATCCCTGAATCAACAGATGGGGACGTTGCAAGACAACAACCATCTGCACGAACAGTGCGACGACGTTTGCAGCAGCATGGACTATCAGCTCGGAGCCGATGGCGGCGGTTACCCTTGACGCTGCATCACAGACAGGAGCGCCTGCGGTGGTGTACTCAACGACGAGCCTGGGTGCACGAATGACAAAACTTCATTTTTTCAGATGAATCCAGGTTCTGTTTACATCATCATGATGGTCTAATCCGTGTTTGGCGACATCGCGGTGAACGCACATTGGAAGCGTGTATTCGACATCGCCATACTGGCGTGATGGTATGGGGTATCATTGGTTACACGTCTCGGTCACCTCTTGTTCGCATTGACGGCACTTTGAACAGTGGTCGTTACATTTCAGATGTGTTACGACCCTTGGTCTAGCCTTCATTCGATCCCTGCGAAACCCTACATTTCAGCAGGATAATGCACGACCGAGTGTTGCAGGTCCTGTACGGGCCTTTCTGGATACAGAAAATGTTCGAGTGCTGCCCTGGCCAGCACATTCTCCAGATATCTCACCAACTGAAAACGTCTTGTCAATGGTGGCCGAGCATCTGGCTTGTCAGAATACACATGAACTGTGGTATCGTGTTGAAGCCGCATGAACAGCTTTACCTGCACACCCTATCCAAGCTCTGTAAATAGTTAAAAAATTTGGAAAAATATTTTTTGTGGAAAAAGAAGAGAAAAATCGTTCAACAGTCCTGCAGAATCTGTTCTACTATGATGTTCTTATTATTATGAGGTTGTACACCCGATGATTCAGAATGATTGCATCTGTGGTCATGATGTTGTAAATTACCAATTAAGTAGGGTGTAGCGGTTGCAAGATTATGTAATTCTATCTCGCTTTACACAAGGATTGTTGTTGTTATTGTTGTTGCTTTTCTTTGATGTGATACCAAAAAACATGGCTCTGAGCACTAAGGGACTTAACAGCTGAGGTCATCAGTACAACCTAGAACTACTTAAACCTAACTAACCTGAGGACATGACACACACCCATGCCCAAGGCAGGATTCGAACCTGCGACCGTAGCGGTCACAGCCTGTAGCGCCTAGAACCGCTAGGCATCCCCTGCCGGCGATGTGAAACAAAAGGTTCCGCCTCAGTTTAATGCAGTACCATCTCTGAACATCTAATTACCTTAAGATTTTTTTGAAAATTTGTGAAGAGTTCGGCAAACTTGCTATTCATATTCAATAACATATGTCCATTGATCACTGACGATACACGTGAGATGTCAAGTAATGTACACTGAATTTCCTTACAATACAGTGTGTTATACTGGGTGATCCACCATTTTAATACGTTAGTCTACAAGTAAAACTGAAGAAAAAAGTTCATAAAAACAAAGGTCCGCAAATGTTTAGTTATTGATTTACGGCTAATAAAAGATTTTGCCTGAAATTTAATATGAAGCCATCGCAAAACTGCACGAGGTTAAAGTAAAGCATAATGTCCATTTGTTTTGTTGTTATTGGTCTTGTGAATCTAATAAAACATGTCCCAGACGTGTATATGCAGTAGTTTTCCTGAACATCCACAGAAGCAAAGATTATTACACAAGTAAAATTCTTTACTTTCCATTAAGAATCTAGAACCATGTCATTGTTGGCCACCGATAGTGAGTTGTTTCAGTCGTTTCCTAACCTTGAAACGAGTTAGTTTTCTGTATTGCTGAGTGAAAGAACACAATAATAACAGTGTATTTAAGTGAAACCACAGAGTAACTGTTGTACTTGGTAGATTATTTATGAAATAGGGATGCCTTTCAATTTTTACGGCAGAGGAACACGCCGATATGGTGTTTATTTATGACGAACGTGACGGTAATGCTACGGCTGCACTTAACGAATATCGCGTACGTTGTCCAACTAGGAGGAACCGGAATGCACAAACCATTAGTGGAATATTTCGAATGATACAGGAGACAGGTTCTCTGCCTAGCGTTTATAATCAGTACGAGCGCTTGATACGTGAAGACGATGATGAGGATATTATGGATGCTATTCAATGATTAGTCGTTTCACAATCTTAAGTACAAGAATCTGTATGCTTACCATAAATGGTCTTGCGGTTCTAGGCGCTGCAGTCCGGAACCGTGAGATTGCCTCGGGCATGGATGTGTGTGATGTCCTTAGGTTAGTTAGGTTTAAGTAGTTCTAAGTTCTAGTGGACTGATGACCTAAGATGTTAAGTCCCATAGTGCTCAGAGCCATTTGAACCATTTAGCTTACCATAAACAAAAAGTGCATCATTTACATCCGGGGATCCTACCCTTTGCTAGGAGTTGTGCCGCTGGTTAAATACTAATAGGCAGTTACACAAATACATTTTATTTACTGATGAAGCACAGTTTACTACAGACTGTATGAGCAATTTACATAACGAGCACGTATGGTCTGAAGTAATCCCGCATGCAACAGTGCAACGCAATTTCCAGCAGTGATTTAGAAAAATGTGTGGTATGATATAATCAACACAGTTTATTGGACCATCCATTTTCCCAGGTCATCTAACTGGCGAGACGTACTTACAATTCCTTCAAGAAGAAATTCACCGCTTGCTCGAAGATGTTCTACTTGCTACCCGATTACAAATGTATTTTCAAAATTAGGCGCCCCTGCACATTTCACCAACGCCGCCACTACACATTTAAATGAACATTTTCCCCAGAAATCGATTGGTCGTGGTGTTACACGCCTGTGGCCACCCAGATCGCCCGATTTAACGCCAATGGATTTTTGTGTATGGGGATGGATGAAAGACATAGTTTATGAGGACAAAGTCAACACACGTGAGGCATTACTTACTCCCATTATGAATACGATAGACGAAATTAAAAAACCCTGTGAAACTGAAACGAACAACAAAATTTATTCATACTCGTGCATTGAAATGCATTGAACTCGGTGGAGACATTTCTGAACATTTATTAAGAGTGTATTGTGAAATTTTATGTGCACTGCATAACTTCCCCACCACGGAGCTTTGTTTTTTCCGGTTTGACATGAATTCACGAGTGCTGTGGTATTACGGGTAATAAAAAATAGATTATTTGACACATTCATGCAGTTTCTGTTGGCGTTGTTACCATATTTTTTCCAAAATCAAGTTCTCTACAACTTCAGTTGAAAATTTTGTACAGTTGTCTGGAATTTACAAAGCAAATTGGGCCAAGTAATTAATAAATTAAAAATGTTACAAAATTACTTCTTTGCTTCTGTGGATGTTCTGGAAAGATACTGCAGATATACCTCTGGGACATATTTTATTAGATTCACCAGATCAGTAACAACAAAGTAAATGGAAATCGCACTTTACTTTAACCTCGCATAGTTTTGCGAATGGATTCATATTTGCTAAGTGCTAAATTTCAGGCAAAATGGTTTATTAGCTGTAACTCCGTAACTAAACATCTGCACACCTATGTTTACATGAACTTTTTTCTTTAATTTTACTTGTAGGATAAAATATTTGCATATCTTCGTGAATCGCCCTGTATATGTATGATTGCTCGATGCTTTACTTCCAGAGTAATAAACTGCTTGTTATGTCGTACTCTATTACTAACCAACTTTCTTTTTCTATTTGCAGGTACGTTTAAGGCTGCGGGCTCCTTTCAGTAGTTTATGTAAGTACCTCAAATACTTCAGTGACTCGGTACATTCGCTTTAACTTTCCTATTTTAAAGATGAGTTTTATTCCTTTTCAATGCGACACTTTAGAGCGTTCAGGCTTCTAGATAGCAAAGGATTAATTCTAGATTCCACTAGGCTGCGGCTAAGCCATTTCTTCGCCATATCCTGTATTCCGGAAGTGCCAGTCTCTAAACGTATACGGGAAAACGCCTGTTGTGTTTCGAAAGTATGAGAAAACAGACGAAGTCTGGTGTCATATGTACGCTGGTGTGCAAAACTTGAAAACGAAGGTGTCTTTCGCATGATGTTTCTTCTGCTAATCAACATAGTTCAGCTAAAATGGAACCATACGTAGAAAGTACAGGCCCAGGTTCCCGGGTTCGATTCCCGGCGGCGTCAGGGATTTTCTCTGCCTCGTGATGACTGGGTGTTGTGTGATGTCCTTAGGTTTACGCAGTTCTAGGGTACTGATGACCATAGATATTAAGTCAAATAGTGCTCAGAGCCATTTGAACCATTTTTGAAATACACAATGAAAGGTACACAAATGACACTTAATCAAAGACAATGATTACAGTGAAGTCACCGCGATTCATGATGGACTTTACAAAAGGCAAGACATGGTTCTTAACAGTGTGTGTGATCACCATGGACAGCAATCCTTGTTCTGCAACATGCTTTCTTGTTGGCCACGAGGTTGGTAAGGAGTTCTTGTGGTAGGGCGTACCATTCCTAGCCGCGTGGTCTTGGGAGCCTTGCCACGGTTCGCCCGGCTTCCCCCCGTCGGAGGTTAGAGTCCTCCCTCGGGCAAAGGTGTCTGTGTTGTCCATATCGTAAGTTAATTTAAGTTACATTAAATGACCTCTGCAGTTTGTGTCCCTTATGAACTTCGCCCATTCAGCATTATGGGTACCCACACCATAACACCTTGGCTGCCAAAACGGTCGTGTTCGACAATGTTACTGCGTGCATCTCGTGTTCCCACCTCCCGGTGGACCACTCGTGCTGCCGTTGTTTGTATAGCTCAGTATCGGCATCCGCTTATCTATCTGGTATTGCTCCCGCCCACGGGAGCAAGATTCAAGGATGAGTCGCACGAGTGTTTTGTAAACACTCTCCGACTTCATTTTCAGAATACCGAGCAATGAGATCACGGTGCGCAGACGGTAGTGTGTACTTACGAGATAAATTGACAGAATTAGCACTACAACTAACAATTTTAAATAAGTACTTGTTTCAGCCGTTTTTGGACACACAGCTATTTGCGACCAGAGGTATACAGATAATCATAACCGCTTCGTGGAGGATAGTACTACGTGGATTAAGTTTTCCAAATTAATTCGTCCATTTCACCTCATTAGCGTTTTCTTTCGGTAAAATGCCAGGACGAAAGTCTACATGTGACTCATGTAGTGTATGAACATTGTAAGTAGGCTGTTTAGGTTCTTAAGTTTGTAACGCCATGTAGCGCTCTATATGAAAATCACTGACTTGTACTGTGTGCAGTCTGTGGCTGGTTTGCATTGTTGGAATTTTCTATTGTAGTGTTGGGCAGTTGGCTGTTAACAGCGCGTAGCGTTGCGCAGTTGGAGGTGAGCCGCCAGCAGTGGTGGATGTGAGGAGAGAGATGCCAGAGTTTTGAGAGCGGATGATCTGGATGTGTGTCCATCAGAGACAGTAAATTTGTAAACGACTTTTGGATACTATTAAGATAAATACATTGTTTGATCTCTATCAAAATCTTTCATTTGCTAACTATGCCTATCAGTTGTTAGTGCCTTCAGTAGTTAGAATCTTTTATTTAGCTGGCAGTAGTGGCGCTCGCTCTATTGCAGTAGTTCGAGTAACGAAGATTTTTGTGAGGTAAGTGATTCATGATAGGTATATGTTATTGTTAGTCAGGGCCATTCTTTTGTAGGGATTGTTGACAGTCAGATTGCGCTGCGCTAAAAATATTGTGTGTCCGTTTAGTGTTGATCAGAATAGGTAAATAGCGAAATGTCTGAGTACGTTCAGCTCTGCTCAGCTGTTTGAAAATCAAATAACGTAAGGGGTTCACCAGCACAGTAATTCAATTATTTTTCTAAGGGAACGTTTCAAGATGTGTAAAAAAGAATCTGCCGCAATGTTACCCCATAATCAGGGGGCCTACGAATCACTTTTGCACAGAGATTGGTTTACTAAGTATGGGCGAAACCTTCATATGCTCAGCTATTTCTGTTTCAATAATGTTCAGTATGGAACCGCGCGACTGCTACAGTCGCAGGTTCGAATCCTGCGTCGGGCATGGGTGTGTTCGATGTCCTTAGGTTAGTTAGGTTTAAGTAGTTCTAAGTTCTAGGGGACTTATGACCTCGGATGTTAAGTCCCATAGTGGTCAGAGCCATTTGAACCATTCTTTTTGTTTTTGTTTTTTTTTTTTTTTTCAGTAATGTTCACCGAGTGAGGTGGCGCAGCGGTTAGCACACTAGACGCACATTCGGGTGGACGACAGTTCAGTTCCGCGTCCTGCCATCCTGGTTTAGTTTTTCCGTTTTTTCTCTAAATCCCTCCAGGAAAGTGCCGGGATGGTTCCTTTGAAAGGGCACGGCCGACTTCCTTCCCTAATCCGATGAGAACGATTACCTCGCTGTCTGGTCTTCTCCCCCAAAACAACCCAACCCTCAATAATGTTCAAAATAGAAGGGAACAATTGCTACAACATTCTCAACTGAAAAAGTGCTGTAGATAGTTTTTGAGTTGCTGTTAGAACTGGCAAAAGTGTGAGCTGTGTGGGCATTCTACATTCAAAGGGCGCACTGAATTAGTACCTGCTCTTCCTTATCCTTGACAACAACGGCAGTTTTGTCGGGGAAGGGTCACTTTCACTGCCCTCAGGCGGTGCAGAGAACGTCGTTCTCGCTCCACACCGCTGCATGTAATCGATTCCAATGGCGATGCAGGCAGCTGCGTAGTGGAGGCTCACAGCGATTTGGTAGCAGGCAGGCCGCAGCGTAATCGCACCATCAGACCATTCTGAGAAACCAAGGAAAACCTAAATCGGGATGTGCGGACGTGGATTTGAACCAGTGTATTCTAAAATATGAGTTCAGTGTGCCGCGACTCTCGATCAGTTCTTGCAGAGTGAGAGATAACTTCCTACACGTTTTAGGTGATCCATCACTGACGTGGACGTGGGACTGTGGCTGGTAATTAACTTGTAGAAATAAGAAATACCAACAGTCGTATTTTTTATAAAATATTTTCATTACGCGAGCAGTTGCGGCACTACATTTGTGTAATCATCAGGCGCCCATAGACTGGCTGATGATGATGTTTGGTTTGTGGGCGCTCAACTGGGTGGTTATCAGCGCCCGTACAAATTCCCAACCTGTGCTCAGTCCAATCTCGCCACCACTCTCATGAATGATGATGAAATGATGAGGACAACACCCAGTCATCTCGAGGCAGGTGAAAATCCCGCTGCGAATCGAACCCGGGACCACGTGTCGGGAAGCGAGAACGCAACTGCGAGACCACGGGCTGCGATGGAGACTGGATAGTGATATAGAACCCTCGGTGCAATTGGGACAGGTACCATGTATGTTCACTGGTCTCACGGATTTCTATTTACGCGGTATGTGTATTCCAGCCATCTAAGAACAACTGTCAACTGTTTGAGAGTTGTTAGATGGCTGGAATGCGCATATCGCGTAAACAGAAATCCGTCAGACCAGTGAATTTAGAGGTGTGTTCATAAACTTAGCGAATTTCGAAATTTTGGGGGTTGTATTGGTGCGATTTGGTGGTTTGTTGTGTCAGTAAACATATCTGGAACACGCCTGTACACTGGTAGCCACATTGGACAATTATATCTTGTCCGCTGCCCAGAATATTACAAGTAAGAAAAAAATGTTCAAATGTATGTGAAATCCTATGGGACTTAACTGCTAAGCTCATCAGTCCCTAAGATTACACACTTATTAACCTAAATTATCCTAAGGACAAACACACACACCCATGGACTCGAGCCTCCGCCTGGTCCAGCCGCACAGTCCACGACTGCAGTGCCCTAGACCACTCGGCTAATCCCGCGCGGCTACAAGTAATGCACAGAGGAATTAGAGACATTAGCTGCCCAGTGGGGAAAGTTGAGAATTGACCACTAAGCCATCCGGACTCAGTGGTCATGGTAACAGCACGGACTACCCAAGAACATCTTCCGTCACACCCAGATTCTCCACAGACTACTAATATAGTGTTCTTTGCCCGTTATCCTCATTACTCACGGCACGTCACCGATCCCCGCAAGAGTTCGAACCTGGTGCGCATTCGCACTAAAGAGCTGATTGGCAGTCTTTGCCTCGAAACTTCCTGGCAGATTAAAACTGTGTGCCGGACCGAGACTCGAACTCGGGACCTTTGCCTGCGCGGGCAGGTGCTCTACCATCTGAGGTACCTAAGCACGACTCACGCCCCGTCCTCACACCTCTACTTCCGCCAGTACCTTGTCTCCTACTTTCCAAACCTCACAGAAGCTCTCCTGCGGAGCTTGCAGGAGAAGGATATTGTGGAGACATGGCTTAGCCACAGCCTGGGGGATGTATCCAGAAGTAAGGCTGTGAGGATGGGGCGTGTCGTGCTTGGGTAGCTCGGATGGACGCCGGCACGGTAGCTCAGCGTCTTCGGTCATAGAGCCGCTTGGCGTCTGTAGTAAAAAAAAACTGAGTGGAAGGATCAACAAAAGAACTTGAACGGATGTCATTGTGACGTAAAAAAAAAAGAAAGATGATAGATCACTTGCCCGCGAACGACTAAGGTCCCGAGTTCGAGTCTAGGTCCTGCACACAGTTTTATTCTGCCAGGAAATTTCATATCAGCGCACACTCCGCTGCAGAGTGAAAATATTATTCTAGTCCTTCGTTTAATTGCATATATATGTGATGTCTGTTCCTTCGGACAGCCATCACATATGCACGAGGTTACATGTCATTGTTTTCGAGAGGCGATTATTGATTTGTTTTAAAACCGAAACACACAACATCCATTAAATTTTGCTGTAAAATGGAATAAAATTTAGCAAAGATTTAGAAATGATAAATAATGCTTTTGGTGAGACTGCTCAGAGTAAAACAAGAGTTCACGAATGGTACAAGCGTTTCCAAGACGATCGAGAATTAGTTGAAGACAACGAACTTTCTGGACGCCTCAGCTCATTAACAGCCGATTAAAACCTGGGAGAAATGAAAGAAATGATTATGAACGAGTCAAACCAGAGAATTTGTTAGTGATACTGACGTAGTAATTGGCTCAAGCTGTGAAATCTTTTCGGGTGTTTTGGGTATGGAAGGGTTCAAATGGCTCTGAGCACTATGAGACTTAACTTCTGAAGTCATCAGGTGCCTAGAACTTAGAACTACGTAAACCTAACTAACCTAAGGACATCACACACACCCATGACCGAGGCAGGACTCGAACCTATGACCGTAGCAGTCGCGCGGTTCCAGACTGTAGCGCCTAGATCCGCGCGGCCTTTCCGGCCGGCGCTATGGAAGGGGTGACAGCGAAATTTGTGCCATAGGTATCGAATTTCAAGGAAAAACAGCGGCGAACGGAAGTTGCTCAGGAGTCGCTAAATGAAGTCAACAGAGATGCAGAACTACTGAAACGTGTCGTAACAGCTGACGAAACATGTACTGGTATGACGCCTGGGTACTTGGCTTTCTTTTGCCAGGCAGTGTAGGTGCAGTGTTTGTCACGTGGTGACGCTGCAAGCGCAGACAGTGGTAGGTGCGAGGTGTGAAGCGGTGCCGCTCTAGGTACCGAGTCGAGTCGGCATCTGCTGATCGCTCCTCTCGCCGACCAAGGCTGCGCGTGGGCGCTTACGTAAGGCGCCGTAGCTGCCGGCCGCCGGCTACTGCACTGCACCGAGTAGCTGTACTGGCTAACTGTTCCCTGCATTCGTCTAGGAGGCTGTTTCGCAATCCGCGGTGAAGTCCGCGTCTCTGAGCTGAGCAGGGAAGAGCAGCCCGCCGAGCTGCAGTCGGCCGATCCTCGTACACCTCACCTCGAGCTGTCCCTCAGCGCTTTCTCTCGCTACTCATAACCTCTCACCACTACCGAACAGAACTGACACAAGCCAAGATGTGAGAGCCGCTTGTGGGAGATGTCTATAAGTTACACTCCTGGCCATTAAAATTGCTACACCACGAAGATGACGTGCTACAGACGCGAAATTTAACCGACAGGAAGAAGATGGTGTGATGTGCAAATGATTAGACTTTCAGAGCATTCACACAAGGTTGGCGCCGGTGGTGACACCTACAACTTGCTGACAAGAGGAAAGTTTCCGACCGATTTCTCATACACAAACACCAGTTGACTGGCGTTGCCTGGTGAAACGTTGTTGTGATGCCTCGTGAAAGGAGGAAAAATATGTACCATGACGTTTCCGACTTTGATAAAGATCGGATTGTAGCCTATCGCGATTGCAGTTTATCGTCTAGTGACATTACTGCTCGCGTTGGTCGAGATCCAATAACTGTCAGCAGAATATGGAATCAGTGGGTTCAGGAGGGTAATAAGGAACGCCGTGCTGGATCCCAACGGCTTCGTATCAGTAGCAGTCGAGATGACAGGCATCTTATCCGCACGGTTGTAACGGATCGTGCAGCCACGTCTCGATCCCTGACTGAACACATGGGGACGTTTGCAAGACAACAACCATCTGCACCAACGGTTCGACGACATTTGCAGCAGCATGAACTATCAGCTCGGAGACCGTGGCTGCGGTTACCCTTGACGCTGCATCACAAACAGGATCGCCTGCGATGGTATACTCAATGACGAACCTGGGTGCACGAATGGCAATACCTTTTTTTTTTTGGAGGAGTCCACGTTCTGTTTACTGCATCATAATGGTCGCATCCGTGTTTGGCGACATCGCAGTGAACGCACATTGGAAGCGTGTATTCGTCATCGCCATAGTGGCGTATCACCCGGCGTGATGGTATGGGGTGTCATTGGTTACACGTCTCGGTCACCTCTTGTTCGCATTGACGGCACTTTGAACACTGGACGTTACATTTCAGATGTGTTACGACCCGTGGCTCTACTCTTCATTCTATCCCTGCGAAACCCTACATTTCAGCAGGATAATGCACGACTGCATGTTGCAAGTTCTCTACGGGCCTTTCTGGATACAGAAAATTTAGACTGATGCCCTGGCCAGCACATTCTCCAGATCTCGCACCAACTGAAAACGTCTGGTCAATGGTGGCCAAGCAACTGGCTCGTCACAATACGCCAGTCATTACTCTTGATGAACGGTTGTATCGTGTTGAAGCTGGATGGGCAGCTGTATCTGTATACGCCATCCAAGCTCTGTTTCACTCAATGCCCAGGTGTATCAAGGCCGTTATTACGGCCAGAGGTGGTTGTTCTGTGTACTGATTTCTCAGGATCTGTGCAGCCAAATTGCGTGAAAATGTAATCACATGTCATTTCTAGTATAATATATTTGTCCAATGAATACCCGTTTATCATCTGCATTTCTTATTGGTGTAGCAATTTTAATGGCCAGTAGTGTATTATTCGTACTGCTCGCCTTTGTTCAATCAATACCTTCTTTCTGAATGACTAGTTACCCAGAAACTTATTCCGTTCATTATTATTGAGTGGAATTATGCGAAATGTGCCAGAAAGTTGATACGTTTGTTTCCAAGAGTAGCAATTATACGAAGAGCAATAACAGCTGAACTTAATTGTTTGAGGAGCCCAGTAATTCTCTTCTTCTACTTCAGGTTTTCATCAATGTGTACGCCCAACAATTAGGATCATTCTGCCCTACTTACTGCCTCCTGCCCATATGCTACGCCAGTTGCTGGTATGACTCTATTCACTATACATAACTGAATGTAGAGTGTTTTTTTCAAAATTGAGGTAGAATCGATTTTCAGAGACTCACTTGATACTTCTGTTGCTTTCCCGCCAATCGTATTTATTATAGCACTAGTATCGTCTTCAAAAGGTACCAATTTTACTTGTTGAAAGTTAAGTGAAAAGTTATAAGGAATTGGAGTGACCCCAAAATTGAACCCTGTGGGACTCCCTTTGTGATTTTGCCCCAAACAGTAAAATTTCTACCTTCCGGCATTATCTGCAATATTTAGCACACGTTTGTCAAGCACGATTCAAACCAGCTGTGTGTAAAGCTATCAGTACCATAAAACTTGATTTTATTCCTAATAGAGTATCATGATCTATACTATCGAAGGCCTTGAAGAGATCACAAAAGATACCAACAGGCGATATATTATTATCGAAGGCTTATACTATTTGTTGAGTGAATGAATAAACAGCATTCTCAGGCGATCAATCTTTCTCGAGTTCCAGATGTGACCCGGACGCTGTGGCCGAGCGGTTCTAGGCGCTACAGTCTGGAACCGCGCGACCGCTACGGTCGCAGGTTCGAATCCTGCCTTGAGCATCGATGTGTGTGATGTCCCTAGGTTAGTTAGGTTTAAGTAGTTCTAAGTTCCAGGGGACTGATGACCTTAGCAGTTAAGTCCCATACTGCACAGAGACATTTTAACCAGATGTGATATGCTAACTAAATTGTTTCCACTTAAGTGTGAGGCTGTTCTTAGTACATTAGTTTTTCGAATATTTTGGAAAAAGATATCAGTAAGGAAACTGGACAGTAATTGTTTAAGTCTGCCTTGTTAGCTTTCTTGTAAAGTGGTTTAATAATTGCATATTTTAACCCGCCTGGAAAAATTCCCTGTACCGCTGATGCATTGCAGGCCATTACTTATTAAGTTTGAATAGTTTTCTGAGACAATATGTAGGTTTTGTAGAAATAAGGAATACCAACAGGTGTACTTTTTTTATAAAATATATTTATTACGCGAGCAGTTTCGATAGAACGCTAGTGTTATTTTCAGATCCCTATGCAAACGGAATGTGATATCCAGCCCTAGATCCTTTGGGACAGATACTATATACGAGGTGCATCCGAAAAATTTCACAAATTTTCGTTTTTTGGAAATAATTTTATTTTTTCGTCTATAGTAATGTTATCTTCTTCGAAGTAGTACCCATTACTCAGTCTCCGAAACACTTCTGGAACTCGATCTATTCGATAGCACTTACCTAGTTCAACGATGCGCGCTTAATTTTCTCCAGTCTTATAAAACGACGGTCGTTTAAGATTCTCTTCATTTTTCGAAACAGAAAAAGTCGCAGGGGCGCATATCTGGCGAATGTGGAGGCTGGAGCATCGTTACTGTTTAGTTTTTCACTAAAATTCACAAACAGACAATCAGGTGCGCGCAGGTACATTTCGTGGTGCAAAATCCATGAATTCTTTCACCAATAATCCGGACTTTTTTGGGATTTCTTCCTACAAACTAATCCTTATTGATAGTGTGGTCATTTTACAAAAAAATCTATGATGCATTATGCCGTTAAAATCGAAGAAAACGGTGATCAGAAGCTCAGAAGCTGGAACCCCTAATAGGTCTAGAGGCGAATCTGACAGTTGACACGTACGTAAGCATCCTGTCTGATCACCTGCATCCATTCGTGTCGACTGTGCATTCTGACGGAGTTGCGCAATTCCAGCAGGACAATGCGACACCCCTACACGTCCAGAATTGCTACAGAGTGGCACCAGGAACAATATTCTGAGTTTAAACGCTTCCACTGGCCACCAAACTCTCCAGACATGAACGTTAATGGGGATATCTGGGATGCCTTGCAACGTGCTGTTCAAAGAGATCTGCACCCCCTCGTACTCTTACGGATTTATGGACGGCCCTGCATGAGTCATGGTGTCAGTTCCCTCCAGCACTACTTCAGACATTAGTCGAGTCCATGCCACATCGTGTTGCGGCACTTCCGCGTGCTCACGGGAGCCGTACAGGTTATTAGGCAGGTGTACCAGTTTCTTTTGCTCCTAAGTGTAACAATGAATGTCAGTTTTGTTGAGTTTTATAAATCATAAATTTTAGAGTACTTAATGCTTCAAAGAGACTTCGTTGTATGAATGTTTTTCCGTGTAAGTTAACGACGTTTAAAAACTGCAGATAAAATACTGCTTATGGCTGGTGTATTGCTCAACTGTGAGTAAAGATATGTCATTATTGTGATCTGTTGCTCCCCCCCCCCCCCCCTCCTTCCAGCCAAAATTAATTTCCATTTCAGACATCGGGGAAAATCAGTTTGGATTCCGTAGAAATATTGGAACACGTGAGGCAATACTGACCCTACGATTTACCTTAGAAGATAGTTTAAGGAAACGCAAACCTAAGTTTCTAGCATTTGTAGACTTAGAGAAAGCTTTTACAATGTTGACTGGAATACTCTCTTTCAAATTCTGAAGGTGGTAGGGGTAAAATACAGGGAGCGAAAGGCTATTTACCATTTGTACAGAAACCAGATGGCAGTTATAAGAGTCGAGGGGCATGAATGGGAAGCAGTGGTTGGGAAGGGAGTGAGACAGATTTGTACCCTATCCGCGCTGTTATTCAATCTGTATATTGAGCAAGCAGTAAAGGAAACAAAAGAAAAATTCGGAGTAGAAATTAAAATCCATGGAGAAGAAATAAAAACTTTGAAGTTTGTCGATGACATTGTAATTCTGTCAGAGACAGCAAAGGACTTAGAAGAGCAGTTGAACGGAATGGACAGTGTCTTGAAAGGAGGATATAAGATGAACATCAACAAAAGCAAAACGAGGATAATGGAATGTAGTCGAATTAAGTCAGGTGACGCTGAGGGAATTAGATTAGGAAATGCGACACTTAAAGTAGTAAAGGAGTTTTGCTATTTGGGGAGCAAAATAACTGATGATGGTCGAAGTAGAGAATAGAAGCTTTCGAAATGTGGTACTACAAAAGAATGCTGAAGATTACATGGGTAGATCACATAACTAATGAGGAGGTATTGAACAGGATTGGGGAGAAGAGAAGTTTGTGGCAAACTTGGCTAGAAGAAGGGATCGGTTGGTAGGACACGTTCTGAGGCATCAAGATCTCACCCATTTAGTATTGGAGGGCAGCGTGGAGGGTACAACTCGTAGAGGGAGACCAAGAGATGAATATACTTAACAGATCTAGGTTCCAGTCTCAGGACTGTAGACCACAACAACACCAACAATTTATGAGGAACTTCTTGACACCATATTCCTCCTCACACCTGGAATTCTCAGGCATTTTTTTCCATGTTTGAGTAGCCGCCTTGTTCTGTCAGTCTGGTGTCTCACATTGTGAAACCGATCGGACACAGAGTGAAAGAAAACATTCACATAGCTGACGTACCCTCAGATAATGGTTTCTCTCGGTTGCTTCATTCGACTGAAACAAAAAGCCGACTGAATGAAGAAACAATCGGTTGTTAGAACCACTGGGTTGTCCCACCAGAAGGCATGGACTGGTGGAGCGGAAGACAGCGGCCCCGTGAACTTGTCTCCGCCGCCAATGGCGCGCATCTGGGGCCAAGGCTCTCTTAATTAGACCGCCAGCCCGTGGCGTGACGATGGTCAATTGCCCAGAGGCCGAAACGTCGCCGCCTTCGATACACCGGATGACGGCGGAGCGCATCTGTCCCCCAGACACAAAGCCTGGTTCACTCTTACAGGTTCACCGGACCCTCTTAGAACGTAACCCCGGTCGGTTTGAAGCACTGTGGCCGGCCGCTGTGGTCGAGCGGTTCTAGGGGCTTCAGTCTGGAACCGGGCTGCTGCTACGGTCGCAGGTTCAAATCCCACCTCGGGCATGGATGTGTGTGCTGTCCTTAGGGTAGTTAGGTTTAAGTAGTTCTAAGTCTAGGGGACTGATGACCTCAGATGTTAAGTCCCATAGTGCTTAGAGACTTAATTTTTAATTTCGGATATTTAATCGTGGACGTAAGAGCACTCTAATCGACAAAGAAGAGACCATTTTACAACGGAGGAGTTATTTGACTATCAAATCAGTTTGTTATTTGGAAGTGTCCTGGTAAATGTAGGCCATATGCGGACTAAAATTTGGGTAGATGTTCCAGTATCGTCAGACAAGGAAGCCTTTCTGTCTTTCTGTCTGTGTTGTCTACAGCAAACAAAGTTCTGAAAGGAAAACGACTAATGATAATCGATACAGGGAGCGAAACAGGTTTCGTGGACGAGTGTTTGTGGAATTTCGAGTCGAAAAAGGCTTGTGACTATCACGGAGAAATGAATGCCATGTCTTCTCAATCTAGGTTTTCCAGAGTTCTTCCTCACCTCGAGGATCCTTGTGTTGTTGTACGAGGGTCGGTCAAAAAGTAATGCCTCCCATTTTTTTCTACTTAAAAAAATTAAGTTAAGTGAAAAATTTGAATTTGGCGCCATTCCTCAAACCTTCTTCTGCAATCCACTGCAGTAGTAACTTTCTGTGTCAACAGGTGGCAGCACAGCAGAAGTTTGTAAGATGGCCGACATCGATGTTCGTTTGAGACAGCGTTGTGTGATTGAATTCTTGAATGCAGAAGGTGAAACGCCCATACGCATTCATGAAAGACTGAAGAAGGTGTATGGTGTTGTGACAGTGGATGTCAGCACTGTTAGACGATGGGTTCGTCGTTGTAAGGAAGCTGAAGGGCAAACACCGTTGACTGACGAAAAGCGGAGCGGCAGGCCGGTGAGTGCAGTGACTCCACACAACATTCAGCAAGTTGATGACATCATTCGTGGTGACCGTCGGGTGACTGCAGATGAAGTGTGTCGCATTATTTCTCTTAGTAAAGGCAGTGTGATCACTATTATTAAACAATTGGGGTACTCAAAAGTTTGTGCACGGTGGGTTCCAAGAATGTTAACCGATCAGAATAAAGAGGCAAGGAAAACAATAGCCTCCCAACACTTGCAGCGCTTCCGTTTGGAGGGAGATGAGTTTCTGAAAAAAATTGTGACCGGGGACGAAACATGGGTGCATTTTTTTGAACCCGAATCAAAGAGGCAGTCAATGGAGTGGCGTCACACAAGCTCGCCGAGGAAGAAAAAATTCAAAACTGTGCGATCGGCAGGGAAAGTTATGACAACAGTTTTCTGGGATACAGAGGGTGTGATTCTGGTTGATTTTTTGGAGCAGGGATGCACAATAAATTCTGTTCAATACGTCACAACCCTCAAAAAACTTAAAGCACGTCTTCAGCGAGTTCGCCCAACAAAATCAATGGCAGATGTTCTTCTTTTGCATGACAATGCAAGACCACACACCAGTCGTCACACCTCTGACGAGATTGTCAAAATTGGATGGGAAGTTTTGCCTCATCCCCCATACAGCCCTGACCTGGCACCATCAGACTTCATCTGTTCGGGCCACTAAAAGAAGCTCATCGTGGGATTCATTTTGAAGATGAGGAGGCCGTCAAAACATCCGTGCGTCAATGGCTTAGGAAGCAGAGCGGTGATTTTTACCGTGCTGGGATACATGCCCTTGTTCAAAGATGGACCAAAACTGTAGAGATGGGCGGAGATTACATTGAAAAATGACAAAATGATCCTCAATGTTGTGGTTTTCAACCTATGTAATTGCATTTAAATTTCCTGACAATTAAACGTAGAAAAAAAAATAGGAGGCATTACTTTTTGACTGACCCTCGTATGTCATAATCCGCCATATCACTCCCGCAAACTGCAGAAAATTCCGAACACAGACTCCAGTAAATAGGATATTATAGACTGGCTTTAAAAAAAAGGGTTTTGAAAATGATGTGTTGAAGCGAGATCTGCTGGCTATCGTGGAGGGAAATAAACCAGCTTATAATGCGTATGTTGTAGACGCTATGGCAAGTCCAGTGAACAAAACAATTGGAAGTGAACTACTGTGAATTGAACGCTATTGAACTTGTCGGGGCACATATTAAGAATTACGTCGCAGCAAGGATCAAAACTTTCCAAGTACTTCTGGTTGGCGCAGTAGGTGAAGTAATGCCGGATGTGTGGCAGAAATGTGTGCAGCATGTTCAGAAACCTGAAAAATCAATGTGGGACGTGGGTAAAATTGTGAAAGCTCACCAAGAGAGTTTAGATGTTAGCGTCAATAGTAGTAGTAGTAGTAACTCGTCTGATTCCAGAAACGGATGATTATTCTGCTGGAAAAAAAAAATAGAGCTCACCCTATAAAATTACTAATGGCCATTAAAATTGCTACACCACGAAGATGACGTGCTACAGACGCGAAATTTAACCGACAGGAAGAAGATGCTGTGATATGCAAATGATTAGCTTTTCAGAGCATTTACACAAGGTTGCCGACCGGTGGCGACACCTACAACATGCTGACATGAGAAAAGTTTCCAACCGATTTCTCATACTCAAACAGCAGTGGACCGGTGTTGCCTGGTGAAACGTTGTTGTGACGCCTCGTGTAAGGAGGAGAAATGCGTACCATCACGTTTCCGACTTTGATAAAGGTCGGATTGTAGCTTATCGCGATTGCGGTTTATCGTATCGCGACACTGCTGCTCGCCTTGGTCGAGATCCAGTGGATGTTATGAGAATATGGAAGCGGTTGGTTCAGGAGGGTAATACGGAACGCCGTGCTGAATCCCAACGGCCTCGTATCACTAGCAGTGCAGATGACAGACATCTTATCCGTATGGCTGTAACGGATCGTGCAGCCACGTCTCGATCCCTGAGTCAACAAATGGGAACGTTTGCAAGACAACAACCATCTGCACGAACAGTTCGACGACGTTTGCAGCAGCATGGACTATCAGCTCGGAGACCGTAGCTGCGGTGACCCTTGACGCTGCATCACAGACAGGAGCGCCTGCGATGGTGCACTCAACGACGAACCTGGGTGCACGAATGGCACAACGTCATTTTTTTCGGACGAATCCAGGTTCTGTTTACAGCATCATGATGGTCGCATCCGTGTTTGGTGACATCGCGGTGAACGCGCATTGGAAGCGTGTATTCGTCATCGCCATACTGATGTATCACCCGGCGTAATGGCATAGGGTGCCATTGGATACACGTCTCGGTCACCTCTTGTTCGCATTGACGACACTTCGAACAGTGGACGTAACATTTGAGATTCTTACGACCCATGCTCTACCATTCATTCGATCCCTGCGAAACCCTACATTTCAGCAGGATAATGCACGACCGCATGTTGCAGGTCCTGTACGGGCCTTTCTGGATACAGAAAATGATCAACTGCTGCCCTGGCCAGCACATTCTCCAGATCTCTCACGAATTGAAAACGTCTGGTGAATGGTGGCCGAGCAACTGGCTCGTCACAATAAGCCAGTCACTACTCTTTATGAACTGTGGTATCGTGTTGAAGCTGCATGGGCAGCTGTACCTGTACGCGCCATCCAAGCTCTGTTTGACGGAATGCCCAGGCGTATCAAGGCCTTTATTACGGCCAGAGGTGGAAGGGTACTGATTTCTTAGGATCTATGCACCCAAATTGCGTGAAAATGTAATCATATATCAGTTCTAGTATAATATATTTGTCCAATGAATACCCTTTTATCATCTGCATTTTTTCTTGGTGTAGCAATTTTAATGGCCTGTAGTGTATATACTTGTTCCATTTTTTCTCGATTCCGAGTAAAGAGCTTGTGTCACAGGGAGCAGGAAAGAATTAGTAGATAATTGTGTGCATAACTACAGACCGTGTTCTCGTTTTTGTTCCATGTTACCGAAGTGTTGTGAATGCCAATCGCACTGCAGTCGAGGCACCTTGCCTTCTGTTTGTTCACTCCAGCACTCTACGCTTCTGCAGAGCAGCCGCAGTGTCACGATTCGGCGGATGGAATACAGATCGTGGGCTCCGGGCAAACGATAGGATGGTTGTTTGCAAAGAGAGCACGGAGGCTTTACTTCCCCGTCCTTGAACCCTTCCAAGCTTGTGCTCCGTCTCTAATGACCTCGATGTGGACGGGACGTTAAACCGCAATCTTCTCTCATTGCCGTGTCGAGACCGCGGTAGGCGGGGTAAGCGAAGACTTCGGTACTTCCTTACCTTGAGGCGCACTCGTGATTCGGCAGATCTGCTTCGCAAACCGTGACCCAGAGCAAAGTGGGGCGGGCCAGACAGCTGGCAGCGAGTTCTGTGGTGGCCGCCGAAAAATTCCAGGCCAAGAGCGCCGGAGGTGCGGCCGGGCTTCCAGGCAGCCGCGTAGGCGGTGCGCTGGAACGCACTCTCCTGCTGGAGGCAGGTGAGGTCAGCGCAGCACGCAGAGTCGTCTTCGCACACACACAAACGCTGGCGCGGTAGCTGGCGCTTTGCCATACAGGATCCACACATGTCCTTGTTAACCCATCTCGCAGCATCCCAGAGTTGCTCGCTGCGAATAGGCGGAGGATAAATCCACTCGGTATTCTCGGACAACTATTTACTGGTTTATTCGTCACTCACGAGTCGGTCCGTAGTGAAAGAGGCTCAGTCACAATTTTAGAGAACATGAGTTATGATCAGAACAGTATTTCTTACGGTTAACCTAACAAGCCCTGATCAAAAGACATCTCTCTTGTGTTGACAAAACAGAGAAACAGTACATGCGTTTCCTAACTCCACGGCAAAGAATCTGAGGCCCTTTCTGAGCATACCAAAGGCAAGTCTTCATGTTCTCACGGCGTATTACTTGAACCATAAAATTGCGGGCATTTAGACGTCACTGCCAATATACTTTAAGCCAAAAGTGGACGCATTCCGAAGCAGTTATCGGTATGGGACGGAAATCAGTAGATGTATGAATTTTATCCATAGTGGATCCTGTCGAAGTCCGAGACTGTTACTTTATCGGTGTAGAAAAGTATCCGCTACCAGTCACAATAAAAGGTTATTTATTTGTCACACGACCGGATTCGGGCTTGCGCCCATCTTCAGGTGTTTATACATTCACGTACATGTTTATACCGTTGGAGATCACTGTATAAATACTAAAAAATTATTTGCTGGTGACTACAAAGATACAAATGGGACAATTGTAAGTGGTAAGGCAGCATTTGACGAAAATATATCTGTACTTACATAAAGATGAAGCAGCATTATTACAGTTATGCTGTGGTGACAGTTTTGCCACTTAGTTACACACTTATTGTCATTTTCACGTCCATATTTCAATTTTACCAAGTATAGCTTCATATTTCACTATTACGATGTGCACTCGTGAAATACACTATGTTTACATACAAACATGTGGGCTATGGACAAAGAACTTCGATGTAGCAGATGTAAAGATGTTGCTCATACAGAAACTTGTAGGTTATGGTCAGAGAACTTAGGCACAGGAAGTGCAAGGGTGTCGCGTATATAGAAATTTAAAAAGCTATTATAGACTGCGACGTTTTTTGTTAAACAATTTGAATTTTTTTTGAATTTTTTTCTAGATCCAAGTTCTCTGATAAAAATGTGAATCAAAAAATTTCAAAATGTGTATCAAAAAATGTCTCAGTCTATAATAGCTTTTTAAATTTCTATGTATGCGACACCCTTGAACTTCCTGTGCCTAAGTTCTCTGACCATAACCTACAAGTTTCTGTATGAGCAACATCTTTACATCTGCTACATCTAAGTCCTTTGTCCACAGCCCACATGTTTGTATGTAAACATAGTGTATTTCACGAGTGCACATCGTAATAGTGAAATATGAAGCTATCCTTGGCAAAACTGAAATTTGGACGTGAAAATGACAATAAGTGTGTAACTAAATGGCAAAACTGTCACCACAGCATAACTATAATAATGGTGCTTCATCTTTATGTAAGTACAAATATATTTTCGTCAAATGATGCCTTACCACTTAAAATTGTCCCACTTGTATCTGTATAGTCACCAGCAAATAATTGTTTGTATTTATACAGTGGTCTCCAACAGAATAAACATGTAAATGAATGTATAAACACCTGAGGATGGGCGCAAGCCCGAAACCGGTCGTGTGACAAATAAATAACCTTGTGACTGGTAGCGGATGTTTTTCTACACCCGAATCAGTAGATGTGATATACATGCAAAGACAAAGCTGGGTGATTTATTCAAGAAAAACAGCTTCACAGATTGAGGAAATCAATAACGCGTTAGCCCATCTTTGTCTCTTATGCAAGCAGTTATTTCGCTTGGCATTGATTGATAAAAATGTTGGATGTCCTCCTGATGAATATTATGGAAAAGTATGTCTAATTGACGCTTTAGACCGTCAAAATCACGAGCTGGTTGTAGGGTCGTGCCCATAATGCACCAACGTTTCTCAATTATGGAGAGATCCGGTAGCCTTCATGGCCAAAGTAATGTTTGCGAAGCACGAAGACAAGCATTAGAAACGCTCACCATGTGCGGGCGGGCATTATCTTGCTGAAATGCGAGCTCAGGACGGATTGCCATGAAGGGCAATAGAAATGGTGGTTGAATACTGTGATGTACCGTTGTGATGTAAGGGTGCCGCAGGTCACAACCGAAGGATTCCTGCCGTGAATGAACTAGCACCCCAGAGCATCACTCCACCACCGCCAGTGGCGTCTCCAGATAAGTCTTTGGCCTGGATTCTGATTGGCTGGAGTTGAATTGTCTTCAGTGGTGAGTCCCCTTCCAACTGAGCTCCGATGACCAGTGATAACGTTCCTCCGAGACGCCCCAGACAGCGGTGGAATACCAATGCGACTCTCACCCGCTGGACGGCCCGACAATCAGAACTATAATCCATTGTAAGAATAAACCTGATGCAAACAAACACAAGCGCGATGATTGGTCAGAAGCCGTAGCACATGTACATTGGTGTTGTTACGCTCTCGGAAGTGGGGTCCTACTTAAGTACCAGAGATATTATTGCTTAAGTTGTCCGCGCCCGTTAGGTGAGCGGTCAGCGCGACTGAATGTCAATCCTAAGGGCCCGGGTTCGAATCCCGGCTCGGTCGGAGATTTTTCTCTGCTCAGGGACTGGGTGTTGTGTTGTTCTAATCATCATCATGTCATCCCCATCGACGCGCACGTCGCCGAAGTGGCTTCAGATCGAAAGATCCAGCGAACGGTCGACCCGACGGGAGGCCTTAGTCACACAACATTTCCATTGGCATTACTAAGTTACGGTAAATAAAACTTTAAGATATTCGAATTTATTGACTGAGCTCGCCGTTTTTCTTAATAACGCATTAGTTACGTACTTTTTATTTCAAAAATCGTGTACAGTCACAACCTCCGCACTGTCGTGCTGTGATTGTCGCGCTGTTAATACGCAGTATGAAAATGTCTGAGGGTGCGTCCTGTTCCGTAGTGGAACACGATTAAAAAGTGCCGAGAAATAGGTTGTTCTTAATTTTTGTCATAAATTTTCAGAGGTAATCGGCTTTGAAGTTTTCCAACGGACTGTCTTAGATACAGTCGTTCGCAGCTGCAAATTCGTTTTACAGCGGAAACGATAGCGTAGTAACTTGACGACCTCATTGCATTTCATGATTCTCTAGGTTAAGCCTCCCTCAGTCAAGTCTTTTCTTTCGTTCAATTTGAAATGCCTACATCTCGTAATTGTAAAATTCATCATCATTTTTTATGAATAATGCACGTCTTCTTGTTTTTAATTACATATTGCACACGAAATTCCAGTTTTCATTTCAAATATAAATCCTCAATTATCAATAGTTTATCAAAGACTGTTCATAAAAGTTGCTTAAATCAAGAAAACATAACAATTTAATTTTTAAGGCAAAAATGAAAAACCAGTTAATCTTTAAATGGACTATGTCCATTGTTTTATACCGTATGTGTAAATTTCGAAATTTGTGCCAATGTCTGTGGGACCAATCTGCTGAGATCATCGGTCCCTAAGCTTACACGCTGCTTAATGTAACTGAAACTAACTTACGCTAAGGACAACACACACACACACACACCTGTGCCCGAGGGAGGACTCGAACCACAGACGGGGGAAGCCGCGCGAACCGTTACAAGGCGCCTGAGACCTCGCGGCAACTCCGCGCGGCCACGTGTGTAGATATGTGTCATAGAAACATGAAAAACAATCGTTTTCACACCAACGAGCACACCATACAAATGCTGCATTTTTACATTAACCGCTGTACCATTACAATATGAACCTAACAGAACTGATCTGGAGCAAAGTTAAGGGATTTGACAAGCTGCGGCATTGTCGCGAAAGAACAGTGACCCGTGTATGTAATAAGTTTCCTTTAATTTACGTCTATGGTCACAAACTTTTTTTTAACAGATTGCCGGTTTCGGTCTTTAATGACCATCATCAGATCTGTTTCATAAAAACAAAGTCCTAATGTACTGCAGCCATAGTCGCATAGTCAAATGTTAAACGCGGCGTCAGCAGAAGCATCGTCAAATCGATATAAATAAAATCACATGCATGAGCCATGTCAGTAGTACAACTGTTTAAAACAACAAACAATAGTTTAAAACAGTTGTACAACTGCAGTCGCACTATCCTCTGTGCCGTCGGTGGCTGAGATGGATAGAGTGTCTGCCATATAAGCAGGAGATCCCGGGTTCGAGTCCCGCCGGCCGGAGTGGCCGTGCGGTTCTAGGCGCTACAGTCTGGAGCCGAGCAACCGCTACGGTCGCAGGTTCGAACCCTGCCTCGGGCATGGATGAGTCTGATGTCCTTATGTTAGTTAGGTTTAAGTACTTCTAACTTCTAGGGGACTGATGACCTCAGAAGTTACGTCGCATAGTGCTCAGAGCCATTTGAACCGTTCGAGTCCCAGTCGGGTCACACATTTTCGACTGTCCCCGTTGATATTTATCGACGCCTTTAAGCAGCTGAAGGTCTCGATTTTCATTGTAATTCCAGTTCAGTTACAGCTGTGCGGCGTCCTTTTTGCCGAGAGAACGGCTACTCACCTCCTATAGCAATGGGCACCGCTTGCCTACACTGGGGCGTCACCTCAACGTGTGTGAACTGTACCAGTCACAAGCTAATTACTAGTCCGTGCTGGTACCCTACGTCTGTACTGCACGCGTTGGTCCACCCACGGTAGGGTGCGTTGTGTATGCAGCCCTAGTCGTACCGTGTGGCTGGCAGTGGTCCTGCATTCCGAAGCGTGTGTGCCGGTCCCCAAGGACGGACGCGTGTCCAAGGTCTGGCACGCATTTCTCTCTTTTGAGTCTTCTGACAAAAAGGAAAGGTCAGAATGCTTGGGTGGAATTTCATAAAACGGTACGTGCAAATATTTCGTAATGCTATTCCCGTGTATTGGTCCCGTCGCTGAATACCCGATACTAGTTCTGCGAAATACATCTACATCTACATCCACGCCATTGTTCTGCTATTCACAATAAAGTGCCAGCAGAGGGTTCAATGAACCACCTTCATGCTGTCACTCTACCGTTCCACCCTCTAACGGTACGCGGGAAAAACGAGCACTTACATTTTTCCGTGCGAGTCCTGATTTCTCTTGTTTCTCCCTACGTAAGTGGGTGCCAACAGAATGTTTTCGCAATCGGAGGAGAAAACTGGTGTTGAAATTTGATGAGAAGATCCTGTCGCAACGAAAAACGTCTTTGTTTTAATGATCACCACTCCAGTTGATGTATCTTGTCTGTGACATTATCTCCCCTATTTCGCGATATTACATAACGAACTGCCCTTCTTTTTACTTTTTCGATGTCATCCATCAGTCCCACCTGATGCGGATCCCATACCGCACAGCAGCACTCCAGAATAGGGCGGACAAGCGAAGAGTAATTAGTCTCTTTGGTAGACCTGTTGCACCTTCTAAGTGCTCTGCCAATTAATCGCAGTCTTTGGTTTGCTCTACCCACAAGATTATCTATGTGATCGTTCCAATTTAGGTTCTTTCTAATTGTAATCCCTAAGAACGGTGTGATCAAAAAGTCAGAATAAATTTGAAAACTGAATAAATCACGGAATAATGTAGATAGCGAGGTACAAATTGACACACATGCTTGGAATGACATGGGGTTTTATTAGAACCAAAAAAATACAAACTTCAAAAAATGTCCGCCAGATGGCACTTGATCTGATCAGAATAGCTATAATTAGCATAAGAAAGTAAGACAAAGCTAAGATGATGTGCTTTACAGGAAATGCTCAATATGTCCACTATCATTCCTCAACAGTAGCTGTAGTCGAGGAATAATGTTGTGAACAGCACTGTAAAGCATGTCCAGAGTTACGGTGAGGCATTGGCGTCGTATGTTGTCTTTCAGCATCCCTAGAGATGTCGGTCGATCACGATACACTTGCGACTTCAGGTAACCCCAAAGCCAATAATCGCACGGACTGAGGTCTGGGGACCTGGGAGGCCAAGCGTGACGAAAGTGGCGGCTGAGCACACGATCATCACCAAACGACGCGCGCTAGAGATCTTTCACGCGTCTAGCAATATGGGGTGTTTTTTTTTTTTTTTGTTCTAATAAAACCTCATGCCATTCAAAGCATGTGTGTCAATTTTTACCTCTCTATCTACATTATTCCGTGGTTTATTAAGTTTTCGAATTTATACTGTCTTTTTGATCACCCGGTATTTAGTTGAATTTACAGCCCTCAGATTTGTGTGACTTAGCGTGTAGCTGCTTTTATTCGGTGGACTTGCTGAAGAAAAATTTCTCGCGCATGTCGCCGGATTTTTATGTCAAAGTGGGGTGATATTTCGACGAGACACATCTCCGGTCGCAGGACTGCGACAGGATGACAGACACACACTTCGCGGAGAGCATTTCAGGCATTGTTGAGGTATATTTTCAGAGTCCTTTGGTATTAGGAACCTTCTGGCTCGCTACAGAGCTCCTTCTCTTCTGGGTGCTTTGCTAACAGCGGTGTAGTACTCTGGGACATAGAGCGAGCGAAAAGCGCGCATCTCGTGGTCGTGCGGTAGCGTTCTTGCTTCCCACGCCCGGGTTCCCGGGTTCGATTTCCGGCGGGGTCAGGGATTTTCTCTGCCTCGTGATGGCTGGGTGTTGTGTGTTGTCCTTAGGTTAGTTAGGTTTAGCTAGTTCTAAGTTCTAGGGGATCGATGACCATTGATGTTAAGTCCCATAGTGCTAGAGCCATTTGAACCATTTGAGCGAGCGAAAAGCCTGCCGTACGAGCTTTGTCGGCACTCCGCTGAAAACTTTTTCGAGGTCAATGGAAGATGGAAGTCCTGTCTGTGATCCTCGTACCCCTCCTTTAGGATTTTAGCTGTATGAATGACGTCTAAAGCGGTGGTAAAATCGCACTTGGTTTTTTTATCTTTCAGCAAGTAGATTATAGAGCAGAATTGCGCTAGTGCTCCAGGACAGGATCCAGCCCCGCACAGGTGAGCACGTGAGGTGGCAGCCAGGGGCAGCGGCTGAAGCGGAGAGCAGACGCAGACCGCTCTGCCGGCTCCGGCTTTCACCGCGGGAATTCGAAAACAAGTCCCGCCGCGGCTTTCTGAGAGTCTCGCCGCTTGCCCGCTGCTCGCTGCTCCCTTACGTGACGTGACGCTTACACGGGGCGCCCCCACCTCACACTACACCCGTACTAACTGCCGAAACAGCGATAACAACCGTCGCCTTTGGCCAGTGCGCGTGCGTCAGACTACGTAATCAGCTGGCGACTATAACGTCGAGATGCCCTCGGACATATTTTGAAACGTAAATATTATTATTGTTTTTCCATTAAGATCGAAAATGTACAGTAATTTCCTTATACATAAAGATGGGGCAGTTATGACTCCCAAAACTGTTTGGTATCTGCCAAAAAAAAAAAAGAAAAGAAAGTGTCTGAGCGCTATGGGACTTAACATCTGAGGTCATCAGTCCCCTAGAACTTAGAAATCTTATGGAACTAAACTGCTAAGGTCGTCAGTCCCTAAGCTTACACCCTACTTAACCTAAATTAGCCTAAGGGCAAACACACACGCCCCTGCCCGAGGGAGGACTCGAACCTCCGCCGGGACCAGCTGCACAGTCTATGACTACAGCGCTGGAGACCGCTAGGCTAATCCCGCGCGGTGAGAGAGAGAGATGCGATAGATTAAGAGTTGTAGGGGGCTGGTTCTTATCGTGTCCAAATAAATGTCATCGCCGAAATGTGATCAGCGAGAGGGTAAAAGTTGCACTTGCTTTACGAGTGGTCGTCAGACTGTGTTTCAAAACAGCACTATACATGTTTCGACCATCTTCACAGATGCCCAACAAAACATCAGAGTTACAGTTTTATAAACACAATGGCTCGTTGAATAAGTAATGCTTCAAAATTTTTGACAATATCGATCAGCATTTCCTTTTACAAAAAAAAAAAAGGTTCAAATGGCTCTGAGCAATATGGGATGTAACATCTGAGGTCATCAGTCCCCTAGAACTTAGAACTCCTTAAACCTGACTAACCTAAGGACATCACACACATCCATGCCCGAGGCAGGACTGGAACCTGCGACTGTACGGTTCGCACGGTTCCAGACTGAAGTGCCTAGAACTGCTCGGCTACACCGGCCCGCTTGGTATTTGGGACATATGAGACTTCCTATCTTAAACTAAAACAGTTAATAGATGAAAGTTAACACAGAGAACTCTGTATACATATTGTGACGTAAGTGACGATATGAAACCTAAAAATACCAAACAAACAATGACTATGTTAAAATGCAATAACATAAACAATAGATACATATATTGTGATTCACATAAGTAATTCACACATATGGCATAAACTTTGCTAGTTCATTAGGACGATTGAGAGGCCCCTACCGAGGTCAATCCACGCAGTCTGGAATGTTACATGTGGCCTTCAAAACCCACTTCCGAGATTTTCAGATTGGCCCGAGTATTATTCCCACGGAAAAAAAATGGACAGGACCTTTTCGTAGGAAATGCAATGTAGATAAATTTTGTACTGGGATACGTTTTCGCTGAAGGCCATGATTTTCGAGTTATTCAAGAAAAACGTACAGAAGTGACCTTGATACGCACATCTACTCCAACTCATCCCTCACTAGTCAACATTTATGATGTGTTATTCGTGGTACTCCTTCCCAAAAGCGAAAAAAAACTGCTTCCGACTACGGGAACTATTCCTGTTATTCCACCTCCTTTGGTCTCTATTGATTGGGCTATTACGCCACCATCATACTCGGCTATTTCGTTAACATTATGGAAGAAAAATGTCTTTTGTGAACTAATTACATTGGCAGTTCCATCTAAACTTAACCCATACGAGCACAGTTGTTTCATAGTCATAAGGCTTGACAAATAGAACGATGCTGTTAAAATTCGCAATATTGTGAGGTACAATTTTGTAATTGCTCAGCTAGGTTGGTGACGTAATAAGGTACAGTTTTTTGCTTCTCATATGAGGGTGATTTTGCTGGTCCTACCGATGTCGTTGTAGCAAACCACAATGTCATATCTGGCCTTCAAAACCTACACGCGGGATTTTCATACTCTCTCGCTCGCTACGCGCAACTATTATTCCTACAGAAAAAATGAACAGAAACTTTTTGTGCAAATTTAATACAGTGAAATTCTCTGCTGGTGTACGTCAATTAACGTTTTCAGATTTTCTGGTTACAAATATGTACTTTAATTTTTACTGTGACTTAGTTGCAACAAGAGTATTTTTACCACATTGAGCTTGAGGTACAGATTTGTGAATTTTTAACTTTTCCATCATGCGCAAGTGTTGCCAACTGTTGGCCGAGCGATTCTAGGTGCTACAGTCGGGAACTGCGCGACCGCTACGGTCGCAGGTTCGAATCCTGCCTCAGGGCATGGATGTGTGTGATGTCTTTAGGTTAATTAGGTTTAAGTAGTTTTAAGTCTAGGGGACTCATGACCACAGAAATAAAGTCCCATAGTGCTCAGAGCCATTTGAATCTTTTTTTTTTTTTTTTTTTTGGGCATCATTATAAAAATATCAGCAAGTGAATGTAGCGGTGCGCAGCAGCTCGTGACCATCCGAATACACGGATGTGGGTGGTCCGCTGTATTCTACTATATAATTGAGTATTGTTATTTTGCGTACTAATTATTGACTGATCATTTACTATAGAGAGTATCTCGTAGCTGGCGCGCCCGGTTGGCCGTGCACTCTTATGCACGGCTTTCCGGACTGGGAAGGAGCGCCTGGTCTCCGGCACGAATCCGCTCGGCGATGATCTGGTCAGTCTGTGGATGGTTTTTAGGCGGTTTTCCATCTGCCTCGGCGAATGCGGGCTGGTTCCCCTTATTCCGCCTCAGCTACACTATGTCGGCGATTGCTGCGGAAACAAGTTCTCCACGTACGCGTACACCAGCATTACTCTACCACGCAAACATAGGGGTTACACTCGTCTGGTGTGAGACGTTCCCTGGTGGTCCACCGGGGACCGAACCGCACAATAACTCTGGGTTCGGTGTGGGGCGGCGGAGGTGTGAAGTGGACTGCGGTAGTCGTCGTGAGGTTGTGGACCACTGCGGCTGCGGCGGGGACGGAGCCTCTACGTCGTTTCTAGGCCCCCGGTTAACATACAATACAATACAATCTCGTAATTAGTTATTTTAATCCATAAAATGAAGTCAAGTGTGCAAAGTATGTTTCGGAAATTGGTTCATATTAAGGTATAAATCTGACATCTAAAATCATTAAAAATTCACCTAATAGCATTACCATATAAAGAAAAATTTTCCTTTCTCCAGAAAAAATCAGGTCCGATATATTAGTGTCACTGTAAATTAAATACGACTGTAGGGACTGTTTAAACAGTCAGTTTTGATTACGAGAGTTAGTGTACTGGAAAGCGAAGTATTTCGAGTTATACCTTGCTACGAGACAAACTACTGACACATTGCGTACTTTAGCTGTATAGCTGAACTGGAGACCGTAATATGCAGTTGCGAATAGGTATTGTAGGTATTCTTCCTGTTCTTGTCATGGTCTCAGTTCGAAGACTGTGTTGGTCTGTTGTCTGCACATGATTATGATCTCTCTCAGTAACCTGCGGTCTGCTGCAAGTTAAATTCTTATGCGTCAAATTATTCGTACCTTGCTCTCCCTCTACAGTTCGTATCCCCGTCGCCTGTTTTACTATACCCAGATCTCAAATCAGTTTCCTTTGAGAAATCTTGATATTTACTGCGACTGTTCCTTTCCCCTCCCCTTTCTCCCTACGTGCCCCCCCCCCCCCCCTCTCTCTCGCTCTTGTCATCTTTCCCTCTCCTTCCTATCATCTTTCCTCCCAATACGTTTGCCTATCGCTGACAAGTACTCTACTGACTGAGCTATCCAAGCATGACTTATGACCCTCTCTCACGGACCCACTTTCGCCTGTGCCTAATTTTTTTACTTGCCGAACGTGACAGAAGTTCTCCTGCGAAATTTGCGGGACTAGCGCTGCTGGAAGAGAGGATAATGCGGAGACATGTCTTAGCTACAGGCTGGGGAACTCATTCTGCATCTACCTGACCGGGCATTCATTCGCTCCCTCGCACACACCTCCTTTCCCGTTCCTCTGAAAGTGACCGGTGAGACGTCAGATTCTCATTACAGAGGCCAGCAGTTCAGATCCCCGTTCCGCCATACACGCTTCAGTTCTCTGTGGCTTTCCCCAAAACGCCACGATCGTTCCTCTCAAAAGGACACGCCCGATTTCATTCACCATCCTTCTCGCTGTCCCAAGTTATGCTCCGCTGTCGAGGTAGGTTGAACCCCTAATCTCCGTTCCTCCCTTTTGAAAGTCTCGACCGCTGTAAAAACAGCGCAGCAGGACAATATGATTATCCGGCGCACACCTTCACTTCACGTTCGGCTGAACAACCGTGCGCGGCTTTTCAGGATGTTTAGGCCAGACCGCAGCGGAAGAGACCACAGAGCTAATGACGAGGAAGTGACGCGGCTTATTCTGTTACTGCGGGGCTGCACGCCAGCAAGAAGTGCACCGCACGCATCCTGCCCCCTTTCCTCTTTTTAACGACAGTGGAGGAAATCGAGCCAAGTAGAACGCGACCATACCTGGGGTACGCTGGCGACCGCTGAAGCTGTACCTGCCTCGTCACTCCCGGCGCTTTATGCCTTTGAGATGTCGATTACCACCCACACATACCAAGTCTCACCGTAATGAAATACCTCCGCAGGATGGAATTAATTTCCGGGAACTGGCGTCTGGAGAACAGCATTATACAGTCTGATTCACTGTTCCTATCGCTGTCGTTTTATGTTGGCCATCACTATTATAGCTGGCCTTCATAAACCACGGCCGGCCGGAGTGGCCGTGCGGTTCTAGGCGCTACAGTCTGGGACCGAGCGACCGCTACGGTCGCAGGTTCGAATCCTGCCTCGGGCATGGATGTGTGTGATGTCCTTAGGTTAGTTAGGTTTAAGTAGTTCCAAGTTCTAGGCGACTGATGACCACAGATGTTAAGTTCCATAGTGCTCAGAGCAATTTGAACCATTTTTCAAGCCCCGTAGACTTAGAACTGCTTAAACCTAACTAGCCTAAGGACATTACACACATCCATGCCCGAGGCAGGATTCGAACCTGCGACCGTAGCGGTCGCGTGGTTCCAGACTTTAGCACCTAGAACCGCTCGACCACAGCGGCCGGCTTACGCTCCTTACACCAAGCGAGGCGTGGTTTGGCATTTACGGGTGAGATGTGTGGCTTAATCGGCAGCCGCTCGACCATGAAATCCAAGTTCTCTCACTTCCCGCCTGTCATAGTAGTAGCAGTGGATCCTGATGCAGTTTGGAATTCCTGTGTGATGGTCTGGATAGATGTCCGCCTATTGCACATTACGACGCTCTTCAACCGTCGGCGGTCTCTGCAAGTCAACAGACGAGGTCGGCCAGTACGCTTTTGTGCTGTACGTGTCTCTTCACGTTTCCACTTCACTGCCACATCGGAAACAGTGGACCTAGGGACGTTTAGGAGTGTGGAAATCTCGCGTACAGACGTATGATCCAAGTGACACCCAATCACCTGACCACGTTCGAATTCCGTAAGTTCCGCAGAGCGTCCCATTCTGTCTCACGATAACTAATGGCTACTGCGGTCGCTGCTATGGGGTACCTGGCAGCAGGTAGCAGCACAATGAACCTAATATGAGAAACGTATGTTTTTGGGGGTGTCCGGGTACTTTTTATCACATAGTGTACGTAGTGAATGTATCTATAAACTTTGGAAATGTTCATATGTTTTTTTCAGTGCTCCGGCTTTTTCGACAGGCTGAAGTAAAAATAAAGTTTTTCCTGGAAATTTCCTGTAACGTTAGGTTTCACTTTTTGTCGTAGCTACTTGCAAGGATTTTCTTTTGGAGAATACCCCATCATACTCTAGACTAGAAAAAGAGATACGTATTTTCCGATGTTTTTCTATTTGAAATATCGTCTCCATGGGAGAATAGCAGCCTGCATTGCTGAGAAAGGTGGATATACACTGTACTAGTGCCGACATTGTGCATGCTCTGTTGCCTGTGTCTATGTGCCTGTGTTCTGTCAGTGTGATCGTCTGATGTATCTGACCCCAGGAATGTGTCAATAAAGTTTCCCCTTCCTGGGACAATGAATTCACGGTGTTCTTATTTCAATTTCCAGGAGTGTATGTCTGCCGCATTAAGAGACGAAACGTTACGCACAGAGACGTGGCTGACCACGGCATAGTGCCCCTGCAGATGTAGATGCAGAGAAGGCAACGATACTGTAGCGTAGCGCCTTTTACCGACACGGTAGGTCGCTCCCGGGATCTCCTCGGCTGCTCTGCCTACGTGGAGGTTAGTTTCCCCAGCCGTGCCGGGACGGGACTGTGTAAATTCTGCACCGACTCTCCTTGTCCACGACTCTCCTTTCCTGCCGTATACGCGGGTGCTCTAGTTTCTCTGCAACTGCGCCACATCCGTGCCAGAGCACGGCTCGGCTGCCATCTATCGCCACCGTACTCGCAATCCAAATCAGTATCAACAATCAGGGCGCAGACTGTTTCGACGCCTACATACGTACGCCCTACCTTGTCCCCGCCTCAAATGGAGCGAAGGAGAAACGACTGTCAATATCTCTCTGTATGAGCCGAGATTTCTATCTTGTCTTCGCGGTCCTTACTCGAAATGTAAATTACTTGCTGTAGAATCGTTGTACAGACTGTCGCAAACGCCCGTTGCAGCTGGATCTCACGCCGGAAATTGTTGCGCCGGCAACTGCTGTGGTTGTGCAGAAGAGTTATTACGGACGCCGTCATATCTCGGTTCCTTTATCCGGCTGCCTGTGTGATGACCTCAACTCACAGGAAAAATAATTATCAAATTCTGAAATGTGAAGTCATCCAAAATTCTAGTTGGAAAACCACACTCTTTGTTATACTTCTCAATTGGCCACGATCCCACTTTGTTTATGAACTAAAAACTCTAATATTCACGAGAAACTGCTCTGAAATTAACCTGAACCGACAAAATTGTGTATTCATTCTCTGAAACTTCAAAGACATCTAAGACAATATCTGAAAGGGATTAGAAAAAGTGACAAAATATCGTGAATCACACACAATACTGTTAATAATTGCACGAACACTGGAGGGGTTCATTATACATCTACCCACTTTTGAGTGTAACCAATACTACGACTCGTAGCAATACAGTATTAAAAACTTTTATTACTGGGTAAACAGTCCCTGCGTGATTTGACAGCTGACATTTATAATTCACGCCTACGTCAGGAAATGTACCAATACGGGAATAGGAGCTTATACGTTATTGGTCAGACTGCAAGCAATTATGGCGGCCGCCATAATTTTCGTGCGACGCCATATTTCGCGACAAAATACTCTTATTAGTCACTGTCATATATCTTGTCTCATGACAATACATAAAACTACATAAAATAACTACAATAATTTTGACATGTTGCAGTGAGTACTGGGAGATGAAGAATCTTGCACAGGATAGAGTAGCATGGAGAGCTGCATCAAACCAGTCTCAGGACTGAAAACCACAACAATTTTGACATGCAAGGAGAATTAGTTCTAATGAGAGGAAGAAGTTTATATTTACTGTTGTTTCAACAATGACTACCAGGCAACTTTTAATTCACTGATTGTACTTTTATTTTCATTAGCAGAAAGCAAACATAAACTAAACAAAGAATTTATTTGAATGGAGTTTGTAATTCTTATACTTTTTCTAGGTCAGGGGATAGCGTTCGGCGAAATCTGTTAACTATTTGTCGCATACGAAGCGTTGCGTTGGGTAGCACGTTGTCGGCGGGTTACGATGATGAGAGCAGGATACAGGCAGTTCCGCTGGTTAATCTTCTCCGGCGAAACGCAAAAGAAGTTCCGGCACAGCTGTATCATTAACCCCGTGGTGATTAACAAACCACAACACGCCAGTATACGACCGTTGTTGACATGTCCTCTCTTTCAAAGTACATTACGTTTACATCGGTCGTTTTTACACTTCATGTACTGTCCGTGACGCTATCGCCCATAATTACACAGTTCGTCACATTCATATAGTCTTAGCCACAAATACACAGTTCATAGAATTGTTCTTGTGTGTGAAGCACACCGTAAACAATGTGCACTGTGTTCTCGCATTACAAACTTCGACAACGTCACTGAAAGTCATTTATATTGCACAGTTAATTAAAGTCTTCACTTTCACGGCTTGATAGAATGTGATAGACAACAGTTCCGCCACCAGCAAAGTTCATTCGCATAAAAGCACTCCAACAAAGTAATGTTAGCGGCATTTTCACAGTCCGGTTCATTTTCTCTTAAAGTTCGCTGGCGATGGCATTACATACCGCAGTGGTAAATAGAATGAACAGTCTGATAGTTCGGTATCACTGTCCATACAACTACGTATGCTTTTCATGGAACACAGTACTATTTTTCCCGAGCACGCTTCACAGACACACCATCCAACATCACCTCTACTACACAACCACCTTTCGACTATCGATATCACTATCGCTGTCCCCTGTCTGTAGATGTTATATCGTTATCGTAAATTACATAAATCTTTATAAATGTTATTGACTGCATTTTTCACAATTAATAATATTCCAAAAGAGAACTTTACAAACTTTACCACAGGTACAAAGGAAGAAACATATTTATCCATCAGCAGACGGAATAATCACAATTACATCTTTACATTTAAAAACCACAGTAGAATGTTACATAATCACAATTAAAAATGCCCATATGAACAAAAGAAAATGAATATAAATCTAAAGAAAACCACGAAAAAAATTTATATGCGTAATTAGCAATGCCTTCACATCTGGAATATTGATACTATGTGTATTACAGTGTTTTACTGTGATGTAATTTGATAATGCTCGAGGAGGCATTATTAGCTCATCGGTAAATCATGAAATGAAGTGATTATCAGCTAGCCGGTCGCGGTGGCCGAGCGGTTCCAGGCGCTGCAGTCCGGAACCACGTTGCTGCTACGGTCGAGGGTTCGAATCCTGTCTCGGGCAGGGATGTGTGTGATGTCCTTAGGTTAGTTAGGTTTAAGCTGTTCCAAGTTCTAGTGGACTGATGACCACAGACTTTAAGTCCCATTGTGCTCAGAGCCATTTGAACCATTTTTGACCGATGTTTTTTAAGAATCTGCACTTCCGTGTGATTTATTTAAGTCTGTTTTTCTAATGCGAGTCTTTTCAAAGAGTTTAAACAATTTCACTGGCTTAATTTTACATGTGCGATGAGAAAACTTTGTATTGTTACGTTTTTTAAAAAAATGTTCAAATGTGTGTGAATTCCTAAGGGACCAAACAATTGTGGTCATCGGTCCCTATACTTACACATAACTTAAACTAACTTATGCTTAGAACAACACACACTCCCATGCTCGAGGGAGGACTGTAACCTCCGGGGGGGGGGGGGGGGGGGGGGACCGCGCAATCCGTATCATGGGACCTCTAACCGCGCGGCCTTTCTTTTACCTAATATTTTGAAAGAAATGTAAACACTTCTATCAGTCTACGAGAATTTTGCTAATGTACATAACTGGGTCTAATATATGGAAGCAAATTCAAGTAATATCAGAAAGGGCTCATGATAGTGTTTTTTTTTTCAATCGTGTTAACAATTCTGTATTTCATTGTCAAATTAAGAAATCATGGCTACTCCACAGCTGTTCCGCTTTCATACGATTGCACTTATCCGATACCTCCCGAAACATAATTTAGTGAAACTTTTCGCAAAATGAAACTGATGAAGACATTCGAAATGGGAGAGTCAGTAAAAGCCGAGACTCGGCAGTTTTACGCTCTGTGTCGTGTACACATTGTGCAACACTCTTTCGATACTTTATGATATACAATGCATGTTTGTGTCAGATAAAAGGCAAAAAACACACGCACGTTATATCCCTGTACGTCTTTGTGTATGTGTGTGGATGGTAGGGGAGTGGTGGGGAGGAAGGCAGGGAGGGATGAGAGCGATAGAGAGAGAGAGAGAGAGAGAGAGAGAGAGAGAGAGAGAATGAGAGAGAGACAGAGAGACGACGTAAAATTGCGGTCAGGCGGACACGCCAGGACGGTCCACAAGTTGCCGAGCAGGTATTCCAGCGCGAGGGCGATCACCTGCCCCTTTGCGTCCTTGAGAGGGACTTACGAGGTTGAGTAAATACCCTGTGCCACTTCTCTGTCTGCCTGAAGCCCGCGAGCAGCCGCTGTAGAAACTGTCAACACCAAAAGAAAGTCCAGCTGTGGAAGAGAATTTACCGCCAACAAGCAGCAAACATTCTCACCGCGAGATCAAGGGAAAGGCTCCCAGCTACTGTCTCCGTCCGCAGTGGCATAATTTCTAGGAAATGGTACGTGCACACAGTACTGAAAATTACTAAAATGTTGCGTCATTGTTGGTTTTTGTTACTGTAAACCATTGTGATGTGTGTGCCGCGCGGAGTGGCCGCGCGGTTTGAGGCGCCATGTCACGGATTGCACGGCCGCTAGCGCTGGAGGTTCGAATAGGCCCTCGAGCATGGGTGTGGGTGTTGTTCTTAGCATAAGTTAATTTAAGTAGTATGTAAGTCTAGTGATCGCAGCGTTTGCTCTAGACCAATCAGATGGCGTTTAAATATAAATTACTTCATTGTCAGTTCAGTATCAGAGCGCTCCTTGGAGGATCGCAACACTTTGTATTTTCTGATAACAACCGCTTGGGTGCCTTTCCCAAATGGAAATGAAATGATCGTATGGCATTTACTGGCCGGGATATCCCCTTCGGGGCTCTGCCGCCGTATTGCAATACCTTTTAGTTGATCCCATTTCGGCGACTTGCGTCTAAGTGATGATGAAACTGATGAAGGACTCACAACACCCTAGTCCTTTGCCGGGAATCGAATCCGGGTGGGAGGCAGTAACGCTACCGCTCCGCTACGGAGGTAGACCTCTCGTAAATAATTTATGTACGACGGGTTTCGTGGCCTAAGAGCCATATCATCGTTTTAAATAAGGAGAATTATGACATAAAAGTTGAATCATGGACGGGACCGAACATTGCTAGTTTTCAATATCATCATACATCATATCAGAATGAGATTTTCGCTCTGCAGCGCTGATATGAAACTTCGTGGCAGATGAAAAATGTGTGCCGGTCCTAGACTCGAACTCGGGACCTTTCCCTTTCGCGGACAAGTGCTCTACTGGCAGAAGTAAAGCCGTGAGGACGGGGCGTGAGTCGGGCTTGGGTAGCTCAGATGGTAGAGCACTTGCCCGCGAAAGGCGAAGGTCCCGAGTTCGAGTCTCGGTTTGGCACACAGTTTTAATCTGCCAGGAAGTTTCATCATCATATTTAGCCTGATTATCTGGATTCTCGGCTAGGAAACCGGTCGTTCAACAAACTGCTTACAATAACAGCCAAACGGTTATTATTCAGGACGTCTATTTGTGGTTGAGGTTGTACCTCTTACACGGGAGTGTGTAACTTTGCATTTTGTTGCATGTCCCCAACAAATGTAGTTTCAGTGTCCATATTTTAATTTTATATCCACACCTCACCTGCGAGGGGAGTCCAATAAATAATTCACACTTTTTTTCTCGGCCATTTACGGTTGAAAAAATGCGGAAATTGTTGTGCGACACCGTCGAGTATTCCCTCTTCAGCCTCTATAATTCATGAAGTTCCGATAGGTGGTGGCGTTACACATAATTTTCAAAATGGCTCTGTAGCGGAGCGTGTTCCAAGCAGAGAGCTGCCATTGAGGCGCATGGAGGGCGTGGAAAGCACACTAGCAGTGGCAAAAAGGGGGTTCCTGTACAAGAGAAGTCTGCTAGTATCAAACATATGTTTTAATTTGAGGAAGAAACTTCTGAAAATGTAAATTTGCAGCGGAGTATTGTGTGGTACTGAATCATGAACTGTGGAATAACCGGAACGGAAGAGAATCGATGGGTTTGTGATGTGGAGCTACAGGCGAATGTTGAAGATTGTATGGACTGATAAGGTAAGGAATGAGGAAGTTATCTGCAGAATTGGGAAGAAAGGGAATGTAGAGGAAAACACTGACAAGAAGAAGACACAGGATGATAGTGCATCTGTTAAGAAGTCAGGGACCAGTTGCCGTGGTACTAAAGGGAGGTGTAGAAGGTAAAAACTGTGGAGGAAGAGAGAGAGATTGGAATACATCCAGCAAATAACTGAGGATTTAGGTTGCAAGTACTACTCTCAGGTGAAGAGGTTGGCACAGGAGAGGAATTTGTGGCGAGCAACATGAAACCAGTCAGAAGAACGCAACATGTCATTATCAATGGAGGGAAGTCTTCCGAAGTAAGAGTGATTTCAGGTGTGCCGCAGGGTAGTGTCGTAGGACCGGTGCTATTCACAATATACACAAATGACCTTGTGTATAACATCGGAAGTTCACTGAGGCTTTTTGCGGATGATGCTGTAGTATATCGAGAGGTTGCAACAATGGAAAAATTGTACTGAAATGCAAGAGAATCTGCAGCGAATTGACGCATGGTGCAGGAATGGCAACTGAATCTCAATGTAGACAAGTGTAGTGTGCTGCAAATACATAGAAAGAGAGATCCTTTATCATTTAGCTACAATATAGCAGGTCAGCAACTGGATTGCAGTTAATTCCATAAATCACCTGGGAGTAGGCATTAGGAGTGGTTTAAAATGGAATGACCATATAAAATTAATCGTCGGTAAAGCAGATGCCAGTCTGAGATGCAGTCCGAAAACAAAGGAAGTAGTTTACAGTACACTTGTTCGCCAACTGCTCGAATACTGCTCACTGGTGTGGGATTCGAACCAGGTAGGTTCGATAGCAGAGATAGAGAAGATCCAACAAAGAGCAGCGCACTTCTTTACAGCATCATTTACTAATCGCGGAAGCGTTACGGAGATGATAGATAAACTCCAGACGCTCAGTAGCTCGGTACGGGTTTTGTTGAATTTCCGAGAACGTACCTTCACTGAGAAGTCAAGCAATATAATGCTCCCTCCTACGTATATCTCTCGAAGAGACCATGAGGATAAAATCAGAGAGATTAGAGCCCACACAGAGGCTTACCAACAATCTTTCTTTTCATTAACAACACGAGACTGGAATAGAAGAGAGAACCGATAGAGGTACTGAAGGTACCCTCCGCCACTCACCGTCAGCTGGCTTGCGGAGTATGGATGTAGATGTAGATGACTGACCACAAAAAAATTAAATGTACGTAAGTAGTCCTGAATGTGAACAGCGGCTGTGGTAAGTCGGCGATTCGCGCGGACGCGCAGCCGACGTGCGAGCCGATGCTCGAGGCGGCGTAAACGGCGCGGCAAGGAGCCGGTCCCACTATTTTCAGGGCTCCTAAAGCCACTCGGGGGGACAGAAGCCGTGAAATGCGATGGAGCGGCCCTGCCCGGAGAATCGTGCCAGTTGCATTTCATTAGCGACGGCCCGCCCTGCCTTGGGACTCCGCCGATGGCTCAACTAAGCGCTGTTAACGTCGCAGCTGCCGGCTGACCTCACCGTAGGTCGCGAGGGGATATTAACGCTCTGTCGTCCAGCGACACCACAGTGATGTCGTGAGCATAGTATCGCTCAGTAGCTGGTGACACCACAGTGGTGTCGTGTGCGTGGTATTGTTCAGTGGCCGGTGACACCACAGTGTTGTCCTGAGCACAGTATCGCTCAGTGGCCGGCGGCACCACAGTGGTGTCGTGAGTACAGTATCGCTTAGTGGCCACTGACACCACGGTGATGTCATGATCATGGTATCGCTCAGTGGCCGGCGACACCACAGTGGTGTCGTGAGTCTAGTATCGCTCAGTGGCCAACGACACCACGGTGATGTCCTGAGCATGGTATCGCTCAGTGGCCGGCGACACCACAGTGGTGTCGTGAGTACAGTATCGCTTAGTGGCCACTGACACCACGGTGATGTCATGATCATGGTATCGCTCAGTGGCCGGCGACACCACAGTGGTGTCGTGAGTATAGTATCGCTCAGTGGCCACTGACACCACGGTGATGTCATGTGCATGGTATCGCTCAGTGGCCGGCGACACCACAGTGGTGTCATGAGTATAGTATCGCTCAGTGGCCACTGACACCACGGTGATGTCATGAGCATGGTATCGCTCAGTGGCCGGCGGCACCACAGTGGTGTCGTGAGTACAGTATCGCTTAGTGGCCACTGACACCACGGTGATGTCATGATCATGGTATCGCTCAGTGGCCGGCGACACCACAGTGGTGTCGTGAGTCTAGTATCGCTCAGTGGCCAACGACACCACGGTGATGTCCTGAGCATGGTATCGCTCAGTGGCCGGCGACACCACAGTGGTGTCGTGAGTACGGTATCGCTTAGTGGCCACTGACACCACGGTGATGTCATGATCATGGTATCGCTCAGTGGCCGGCGACACCACAGTGGTGTCGTGAGTATAGTATCGCTCAGTGGCCACTGACACCACGGTGATGTCATGTGCATGGTATCGCTCAGTGGCCGGCGACACCACAGTGGTGTCATGAGTATAGTATCGCTCAGTGGCCACTGACACCACGGTGATGTCATGAGCATGGTATCGCTCAGTGGCCGGCGACACCACAGTGGTGTCGTGAGTATAGTATCGCTCAGTGGCCACTGACACCACGGTGATGTCATGAGCATGGTATCGCTCATTGGCCGGCGACACCACAGTGGTGTCGTGAGTATAGTATCGCTGAGTGGCCACTGACACCACGGTGATGTCATGAGCATGGTATCGCTCAGTGGCCGGCGACACCACAGTGGTGTCGTGAGTATAGTATCGCTCAGTGGCCACTGACACCACGGTGATGTCATGATCATAGTATCGCTCAGTGTTCGGCGACACCACAGTGGTGTCGTGAGTATTGTATCGCTCAGTGGCCACCGACACCACGGTGATGTCATGATCATGGTATCGCTCAGTGGCCACCGACACCACAGTGGTGTCGTGAGTATAGTATCGCTCAGTGGCCACTGACACCACGGTGATGTCATGAGCATGGTATCGCTCAGTGGCCAACGACACCACGGTGATGTCCTGAGCATGGTATCGCTCAGTGGCCGGCGACACCACAGTGGTGTCGTGAGTACAGTATCGCTTAGTGGCCACTGACACCACGGTGATGTCATGATCATGGTATCGCTCAGTGGCCGGCGACACCACAGTGGTGTCGTGAGTCTAGTATCGCTCAGTGGCCAACGACACCACGGTGATGTCCTGAGCATGGTATCGCTCAGAGGCCGGCGACACCACAGTGGTGTCGTGAGTACACTATCGCTTAGTGGCCACTGACACCACGGTGATGTCATGATCATGGTATCGCTCAGTGGCCGGCGACACCACAGTGGTGTCGTGAGTATAGTATCGCTCAGTGGCCACTGACACCACGGTGATGTCATGTGCATGGTATCGCTCAGTGGCCGGCGACACCACAGTGGTGTCATGAGTATAGTATCGCTCAGTGGCCACTGACACCACGGTGATGTCATGAGCATGGTATCGCTCAGTGGCCGGCGACACCACAGTGGTGTCGTGAGTATAGTATCGCTCAGTGGCCACTGACACCACGGTGATGTCATGAGCATGGTATCGCTCATTGGCCGGCGACACCACAGTGGTGTCGTGAGTACACTATCGCTTAGTGGCCACTGACACCACGGTGATGTCATGATCATGGTATCGCTCAGTGGCCGGCGACACCACAGTGGTGTCGTGAGTATAGTATCGCTCAGTGGCCACTGACACCACGGTGATGTCATGTGCATGGTATCGCTCAGTGGCCGGCGACACCACAGTGGTGTCATGAGTATAGTATCGCTCAGTGGCCACTGACACCACGGTGATGTCATGAGCATGGTATCGCTCAGTGGCCGGCGACACCACAGTGGTGTCGTGAGTATAGTATCGCTCAGTGGCCACTGACACCACGGTGATGTCATGAGCATGGTATCGCTCATTGGCCGGCGACACCACAGTGGTGTCGTGAGTATAGTATCGCTGAGTGGCCACTGACACCACGGTGATGTCATGAGCATGGTATCGCTCAGTGGCCGGCGACACCACAGTGGTGTCGTGAGTATAGTATCGCTCAGTGGCCACTGACACCACGGTGATGTCATGATCATAGTATCGCTCAGTGTTCGGCGACACCACAGTGGTGTCGTGAGTATTGTATCGCTCAGTGGCCACCGACACCACGGTGATGTCATGATCATGGTATCGCTCAGTGGCCGGTGACACCACAGTGGTGTCGTGAGTATAGTATCGCTCAGTGGCCACTGACACCACGGTGATGTCATGAGCATGGTATCGCTCAGTGGCCGGCGACACCACAGTGGTGTCGTGAGTATAGTGTCGCTCAGTGGCCACTGACACCACAGTGATGTCATGAGCATGGTATCGCTCAGTGGCCGGCGACACCACAGTGGTGTCATGAGTATAGTATTGCTCAGTGGCCACTGACACCACAGTGATGTCATGAGCATGGTATCGCTCAGTGTTCAGCGACACCACAGTGGTGTCGTGAGTACAGTATCGCTCAGTGGCCACTGACACCACGGTGATGTCCTGAGCATAGTATCGCTCAGTGGCCGGCGACATCACAGTGGTGTCGTGAGTCTAGTATCGCTTAGTGGCCACTGACACCACGGTGATGTCATGAGCATGGTATCGCTCAGTGGCCGGCGACACCACAGTGGTGTCGTGAGTATAGTATTGCTCAGTGGCCACTGACACCACGGTGATGTCATGAGCATGGTATCGCTCAGTGGCCGGCGACACCACAGTGGTGTCGTGAGTATAGTATCGCTCAGTGGCCACTGACACCACAGTGATGTCATGAGCATGGTATCGCTCAGTGTTCGGCGACACCACAGTGGTGTCGTGAGTATAGTATCGCTCAGTGGCCACTGACACCACGGTGATGTCATGAGCATGGTATCGCTCAGTGGCCGGCGACACCACAGTGGTGTGATGAGTATAGTATCGCTCAGTGGCCACTGACACCACGGTGATGTCATGAGCATGGTATCGCTCAGTGGCCGGCGACACCACAGTGGTGTCATGAGTATAGTATCGCTCAGTGGCCACTGACACCACGGTGATGTCATGAGCATGGTATCGCTCAGTGGCCGGCGACACCACAGTGGTGTCGTGAGTATAGTATCGCTCAGTGGCCACTGACACCACGGTGATGTCATGAGCATGGTATCGCTCATTGGCCGGCGACACCACAGTGGTGTCGTGAGTACACTATCGCTTAGTGGCCACTGACACCACGGTGATGTCATGATCATGGTATCGCTCAGTGGCCGGCGACACCACAGTGGTGTCGTGAGTATAGTATCGCTCAGTGGCCACTGACACCACGGTGATGTCATGTGCATGGTATCGCTCAGTGGCCGGCGACACCACAGTGGTGTCATGAGTATAGTATCGCTCAGTGGCCACTGACACCACGGTGATGTCATGAGCATGGTATCGCTCAGTGGCCGGCGACACCACAGTGGTGTCGTGAGTATAGTATCGCTCAGTGGCCACTGACACCACGGTGATGTCATGAGCATGGTATCGCTCATTGGCCGGCGACACCACAGTGGTGTCGTGAGTATAGTATCGCTGAGTGGCCACTGACACCACGGTGATGTCATGAGCATGGTATCGCTCAGTGGCCGGCGACACCACAGTGGTGTCGTGAGTATAGTATCGCTCAGTGGCCACTGACACCACGGTGATGTCATGATCATAGTATCGCTCAGTGTTCGGCGACACCACAGTGGTGTCGTGAGTATTGTATCGCTCAGTGGCCACCGACACCACGGTGATGTCATGATCATGGTATCGCTCAGTGGCCGGTGACACCACAGTGGTGTCGTGAGTATAGTATCGCTCAGTGGCCACTGACACCACGGTGATGTCATGAGCATGGTATCGCTCAGTGGCCGGCGACACCACAGTGGTGTCGTGAGTATAGTGTCGCTCAGTGGCCACTGACACCACAGTGATGTCATGAGCATGGTATCGCTCAGTGGCCGGCGACACCACAGTGGTGTCATGAGTATAGTATTGCTCAGTGGCCACTGACACCACAGTGATGTCATGAGCATGGTATCGCTCAGTGTTCAGCGACACCACAGTGGTGTCGTGAGTACAGTATCGCTCAGTGGCCACTGACACCACGGTGATGTCCTGAGCATAGTATCGCTCAGTGGCCGGCGACATCACAGTGGTGTCGTGAGTCTAGTATCGCTTAGTGGCCACTGACACCACGGTGATGTCATGAGCATGGTATCGCTCAGTGGCCGGCGACACCACAGTGGTGTCGTGAGTATAGTATTGCTCAGTGGCCACTGACACCACGGTGATGTCATGAGCATGGTATCGCTCAGTGGCCGGCGACACCACAGTGGTGTCGTGAGTATAGTATCGCTCAGTGGCCACTGACACCACAGTGATGTCATGAGCATGGTATCGCTCAGTGTTCGGCGACACCACAGTGGTGTCGTGAGTATAGTATCGCTCAGTGGCCACTGACACCACGGTGATGTCATGAGCATGGGATCGCTCAGTGTTCGGCGACACCACAGTGGTGTCGTGAGTATAGTATCGCTGAGTGGCCACTGACACCACGGTGATGTCATGAGCATGGTATCGCTCAGTGGCCGGTGACACCACAGTGTTGTCCTGAGCACAGTATCGCTCAGTGGCCGGCGACACCACCGTGATGTCATGTGCATAGTATCGTTCAGTGGCCGGCGACACCAGAGTGGTGTCGTGAGCATAGTATCGCTCAGTGGCCGGCGAAACCACGGTGGTGTCGGGAGCATAGTATCGCTCAGTGGTCGGCGACACCACAGTGGTGTCGTGAGTATAGTATCGCTCAGTGGCCACCAACACCACGGTGATGTCCTGAGCATTGTATCGCTCAGTGGCCACTGACACCACGGTGATGTGAGCATGGTATCGCTCAGTATCCAGCGACACCACAGTGATGTCATGAGCATTGAATGGCTCAGTGACCACCGACACCACGGTGATGTCAGTATGGTATCGCTCAGTGGCCGGCGACACCACGGTGATGTCGTGAGCATGGTATAGCTCAGTGTCTGTCGACACCACAGTGATGTAGTGTGCATAGTATCTCTCACTGTCCACCGACACCACAGTGGTGTCGTCTCCATGTTATCGCTCACTGGCCACTGACACCACAGTGATGTCGTGAGCATGGTATCACTCACTGGCCACCGACACCACAGTGGTGTCGTGTGCATGGTATTCCTAAGTAGTTGGCTACACCACTTTAGTATCTTTTGCATTCTGTTGGTGTTTTGTTTAGGTAACAATAAGTTACACACGTAACAAGTTTTTTTGACTTTATAAGTATTTGTGCCCTTTGATCATGGCAAACGAAAGAGACGATACGATTATTTACCATGAATGCACCGAGCAAAACTTGGAGGTTGCCACTACATCGCGTACGTCTCATCATGATCCAGTTGACAGACTTTCCGGTCACATAAAGCAACATCAGCTAAATGGCTTACGTATTTCCGAAACGAATAAACGAAAACGAAGAAAGTGTAATGTATGTTCCACAAACAAAAAAAGAACAACAAACTTACTGTGCGTGTCTTGTGTAGTTGCGTTACATCTTGGAGACTGTTTTGCTGATTTTCATATGAAAGAGAAATACTAAGTGCCAAAGATAATGCAAATAAATAAATATATGAGACAAACAAATTTTGCATTTATTTACGTACGAGTATCTTCGAAATTTCGTGAAAGTACGGGAACAGGGTTGAGAACTTACGAAAACTAAAGATGAGATTAGTAAAACGTAACAATTTATAATCTCCCGATAATGTCAAGAACAGCAGGCGACCAGCCAAGTAATCCGAATTAATGCTGCCGGTGCCAAGTAAATAAATTCGTACTAGACGTGCAGACAGCATAGTGTTAAGTTGCGGCCACGTGACTGGTGGATTCTTTTTTCCCCTCTCTGTAGCCGCTCTGCCCAGACACAGGCGGTGGAGAAAAATATGTAAACACTGAAAACACGCCACATACGGCGTAACTAGGAAACCCACTGACATTCAAAACAGCTTCCAGGCGCCTCGGAATGGAAAAAATACCTGTCGTGAGTGGTCTTCAAGGCAATCTTATACCATTCTTCTTGCAGAATAGTGGCAACTTAGTTGTCGATGACGGAGATGGGTAGCCATGCGCACCTCTCTCTCAGGCGCACACCACAAAGACTCAGTAATATTGCGGTCTGGTCACCATGCCGGCCAGGGGGGATATGAAAGTTCATCCGCGTGCTCACAAAACCACTCCTGGACACTGCGAGTTGTGCAAACAGAGGCCGTGTCGTCCTGGAAAGGGGCATCCCAATTGACAAACAAACGTTGCACCATAGGATGGACCTAACCAGCGAAAATGCTCACATTATCCCTGGGAATTATGCAAACTTGTAGAGTGACCTTGGGGCCTTGGAATATCACGATATGGATGCCAAAACCATCACCGAACCCTCGCCATGTGTCACTCTAGAAACGTAAACTTGACCAGATGCTGGAAACAGTGTCACACAAAAAGTATCCTGTTGTATTCCTCTGTCGTATTCGCTTTAGAACAGAGTTAAGGCCACAGTTGACAGTCAAGTAATTAACATATTGTTGTTCTGCTCTTCAGTCCTGCAACTGGTTTAATGCAGCTGTCCGTGCTACTCTATCCTGTGCAAGCTTCTTCATCTCCCAGTACCTACTGCAACCTACATCCTTCTGAATCTGCAGTGTAGTCATCTCTTGGTCTCCCTCTACGATTTTTACCCTCCACGCTGCCCTCCCGTACCAAGTTGGTGATCCCTTGATGCCTCAGAACATGTCCTACCAACCGATCCCTTCTTATAGTCAAGTTGTGCCACAAACTCCTCCCCAATTCTGTTCAATACCTCCTCATTAGTTATGTGATCTACCCATCTAATCTTCAGCATTCTTCTGTAGCACCACATTTCGAAAGCTTCTATTCTCTTCTTGTGTAAACTATTTATCGTCCATGTTTCACCTCCATACATGGCTACACTCCATACAAATACTTTCAGAAACGACTTCCTGACACTCAAATCAATAGTCGATGTTAACAAATTTCTCTTCTTCAGAAACACTTTTTTTGCCATTACCAGTCTACATTTTATATCCTCTCTACTTCGACCATCATCAGTTATTTTGCTGCCCAAATAGCACAACTTATTTACTACTTCAATGTCTCGTTTCCTAATCTACTCTCATGCTCATAAATTAAGGATAATTGCAGAATGTGGTGCCACACAACGTGGCACTACACAAAACTGGAGCTAATAGCATAGACACACAGGGAACACACACGACACAGTTCTGTAAGTCCACGGTATTGGTGGTAAGTTGAGAAAACCGTCCCGAAACACATGTGCCACAAAACGCCACTGTTCCTGGGCATGCACGTCGACATCAATATGGGATATGTTCACCGTTCACACGTAAACAGGCCGCACAACGGGTTGGTATACTCTGGATCAGGTGGTCGAGCAGCTGGTGGGGTATAGCCTCCCATTCTTGCACCAGTGCCTGTCGGAGCCCCTGAAGGGTCCTAGGGGTTTGAAGACGTGCAGAGATACGTCGACCGACAGCATCCCAGACGTGCTCGATGGGGTTGTCTGGAGAACAGGCAGGCCACTCCATTCGCCTGATAGCTTCTGTTTCAAGGTACTCCACCATGATGGCTGTTCGGCGGGGCCGTGCGTTATCATCCATCAGGAGGAAGGTGCGACTCACTGCACCCCTGAAAAGGCGGACATACTGGTGCAAAATGACGACCCGATACACCTGACCTGTTACAGTTCCTCTGGCAAAGACATGCAGGAGTGTACGTGCACCAGTCATAATCCCACCCCAAACCGTCCAACCACAACCTACCTACAGGTCCCTTTCAATGACATTTAGGGTTTGGTATCACGTTCCTGGTTCACGCCAGATGAAAACCCAGTGATAGTCACTGTTCAGACTATATCCGGACTCGTCCATGAACATAGCCTGGGTCCACTGTTCGAATGACCATGTACTGTGTTCTTGACACCAGGCTTTACAGGCTCTCCTGTGACCAGGGGTCAGTGGAATGCACCTTGCAGGTCTGCGGACGAATAAACCATATCTGTTCAGTCGTCTGTAGACTGTGAGTCTGGACACAACTGTTCCAGTGGCTGCGGCAAGGTCCCGAGCGAGGCTACCTGCAGTACTCCGTGGCCGTCTGCGGCACTGATGGTGAGACATCGGTCTTCTTGTGGTGTTGTACACTGTGGACGTGCCGTACTGTAGCGTATCGACACGTTTCCTGTCTGCTGGAATCGTTGCCATAATCTTGAGATCACGCTTTGTGGCACACGGAGGGATCGTGCTGCGACCTGCTGTGTTTGACCAGCCTCCAGTCGCCCTAGTATTCTACCCCTCATAACGTCATCAATATGTGTTCTTTGAGCCATTTTCAACACGCAGTCACCCTTAGCACGTCTGAAAACGTCTGCACACTTACTCGCTGCCCCGTGCTCTGACATACACCAACATACCTCTGGGTATGTGGACTGCTGCCTGCGCCACCGTGCGACGATCGCAGGTCAAATGCACCGCATGGTCATACCCAGATTTGATTTAATCCCACAAACTACCCAGTAGAACGTTGTTTCACCATGTATCAGCATTATTCTTAATTTATGGGCATGAGTGTATGATTTCCTATCACCGTTATCAGATATTCTCCCACCACGATGTACTCGGCAATAGAATATGACCATAAGACAGCACGGCTTTTCCTACAGCTTGTGCCGCAGTACCTAGGCAGACCATTTAATGATCAATGAATTGCTCGAGTAAGTCCAGTAGCAAGGTCACGGATGTCCAGAATTCAGAGTTTAAAAATATTTGTAATTATATTAAATTGTGCTCATCATGTTTCCTGTTTGTATATTTCCGGTGTTAACAAGTAGTTTTTCTCTGTTGCACGTATGTTGATCAACTCAAAGATGCTGCTGTGCTTATATGGAAGTCGGTGACGTGGCTTTACTATTAAGGGTAAGTATTGAAGTTACCCATTCACGAGGGCCTATTGGACAGGTACGATACGAGGTAACAAACCTATTGTCCGATTCTGTCTCTGGAGTGCCAAAAACTATTCCTCTTAAAAGTTCGTTCAGTTATTTTTTTTTAAATAGAGACATAGCTCTACTGTGTAAAACGGAATCTGCTTATAGTAAAATATGGCCGACTTGTCCATACAGATTTTGTGTGCAACCTATGACACTGTTGGCAGCACCTGATGATTGAAGTAATGGAAATGGAACACTGGTTACAGATGAAATGCAAGTTTCATCCATAAACGGGGCAGTGGGCTCGTTATTTCTGGCAGGTTTGTCGTCACCTGCCGACTCTAGAGATTAGTTTTTAACTGATTCTTCGCCGTTGGTAGATGCACCGATCTCATTATTACCTATACCAAAGGTGTAACTCCTTATTGTAATAAAACACATTCTTGCCCCGACCGTTGTCTTCCGTCGTTGAAATGTGATAACTTGATACTTTCTCTTTTTCACTGAGTGGATCTACATTCATGCTAATAAATTAAGGATAATTGCACAATGTCGTGCCACACAACGTGGCAGTACACAAAACTGGCGCAAATAGTATGGGCACATAGGGAACACACACGTCAGAGATCTGTAAGTCCACGGTGATAAGTTGAGAAAACGATCCCGAAACACATGTGTTACAAAACGCCACTGTTTCCTGCGCATGTACCCCGACCTCAATATGGGATATGAGCACCGTTCACACGTGCACAGGCCGCACAACGGGTTGGCATACTCTGGATCAGGTGGTCGAGCAGCTGCTGGGGTATAGCCTTCCATTCTTGCACCAGTTCCTGTCGGAGCTCCTGAACTGTCGTAGGGGATTGAAGACGGGCAGAGCTACGTCGGCCGAGAGCATCCCAGACGTGGTCGATGGGGTTTAGGTCTGGAGAACAGGCAGGTCATTCCATGCGCTTGATATCTTCTGTTCCAAGATACTCTTCCACATGGAATCTCGGTGGGGCCATGCGTTATCATCCATGACGTCCCGATACGCCTGATTTGTTACAGTTCCTCTGTCAAAGACGTGCAGGGGTGTACGTGCACCAATCATAATCCCACCACACACCATCAAACCACGACCTCCATACAGGTCCCTTTCAAGGACATTAAGGGGTTCGTACCTGGCTCTGGTTCACGCCAGATGAAAACCCGGCGAGAACGACTGTTCACACTATACATGGACTCGTCCCTGAACATAACCTGGGACCACTGTTCCAATGACCATGTACTGTGTTCTTCACACGAGGCTTTACGGGCTCTTCTGTGAGCAGGGGTCAGTGGAGTGCATCTTACAGGTCTCCGGACGAATAAACTATGTCTGTTCAGTCGTCTGTAGATTGCGGGTCTGGAGACAACTGTTCCAATGGCTGCAGTAAGGTTCCGAGCAAGGCTACTGCAGTACTCCGTGGCCGTCTGCGGGCACTGATGGTGAGATATCGGTCTTCTTGTGGTGTTGTACACCGTGGACGTCCCGTACTGTAGCGCCTGGAGACGTTTCCTGTCTGCTGGAATCGGTGTCATTATCTCGAGATCACACTTTGTGGCACACAGGTGGCCCGTGCTACAACCTGCTGTGTTTGACCAGCCTCCAGTCGACCTCGTATTCTACCCCTCATAACGTCATCAGTATGTGTTCTTTGAGCCATTTTCAATACACAGCCACCATTAGCACGTCTGAAAACGTCTGCATACTTACTCACTGCACCGTACTCTGACATGCACCAATACACCTCTGCGTATGTGGACCGGTGCGAGCGCCACCGTGCGACGACCGCAGGTTAAATGCACAGCATGGCCATACCCCGAGGAGATTTAAACCCGGAAAGTGGCCACCACAACCAGCGTTGTTTCACCATATATCAGCATTATCCTAACTTACGAGCATGAGTGTCGCACTGATACCTTCGTACGACGAGCCTCAAAGCCGTCCTGTGACCTCGTGTGTGGGTTGATTACACCACGGCGGAAGGAAGCGGTGGCAAATGGGAGGTAGAAAACGCGTTTGACAGGCTCCTGACCTATACGGCGGTCCGTGACTCGCAAATGACGTGGGGCTGGCAGGCGTGTCACTTTCTCGCGATTTGCATCGGCGCCGTCACGACCCGTTCGGCACCCGGCACTTCCTCCCGGCTCACGTCGCGGCGCGCTTCTCCTTGTCTGTTCACCGCAGCTCGAGTATGTTTCTAACATCTCAACTTGTGTATAGGGAATAGCAGAAGGAAAACAAGGGCGATTAGGGTTAACCTCCCACCATCAACGAAGTTCCATGAGTCAGGTGTCATTACCGGTTTCGTGCTCTTGTGGTTTGTTTATAAGATCGCGGAACACGCGAAAGTCTAATAAACTACTCTGAAGAGCCAAAGAAACTGGTGCATGCATGCGTATTCACGTACAGAGACGTGTAAACAGGTACAATATGGCGCTGCGGTCGGCGACGCCTATACGAGGGGCGTTTGAGAAGTCCGGGCAAAAATAAAAGCTACTTACGTGTTTGGGGTATACCTTTTTAATTTGTCGACATAGTCTCCTCTTAGACTTATACACTTCGTTCAACGCTGTTCTAGTTTGTTGATTCCTTCCGAGTAATAGGAATTGTTCAAGGCCGGCCGGGGTGGCCGAGCGGTTCTAGGCGCTACAGTCTGGAACCGCGCGACCGCTACGGTCGCAGGTTCGAATCCTGCCTCGCGCATGGATGTATGTGGTGTCCTTAGGTTAGTTAGGTTCAAGTATTTCTCAGTTCTAGGGGACTGATGACCTCAGAAGTTAAGTCCCATAGTGCTCAGAGCCATTTGAACCATTTTGAATTGTTGAAGTCTGCAAAATAGCTATTAGTTGCTGCAATCACCTCCTCGTTTGAATAAAATCTTTGTCCCACCAGCCATTTCATCGAATTGGGAACAAATAGTAGTCCGAGGGAGCTAAGTCTGCAGAATAGGGGGAATGTGAAACGAGTTGGAATTCTATTTCCATTAATTTTGCGACCACAACTGCTGCGGTGTTTGCTGGTGCATTGTCGTGATGGAAAAGGACTTTTTTTGAGGTCCAATCGCCGGCGTTTTTCTCGCAGCTCGGTTCATCATTTCATCATAATTCATGACAGCGGCGAATTTGGACTGAGCAAAGATTGGAAAATTGCACGGGAGCTGATAACCGCGCAGTTGAGCGACCCACAAACCATCATCATCATCGTCATCATCATCATTGTGATGTGCGTACTGTAAGACCTTCGGTACACACACCATCAGATTATTTGACTTGTCGCTCTAACGAAGTAGGCGAGTGTCAGCAATATGTCTCGTGGTCTTATCGTGGCGTGTTTATCTTCTGCCGTTAGGTCAGACAATAGAAATGCCACTTGCACGCTTAGAGTAGCAGATTGACGGTGACCAACGTTAAACAGAACTTGATTAATTTTTACACACATTTATTAAAATAATAACATGCATAAAAATTACCTAACTTTGTTCTGGATGCTATTTACAATTGACAGTCTGAAGTTCCTTTGGTCTGGGTACGTTAATCTTATTCTCACATATCTCTCATACTTGACATAGTGTCTATACATTTATCTTCATGGCTATGTACAGGAATATGGTAATCTTATTAGGCGCAGACTGAAACTTGACTATAGACTGGTACGGACTAATGCAGACTGGTACAGACTGGTGCAGACAAATACAGACTGACAATCGGAGGTCTGTACACTCATTATAATACCTCGCACATTCAGGTATCACTGCGCGAGTGTGATGCGCGAGGTGAAAAGGTTCTACGTTAGCGCCAATCTGACTGGCTGCGTTACATATTAATACGCGGATCGGCGGAAGCACAATTTGGTCCGTCTCTAAGGCAGCACCATCTCGTAGTGCAGAGGCGGACGAGCGCTGCGCCTGCGGTGTTGTGCTTAGCTGGGCGCGCTCTAGTGCTAAAGTTGTGTACGCGCTGACTACGCGGTACTATGTGCACAACAATCATCATCTATGAGCACTTTGCCGGGGACTTACGGAGTAGCCCTGTAAATGTAGATGGAGTTGGTATCAGTGAGCGGGCCTTTCTGCGCAGCTAGATCCACTGTGAGTGTTGCGCACGCCCCGCCTATAGCCTACGCTGTGGTGGAATCGTGACTGGCGGCGGTGAGTGGCGAATGCTTTCTGGTCTCGGGCGACTTGAAGGCCGGGATTCCGCCGTGACATCAGTATTATGGTCTGAGCGCGGCGTTTCGCAGATAATTGGGCCCGATAGCACGCGGGCAGCGCGTTTCGTGAGGGAACCGCTGACGCACTCCGCTAGAGACCTTCGTGCTTCTCTTTGGCCCCGCACCTGGCGCTGGAAAAAAAACATAGCGAAGAGCGACTGAAATGCCGGGAGCATCTTCTGGTGATCGCAATTCATGACTGCTAGACCGGAGTTCCTCTGGACGACATCCTCGTGTAAAACGGTTTTAATTGTCGCGTCAGGCTAGGTACAGTTTCAAACTTTCGACGTGAATCTTCATCGTCTTTTTCGGAATAGCTGGAGTGGGCAGACAGTGGGTAAATCCGCTCTTCAGCCAAACGTTTCACATGAAACTTCCTGGCAGATTGAAACTGTATGCCGGGACCTTTGTCTGTCATGGGCAAGTGCTCCACCAGCTGAGCTACCCAAGACATGGCTTAGCCACAGAGCAGGGGATGACAGTTTTAATCTGCCAGGAAGTTTCATATCAGCGCACACTCCGCTGCAGAGTGAAAGTCTCATTTTGGAAACATCCCCTAGGCTGTGGCTAAGCCATGTCTCCGCAATATCCTTTCCTCCAGGAGTGCTAGTTCTGCAAGGTTCGCAGAAGAGCTTCTGTAAAGTTTGGAAGGTAGGAGACGAGATACTGGCAGGACTGAAGCTGTGAGGACGGTTCGTGAGTCGTGCTTGGGTAGCTCAGATGGTAGAGCACTTGCCCGCGAAAGGCAAAGGTCCCGATTTCGAGTCTCGGTCCGGCACACAGTTTTTATCTTCCAGGAAGTTTCATATCAGCGCACACTCCGCTGCAGAGTGAAAATCTGATTCTGGAAACGTTTTACATATTTAATAGTTTTAAAATGTATGAAAAGCAGGCGAAAATAAATGTTTTCTTTAAATGCACTATATTGGACAGTTCTTTTTTTTATTTTTAAAACTTTTCAGGTAATTTTATATTGTAGTTAAAATATGATCATTGGTGATAATGTCGGTGTTGCCGTGGTTGTAATGGTGAAGGTGGTGGTGTGTGAAAATCATCATGTTCATGATGGAAGTGCTATGATGGGAGTGACTGCGGGCCTTTGTGGAATCACAGGTAGCAACTAAAAGTGGTGGAGGGGTAAGAAGAGGGGTGGGTGGAGAAAGTGGAAGGATGGCGTTGTGATTAAGACTAGGGAGAAAAACATAGCTCGGAACACTTTTCATCATTTTGGATAGTGAGAGTTGGTTGAAGTTCGTACAAGAGAGGATGGATAAGCCATGAAGGCACTTGGGAGGTGGCGTATGGACATAGTGGGGCATCTGGGTAAGTGGATTTGAGAGTCGTGGAAACGTTACTTGGTGCTGGGATTGGGTATTGTAGTAAATGTGTTGGATCCAGAGACACTCCAAGAACAGAAGAAGTTGTGGCAAGTGGACGAGTTAGTACAGGGTCGAAAATAGCAGTTGAAATTTTATGTTACGAAATTACAATGTCTGTACGAAAATGTGGAGCCTTTCCACTTCGGGGAAAAGTGCATGCTCTTCAAATAATGAATTAGACGCTTTACTGACACGGAGTGAAGATGCTTTGGTATAAGACTAAACGCGAGTGGCGGCATACCTAAAATAAATAATGTGTAGCATGCAAAAAGGCGTTTTGCTTGTAAATTTCTTCAGTTTATATACAGCTACAGCTACTGCCAAAAACGACCACCACAAGAGACTTGTCGTAGATAACGTTTGCTTGATTGATACATTCCTTCTGTTATCTTGTATCTGCCTAACAAACATATTTTCTTATAACAATATGGTACTTTTATAACTGAATTCTGGTTTTTGCGTAGACTCGAATCTCAAGCTTACATTCTTATGTCAGAAAAATATAAGTGCTCGTAGCGATTTTAATAAATCTCGTGGCGTACCTTAATGATATAAATTATTTTTGCTTTTTAATGTCTTCAGTGCAATAACCGATTAAGTTGTATCGTAAAATTTTGCGCAAGTAAATAAGAAAACTTAAATGCTGCGTTATAGGATTAAAATCGAAACTCGAAATTTGCTCTGTAAGGCTCCACTAGTTATGATAAAATTTCTTCTGTTGAGGGCCGCACCGCAGTTTCATCCAAGGGGACGGTCGATCCTAAGTACAGCCATGCCGACAGAACGATATTAGTAAAAGTAAGGGTATAAGTTACAGACGAGGTTTTGCTGTTTTTAGTGCAAATGTAAAGCGGCCGTAAATTAGAGACTGACGACAGAAAAAAAAAACCTCTGTCAAAAAGAGAAATTAGCTAACTTCAAGTGTTAGGAAATCTTTTGTGAAAGTATTTGTCCCGTGTAGAGCCTTATAAGGTTCAAATGGCTCTGACACTAAGGGACTTAACATCTCAGGTCATGAGTCCCCTAGAACTTAGAACTACTTAAACCTAACTAACCCAAGGACATCACACACATCCATGCCCGAGGTAGGATTCGAACCTGCGACCGTAGCAGTCGCGCGGTTCCGGACTGAAGCGCCTAGAACCGCTCTGCCACATCGGCCGACGCCTTATAAGGAAGTGAAACGCAAACGATGAAGAGTTCAAAAAAGAAGAGAACAACAGCTTTTGAAAAGTCCCGCTGCAGAAGAATGGTTAAAAATAAGAGGGGTAGATCCTGTAACCAATGAGGAGCTACTAAATAGTGTTGGATAGAAGAGAAACTTATACCACAACTTGACCAAAAGGTGGTATAGGAAGATTCGACACATCCTGGGACGCATGGTAATGTGAGTGCTTTCCCTCTGTTGTCGAAATATTACGTAGTTTCATCGACATCATTCGACATAACACACGACTGCTTCATCAAGAACACGCTAAAATATAAATTCCCAGTCGTGAGATTCATTTTCGTCTTTTTCTTGTGCCATGTCACACATTCTCGTTTGTGACCATATTTCATAACATTCGACACAGAAACACTTGTGCTACCCATATTTTTCTGTGACTTTCTTTTCATTCGTGGGATACAGTTTATTATTCGCGGTATACACTAGCAGTATCGTACAGTGAACCAGGTCGTTTTCCTGCCAGATAGCCGGCCGTTGTGGCCGAGCGGTTCTAGGCGCTTCAGTCTGGAACCGCGCGACCGCTACGATCGCAGGTTCGAATCCTGTCTCGGGCATGGATGTGTGTGATGTCCTTAGGTTAGCTAGGTTTAAGTAGTTCTAAGTTCTAGGGGACTGATGACCTCAGATGTTAAGTCCCATAGTGCTCAGAGCCAATTGAACCATTTTGTTATACATTTTGATGGAGAAAAGAGAGAACACCGTGCTGGTAGCTTGAAGTGTTTTGAAATTCCTGCTACCGTCTCTCCGAGGGAGGCTTTGGCTTGAAAATGATGCCACACCCATCAGTGTACGCAGCTTGGTCACCATGAAAATATTAATGTAACCAGGCAAGTCGGGCCGAGATTTCTTTCTGCGCGGAGGACCGGTTTGGAAACGTAGAGGGAGAGGACAGGAGAGGGAGAGAGGGGAGAGAGAGAGAGAGAGAGAGAGAGAGACAGAGAGAGAGAGGAAGGTTGTTATAGAAAAAGCGAATTGATTAGGCTGTTGGTGCGGTGCTGGCCAGTGTTCGCTAAATTACTCGAGTGCCATCCTAAGGAGCTCTCAGTAATATTCATTTTTTCATGCATAATCGACTCCCGACTACTGGCTCCGATGAATATTTCATGAGCTATACGCGTCGAATCTGCCGTACTTGCACATCTGACGAACGAAGCGAGAAGCGTGGAGATAGTAGAAGAAGGAAAGGGGAGTTAAAGTATTCGATGTGTGTGGCTGTTTCAAATGAGAAATCTCTCTCCTCACGCGTCATTGTCTGTAGGGAGGAGGTACTTAACCTCGCCTCTGGAGACGATGCCCTGGAGACTAAATGGATTAGCCTCGCCGTCCTGCACGACTGTTTTAAAGGTCCTCCTCTCTCTCCTCTTCTGCCTCCAAGTTTTCTCCCTGACACAGCTCGGCTGCCTCCAAATGCTTGTAGCAGTGATCCGCGAGTTGAAAATTGCCCTCAGTTTGCGTTTTGACCTCCATCAGGGACGAACCACTTTGCGGACCGGTTCTGGACGCTGCGGGGTCGAGAGCCAATGGTGGTGTCAGGGTCCGCACAACTAACGACGCAGTTTGGAGTGTGCACTTTGCAGAGCGAGAGGCGGCAACGCTGCATGCCTAGGTCTATAGCCTTCTTATTGGCCATGTTACGAGAAGCCAACTACGAGGATCACACCAAAAGAAATGCATACTATTTTTTTTTAAATCCATCTTTTATTCTACATCTTTGAAAGTTTTACACTGTGTAGATACTTTCTTTAGGAACAATATTTTCATTTCTCCACATAATTTCCATCCCTCTCAACTGCCTTCCGTCATCTTGGAACCAGCGCCTGTATACCCGCACAGTAAAATTCTGGACCAACATGTTGGAGTCACTGTTTGGTAGCGTGCACAAGGGAGCCGTCATCTTCAAACCTTGTTCCACGAAGAGATTCTTTCAGTTTCCCAAAGAGATGATAGTCACATGGAGCCGGGTCAGGACTGTAAGGCGGGTGTTTCAGTGTTGTCCATCCGAGTTTTGTAATCGCTTCCACGGTTTTTTTGACTGACAAGTGGCCGTGCAATTGTCGTGCAACGGCAAAACATCCTGCTTTTGCCGATGTGGTCGAACACGATTCAGTCGAGCTTGAAGGCATCATTCCGTATTTCTAGATTTCCGGAAAGCTTATGACACCGTTCCTCACAAGCGACTTCTAATCAAGCTGCGGGACTATTGGGTATCGTCTCAGTTGTGCGACTGGATTCGTGATTTCCTGTCAGGAAGGTCGCAGTTCGTAGTAATAGACGGCAAATCATCGAGTAAAACTGAAGTGATATCAGGTGTTCCCCAGGGAAGCGTCCTGGGACCTCTACTGTTCCTGATCTATATAAATGACCTGGGTGACAATCTGAGCAGTTCTCTTAGATTGTTCCCAGATGATGCTGTGATTTACCGTCTAGTAAGGTCATCCGAAGACCAGTATCAGTTGCAAAGCGATTTAGAAAAGATTGCTGTATGGTGTGGCAGGCGGAAGTTGACGCTAAATAACGAAAAGTGTAAGGTGATCCACATGAGTTCCAAAAGAAATCCGTTGGAATTCGATTACTCGATAAATTGTACAATTCTCAAGGCTGTCAATCCAACTAAGTACCTGGGTGTAAAAATTACGAACAACTTCAGTTGGAAAGACCACATAGATAATACTGTGGGGAAGGCGGGCCAAAGGTTGCGTTTCATTGGCAGGACACTTAGAAGATGCAACAAGTCCACTAAAGAGACAGCTTACACTACACTCGTTCGTCCTCTGTTAGAATATTGCTGCGTGGTGTGGGATCCTTACCAGGTGGGATTGACGGAGGACATCGAAAGGGTGCAAAAAAAGGCATCTCGTTTTGTATTATCACGTAATAGGGGAGAGAGTGTGGCAGATATGATACGCGAGTTGGGATCGAAGTCATTAAAGCAAAGACGTTTTTCGTCGCGGCGAGATCTTTTTACGAAATTTCAGTCACCAACTTTCTCTTCCGAATGCGAAAATATTTTGTTGAGCCCAACCTACATAGGTAGGAATGATCATCAAAATAAAATAAGAGAAATCAGAGCTCGAACAGAAAGGTTTAGGTGTTCGTTTTTCCCGCTCGCTGTTCGGGAGTGGAATGGTAGGGAGATAGTATGATTGTGGTTCGATGAACCCTCTGCCAAGCACTTAAATGTGAATTGCAGATTAATCATGTAGATGTAGATATAGAAGTGCCGTGAGATGTGCATCAGAATTTATGGTGGTTCCACTTGGCATGATGTCCACAAGCAAGAGTCCTTCATAGCCATAACTTTTCCAGCAGAAGGTGTGGTTTTGAACTTTTTTTCTTGGGTGAATTTGTATGATGCCACTCCATTGATTGCCTCTTCGTCTCTGCTGAAAAATGGTGGAGCTATGTTTCATCATCTGTCACAATTCTTCCAAGAAATTCATCTCCACCATTCTCGTACTGTTCCAAAAGTTCGCTGCATACCGTTTTTCTTGTTTCTTCGTGAGCCACTGTCAACATCCTGGGAACCCACCTGGCACAAGCCTTTTTTTAACGCCAACACTTTCAGTATTCTGCAAACTCTTCCTTCCCCTATCCCAATGTAGCGTGACAATGCACATTGTCTGGAGTGTGTGCAGTACGAGGCCTGCCGCTGCGTTGACAATCCTCAATATTGCCGTGCCCGCTTTCATCACGTAACCTGCTTACCCACCGACTGACTGTACTGCGATCGACAGCAGCATCTCCGTACACATTTTCAGCCTCTTGCGGATGTTTCCCACTGTCTCGTTTTCACAGCACAGGAATTCTATGACAGCTTGTTGCTTCTGACGAACGTCAAGTGTAAAAGACATCTTGAAGACATGCTGTGACGGCGCCACTCACGCGAACAGGTTGAACTAAGCGGGAAGGATGTATCTACACACTATAAAACTTTCACATATGCAGAACGAAAACTGTATTTTTACAAAAATTGTGTGCATTTCTTTTGGAGTGACCCTCGTAACACACTTTTCTTGCTACTTTTAGGGAGAAAACACCATCACTGCAAGTTTCCGCCGGCCGACCCGTTCTAGGCTCTTCAGTCCTTTGGTTAGTTAGTTTTAAGTAGTTCTAAGTTTTAGGGGACTGATGACCTCAGAAGTTAAGAGTTTAGTACCATGGTGCTCAGAGCCATTGGAACCTCTTTTTTTTTTTTTTTTTTTTTTTTTTTTTTTTTTTTTTTTTTTTTTTTTTTTTTTTGCTAGTTTCCAAGACCCATGTCGTAGACATTTACGAATTGCGTGGGATGTTCTTTCGTCAGCCCACGAGCAGCTAAGATAAAGTGTGCTACTGACATTTATACTCCGCAAGCTGGAGGAACTTCTGATACAAGTATCTCTTTCCCCTTTCCATGTACCATTCGTGAATAGTGCGTGGGAAGAATGTTGGTGAGCATTTGTATTAGCTCCGATTTCCTGGTCCTGATTATTTCGCAAGGCATCCACCGTCTGATCAACAGTATCAGTCGACATTAATATGGGTGCGTCCATCCTTTGCATTTTTGCCAGCATGAACTCTCCTGGGGAAATTTTCAGTGAGGTGTCTGCATGCCTATGTAGGAAAGGCAGCAACTCTTCCTCAACGGCCAGGAAAAGACAAGATAGTCATGGTGGCCTCTGGGGTTTGGATCGAAGCTGACGTTCTAACTCATCCCAAAGATGTTCCATTGGGTTCCGGTCGGGTGTCTGGAGAGATCATTCATTTGAAGAGTGTTATCATCCACAAATCATTGGCCATACATGGTGCTTTATGACAGGGGCATTGGCATGCTGATACAATCAGTCATCGCCTCCGAAGTGTTCCTCTAAGGTATCACTGTCGCCACCTCTATGGTGGACTATCGCGTATCCAGAAGTCGCTCACTGACGGTCGCTTCTATCGCTCACGTAGGACACGGCCTAACTTTGCGTGCACGATTAGAATGACTGTGGCAACATGCTCTAATACTTTTGCTCACTTCCACTGGGTAGTTTAATGTTTTGCTGCTTTACCTGTCTAATCCTTAAGTTTTGCAGAGTAGTGTATTGCTATTCAATCTCCCTGATGCAGTTACTCTCTTTGGTGTACCTGGCAGCGCAAAGGACCTACTGTACGGAGGAGGGTGTGCAAGGGTATTACTTAATCCGTAAGTAGCTTGCCTGGCATCCTAAAATGGAGGTCCCACGTCCTTGCTGCTTTTGTTAGCAAAAACGAGACGGCACACGTTGTCGGTCGAAAAGAGGCACAGTAGCCATGAAAAGCAGGCGCCGTATTATTGAGGCCAGCCGCAAGGTCGTAGCACAAGACAGCCGCACCCTACTCTCAAAACACGCGGGCTCTCGCCGGCTCCACACACAGCCCAGCTGCAGGCGCCTACTGCATCTGGCAGGAAATCCACCTGGTTCACGATACGATGCCACTAGCCAGTACCGATCTCTTTTTTCCTTCAGTTTCGAACTTGAAACGTTACTCTGTATTACTGGCTGTTCTTAAATAGTGATTACCAGTGTCAATGTTTGAAGAAATTTTGGGCCTGTAGCTGCTTAATACGACAATCTGTTGCTGATAAAAGACAGTTGCAGTGAAACCGAGAGCTTGGATCTCTATTAGATACAGCATCACAAAACATCGACAAAGGATAGACGTGATTCTTGGAGAGAAATAGTTCGACACTTAATGACACCCATGTGTAACGCGTAATTAAGCACTGGATGACACGAGAAGGAGACACATCAGCATACACTGTTGTCACTAGCACCACTGGTTAAAACAATCTGCCGCACAGCAGCCACAAGATGTATGTGTTGTAAGTTCACCAGATGTCGCTAATGTCGGCGTACACTAGTTTTAAATACAGGGTGTTTCAAAAATGACCGGTATATTTGAAACGGCAATACAAACTAAACGAGCAGCGATAGAAATACACCGTTTGTTGCAATATGCTTGGGACAACAGTACATTTTCAGGCAGACAAACTTTCGAAATTACAGTAGTTACAATTGTCAACAACAGATGGCGCTGCGGTCTGGGAGACTCTATAGTACGATATTTTCCACATATCCACCGTGCGTAGCAATAATATGTCGTAGTCTCTGAATGAAATTACCCGAAAACTTTGACAACGTGTCTGGCGGAATGGCTTCACATGCACATGAGATGTACTGCTTCAGCTGTTCAATTGTTTCTGGATTCTGGCGGTACACCTGGTCTTTCAAGAGTCCCCACAGAAAGAAGTCACAGGGGTTCATGTCTGGCGAATAGGGAGGCCAATCCACGCCGCCTCCTGTATGTTTCGCATAGCCCAAAGCAATCACACGATCATCGAAATATTCATTCAGGAAATTAAAGACGTCGGCCGTGCGATGTGGCCGTGCACCATCTTGCATAAACCACAAGGTGTTCGCAGTGTCGTCTAAGGCAGTTTGTACCGCCACAAATTCACGAAGAATGTCCAGATAGCGTGATGCAGTAATCATTTCGGATCTGAAAAATGGGCCAATGATTCCTTTGGAAGAAATGGCGGCCCAGACCAGTACTTTTTGAGGATGCAGGGACGATGGGACTGCAACATGGGGCTTTTCGGTTCCCCATTTGCGCCAGTTCTGTTTATTGACGAAGCCGTCTAGGTAAAAATAAGCTTCGTCAGTAAACCAAATGCTGCCCACATTGATATCGCCGTCATCAATCCTGTGCACTATATCGTTAGCGAATGTCTCTCGTGCAGCAATGGTAGCGGCGCTGAGGGGTTGCCACGTTTGAATTTTGTATAGATAGAGGTGTAAACTCTGGCGCATGAGACGATACGTGGACGTTGGCGTCATTTGGACCGCAGCTGCAACACGGCGAACGGAAACCCGAGGCCGCTGTTGGATCACCTGCAGCACTAGCTGCGCGTTGCCCTCTGTGGTTGCCGTACGCGGTCGCCCTACCTTTCCAGCACGTTCATCCGTCACGTTCCCAGTCCGTTGAAATTTTTCAAACAGATCCTTTATTGTATCGCTTTTCGGTCCTTTGGTTACATTAAACCTCCGTTGAAAACTTCGTCTTGTTGCAACAACACTGTGTTCTAGGCGGTGGAATTCCAACACCAGAAAAATCCTCTGTTCTAAGGAATAAACCATGTTGTCCACAGCACACTTGCACGTTGTGAACAGCACACGCTTACAGCAGAAAGACGACGTACAGAATGGCGCACCCACAGACTGCGTTGTCTTCTATATCTTTCACATCACTTGCAGCGCCATCTGTTGTTGAAAATTGTAACTACTGTAATTTCGAAAGTTTTTCCGCCTGAAAATGTACTGTTGTCCGAAGCATATTGCAACAAACGGTGTATTTCTATCACTGCTCGTTTAGTTTTTATTGCCGTTTCAAATATACCGGTCATTTTTGAAACACCCTGTAAACATGACTCGTGCGTATGATGTTATTTATATGTATTTTGACGTGGCAGGTGCTGATTCCGCATTTAACATTTGACGATGCCACTACGGCTGCAGTACATTAGGACTTCGTTTTTATGAAACAGGTTTGCCTCTTCATATTTAAAGCACACAAATGTAAATTTTATTAGTATTACTTTTCATTATGACCTATGTATTGTTCTTAAGCTGTAAAACGTTTGCGAGTGTATTTATGTTTTTCCCATTTTTGCTGCAGATCTGATGATGGTCATTTAAAGACCGAAACCGGTAATCTGTTAACAAAAAGTTTGTGACCATAGACGTAAATTAAAGGAAACTTATTACATATACGGGTCACTGTTTTCCCATGACAATGTCGCAGCTTGAGAATATCGAGATAGGTTTGAGGGGATAGTATACACACGCATCGCGTTTGTAGCTGGGCGATGACAACGAATCGCCGAAACATGAGTGCCTCTGCTGTATGGTGTTTCCAACACAAAAGCCGATTCAGCCTTGTCTTCCTATTTTAACACGTTTCTCGAATGGTTTTCGAAAATTTTCAGCGCCTCAGCTACAAGTTTCATTGTAATGTACGCTTCTCAAGAACTTTTGAATGGTGTTAACCACTGGAAAACCCATATTTGTTTCAAACATAGAACATGTCAGCCTCAGCCTCAGTTGTAAATAGAAACCAGTCTTTACCTAGGTTTCAACCAAAATATTTGGCCTTCTTCAGAATCTATTGGCACTAAACTGTTGCATACCAAAGTTTGGCCATGTCAAGTACAAAACTATAGCACCGTAGTTTTATACTTGACATGGCCAAACTTTGGCATGCAACAGCTTAGTGTCAATAGCTTCTGAAGGAGGCCAAATTATTTTGGCTGAAACGTAGGTAAAGATTGGTTTCTATTTGCAACTGAGGCTGACGTGTTATATGTTTAATTATCACAGTTGCTCATGGGGCTGCGCGATGTTAAAAATTCATACTTGCTTTAATTTATCGCTTGAGTCAAGAGTTAAGGGGACGAAATGAGTTACAAAAGCATTTACCCCACGGTGCGTTATCATACATGCCTGTCCAAAGGAACTTTGTATCGTAATTCAGAAAAACACAGGCACTGCAATATCATATTTATACACAGACACCGGGAAAACTGCCTCGCCTGTACAGGAATATGCATAATAGATGTACGAGTAGAGGTTCTAGACGCATGGTTAATGTCATATGAATGTTTGGGTCCGGCCATGAGTCGCGCACGGACAGCCATATGATAAGGCGACCGCTCGCGATAAACGAGATATCCAGGTTCGAGTCCCGCTCAGGCACAAATTTTCATTGTCGTGGTTCTATTCTGCACCTCATGCTTGTCCATATTCGCAGTTGCAAGTATGTTTAATGAAAAGGTGTTAAGTCTTACGTAGCCCACAGTGTATGACGTTAAAGCTTCCAAGTAGTGCTTTCAGGACCACTCGCTGAAAACATTTACACTACTGGGGCGATTAAAATTGCTACACCACGAAGATGACGGGCTACAGACGCGAAATTTAACCGACAGGAAGAAGATGCCGTGATATGCAAACGATTAGCTTTTCAGAGCATTCACACAAGGTTGGCGCCGGTGGCGACACCTACAAGGTGCTGACATCAGGAAAGTTTCCAACCGAATTCTCATACACAAACAGCAGTTGACCGGCGTTGCCTGGTGAAACGTTCTTGTGATGCCTCGTGTAAGGAGATGAAATACGTACCATCACGTTTCCGACTTAGATAAAGGTCGGATTGTAGCCTATCGCGATTGCTGTTTTTCATATCGCGGCATTGCTGCTCGCGTTGATCGAGATCCAATGACTGTTAGCAGAATATGGAATCGGTGGGTTCAGGAGGGTAATACGGAACGCCGTGCTGGATCCCAACGGCCTCGTATCACTAGGAGTCGAGATGACAGGCATCTTATCCGCATGGCTGTAACGGATCGTGGAGCCACGTCTCGATCCCTGAGTCAACAGATGGGGACGATTGCAAGACAACAACCATCTGCACGAACAGTTCGACGACGTTTGCAACAGCTCGGAGATCGTGGCTGCGGTTATCCTTGACGCGGCATTACAGTCAGGAGCTCCCGCGATGGTGTACTGAACGCCGAACCTGGATGCACGAACGGTAAAAACGTCATTTTTTCGGACGAATCCAGGTTCTGTTTACAGCATCATGATGGTCGCATCCGTGTTTGGCGACATCGCGGTGAACGCACATTCGAAGCGTGTATTCGTCATCTGCATACTGGCGTATCACCCGGCGTGATGGTATGGGGTGTCATTGGTTACACGTCTCGGTCACCTCTTGTTCGCATTTACGGCACTTTGAATAGTAGACGTTACATTTCAGATGTGTTACGACCCGTGGCTCTACCCTTCATTCGATCCCTGCGAAACCCTACATTTCAGGAGGATAATGCACGACCGCATGTTGAAGGTCCTGTACGGGCCTCTCTGGATACAGAATATGTTCGACTGCTGCCCTGACCAACACATTCTCGAGACCTCTCACGAATTGAAAACGTCTGGTCAATGGTGGGCGAGCAACTGGCTTGTCACGATACGCTAGTCACTACTCTGGATGAACTGTGGTATCGTGTTGAAGCTGCATGGGCAGCTGTACCTGTACACGCCATCCAAGCTCTGTTTGACTCAATGCCCACGCGTATCAAGGCCGTTCTTACGGCCAGAGGTGGTTGTTCTGAGTAATGATTTCTCAGGATCTATGCAGCGAAATTGCGTGAAAATGTAATCACATGTCAGTTCTAGTATAATATATTTGCCCAGTGAATATCCGTTTATCATGTGCATTTCGTCTTGGTGTAGCAATTCTAATGGCCAGTAGTGTACTTTTATTCTTTGGCGCAATTGTTTGTCCATTGTGTTCGGCATGCTTATTCCAAGCTAACCGTGACACGCATGCTGCTAACGCGCGCTGATAAAGAAAGTGTGCTTAGACGCACGCAGCAGACACTGGGTGCAGGATCTGCGCCAACAAGGTACAGACGGGAACTGGGCGGTGCCGCCAGCTGCCGCCCGGCCTTGACCCGTCTGGACAATGCATGCGCGACCAGCGCCACTGCATCCGCAGCTGGAGCTGGAGCTGGAGCTGGAGGTGACCGTTGCGCTTTTGACAGCTCAGCCTGACGCTGCCGTCTTGCCTGCGCGGAATGATACAGCTACACGTGGCTACTGTCATACCCCCAGTCCACTTCAGATTCAAGGTGTTACTGTTGTTGTTGTCTTCAGTCTGAACACTGCTTTACTGCTCCGGCAACTCTAAACTCAAGCATCTTATTCTCCGCGTAACTCCTTCAAATGGTTCAAATGCCTGTAAGCACTATGGGACAACATCTGAGGTCATCAGTCCCCTAGAACTTAGAACTACTTAAGGACATGACACACATCCATGCCCGTGGCAGGACTCGAGCCTGCGACTATGCTATTCTATACCGCACGCGAGCTATGTGCCGAACATCCATCATGTTGGAAGTACGTCGCCATTCTGTCATGCAGTGAAACATCTTGTAGTAACATCGGTAGAACACTACGTAGGAAATCAGCATACATTGTACCATTTAGATTGCCATCGATAAAATGGAGGGCAATTATACTTCCTCCCATAATGCCGCACCATACATCAACCCGCCAAGGTCGCTGATGTTGCACTTGTGACAGCCATCGTGCATTTTCCGTTGCCCAATAGTGTATATTATGCCGGTTTGCGTTACCGCTCTTGGTGAATGACGCTTCGTCGGTAAATAGAGCGCGTGCAAAAAATTTGTCATCCTCGAGTAATTTCTCTTGTGCCCAGTGGCAGAACTGTACACGACGTTAAAAGTCGTCGCCATGCAATTCCCGGTGCATAGAGATATGGTACGGGTGCAATCGATGTTGGTGTAGCATTCTCAAATTGTTCAAATGGCTCTGAGCACTATGGGACAACATCTGAGGTCATCAGTCCCCTAGAACTTAGAACTACTTAAACCTAACTAACCTGACCGAGGCAGGACTTGTACCTGCGACCGTAGCGGTTGCTCGGTTTCAGACTGAAGCGCCTAGAACCGTACGGCCACAACGGCTGGCAGCTTTCTCAACACTAACGTTTTTAGATTCCCGATTCTCGCGCAATTTGGCTGCTACTGATGTGCTGATTACCCGCGACAGCAGCTAAAACACCTACTTGGGGATAATGGTTTGTTGCAGGTCGTGGTTGATGTTTCACATGTGGCTGAACACTTCCTGTTTCCTTAAATATCGTAACTATCCGGCGAACGGTCCGGACACTTGGATGATGTCGTCCAGGATACCGAGCAGCATACATAGCACACGCTCGTTGGGCATTTTGATCACAAAAGCCATACACCAACACGATACCGACCTTTTCCGCAATTGGTAAACGGCCGATTTTAACACGGGTAATGTATCACGAAGCAAATACCGTCTGCACTGGCGGAATGTGACGTGATACTACGTACTTATACGTTTGTGACTATTACAGCGCCATCTATCACAAAGCGAAAAAAGTGGTCCAACTAAAACAGTCATATTTCTTTACGTACTACACGAATATGTAATAAAAAATGGGGGTTACTATTTAAAACAACGCAGTTGATATCAGTTTGACCTATGGCAGCGCCATCTAGCGGACCAACCATAGCGCCATCTGGTTTCCACCTTCAAGCTAGACGAGTTTCGTTCTTTGTGGTTTTTTCGTTTGATGCTTATTTCGTGAGATATTTGGCCCAGTCACTATCAATGGACCAAACTGTATGTACAGGGTGAAAAGAATTTAAACCGACAAACTCTGGGTGGTCGTAGGGGACATGAAAACAAATATTTTTCCCTAATGTCTTTTTATCCTATGAGGAGTATTTAAACCGGTAGAGGGAGATTTCTCTGGCGGCAAATTAATTAAACCAACAAACCACTTTTCCATTTTTGTATTGCCAAGAGACAACACATTAACACAACCCAATTTCAACTACACTAGATTTTCAAAAATGCCTCCATTGACACGTAGACAAAGGTTTCACCGTCGGTTCATGTTCTGTCTGACACGGGCAGAAACCCCAGGGGTATCCTGAATTGTTCCTGCTGCTGCTACTATCCGGGCAACCAGATCCTCTTCTGGTGCAACAGGAGTTGCGTAAACAAGGTTGCGCATCTCTCCCCACACAAAAAAGTCCGGAGGAGACATACCTGGGGCTAGAGCAGGCCATGGTAGAGGAGCACCCCTGCCAATCCACGTTTCTGGGAACCGACGGTCCAGGAATCGACGCACACGACGACTGAAATGTGCCGGCGCCACGTCATGTTGGAACCACATGCGTTGTCTTGTAGGGAGCAGGGCGTCTTCCAGCAATTCTGGCAATGCTTTGGATGGATAATCAACTGGTTCCAGGTTGTGGACACGCTGTAAGTGAAATGGACGTAACAATTGCTCTCGAAGGACTGTTCTTACAGTCATCTGATTCGTCCCCACGTGACGTGCAATTGCACGAGTTCTGATTGAAGGATCCCGCTCCACATGCTGCAAGACAGCTTCCTCAGATTTCAGCTTTCTTGCCGTGCGACGGCGTCCCTATTCAGGTGATCTGCTAAATGATCCGGTCTCACGCAGACGTTGGTACACAGCAGCAAAGATCGTATGATGCGGAATACGGCGATTAGGATATTTTCGTCGATAAACCTGCTGTGCAGCTCGTCCGTTGTGGTGCGCTACGTAGTACACACCAACCATATCATTGTACTCACTTCAAGTGTATCGCTCCATTAGTAAACAGAGACAATGCGCTACTACAATGGTGGACAGCAGTTGCCTACAACTGAATATCGTAATACGGCCTCTAACAACTGAAGATCGTAATACGGCCTCCACCGGTTTAAATAATCCTCATGAGAAAAAATTACATTAGAGAAAAATATTTGTTTTGATGTCCCCCTACAACCTCCCAGAGTTTGTCCGTGTAAATACTTTTCACCCTTCCAAAGCTGTTTCACAGAGGAAGACTGCACTGTGCTTCCTTCTCTAGATTGTCGCAGAGTTGACAAAATGGTAGATATCGAAATAGACGACAGAGGGATAGAGAAACAATTAAAATCGCTCAAAACAGGAAGGCCGCTGGTCCTGATGGGATACCAGTTCGATTTTACACAGAGTACGCGAAGGAACTTGCGCCCCTTCTTGCAGCGGTGTACCGTAGGTCTCTAGAAGAGCGAAGCGTTCCAAAGGATTGGAAAAGGGCACAGGTCATCCCCGTTTTCAAGAAGGGACGTCGAACAGATGTGCAGAACTATAGACCTATATCTCTAACGTCGATCAGTTGTAGAATTTTGGAACACGTATTATGTTCGAGTATAATGTCTTTTCTGGAGACTAGAAATCTACTCTGTAGGAATCAGCATGGGTTTCGAAAAAGACGGTCGTGTGAAACCCAGCTCGCGCTATTCGTCCACGAGACTCAGAGGGCCTTAGACACGGGTTCACAGGTAGATGCCGTGTTTCTTGCCTTCCGCAAGGCGTTTGACATAGTTCCCCACAGTCGTTTAATGAACAAACTAAGAGCATACGGACTATCAGATCAATTGTGTGATTGGATTGAGGAGTTCCTAGATAACAGAATGCAGCATGTCATTCTCAATGGAGAGAAGTCTTCGGAAGTGAGAGTAATTTCAGGTGTGCTACAGGGGAGTGTCATAGGACCGTTGCTATTCACAATATACATAAATGACCTGGTGGATGACATCGGAAGTTCACTGAGGCTTTTTGCAGATGATGCTGTGGTGTATCTAGAGGTTGCAACAATGGAAAATTGTACTGAAATGCAGGAGGATCTGCAGCGAATTGACGCATGGTGCACGGAATGGCAATTGAATCTCAATGTAGACAAGTGTAATGTGCTGCGAATACATAGAAAGATAGGTCCCTTATCATTTAGCTACAAAATAGCAGGTCAGCAACTGGAAGCAGTTAATTCCATAAATTATCTGGGAGTATGCATTAGGAGTGATTTAAAATGGAATGATCATATAAAGTTGATCGTCGGTAAAGCAGATGCCAGACTGAGATTCATTGGAAGAATCCTAAGGAAATGCAATCCGACAACAAAGGAAGTAGGTTACAGTACGCTTGTTCGCCCACTGCTTAAATACTGCTCAGCAGTGTGGGATCCGCACCAGATAGGGTTGATAGAAGAGATAGAGAAGATCCAACGGAGAGCAGCGCGCTTCGTTACAGGATCATTTAGTAATCGCGAAAGCGTTACGGAGATGATAGATAAACGCCAGTGGAAGACTCTGCAGGAGAGACGCTCAGTAGCTCGGTACGGGCTTTTGTTAAAGTTGCGAGAACATACCTTCACCGAGGAGTCAAGCAGTATATTTCTCCCTCCTACGTATATCTCGCGAAGAGACAATGAGGATAAAATCAGAGAGATTAGAGCCCACACAGAAGCATACCGACAATCCTTCTTTCCACGAACAATACGAGACTGGAATAGAAGGGATAACCGATAGAGGTACTCAGGGTACCCTCCGCCACACACCGTCAGGTGGCTTGCGGAGTATGGATGTAGATGTAGATGTAGATGTAGATATATTAGGACAATCATTGGATATAATGCAGTGCACACCCGCCTCATGTTTATTTACCACAACTTTTTCGTTATGCCTGCGTTTAGACTTACTGCAGTTGGATTTCAAGCGCACTTCCACACTTGTACTGAGTTGACCCATCCGTTGTTACGCTAGAAACAAAGGAAACAACGCGGTCAGTATAACGAGGGCGAATAAGCCACTTTTAACGCTTTGTGGGATCAAAATTCATGTTATTTCGAGTACCCATTTGCAGATGCATAGGAAAAAGAATCCCGTAATGTTTGAATACTCCACTAGTAGTGTATCGCTTGACACAGTCACGTCGATTAAATATTTGGGCGTAACTTGGCAGAGCGATATGGAGTGGGACAAGCATGTAATGGCAGTTGTGGGGAAGTCGGATAGTCGTCTTCGGTTCATTGGTAGAATTTTATGAAGATGTGGTTCATCTGTAAAGGAGACCAGTTATGAAGCACTAATAGGACCTACTCTTGAGTAGTGCTCGAGCGTTTGGGATCCTTATTAGGTCGGATTGAGGGACGACATAGAAGCAATTCAGAAGCGGGCTGCTAGATTTGTTACTGGTAGGTTTGATCATCACGGGAGTATTGCGGAAATGCTTCAGAAACTCGGGTGGGAGTCTCTGGAGGAAAGGAGTCGTTCTTTTCGTGAATCGCTACTGAGGAAATTTAGAGAAGCATTTGAAGATGACTGCAGTACAATTTTACTGCCGCCAACTTATATTTCGCGGAAAGACCACAGAGATAAGATAAGAGAGATTAGGGCTCGTACAGAGGCATATAGGCAGTCATTTTTCCTTCGTTCTGTTTGGGTGTGGGAAAGGGAGAGAAGATGATAGTTGTGGTACGAGGTACCCTCCGCCACGCACCTTATGGTGGATTGCGGAGTGTGTATGCAGATGTAGATGAAGAGGCGCAGTGTTTCATTGGGCCGATTAGTCGTAACTGTAGTTTAACGTGAGACCGTCTGGTGGTTACGTGAGACACCAGGAAATGGGCCGCAGCACGGAGCACGAACCCCCGTTAGTAGACGGCGTCTCACGAGTCCTTACTGTCGGCGACAGACAATGCATTCGCCGCGGGCCGCGTCCGGCACAGAGGAGAGGCGGGAACTGCGCCGTGCCACGGCGAGGGATGGACGGAGCAGGTGGTGCGCGCAACAGAACAGAACAGGAAGGGCGGGTAAGCGAGGTCACGGTCGCAGCCGGCGGCGCCTGAGCGCGCATCATCCGCCGGGGATACAGCGCATTAAGTGGCGGAGAGTATTGCGGTCCGCGTCTTCCATCGCCGCTGATGACAGGTCTCCCCATTACGACTAGACTACTGCTCCCACCCGTTACTGCCGATGTAGTTGTTGCCTACGTCAACAACCCCTCGAAGGGGGTGGGCTGGCAGCAGCTTAGTACGCCGCTCTTCAGCCTCCAGAACTTGTTTAAAAAAGATGAAGATAATAAATAATAAAAGCAGGCGATAAAATCGCTGACTTAAATGGTAAAATGATGGAAAATCGTGGAACTTAAAACGTAAAACAAAGGGTTGACGATGCAAATACACTCCTGGAAATTGAAATAAGAACACCGTGAATTCATTGTCCCAGGAAGGGGAAACTTTATTGACACATTCCTGGGGTCAGATACATCACATGATCACACTGACAGAACCACAGGCACATAGACACAAGCAACAGAGCATGCACAATGTCGGCACTAGTACAGTGTATATCCACCTTTCGCAGCAATGCAGGCTGCTATTCTCGCATGGAGACGATCGTAGAGATGCTGGATGTAGTCCTGTGGAATGGCTTGCCATGCCATTTCCACCTGGCGCCTCAGTTGGACCAGCGTTCGTGCTGGACATGCAGACCGCGTGAGACGACACTTCATCCAGTCCCAAACATGCTCAATGGGGGACAGATCCGGAGATCTTGCTGGCCAGGGTAGTTGACTTACACCTTCTAGAGCACATTGGGTGGCACGGGATACATGTGGACGTGCATTGTCCTGTTGGAACAGCAAGTTCCCTTGCCGGTCTAGGAATGGTAGAACGATGGGTTCGATGACGGTTTGGATGTACCGTGCACTATTCAGTGTCCCCTCGACGATCACCAGAGGTGTACGGCCAGTGTAGGAGATCGCTCCCCACACCATGATGCCGGGTGTTGGCCCTGTGTGCCTCGGTCGTATGCAGTCCTGATTGTGGCGCTCACCTGCACGGCGCCAAACACGCATACGACCATCATTGGCACCAAGGCAGAAGCGACTCTCATCGCTGAAGACGACACGTCTCCATTCGTCCCTCCATTCACGCCTGTCGCGACACCACTGGAGGCGGGCTGCACGATGTTGGGACGTGAGCGGAAGACGGCCTAACGGTGTGCCGGACCGTAGCCCAGCTTCATGGAGACGGTTGCGAATGGTCCTCGCCGATACCCCAGGAGCAACAGTGTCCCTAATTTGCTGGGAAGTGGCGGTGCGGTCCCCTACGGCACTGCGTAGGATCCTACGGTCTTGGCGTGCATCCGTGCGTCGCTGCGGTTCGGTCCCAGGTCGACGGGCACGTGCACCTTCCGCCGACCACTGGCGACAACATCGATGTACTGTGGAGACCTCACGCCCCACGTGTTGAGCAATTCGGCGGTACGTCCACCCGGCCTCCTGCATGCCCACTATACGCCCTCGCTCAAAGTCCGTCAACTGCACATACGGTTCACGTCCACGCTGTCGCAGCATGCTACCAGTGTTAAAGACTGTGATGGAGCTCCGTATGCCACGGCAAACTGGCTGACACTGACGGCGGCGATGAACAAATGCTGCGCAGCTAGCGCCATTCGACGGCCAACACCGCGGTTCCTGGTGTGTCCGCTGTGCCGTGCGTGTGATCATTGCTTGTACAGCCCTCTCGCAGTATCCGGAGCAAGTATGGTGGGTCTGACACACCAGTGTCAATGTGTTCTTTTTTCCATTTCCAGGAGTGTAAAATACATATGAAGCAGACAGATAAAGGAATAGACATACAATTAAAAGAACACGGCGACAGTCTGGTTTCTGTTCGCAAGAGATAAAATTTACACCCAGCGACAGCTTGGTTTCTGTTCGCAACACTTTGGAAAGACGAACAACGCTGAACATTCACTTGACCAGTGCACAAGAAAATCGGCACAAATATGGTATACCACAGCCGAGAGCAGATGGGGGGAACCTGGACAGATGACAGGAAAAAAAGTAGGGAAGGAGAGGAAAAAACGAAGTGGGGGGAAGGTGGGAAAGGAGCCGATGGAGGATGAGGGTCAATAAGAGGTGGAGGTGGGGTGAGTGCTGGGCAGACGCAACAGGGAGTGGGGAAAGGCAGAGGAGGGGAATACAGAAGGACTCGGGGGGAGAAGGGAGCTAGGGACAGGGTAGGCAGGGAGGAAACAGGATGGAAAGGGGGGAGAAGGAGCCCGGGGAAAGGACAGGAAAGGAGAGGGGGTGAGGATCAGGGTTGATAGGAGGGATAAATGGAGGGAGAGAGGGCATTATCCAGGAGGGGGGAGTTGACGGAAGCCACCTTGGGAAAGGAGATGAAGGGTGTAGAGATGGAGGGTAGGGGGTACACAACAGTGAAGGTGTGGCAGGGGGCGGGGATAGGAGAGAAGAGGAGCAACCAGGGGGTGAGGGGGATCAAGGCGGCAGGAGGGGGTTCACAACAGTGAAGGTGTGGCAGGGGGCGGGGATGGGAGAGAAGAGGAGCAACCAGGGGGTGAGGGGGATCAAGGCGGCAGGAGGGGGTTCACAACAGTGAAGGTGTGGCAGGGGGCGGGGATGGGAGAGAAGAGGAGCAACCAGGGCGTGAGGGGGATCAAGGCGGCAGGAGGGGGTTCACAACAGTGAAGGTGTGGCAGGGGGCGGGGATGGGAGAGAAGAGGAGCAACCAGGGCGTGAGGGGGATCAAGGCGGCAGGAGGGGGTACACAACAGCGAAGGTGTGGCAGGGGGCGGGGATGGGAGAGAAGAGGAGCAACCAGGGGGTGAGGGGGATCAAGGCGGCAGGAGGGGGTACACAACAGTGAAGGTGTGGCAGGGGGCGGGGATGGGAGAGAAGAGGAGCAACCAGGGGGTGAGGGGGATCAAGGCGGCAGGAGGGGGTACACAACAGTGAAGGTGTGGCAGGGGGCGGGGATGGGAGAGAAGAGGAGCAACCAGGGGGTGAGGGGGATCAAGGCGGCGGGAGGTGCAGAGTATGCGGATATGTGCGAGGAATAGGAGCAGCTGGGGGAAAGGAATGAGGTTGTAGAGAATCCGCATGGGGGGCAGGAGGCGTATACAGAAGACGAGGCAGAGTGCACTCGAGGATCTGGAGGATTTGAGGGGGCCAGATATCCAGGCGGGACTGGCATAGCATAGGTTGCGATGGATTAAGGATTTGCAGGTGTGGAGGATGGTAGAGGGGTGCAACCCCCATGTCTATCCAGAGAGGAGTTTGAGGAGTCGGAGTCAGGTGTGGGCTTTGGATTGGATGGAGCGGAGATGAGGGATCCAGGTGAGGTGATGGTCTATGGTGAGGCCAAGGTAGGTGAGAGTATCGGCGTATTTCACATAACCCCATTTTCATCCTCCCCACCACTTCTTTACAGAAAGAGCGAAACGTGGCCCTGACCTGTACAGAAGACCGATTACAGTGTAAGAACTGTTGTCCTGGATAATCAAATCAATAGGATTTTTTTCTTTTTCGAACTGTTTCGTAAGAAACTAGCACAGTATCAATTTCTGAAATCACTGCTGCCATCAGTTCTTCATCCAACACAGCTATGTGATCAGTAGTACACGGACACTCCCGTGTGGTGCGGAATTGACCACTAGAGGTCGCGAGAGGCAGACACGACGGTATAAAAGGTGGCGGAAAGTGTTGTGTTGTCCATAAAGAAGCAGTAACAGGAGAATAGCTGTCAGGAGAAAATAGTTCAAATGGTTCTGAGCCCTATGGGACTTAACTTCTGAGGTCATCAGTCCGCTAGAACTTAGAACTAATTAAACCTAACTAACCTAAGCACATAACTTATATCCATGCCCGAGGCAGGATTCGAACCTGCGACCGTAGCGTCGCGCGGTTCCAGACTGTAGCGCCTAGAACCGCTCGACCACTCCGGCCGGCTGAGTCAGGAGAGTTCAATGAGTACACAAGCGCACGCCCACACACACACACACACACACACACACACACACGCACACACACACCAACACCTCAGAACCATTAGTTACCAACGTCAGAACTTACCGATGATGAATGTCAATAATCAACAAATGGGCATGTAACATTAACTCTAGAATGAGGTTTTCACTCTGCAGCAGAATGTGCGCTCATATGAAACTTCCTGTCAGATTAAAGCTGTGTGCCGGATCGAAACTCGAACTCAGGACCCCCTTCCTCACAGCTAAAGTTTGGAAGCTAGGAGACGAGGTAACGGCAGAAGTAAAGCTGTGAGGAAGGGGCGTGATCGTGTTTGGGTCGTTCAGATGGTAGAGCACTTGCTCGCGAAAGGTGAAGTTCCCGAGTTAGAGTCTCGTTCCGTCATACAGTTTAAATCTACCAGGAAGTTTCAACATTAACTCTATCCCTCTGCTGTTTGACCAGGGAGAGAGCAAGGTTCAACGTGGAATTTAAGCAGTAATCTCCGTCTCTATTTATAAGGTCACTTGCTAATTTAAAAGCAAGTGTTTATATACCTATACGAAATATAAATTTGTAAATTTGTCGTAACATCTAATGGGTCATCGTTCTACAAGCTTATACACTACTTAAACTAACTTACGCTACGGACAACACACACACACACACACACCCACCCACACACACACACACACACACACACACACACACACACTCACACTCACACACACACACACAGGCACGAGGAAGGGATATATATAATTTTTCAAGAAGGCGTACGACTGCGTAGGGAAACACTCTTCAAGGCATTGGAAAAGGTGGACAACGAAGCCAGGAAACTAATCTAGGAAACATTCAGAAATACAACATGAAAAGTGAAGCTTAGGCGAGAGATCCGGGAACCATTTGAAGTCAAGGCAGGAGTGAGGCAGGGGGATGGGCAGTCACCTATTCTATTTAATTCGGTTCTGGAGAAAATAATGGTGACATGGGACAGAGGAATCAGTGGGGTAAAGATTGTGAGACACAAGGATAGAACCGTCACCATAAAATGTGTGGCCTTTGCCATCGTAACAAATAACAGAGAAGAAGCTCTAGGGACACTACATGAAATCATAGCCAAAACAGAACTACAAAAATGGTTCAAATGGCTCTGAGCACTATGGGACTCAACTGCTGTGGTCATCAGTCCCCTAGAACTTAGAACTACTTAAACCTAACTAACCTAAGGACATCACACACATCCATGCCCGAGGCAGGATTCGAACCTGCGACCGTAGCAGTCGCACGGCTCCGGACTGCGCGCCTAGAACTGCGAGACCACCGGCACAAACAGAACTTGAAATCCCGTATCAAAAAACGCAACACATGGACAGAAAATCCTGAGACAGACACCACTGGTCGCAAAATATTGAAAGATAACACGAGTAGAGGTTATACAGAAAACAAGGCTTAATTGCTTTCAACTCTTTCCGCTGTTTTTCTACGCCAGGGATGCTTATTTCAACGCCACCCATACGGGACTCTGTGCGATGGCGAAACGACGGTGCGTTTGTACAGTTCTGCTACGTGAACAATTTCTTAAACGTGGAATTTAAAACTTCGGCCTTCCTTTTGCTATCTTCTACTGCCAAACCAGGCTGGTCAACTAAATGATAGCAGGTAATGTTCTCCAGGCTTACGCGAAAGCCAAACGCTACCATCGGATTGCCACAGTGTATACCGTGATTGCGCTGCTGCCACGGTCGCAGGTTCGACTCCTGCCTCGGTCATTGATGTGTGCGATGCTCTTAGGTTAGTTAGGTTTAATTAGTTCTATGTCTAAGGGACTGATGACCTCAGATGTTGTCCCATAGTGCTTAGAGCCATTTGATCCATACCGTGATTCATCGCTCCAAATCACTCTTTTCCATTTCTCCTAACATTTCTTACATCGGGAGAAAGGTTTCGCGTGATTCATTACTGTATCACGATGTATTTACAAGGTGAACAGTATTATTTATGTGGTAAGCAGCAAGACTGGGCACATGTGGCTGCGTGCATGAGGTGAGCACACCAGCGGAGAGTTGTCCAGCAGACCCGATCTGTCACGCTGGAGGATTCCGGGGCGGCGGTGTCCTTTTACGGACTGGGTGTTACCTTGCGGGACCCACTGACCACCATTGCCTCTGCTACGCTGCCGACCTGTCCCATATAGAAGAAATGGGACACGCATGTAGGTTCGCATACCGCTTGGAAATAAACATCGGCATCTAGCTCTCTACGTACGTTAATCTGTTTCTAAAGTCGGGGATTTGTCTATGGCCATATCCATATCAACAATGTTTAAAACTTATAACCGTAGCAGCAACTGCGTTAGTGCTCTCTTTCACCGTACGATCTAAAGGAAATGAAATAGTGGCACAGTTTCGAGGTTTCCCGCATCGGCGCCACGTTCTCCTGTCAAGGGCATTTGCATCACTGATGAGTTGTTTTGGATGTCCAAAAAATTGTTCAAATGGCTCTGAGCACTATGGGACATCTGAGGTCATCAGTCCCCTAGAACTTAAAACTACCTAAACCTATTGTATTGTATTGTATTGTATTGTATTGTATGTTAACCGGAGGCCTAGAAACGACAGAAAGGCTCCGTCCGCGCCGCTGCTGCAGTGGTCCACAACCCCACGACGACTACCGCAGTCCACTTCACCCCTCCGCCAACCCACACAGAACCCAGGGTTATTGAGCGGTTCGGCCCCCGGTGGACCCCACCAGGGAACGTATCACACCAGACGAGTGTAACCCCTATGTTTGCGTGGTAGAGTAATGGTGGTGTACGCATACGTGGGGAACTTGTATGCGCAGCAATCGCCGACATAGTGTAACTGAGGCGGGATAAGGGGAACTAGCCCGCATTCGCCGAGGCTGGTGGAAAACCGCCTAAAAACCATCCACAGACTGGCCGGTCCACCGGACCTCGACACAAATCCGCCGGGCGGATTCGTGCCGGGGACCAGGCGCTCCTTCCCGCCTGGGAAACTAAACCTAACTAACCTACAGACATCACACACATCCATGCCCGAGGCCGGATTCGAACCTGCGACCATAGCGGTCGCTCAGTTCCAGATTGAAGTGCCCAGAACCGTTCGGCCACAAGGCCGGATTTGAATTTCCAGCTTTCGCTGTAGTTCCCAGCTTATGGAGCTCCCTTGGTATTGTTTTGCTGCTTACAAGTTTCGCCAGTGCCACAATCGATTTTGCAGTGACTCTTGCAGCTCTCGCCGCAGTGCTCTTTACAAACCGTCCGTCGCGATGACTCCGCAATGTTGACTTAACAGATAACGTTTTTCGACTTTCCCTGTTTGCAGTATGATACGGTGCCTCTTAAATTATCAAACACTTCGGCTCCTTTTGTTACGGAAGCACTCGCCATACGAGCGTCAACAGTGCCCACGTTCGAATCCACTTTGCTGCAACGTAATGCACTCACACCGACACAGAACGCTGTTCTAACCGCGACTGTCACTTGCGATGTATTGAAGGCATTGCACAGGTGCCGCTCGTGGCCAAATACAACAACGCAACATGCAGGCTTTGTTAGCATCTTTTTTTGTGAGTGTAATTTTATGGGGCGTAACTACTAAGGTCATCAGTCCCTTAGCATACACACTGCTTAACACCCATGCCCGAGGGAGGGCTCGAACCAGCCGCACAGTTTGCCAGCATCTGCATTTATGTTCCAGCACACATTTCTCGAGGTGTTCCCATTTTTTTGTCCAACTCCTGCTATCTGCAGTACTATTTTGATAATTCTACTGGTTTTCTCTTTTTTATCATGTTTTCGCACTAACAGAAGCTGATTTTAATACTGCCGTGTGCGCGTACGTATGTGTTTGCGTGCGCTTTTTTTTTTTTTTTGCGTATCGTTGTATTTTGGTCTTCTTAGAGTTTTACTGTTCCGTCACATTTTATGTACCAGGTGCTTGTAATTGCAGCTACCGACGGAGGTTCAGTGTGGCCTGTAATTACTCTATGGCAGCGAAACTTGCTAGATATGCTAATGCGTTAACGCAAAACACTGGGGAAAGAAATTAGTTCTAATTTTGTCCAGCAGATGCAAATCTAGTGCTGTACAGCATCTTGTGAACGCCTGCGGTGCTCATATAGCATAAATTGTGTAAACGGAGGTTAATAATAAACTTAACATTACGACTGTAACTTCTGCTTGTGCACCCCGATGGGTGAGTGGTCAGCGCTGCGTTCTGACACGCCAAGGGGGCCGGGTTCGATTCCCGGCTGGGTCGGAGATTTTCTCCGCTCAGGGACTGGGTGTTGTGTTGTCCTCATTATCATTTCATCATCATCAGTGGAAGGCAACGGGAAACCACCACTGGAATCACTTCCCTAGAAGCTCATGCGGTGGACCTCTCTGACGAGGCTTCCCCTATGACAAGACCTGCCATTACATATGGAAACATTTCTGTGCGTATTAGCCGGCCTGTGTCGCAGGTTCGATTCCTGCGTCGGGCGTGGATGTGTATTTGAACCATTTTACGTATTACGTAAACTGAAGGTGGAGGGGGGGGGGGACAAAGGAAAGACAAGCGAGGGAACTGATGATATCAGCTGCCTCGGAATGTTATGCTGAATCAACGGCAAAGAGCGCAAATGTGTGCCGGACCAGGGCTCTAAACCGGTATCTCTTACTTAGGAGTTGCGTTAACCACTGCGTCATCCGGACAGGGTGTTCATCGCAAATGCGCATACTATCTCCAGACTCTCCCTGGCTCACTCACACTCCAACTGAGCGCTACTTTCTTACAGTCCCCATTCGTTCCTCCATACCCGCTAATTTCATATTCCCGCTGCTCATCGAAAATAAATGTGCATCTACAATGGCTGTTCTGGATATATTGCCCGTAAAGGTGAATCATAAGAAAGTATGGTGACTGTTCTTTGGACATATTCGAAAAAAAAAAGACACCATGGATTCACATAATTTCTACAAGTCTTTCTTGCATTCACAGCGCCAGACTTGCACCTAGAGACCAAAATTCCATTTTTTTTTCAGTCTAACTCGGGTCTGCATTAACGTATCGGTATATGTACCAAGTTTCGCTGCCATACGAAAATACAGTACCGCCCATTATAATTGCTACACCAAGAAGAAATGCAGATGATAAACGGGTATTCATTGGACAAATATATTATACTAGAACTGACATGCAATTCAGGTGCATAGATCCTGAGAAATCATTACTCAGAACAACCACCTCTGGCCGTAATAACGGCCTTGATACGCCTGAACATTGAGTCAAACAGAGCTTGGATGGCGTGTACAGGTACAGCTGCCCATGAAGCTTCAACACGATACCACAGTTCATCAAGAGTAGTGACTGGCGTATTGTAACGGGCCAGTTGCTCGGCCACCATTGACGAGACGTTTCCAATTGGGGAGAGCCCTGGAGAATGTGCTGGCCAGGGCGGCAGTCGAACATTTTCTGTATCCAGAGAGGCCCGTACAGGACCTGCAACATGCGGTCGTGCATTATCCTCCTGAAATGTAAGGTTTGGCGGGGATCGAATGATGGGTAGAGCCACGGGTCGTAACACATCTGAAATGTAACGTCCACTGTTCAGAGTGCCGTCAATGCGAACAAGAGGTTACCGAGAGACGTAACCAAAGGCACCCCATACCGTCACGCCGGGTGATACGCCAGCATGGCGATCACGTATACATGCTTCCAATCTGCGTTCACCGCGATGTCGCTAAACACGGATGCGACCATCATGATGCTGTAAACAGAACCTGAAATCATCCGAAAAAATGACTTTTGCCATTCGTGCAGCCAGGTTCGTCGTTGAGTCCACCATCGCAGGCGCTCCTGTCTGTGATGCAGCGTCAAGGGTAACCGAGGCCGTGGTTTCCGAGCTGATAGTCCGTGCTGCTGCAAACGTCGTCGATCTGTTCATGCAGATGGTTGTTGTCTTGTAAACGTCCCCATCTGTTGACTCAGGGATCGAGACGTGGCTGCACGATCCGTTACAGCCATGCAGATAAGATTCCTGACATCTCGACTGCTTGTGATACGAGGCCACTGGGATGTTGCACGGCCTTCCTTATTGCCCTCCTGAAGCCACCGATTCCATATTCTGCTAACAGTCATTGGTTCTCGACCAACGCGAGCAACAATGTCGCGATACGATAAACCGCAATCGCGATAGGCTACAATCCGACCTTTATCAAAGTCGGAAACGTGATGGTACCCATTTCTGCTCCTTACACGAGGCATCACAAGAACGTTTCACCAGGCAACGCCAGTCAACTGCTGTTTGTGTATGAGAAATCGGTTGGAAACTTTCCTCATGCCAGCACGTTGTAGGTGTCGCCACCGGCGCCAACCTTGTGTGAACGCTCTGAAAAGCTAATCATTTGCATATCACAGCATATTCGTCCTGTCGGTTAAATTTCGCGTCTGTAGCACGTCATCTTCGTGGTGTAGCAATTTTAATGGCCAGGAGTGTTAACAGCCCGCACTGCACCTCCGTGAGCAGTTGCACTTTTATTCTAACCAAACAGCTCTTGTCTCATAACAGATTATGGTGTAGACGTTAAAGAAGTAGCTGTCATGGGTCCAAACCAAGCCAATCAATCGTCGTCATCCTCATCATGGAGAGATAGAAAGAGCTGGAGAACTGCGCGCCCGGCCAGATGATGTGATTAATTAGCGTGGCATCCAAGCGCCGGCAGCGCGGTCCGCGATGAAAGCAGCCGGTGTTCTCCAGGCGTCGCCGCGGGGCGCTCAGCGGCCAGCGGGCTGGACCCATATCTGCCGCTGGAGAAAGCTGGACTGCCCGCCTGCCCTGCGGCCGTGGGAACTCGGCCGTGATGGCGGACCGCGGGCTATGGATAGGGACGGCGGTTGTCACTCAAACAACCGGTTAACAATCGGACTGGTTCTTTTCGTCTCCAGATTAACGTGACTCTTAAAACCACTCAAAATAACCGGTTTCTAAAATAAACCGATTTTTGGTCTTTTTTTGCTATTGTTTCCAACAACAAATGCAGACGTCACACAGTGACTGAAAAATTTTAATGGAAATGAGAGAGTAGGAGCTCACGATCGATACAGGTCGAGGCTGCGGCAGAAATTGGCCTCAGTATGGTTCAAATGGCTCTGAGCACTATGGGACTTAACGTCTGAGGTCATCAGTCCACTAGAACTTAGTACTACTTAAACCTAACTAAGCCGCGCGGAATTAGCCGAGCGGTCTTAGGCGCTGTAGTCATGGACTGTGCGGCTGGTCCCGGCGCATGGGTGTGTGTTTTTGTCCTTGGGGTAATTTAGGTTAAGCAGTGTGCAAGGGACTGATGACCTTAGCAGTTAAGTCCCATAAGATTCACACGCATTTATTTTTTTCTTTTTTGAACCTAACTAACCTAAGGGCAACACACACATCCATGCCCGAGGCAAGATTCGAACCTGCGACCGTAGTAGCAGTGCGGTTCCGGATTGAAGCGCCTAGAACCGCTCGGTCACAGCAGCCTGCTCGAAGCTGACAGTGAAAAGAAACTACCTTATTGTCCAGGTGGGCGCAGGTCTTGTACACTACATGTACACGTATACCATGTAATAGGCCATACTATGTGGCAACAGGTACATTGTCGTATCTGCAATTCTGTACTATTCTTACGTCGTGTTCGTTGCTAGTTTCTAACCGTAGGCGTTTTTCTTAACATAGTGCGATTCGCGTTTCTCAATTTTTTTTATAATGATCCGACGTTCTAAGCCAATAAAAATTTTAGGATTAAACACTATTCTTTTTAAAAGATTTTATTTAGAAACCAAAAATTTTAGCACTGATGCTATGGCAAATTAGAATACCGGCTTTTTTTTACCCATATATCAATAAAAAAAATAATAACTTTCACAACCGAGATCAAACATATTCCGAAAAATACCAGTTATTCAGAAATAAAATACCGGTATCAGTTTTAATGGATGTGTTTTTTCCATCCCTAGCTAAAAACTGATAAGAGTATTTTACTTCGTATTGATAGCCGTCTACAAAACAAACATATCAATTTCCCATAGCAGTTGCCTAAGATTTTTGTTTTTAAATAAAACTTTTTTCAAAAGAATTTATTAACATTTTTTGTTGCTTCGTCTTTGAAAGATGTTACTATAAGGCGTCAGCCTATGGATCATCACAAAATAGGCCGTGTAGTTATGAACAGATTGGCCTTTGAATATTGGCTTAAGGATTATTTCATTATTGAAACTGTAATTATTGTCATGTCATTGTCACAGTCAGTAATATATTTAGTCTACTATCAAAATTGTTCGTAGAGTTCTTTTGAAAGAGCATTGTCGGTTTTGTCAATAAAAATCAGTCTTATTCAAATTCTCATCGAAAATTAGGTTTCATTAAAAAACGAGTTTTTCATTCGGAATATTAATAATAATTCGGAATAATTAAAGAAAAGAAACGCTACAAATTTTTCATAAAATTTTATTACTTGAATGTCATTCGTATGAAATAATAAAAGAGAAAGGAACGGCAACAGTAATGAATTAAAAACTTAACAATTTATTCGTAGTATACAATAGAAATAGAAAGTACCTGATTTGCTGCCTGTGTGTACATACTATACCTTTCGTTACCTGCTTACAGCCCTTGTAAATGTACAGCTTTACACGAAAAATGGTCCTCCAACCCTAGTTTACACACCTTAGCACTGAATATTCGTTATGTACAAGTAGTGGTATGATCCTCGATGGCAAGTGATTTTTGAGCAGAGATTTAAAAAATTAGAATCAGCAGAAGAATTTTTTGTACTATTCACCACGTTATTTTTCAAGAAAAGAAGCGATAAATGGACACAGTGAGTTTTCTTTTATTTACCCATTTTATTTGATATTTTGATTCTGTGTGTCTTGGCCCAATTACCAAGAGCGGCATCTACAAACACGAGTCCATACTCGTTACCCGATGAGGAGTTCGGTTTTAATAGACCAGCTAGCGTGGAAACGTTGCTCTCGCATCTTTCACCAATTGAAAACATCTGGTCAATGGTGGCCAGGCAACTGTTCCTCAGAATACGCCATTCACTACTCTTGAGCTGCGGTATCGTGTTGAGGCAGTATGGGCAGCTGTACCTGTATATGGGCAGCTGTACCTGTATACGCCATCCAAGCTCTGTTTGACTCAATGCCCAGGCGTATCAAGGCCGTTATTACGGCCAGAGTTGGTTGTTCTGGGCACTGATTTCTCAGGAACTATGCACCCAAATTGCGTGAAAATGTAATCACATGTCAGTTCTAGTATAATAGATTTCTGCAATGAATGCCCGTTTATCATCTGCATTTCTTCTTGGTGTAGCAATTTTAATGGCCAGTAGTGTCTAAAACCTTTACAACATATTCATTCCCTTGCAGGTTCAGTATTTCTGACATCACCCCATGTCATTGCATTTTCTTGTATTTCATCTCCATTGACTTTGTTTAATTTTAGTCAGTCGCTTGTGGCACGGTCCTGCAGTATGTCCGTTGATCTGGCGGTGCTTTTCACACATAAGGCACGTGCAGAACCTCTTACTGCAGGGTTCGGAAGTAACAGGAGCAAACATGAATGATAGTGAAAGTATGAGGCAGGCATCGAGGCGCTCTCGGCAGCCAGAAGGTCAAGGCAGCTGCCCGCGGCCAGTAGGAAATCCGGGTTCGAGTCCCAGTGTGGTGCTTACCATAATTTGCCAAGACAAGACATGAAACTACCTGGCAGATTAAAACTGTGTGCCGGACCGAGACTCGAACTCGGGACCTTTGCCTTTCGCGGGCAAGTGCTCTACCAACTGAGCTACCGAAGCTCGACTCACGCCCCGTCCTCACAGCTTTAATTCCGCCAGTACCTCGTCTCCTACCTTCCAAACTTAACAGGAGCTCTCCTGCGAACCTTGCAGAACTAGCACTCCTGAAAGAAAGGATATTGCTGAGACATGGCTTAGCCACAGCCTGGGGGATGTTTGCAGAATGAGATTTTCACTCTCCAGTGGAGTGTGCGCTGATATGAAACAACCCGGCAGATTAAAACTGTGTGCCAGACCGAGACTCGAACCCGGGACTTTTGCCTTTCGCGGGCAAGTGCTCCGCTGCAGAGTGAAAATCTCGTTCTGGAAACATCCCCCAGGCTGTGGCTAAGCCATGTCTCCGCAATATCCTTTCTTTCAGGAGCGCTAGTTCTGCATGGTTCGCAGGAGAGCTTCTGTAAAGTTTGGAAGGTAGGAGACGAGGTATTGGCAGAAGGAAAGCTGTGAGGACGGGGCGTGAGTCTTGCTTGGGTAGCTTAGATGGTGCCGGCACGGTAGCTCAGCGTGTTCGGTCAGAGGGTTTAACTGCCCTCTGTAATAAAAAAAAACTGAGTTAATCGATTAACAACGAACTTAAACGGATGTCTTGCGACGTCCGCCCCGAGCAGTTGAAACGAACAAAACCGAATAAAATGAGATGTAAAAAAAAAAAAATGGTAGAGCACTTGCCTGTGAAAGGCAAAGGTCCCGAGTTCGAGTCTCGGCCCGGCACACAGTTTTAATCTGCCAGGTAGTCTCATATCAGCGCACCCTCCCCTGCGGAGTGAAAATCTCATTCTGCAGACAAGACATATCCCCCTACATTTTTACTCTGCTGTCTTATTAGACTCTGCCTTCTGCCACAACATCGGATCTTTGGTTTATGCCCGCGTATCTTGTGCCACCAATAATTCTACTCCACAGACAGCATGTTACACAATTTCCTCCTGTCATGACCGTGTAACCTCGCCAGACGGATTTTTCTGCGTCACGGGAAACATCAGAATGGAAGGAGTCGGTGTTGTTAATTCAAAGCCTTTTATTCGAAGGAGGGAAAACAGTAAGTAGCAGGTTGCGCCGTGCCGGAGGCAAACGCCTCGACGAGAACAGAATAGAAAGCTGCCGCCGGAGAAGCCTGTCAGCACAGTTTTGCTGTCTCACTGACCAACCGTCGACTGCGCAGGCGCGAACAGAGCTGCAGCGTGATCCAGGAAGGAAGGCCACAGTTCGTGTCGTCCACGTGTGCATCGTTAGCGACAGTTCACAGTCGCGGAGGGGCAAAATAAATCGCTTAACGCGAGTACGGTAGGGATGGAGAAAAACCGACGGGTTAAAACCGATAGCGACATTTTAGTCCAACCATATTTTTCGGTATTTGTTTGGTCTCGGTTATGGCAGGTGTTTTTATCTTTTAATATTACGAAAAATGAAATATCAATTAGGTTTAGGATAAAATATTTCGTTTTTAATAACATTAATAACGTTTTTAAAGAACAAGTAATTTTTATTCGTAAAATTTGCATTGCTTTGGAATATTGCGCCATTATCGAAAATGGGAAAAGCGATCAGTGCTGTTTTAATGACAATGAAGACAGAATGGCCGTGGTACATGGAACTCTTCAATCCCTGACGTTTCGTCCAAAGCTACACTGGACATCTTCGGAGGTGCTCCTGGCTGTGATGAGTCTTGCCGACTGAGTCGGCAAGACTCAGCAGCTTCGGAGATGTCCAACGTAGCTTTAGACGAAACGTCAGGGATTGAAGAGTTCCATGGACCACGGCCATACAACCCGGAAGAATTCTCGGCAGCTGAAACATGTGGCCGTGAAAGCCTTCATTGTATAAATGCAGACAGAAACGAGCAACCAACACATGGCATAAGAATTGGTGCAGCATTGCTGAGAGAGTAGTGTTCCTCTTAGTGTATATTATGGTCTGTTAGATGGTGTGTGTGTGTGTGTGTGTGTGTGTGTGTGTGTGTGTGTGTACATCCAGTGTGCAACACTCGCTCCATGTGGTCTGTATCGTATTGTCTCACTGACGGCGTTGAAAAAAAAAAAAAATGTTCAAATGGCTCTGAGCACTATGGGACTTAACATCTGAGGTCATAGGTCCCCTAGAACTTAGAACTACTTAAACCTAACTAACCTAAGAACATTACACACATCCATGCCCCAGGCAGTATTCGAACCTGCGGCCGTAGCGGTCACGCGGTTCCAGACTGAAGCGCCTAGAACTTCACGGCCACACCGGCAGGCCCGCGTTGGACGTCATTTGTATTACAGAATGGCACCATCCCTAGTCTTGAAATAGTGTACGAAGTATAATGCTCCATTTCATTTAAAACATTAAAAACGGAACAACCTACAACAAACTTGTGATGTAATATAAGGATAAAACTTAGAATTAAGCAGTCCAACTACAGTTACAATAAAAATGGAAAGCACCTGGTTTGCTACCAGTGTCTATATTACATGCCTTTATCTGCTTGTTGCTCTTGAAAACGGACAAATTAAGACGAAAAACAGAGTTCTGCAACCTCAATTTTCAGCCATTAGCACTGATTTCTCGCACTGTCCAAATAGTGGTATGATCCCGAATTACAACCTGATTTTTGAGCAGAGTTGTAAAAAGTTTGAAGCAATAGTTTGTAGTAATCAGCCACTTATCACTTTTCGAGAAAAGCACCGAACGATGGACGGACTTTATTTTATTTGCCTATTTAATATTTTGATTCTGTGTATCTTGAAACAGAGGAAGTCACAATTTCTCACCCTTTTTTAGATTTCTGCGCTATTACAGGAAATAATAGGACCAAAAAATCGAAAATAGCTTATTTCAGAAACCCGGTTTTGACAGTACGCCATTCGTCAGTAGCACCACATCTCAAATGCTTCTCTACTCTTGTGTTACTATTTTCCCGCAGTCCATGTTTCACATCAATACAATGCTGTGCTTCAAATGTACATTCTCAGAAATTTCTTCCTCAAATTAAGGCCTATGATTGATACTAGTAGACTTCTCTTGAATGGGAATTCCCTTTTTGCCTGCCCTAATCTTCTTTTTATGTCTTCGTTCCTCCGTCCGGCATGGATTATTTTTCTGCCTAGGTAGTGGAATTCCTTAACTTCATCTACTCCGTGACCATCAATCTTGATGTTAACTTTCTCGTTGTCCTCATTTCTGATACTTCTCATTACTTTAGTCTCTCCTCAATTTACTCTCAATCCGTATTCTGTAGTCATTAGATTGTTAGCCCGCATCTCGTGGTCGTGCGGTAGCGTTCTCGCTTCCCACGCCCGGGTTCCCGGGTGCGATTCCCGGCGGGGTCAGGGATTTTCTCTGCTTCGTGATGGCCGGGTGTTGTGTGATGTCCTTAGTTTAGTTCGGTTTAAGTAGTTCTAAGTTCTAGGGGACTGATGAACATAGATGTTACGTCCCATAGTGCTCAGAGCCATTTGAATCATTAGGTTGTTCATTCCATTCAGCAGGCCCTCTAATTCTTATTCACTTTCACTCAGGATAGCAATTTCGTCAGTGGATCTTATCATTGATATCATTTCACCTTGAATTTTAATTCTACTCTTGAACATTTCATTAGTTTCTGTCATTGCTTCTTCGTTGTATATATCAAACTAGCGGCGAAGGTCTACGTCTCTGTCCTACCCCTTTTCCATCTGAGCGCATCACTCTTGGTCTTCCGATCCTATTACACCCTCTCGGTTCTTGTACGTATTGTATATTACCCGCCTTTCCCTACTATTTTTCTCAGAATTCCGAACGTCTTGCACCATTTTACATTGTACGTACGTCGACGAATGCTATTAACGGACCTTAATTTTTCTTCAGCCTTGCCTCCATTATCAAGCTCGACTTAAGAATTGCCTCCCTGGTGCCTTTATGTGTTCCTAAAGCCAAAGTGTTCTCCAACTACCAGATTCTCGATTTTATTTTCCATTCTTTTGTATACTATTCTCGTCAGCAGATTGGATGCATGTGGTATAAAGCTCATTATGCGATAGTTTTCGTACTTACCTGCCCTTGCTATCTTTGGAATCGTGTCGATGATATCTTTTTCGGAAACTCTGTTGGTACGTCGCCTGTCCCGCAGATTCTACGCCCCAACTCGAATAGTCATTTGGTTGCTACTTCCCCCAGTGTCTTTAGAAATCCCGATACAATTTGATCTTCCCCTTCTGTCTTATTTGATCTCAGGTCTTCCAGAACTTCAATATTTTAAACATAGCAGCACAACAGCAACGATGTCACGTAAAAAAATTATAAACAGCCAACTAGTTGCAATGGATAAAGAAATTCTTTACCTAGGTTTCGACAAATATAAATTTGTCTTCTTCAGAAGGTAACAAATTTACATTAGTAAGGACTAAATTTTGACTAATACTTCATCCTCTATACCATTCACATCGACTCCATATTCTTCTTCTATCACGTCGGCAGACTACTGGTTCAAATGGCTTTGAGCACTATGGGACTTAACATCTGAGGTCAACAGTCCCCTAGAACGTATAACTACTTAAACCTAACTAACCTAAGGACATCAAACACATCCATGCCCCCGAGGCAGGATGTGAACCTGCGACCGTAGCTTTCGCGCGGTTCAAGACTAAAGCGCCTAGAACCACTCGGTCACAACGGCCAGCCACCAAACTACTAAGCGACAGTAATTATTATAAGTACGGACACAGTTATGTTTTGCGCGAAAAACGTAGTTTGGAATGTAAGCACGTGCCATTTGCTGTCGTCGGCAGACAGAAGCCAACCAATCGACATCCGTACTCTGGAGTACCCCGTTATGAAACTGAAGTGTGTTATTTGGTGGTTTTCATGTTGTTTTAACGTGTTTTTTTATGGTTGTCTGGTTGATTTTGCGAAGAGTACCAAATAGCGAGGTCATCGGTCCAATCGGATTAGGGAAGGACGCGGAAGGAAGTCGGCCGTGCCCTTTCAAAGGAACCATCCCGGCATTTATCTGAAGCGATTTAGGGAAATCGCGTCAAACCTAAATCAGGATGGCCGGACGCGCGATTGAAGCGTCGTCCTCCCGAATGCGAGTCCAGTGTGCTAGCCACTGCGCCACCTCGCTCGGTGTGTGTTGTGAAAAAAAAACGCTTTTTCGGAATTACGGCTTATTGAATATCTCTCAAAAACGCGACCTTTTTGGTACGGTTTGTATCAGGAAAATGCCGGCAAATAAAACTGTTAATTTTCGAGGTATATATAATTTTCCTGCCTAATAGATCTGCTCCATCGCTCAGCCGATTTGGTGTCGAAGTTTTGGAAATCACAGTCACTTCCGCTGAGCGCCGCACGTTTCCAGCGGCCGTCGTGGAAGTGGCTGGTGTAACACTTCCCACAGGGCACGTTTCATTACGAAGTGCTCGGAATGGATACCAAAAACTCTGTAGGAAGTTGCCAAAGCACGCCCTACTTTTTTCCAACTGCGATGGAGAGGTAAGAAAGGCATTGTTCTTGGGGAGTGAAAGGACTGGACCGTCGCTTAAGGCGAGCATTCGCTCTGTGACCGCCGTTCACCGCGCGCGATAAACACCGTTCTCGGGTCGTCTCGATACTGACGACGATAACTACAGTCCGACTGACGTTCCAGAAAATTTATTTGGCGCAAGAGCCAGCCTCCCATTATTAATCGCCTTCCTACGCGAAATGAGAGACATTTCACTGTTCATAAATGTTGTGGTTGGCAGGAGAGCCAACACCGTATTACTAAAGGAGGCCGAAATGCACGCGTCTCAGCTCACGCATGCCGGCGTGAGGTCTGGAACGTGACAAGGGAATTAGAATTGAGAAAAACGGACGTAGCTGGTGGAATACGTAACTTTAATCCATTAATGACGAACGTCGCTCGTGACAGTACATGATTCACAATATCAATGGTAACTGAATATGGCGCCTTGCTAGGTCGTAGCAAATAACGTAGCTGAAGGCTATGCTAACTATCGTCTCGGCAAATGAGAGCGTAGAAGTCAATGAACCATCGCTGTACAACTGGGGCGAGTGCTAGGAAGTCTCTCTAGACCTGCCGTGTGGCGGCGCTCGGTCTGCAATCACTGATAGTGGCGACACGCGGGTCCGACGTATGCTAACGGACCGCGGCCGATTTAAAGGCTACCACCTAACAGGTGTGGTGTCTGGCGGTGACACCACAATAAAGTCTACGTCGGGAAATGCGGAATGTTTGACCTGAATTAACCGCAGCATTCGTGCGCACAACTGACCATGTGGACTCAGTCGGATAGGTACGGACTCCCATTTTAAATTTCACGGAGATTTCACCTGGAAAACCTCAGTATTTACTATTACAGTTTTTCCAAAAATTGGTTCGGCACAATCAATACAAATTTCAGTGCTTAGCGGGACCCGAACCCGGGTTTCCCGCTTATCGCGACTGCCATACTAATTTGTATTTCCAGGATGAGAATTGCACTCTGCAGCGGAGTGTGCGCTGATATGAAACTTCCTGGCCGATTAAAACTGTGTGCCGGACCGAGACTCGAAATCGGGACCTTTGCCTTTCGCGGGCAAGTGCTCTACCATCTGAGCTACCCAAGCACGACTCACGCCCCGTCCTCACAGCTTTACTTCTGCCAGTACCTCGTCTCCTACCTTCCAAACTTTACAGAAGCTCTCCAGCGAACCTTGCAGAACTAGCACCCCTGAAAGATAGGATATTGCGGAGACATGGCTTAGACACAGCCTGGGGGATGTTTCTAGAATGAGAGTAAAGCTGTGAGGACGGGTCGTGAGTCGTGCTTGGGTAGCTCAGACGGTAGAGCACTTGCCCGCGAAAGGCAAAGGTCCCAAGTTCGGTCTCGATCCGGGACACAGTTTTCATCTGCCAGGAAGTTTCATATCAGCGGACACTCCGCTGCAGAGTGAAATCTCATTCTGGAAACATTACCCAGGCTGAGGCTAAGCTATGTCTCCGCAGTATCCTTTCTTTCAGGAGTGCTAGTTCTTCTAGGTTCGCAGGAGAGCTTCTGTAAAGTTTGGAAGGTAGGAGACGAGGTACTGGCAGAAGTACAGCTGTGAGGACGGGACGTGAGTCGTGCCTGGTTAGCTCAGATGGTAGAGCACTTGCCCGCGAAAGGCAAAGATCCCGAGTTCGAGTCTCGGTCTGGGACACAGTTTTAATCTGCCAGGAAGTTTCAGTATCGTATTTGTCCGCCGACACCGAGCAAGCGACTGTAAAGTACGGGAATATACATAATGGGCATAAGAGTATAGGTTGTAGACGCATGTTTGACGACATATGGAACTTTAGTGTCTGGCCGTACGTCGTGCACGGATAGCCGAATGATAAGGCGACCGCTCGCGATAAGCGGGAATTCTGGGTTCGAATCCCGGTCCGACACAAATTTTCACTGTCTTCATTCCATTATACAGCTGGTGGCTGTCCATATTCGCGATTGCGAATACATTTAATGTATTTCTTAACGGCTGTAGTCCAAAGGAGTTTTGTATCGTAATTCACAGTAACAGAATCACGGATTATCGTATTAATATTTATTGGTCACACTTCGTTCAAGTGTATACTGATGACTCTCGATATCACCATTAGTGCGGGGTGACAAAGACTGTGTCGCCGGCCGGTGTGGCCGAGCGGTTCTAGGCGCTTCAGTCTAGAACCGCGCGACCGCTAAGGTCGCAGGTTCGAATCCTGCCTCGGGGGCATAGACCTCTGGTCTGTTGGTCGAATCGAGCAATATCCAAGACTCGTGGGGCACTCAGATGTGGCAGTGGTTGGTTAGTATTTACTTTTAATTGGTTGTATAACCATGTTTATGGCTGGATTGGGGACTAATTTTGGATTTGATTTAAAGAAAATTATTGCTCTTTCTACTTTGAGACAAATTGGTTTAATAATAAGAATTTTGGCTATGGAATGGTATTCGTGCTGATCTTTTTGGATCAAATCCGCATTCAAATGTTGATCTTTTTTCCCGGTCATTGAATAACTTTTTTGATAGGTGCTGGGAAGCCTGGAAACGTTTGGCCAAGCATAGTCAACCACTTCCGGCCACCAAAAGGGACGGTGTCTGTATTGTGCAGCAAGTACATCATAAACACCATCATATCTACACCTACCGCTCGAGAACAGCTGACAGACATCATGCAACATTCTTTGTTCAAATGGCCCTGAGCACAATGAGACTAAACATCTGACGTCATCAGTCCCCTAGAACTTAGAACTACTAACTAACCTAAGGACATCACACACATCCATGCCCGAGGCAGGATTCGAACCTGCCACCATAGCGGTCGCGCGGTTCCAGTCTCAAGCGCCTAGAACTGCTCGGCCACACCGGCCGGCAAGGTACCCTCCGCCACACACCGTCAGGTGTAGATGTAGACGTAGAAGGCGGAAATGCTTTTCTTTATTGGGCAACAGTGCAGAACTGTATCGAACACCTTCCGGAGGTGAAGGACCGCTGCGTCAGCCTGGACACGGGGGATCTCCCGCCTTCTGGATCTCGGCGAACTGCGTTCCCTCTCGTAGCCGGTAGATCTGCGCAGTGCCGGCGCCACAGATCCAACTCTTCGCTCGATCGGCGCTGTTTTTCCAGCGCCGACCGGCTTCCCCAGCCTGCGGTACCGGCGTCCTTTTTCGTGCGGCTGGAAGTGGCTGCCGGCTGGCTGGAGTCTGGAGCGCGCGGTACTGTTAGCCGTCCGGTCCCGGCAACGGGAAGCGACGCCTCTCCAGAGGTCGCCAGACCCACACGTCAACATTGCACGTCTCCAGCATTCACATACATTTTTAATGCAGCGAGCTAAGCTGTGTACTGTGATTTCCGCTTCTTCTCGATACGTATCGTGCTCATTTCCCAGTTTAACAAATTGGTTGAGCACATGTCCACAGCTGGTGAGCACGCCGTGATTTATTGTTTTGTTTATTTCCTTACTACTTTGCGCCTGTGTGAATATTTCACAGGCGTTATACTCTCTACCAACAATAAAAATATAAAAACAAAAAGAAAACACACCACGAGGGAATTAGTCGATTGGGACGAAAATCAGTAGATTTGATGCGCACTTACAAACAAATGATTAGAACTTCTGTAAAAATGAATTTATTCAACAGAAAGAGCTTCGTACATTGAGGAAGTTGGGTTGGGTTGTTTTGGGGAAGGAGATCAGACAGCGAGTTCCTCGGTCTCATAGGATCAGGGAAGGAAGTCAGCCGTGCCCTTTCAAAGGAACCATCGCTGCATTTACCTGGAGCGATTTAGAGAAAATTAAAATTAAAATTGGGGAAGAACTCGAATTTATGTAGAATGATCCGAGAAGGACGCATCAAATCGATACAAAATGTGCACCAATTCTTTCATTATGCGAAATTAAGCTATTTTTTACAAAATGTATCCTACCCTCAACAGTTTTTGATGGAGGGACGCGGAATGGTAATAGAATCTCGTTTCGGAACTCTTCACAATTGCATTACTCACCCGACTGCGGCGCTACCGTGGCCAAACTGCGAATTATGGCTCAATATAAAAGTCGGTGCAATGCGCTCAGACGTCACTTCATTTTGAGCTTGTGAGCCGTAAACATCAACTGACGAAAGTAAATTATTCTTTAGCGAAACATGGCTCACTATTATGTTACAGAGATATTATCATCGTTTCAACGTTTATACTAGTGAGTGAGGATTTTGAAAATTTGGTGCAAATATGACAGATAGAAATGAGTTATCTCTTAAATATTTACAGCACATCCTGTACGTATTATTATCAATAAAGAAGTAAAAGTACTTAATTTGTTTTATTAGACTACATGAAATAAGCAATCAATTAAACATTTACATATAAAAATATGTCCAGACTGACTCACTCACTGACTCATCATCGCCCAGCCCAAACTGCTAAGGATAAAAATTTGAAATTTGCAGACGTTGTTGATCTCATACTGTAGGTACCGGTTAAGAGGGTATTGTTCGAAGTTCCACTCCTGAGGGGGTGAAATATGGTTGAAAGGCCTTTTAGAAATATGTCGCTATTGAGGCAATTTTGAAAATTGGCATTTAGTTTGTTAGTCAAAAATAAAAAAAATACGTATTTCAGCATGTTTGGAAATTCAAACATTATGGGGGCAAAAAATTGGGTGAAAGTGTTTTTGAAAGTAATTCATTATTAAAGCCTACAAAAGCATTTTTAAAACTGCAGCTATGAAAACTGGTATTTGATTCCTCGGTTGGAAACTAAAAGAATACGTATTTCAGTGTTTTGGAGATTCAGCCCACTAAGGAAGTGAAATAGGAGACGAAAAGTTTTATGAAATTATTTCGTTGCGGAAACATTTTCAAAACTAAATCGACGAAAACTTATATTTATCTTCTCTTTTAGAAACTAAAAAATTACATGTTTGCCTGTTTTTGGAAATTCAACCACTTAGAAGGTGAAATAGTGAGTGGAAATTAATAAGAAAATATTTCTTTACATTAACAAATTTTACAAGCTAAATCTACGAAAATTGGTACTTTACTTCTCGCTTAGATATAAAGAAATATGTCTTATGGGATGAAAGTTGCTACAGAAATATCACAAGAACACAAAAGGCATGAGTAACAAAAGTCTTGGATCCAGAAGCTGCGACATCGTCGCGAAAAAACAGTGACCTGTATATGTAATAAGTTTCCTTTAAGTTACGTCTATGGTCACAAACTTTATGTTAAGAGATTGCAAGATTTGGTCTTTAATGACCATCATCAGATCTGTTGCATTCATTAGGACTTTATTTTTATGCAACAGATCTGATGATGGTTATTAAAGACCGAAATCGGTAATCTCTTAACAAAAAGTTTGTGACCATAGACGTAAATTAAAGGAAACTTAAAAATCTTACCGAGCGAGGCGGCGCAGTGGTTAGCACACTGGACTCGCATTCGGGAGGACGACGGCTCAATCCCGTCTCCTGCCATCCTGATTTAGGTTTTCCGTGATTTCCCTAAATCGTTTCAGGCAAATACCGGGATGGTTCCTTTGAAAGGGCACGGCCGATTTCCTTCCAAATCCTTCCCTAACCCGAGCTTGCGCTCCGTCTCTAATGACCTCGTTGTCGACGGGACGTTAAACACTACCCACCACCACCACTTAAAAATCTTGGACTCCAGCTATTTTGGTTAGAATTACATTCGGAAAAGGCCATGGTTCTGAGGTCTTAATTAGCGTAAAAAGTTTAGAAGGCGTTGAAATTTGTCAACAACATAAAAAATTGATTAAAAGAATAAACAATACAAAAAATCTGTTCTGACCATACAGATTCAGCGAGCGAAGCAGCGATCGCTAAGCTAATACGTAATATATGTGTAACAGGTTCCTGGTAGGAATACATTGTGCTAGGCAGTTTAAAACCTGTTAAATCCGAACGTTGGGGGGACTTTGCCAAACAGTAAAAAACCGTTCCCAAACATACTTTGAACCGAACATTGAACAAACTCTACCGAACTGTCCGTGCAGCGGAAGATATGGCTCTTCGGTTATATAAGATTGTTGTAAATTCCTGGATTGGACTAACAGGTCGTTGAGCTGGGTGCTACACTGCAAGGCTGTCATCTCAAGTTGGAGGTAATGAGGAGCTGCTTCGGCAACAAGAAGCTAGAACGGCCTGACAAATAAATCGAAATCAGCCTTCGACGTGCAAAGTCTTCGAGAACTCGTGACGATGTTTTCCAATTACTGAAGCGAAGATAGTCATGTCTGGTCGAGAAACGATCGCCTTGAGCTAGAGAAATGTTCCACGTCATGAACTGACTTTTCCATAGGATTAATTTTTTGTTTTATACCATCAGTATTGTCCGCTAAATGTGTTAGCATATCATTCTGCGCTCGCATTAAAGGGCTAGATGAAATCAATTGGTGATGTCGACCGTAAAAGACTCTGTCACTGCTCTTTTTCTCCGTAACTCAGTTTTTCCCCGTAATCACATCGTCTTTGTGCCTGGTGTTCCAGTGAATGTTTTTCCAGTTCATAATAGTGCGATGGTGTGTTAAGCACTATGCTTGGCGTTCAAAAAACAAGTCCCATTCAGCATTGAATGATGGAACTGTTCCACTTTTTCTTTTTTTTTTGAACAAAGTGCGTAGACGCAGTGGTGTTCCTAATTCAGAATGTAAATCTAATTTAGCAGTGTCGGCCAACTGTCAAAGCCGCCTGCATCCCTCTAGCGGCATCTTGCCGCAACCTCGCTTGGCACTCAGAGCGCTAGGCACGAGCGCTGTTTGGCCAGACTGGGTCTAAATATAACCAATTCACTTTTCTTAAAATACATAGAATTCAGTCAATATCTTTCTTCAATTTGGTGCGAAAATTTCTTCTTAAAATAATCTTAACATTTCCGTCGTCTTACAAGAATTTCTTAAATAGATCTAAGAAATGTTCTCAAATGTAGTTTTAGACACGAGCTGTTAACATATATACTAGGTTGCGAAGGTTTTTCCCCCACCAAACGCTGACTGGAAATATCTTGCACGATGAGGGGCCCCATAGTCTGCAGGTTGACAGAAACTGTTCCGTCAGTGGCGGCGCGTCTCTTTGGTAAAACATCCACACCTTCACCTCCGTGCGACTCATCGCCTGCCCCGGGTGGGTCCTGAACCCGTCCTAGAGAGAGGAGGCGTGTTTCAGCCCGAATCAATGGAGCGCTCTGTTAGTTCAGAGGCAGGTCTCCGTGCCGGCGCTGACGTACGCCGTGGTAGGAGGTCCACAAAACCTCAGGTGTCGGTGGGGATGTTTTGCGCTTTTCGAAAGAGTGGCGATTAAAGTGATACGATTTCTGAACGGTTTTTGCTGGGCTACAGCTGCTAGAATCACTTTTTGGTCACAAGTAAATTCGGATAAGACCATGCTTGTATGGCCTTAATCAGATTGAAGAGAGTAGAAGGTGTTTGCAGTTTGTGTGAAAACACAAATTCTTTTAAAGAAAAAGAAAATCAAATCTATTCAGGCCAGAGAAGCAGCGGGCGCAAAGATAGTAGAATCATAAATCCGTAATAACGACGACGAAGTGATGGACGGTTTGCAGTCGTAACAGTCGGTACTCGCACACACCGGACTTTCGCTTTGTGTCTTTTTTTGTGCTTTTTAAACTGTCAAAGAGTTAACACTTCAAAACGTAGCAGCAAACAGTGCAGTATTTTTGGAGAGGGACTGAAGATAAATTTTTCTTACGTTTATGCAGTACGTATAATAAAATGGCAGCAAAATGTAAAAATCTACAACAGATGAAAAATGAAGTAGCGACGATATAAATAGTTCAGTAATGTCGGACACGGTCTTGGATAATGAATGAGATAAAATGTTGAGCATGATTAAAACTTATTATACGTCTTGTTTAGTACAACAGCCGTGAATGACACAATTTAATTCCAGTACTGTATTACAAAAATGAGTCAACAGTGACAAAATAAAAAGACAGTACTCTCGAAGACGTACAAATGGCTCTAAGCACTATGCGACTTAACATCTGAGGCTATCAGTCCCCTAGAACTTAGAACTACTTAAATCTAACTAACCTAAGGAAATTACACACATCCATGCCCGAGGCAGGATTCGAACCTACGACCTTAGCAGCAGCGCGGTTACGGACTGGAGCGCTTGGAAGGCGTACACTTTCTCGTTTATTTTCCTTTAAAATATACAGATGTGATTAAACCACACTTACAATATCTAACAAACATAACCACAAAACACTAATGACGATACGTTTGCTGAATGGCCATTTTCCGCAGCAGCTGTTAAAATCAGTAAGCTCAAAATAGTAAACCAATAACATCAATAACGAATACACTATTATTACACTTTTGCACTTTGAAAAAATAACACGTTGGAATTTAAGTTTCTACTTTTCTACAATCACAGCAAAAACTGTTGTTTACTTTTTTTAAACATCTGTTTTATCTTTAAAATGTATCACAGTAATGTATACTACAGTAAACTGTCCTGCTTCATGTAATCACTTATCTTTATTCGCTTTTTGCATTTAAGATGTGCTTGCGCATTTTGTATTTGACGATGCATTCGTTTTGACACCTGATATGAAAAAAAAGCAGAAAACAAGAGTTTGAAAATAGGCTTGTTGTTGGTAATCTCCAATTACATAACAAACAAAAATGAAAATATTTCTCCGAAAATGTAAAGAAAAATACGTTGTTTTATACGGTAAATCGTAATAAGCGATGTTGTACTAAGCGATTTTTTAAATATAACGTTTTCACAAGATTTAGACGAGACCATTAGATTTCGTCCTTATAAAACGTTCCTTCATTTCCATAAAAAAACTGAAAAAGTGTCGATAACTACAACTACATCGGCATCTCCGTGATTACTCTGCAATTTACAATTAAGTGTCTGATAGTGTGTTCATCGAACCAAGTTCAACACATTTCTCTAGCGCCCCACCCTCGAACAGGGCCTGGAAAAACCGAACACTTAAATCTTTCCGTGCTCGGTCTGATTTCTCTTATTTATTATGATAATAATTTTTCCCATGTAGCTAGGCGCCAGCAAAATGTTTTCATATTCGGAGGACAAAGTCGGTGATTGAAATGTCATGAGAAGAACCTGGTACGACGAAAAATGCCTTAATTTTAATTACTGCCATCCCGCATTTGCGTATCATATCCGTGCATTCTCTCCTCTACTTCGCAATAATACAAAGCGATGTGCCCTTCTTTAACTTCTTCGATGTCCTTAATCGTATCTGATGTGGATCCCACATGGCACAGCAGTATTCCAGAAGAGGGTGGACAAGCGTAGTGTAAGCAGTCACTTTAGTAGACTTATTGCATTTTCTAAGAGCTGTGCCAATAAATCGCTTTCTTTGGTTAGCTTTCCCCACAAAATTGTCTATGTGATCTTTCCAGTTTAAGCTACTCATAGTTGTAATCCCTAAGTATTTAACTGAATCTACAGGCTTTAGATTTGTGTGATTTATCCTGTAACCGAAATTTATCAGATGCGTTCTATTACTCATGTGGATGACTTCACACTTTTCATTATTTACAGTTAGTTGCCACTTTTTGCAGCATTGTCCAAATCATTATGCAAATGGTTTTGATCATCTGATGTATTTACAAGAGTGTGTCGCTTATGCCGTTTACGTAGATCAGAAACTATAGAGGGCCTATGATACTTCCTTGCGCAACGCCAATTATCGCTTTTGTTTTACTGGATGATTTTCCGTCGATAACTTCGTAATGTGACCTTTATGATAGGAAATCACGAATTCAAATAATAAGATGCTCCATAGGCATGCAATTTGATTAGACGTCGCTTTGTAGGAACGGTGTCAGAAGTCTTCTGGAAGTCTAGAAATATGGAATAAACTTGAGATCACCGTCGATAGCACTTATTGCTTCGTGCAAATAAACGACTAGTTGTGTTTCGCAAGGACGATAGAGCCCTTGCTGGCTAGTTGTGAGTAAATCGTTTTTTTCCGAGGTAATTCATAATGCTCGAATGCAGTGCATGTTCCAAAATCCTATAACATGACTGAGTATCGATACTTTAGTCATGTGAGTAGTATCGCAGAACTATTTGAGTAATAGTAATTTGAATAGGTATCCATACGTTGACGATATTGGTACATCTCTAAGTGCACGGAGTTGTGGGAGGATGAATGGCTGGCGGTGACGGCCAATAAATTGCGGGTGGTGAAGTCAACAACTCGGCCCTGGCGTCCCTCCTGGCGGTTGCTCAACCGGGAAGAAGTGACCCTCGCGCGTCTTCGGATCAGGCACTGTCCTCTCACACATAGCTTTCTATTACGGCGGGAGGATCCCCCGTTTTGTGATGCTTGTGGTGTGAAACATCTCTGTCCGCCACATTTTAGCAGACTGCATTTTATACCGTGGTGCAAGGGCAGAAGCACAAGTTGATGGGGATCTGCCCTGTGTTTTAGATAATGATGAGACGTGTGTGTCTAGGGTTTTAAAGTTTTGTGATGTGTCTGGACTCTGGCCTAAACTTTTAGGCTGGCGGTTTTAGTGTACTGCAAAGTGACTGGCTCCTCCCTCTTTTTCTTGCGGTCAGCCAGCCACTTCTATCTGCTATATTGTTTTAGCTCCCTCTACCACTTTGTTCTTGTGTTGTCTGCTGACGGCATGCTTCGTCCCACGTTTCAGTGTGGCTAGGCACACATTTTTCCAACCTTCTTACCTATGATTTACGCTCTGTTCTATCTTACTGTTCTGAGTCCTTTCTTGACACCCGTCTCAATCTGTCACTGAGCGAGCGCTGAAGACCTTGCCGTCGTGCGCCCATACAACCCTCATCATCATCATCTAGCATTGACGTGGGCTTTTTGGGACGCCGAACCACACTCGACATTTCGCGTCCGATCTGTTGTTGTTGTGGTCTTCAGTCCTGAGACCGGTTTGATGCAGCTCTCCATGCTACTCTGTCCTGTGCAAGCTTCTTCATCTCCCATTACCTACTGCAGCCTACATGCTTCTGAATCTGCTTAGTGTATTCATCTCTTGGTCTCCCTCTACGATTTTTACCCTCCACGCTGCCCTCCAACGCTAAATTTGTGATGCCTCGATGACTCAGAACATGTCCTACCAACCGATCCCTTCTTCTAGTCAAGTTGTGCCACAAACTCCTCTTCTCCCCAATTCTATTCAATACCTCTTCATTAATGGAATACTCCAGAATTTGAAACACGAACATCTGCTAGCATGAGTTTCTTAGAAGTAGATACCTTAGGGGTTGCGAAGCAACTCAAAGCGCTTGATACGGGCAAGTCTTCAGGTCCAGATTGTATACCGATTAGGTTCCTTTCAGATTACGCTGATACTATAGCTCCCTACTTAGCACTCATATACAACCGCTCGCTCACCGATAGATCTGTACCTACAGATTGGAAAATTGCGCAGGTAGCGCCAGTGTTCAAGATTCTGGGTAGTAGAAGTAATCCATTTAACTACAGACCTATATCATTGACGTCGGTTTGCAGTAGGGTTTTGGAGCATATACTGTATTCAAACATTATGAATCACCTCGAAGGGAACGATCTATTGACACGTAATCAGAATGGCTTCAGAAAAAATCGCTTTTGTGCAACGCAGCTGGCTCTTTATTCGCACGAAGTAATGGCCGCTATCGACAGGGGACCTCAAGTTGATTCCGTATTTCTAGATTTCCGGAAAGCTTTTGACACCGTTCCTCACAAGCGACTTCTAATCAAGCTGCGGGACTATTGGGTATCGTCTCAGTTGTGCGACTGGATTCGTGATTTCCTGTCAGGAAGGTCGCAGTTCGTAGTAATAGACGGCAAATCATCGAGTAAAACTGAAGTGATATCAGGTGTTCCCCAGGGAAGCGTCCTGGGACCTCTGCTGTTCCTGATCTATATAAATGACCTGGGTGACAATCTGAGCAGTTCCTTTAGATTGTTCCCAGATGATGCTGTAATTTACCGTCTTTTAAGGTCATCCGAAGACCAGTATCAGTTGCAAAGCGATTTAGAAAAGATTGCTGTATGGTGTGGCAGGCGGAAGTTGACGCTAAATAACGAAAAGTGTAAGGTGATCCACATGAGTTCCAAAAGAAATCCGTTGGAATTCGATTGCTCGATAAATAGTACAATTCTCAAGGCTGTCAATCCAACTAAGTTCCTGGGTGTAAAAATTACGAACAACTTCAGTTGGAAAGACCACATAGATAATATTGTGGGGAAGGCGGGCCAAAGGTTGCGTTTCATTGGCAGGACACTTAGAAGATGCAACAAGTCCACTAAAGAGACAGCTTACACTACACTCGTTCGTCCTCTGTTAGAATATTGCTGCGCGGTGTGGGATCCTTACCAGGTGGGATTTACGGAGGACATCGAAAGGGTGCAAAAAAGGGCATCTCGTTTTGTATTATCACGTAATAGGGGAGAGAGTGTGGCAGATATATTACGCGAGTTGGGATGGAAGTCATTAAAGCAAAGACGTTTTTCGTCGCGGCGAGATCTATTTACGAAATTTCAGTCACCAACTTTCTCTTCCGAATGCGAAAATATTTTGTTGAGCCCAACCTACATAGGTAGGAATGATCATAAAAATAAAATAAGAGAAATCAGAGCTCGAACAGAAAGGTTTAGGTGTTCGTTTTTCCCGCTCGCTGTTCGGGAGTGGAATAGTAGAGAGATAGTATGATTGTGGTTCGATGAACCCTCTGCCAAGCACTTAAATGTGAATTGCAGAGTAGTCATGTAGATGTAGATTAGTTTGTAATCTACCCATCTAATCTTCAGCATTCTTCTGTAGCACCACATTTCGAAAGCTTCTATTCTCTTCTTGTCTAAACTATTTATCGTCCACGTTTCACTTCCATACATGGCAACACCCCATACAAATACTTTCAGAAACGACTTCCTGACACTGATCTATACTCGACGTTAACAAATTTGTCTTCTTCAGAAACGCTTTGCTTGCCACTGCCGGTCTGCATTTAATATCCTCTCTACTTCGACCATCATAATTTATTTTGCTCCCCAAACAGCAAAACTCCTTTACTGCTTTAAGTGTCTCATTTGCTAATCTAATTCCCTCAGCATCACCCCACTTAATTCGACTACATTCCATTATCCTCGTTTTGCTTTTGTTGATGTTCATCTTATACCCTCCTTTCAAGACACTGTCCATTCCGTTCAACTGCTCTTCCATATTCTTTGCTGTCTCTGACAGATTTTTCAATGTCATCGGCGAACCTCAAAGTTTTTACTTCTTCTCCATGGATTAGTGCAACCATTGTTACGGGTATTAGGGAACGTGCAAATGGTCGCTTCGATTTGATGCATCAGCCACAAGTACAGAGGAAACCTGTGAGAGCGTGCACTGTTCTGGGGTGGTGACTGGCTCGATCTCTGTGCTGGCAGGCAGGCGGTGAGAGCGAGATTAGCCGCGGAAAGGAACGCGCGGCCTTGGGCTTCCAGCTCCAGTGGGCAGCTTCCAGCTCCAGTGGGCAAAGCGGAACGGCGTCCAGGCGCGGCCTCACGTGGCCGGCAACGAGGATTCCAGCCTCCAGGCGCCGCCGCCCACACAGCTCTGCCGCTGTAGCTGACACACTCGTGGCTACTTTCATGAAAATTAACACTTCGTTTCAGGACGCCAAGTGACTGGCTCATTAATTCCGCAGCCAAAGCGTACCACGTTTTATATTTCGCGAAGTGCAAAAACAAAAAAACAAAAAAAATTATCCTTTTCTACATGAAGAGAAAGTTGTCATACGAAGTCCGTTCTAAAAATTCCGGAACTTTGTCCACAAACTTTCTCTACACTTACCTTTTATTTGTTGTGCATGGTCTCCTTCGAAATATTCTCCTCCACTATTGATACACCGCTCGCAACCCGTTTCCACTTCCGGAAGCAGTGTTGGTACGCCTGTAGCTGGATCGCGCGAAGCACTGTCTGCGAATTTTCTTTCATCCCGTCTGTCGTTGCAAACCTTCGTCCTTTCAACGGGGTTTCCAAATTTGGAAAAGAAGAGCGCAAGGGCCAGGTCTGGAGAGTATGGAGGATGAGGCAGCGGGATGAATTCGTTTCTTGTGCAACAGTCACGCACCAACAGGGCCGTTTCCTTCTCACATCTTCTCGCAGGGGTCGCAACATGTCCCGATAGTAACATAAAAAATGGCTCAGAGCACTATGGGACTTAACTTCTGAGGTCATCAGTCCCCTAGAACTTAGAACTACTTAAACCTAACTAATCCTTGAATGTCAAAGAAAGCTGGCCACTGTGGCTGAGCGGTTCTAGGCGCTTCAGTCCGGAACCGCGCTGCTGCTACCCTCGCAGGTTCGATTCCTGCCTCGGGCATGGATGTGTGTGCTGTCCTTAGGTTACTTAGGTTTAAGTAGTTCTGAGTCTACATCTACATACACACTCCGCAATCCACCATACGGTGCGTGGCGGAGGGTACCTCGTACCACAACTAGCATATTCTCTCCCTGTTCCACTCCCAAACAAAACTAGGAAAAAATGACTGCCTATATGCCTCTGTACGAGCCCTAATCTCTCTTATCTTTGTGGTCTTTACGCGAAATGTAAGTTGGCGGCAGTAAAATTGTAATGCAGTCAGCCTCAAATGCTGCTTCTCTAAATTTCCTCAATAGCGATCCACGAAAAGAACGCCTCCTTTCCTCGAGAGACTCCCACCCGAGTTCCTGAAGCATTTCCGTTACACTCGCGTGATGATGAAACCTACTAGTAACAAATCTAGGTCGCAGGTTCGAATCCTGCCTTGGGCATGGATGTGTGTGATGTCCTTAGGTTAGTTCCGTTTAAGTAGTTCTAAGTTCTAGGGGACTAATGACCACAGCAGTTGAGTCCCATAGTGCTCAGAGCCATTTGAACCATTTTGAACAAATCTAGCAGCCCGCCTCTGAATTGATTCTATGTCCTCCCTCAATCCGACCTGATAGGGATCCCAAACGCTGGAGCAGTACTCAAGAATAGGTCGTATTAGTGTTTTATAAGTGGTCCGCTTTACAGATGAACCACATCTTCCCAAAATTCTACCAATGAACCGAAGACGACTATCCGCCTTCCCCACAACAGCCACTACACGCTTGTCCCACTTCATATCGCTCTGCAATGTTACGCCCAAATATTTAATCGACATGACAGTGTCAAGTGCTACATTACTAATGGAGTATTCAAACATTACGGGATTCTCTTTCCTATTCATCTGCATGAAGTCTAGGGGACTGATGACCTCAGATGTTATGGCCCAGTGCTTAGAGCCATTTGAACTATTTAAAAGTAAACCTATCAGCATGGCTTTGACATTTGACTTCTTTTGACGAGTTTTGCTTGCTCTTGGAGAATCTTTCCCGACGCATTTTGGAGGATGAACCTTGATCTCAACATCATAGCCGTAGATCCAAATCTCATCACCGTTTATGATTCTCTTAAGGGACATCTCATTTGCGCGATCCAAAAGCGCTTCACAGATTTCGAGGCGAAGGTCTTTGTGGTCTTGACTGATGAACCGTGGGACGAAGTTAGCACCAAACGATGCATTCCAGGATGCTGTCTCAGAATTCCACGACACGATCCAACTAAAAAGTTACATTCTTCTGCAGTGTCTCGGACAGTCAGTCTTCGATTGGCATGCACAATTTCGTTGACATGAGCGTCGTCGGTAGACTTGGGAGTCCTGACCGAGGATCATCCTTAATTTCCGTCCGGCTACTTTTAAACCGTGTGAACCATTCGTAACACCGGGTACGGCTTTAGCACTCATCACCGTTCGCTTCCTGCATCATTTGGTATGCTGGACACGCTTCGGTGCGATATCCCTCAGGAGAACATGCAACAAATATGAGTCAGTGCCAAGCCGAATAAGGGCCAGAGGTGGAACAACGCGTTATTGGCTCTGAGCACTATGGGACTTAACATCTGAGGTCATCAGTCGCCTAGAACTGAGAACTACTTAAACCTAATTAACCTAAGGACATCACACACATCCATGCCCGAGGCAGGATTCGAACCTGCGACCGTAGCGGTCGCGCGGTTCCAGACTGTAGCGCCTAGAACCGCTCAGCTACTCCGTCCGGCAACGCGTTATTGACGTGCTCAATTTTTTAAGCTCTTTCTCTTCAATAAACCATTTATTTTTTCTGTTTGTCTGTACATGTCCATCACATCTGTCGATTTCCGTCCCGTTTGGATAATTCCATCGTGGTGCGTCGTTTTTTGCCTATTAATTAATTTATTTATTTTTTCCCTTAGAGTGCAATTGTTAATTAGTGTACTGGTCCCCCGTGTACTGGTATTCAAATGGTTCAAATGGCTCTGAGCACTATGGTACTTAACATGTGAGGTCACCAGTCCCCTAGAACGTAGAACTACTTAAACCTAACTAACCTAAGGACATGACACACATCCATGCCCGAGGCAGGATTCGAACCTGCAACTGTAGCAGTCGCGCGGTTCCAGACTGAAGCGCCTAGAGCCGCTCGGCCATATGTTGGTATAGTCCTCTTGTACCTGTCTACAGACTCAAGCGACTAAACAACACTTACAATAAGTTTTAAACATCCTCAAAATTTTATCTCGTTCATTATCCAAGACCATGTCCGACGTTATTGAATTTATGTTGTTACTGCTTCATTTTTCAATTATTTTAGATTTTTACATGTTTCTGCCATTTTATTGTACGTACTGCATAAATGTAAATAAAAAATTGCCTTCAGTTTCTCTCAAAAAATACTGCACTCTTTGCTGCTACGTTTTGAAGTGTTAACTCTTTAGCAACCTAGAATTAATGGAAAAAGGGAAAAGAGCAAGAAACCTGTTGGTTCGAGTATCAGCTATAACGACCGCAACCCGTCGGTCTCTTCGATGACGTTATTACGGATTTATGATTATACTAGCTTAGTGTCCGCTGCTTCACCGGCCTGAATAGATTTTTTTTTTGGTTTTTGTTTAAAAGAATTTGTGTTATTCACCATTTTGATGGTCTTTTCCGAATGTATTTCTGACCAAAAGGTGATTCTGGTAGCCGGAACTCATCAAAAACCCTTCAAAAGTCGTATCACACAGGTAGTTGCAATAGAGCAAAACTTTAATATATATATATATATATATATATATATATATATATATATATATATATATATATATATATATATTATTTTTTTTTTTTTTTTTTTTTTTTTTGAAAAGCGCAAAACATCTCCCTCAACACTTGAGGTTTTGTGGACCTCCCACCCGGCCGTAAATCATCACCGACACGGAGACCTGCCTCTGAACTAACGGAGCGTTCCGAACGTACGAAGACGTGGGGTTCGCAGCTGACGTCATAGTGTCCGCACGCGCCGTTAAAACGAGTACACGGAGCTCGTATGCGATCTCCAATTACGGCACGCAGGCGGCTGGCGTATTGAACGACGTCCGGCTGCCTCGTGCCTTGCTGCTAGGCGCTCTCTGCGGCGCGGTGTGCCAGAGGTGACGTACCGCGTGTCGTGTTTCTGAGGCACTCCTACTGCAGTAGCAGGACGCGCCGTTTGCGACAGCGCCAGACAATGGGGAGTCAGCGTGCCGCGTAGGTCGCCCCATTGTTCTGCGCGTCCTTCCAGATTGTTGCGCGGGCGACGGCCGCTGGGCGGGGTGCATCCGCCGCCGCTCAACCGGCTGTACTCGGAGGTCCGCGCTTCTGCAAGGTTGTCTAAACTGCCCAAGTTTTACTTGAAAACGCCTTTACCCTCTTTACAGTAGTGGTCGGTCGATCTTTCTTGTGTTGCAAAATACCGCCAGATTTGAATCAGTAATAACTACGAGGCTAATAATGGGTAAACTTTTTGACCCCACACATGACAGATCATGTCTGTACCTGTATGTCGAAGCATCAGATGATAATCATTTTTCTGATATAATAAGAGAGCTTATTTAAGAGTCGTGTTCTTGCTATTGTTAAGGAGTTCAGAAGCCTTTCACACGATTCCAAAAAAAAAAGAGAGAGAGAGAGACAGAGAGAGAAGGATGGAGATATGGGCGAGCGGTTCTAGGCGCTCCAGTCCGTAACCGCGCTGCTGCTATGGTCGCAGGTTCGAATCCTGCCTTGGACATAGTTCTGTGTGTTGTCCTTAGGTTAGTTAGGTTTAAGCAGGGGACTGATGACCTCAGATCTGAAGTCCCATAGTGCTTAGAGCCGTTTGAACCATTTTCAACAAAAAGGATATAATTCAAACCTTAATCTACCAAAGAGTGCGAATGGGATTAGTGGTTCAAATGGCTCTGAGCACTATGGGACTCAACTGCTGTGGTCATTAGTCCCCTAGAACTTAGAACTACTTAAACCTAACTAACCTAAGGACATCACACACATCCACGCCCGAGGCAGGATTCGAACCTGCGACCGTAGCAGTCGCACGTTTCCGGACTGCGCGCCTAGAACCGCAAGACCGCCGCGGCCGGCAGGGTGATTAGTGAAAACAATACACTGCTGGCCATTAAAATTGCTACACCACGAAGATGACGTGCTACACACGCGAAATTTGACAGACAGGAAGAAGATGCTGCGATATGCAAATGATCCGCTTTTCAGAGCATTCACACAACGTTGGCGACGGTGGCGACACCTACAACGTGCTGACATGAGGAAAGTTTCCAAACGATTCCTCATACACAAACAGCAGTTGACCGGCGTTGTCTGGTGAAACGTTGTTGGGATGCCTCGTGTAAGCAGGAGAAATGCGTACCATCACGTTTCCGACTTTGATAAAGGTCGGATTGTAGCCTATCGCGATTGCGGTTTTTCGTATCGCGACATTGCTGCTCGCGTTGGTCGACATCCAATGACTGCTAGCACAATATGGAATCGGTGGGTTCGGGAGGGTATTACGGAACGCCCTGCTGGATCCCAACGGCCTCGTATCACTAGCAGTCGAGATGACAGGCATCTTTTCCGCATGGCTGTAACGGATCGTGCAGCCACGTCTCAATCCCTGAGTCAACAGATGGGGGCGTTTGCAAGACAACAACCATCTGCACGAACAGTTCGACGACGTATGCAGCAGCATGGACTATCATCTAGGAGAGCATGGCTGCGGTTACCCTTGACGCTGCATCACAGACAGGAGCGACTGCGATGGTGTACTCGACGACGAACCTGGGTGCACGAATGGCAAAACATTTTTTCGGATGAATTCAGGTTCTGTTTACAGCACCATGATGGTCGCATCCGTCTTTGGCGACATCGCGTTGAACGCACATTGTAACCGTGTATTCGTCATCCACACACTGGCGTATCACCCGGCGTGGTGGTATAGGGTGCCGTTGGCTACATGTCTCGGTCACCTCTTGTTCGCATTGACGGCACTCTGAACAGTGGACGTTACATTTCACATGTGTTACGCTGCGTGCCGGCCGCGGTTGTCGTGCGGTTCTAGCGCTGCAGTCCGGAACCGCGGGACTGCTACGGTCGCAGGTTCGAATCCTGCCTCGGGCATGGATGTGTGTGATGTCCTTAGGTTAGTTAGGTTTAAGTAGTTCTAAGTTCTAGAGGACTGATGACCACAGATATTAAGTCCCGTAGTGCTCAGAGCCATTTGAACCATTTTTTGAGCCAGACAAGAGTGGGGCGTCAGTTGATCCAGTACGTCCACCGAACGAGGCAGGCGAACAGGGTGAACCCTTTTCCACGATATCACACAACGAATTCCGCGTTTTTTCAACCGAAATTACCCGAGAAAAAAATGTGTTGCTTATTAAACCACCCTCGAATTTTCCTAGGGCATGGAGAAATCGTAATGCGTTATTGCAAATTGTAGCAATTTTCTGGGTCCTGTACAAAAGGTGGGAGAAACGTTGCGATACCCTGGAAGAGAGTGAAGCAACACTTTGGGAGACGCAGTAGCCTATAACGTGATGTGTAGATGATGATGAAAGTTCTGTCTCCCTCCCCGCACGTCAGTTTCCGGTGAGAAAGACGAAGTTTTTCACCCTGGGGACTCGCCTGCGACTCTAACGACCTCCCACGGCCGGCGTCTCGTCAGTCTGCTCTCCAGCCGTTGCGTGTTCGCACAGCTCGTCAATTAGCAGGCACAGGCCGCGCTGGCGAAAGTGCAGTTGCGTCCTCGCGGTGCGCCACCGAGAAATTAATCTCCCCGCCGAGGATGAAAGCGATGAACTGACGGTCTGGGAGAGGCTCCTGTTCCCACGCTGCCCAACTGGCGCGAACCCGAAAGCACGCGAGCCAACATCCGTAAATGTCACAAGAGTCTAATAACGCGACGCAAGGGCCCATCCACTGAGAAGGGGGGCGTGGGAAGGGTCCCACCCCATACGACCCTCATCTGCTTAAAAAAAAAAAAAAGGAAAAAAAACATTATGCAAGTGGAAGTCGCTACCTGCCCTGTAAACAGAAGACAGTTCTCTGTCAGTTTGAAGAATGCCAGAACGTGTAAAGGACACTTGACTAGCACCAAGTGTCTGCACAGCTATTTACTAATCTCAAAGTTATTTCAGAATTTCATGAAATTTGAGTACGGCCTTGGTGTGATTAAGGGGGGTAGAACGTCAAACGTGGCGGCTTGGAGCAGGAGAGTCACCACAGGGCATTTTATTTTCTACTGTCTACACTTTTGCAAATAAATTCATAAAACTTTGTCAGCATGACCAGGAAGGATTCAGGATTCACACTCATAGCAGTGGAACTGCAAAATGATAACAAAATAAAAAAATTCACATATGAAATGTCGTCATTTTTTTCATTTACTATTGGCTGCATTTGTTACTATAGGTACATTTTTCTTCACAAGTAAGAGAGATTCTTTGATGAATTTTGCACAGCATACAAACCATACTTACAGGTGTATGAAACTCTAGAATTTTCCAAATCTATTAGAAACTGTGGTAAAGATTGAGATAATTAACTACAAAAATTGATTATTTCTAAAGCTTAAAACGTAACACCTCATTCATTTTTTTTATAAATTAAATAGATTCTAGAGTTTCAGACACGTGTAAGTATGGTTTGTATCTGTGCAAAATTCATTGAACAGTCTCTCTTACTTGTGACGAAAAGTGTACCTACAGCAACAAATGCAGCCAATAGTAACTGAAAAAAGATGAAATTTAACATGTAAAACAAAATTATTTTGTTATGTTTTTGAACTTCCGCTGCTACGAGTGTGAATCCTGAATCCTTCCTGGTCGTGCTGACAAAGTTTTATGAATTTACTTGTAAAAACATAGACAGTGAAAATTAAAATGTCCTGTGGTGCCTCTCCTGCTCCAACTCGGCCCGTTTGACGTCCTATCCCACTTAACTCTGCAGGCACCAGATCACGCGATGTCATTAGTGAAATTCCACAAGTTTCTGCCGGAGGTCTACTGTTGTATATATGGAGATGGTATATATGCAAATTGTATCTGTTCTTTCGGACATGTCCGAAAGAACAGATGCCATCTCCATATATAGTTCAGGCTCACAAGCCATGACCTTCTTCTTCTGTGCCGATGCACACGCATTGCTCTAACTCTTACGGGACTCGGTAAGACTGTCTGCCTCAAGTAAAGACTGTAGCGGGCAGGGGCACTACGAATGAAGTGTGTGGACATTAAGTTGTGGATGTTGGTCTCACGGGACGCATGCAAGGGATAAATGGTTCAAATGGCTCTGAGCACTCTGGGACTCAACTGCTGTGGTCATTAGTCCCCCAGAACTTAGAACTACTGAAACCGAACTAACCTAAGGACATCACACACATCCATGCCCGAGGCAGGATTCGAACCTGCGACCGTAGCAGTTGCACTGTTCCGGACTGCGCGCCTAGAACCGCGAGACCACCGCGGCCGGCTAAGGGATAAATCCCTGCAGTCGCACTATCCTCTGTGCCCTCGGTGGTTCAGACGGATAGAGCGTCTGCCATGTAAGCAGGAGATCCCGGGTTCGAGGCCCGGTAGGGGCACAAAATAGGGTGGTCAAAAAGTCAGTATCAATTTCAAAACTGAATAAATCACGGAATAATGTAGATAGAGAGGTACAAATTGACACTCATGCTTGGAATGACATGGCGTTTTATTAGAACCAAAAAACTAAATAAATACAAAAAAGTCCGACAGATAGCGCTTCATCTGATCAGAATAGCAACTATTAGCATAACAAAGTAAGCCACAGCAAAGATTATGTTCTTTACAGGCAATGCTCAATATGTCCACCATCATTCCTCAACAATAGCTGTAGTCGAGGAATAACGTTGTGAACAGCACTGTAAAGCATGTTCGGAGTTATGGTCAGGCATTGGCGTCGGATGTTGTCTTTCAGCATCCCTAGAGATGTCGGCCGATCACGATACACTTGCGACTTCAGTTAACCCCAAAACCAATAATCGCACGGACTGAGGTCTGGGGACCTGGGAGGCCAAGCATGACGAAAGTGGCGGCTGAGCACACAATCATCACCAAACGACGCGCGCAAGAGATCTTTCTGTCGGACTTTTTGTGATTTTTTTGTTGTTGGTTCTAATAAAACCCCATGTCATTCCAAACATGTGTGTCAATTTTTACCTCTCTATCTACATTGTTCCGTGGTTTATTAAGTTTACAAATTTATACTGACCTTTTGACCACCCAGTATATCAACGCCTGTCGACAGCGTAGGGTCTTGATTTAATTATCGTCTACTGTTGTTTCTTGTACATCTAAGAGAAATTAAAGATAGGCACATATACAGAAACAGAGTAAATTGTAAATAATGAAAATAATTTTTTATCGTTTTCTGTCGTTGCTCAGTTTCTTCAAAAAAGAAAATCGAAAATTGGCCCTCTGGAGTACTGAGACTGAGTAAACACTTCTCCCGGACTGCATATATTGACAAGCAACACTACAAATCGCCACAGTAGATGCTTCATAAATAAAAGGAGCGAAATGCAAAGGTGGAACATACCTCCATGAATCCATGTAAATAATGATTTTAACTTAATTATTGAACCGCTTTTTAATGAGGCCTCTCTTTCCATTTAATGAAATTTGAAAACTTAATAAACCACGGAATAATGTAGATAGAGAGGTAAAAATTGATATACATGCTTGGAATGACATGGAGTTTTATTACAACCAAAAAAAAAAAAACACCCCATATTGCTAGACCAGCGGAAGATCTCTTGCGTGCGTCGTTTGGTGATGATCGTGTGCTCAGCCGCCACTTTCGTCATGCTTGGCCTCCCAGGTCCCCAGACCTCAGTCCGTGCGATTATTGGCTTTGGGGTTACCTGAAGTCGCAAGTGTATCGTGATCGACCGACATCTGTAGGGATGCTGAAAGACAACATCCGACGCCAATGCCTCACCATAATTCCGGACAGGATTTACAGTGCTGTTCACAACATTATTCCTCGACTACAGCTGTTGTTGAGGAATGATGGTGGACATATTGAGCATTTCCTGTAAAGAACATCATCTTTGCTTTGTCTTACTTTGTTAAGCTAATTATTGCTATTCCGAGCAGATGAAGCGCAGTCTGTCGGACATTTTTCGAACTTTTGTATTTTTCTTTTTGTTCTAATAAAACGCCATGTCACTCCAAGCATGTGTGTCAATTTCTACCTCTCTATCTACATTATTCCGTGGTTTATTCAGGTTTCAAATTTATACTGACTTTTTGATTATCCGGTATATATACTGGTTGTCTCGTAAGAGAGGTGCATTCCCTCTGGTGTTTCGGCAGATATTTGCAATTTCATTTTTCCGACGTGTAGCTGGGGTCAGCCTAAACAAATTCTGCTCATCACGTGTCTCATGCGACTAACAGTGTCACCGGGAAGCTTCAGTTTGTTTCACATAAGAAACAAAATTACTTTTAAAATGGAATTTTATGTGCTCCTTAGACGTTACATTTCAGATGTGTTACAACCCGTGGCTCTACCCTTCATTCTATCCCTGCGAAACAAACCCTACATTTCAGCAGGATAATGCTCGACTGCATGTTGCAAGTCCTGTACGGGCCTTTCTGGATACAGAAATGTGCGACTGCTGCCGTGGCCAGCGCCGGCCAGAGTGGCCGAGCGGTTCTAGGCGCTACAGTCTGCAACTGCGCCACCGCTACGGTCGCAGGCTCGAATCCTACCTCGGGCATGGATGTGTGTGATGTCCTTAGATTAGTTAGTTCTAGGGGGCCGATGACGTCAGAAGTTACGTCCCATGTCATTACTCTACATTAATTATCCTTGGTGTTGGGATTTTTATCGTCAGTGTATATTGGTCTGTTTACGAGAAGCTTGTTCGTGAAACCCGTTGCTGTGGGACCACGCGGTCCTCGGTAGTGGTGTCTGGGCGTAGAGGCGCCGTGTCATCAGCGTAGCACTAACGCAGACAAAGGACTCTCGCTGTGGACGCAGTCGGGGAACAACTAGGCCCATTGTTCGCGCCGGTTCCCAGCAGCGGCCGCTGTCTGCAGAGCCGGAGACGTGGAAGCCATCAGTTAGGTGTTCTCCGTAGTTCCCACGTCCCGGGCCACGGAAGGCGAGTCTCACGTGGCCGGGAAATCGCGTGGTGTGGCGCAGGACTTCAGGACCAGTCAGTCGTCACCATGAGCCATGTGACATCCACTGCTCCATGACTACGTTTCCCGATGACCAGCAGTATGCACGCTTACAATTGCTTCATGAATGATATACGCTAATGAACTAAAGCAATATGACCACCTACTTAATACCGTGTTGGACCACGTTTTGGACGCAGTAGAGCAGCCGTCTGAGAAGTCCTCGGTAGGTTCCAAACACACAGGTCTTGCTGTTCCTGTATTTTACCGGCTGGTAGAGTCCCAAATGTGCCCTATTAGGTTCAGATCGAGCGCTGTTCAAGACATCAAGAGCTCGCTATCAAGTTGCTCAGGCCACTGTAGCACGATTCTGGCCTTGTGACACGGAAAGTTATTCAGCTGGAAGATTCCATCTCCAGTGGGGAAGACATCACATATGAAGGTATACTGGTAGCCGCCAATAATATTAAAGTAGTCGACAGTGCTTCCATGCGAGCCCACATGAATGTTCGCCATAGCATCGTACTGCCTCCATCGGCCTGCTTTCGTGGATCAGCGCAAGTTTCCAGTAGCATATACAGACGCAACCGTCGAACTGGTCTAACAAGAAATGTGATTCATTCAGCTACTCTACACGTTTCCACGAATCCAATCCAGTCCAATCTCGATGATCCGATAATCGAAGGAGATGTAGATGGAGACCAAATGATGAATACAGAAAGCACGGAGAAATGGATGTAGGTTGCGACAGCTACACTACTGGCCATTAAAATTCCTAAACCATGAAGGAATGCAGATGGTAAACGGGTATTCATTGGACAAATATATTATACTGGAACTGACATGTGATTACATTTTCACGCAATTTGGGTGCATACGTCCTTAGAAATCAGTTTCCAGAACCACCACCTCTGGCCGTAATAACGGCATTGGTATGCCTGGGCATTGAGTCAAACAGAGCTTGGATGGCGTGTACAGGTACAGCTGCCCATGCAGCCTCAACACGATACCACAGTTCATCCAGAGTAGTGACTGGCGTATCGTGACGAGCCAGTTGCTCGGCCACCACTGACCAGACGTCTTCAATTCGTGAGAGGTCTGGAGAATGTGTTGGCCAGGGCAGCAGTCGAACATTTTCTGTATCCAGAAAGGCCCGTACAGAACCTGCAACATGCGGTCGTGCATTATCCTCCTGAAATGTTGGGCTTCGCAGGGATTGAATGAAGGGTAGAGCCACGGGTCGTAACACATCTGAAATGTAACGTCTACTATTCAAAGTGCCGTAAATGCGAACAAGAGGTGACCGAGACGTGTAACCAATGACACCCCATACCATCACGCCGGGTGATACGCCAGTATGCAGATGACGAATACACGCTTCGAATGTGCGTTCACCGCGATGTCGCCAAACACGGATGCGACCATCATGATGCTGTAAACAGAACCTGGATTCACCAGAAAAAATGACGTTTTGCCATTCGTGCACCCAGGTTCGTCGTCGAGCACGCCATCGCAGACGCTCCTGTCTGCGATGCAGCGTCAAGGGTAAACGCAGGCACGGTCTCCGAGCTGATAGTCCATGCTGCTGCAAACGTCGTCGAACTGTTCGTGCAGGTGGTTGTTGTCTTTCGAACGTCCCCATTCTGTTGACTCAGGTATCGAGACGTGGCTGCACGATCCGTTACAGCCATGCGGATAAGATGCCTGTCATGTCGACTGCTAGTGATACGAGGCCGTTGGGATCCGGCACGGCGTTCCGTATTACCCTCCTGAACCCACCGATTGCATATTCTGCTAGCAGTTATTGGATCTCGACCAACACTAGCTGCAATGTCGCGATACGATAAACCGCAATCGCGATAGGCTACAATCCGATCTTTATCAAAGCCGGAAATGTGATGGTACGCATTTCTCCTCCTTACACGAGGAATCCCAACAACGTTTCACCAGGCAACGCCGGTCTACTGCTGTTTGTGTATGAGAAATCGGTTGTAAACTTTCCTCATGTCAGCATATTGTAGGTGTCGCCACCGGCGCCAACCTTGTGTGTATGCTCTGAAAAGCTAATCGTTGCATATCACAGCATCTTCTTCCTGTCGGTCAAATTTCGCGTCTGTAGCACTTCATCTTCGTGGTTTATGGCCAGTAGTGTAGATGAAGAGGCTTGCAGAAAATTGAGTTCCATGGAGAGCTGCATCAAACGAGTTCGGACTGAATACCACCACCACAACAACAAGCTCTAGCGAAACTCTCTTTGCGAATCTATCTACGTATTTTAAAAATATTTCTTGTTTAAGCTATCGTACGCACTGCACTGGAAATGAAAGATACGAGGAGGGTTTACTAAGTAAAGCAACACATGTTTTTTGAAAGCAGGTTGTGTTTATTCAGAATTCCAATGCATCTCATTACTCTCCCCTCTTTTGGCTACAAAACCCTGTTTCTCGACATTATTTTCGTTCAATGCGACAGCCATACGCCACTTTACTGAGAAGGCCTGTATACCCACATGGTACCACTCTACTGATCGACATCGGAGCCAATGTCTTGCTGCAGCACGCCATCGTCCATGTACTGCTTCCCGCAAATAGCATTCTCCATTAAGCTAAACAGATGGAAGTAAAAAAAAAATGGTTCAAATTGCTCTAAGCACTATGGGACTTAACATCTGAAGTCATCAGTCTCCTAGAACTTAAAACTACGTAAACCTAAAAAACCTAAGGACATCACACACATGCATGCCCGAGGCAGGATACGAACCTACGACCGTAGCAGCCGCGTGGTTCCGGAGTGAAGGATGGAAGTCAGAAGGTGCGAGAATCGAGCTGTAGGATGGATGACGAAGAACAGACCAATGAAGTTTTGTCATTTGCTCTTGGGTGCGCAGGTCATGTGTTGTCATAGAGAATCTGAATTTAGTTTGCATTTTTGTGGCGACGAACAAGCTGAAGTCGATTCTTCAGTTTCCTGTGGGTAGGAAAACACACTTCCCAGTTGATCGATGTTCCGTGAGGGGACATAAAGCAGAATAACCCCTTCAGACTCCCAAAAGACCCGTCGCCATGACTTTACCACCTGAGTGTGTGGCTCTGAATTTTTTCCTCGGAGCACAAGTGGTACAGCACCAGTCTATGGACTCCCGTTTTGTTTCCGCTTCGAAGTGATGAACCCATGTTTCATCGGCTGTGCCGATGCTCGACAAAAAAATGTCACGATCAGCATCATAACACGCAAGCAATTCAGCAAAGATGGTCCTTCGTTGCTCTTTATTGTTTTCTATTAGGTGGCAAGGAACCCAGCGAACAAAGCTTTAAGTTGGGTTGTTTGGGGGAAGAGACCAAACTGCGAGGTCATCGGTCTCATCGGATTAGGTAAGGACGAGGAAGGAAATTGGCCGTGCCCTTTCAAGGGAATCATCCTGGCATTTGCCTTGAGCGATTTAGAAAAATCAAGGTAAACCTAAATCTGGATGGGCGGACGCAGGATTGAACCTTCGTCCTCCCGAATGCAAGTCCAGTGTGCTAACCACTGCCCCAGCTCATTCGGTCAGCTGTGAGTAATCCAAGTGGTGGACGAGTACGTCGTTAGTGCCAACAGAGACATTCACTTCTGCAACGATGGGTTTGATTGTAAAAAGTCAATCACGTCGAATGAGAGTGTCCGCACGTTCCAGCACTGCAGGAGGCACAGCTGTGTGCGGCTGGGCGACACGCGGAAGATAGAACAGGTTTTCGGAACCTTGTTGCGATGACGACACGCCTCGCCCAACGACTCATAGTGCTTTTTTTCTCTAGCAGGTATCCGTAGACATTCCCCAAACGCCTATGGATGCCTGCGATGCTCCTGTTTTCCGTCAAAAGTAGCTCTTTGGTTAGAACGCATCTCCGCTACAGGCGCCCAACTGATGGAACTTCATGAAACTATAGGCTTTGAGGCGGGAATATTCCGAGATGTCCCGCAAAACATTCCGCGTTTTTTCAGCCGAATTGAAAGGCCCTCGTACAATCGTAGTGTTGCAAGGATCAAGATATTTACAGAAAGTTGATTTTACGAAATTCGAAAGAAATGTCGTTTTCACACCCTGAAGTTTACATTTTACGATGGTTATTTTGAAAAGGTGTCCCTGCGCGGTGATAGTAACGTAGTGTGCAGTTACACGCGCTGTTTTAATGAATTCGTCAGGCAACAGCCGATTTCTTCGACAGGCGCCTTTCAGTTCGAAAGACTTGACAGACGGACGTCACCTCTACGTTACTACGCCGTTCGCGCGCTCGATCCTGGAGAATTGGGAATCAATTAACTTATATAACGGGAAATCCTGTACCACCTTAATGAAGCCTGCCAGCGGTGATTTATGCCCGAAGTACAGCGAGCGCTCGGATGACTGCAAAACTACCACATTTTGCTCCTCCAAGCGAGAGAGTAAATACAGTCATTATAAATCCTCCGATAAGGTCAGCTGTGGCGCGCACTGAAAGGCTGCTGAGAAGACGTTCCAGGGACAGCGGGATGTGACGGGGAGCTACGAGGCTCTGTCCAGTGAGAATGTCTTCCGTCTGCAGCTCGTAGTCTTGCGGTAGCGTTCTCGCTTCCCGAGCACTGGGTCCTGGGTTCGGTTCCCGGTGGTGTCAGAGATTTTCACCTGCCTCGAGATGACTGGGTGTTGTTGCGCCGTCTTCATCATCATCATTCATCCTCATTACAGCCAGAGGAAGGCAATGGCAAACCACCTCCGCTAGGACCTTTCCTCGTACGTTGGTGCGGGTCTCCTACATCGTACCCCTACGCTCAAGAAGCAAGGAACTTCATCATCATCATCCACTCTTCAATGGTATCTGTTCTTTCGAGATTAGTCACTATGGTCATATACACTTAAAACACTTGATAATGGCACTTTGAAGCCGAAATAATGATCGTGTGAGTGTAAATGTAACACTGTAAATAAACAACAGTGTAATAGCGGTACAGACTTTAAAGAAATATATTATGACTGTGGCCCGGCATTATGAAAAAATTATACTGGGTCCTATTATTTAAGAAGTCTTCGAACCACTCACGTATCTGTGAACTTATTCCACATGCTCGTACTTTTGTTAACTGCCTGCAATGGAGCACCGTATCAAATGCTTTGCGGAAACCTAGAGATATGGAATCTACCTGTCACCCTTCACCCATAGTTCGTAGTATATCATATGAAAAAAGGGAAAGCTGAGTTTCGCTCGAGCGACGCTTTCTAAAACCATGCTGATTCTTGGACATGAGCTTCTCAAGAAAAAATTATTATATTCGCACTGAGAATATGTTCAAGGATTGTGCAGCAAACCGGATTTACGGATATTGGTCAGTAATTTTGCGAATCCGTCCTTTCACTTTTCTTATGTACAGAAGTCACCTACACTTTTTTCCAATCGCTTAGGACTTTGCGCTGGGCAAGAGATTTGCTATAAATGCAAGGCAGGTAAGGGGCCAGTGCTGTAGAGCACTCTTTGTGAAACAAAAAAAAAAAAAAAAAAAAAAAAAAAAAAGGTTCAAATGGCTCTGAGCACAATGGGACTCAACATCTTAGGTCATAAGTCCCCTAGAACTTAGAACTACTTAAACCTAATTAACCTAAGGGCATCACACACACCCATGCCCGAGACAGGATTCGAACCAGCGACCGTAGCAGTCCCGCGGTTCCGGACTGCAGCGCCAGAACCGCACGGCTACCGGGGCCGGCCTTTGTGAAACAGTATCGGGATTTCATCCGGAAGTGGTTTTCTTACTTGCTTTCAAGTTTTTCGGTTGTTTCTCTATGCTTTCGCTGTGTCCACCTTTCCCTCTGATTCCGAAGTCGAGAGTCTCGCTGTTCTCTTGATGTCCACGACGCTTCCGACAGTCTCAATATTCTGTGGCAATTTTTGACTCTTTTCGCATCCAGAACAGCTTTTCTCTCACCTTAGTTCCACCGTCCCCGCCGCACCTGAATTACAAACTGCCACTCCACAAATCTCGCTGTTATTTTTACTCTCTCCACAATGCTTAATCGTTGTCGCACATCTGTGGCTTCAAAGGGGCATCCAAATCTTCACTGGATCTGAAAAAATATGAAAAATTGCAAACTTTGATCTATAAAACAGGATAAGTTTCATTGCTATCCACACATAACACCAATAGGAATTGAAAATAGGTAGTTACTGCCGGCCGCTGTGGCCGAGCCGTTCTAGGCGCTTCAGCCCGGAACCACGCGGCTGCTAAGGTCGCAGGTTCGAATCCCGCCTCGGGCATGGATGTGTGTGATGTCCTTAGTTAGGTTCACGCAGTTCTAAGTCTAGGGGATTGATGACCTCAAAAGATAAGTCCCATAGTGCTTAGAGCCATTTTGGAGTTACTTTCCGGCCACCTAGTAGGTTCCCAGTTTTCTTTATATCCACACGATGTATTTGTGAATAATACTTATCCACTTTTGCAGAAATTATTATTTTTGCAGCTTAGCTCATCTCTGTGATACGATCTCTAACATCTTTTATTTTCTCTTTCTTTTACAGATGTAGGCGCTGTACGGCAAACGAGAGACGCCGGTAAGTGACAGAGATCTGGAGGATCGTAATTGCTGCGCGCTTAGGGAGAAAGCCGAGCTAACCGAGGACAGCCGTATGTGTGTGTGTGTGTGTGTGTGTGTGCGTGCGTGTGTGTGTATCTTACCGAGCCCCGTTACAACCTGTGTGCACTCACCTAGCTGAGAAACTGGTTTCTGTATAAATAACGTATCTCTGTTACGTACCCCACGCTGCAGATACTGCTGTACGGTATCAGCAACGTATTTCATTCCGAGGTGACATATGTTTCGACGTATTATCAAGTCATCAACAGGCGACCTGAATGCGTTGTACAGATCACGTCGTCTGAATAGGCGCGGAGAGCTGCTTACGACGTAGACAATGTTAGCATCGTGAACGCCTAACAAAGTAAGCCGTTCTCCAGACTTGTTGCGTATAGAACAGAACGTGATTTGTAATGTGGTTTCCCATTATTTCTCCCTCTTTTCTTTCTTTTTGGTCGAAAATGTTTGAACAGAACGAAAACAAGAGTACCTATGACAGTAGACGTCAAACGTTTTCGCTCAGGAACCAACAGTGATATTGTGGACAGGCACCTCGGACCGCCTATGTACGGATCTTACGTATTATTAATTGGCAACGTACAAAAATTAGTATGTCATTAGCCCCCCCCCCCCCCCCTCCACCGAGCAGCTATAGAAAGGGCGCTATATCTTGGCTGCTGGCCCCAAAGTACTAGTCAATAAAAGTTCGGATCACTTCGTATCGAGTGTTTTGTGTTTCAGACCCTCTGTGCCACTATAATTATCTGACCAACTGTTGTGTTGATCGCGTGAGCGGATGAGTAACTGATTCTTAACAATAATTTTACTTACAGGTAAGCAGTATGCATTACGAAGCACGATCAGTTATGTTTACTGATTGTTTCTTCTACTCATTGCACTGTATTACAGTAGCCTTAGTTTAACTTCATATTCTTCGCTACAAATACCACGTATGAAAATGTCCGTCTCGATAACGCGCATTCACAAATCCATGTCACTTTTGTGTCAAAATTTATACCATAGCAGCTGATTGGTACGAATCGCGCACGTGTCAAACAACAAAACATTCCCCCTCTCACATGCACCAACCCTACAGTGACGCAACAACCAATTTAAATTAATAGTATGCCCATGTTAGGATATTAAAAAGAAAAACACTTCATAATCTTCTGCATGATTATATTTATTCGGTAACTAATCAGCTTTCAGCTTCGTAGGCCATATTCAGGTGACAATGGCGCAAATACAGATAAACATGATATGAAACTTACACAGATACAACTTTTACAGAAAATGCAAGAATGACAGTGTTTACATAAATAAAAATTACATTTTTTTCACGTATAAATAATCACATTAACCAAAAAAGGGGGCAAACTAAGGTTTTATGTGGAGATACACAAATGATTAGTTTCAGACATAATAGTTTTACCTGATTTGATGAGGGTATTTGTCAATTCATTGAAATCCCACCCACTTCTAAACTAGTATCGTTCGATGTCGCTAACTTACTAACAAATATTCCTACTGATGAATCTGTAAACATATTAACTGGGCTTTTGCACAAATCCAAAGTAAATCCAGTAGGATTTCATAACATAAGCGATGCTATTCTAATGTGTGTAAAACAGAATTGCTTCGACTTTCAAAACAAGTATTATAGTCAGTCTGATGGCCTAGGTACGGGTTCACCTCTTAGTCCTACACTATCTAAAAGTTTCATGGACAATTTCGAGCAAATGTGCAACATTAAGTGCTGGTTCAGATATATCTTTGATGTACTGTATTTGTGGACCATTACCACTAGACAATTAGATACATTACTACGGCATTCGAACTCATGACATAAGGAAATTAAACTAACAATCGAGTTGGAAGGCCCTTCTATAAATATATGAGTCCATAATATAGGTATTAGTAAACGCTACTGATACGGTGAACCCTGCAATATGCCAGCATCCACACAACCATAAACATGCAGCTTTTCATTCAGTGGTGCTTGGCCTCATACCAGATCCCATTATCTGAAGCAGACATTCAAACATAAATTGCCTTTGCTCCCAGCAATGGCGTAGCTCTGCTCTGATTTATAACATACGATGAGAAAAGAAAATGCAGAAAATCACACCTCTTGTGTACGCTGGTCAACAGCAGTCACTCACTAGCTTGGGGCAAAATTCTATATACTGGCAACATTTCATACAGCGTTTTAAAAAATTTACTCTCGCAAATTCCGACCTGCAGTTTGTAATAACAATAGCACATAAAAATATCATTCAATAGTAAAGACAAATTGCAAACCTTGGCATGGAGTAGTGTATACCAAATCATTTGCAAGCAGTGTGAAGAATATATTGGTCAGTCAGGCAGAGAGAGCTGTGGCAAATAGGCTACGTAAACATGAGAGAAGCTGGAGATGAAGGAAGAAAGGTTCAACTTTTGCTGATAATCTTTCAGCAGGAAGCCATTCATACGCTGTAGAATGTGAAGTCTTATATTGTGTCAAGAAAAGCAGAAAGATGACGCTACTGGAAATCAACCCAGAATGCCAACCTAGTATTAAATGATCACTCATTTTCCGTTTTCCTCTTTGTTAAATTACATTTTCCTTACAAAAACTAGATTCAGACTACAAATTCATCTTATAGCTCATTATTTTTTAAATATATCTCCACATAAAAGCTTTGCTTAACTCCGTTTTAATTAGTGTAATTATTTCTATGTGACAAAAAATGTAATGTTCACCTACGTAAACACTCTGTCATCTTCTGTACAAATAACATCCGTGTATGTCGCACATTATGTTTATCTGTGCTTGCGACATTCAGTGTCAGCTGAAGATGGTCTGAGAAGCCGAAAGCCTGTTCGTGCAGAATATTAGGAAGTGTTCTCCTTTTTAATATTATTATTATGTTCTGCCAACCAGCGACGGAAAAATCAGTTAACACCTTAAAATATTACTGTCTCTGTAAACATTTTCGTTTGTTACTGAGCAGGAAAACTAAAAGCTCGTAGCATTTATTGACGTTTTTGGATTCGGCTGTTTGTTGTTAGGTGCATATTAATACAAAATACGCACTGGATTTTTGTCCGAATCTGGACATGGACAAATGCGGTAAAAATTACCAGGAGATGTGGTATTGGGATAGACAGAGTCCCAATGGGAAATATTTGGATCCTGGACTGCCTAATAAAAACCCATTGTTCCAGCATTCGCCAGCAGTCATTTAGCAAGCTGTGATCTGTAGGTATTTCTCCGCCACGCCTCCAACTTTCGTCTTCAGTAAAGTGTCGTTCTTGAACTACACTGGTCGATAGCGCCTATTCTTAGACCAGTTTCTCCGGCTTACGTTTCGAGTGCACACTGATGTTGCAACTGTCGAGAAATGTCGCACTGGAATGCTTGCTGTACATAAAGGAAACGACGGAACGTTACTTGAGGTCGTTCTATTTATACTCCAGCATGCAGTTTAAGGATTCTGTGTCAACTTCTCTTTTGTTGCTGTCTTTTAGTTGTTGTATGTCAATTAACATGCTCTTTCTCTCAGGCATGTTATAGAAATAATTAAGCCACACTATTTCCACGCTGGGCACACAAATTTCTGAAAGATTCGCGTGCGGCAATTTCAAGGACAATTGCATTCTTCCAGAGAGTCATCCTGGAAACTATTGAGCCAACTCTAAGTGTAAGCGGCAGCGAAAAGTCTTTTGTCATTCCTGCTGAATAATTACAGTTAACGACCTTGTAGACTTTTCGCCAACAGAATAGACTGTCGCAAATCTCTATGGTCAATACTGTGGAGATAGCAGGGGAACCTAAAGTGACTACTTTGAGATAAAGAACTAAGGTCGGAAATAACTCCCTCTACATCTCGGCAGGCAGGTGGGACCGTACCAACCACTTCACGTAAAACACCAAGGATATGCCACAGATGATAATGTGTCGTTTTTTAAAAGTACATCCACCGAAGTCCTACGCATTTTTAAAACATGTTCCCTAAATGCACTTTCGTTCAGGGCTTCTAAATTATTCAGTTCCGACTATTTTTATCCCAAAATACTCAGTGTACTTCCTGTATCATTGTGATGAGGTCTCTCTCTCTCTCTCTCTCTCTCTCTCTCACACACACACACACACACACACACACAGAGAGAGAGAGAGAGAGAGAGAGAGAGAGAGAGAGAGAGAGAGAGAGAGAGAAAGGAAGTTGCAAGAATGCACTGATTTTTGTTCAACGAGCCCCCAGTTGCTGTTCGTCTGGGTGAAGAAAGATTACAAATACCTTTAACAGGTCAAAAGTAACAGGAGAAAAGTTCCCGCCTCACCATGTATATAGGCATCTATTATAAGTGCAAGCGAAAGGGGCGAGCAGAAGACAATAAAACAAGCAAATAATCCTAATAAACATCGGTCTAGAAACCAAACGTTTCCCCAATACGACATATGCGCTACTGGAGTCGTGCGAATGTCACAGCACTGGCAATGTCTCATAAAGTTTTGTTTATACTTATGACATAATCATCACCGGTTTCGGGGGCAATGTATAAAAATAAAAAAGGATTTTTTAAAACGTCAAAGAAGATAACAATATACGCTTGTGAGCTAAGTAAAGTGCTGTTGAAATACATGTGGATCATACCTAAAAAAAATAAAGGCATCTGGTGAACACATGTTCATGATTTGTCAAACTACACATTAAAGCAACAAAAGGCGGGGTTATATATGTAGAACTAAGAATATTCTTAGCTGTAACCACGCAGGGTGTTCCAAACATCTACGGCAGAAGTTCAGGAATGGATTCCACATATGTTAAGAAGAAAAAAAATAATCTACTAAGCATGGGCTGCAAAACACATACCTTATTAGCTATGAGTATTTGTTCATCTTCGATACTGTAAAACACATGTCTACGACTGCAAGTTCCTAGGTTCCCGTATTTTGTGAGGAGTTAGTATGGACCAAAACAAGAAAAAAGTGTCCATTACACACAGACTCTAGAATGTATACCTTAAGAGCTATAGCACGTGTTCAATAAGAGACATGGGTTTGACAGTAGCGAAGATGAACAAGTTCCTACAGTTCTTAAGGTGTGCGTCTTACAACCTATATTTACTTGACATTTTTTTCTTGTTTTGGTACATACTACCTCCTCCCAGAATACGGAAAGCTAAGAACTTGCAGCTGCGGAGAAGTGTTTTTCAGTGTCGAAGAAGTACTCATAGCTTTTAAGGTATGCATTATAGACCTCATGTTTATTCGACTTTTTCTTCTTGTTATATGAGGACTCCATTTCTGAAGTTTTGCCGTCTATTTTTGGAATACCGTGTATAGTTCCCTGATTTTTGCTTTTGCGTTCAGTTAGACAACGTATAGCCATGTGTGCTCGAAATCTCTTTTAAGTATGCTCTACATATTTTTCGATAGCATTTTACTTAGCTTGCAAACAAATCTAGTAAAAATGTAGTTACTTGCTTGAAGGTTTGTAGCATCTGAAGGTGGCCCCATTGTGGCCGAAACCGGTTATGACTGTATCGTTAAAAACTGACTGTCTCAAGAAATAAACAAAGACTTTATGAACGAAATGCCGTTTTTATTTTTTAAGAATTGCTAATGTGTGTTGGGACGATGTTGTTTGTGCTACATGTACGATGGTGCACCAGTACAGTTTCACGTGGATGCTCAGGAATACTTAGCACGAATCGTCAACAGTTGGTGTATCGCTCTTGGCTTGCCTACACCGTGGCCTTCTACGTCGCTCTGATCCCGGTGGTCATTTTTTTGTGTGGAGATATTTGAAAGCTTTGATGCATTCCAACCCTGTGGGTGAACTCCGGGAACGCATTGTGGGTGGTTGTCAGTGCATTCGGCACACGCCTGAGATTTCTGAACGTGTACGGGCATCGATGAGGGCCGTGTCAAAGACTGCCTTCACATAAACAGTGACTATTTGGAATACTGTTTGTCCCCTAAGTGCATATCTGCAGTCTAGGTCCTCGGGTAGCCTGTTGTGAGGCGTCAACGTACTTCCTCGTATATGTAGTACTGGGGAAAGCATTGGCTTGAGGATCCATGTTTATTAGGATATTCGCATCTTTCATTGTCCTTTCGTTCCTACATACAAGATGCATCTAAAAAATTCGATGAATGGTCTCAATAAATAAAGGAAACAAGAGTTACAGACAAGGTAATTTTGTCTGGCCTTCAAAGCAGTCATCATTAGCGGCAACACACTTCAGACTTTGGTTGTAAAGCTGTTGGAAACTGTCGGCAAACGTTTCTTGTGTACAGGAAATGTATTCGCAGTTGCGAATGTGGACCACCTTCGGCTGTATGCTGGAACGACGACAATGAAAACTGGTGCCAAAAAATAAAAACACCTACAGCCGTCTTTATGATTTTATTTTGTCGCTACCAGTTTCAACGCTTCATTGCGTCATGTTCAGGCTCTTATTGATGCTGTACAGGTTGATATGATCCCCATGCATAACCCATGATTAGTCAGCATTACCGGATATGCAGATAATCTGAAACTTGCGTGACAGCGCTCCAACCATCAATTGCCGAGTTTCAGATTATCTACGTATCCAGTATCAGTTGGGTGATGCTAAGGGAATTAGATTAGGAAATGAGACACTTAAGGTAGTAAAGGAGTTTTGCTATTTGGGGAGCAAAATAACTGATGATGGTCGAAGTAGAGAGGATATAAAATGTAGACTGGCAATGGCAAGGAAAGCGTTTCTGAAGAAGAGAAATTTGTTAACATCGAGTATAGATTTAAGTGTCAGGAAGTCGTTTCTGAAAGTATTTGTATGGACTGTAGCCATGTATGGAAATGAAAAATGGACGATAAATAGTTTGGACAAGAAGAGAATAGAAGCTTTCGAAATGTGGTGCTACAGAAGAATGCTGAAGATTAGATGGGTAGATCACGTAACTAATGAGGAGGTACTGAATAGAATTGGAGAGAAGAGAAGTTTGTGGCAGAACTTGACAAGAAGAAAGGATCGGTTGGTAGGACATGTTCTGAGGCATCAAGGGATCACCAATTTAGTATTGGAGGGCAGTGTGGAGGGTAAAAATCGTAGAGGGAGACCAAGAGATGAATACACTAAGCAGATTCAGAAGGATGTAGGCTGCAGTAGGTACTGGGAGATGAAGGAGCTTGCACAGGATAGATTAGCATGGAGAGCTGCATCAAACCAGTCTCAGGACTGAAGACAACAACAACAACAACAACGTATCCAGTATTGCTGGCTACTGATGGGTTATGCATAGGGATCATATCAACCTGTACCGCATCAAAAAGAGCCTGAAGCTGACACAATGAAGCGTTGAAAATGGTAGCGACAAAACGAAATAAAGTCATACGGACGGCTGTAGGTGTTTTTATTTTTTGTCACGATAGTAAACGGCCGTCGTCCCAGAGACCTCCTGCTAAAAGGATGGACATACAGAAGCATGAAAATTTGTGTCGGATCGGGACTCGAAATCCGATTTTCCGTTTTATGCGAATGGTCGCCTCAGCCGCTTCGGCCATCCGAGCACGTATCACGGCCAGACTCAAGCTTGCACATGCTGTCATCCTTGTATCGCAACCTGCACTAGTAGGTTACATATATTCCCGTCCAGGAAGGACTTATTTATTGGGAGACGAGGTCTTCGTATTGGCAAATAAATACGAAATAGCAGTGCCTGTGTTATTAAGAACTGCCATGCAATATCCGAAAGAGCACTGTTTCGTACTTCTTAATAACATAGGCACTGCTATTTCGTATCGGTTGTTGCGGAATTCGAAGCACCGTGTCACGCGCAACGCCTGCGCAGCGTTAAGCCTTTTCAGGGCTGATTTAAAGCGGGGAAACAAAAATATTCACCGGCGCCAAATCTTGCATTGCCTTGCGTTGAGCAATGTAGCTGGGCACGTAGACGTTGCGGATGTACAACAGAGCGTGACCACCGTACTTCGAGCGATTCCACAATAAGCCTTAGCTGATAACTTCTAACAAGTTTACAACCGATTTCAGAAATGTTCTTTGCCTAATGGTGATTAATATGGAGGCCAGTAAATCTATTTTTTTTTTTTTTTTTTTTTTTTGCAACTCCCATTTCGTTTATTTTCCGAGACCATTCACTGGACTTTTCAGAGGCACTTTGCGTATTAGTCGAATGTCCTGTATACGGGGTACACCCGAACTCCAGCGACAAAACTTCAGTTGTTAACGGACTTTCTCCGAGTATTTTGGTATATGTGACCTATGGTCTATGGTGGCATGTCATATAGTAATTGCATTTTCTTTGATTTCGTATCAGCATGTACTATTCCATCTGTATTGCACTGAAAATATCTGTACAACAGTGAAAATATCAACCGTATACACCTCGTTTCTTGTCTGGAAACAGACTTGTTCCATTCACCGACGGTATTTGCTGCTGACAACAAGAAAACCAGCTATAGTTTTGGCCCTCAGACCTGCATTCATGACTTTCCGGTTCTGTCTCAGCTTTATTCTCTCCGGTAGCGTTAGTCGTACGTTAACAGTGATACACAGCAGTGCCGGCTGCGGTGGCCGAGCGGTTCTAGGCGCTTCAGTCCGGAACCGCGCAGCTGCTGCGGTCGCAGGTTCGAGTCCTGCCTCGGGCATGGCTGTGTGTGATGTCCTTAGGTTAGGTTTAAGTAGTTCTAAGTCTAGGGGACTGATGACCTGAGATGTTAAGTCCCATAGTGCTCAGAGCAATTTCAACCATATACAGCAGTACGGGTAGGTTTAGCTGAGTGCACCTCGTGGGTGGTTTCACTGAATGCAAGCGTTTCAGAATGATGTGTGCACGCAGCTCCAGCAACCACAGTACAGTACTTCTGGGTCTCATTGTTGCATTCCTCTATGTTTCATCTTGCTCACTTGGTGGTTGCATATTAGTTGTTGTGAAGGTATTCTAACAGAGAGGTAATAGGGCTAACAAACGGAATGAAGGATAATAACGTAACAGCGTTCTGTTGGAGACCACGGGGCCCTTGGACCAAAGTACTCGGAAAATATCGTTGAACAACCCCCGAATTTTTATTTAGTACGGCTTCACCATGTATACAAAGGATGAAACGAGACGACACCGAGCATCGTCGAGGGGTTATAGAGGCTCTCTTGAGGAACAAATAGCGCATGTCTGGTAACGTTTGACGCAACATTTGGAAACACTAGTCTCAATGCTCCATTTTGGTAGCCATCTTCGACAAACTGCTAGTTGAGCTTGTCGCAATGCACCTGATAGCATTTGGAATGTTAAGTGATCTACACATTTATTAAATATAGCAGCAACTGTGCCTGCAGTGCAATTACCAACTGCTACTCCATCAAATTGTTTGTAAATTGTGTTCTCGATTCGAAAATTTTTTGGGGTAGGGTGAGTTCTAGTAATTCTATTATTTTTATGTGCTTCAATAGTAAATACTTTTTCGTGACTTCTAAGGTTTATCCTTATTATCTCGATTGTTTCTGTCACTGGTAAATTCGTGTGGAGGTTGGTTATATCAGACGATCTATATATTCCTCCTTGTGCGATCTGTATGTCTTTTATATTGTGAGCTAATACAATGGAATTTTTTTGTCTATTTTTGTAGTAACATAACTAAGTCTTTAATTTATTTAGATTCATACTTAATATTTAGGTTGGACCATCAGTGCAGTTACTTATAGGTCGTACTGGGATCAATTCTTTATGAATTTTTGGTTGTGGTCGTAACGGTGGTTCACAACAATTCACAATTTCTTACCTATACCTGAGATTTCTTTACATGTTTTGAATTTTTGTTCGAACATTGCAATTAACCTGTTAGTAGGGTTGTGCTGTATAGCTGTAATGTATCACAACACACTGTAAAAGACATACAGATCCCACAAGGAGGAAAGTTTCTTCTACACAAATATGCCAGTGACTGAAACAGTCGATGTAAAAAAGAAAAATCTTATAAGCCAAGGGAAAGTGTCTGCTATCGAAGCATGTGGAATAATAGAATTACTGGAAACTGTTTCGAATTTGAGAACTAGATTTATAAATAACTAGATGGAGTAGCAATGGGCAACTGGACGTAAGCTGGTAACTGCATGCTTGACAAGAACGCGTGATCAAGCATGTTGCGCAATTGTACTTCAACTTTGGTAGGATAAATTTGCCCAAGTGTCAGGACTGCAGAAACTGCCTGTTGCTTGATCGAATTCGAGTTATGCATGTTTGCGATCTGAAACATACGAACTGCGAATTGCTGGAAGATTTTATAGGCTCCTATAAAAGTCAGATTTTCCTGTGGAATATCAGATCAAACGGGTATCATGATAAAGCTAAAAGGGATGCTGCGTATGATCTTCACCTTGCTAAATATGAAGTAGTTTATTCTGTAGCAGAGAAAGACGCCGTAACAAAAGACATAAATTCGCTGAGATGACATTATATAGGGAATAGAAAAAATTGAAATTAGTAATAAACTAGGGACTGCTGTACATCAGGTAAGCAAGCTGGCGGTGTGATATTTTCATTTGTGTACCTTTTTAAATGAGCTAGAGCGCCCCAGAAGTTTAGCATCGAATTTCGAAAACTGGTAGTTCAATATAGATACAGAAAACTGTAACCAGTCACTTTTTTGAAACAGTTATCTATTCCATGAACCGGATTGCAAACCTTTTCAGGCTCATCTTCAGATGGTGTATGGAAGGTTACACAGCTTTAAATCATCTGAAGATGACCCTGAAAAGGTTCGAAAACTGGTTCGTGGAAGTCACTTAGTGACTGCTTGCCGTTTTCTGTATCTGTATTGAATAAACAGTCACGGGTTCTTAAACATTCGTAATGGATAAGGTTAGGCTGGTAGTTAGTTACATTAGCGCTGTTAAAGATATTTGCCTTTAATTGCGGAAAGTTCCATACCTTTACAAAATCATTGGCTATTCTGGACCGGCCATGTGAGAACATCTTCATCTGAGCTCGGCATGTTTCAGGTACGAACTGATGCTTGTGCAAACATACTTGAGCCTTATGGAGGCATGAGGGATATGCACATTCTGGTGCAAAACGCTTAATCATGTGTGTTTGCCAAGCATGCAGTAATACGTGCAGACACCTTAGACAGCATCGAACGCAACCACGCCAGTACAGACCGCCATCCGTAGTGACGTCATCGTAGCGCAGCGGTGTCCCTGTAGCGCTGAGGGCATGACGTCTTGTTACTAAAGTTGCCCGATGTGAAGGGTCAGCCGCTATTGTGTAGGAATACAAAGTTACCGAGGTGCTCTGGGACCCAAGTACTTATATTGTTAGTCCGAGAAGGCTCAGTTGGAAAACATGCCTCACTTACTCGTCCAAATGACTCACTACAAAAGTTTACAGTGACTGTTTCAGGAAGTCATATTCATTAATGTAGGCTGTTGCTCGATAGAATAAGTAGTAGGCATATAACTGTGCACACCATTAAAGCTAACATTTTACAGGGTAAAAAACTTAGTAGTAATTTTTATAATTTCATTTGTGCATCGCTTACACTTAGAGGTACCGTTAACGCCAATACAGTCAGGTCTGCTCTTACTAGACAAAGACATCTAGTGTATATTCCCTACGAGTATTCTTAGATATTGCGTGGAAATGTGTGGCAATGTATTTTTCTTTGTGCAAAAAAAAAGGGTAATTATACATCTTTTATAACGCTATCCTTACTTTACGGTGGTGGTTGGAAAATTTATGTATTCTATATGACTTGTGTGTTGTTATGTTCCTATACAAATCCTACTTCTCTGTTACGTCTGGATAGCGGCTGTTGTGGTTACGAGGTGATTTCAGTGTAAAGTGGCTCAGGAGTTGAAACCCTCTCTGAAACAGTAAGGTTTGAATTAGGTGTGCGTTTAAGAAAGATTTGCCATAGAAATCACAGTGAGAAGGTTGTCTCTTGCAAAAGAGCGTTAAGCCGCCATCCCACCTTCAGGCAGCACAGCGTAATTGGCCCAAACAGTCCGCAAACACAACAGTTTATTTTAATCTCAGAATAAAACTGTTTCATCTACAGTGATCACCGAGGCATCGGGCAACGACGTTTGTCAGATTCTGCTTACCTATGATATTAACTTATATCCGGTTCATATTTCAATAAATCCCGTTAGAACTATTTAAATATCAGTTTAATGTAAACACCTGGTTCGTAACGTAGAGAAGCTTGTGCACTTCACAAAAGTGAAAGCTTGGTTTCCTTCGATTATAGGAGCACCACCGTATAACAGTGCGATCTGAGGAAAACTGCGAAAAGATCCGTTCATATGTTGAGAAGATTGAGCCCAACATAACGACTTGCTGCAGCTGCCAACGCGGAATATATATAAGGATAAGCAATTCGCTAACCGTAAAAGTACAAGACCTGACAACAGCTTTAATATGTCACAATCCTACTCCACGATCCAAAAGTTTGTATCGGAAGAAACGTTTGATCGTAAATCGTATACATCTCCACATGTATTCTTCAAGCCAGTACTTACTACCATGTGCATGGCTGAGGATGCTTCTCGAATTGTATTTTTTACTATCACCCAGCTTTGTCCGAGTGAAACTGACAAACGGTAACATCTGGGTGCCCCTACCATGCAGGCAACTTACTCTACAGCACCGCGCGTCTGGTAGCGTTTGATATGGCGGTAGGGGCAAAGGGAAGGCTTGCACTTAGTCGCACACTGCATCTACATGTACGTCAGGGACCTTACGGTGTGTGGCGGAGGGTAGTTTGTCGACCACCGTCACTCCCTCCATTTCCTGTTCCCATTGCGAATGGTTCGCGGGAATCTCTAATCTTATCATTATGGCCTTTTCACGTGATATACATACGAGGAAGAAATATATTGCTTAACACTTTCAGGAACGTACACCCTCGTGATTTTGATAGTAAACCACACGTGTTTCAGAACGGCTCTCTTGCAATGTCTGCCAGTGAAATTGGCCGAGTATCTCCGTGACGCGCTTAGTAAAGGAACTTGTAGCGAAATGCGGTGCTCTTTTTGTACCTTCTCTGTTTCCTCTATTAGTTATGTTTGGTACGGACCTGGACTACTTTGTATGAGTATTCTTCCAGTGAATCTCAGTCTGAGGCCTGCCCTAGCTACGATTAGTTTGAATATGCTGTTCTATGAATGTGGCTACTTCCAGTGATTGAACTACATACAATAACATGCCGCATGTTTGCGGGTGAGGTGGCGGGGGAGGTAGGGGAAGAGGAGATCACGGATTCGCTGCAAATGTACGCGTGCGCTACACGTGACAACTACGAAACAAATATGACTATGTCAAGCTGATAGTTTTTTCGAATTCGTTTGGCACATACACTCTTTACTATGTAAATTTTGTATTTTGCTGTATTTTTTCCGGTCTGAACAAGGTGTAAGTGTCGAAACGGCTACTATACTTAAAGCTTACTCGCGAGTGTTACTGAAATTTCGCTCTAAGTCACTATTAAAGCGGGGCGATCACATAAAAATTATCGTACGAAAGGCAGGTGGCAGACTGAGATATTGTCGGGAAATGTAGTCCGTCAACAAAACCCTAGTTCGACCGATACTTGAGTATTGATCGTCAGTATGGGAACCGTGCCAGATTGGATTGATGCAGGAAATAGATAAAACTCAAAGAAGAGCGGTGTGTTTCGTTACAGGATCATTTAGTAGACACGAAAGCATCACATATATGATCAACCAAGTCCAGTGGCAGATGCTGCAAGAGAGGCTTTCTGTATCACGGCGTGGTCTATTGGTGAAAGTTCCGAGAGAATACGTTCCTTGGAGGATGATAGGTGGAGCGCTCCTCAGCTGCTGACTTTTTAGCAGCTGAGGAGAGCTCCACCTATCATCCTCCAAGGAAGCCATGGGCCTGAAGATGGTTATGTAAAAATAACCGAAAACGGTCACCTATGTTACTGAGACATAAGTGTTGTGATCAAGACTGAACTTTAGTTAAAAGATAATAATCTATTGATCACTGTATTCCAAAAATTTTTACCAAAAAAGTGGCTGCAAAAGGTATAGGTTACAGGTTCGAGTCCCGGTCTGGGCAGTATCAGGTCTGTATATAAAACTTCCTGGCAGATTAAAACTGTGTGCCGGACCGAGACTCGAACTCGGTACTTTTGCCTTTCGTGGGCAAGTGCTCTGCCATCTGTGCTACCCAAGCATGACTCACACCCCGTTCTTACAGCTTTGCTTCTGCCAGTACCTCGTCTCCTACCTTCCAAACTTTACAGAAGCTCTCCTGCGAACCATGCAGAACTAGCACTCTTGAAAGAAAGGAGTGCTAGTTCTGCATGGTTCGCAGGAGAGCTTCTGTAACGTTTGGAAGGTAGGAGGCTAGGTACTGGCGGAAGTAAAGCTGTGAAAAAGGTTCGTGAGTCGTGCTTAGATAGCTCAGATGGTAGAGTACTTGCCTGCGAAAGGCAAAGGTCCCGAGTTCGAGTCTCTGTCGGGCACACAGTTTTAGTCTGCCAGGAAGTTTCGTATCAGCGCACACTCCGCTGCAGAGTGAAAAATCTCATTCAGTTCTGTATATAGTGTAACACTAGGGAAGCAGCCCCCTGTGGCCACGGCAAGTCACTGCCAGACGTACCCTTGCACTCACTGTTCCCCGGTTCCCGATCTTGGCTCTCTGTCTCTCCCTTCTCCTGACCACGCCTGCCCGTCTAACCCCTGGGCCTGCTGGTCGCGCCGCAGCGGCCGACGTGGTGCTGGCCGCGGCGACTTTCGTCCGCGAGGGCACCACCACGGAGTTCGCTACGGGCCGCGTGGGGCGCGGCAGGGCGCAGGTCGTGGCCACGACCAGCTCGCGGGTATCCTTCGACCGGCCCACCAAGCCACTGATGCTCGTCTTCCCCACGACGGTGCTGCCCCCGCCCCCGCAACTGCAGCTGGCCTCCAGGGCGCCGCCTTCGGTGGTGGCAGCCACGCCCATCCTGGGGCCCTACGAGCCACCCCCAGACCCTCGCCGGGTCTCCACTGTCGGCGTCCTGGACAGGTACCGCCTCTCCAGTGAGGCCGTCAAAGACCGCGGCGGTGCGGACTTCTTGCTTCTAGACAGCGACGACGACCGGCCGGCGGCCGACTTTGGCGGAGCCCAGCTGTCGGAGAATCTCATCAACCGGTCGACGGAGCGCCTGCGGGTGAAGGACGTAGATGCCGGTGACCCGTTCCGCAAGAGAGACACCGACCGGCAGCAGCCCGACGGTCAGCAGCTGGAGGGTCAGAAGCTGGAGGGTCAGCAGCTGGAGGGTCAGCAGCTGGAGGGTCAGCAGAGGGACGAGACCGCCACGGCAATCCGCCCCGACAAGGTTGTCACCGTCCGGCCCATCAACGACCTGCCAACCTTCACCGTACGGCACGACTTCTCCCCCAGCGGCTTTTCCCAGTCGGGTGACGAGGGTGACGACCTAGGCAGTCCAGATTACGGCGACGCTCCTCCTCCCCCGCAGCCCAAGAAGGACTACCTATCCAGCTTCAGATCCGGGAAGGCCATCTTCAGGGGCGGCAGACCCGACCCGCCGCGCCTCAGCAAGCTGCGCGAGACGGTCACCTACACTGGATTCGCCGACTTCACCACCACCATCGGTGACACTGTCGTTGTGTTCACGCCCAGCACTGCCAAGAAGCAGCCACCAGCACAGCCGACACGGGCAGTGACCAGCGCTGCAGGCGACGCTACAGTTTCCCAGCCGGGCGTCGTCACGAAAGTAAAAACGTTCTTGTCGCACACACCCGGGATGGTGACTCGCACTGTTACCGGCCACTCCATCACGACGCACACGACACTGCCCACTATGGTGGTGCTACCGGAGACGTTTGCCAGCAGGCGTCAGAAAGCGCAGCATCAAGACATCGCATCGTCAGTGTATGTAGTCGAAGCCGCCCCGCCAGAGCCGCCAACCACACCACCACCACCTCCGACCACGAACCCTCCACCTACAGTGCCCAAGGAAACTGACCCGCCACCGAGGGAAACGACACCCCCACCGCCAACTCAGGAAACGACACCGGATGAGGGTGCCAAATTGGAGGTGCTTTCCCGTGAACAGGACATATTTGACTCTCCACCGACCTCCACTTACCTGGATGATGACGTAGCCGTGCAAGTGCCCGCAACGAGTGTCGTGATCGACTATGAAGAGTATGATCAGTCGTCTTCTGCTGCACCAGAAGTGATACAGCCATCTTTGACAGAGGTCCAGGTGGCGACAGTAACGTCAGTTGTTGATGGGGCCATCGAGCCGTCAACTGTGCTGGACGACGGAACTGACGACTTCATAGAACCCTCGCCTGTCGTCGTCGAAACACCAGAACTGCAGCTGCATGCAACGGAAGTGATCACAGAAGCGCCGCTACCGGAAAGCAACGAGGAGGAACAGGAAGGAGAACAAGAAGTGCACTCTACAGTAGAATTAGAGGTGACATCTACAGCACCACTAACATCTTATCGGACGGCGATGACACAGTTGTTTGATCACGGTGATGAGGAATACCCACTCGGTCTAATAAAAGCTATTGCAGGCACTGAGGTCATCAATGACACAACTACCCTCTTCACCTCTCTGATTCACGGCAGCTCCGTCGACGGTCACTATGCACAAATTATCTATTCGGCCTCGAGTATATTTTATTATGAAGGAGACACGAAAGTTATCGTGCCAACGGAGAGTGCAATAGCGCCGACGTCCACAGTTGACCTGGAGACTACTCACACTGCAGCGTCCCAGCCTCCATCTTCGGAGGGATCTCAGGAACAGGAGGGTGAGGAAGAGGTCACTACATCGCCTGCGACAATCCCTGCAGAGCAGCCAGGCCTCACTACTGACACAGACGGTGTGACAACTGTCGAAGATGGCGACGGCACACTCAGTACCCTACCACAAGAATCCACCACTTTGCCAGAGGGAGACTTGTCGAATGAGGTCGAGACTGGTCGTAAGACGAGTGGTAGTGTTGAGGACCAGAATATTGTTGAAGGCAGTGCTGGAAAGGAAACTCCTGGAACTACTGTCGCACAAGTGACCACACCGAAAACAGACGTCGAACCATCACCGACAGAACCCAGCCCCGCTAAGGATGCCGGTCAAGAGGAAGGAACACCTGCCAGTCAGTTGCAGGATGGAGTGACACCTACACTGATTACACAGATTGTTGCTAGTACAATCTACGAGACATTCACGCATCTGACTGCCTTCTTCATTCCTGTCGACGGTGGCACTTCGACATCGATCAAAACAAGGGAAGTGGTGTCATCACAGGTGATACTAGCCACGCAAGTGGTGCCAGTCGCTGTAGCAAACATTCAGTCCACTGCCCTTCCGGAAGCTCCTGCTGCCGTCACCACTCCACCAGAGACAGTACACCAGCAACCGACTCCACCGCCACCTCAGGTCTCGGTAACACCCGAAATCACTGATGGAAGCGACAAAGAGCAGGAAACCCACGCTGCGACTGAAGCGCCAACTGCTGCAACGCCAGAAAATCCGCCAGCCGTCGTCCTACAACCGACCACTGTCGCTTCGCCGCCGGCAGGCGAGGAGGAAGGAGAGGAGGAGGGTGAACTGGAGCTGCTTGTCAAGTCTGTGTTCACTACCTACACATACCTAACGACCTATTTCCAGGATAGCACGACCACCGTTGCGAGCAACATTGAAGTGGTGACTAATGTCGTCACGGAAACGGTGGACAAGGACTACTTCCGTCGTGTGACAGATCCTGCTGTTGCTGGGCTTTTGGCACGTACCGATAACATTGTAGAGCCGACTCCAGAGGTGGCGCCCACCAGCGTCGGCATCGGACGACCGACCACCAAGTTCTTCCCAGATGAGGAACTCTTCTCAGCTGTCGTGGACTCGGTAGACATCGAGCGCGAGATGGCCACGGAAGCGACGCCTGCCCTGGACCAGGATGTCATTAAGACCTTCTACACGACGTACACATACTTCACCACCATCTTCGTAGACGGTGAAACCACAGTAAGCAGCCGCACAGAGGTCTACACCAATATCGTAACACCGACAGCACTGTTGGAAGCAACGCCGACTCTAAGTGCTGCCCAAGACATTCGGCCAACCAGTCAGTTGTCGCAGGTGGAGGAAGACGACTTGGATAATCCTCTGAAGAACCAGCCACTTCTAAAGAACGCTCCCCGTCGTCAGTACCTCTACAGCAGCACCATAACCCGGGAGCACAACCAGCCGCGGTCGTCGCTGAATGAAGTTGACAGTGAGGGCACCACGGCTACACCGGCAAATGACTTCTTCGATGACATTGAGAACAGCATTATAGTGCCTGCCAAGAGCAAACTGGGAGTTGCTGTTGGAACTAAGAATGTGTACGCCACCATCACAAGACCGCCTCCAATACTGGCCACCTCAGAACCAGAGCTCACATCATCCGTGGTGGAGACAATGATCAGCAGCTCCAGCGGAGAGCGCACAATCATTGCTCCTCCAGAACGCCACAATGCATTGCCTTTCCTGCCAGCACTAGACGACCAGGTCAGTTCAGAGAGCAATACCGAATCTTTAGAGCCATCTCCAACGCTGCTCCTCCAGACTAGCTATACAACATATACCTACTTCACAACCATATACAAGGGAACTTCCACGGACGTGAAGAGTCGTTTGGAGACGGTCACAAATGTCGTCACTGAGACTCTGACGCCGCAAAGGACTGCTCTGCTCACTGACGACCTCGTCCCCACTGAGGACGATCCTTCCTTGCCTACGACCTACTTCACCACATTCACCTATTGGACGACACTTTTCAAAGATGGCACATCCACAGTGACCAGTCGTGAGGAGACTGTATCTGAGGTGGTAACGCCGACAGTATCATCCTCTACAGAGACCAAGGCTGAGATCGTCCCCACTACCACACCAAAGGACATCGATCCTTTAGCTACACCAGTTGTCGCCGTAATTAATCCTAGCGAGGTCATCTATGAGCCTACTACCTACTTCACCACTTTCACGTTCCTGACGACGTCGTATATTGGCAACAGCACTATTGTCAACAGCAGGCTGCAGACTGTAACAGAGGTTGTGAACGGTACAGTAGCTGCAGATGAAGCAGCAGCTGTATTGGCGGGAAGGGCTGTGGCGACGTCTGCCAAAGCACAAGAACTGGGGGAAGGTGTGCCGACAGTCAAACCAGTGGCATCTGCACCAGTTGTGGACACTACTCCAACACCAGCAGCAAAGGAAGCTACATCAGCCCCAACAAAAGTGGAGCTACCAACGGGATTCCTTTCCACTGTTGTCAGTAGCATAGTTGATGAGGCCGGAACCACCACACTCTTTTCGACTGATGTCTCCGGAACCTACATTGACGGCCTGTATGCCCAGATACTAGAGAGGAAAACCCGTATCATACCACCTGCTCCAGTTTCAGTACCAGTGGAGCCTACTCCAACACCAAAACTGCCAGTGGGGGTGGTTTCCCTCAACAAGGGCCGAATTGTCGATGCTGATGGCGTCAGCACTACATTCTTCACCACAGAAGCCATTGGCACGTACATCAATGGGCAGTACTCACAGATAGTGGAGAGCACATCCTCCATAAAGGTGAATGAAGAACGTCAAAGTGCTCTAAATCTGGCTCTAGCACCTTCTCCTACAGTGGAGATTGCTGGCAAAACATACAGGACAGGCCTGGTGCGACTGATTGATGGCACAATGGCCAAAGATGGTACGACAACATTCTATGAGTCCAAAGTCTCAGGTACATTGGTGGGTGGAAGGTATGCACAAGTAATTGAAAGCACATCGTCCTTCAAAGTGGATGTTCCAAGCACAACAGCGCCACCTGTAGCTGTAGTTGCTCCGACAGCAGTGAGCGGCGTCCCTGTGGTGGCTCCAACCGCAGCAGTTGTGACGACTACAGCGCCAACAGCAGCTGTGGTCGAGAGCTCTCTGGGCAGTGATGAAACGTCAACGTCGACGACACCACAGACGTCTTCAGAGCAGCAGGACGATGATAGCAGTGAGAATGAGTCAGACAACGATGGCGCCAAGTTCTTACTTGGTAAAGGGTCAGGTTCAGGCCGCAACAGGACACGTCTAACGTACCAGTCTAAGAAGAATACTTTTACACCATCAATTCGCCCTTTTGGTACGCAAGGGGCTACGCGACCACCATATAGGCCTCAGAACAAGAGACCAGCCACAGTGACACGGGCTGTTGTAACTCCGACCATCACAGCAACGCCTGCTGCCGTGGGTAAGGCTGCCGCCACTGGAAGGTTCTCTGGAAGCCGAAGAGGAGGCTTAGCATCGTCCTCGGCAGCTAACGAGATCCGCCCATCTGCCAGCAGTGGACGCCGTTTCTCTAGACCAAGAGGCTCATCTCCTGTGCCCGGAGGGCAATCTTCTGCGTTCCCAACTGGAGGCAGAGGACGGAGCTCGACACGAGCTGGGGCCATCAGCCCAACAGCAGTTGGAGGCCCTCAAGGATCCAGTCGCAGAGGATTGTACTTCAGAGGATCAAGTGTTGCACCTGGACGCTCATCTTCAGCTGGATACTTTGGCAGCTCCTCGAGGTACAGGGGGCGCGTCAATCCAACCTCGACAATCTCTCGCAGTGGTGCGACAGCCAACTATTTCCCAGCAACGACACCTACCGACGAGACTCTAGAGACTGACGACTTTATCACCACTCTCGTCACTGAGGAGACACCGCAGTTTACAGACAACGACGGCCAGTACGAGACACAACCACTTCCTTCAACGACAGAGTCTGCGCGCCGGAACCCACTACTGAATCGCCTGAGGCGCCCTCCACTGGTGAGGGCGAGCACCACCACAACACCCAGATCACAGACATCACTGACAACTCCTTCCAGAGGAAGTTCGACTACACGTAGGACGTCGAATAGACCGGTAGGCTCCGCAGCATCCACTACCACCAGTAGGCCGAGGGCACGGTTACCTCTGAGATACCAGCCAGCTATCAACAGACCACGCCCAGGAAACAGTTTGTTCCCTCCACGCAGCCTGTTCAAGCGTCCAGGCCAGGAAGAGGAGCCCCAGCAGCAAGAAGAGCAAAACAATGAGGATGAGGCACAAGACGAACCACAGGATGAAGAAGACATCCAAGAGGAGGACGTAGAGGATGAAGACGAGCTGAGAGACAATGATTATGAAGGAAGCGAGCACAAGGAGTCGAAAAAGGCAGCACCACCACGCAGCAAAGGAGTTCCATACAAACCAGTGCAGATCAGACCGTTCAGCTTCAGGAGACGTACGAAGCGCCAGGTGGACAAGCCGAGTGGAGCCACACGGACGTACTCGTCGAGGTTCAGGAGACCTGGTGCCAGGGTGGCACAGCCACAAGCACCACCCGAAGAGCCGGCAACTCCGGAGCCACCTCCACCACCACCCCCACCACAGCAGAAGAGCAAATCGAGCGGCCGGTACTCGGGCCGAGGACGTACACAGAACCAGCAGCAACAGCAGCCGACGCCACAGGGGCGGATCAAGCCTTCGCCGTCATCTGCCACCTCGGGTAGAGCGCAATTTACCTTGAGGGAGAAGGACACAAGTAGTGGTACCTCTCGCTATCGGCGGCCACAGAATACAGAGACGGCCACCGCCACAAGTGACAGACGGACCAACAAGAGTGGCAGGAGGAGAGGAGGCAACAGCAGGAGTGACGAGACGACTTCTTCCGTCCCTTCGAGGCCGAAACCGCCGAGGCTGCGCACCACCAGCAACTCCAACAGCAAACAGACGGACACTAGCTTCTCGTCCCAACGTGCCACCCGCCGGAACAATGGCAACACGAACACGAGCCCGAGGCGCAACAGTGGCAGCAGTAGGACGCGATTCAGCAAGGAGCCCGAACTGGACAAGTTCACATTCTCACTGCCGACCTTCGATGGCACCATCACAGTGACTCACCACATACCAGAGGAAGCCACCATACCTGTGATCAACGGCAAGAATACTGAATACCGAAATGTGCTGACAGCGCGACACAGCACTGAGGTACTATCGCCAAACCAGTACGTCACGTCCACAGCCAAAGACGGTGGCACAATCTTATTCTTGACGAGCGAAGTAACGGCAGCAGTGGCCGGAGGAGCTACAGAGATAACACAGTTCTACTTGCGTGAGACGCCAACGACGAGCGTGATATTTACGCCCACTACAATCCGTGGCCGCCTCACATCTTACTCGCACATCATTCCGAGCACAGTGTACGACGTCGAGTCGACAGTAAGCACCATTCAGCCGGCCATAGCCGCCAACGCACCGTTGGCCAATCTGTTACTCTCACAACTTCTGCTCGGTAATCTCGGAGGTGGTCTTCCTGGAGGTCTCAACCCTCTTCTGGCCCTGCAGAACCAACCACCGGCACCTCCACCCACTCCTACAACCGAATTTAAGACACGCACCAGCACGTACGTGACCACTCTCACCACGGGAAAATCGACAGTGCTGCCAATAACTCTTCGAGGCAAGAAAATTTACACGACTATTGTGGACCAGTCAGAAGAAGTCATCACAGCCACCGAATTCTTTACTGACACAGTGGTGGTGACACCGACCCCCACTGCTGTCAACAACCAACTGAACTCACTCCTCCTCCCAGCATTGCTGCAGGCTCAACTTTTAGGGCCCACAGGACCCATGCAGAGTCCTCCTCAGCCAAACATACTGGCGTCTCTGGGACAACCAGACTTCTTGCCCACTGGAAAAGGACTCCTCTTCCAAGAGCCAGACAATGCTGAAGTGCCACTCGAACAAGTGCAGCCTTCCGAGCAACGAGGTAGGAATTCGAGGCGCCGACAACAGCAGCAGCGACCTGACGATGCTGATCGTCTAGCACGAGAATCAGAGGCAGACGAGACAGTGCCAGATGATGATGATGTCCAACAGCAGGGGTCCCAGGGCCGCGACGACGAGGTAGTCCGCACGTGGAAACCTCCAAGGAAGAAAACGCGGAACGGAAATAATAACAGACCTCCAGACCCAGCACCTCCAGTGGAGACGAGCGTTGTAACACTGTACGTCTCTGGCCGACGACCAGGCGAGTTTAGCACAGTGGTATCTACAGTAACTGGAGACAGCAGCATCAGGAAGCGTGAGATCCGCTTTGTACCAAAGTTGGAGCCATCGAGGCTGCCACAGATTGGGAGCTCTTTTGGTAACGACGACGAAGAGGAAGATGTCCCAACACACAAGCTAAACTATTTGGACAACTATGTCATGTCAGCGATGGGAGATGTTGGAGTACTGGAAAGCAGCGAGGTGGAGACTCAGAGCTTAGAGAGCATAGTAGGCGATGTTAGCAAATACGTTTCTAGTGGGCTTACCACAACGGTATCGAGGAGATCTGGGCACACTACGAGACCTCTAATGAATACCAGAAAAACAGCAGTTGAGGAGTCGTCTTCCTCTGTGAACAACAACAACGCTACCGGTCATTTTTTATCCGAAGGCCCCGCTGAGTCTGCCCCACTCAAGCGGAAGGTCGTAGGTGATTACATCAGGGGCAAAGACAACAATGGTGATGACGAAAGCGAAATCATTTCAGAAACTGAAGTTGCTGGAGATGACACTGTAGTATTGTTTCTACCGTCAGCATCTCAGTCTGGTCAAATTCTCTCACGGCACAAGAGGAGTGCGGATGTGCTTGACGACGCAGAGGACGAGCCGACGACGCGAAGGCCGGGTCACCGAGGTAGGACCAGAGTAGTGCGTCTGCGACGGCCCCTTAACAGGCCGTCAGCTAACGACGACCTCCAGAACGTCACTCGTAAGAGAGGAGAGGTCCTACACTTGTCAGAGGCACAGCAGACTGACCACGTGACTGAGATGAACCTCGCGACACCAGCCGTCAAGCACAAGCATAAGTACATAAACCTAGGTGATTACGGCTTGCGGACAATTAAGATAATACGGAAACCTTCGAACGACAGTGGCGCGGAACCGCAGAGGAAGCGAGTTATTGTGGCCAGGAGAAAGAAACCTGGACGCTCATTTGAAGACGACGACGATCCTCCAGTGCAGGTGAGACCAGCTGTAGTGAAATCTCGTTACGTGGAAGCACTGAGACATCTGTCTGAAGATGAGGACGAGGAGGAGGAGGTCTCTACACCAGTAGCTCCAGTCTTGGAAGCGACTACCAGCCGTGACATAAAGCCGACTAAGTCGTCAGCCAGACGGAGGATCATAGTGACAAAAAAGCGTCCAGTGTCCACACGTCAGAAGACAGACTCTCCAGTTACCGCCACTGCAGCTGAGCTCGAACGCCCAAAATCTGCAGTCACTGCAGCGGCAGTACCGACACTGATGTCAAGCCAGAGGAGGAGGATCGTTGTCACTCGGAGGAGACCAGTGCTTCACAAGGACACTGAGAGCCCAATCAGGCCGACTAGTATTGTGATTTCGACCCAGGCTACCAAAGCTGTCACGTATTCGACGCTAGCAAGGGAGAATAAAGTAACGTCTAGCGAAAACGGCGTTTCTACGAGCAGTTACCCGTCATCAGACATTGAAGAAGATGACGATTCAGAAGAAGAGAAAGATGACGAGGAGGAGGAGGAGGACTTCCAGGACGAAGAAGAGCAGGAGGATTACGACGAAGTGATTCAGTCATCCAGAGAGAAGCAACCATCCAAAGGAGGCAATGGGAGAGACGTATCTACGACACCAAAGAGTGTACCTTCACTGAAACCACAGATTGCACAGTTGCCGAGAGATTCTTTGAAACCGTATCAGTATGGTAGAACTACCACTACTGGTGCCACCAGCGCGTTTGGTCAGCCAACCGACAGACCAACGAGTATAATCTCTCCAAAACCGCAGGCAGTGTCGCATATACGAGATATTTTCAAGTTCAGCCAGTATGGTAGGACCACTACTGAAAACCTCATTAGCAGGGTGAGTGAGTTGACAACGAATATTAACAGCATCACGTCAACAGAAAGTGAAGAGGAACCTCACGTCAAGACGACTCTGAATTTCAACGGACGTTTCTTACCGACGCAGGGTACAAAGAGCGATACAGGGGACAGCTCGAAGGAATTGTTCGACTCCAGTGACAGGCCTTCCACGGAGAGGTTTTCGACACCAGAAACCTCGTCAGAGGAGTCTCTTGAGGAGGACGAGGCAGAAGATCAAGAGTCTGCTCAAAATAAATCAGAAGAGTATGATGAGGAGGAACAAGAAGATGTATCGAAAGAAAGTGAAGGTGAGAGAGAGGGAGAAAGTGTACCAGTCAGTCAAGAGGAGAGTTCTGAAGCACCACCCAGCCTAGAGAGTGTGGAAGAGGTGAAAGCACCGTCGAGCTCAGAGGAGATTGTGACCAAGCCATCAGGATCGACTGTCGAGGAAAGGACGACAGCCCAGAGTCGTGACTCCCTCCTCACCACTGAAGAGTCAGTCCACACCATCAGTTTCGTCGCGACATCTCCACTCTCATCTCCAATCGACGAGTTAGGTCTCACCACACAGGATAATGAGATCGATACAGGTTCACCCGTCAAGGATCCAGATATCCGTGCCCATCAGGTCGAGTCTAACGGGTTGACTCCGTCTGATCTTAGGGAGGAAATTTTAGGAGTTACATCGACTGCTCCCCAGACCAGCTCCACAGCAGAGGCCTCGTCTGAGAAACCTCCAGAACTCGTAGAGGCTAGCACAGAAACTTCGAGTCTACGTCCTGCCGAGGGCAGTCAGAATATATCGTCGGAGGAAGATGCAGCTGCAACGACGACGACGACGACAACCACGACGCCGCTACCTGACGATGTCCTGGTCAGTCCCGACGGTGAAAGTGATGGTAACGGCACCATCACAACGATAGAGACGCCAACCACCACGGAGAGCAGTACTTTTGACGGGCCGCGCTTCATACGTCCGACACGTTTCAGCATCACGCGACGCCCAACTAAGACGCGTCTCGGCTTTCCTGGTCAACGTCGCCGGACATCGACCACTGCTAAAGGTGTGGCGCCGACCAAGAGCAGGTCCCAGGAGGGAGCCACTGCACGAACGACCAGACCACCTTCCACAGGCTACCGCTACAGAAAGACCTCACCCACCAAGAGTTCTTTCGGCCGAGCTGCAACTACTAGAGCTAGACCAAGGTTTGGCATCACTTCTGTTGTCCCAACTAGCACTGCCGATCTGGAATTGGAACCTACTATCTCGGCCGAAGTACTACAGGGATCGAGCGAAGTGTCGGATGGAGACGGAGCTGTGGTTCCGACTGCGGTGACCGAAGTGGGTCCTACAGTTGTCAGCGGGGACCTGGTACGAGAGACCACGGCAGATGTGCGACCGGAGATTTCGTCCCAGTTGGACGGGGTGGTCGTACCTACCGAGGTGCTGCTGCCAGGAGAGGAGATTGCGAAAGAAACACCGGCAACGGTCAGCGCTACTGGGGCTGACCAGTTGAATAGTGCTGTGCTGGTGACCCATGACGGAGGGGCGGAGATCTTGACGAAGCTGGGTGTCGAAGCCTCTACTACAGCGGACCACGGTGATGCCCACGTAGTGACCGCTACACCACTACTACCGGTACAGCCCATCACCACCGTGGTGACTAGCACGCGGCTCCGAACGTACACGTTCATCGTGACGCGGGTCGCCGGCACAGAGCAGGTGGTCACCTCCACCACTGAGGTAAAGCCTCACGTCACCACCGTCACCATTACACTGCCTCCTGCTACTGCAACTGGTGAGTACCTGCTACATCCAGTGTACGATGAGATAATAATATTTTGTCTGCATAATGTATCACGATAGCTGTTAACCTGAAATATGCTTGGAACTGTTCAGTTTATCACATAATGCTGTCATCCACTTCGTTGGTGACAAATATTTTAGCGGTTCAGGCAATTTTATGCTATGTCCATTATAATTATCCGGGCTGTTATGCCGTGGTCGGTTGACGAATTCTGTGATGATTCCCAACGTTTCGTCTCCGACTGCGGGAGACATTTTCAAAGGGGTCCGTAGCTCGATGGAAGGTCCAACACATCCACTGGCTCGCTACTGGGTGTGGTGGACCTTCCATCGAGCTACGGATCCCCTTGAAGATGTCTCCCGCAGTCGGAGACGAAACGTTGGGAATCATCATAGAATTCATCAACCGACCACGGCATAACAGCCCGGATAATTATAATGGACATTATATTTCCGGCTGTGAAAGTCTACATTTTAGTTTTATGCTAACAGTTTCGTCTTCTGCGGGGAGTGATTCATCAGCAGCAACATATGTTTAAATTAATATTGGAAGTTTAAGAAAAGACTATTATTATGGCTGCTGACGATAATTTCCTACAGTAGTATTTAAGATATTAGATAGAAAATTGGGCCTAAAATCATTGATTAAAACCCAGAAGCCATACGTCGCCAAGAATGCATTGAAATAATATCTTCAGCATTTCGCGGTCTTGTCAGAAACTGTATAAATATTAATTTTAATAATCAACAGCCACAGTTGCACCGTTTACCAAGAATTTACCTAGGTTTCAGTCGGGATAACCCAACCTTCCTCAGAATGACAGTAACTACCGTTTGTCCAAGCTAAAACTACAAATCCATCAATTATCGTCAGACTACAAAACGTATCTTGAACTGCCTCGGCCCCACTTCGCGACCGTGATGAGATAAGCCACGAGTGCTGTACTGGAATTCCAGTTCCAGATAAGTTTTACAGTCTGACGATAATTTATGGATTTGAAGTTTTAGCTTGACTATGTCCACTATGGACAAACAGTAGTTACTGTTATTCTGAAGAAGGTTGGGTTATCCCGACTGAAACCTAGTTAAATTCTAGGTAAACGGTGCAACTGAGGCTGATGATTATTAAAATTTGCAATTAAATAAGGTTTTCGAGAAATTCTTTTACTTCAAAGGGCAAAATATTTCCCCGTTTGGTTAGTGTAATATTAATCCAGTAACGCCAAAAACTTTAATATCGAATGTATACAATGCTGTCCGAGCCAAGTAAACATCTTTCAAAGTAAACACTTGAGATTTTGACCTCGTTCACCATCTTTTTCGGCAGCTTCTGTTGTGAAGATGAAAATCTTCGAAATCTCGAGTTTAAACGCAAGACATGTTGTGACTTGACCACTGAGAACATTTTAAGCGTGTCACCTTTAGTATCCCCAGTCATGTAATCAAGAATGTTTGGTTCACTGATTTTGCACCACTATTGCCGACTCAAATTTATTTGTAAATTTCCCCGATTTCCTTGCTTCTGGTTCAGAGTTAAATAAAACTTTCTAAATGGCCGTATCGTCTCCTTTGACAGTTAAAATTGTTTTCTTATAAAATCCGTGACTGCAGTTTCAGCCTCTAGCCATTTTGAAATGGAACACAGCAAAAAATTCGGTCCTCGGAATGTGGTTAGTTGGTTGGTTTGGAGATTAAAGGGACTGAACAACAAGCTTGTCAGTCCCTTTTTCCTCAATCACACAGGTCTCGGATTGAAACTATACCCCAAAACTCGAAACGTGTTCAATAGTTTGTAAATTCTGACACGTACGGAAGCACAAAATTTTCGCTGTGTTCGATTTGAAAATGGCTAAAGGCCGAAGTTGCAATGGCGGACTTTTATCAGTAAGTAATTTTCTTGAAACGTTTATTAGCGATTCTGTCAGCAGTTGCAGTATTTATATTAGTTTCAAACCTCATAGTTTCATTTTCGAGTTTGGTCTGCTGAGGGTGTACTGAAAGCTCTTGATCTTACTAATGCCAAAGTCTTAGCAAGAGGCACGTTTAGAGTATGGCATTCACTCTGCAGACATTTATAAAGCATGTGTTACCACTTTGATGTTTATTATTGAGATCAGGCGCTTTCAGTGCACCCTCAGTAGGCCAAGTTCGAAACTGAAATTGTGAGGCTTCGAACTAATCGCCTAATATAAATACTGCAACTGTTGACAGAATCGGTAATAAACGCTTTAAGAAGTTTAGTAAAATCGCTGGTTCCCTGTCAACACAATGCTGCTACTTTAAAAAAAAAATTAATTTTAAGAGCTAAAGAGACGATGATGTCTCTTAAACATTTCATAATCGTATCTAATTGTGGAATTATCTGTGGGCTGTATTTTGCATATCTCGATATAGTATAAGGTTTCTTAAAAATTATCAAGATACTTATGACATTATTAATTTTAGTAGAAGTCACTAATTGTTTTTGACATCTGTTTCAGCAGCAGGAGAGGTACGATTCACTTTATTTATCTTTTTTGTGTTTATTTGCCCCTGTTTCAGTTTCATGGTTTCCCCTCTTTCTCTTAACACTTCTCTTTACCATTACAGTGTCTCTGTGTACATACGGTACAGTTTTTCTCGCCTTCCATGTCTGTTTTCTGCACTTAGTAAGCGAAAGCACCTGCTCCCGAAACAGAGAAGCGGTGCGTCTTCTTAGAGACTGTTTCTGACCTCCCCAAAACTTGACTTCTGTCATCTTTTGTACATATTTCACTACAGAATTCACTTTCTGCAATTGGTGCGGTGTCTGTTAGAGGAGTCTAAATTATTCGCGCGCAATCTCAATTTTATTTACAATTTTTTCAGAGCACTGGCAATGGAAGGAGAGATGTGATTTGTGTAGCACTTAATAGGTAACTCTGTGCCAACGGTAAGTTAAGAAATATAATGTATAAATTTGGAATAATTTTAAGTTCACTTCAGAGCTCTTACAGAGAGAAAATTTCCTTTGATTTTTAAAGAAAAAATGAATGTTATTTGACACAGCCACCAAAAGACATAGCTTTTTTTGGATATAAAATTGTCCCTCTGGAATGATCTTGGTAACAACACTAAACACAAACAAAACTAATGCACTGTGGTCGCCGTTGTGTATGTCAGAGAGACCTGAAGATCTGTTCATTTACATACCCGCCAATGGTATAAACGTAAACGAAAGTACATTGACATTCGTCCATGTCTTCTAGGTACGTCACCTGTTTGTTAGCCGCTGTATAAATCCTGAAGGGAGAAAGACTATGTTTAACGTCCCGTCGACATCTAGGTCATTAGAGACAGAGCACAAGCTCGGATTGTCAAGGACAGTGAAGGAAATCGCCCATGACCTTTCAAGGGAACCATTCCGGCTCTCTCCTGGAGCCCTTTAGGGAAATAACGGAAAAATCTGCATGGCCGGAGGCGGGTATGAACCGTCGTCCTCCCGAACGTGGGTCTAGAGTATAAATCCAGTTTAATTGGCCTGATAAGGCAACATGACCATCTTCACCTCATATTTTAAGAAAGAAAAGCCCATTTACGAGATATCAGAAGTCGATCCCTCGCTAAAATTTAGGTCATAACTCTGGAAGTACAGCCTTTTAAACTTTCGCACGCACCGACTGCAGCCAGTCGCTCCGCACCGCTGTTGCCGCCTAATGCCCGAGCGGGAAATGCCCTGCAGTGAAAGAACTGAGAGGTTTATGAAATGCTATTGTGACGTTGGTAATATGCTTTGTTCGTTACGGCGAAGTGTGAGGTTTCTAACCTGTAGCCGGTACCAGAGGTTGCTCTCCTTTGAACATTTTCATGTTGCAGTCCCCTAATTCCTGGTAAATGAATGAAACAAATGACTATATCAATTGAAAAAACAGTGTGCTCTATTCGGTTATTAACATCGCTGTTGCGCGTTATTTTCTTTATAGGGGGGCGTGTTTTTTAAGTAAGGTCCGTTTTGTTCTAGACACTAGTAGTTCGCGGGCATGCCGCAACGAGCGCGGGTGTCGTGTACCGGCTTGCCTCGGGAACAACTGTGCTCAGTTTCGGCTAAGTAGCTAACCTGTACGGCTTTCAAAATGTTTAAGGCTATCAACTAGCCGGCCGCATGTGAGTTTTGCCCAGTGATACGGTTTTTGTCACCAAGGAATTTGTCTGCTGCAGAAATTAATCGACAGATTTGCTAAGTGCACGGTGATACTGTTATGAGTGAAAGCAAAGTGCATAAGTGGGTGCGAGAATTCAAAGATGGCCGTGACAACGTCCATGATGAGGACCGCCCCGGTCGCCCTTCTTTGATTACAGACGATTTGGTGGCTTCAGTTGAAGCGAGGATGCGTGAGAAAAGGAGCATCACAATAACAGGTCTCTCAAACGAATTTCCTGACGTGTCGAGATCAGTGCTTTACAACATTGTTTGTGAACACCTGAAGTTTAGGAAACTGTGCTACAATTGGGTCCCGAAACTGCTAACAGAGTGTGTGCAATGAATTTCTTGTCTCGTTATAGCGAAGAAGGTGACGGCTTCTTGAGTCAGATCGTAACTGGAGACGAAACACGGGTTTCGCATATCACGACCGAGTCGAAGCAACAGAGTATGGAATGGAGACACACACACTCGCCTGTAAAGGTGAAGGCCAAACAGACTCTGTCCTAGCGCAAAATCATGGCGTCGGGATAGGCACGGTGTTTTGTCGGTTGACTTCATGTAACGAGGATCCACTATCGATGCAGAAGCATACTGCCAAACCCTGAGGAAGCTATGCAGAGTGATTCTAAACAAAAGACGCGGCATGCTGACAAAGGGAATTGTCCTTCTCCATGACAATGCAAGACCTCACACTGCAGGTCAGACCCGCGATTCATTGGACAGTTTTGGCTGGGAAGTTTTAGACCACCCACCCTACAGCCCTGATCTTACGCCGAGCAATTACCATCCATTCTTCCACCTCAAACAACACCTCAGTGGCAATCGTTACAATGAAGACGACGACGTGAAAATAGCAGTGAACTCTTGGTTATTGGAGCAGGCGGCAAGTTTTTATGAAGAGGGTATTTTAAAATTGGTTGAGAGGTATGATACATGTTTCAACAAACTTGACAACGATGTCGAAAAATAGAGTGAAGTATGTACTTTCTGAAAATAAATTCACTTTTTTGAAACAACCTTTCGTTTTGTACTATGTTCAAATGGACCCTACTTAAAATACATGCCTCGTATTTCAAAGCTGGCACTGTTACAGTAAAGTAAATTTGCAGCAGATGCACTGTCCTACAACGTGACTGGCATGATTAAATTGTAAAATCCTTAACTTCAGTTCATAATAATCCGTAAGTTCCTTAAGGTTATCCATTTTGATTTTAAAGCATATACACTGATGGGGGGGGGGGGGGGGGGGGATTGCAACACAAGGAAGGAATTGTGCAACATAATCGAAAGGCAGGGCACTGAAAGACCTGAGTCGAAACAAGGCCCCCAGAGTAGACAACATTCCATTGGAACTACTGACGGCCTTGGGAGAGCCAGTCCTGACAAAACTCTACCATCTGGTGAGCAAGATGTATGATACAGGCGAAATACCCTCACACTTCAAGAAGAATATAATAATTCCAATCCCAAAGAAAGCAGGTGTTGACAGATGTGAAAATTACTAAACAATCAGTTTAATAAGCCACAGCTGCAAAATACTAACACGAATTCTTTACAGACGAATGGAAAAACTAGTAGAAGCTGACCTCGGGGAAGATCAGTTTGGATTCCGTAGAAATACTGAAACACATGAGGCAATACTGACCTTACGACTTATCTTAGAAGAAAGATTAAGGAAAGGCAAACCTACGTTTCTAGCATTTGTAGACTTAGAGAAAGCTTTTGACAATGTTGATTGGAATACTCTCATTCAAATTCTAAAGGTTGCAGGGGTAAAATACAGGGAGCGAGAGGCTATTTGCAATTTGTACAGAAACCAGATGGCAGTTATAAGAGTCGAGGGACATGAAAGGGAAGCAGTGGTTGGGCAGGGAGTGAGACAGGGTTGTAGCCTCTCCCCGATGTTATTCAATCTGTATATTGAGCAAGCAGTGAAGGAAACAACAAAAAATTGGAGTAGGTATTAAAATCCATGGAGAAGAAATAAAAACTTTGAGGTTCGCCGATGACATTGTTATTCTGTCAGAGACAGCAAAGGACTTTGAAGAGCAGTTGAACGGAATGGACAGTGTTTTGAAAGGAGGATATAAGATGAACATCAACAAAAGCAAAACGAGGATAATGGAATGTAGTCGAATTAAGTCAGGTGACACTGAGGGAATTAGATTAGGAAATGAGACACTTAAAGTAGTAAAGGAGTTTTGCTATTTGGGAAGCAAAATAACTGATGATGGTCGAAGTAGAGAGGATATAAAATGTAGACTGGCAATGGCAAGGAAGGCGTTTCTGAAGAAGAGAATTTTGTTAACATCAAGTATAGATTTAAGTGTTAGGAAGTCTTTTCTGGAAGTATTTGTATGGAGTGTAGCCATGTATGGAAGTGAAACATGGACGATAAATAGTTTGGACAAGAAGAGAATAGAAGCTTTCGAAATGTGGTGCTACAGAAGAATGCTGAAGATTAGATGGGTAGATCGCATAACTAATGAGGAAGTGTTGAATAGGATTGGGGAGAAGAGAAGTTTGTGGCACAACTTGACTAGAAGAAGGGATCGGTTGGTAGGACATGTTCTGAGGCATCGAGGGATCACCAATTTGGTATTGGAGGGCAGTGTGGAGGGTAAAAATCGTAGAGGGAGACCAAGAGATGAATACACCAAGCAGATTCAGAAGGATGTAGGTTGCAGTAGGTACTGGGAGATGAAGAAGCTTGCACAAGATAGAGTAGCATGGAGAGCTGCATCAAACCAGTCTCAGGACAACAACAACAACAATCGAAAGTTGTTTGACGTGTTTCTACACCTGAAACATGTCTATTCTAATTTCGCACCAGCCACATAATAGTGACGTTAGTAGCGCCCCTATGAGGATGCAAAACAGGTTTGCTTGAAATGCACGCTGCAGTTACCTTTGAGACTGACGTCGCTACCTCCTCTGGTTCGCTGCCTTTCCTCCACAACTGCAGCAAACTGAAACAGTCTCCAGCAGAGTTCAAGCGCTAATAAAGGCGAAAGGTGGACACCGCCCATACAATGTCCACTAACAGGAGTTCGGATATTTTTGATCAGATAGTGAATAGTTGTGTTATAGGGATGTTAATAAATCGAGTACTTTAATGATTGCAATTCTTTTTTTAAATTTCAAAAATTTCTTAAATCATTCAACTGTACAGAAAAATTAAATATTATACAGTTAAGCAGTATTGTACAGTTTAGCAGTAAACCTTAAATGCTACGAGGTGGAATTCAAAATTTTCCAGACTGGTGCTGCCATCTGGAAAGTAGGAGTAGTAGATCTTTGCACCGCTAGGTGGCGAGAGCTGCATATCTGATGAGTCAGTGTGCGGAGTGGCATTGAGATGGGAGGACGTGTTGTGTGTCTACAGTGATTTCCACAATACTCTGTCTTTCGTGTGTGGCGATTTTACGATAGATCCGCCTACAGAAAAGCGCGTGTGTATCAAATTTTCTGAGAAAAGGGCTACAGAGACCCTTGCAATGATTGAACAAGTGTTTGGGGGGACCCAGAGACAAAGCAACAGTCGTCCCAGTGGAAGAACCCGGGCTGTCCAAGACCCAAAAAAAGCGAGACAGGTGAAAAGCAAAGTGAAGAGCATGACCATGGTTTTCTTTGATGCCAAGGGAATTCTGCACCCAACCAAACAGCGAATTCCACGAACTACTGTGATGCTTTGCAACGGCTCTGTGAAAACGTCTGGCGACAACGGCCCAAACTTTGGCGTCAAGGGAACTGGCTGCTGCATCACCACAATGTGTCCTGCTACACATCCTTGCTCTCCAAGATATTTTTGGCAAAAAACAACATGACGGTTGTACCCCACCCACTGTACTCTCCAAATTTGGCACCTTGCGACCAAAACTGAAACTCAAGTAGAGAGGCCGTTCGACACTCTAGAGACGATTCAAGAAGCATCGCTGGCAGATATAAACACCCTCAAGCAACAGGACTTCCAGAAAACGTTTGACCAGTGGCAGAAGCGCTGGAACTGGTGTGTACTTGCGGATGGGACCTACTTTGACTCGTACTTCATAGACTTTTAATTCCAAAACTGCTCTAAAATTTTATTTTCTGCGAATTACTTTTCACAAATTCTCCCTGGTACTGCTGACACCGGCGATCTATAGACCCCAAATACAGCTCTGTCGCTGGCGTGTTCTCCGACTCAAGCTTGCCGCACCACTTCCTCCTCAGCTAGCTCCACACTTCAATTACAAAAAAAAGAATTGTTCAAATGGCTCTGAGCACTAAGCGACTTAACATCTGAGGTCATCAGTCGCCTAGAACTAAGAACTAATTAAACCTAACTAAGGACATCACACACATCCATGCCCGAGGCAGGATTCGAACCTGTGACCGTAGCTGTCGCTTGGTTCCAGACTGTAGCACCTAGAACCGCACTGCCACTCTGGCCGGCACTTCAATTGCAGTCAGCTAGTTGACTCAGTAGGTGTCCTTTCTCACAACACCCCTTTCCAATTTCCTAAACTTTGCAAATTCATTGTGGAAAAAAACCCCATGCCATGTCTAAGTCAGTCCTCAGTAGCTGGGGAACTCTGGTATCATAAATCCATAGTATCCTGTCCTGAGCGAGCTGTCCCACAACTGTTATAACTGGTCCTTGATGTCCTGAATAGTGGCACTGGGATGGAGTTGACGTACGATCTGGTCCTAAACATGTTTTTTCGGCTACAGATCTGGGGCGCTTGGTGGCTACAAGAATATCTGAATATCACATAGACACATGTCATGACTGGAGGAGCACGGTGCTGTTGAAGAATGTCACCATGGCATGAGAAGTAACATCTGAGGGCACTGGATATCTGTAACTTGCTGTTGTGCTGACAGAGTTCCCTAAGTCAGTCATACGCGACAAATACCCACACCGTGATGGCAGGAGTAACACTGCTCAGCCTCCCCAAAGTATTGGAACAACGGGACCTGTCCCCATACTCGCCAATGGTGGTCATCTGGAGTCGAGCACAACGGCAGCCCGTCGCTGATCACAATGCAACTCCATTAATCAGCAGTCTATGCTTGTCAGTCACGGTGTTTGTGTGTTGTAGTTTAACAGTTGTCTATGCATGGGGCGGTAATCATCGAGTCCGGCTCCTGCTAGAGTCTGACCAATGGTTTGTGATGACACAGTATGTTGCAAAAGCTCCATTACTTGTTCTCGGGCCACAGACGCAGATGTGAAAGGGATACAACGTGCCTGGTGCACAGTATGGCGAACCTGTCTTACGGTGGTCAGACAGAACCTTGACAGCTAGTATATTGGCTCTCACGTTTGCATGGAGTCAAACATGCCACTGTCACATCTGAATGCCCCACAAGTCTGGATTTTCGGCCAGGTGGCCAAATGGAGAAATGCAAATGAGGCCTCTTTCAAACTCTGTCAGTTGCTGATAACGCTGTCTCGAACGAGTACATGACATCTCTGTGTCCTTCACAGTGGTCTCTCAACACCTGACGCAGCTTATGCCCCTTATACATTGAGGTGACAAAAGTCATGCGACACCTCCTAATAAAGAGTGGGGCCTACTTTCACCCAGCATAGTGGAGCAACTCGGTGTGGCATGGACTCAACAAGTCTTTGGAAGTCCCCTGCAGAAATATTGAGCCGTGCTGTCGCTATAGCTGTCCATAATTGCGAAAGTGCTGCTGGTTCAGATTTTTTTGCACGAACTGACCTCTCCATTATGTCCCATAAATGTTCGATAGGGTTCACATGGGGTGACCTCGCCAAACCATCTGTCTAGAATGTTCCTCAAACCCATGGTGCACAATTGTGGCCCAGTGATATGACATCGTTCTTTATGAACATGAAATTCATGAATGGCTGAAAATAATCTCCAAGAACGCGAACATAACCATTTTCAGTCAATGATCCAGTCTGTTGGACCAGAAGACACACAACATTCCTTATGAACACAGCCCACACTGTTATGGCGCCACCACCAGCATGCACAGTGTCTTGTTGACAACTAAGGTCCATGGCTTTGTAGGGTCTGCGCCACATTCGAATCTTGCCATCAGCTCTTACCAACTGAAATTGGGTATCACCTGACCAGGCCACGATTTACCATTCGTCTAGGGTTCAACCGATATCGTCACGATCCGTGGAGAGGCATAGCAGACTATATCGTACTGTTAGCAAACGCACTCACTGTCATCGTCTGCTGCCAGCCCTTTAACTGCCCTAACAGATACGTTCGTCATACTTCCCGCATTCATTTCGGCAGTTATTGCTCGCATTGTTGCTTGTCTGTTAGCACTGACACTGAAACGTCCCCTTTGAAAAATTATAAATGACTGTGCTGGTAAACTCCTACATAATGGTTTTCAAACAGCTGAGCGAAACTCAACGTAGTCAAACAGTTTTCTGTCACACAATATTTTTAGCGCCACGCAATCTGACTTTCAATAATCCCTACAAAAGAATGGCCCTGGCTAACAATAACCTATACCTTTCATTAATCATTTACCTCACAAAAACCTTCGTTACTCGAACTACTGCAACACAGCGAGCGCCAATACTGCCAGAGAAATGAACGATTCTATTGAAGGCAACCGAGCGAGGTGGCGCAGTGGCTAGCACACTGGAATCGCATTCGGGAGGACGACGGTTCAATCTCGAGTCCAGCCATCCTGATTTAGGTTTTCCGTGATTTCCCTAAATCGCTCCAGGCAAATGCCGGGATGGTTCCTTTGAAAGGGCACGGCCGGCTTCCTTCCCCATCCTTCCCTAATCCGATGAGACCGATGACCTCGCTGTCTGGTCTCCTGCCCCAAACAATCCAATCCAATCCTACTGAAGGCACTAACTACTGATAAGCATAGTTAGCAAATGAAAGATTTTGATAGAGAACAAACATTGTATTTACCTTAATAGTGTTCAAAAGTCATAATTTTGTGACATTCAATTAAGCAAATTTCCTTTTTCTGACGGACACACGTCCAGATCGTCCGCTCAATACTCTGCCATCTCTCTCCCCACATCCTCCAACTGCCCAAAGCTACGCGCTGTTCACATCCAACTGCCCAACACCACACAAGCGAATATTCCAACAATGAGTCCAACCAGCCACCGCAATCAGCGATTTTCATACAGAGCACTGCTTGGCGTTACCTACATAAAAACCTAAACAGCCTACTTACAACACCTCTACGCAAACGCCGCTGCTCTCGGTCGTTAAGTGAAGCTCATCGGCAACTGTGGTGTCCGTGGTGAGAGGTAATGCCTGATATGTGGTATTCTTAGCACTGTGGATCTGGTAATGCTGAATTCTCTAAAGATTTCCGAAATGGACTGTCCCATGCATCCAGCTGCCATTTCGCGTTCAAAGTCTTAATCTCCCACGTGCGGCCGATATCGTACCTGAAACCTTTTCTCATGAAACATCTGAGTACAAATGTCAGATCGGCTAATGCACTTGTGTACGAGATACTACCTCCATCTGTAGATGTGCATATAGCTATTACAAGAGTTTTGTCATCTCATTGTACGAGTATGTTGTAGCAGACGTGGTAACAACACTAAACACAAACAAAAATAATGCATCTTGGATATTCTGGAATCCAGCCGGATGTTCGCGTCGTTCTCGCACGATATTTCCACAGCGTGCCTCGCTGTCTTCTTCAGGTGCTACCTGAGACTGGTCCTTGGGTCGATCGAGTCCAGTATTTATGCCTGGGAGGAGCTGGGCGTTCCCTAATCGGTCCGCGCCGAATCGAGTGTTCCATCTGTGGCCCGCGCCCGCCACACTCGGCTTCAACGGACCTCTCCAGTCGCGGATGTTCCGACTGCCGTCGGCGCCCGTTTTGGCCGTCCTCAACCCGATCTGAGATGTTGGATACTCTATCTCATGTTACTATGATTTCCACTTCTGTTTCGTGCTGGGCGCTCCCTAATCGGTCGGAACATCCCCGCCTGGAGGGGTCCGTTGAAGCCGAGTATGGTGGGCGCAGACCACAGATGGAACACTCGATTCGGCGCGGACCGATTAGGGAACGCCCAGCTCCTCCCAGGCATAAATACTGGACTCGATCGACCCAAGGACCAGTCTCAGGTAGCACCTGAAGAAAACAGCGAGGCACGCTGTGGAAATATCGTGCGAGAACGACGCGAACATCTGGCTGGATTCCCGAATATCGAAGATGTCAACAGATCGCCGGGAAAGCATGAAGAATTACAAAACATAATGCACTCTGGTGGCTGTTCTATCTGCCAGAGACGATTTTTACTCTTACCAATTACATAACCGCCGATGGTGTGTAGATGTACGCAGTTACGTTGACATCCAACTATGTCTTTTGGGTGCATCTCTATGTTTGTCAGAGAACGAGAGTGGTCCATCTCACTTCTTTGGGACATGGCGATATATGTGTTTTCGAGTACTGCGTGTACACGGCTAACGAGACCCTTGTTTGCGCTCTCCTCGCCGCCCCGTGCAGAGCTGGCCCCAACACCGACGCCGCCGCTGCCGCCGCCCACCGCAGCCCCCGCCGCCCCCGGCGAGGAGGGACGTGCCATGGTAGCTGCCGTGGCCGTGGACGAGGGCCGGCGCATCAACGTGGCGACGCGCGTCATGAGCAACGGCGTCGAGGTGATCGTGGCCGGCTCCAAGCAGCCGCCCGGCGCCGCCCCCGCGTCGCCCGCGCCGCCCACTACGCTGCCGCCCACCACGCTCTCCGAGCACGTCATCCTCCGCCTGCCTGAGGTCAGTGGACGCCGTTGCAGCTGTTTTTAGGATCATCACCTCTCTGACTGGTCTGAAGTGCCTGGGCCAACCTATCCATCTCATTCAGGGTGTATACATGGCCACAGGAAAAACATTCCCTGGTTTCTCGGTTGAAAATACGCTTTCTCCAGGGTGAAAATACATTTTTCCCCGTGTTATGTGAGAGTATACTTTTCCTCGGCACTGTAAAACTTATCAGCCTTTTGAATGTTCATGGTTTTATACCCCGATGTAGAATTTCCCGGCACTTAATAAAGCGAAACTCATGGGGAGAAAAAAAGTTTTGGAAAGATTTTTGATGTGCAGCTGCAGCATCGCTTGATACGGGCAAGTCTTCAGGTCCAGATTGTATACTGATTAGGTTCCTTTCAGATTACGCTGATACAATAGCTCCCTACTTAGTAATCATATACAACTGCTCGCTCACCGATAGATCTGTACCTACAAATTGGAAAATTGCGCAGGTCGCACCAGTGTTTAAGAAGGGTAGTAGGAGTAATCCATCGAACTACAGACCTATATCATTGACGTCGACCGAGCGAGGTGGCGCAGTGGTTCGCACACTGGACTCTCATTCGGGAGGACGACGGTTCAATGCTGTCTTCGGCCATCCTGATTTAAGTTTTCCGTGATTTCCCTAAATCGTTTCAGGTAAATGTCGGGATGGTTCCCTTGAAAGGGCACGGCCGATTTTCTTCCCCATCCTACCCTAACCCGAGCTTGCGCTCCGTCTCTCATGATCTTGTTGTCGACGGAACGTTAAACACCACCAACCTAACCCATTGACGTCGGTTTGCGGTATTGTTTTGGAGCATATACTGTATTCAAACATTATGAATCACCTCGAAGGGAACGATCTATTGATACGTAATCAGCATGGTTTCAGAAAACATCGTTCTTGTGCAACGCAGCTAGCTCTTTATTGGCACGAAGTAATGGCCGCTATCGACAGGGGATCGCAAGTCGATTCCGTATTTCTAGATTTCCGGAAAGCTCTTGACACCGTTCCTCACAAGTGACTTCTAATCAAGCTGCGGGCCTATGGGGTATCGTCTCAGTTGTGCGACTGGAGTCGTGATTTCCTGTCAGGAAGGTCGCAGTTCATAGTAATAGACAGCAAATCATCGAGTAAAACTGAAGTGATATCAGGTGTTCCCCAGGGAAGCGTCCTGAGACCTCTGCTGTTAATGATGTATATAAATTACCTGGGTGACACACTGAGCAGTTCTCTTAGGTTATTCGCAGTTGATGCTGTAATTTACCGTCTAGTAAGGTCATCCGAAGACCAATATCAGTTGCAAAGCGATTTGCTGTATGTTGTGGCAGGTGGCAGTTGACGCTAAATAACGAAAAGTGTGAGGTGATCCACATGAGTTCCAAAAGAAATCCGTTGGAATTCGATTACTCGATAAAGAGTACAATTCTCAAGGCTGTTAATTCAGCTAAGTACCTGGGTGTAAAAATTACGAACAACTTCAGTTGGAAAGGCCGCATAGACAATATTGTGGGGAAGGCGAGCCAAAGGTTGCGTTTCATTGGCAATACACTTAGAAGATGCAACAAATCCACTAAAGAGACAGCTTACACTACACTCGTTCGTCCTCTGTTAGAATACTGCTGCGCGGTGTGGGATCCTTACCAGGTGGGATTGACAGAGGACATCGAAAGGGTGCAAAAAAGGGCAGCTCGTTTTGTATTATCACGTAATAGGGGAGAGAGTGTGGCAGATATGATACGCGAGTTGAGATGGAAGTCATTAAAGCAAAGACGTTTTTCGTCGCGGCGAGATCTATTTACGAAATGTCAGTCACCAACTTTCTCTTCCGAATGAGAAAATATTTTGTTGAGCACAACCTACATAGGTAGGAATGATCATCAAAATAAAATAAGAGAAATCAGAGCTCGAACAGAAAGGTTTAGGTGTTCGTTTTTCCCGCGCGCTGTTCGGGAGTGGAATAGTAGGGAGATGGTATGATTGTGGTTCGACGAATTCTTTGCCAAGCACTTAAATGTGAATTGCAGAGTAATCATGTAGATGTACGCTGCATATTTTCGTCTTACGAAGATATAAATTCGAATTCCACCAAACACCGCCCGTTACTTTCCAAGGCATTGAAATCGAGATTTCGACGCGCTTTTGTAAGCCAGTCATAGCTCATATCATGTGATCTCGCCAGCTGATGACAGCATAGGACACCTGATGTAAGAACCTTCAACATCGCAGCGCGTCATCAATCGTTGGTTAATATATTAAAAAACTAGAAACCCGCCTCGATTGCGAAAAAAACACCTAGTGTTCACCTAGGTTTCGGTGTAGATAACTACGCCTTCTTCAGAACAATAAAACCCACAAGTTCCTAAGAAGACCTTTGTCAATGATTAAAAGACCACCATAGCTATACATTTATAAACGAAAAAGAAAAGGAAAACACAAACAGTACGTATGTACAAAGTCAAAACCACTACCTAACTTAATGGTGTACGCTCCACCTCACACCGACCTATGTTCGATGGGCCATGACCTGCCATTATTGCGGGTCATATATCTTTCTGCCGTCAGAACATACGTTGCATTCATCATCCTACAAACGCATAACAGGTGAACTTTACTGCATGAAAACGTAAAATGTAAGTTGTAGTCATGTTTCAGTAAGTAAATAAAATATATTTTCTTAAATCTTCTGTACCTATATCTGTTGTTGTTGTGGTCTTCAGTCCAGAGACTGGTTTGGTGCAGCTTTCCATGCCCTCGCGAAAAATTACGGTTGTAGTTTCCCCTTGCTTTCAGCCGGTCGCAGAACCAGCACAGCAAGGCCGTTTTGGTTAGTTACAAGGCCAGGTCAGTCAATCATCCACACTGTTGCCCCTGCAACTACTGAAAAGGCTGCTGCCCCTCTTCAGGAACCACACGTTTGTCTGGCCTCTCAACAGATACCCCTCCGTTGTGGTTGCACCTACCGTACGGTTATCTGTATCGCTGAGGCACGCAAACCTGCCCACCAACGGGGCAAGGTCCTAGGTTCAAGGGGGGGGGGGGGGGGGGACATATATCCTGCGCGCTTGTTTTTGTGTGGCCGGATAAGTCTGGGGAACTACTGTAGAGAATTTCATACGGTCTTGCTAGCAACCAGTAACATGTGTGTATGTATATCAGGAAAAAATCTTTGAGATTCCCGATTCCTAGGATATATTGATTCATAATTAAGTTTGCTCTGAACCCTCAGTGCGAAAGTGCTTCTCGCACTCAGACAATTTACATTTCAAAATCTAATTACTTCCTTGATTAGAAGCTACCAAATAACCTCCGTTACTCCAATACTACCTTTATGCCACGAAACTGACACTACAAAACTCGCTGTCTGCAGCTAATTTTTGTAGGATGGTCAGTCTTTCGATTTTCATAATGCCAATTTCAATGGTCCTGTTGGTAACATTTGCAAACGTAAAAATACGGTCTCGAGGTTTTTGCTTTCTATCCATCTGGATTATTGTCGGGTCGTTGTCAGTTGCAAAATTGCCTGTCTGAGACGGCAATGGTGTCGTATGTATTCTTAACCTGTTTAAAAGGTCATTTCAAATAAAATGGCGGAATAATACTCTTATTTTTGTAACAGAAGTTGAAAGGGGGAGAAAGAAAAGTGCCTTATAAAAGAGCCACCTTATCAAGATTGCATGAAAAGTCTAAGGTTTCACAAGTATTGACCGTTACTTTCCAATGGGGTGTAAGGCTATAATTACGTCGCCATATCGGGTATTCGGTAACGTGGGAAAAATTTTCAGAGAGAAAGAAGAAATTACGTAACCTATGCAATATCATAAGATTCAGAACGAGGTGGCGTGTTAAATTTTACAAGATGCTTGGTATGCGTGTACTCTCAAACAGAAGTCCTGCAGTATTTAACGTCCAAATTTCCTCAGAGCACTGCCAAAAGCCTACGTTACTCTCGACAAAAAAGCGTTCGAACTTACAGAGTTTCTGATTTCTTGTTGATACTGTGGAGATTTAAGTGTAGTAGACATCCTCAAGAAAGGACAGAAATCCTTCAGTGCCATGGATGGAGCCCCAAAATGAAAACGGTTAATCGTGTCAGTAAAAAAAACAGAGAGAGAGAGAGAGAGAGAGAGAGAGAGTCGAGATATGGTAAGGCTGGTGAAATTCATGGAAACACCCAGTGAGACCAGGGAATTCCATGAAAATATTCGAAAGGGGAATAGCGCTGTCGATAGTGCAAATATAAGCGAAGCGATGGAAAATGTAGATATTGGGGAAACAGATTAACACACTGTACTATAAAACATTTTGATTGAAATGGCTTCAGATATTTAAGTCTTTGTCGTAAAGTAATTACTGCATCCTACATCACCAATACTTAAAAATTATATGTAATATATTTTTTTGTTGTGTTTGCATGGTAAATGCGTGATAAGAAAGGAAGCTTTAAATCAATAAATGGTGCAAAAGTAAGTTTTGAAATACTTTTATATTTTCATAGTTTTTTAAACATATGTTTGCATATTGTTTGTTCGATTTATGGATGTATCAACTGCTGCTTAGAAATTAATACAGTGCATGTGAAGTCTGCAACATTTTCATCCATATACAAATCCCTGAACAGTCTTCCGCGTTTCCTGAAAAATTACAATTTTGCAGAAATCGAATTTTGAAAAAAAAAAGAAAAACTGCCCTCACTTCTGAGTAGCTCGAGAAAGCTACGGACACTTTAAATTCTTCTAAGCCGAAAATAAGTTTCATTTCTTGTAGATTGGACGTTTTTATTGTCGTTATACCAGAATGACGACTGCACAAGGCCACCGACTGAATGAGCGTAACCGTACTGTTCAAATGGCAGTGTATGGTATTGTTGCATATACTCGTCACACCGTTCTTAGCTAACGTGTTCTTTGTTGTCTGATTGTTACCTACTTATTTACCAGTGAGGTCTAAAGACAAACAGTCCAAACATTCGCCTTTTCTTTTAACAGAATTTCATGATGTTCTTCTGGTTAATAAATATTCTGTAGTTGGTGTATGCTCAAGATCTTCAAAACGTAAACATAAGTTTTCGCTGTCTGACACCAGTAAGTAAATTCAAATTCTCTTTAATTATTTGCAGTCAGCTTAATACAGAGAAACCAATAGAAACTGAAATCAAAAGAGCACAGTGGATCCTACCAGAGCATCTCCATATTACATCAGATTCTGCAACGTTTCGCAATGCAAATAAATGTATGTTAACGCGACCATTAGAAAGCTACAAAAAATTGTTTTTTGAACGTAAGATCCGAATGAAGCTAGATTTTTGAAAGCAAGATTTCAATTTTGTCGTAAGAATCCTTTTTTTACTATTTGGTTCTCTTTAAACCATTTCCGCGCATTGAATTCACCTAAGAACGAATTTTATGTGGTACATTTAGTTCGATTTCAAACCATCGTATCTCGACCACAGACAAAGAATACGTTTTGACTTCCTGCAAAGTTTGAAACGATTCGTACAAGTTCAAAGGATAGAAGTGGCATGTATTTGTAAGTAAAATCCGAACGCTGCACATACAAATAGTGCCATTAGCTGAGCATTAATTTCAGCCCTTCTAAAATCATTTGTGGGGTTCTAGGCGCTACAGTCTGGAGCCGAGCGCCCGCTACGGTCGCAGGTTCGAATCCTTCCTCGGGCATGGATGTGTGTGATGTCCTTAGGTTAGTTAGGTTTAATTAGTTCTAAGTTCTAGGCGACTGATGACCTCAGAAGTTGAGTTGCATAGTGGTCAGAGCCATTTGAACCAGCCAAGAAAGATATGTTACATGCAATATTGTGACAAATTAACAATTTTCAGATTTTCCCGTTGCTTGTAGCATGAAACAGTGTGCCTTTGCAAATTTCATGATTCTGGGTCAACGGGAAGTACGCTATAGGTTTTGATGAGTGAGATTTCGAGTATCATCATTTGACATAAATGGCCATATCTTTTGAATAAATTACCTTAGAAGCTTAAAATTTTTTCACCACAGACATGACATAAATCTGTACTTGAGACAATCTACATGTTCCTGAGAAGAAGAGTCCTTAACAGTCGGACCGACAAACAGACGTAGAACAAAGCAGCCCTGTAGGGATTCTGTTTTTGCAGATTGTGGTACGCAGCCCTATAAAAACTTCTTTCTGAAGAAGAAAGGCGGCTGTCGCAAATAGTATATGCCATAAAAAAACCTATTTTGGCCATTTTTGCAGAAGTCGACTTCTGAAAGAAACAACGGTTCTCAGTTGTGATCATAACTTTTTTTCGCGAAATTCTGCGGAACTATCCAAATTTTAAACAGAGAACTCGAGAACTACTGTACATCTACCAAGGACTCTGAAAAAAAAAGTGCACTTGTCACAGGACGACGGCGAGGAAGACGAGGCCAGTCAGGAGGTGGAGCCGACGCTGCCTCCGACAGGCGGCGGAGGCGTGTTCGTCACCAAGACCTACCTGACGACGTACACCTACCTGACGACACTGCTGGGTGAGGGTGGCTCCACCATCGTGACGAGCAGCGAGCGCGTCGTCAGCAACGTGGCCACCGAGTACGCGCCGGAGCCGCCGCTGCCGGGACTCGAACCGGGCCACGGCATCACACTGCACGGTGTCCAGGACGCGCCGCTCTCCACGGGCCTGCTCTTCACCACTTACAGCTACCACCTGCAGGTAAGCCCACACCCACCACACTGAGGCAGCTGCTAGATGTGGCTACAAGCACAATTCTGTGCTTGACAAGCACACATGTGCAAGAACACTTGACAAGCATGTTTAAGAAGCACACATGTACAAGAGTCCTTGCGCATATATCTCTGACAACCATGCATGCGCAAACTTCCCTACAAGTATGCATGCGCAAACACCCGTGTGACCGTGCATCCGCAAGCACCCTTACAAGCATGAATACCTGTGCTGCTTACCTGCAGCTACCACCTGCAGGTAAACCCGCACCCACCACACTGACGCAGCTGCTAAATGTGGATACAACCACAACTCCGTGCTTGACAAGCACACATGCGCAAGTACACTTGACAAGCATGTTTAACAAGCATGCATGCACAAACTTCCGTACCAAGTATGCATGCACAAACACTTGCACAATCATGCATCTGCAAGCACCCTTACAAGCATGAATGCTTGTGCTAGCATGATTGACAAGCACACACGTGTAATCTCTTGCACAAGCTTGCTCGAGCACATATAGGATAAATTTGCACTAGTATCAGGTCCGGAAACTGCGTTAACTCTAAAGGTACATCCACACTATTGGTGCTCATCAGATTTGTGCTCGACAGACTCGTAAGTCAGGAGACTCGTCAAACTTGTCTGACTCACGCTCGTGCTGGTTCTGTCTTTGCCCAAACTACCCCAGCTGCTTGCCAGTCTGACACGTGAGGATCCGTTCCATACTTGCAGTCGATTCCAGTGTGGGCGAATTGATTGTAGCAAGTATAAGCTTCCTTGTGATGCGCCTGTTAGCTCAGGAACAAGATAGAAGAAGATGCAAATATATATAGTGGGAGTGAATGATTTGACCCCAGCGCCAGACTTCCCAGGCTCATTTTTCTTCTGGTGGGCTTTCCTGTAAATGGCTAATAAGCTGGTCATCTTTCTTTTATTTCAGTTTGGTCACATCCATGCAAAGTTCTGTCATGATGAAATCCTTTACTTCACTGTTTTTGGATTTGATTTTATAGTGGGGGTTTGTGGCATCCCACAGCACAGGGTATTGTTCTCATCGATCAAGTCCGTTTTAGAAAAAAAAAACAATGTCCACAACACAGAAAAAGAAAGAAACCGAGACTGATCTGGACAAGTACAGTGAGCCGACTGATCTGGATGAGTGCAGCGAGCTGTCTGATCTTGACTTGTCACCATTCACACCACTTCGCCGTGCATCCCTTTAATGCGCCAACAACAGGCAGAGCCAGACGAGCCACGGGCTCCGGCAACTCGCGAGTCCGTCTCGCGGATAGTCCTCAGTGCCTACCTCCGTCCATATTACTCGTAACGTTCGTGAGTTTCACAAGCACACGAGTAGTGTGGAAGCACCTTAAGGTGGCAGAGTTCAGAAAGAGTGGCAGGGAAGTGAAAAGCAGAGGAAATCGAGCCCATCCATCACATGGGCCGTGCAGGGTGAAGAGGCATGGGAGGCATGCTGGCTCTAGAGATGGGAAAAACTGACCAGTTAAAACTGATACAGATATTTTGGTTCTGGATTAGTGGTATTTTTTGGTATTTATTTGGTCCTCATTGTGACAGGTCTTCCTTATTTTTTTATTAATACCCAAGTAAAAACCCGGAAATATTAATTAGCCATAACACCAGTGCTAAAACTTTTGAGTTTTAAATATACCAGTTCTGAAAAAGGAACAATTTTTATTCATCAAATTTGTTTTGGTTTGAAATATAGTATTGTCATAGAAGATGGAGAAAATGAATCAGTACCATACTAATAACAATTCCGACAGAAATAAACACACGGAATAAGAACTGGTACAGCACCACTGAGACAATAATGTCCCTGCTGCAGTGTGTCATGGCCAGAGGTACGCATGTACGTCCAGTCTACAAGACTTGCCCCACCTGGTGGGCAGAATGGCACCCCAACCCTAGTCTGGAAATATTTTTATGAAGTGATGTAGCAGTGAAATAGAATGCAACATTTGTTGCAAAGATTAAATAACTGTCTGCCATTTCTCTGAAAAATTAAAAGAATATGGAATCTATGGTAACAATAATAAGCTAAAATCTTAACAATTCATTCATAGTACATAATAAAAATAGAAAGTACCAGATCTGCCATCTGTGGCTACATAATATGCCTTTATCTGCTTGGAGCCCTTGAAAACAGACAAATTAACGTGAAAAACAGACTTCTTCAACCTTTCACTCTTTAGCACTGACTGTTTAAAATGCCCAAATAATGGTGTAATCCCTGATCACAACACCATTTTTGAGCAGCATTTCAAAAAATTAGAATCAGTAGGAAAGTACTGCTGGTTATTTGTAGTATTCAACCACTTAACACTTTTTTCAAGAAAAGCAGTTTTCTTTTATATGCCTATATATTGTGTGAGTTCCTCATTATTATAGGAAATAATAGGAATAAAAAAACCAAAGATCAGTTGTTTCAGAAACCAGCCTTTTGAGCAGTTTTGACAGTCAGGTTTAAACTGGCGTGGGAAAAAACTGGTATAACTGAAAATCGGTTGTTTCATCACCAACTACCATCCTTAGCTGGCACCACAAAGTACAAATTGCATATGATGCTTCAGCAAAACACATATGCAAGTAAGATTGAGTGTGTGAATGATATATTTGCGCTAATATTAGGGCTCCACAAACAGCTTGATGCTTGCTAGAGCATAAGTACCAAGAACATTGAGGCTTGTGCAAATATTTGTTAGCTCTGTGATGGTGTTCCCATACCCACCATGTCTGGTATCAGAAATATCAATTGCATATTCTTGGAATAGTTTATTTGTACCTATGAAATGCATCCATGCTACTGGATTGTAAAAGATAAAGATTATTACATCAAAAGAAAAAGCATTAAGTACTTAATGTGAAATTCAAACTACCCAGAGAAATAGCAATAAAAAATGAATTTCCTGGCTGTTAATTCCTTGACATCAACTATATTAGGTATTAATACAGTCCTCTATCCATTAGTGATGTGTGAAAATTTGTGCTGGACTGGTTCTCGAAGTACTTCAGCTATCGCCACACACTCCCCAGCTGACCCAAACCTCTGAATGTGACACTGCCTACATCCTTACATCTTAGTCCACTTTCAGACATGCAAGTAACTACTAAAAGTATAGGAAGGCACGTGACAAAAACAATGTCAGTCTTGGTTCCTTGTATCCCCATTGTCCCTGTTGCGGAAATCCAAGTAATGTCACGAGCGTTAGGAGACAAGTTCAGTGAATTACGATATGAGAGTGTAGACACCAATAGCTGAAGTCGTTAAGGACTTGTGATAAGTGGGAAATCCAGGGTCAAATCTTGGTCATCATTAGTGGGTAGAATATCTGTACCTTGTACAGCTGATGTCAAGGATTCGCAGTCAGATGAGTGTCGATTCCATTATATGCACAACATTTCAAAGATCAATAAAATCATCTTTTTGCGTACAGTAAGTGGAAACAACAGCTCAACTGAACACATGGAAGCACACCATTAATCCATCACTCTGCAGAAACCAGAGAGATAATACCCTCCTATCCCTGACCATGCCATATTTGCTGTTGTTCCTCAACATGCACCAGATCATGTGAAACATCAAGTAGCCGATTGTGAAGTAAACAATCAATTGTTGATAAATTATTTAATTGGATAGATATCTATTGAATTAAACAATTATGAAGTAAGTCACATGTGTGCCCTTGTCAGCTGTGCCCTGTTCAGTGAATAATTTAAGTCCTTGTAGGAAATGCTGGTGAGGATACTACACATTTTCTGTTCAAGCTATGTTTGAGACACACAAGTTATTATAGTTTTGTAAGCTTCCAGATTTTGCAGTTTACAGTGTGTAGTACTGTGACATGGACTAATAATAATAATTGGTTTCAGGGAGGCGAGGGCAGCTCCTGGAGCTCGGATCGGACGGTCACCAACACGCTGACCGCCGCCACTGAGGCATTTGCACCGCAGCCGGCCACCACCAGCACCTACGTCACCACCCTGACCCAGCCCACCACGCTACCAGGGGGACAGGTAAGCTAGCACCCCCACCTAAGTCACCACACGCAATCTGACCACTGCACTGCTTTGCCAGTTATTCGTTTCTGTCATCTTTTAGTCCTGTGTCAATCACTACACAGCATTGGGATCTGGCATTCTTTACAGCCAGACACACAGCTGAAGTGTTTGCTTCCATGATACCTGAATAAAATGACTCCATCACTCTGGCTCCACCAGGACCTACCAGTCAAGGCCCAGCAAACTACCCCCTTTCTGGAGGACAGACCATTGACGGGTGTCCGCGAGATGCCCTGTGGGGGAGTTGCTGTCTCAGCTGAATCACTCAGTGTCAGTATATGTACAGTGGCCATTGTGTCAATACAGTAAAGTGTAGAAGGCTGCAGATCGGCCACTGCAGAGCCCCAGGTACCCTCATACTCAATGGGTTTTGCCCAGCTCCACCCAATTTAACAACATGCTTCTTAGTCACATACCAGGTCCTAGACAGTCTGAAGCATTACTACTCCTCTCAGTATTTTTGTACGCACAAAATTAAACGAGTAACTGTTGAGTGAGCTAAGACGTGACCTCCACCATACGTCTTATACTATCTGAAAACACCTGTTACACTGAACTCTGGGGACAATGTAGTTTCAGGAAGTTTTATGGGTAACCATTGTGTGATCTGCCAAGGAGTTGTATCCTATCCCTCAAAGAGAACTAAAGTTATTTCTACACATGGTCTGACACCTCAGATGATATCGCCAGCAGTTAACCCCCCCCCCCCTCCTCCCCCCCTCCCGTTTCTTTTCCAAGGAGATAGCATCTTGTGTCGGTAAAATTCATGAGCTACATTTATGAATCACTGTCAAGGGTGCTTCTGCATGAGTCGAGCGCACTTGTTGCTACATGCAGTAGAGTACCCATTGCCCAAGGATCTGGGAGTAAGTAGTTCCCAATAGGTTTGCAGATAAACATCATGCAGTTTGCCAATGGGCTTCATTGTGACCAAGAAAGGGTCTCAAACAGTAGCGAATTCTGTGCCATCTTCAGTCTACTGTCCCTATGTAACCCCTCTTTTCATATTCTGACATGATGTGATACTACTCATGTTTGTTAGATTTTTAGCAACATGTGGTGAGTAACCACAGAGAATGCTCGTGAGATCCTCTGCTGCAAATTTGTGTCTCCCTGCTGCTATTTTACTAGGCACTGGGTAGTACATGACAACCGTGTTGGTAGTCACAGTACAGTTTTCCAGGTTTACCCTGTGGCCATTGCACATAGGTAGTTGGCACTCAGGATTAGGGATTTGCATGTTAAGAACTGTGATCTGATTCTCCAATGATAGTCCTAGCTGATTTATCCAATTTCTGTAGGTCCATAGCATCCGCTTATTCGCCTTTTGTATATACTTATTCAGCAGCCATCTCTTTCACCTCTTCATTTCTTAATCCATCGAGTTTTTTCCTATCTCGTGAACCTCCAGAACTTCATCTCCGGTTCCTGTAGCTGCTGTACATCACTCTCAGTGAGGGTGCCCATGTTAGAACTGGTTTAAAGTAGCTGCTGTAAGTAACTGACTTTGCTTATCTATGCAGCCTGGAAGCCACATAAGCAGTCTTAACATGTCGTTAAAAGCACAAGTACTTTTCAACCCTATTTAAACCCCTTCACGAGTAGATTGTCTGGAGAAATTACACTTCCAATGTTGGCAGAATTTTCTATATTTTCCAGGGTTTAATTATGTAACTAGGTGTTTGCTGGTGTAACACCTACAACACCTCTCTGAGTTAATAAACCAAAATAGCTCCCAAATTAGCTCCCATGCCCTCAAAATATAAATTCAGAAAATGTCCCAAGCCCCTCCACAAGAAGTAACTTACGAAATAGAAATAAGAGACAAATAGAGGGAAATCTGTAGTAGAAAAATAATAGAAAAAGAAAAGAATTTTAATCATAAATTTTGGAAGCATGGGAGTGGGGAAAAACAATAGAAATGGTTAAATTATTAGTTACTCTTATATATGAGAAAATCAATATTATAGTCACAGAACGTAGGTCTTGAACACCAAAGATAGCATTTACTAAAGTATAAATAGACATACAATGCAATTATGATACTCCAGTCTCTATCCTCTAGTCTGTTCAAAGTCAATTAGGACTTACAGCTTTAGGAAGCAACAATAGGGGCTTTATTAAACCAGGGTGCAAGAATAAATTGCGATGAGATTGTTTTTTGGGAAGCATTAATTTCAGATCAGAATTAGAACTTTTGTCATATTAGAGGTACGGTGAGGTGATCAATAATCTCTCTCACTTTAATGTCACTTCGTGTGAAGATTTAAATATTTTACAGAATTAACGACTTTTGGGCAGATTAGGACCTTGTATTGTGATAGCGGAAAAGCTTTACTTCACGCAACTAGTAATCATAGTGCGTGACAGTTTATGGATATTAAACGGGAACAATCTTTTTATCGAAAGTGACAGAACATTGTTTAATATCTCTGATATTTATGGGATTCGAGATTACATACTTATTCAAAGAACCCCTTTGAATGTGATCGTGCGAATGAACTGATTTATTAATAATTATTCTTAAATAAAATAACTTGTTAATTTGAAACTGGCTATTCGTCTTGAACTTTACTTCAATTTAAATAAATAATTATGTTATGTGATTTTCACCAAAAATAAACTGCAGACTAGTAACTGAAACAAGTAAATGAGAATCTATTGAAAACACTAGTATTAATTTACTTGTGGTTTTTTTCCTTCAGAATTGGGAAGACAATACATGTAGTGACTCACTGGGGTTAATTTAAGAACGAGCCAGGACAAAACAAAACCCCTCAATACCAGTCACTATATAGATAAATTAACATTTTTACTTTCATGCAAGATACGGAAGTCGGGATAGAAAAAAGGGTCGCTACACTGGTCACTCTTATTCACTGCCATTACTTCTGTTTTGATTTCACTTATTGTCAGATTGTATTTCTGAAAATACTCTACCCGAACATGCTCTGAAAGCCCAGTGGTACCAACCAACCAATGTAGCATCCACAGTGCATAGGCTTGACTGGATGCGGATATGGAGGCACACGTGGTCAGCACACCATTCTCCCACCTCTTGTCACTTTCGGTGAGTGGAACCATTACCTGTCGGTCAAGTAGCTCCTCACTTGGTCTGGCATGGCTCAGTGCACCCTGCTTGCCAATCGTGCTCGGCACACCTGGACAGTTACTCATCTAAGTGCTAGCCGAGCCAAACAGCACTTACCTTTGGGTGATCCAACTGGAATCAACATTACCACTTCACAAGGTTGTTGGCTGTTTCTGTAAATAAGTGAAGCCAAAACAGTAATAACACCAGAGAGAACAATCATCGAACTAGAAATGTTACTTTATTTTTGTGTAATCAATGTAAGCATTTGTGTATGTATTTTATAATAGTGAATTTACAATGCCTGCAAGAAGATCTTCCCTAATTCAAGATCGAATTAAAAAAGAATCACATACCTTGTAGCAACTCACAGTTATTTTGTCATCCACTGTACATGTGTGCAGTCTGGTGAAAAAATACCACGGTACAAATGTAGGAGCAGAAAACCGTGCATAGCCAGTGTATTGCACCAGTGCCCGTTAAAATGCTTAAGGTTTCCTAATTGTTAACACCATTTGCCCTGCAGTCTACAGTGCAGCCACCGGTGTGTGTACAGGTGCTGTCGGCCGGAGACCTACTGACACGCGTAGTGGTCTCGGAGACGGGCGGACCACCGGGTGTGCCCGCACCGTCACTGCCGACCCAGCCTTCGACGACGGACGTGGTGAAGACGTACCTGGCCACATATTTGTACGTGCGAACTGTGGCCGACGAGCGTGGGAGCCCCTCGTTGACAACACAGGTCGTCACCTCCACCGAGGTGGTGACCGACCGCTTCTACCTGCCTGCCACCAAGAGACCGCAGCTGCCTGCCACCACAACCACCATGGCGACCAAGCAGACAGAGACATCGACAGCCGTTCCGACCCCAGCTACGGTGGACGAGGCATCTGTCACGGTGAGCACTTGCACTCCTACTCTCTTTGGTCACAGGTCCGGGACTGTTCGATCGGTTCCCTGAAGAAGAGGTTCCCACACTGTTTGGACAAAATAGGAGCACTTCAGTTGCAGAGCTCATTTCCGCATGTATCTTCAATGAATACATCTTTTGATCCCCACGGTACTAAAACACTACTGGACGCGCTTGTGTCAGTATCTTACCTGGTTTTTGTGACGTTCTGTCAACCTGTCAGCAAAAATGGATGGTGTTTTCATAGATTTACCCTAGTCCCGCTCCCACACTGCTTATGACAGACTTGAGTCGAGCCTGTGATTGGGGATTATATGAACTTGCTGTGTTAACATTACACAGTTCATCTCTCACGATTAAAGCAATGGTTCTATTTTTCTTATGTTGTTACCTGCTGCTCATTACCTGGAGTTGAGGAATCCAATCTCCATTTGTCTTGTGGCTTTCCTTTCGTAGAAGCTGTAGTGGAGGCTGTGTTCTGAAAACCGTCAGAATTTGTGAGCACAACAATAATTTTGACAGGAAAGAGGAAAGTCTTAAAATAAATGGAACCTGGTTTACAGCGCTACAGGTATCAAGGAGTGGGTAATGAGGTAAAAAGGGGAGAACTCCAACAGTAATGACTGTGGAGAGGCCCTCACTCATTGGTGTGGCAAGTACACATTATAAACTCCGACCACGGGCTCAACACCACTCTGCCACTGGCAGTGAGGACAAGTCTTTGATAATGCCTGCAGTCACGTTGCTGAAGCTTCAGAAAAATCAGTGGATGGCCATCAACCAAAGATCCCGAGATGAGTGACAATAGGCAACTCATCAAGTATGTGGGTGGCTTGAAGACTTCTTAAGTAATAGAACCCAGTATGTTGTCCTCGATGGTGAGTGTTCATCGGAGGTGAGGGTATCATCTGGTGTGCCCCAGTGAAGTGTGGTAGGTCCGCTGTTGTTTTCTGTCTACATAAATGATCTTTTGGATAGGGTGGATAGCAATGTGCGGCCATTTGCTGATGATGCTGCGGTGTACGGGAAGGTGTCGTCGTTGAGTGACTGTAGGAGGATACAAGATGACTTTGACAGGATTTGTGATTGATGTAAAAAATGGCAGCTAACTCTGAATATAGATAAATGTAAATTAATGCAGATGAATAGGAAAAAGAATCCTGTAATGTTTCAATACTCCATTAGTAGTGTAGCGCTTGACACAGTCACATCGTTTAAATATTTGGGCGTAACATTGCAGAGCGATATGAAGTGGGACAAGCATGTAATGGCAGTTGTGGGGAAGGAGGATAGTCGTCTTCGGTTCAGTGGTAGAATTTTGGGAAGATGTGGTTCATCTGTAAAGCAGACCGCTTATAAAACACTGATACAACCTATTCTTGAGTACTGCTCGAGCATTTGGGATCCCTATCAGGTCGGATTGAGGGAGGACATAGAAGAAATTCAGAGGCGGGCTGCTTGATTTGTTACTGGTAGGTTTGATCATCACGCGAGTGTTACGGAAACGCTTCAGGAACTCGGGTGGGAGTCTCTAGAGGAAAGGCGGCATTCTTTTCGTGAATCGCTACTGAGGAAATTTAGAGAACCAGCATTTGAAGCTGACTGCAGTACAATTTTACTGCCGCCAACTTACATTTCACGGAAAGACCACAAAGATAATATAAGAGAGATTAGGGCTCGTACAGAGATATATAGGCAGTCATTTTTCCCTCCTTTTGTTTGGGAGTGGAACAGGAAAAGAAGATGGTAGTTGTGGTACCAGGTACCCTCCGCCACGCACCATATGGTGGATTGCGGACTATGTATGTAGATGTAGATGTAGAAGAAGTGATCATGAGAGCCTCAAAAATGTATACGTCTGTATCTGTCCTGAGGAGTCAGAGCTTGTACATCTTAGAACATTGTGGTGTTATGTTTACTGGCCATCAAGTCCAAAGTTACTGAGTTCTGACCAAAACTGGTTCAATACGAGGCGTCTGCCATTTGTAACCTGCCTCACTTCCCCCTTTTTTGCTCGTATTCTTCCACTCATGCCTAATTTTTCTACTAATTATTAGGTGCACTGTATAAAAATTTTGCACCTGGGGCCCTCACACTCCTCTGGTGCATGAAGCGGCTTCTACTAATTGTCATATGTCCTATATAGAAATTTTACAGTTGTGGCTCTTATAGTGCCCCTCCCAGCTTACCACTACAAATGCCAACCTGTTTGGGCCTTAAACTGACACTGTTTCCAACCAATTTCATTTATCAGTTCCTGTTACTGTAACAGTGGTCACAAATGTAATTGGGGTATTTAGTGCTACAGTATCTAGTGTCATGACAATATACTGGATGCTTGTAAAACTTTGTCTCCTAAACAGAATACTGGGGAGATGGAGGATATTATGGTGGATGATACCTTTTCTTAACTCTGCACGCTTTCTTGTCACTATGTATAGTTTAGTAATCCTCAGATAGAGACTAGACTAGACTAGAAGTAGACTTCCTCAGTAATTTTGAGACTAATGTCACACATCCCTCCAACTGAGCAGCCGTCCACAGTTTGGAGCTAATGTCACCAGACAAAATATTAGTCACCCATTGAAAGAACACACTTATCTCATCACTTTGTAGCACTGTGGATTGGTGTAAAACTGCTAACAAGTTATCATTTGACCCACCACCACTACTTTGTAACCCATGGCAGTGAAGTGGTGTGTTTTTCCTGGACAGTTGTATGGAATGAGCATTGTAAGATGGGTCAATGTGGAGAAGTGCAGAATGGCAGAAAGGAGTTGTCATGTTTAGATCCGTGCCTGACTACACCCTGAGTGAAGTTGCCTGATTTCTTGGAGAATGAAAGTGGATTGTCCATTGTGTCTACCAGGAATGGTGTACTGCCCACAGCACGTAACATGGCATAAGAACAGAGCTCGTGAAAAGATGCTATCCAACAGGGATTGGAGATGAGCGCCACACTTTCTCAGTGAGAATCGATTTCAAATATGACAGAAATTACTGCTGTCACTGAATCCAGGTCCATTGTAATGAGTTTCTAAGTGAACATCGCAAAAGAGCTGTTCGCAGTGGAAATGTGGAGTTGGGTTCTTCACTGGTCATTGCTCACATTGGTCATTGCTGCACATCTTAAGTAGCCCAAACAGTATGGAAACTGTGCATTAGCCGTGTGGGATCATGTTGCATGGCCTTACAAGTCATGATTTTGCCTGTTTTCAACGCATGGGACGTTTTCAACGAATGGGATGTGGAGTGTGTTGTTTAGGCCAGAAATTATCGTGTGATATTTAGCGGTTTTTCATACGGCGACGTGAGTTCACTCACTCTGTTTGTAATAGATATGATTTAGGATGTTTGTTTCAACTTCCACTATGACTAAGTGCCGCCCTGCTTCTACTTCTTCTTGATAAATATACTGTGTACAATTTTGTCCTCCAAGATGACAACAGCTGTTTTCACTAGACTGCTCACATACATGTTACTAGATTGTCAAACATTCAAGAACTTGGTAGTACCTCGACTGGCCCCCTAAATCATCTGATTCTAGCCTGATAGAAAATTTCTGGGACGATCTGGAGGAAGTGGTGAAATGTAGCAATCAACATCCTCACAGTCTGGTAGTTCTACATGATCTTATCTTCAATGACTGGCTAGATATGACACTCGTGATGAATCTTGTGGACTCTGTTCATCATCAGTGGCCATCATCAAAACTAGTCACTATGTTACACAGTATTAGTGTTGTGTCTCCTGTCTGCTGTGGATAGCCAATTTTTTTCTCTGGTGTGTTAAAAAGTTCTGGCATGGTCTTAGATCAACAAAATACACTGCTGGAAGAAAAGTGCAACACAGACAAGGATAAGGTAATTTTACTGACAAGTGAAGTGACAGGCAGTTCATCATTGTAGGAGTATATGATAACAAATTCAGACTGACTGAAACACATGTCACAGTAAAGGGAACCCAATACACAGTGTATCTCCCTGTCAACATGGGCACGTATTCTCACATGCAAATGATCATAAAGGTGCCAAATGGAATCCTGCAATAGATCATCCCAAGCATCTTTGGCCTTTTGTTGCATTTTGGCAGTGGTTCTTGAAAGCCCTGGAGAATGAGTAAGTTCTCACTTCATCATGTCCTGTACATGTTTGATTGGCGAAATATCAGTTGATCTTTCTAGTGAGGGCAGTTGTTGTACAAGCCATATGTGGATGTGCACTGTCCTGCTGAAAATACACATCACCTTCCTGTCAAAGAAATAACAGTAGTGTGGGGATAACATTCTGTGTAATGTAGTGGACACTTGTTGCTTTACCTTGCAGAAATTCCATATGTGAGTGCAAGTTGTAACTGGTGCCCCATGAAGCCTGGGGTGGGACCAGTGTGGTGTGGATGAACGTACTCTGGAATAGAACCTCACCAGGTCTACACCATACACATGTATGCCCATCACTCACTTACAGACAGAACCTACTCTCTTCACTGAAGACCACTTGGTGCCATTCCACTCTCCAGTAAGCTCTCTTAAAACTCTGGAGTAGCCATGCTTGGTAGTGTCATGGTGTCAGTGGTAGCCTGGAAAAGACACAAGTGGTCTAATCCTGCTGCAAGCAGGTGGTTCCCAGTGGCCCCTGATGCTGCTCACTCAGTGTGTCAATCTTGAAGTGTTTTGTTACCATGTGAACATCCAGAACCTGTTCTATGGCTCTGGAAATTTTCTACAGACCGCTGTTGAAAGCAGAGATACACGACTGCTACATTGTCCCCAACATGAGCAGAAATTTGTCCATCCAGCTTCCCACAATCCCACAATGTAACCCTATTCAAATAGCTGAAGCTTTTAAAGATGAATATGTACTTGTTGGCAGTGAGTATGGTTATACCCCGTAATAAACATTGCAATCACTGTTCACCCCAGCACAGTTACTGCCTGAAGAGTCAAAACAAAGGGTATATAGACAGGCCTCCTGAGCAACATCTGATCACCAATGACCATAACAAATGAATCAGTAGCACTAGAATCCCTCAATATGCAGATATTATACCATGGTGACTCAGGGCACAGTCTCCGAGGATGTTGCATATTTTTTTATTTATTTTTTATTTATTTATTTATTTTTATTTTTTTATTTTTTGTTTGGCATTGTATGTGTATGATTGTTTTGACAGGACAGGATGTCAGTCTATTATATATAAGCCCAAAAACAAGTTGCTAGAGTAACATATTTGTACTGTGGCATTTATGTTTTACTGCCCAGTGGCTTCAGGTTCAGCAGGATGGAGAGTCAGGTTGTGAGTGTGGCTGTTCACAGGCAACAGCGAAGCCCGATCCAGTGGATGCCCCACTGCCGTTCCTGGTGTTCGCCACCAAGACCTACCTGACCACGTTCACCTACCTGACGACACTGCTGCAGGCCGCGCCAGGAGACCGCACCTCAACTGTCATCAACTCGCACACCAAGGTCAGTTCTGCAATGTGTCACTCTATAACACTGCCATATTTGCCCATACTGTCTCCAGCTGTACCTCAGTCAGAGCTGTCCCACAACTGTAAGATCTACAGGGTGTTACAAAAAGGACTTACCAACTTTGAAAATTCATATAAATTAATTCAGAGTACCTACACAGGTGATTGTAGTGTCAATTTGTAAGGAAATTCGTCAAGTTTTGTCTCACATAGTTTGCTAGTGTTGAATCAAACCATAAGAAGCGCTATTGGCGGCTACATTAAATATGATTGCCTTCACTGGATCCAAGTGTGCTAGCTGTGTTCTTTGGTTTGAACAATCGAAGTCAGTGACAACAGTTCAGTGTAATTTCCGTACCGAGTATGCTAAAGATCCTCCTAGTTGGCCAGCAATTTATGAGTGTCATAAATGTTTTGTAGAAACAGAAACAGGGTGCTCGTTAAGACATGGGAAATTGTCAGGTCATCAAAGCACATCTGATGACGTCGTTGAGTGAGTGAAATGACGTTTTGTCAATAGCTGTACAAAATTGACCCGGTGTGCCTCTCGTGAATATCAAGTCCAGTATACGACTGTTTGGCGTGTGTTGAGAAACCATTTGCATTTGAAACCCTACAGATTTATGATCATACAAGCAATAAAAGACACTGATAAAATTGCTTGCAAGAACTTCCATGCAGACATGTTAAATCGCTTACATTGAGCAAGAAGGAAGAGTAAAGCGCCTTTTTTACTGTAACAGAACCATCACAGGATAGTGTACCTGGATATGTTACAACAAGTTTTGATGCCTCAGATTGATGAGGATGACGAAGAAAGAAATGTTTACTTCATGAAAGATGGTGCACCACCCCACTACCTGGCTGAAGTCAAGGGTTTTTCTCAGTGACTGTTTTCCAGATCAATGGATTGGCTGTGATGTGCCAATTGCATGGCTGCCACGTTCCCCAGACCTGACATCACTCGATTTTTTTATGGATATTTATCAAGGATATCATGTATGTACCTCTCTACCTGAACTTAGAGCAAGAATTTATGCCACCACTGAGCAAGTTACACCTGCAATGTTGCAGCGAGTTTGGGAAGAAATTAACTTCATGGGATGTGTGCAGGATAACCAATGGAAGCCACATACACCATCTTTAGTTTAAGAAAAAAACTTGCTGTGGTTCCCTACAAAATGACACTAAACCCAACTCTCTATCTCATTTCAATGAATTTATATGACTCTTTAAAGTTGAAAAGTGCTTTTTGAAACACCCTGTATTATGAAGACATCAAACCTATTTATGCCCAAAAAATTGGGAACAAGGAATCATCAGAGCTGTGTGTTTCAATGTAGTAGATTAATTGCTAATGGTAGATGCAAGAGAACACACAGCTTCTTTCTTCCTAGATATGTGAAATGCGTTCCACAGTGAACCATATCTTGATCTACTAGTTGTGGTGAGATCATATGGAATATTTTTGTAGATACATGATTGGATCAATGAACATTTGACTAGTACACTATCCAGTCACATTTATGTGACCATCTGTCAAAAGCCTGAATAACCATCTTTGACAGTGTGGACCACCACAAGACATGCGGAAAGAAGATCAATGTGGTTCTGGATGGTATTGCCAGGGATGTTGCCCTACACCAATTGCAGTGCAGGGGCCATTTGCACTAAGTTTCTCAGGTGAGGATCCATGTTGCAAAAAGCTCGATTGAGGCGGTCCCACAGCTTTTCGATTTGGTTTAAATCTATGTAGTGGCCAGGGAAGTACAGTAAACTCGTATTTGAGCTCGTCGGATTGTGCACATATACTGTGAGCTGTGTGATGTGTTGTAATGTCCTGCTTTCAGATGCCATAGTGCTGAGGAAAAGCAAACTGCATGCTGAGGTAGACATGGTTCCCAAGGACAGATGCATACTTGTGTTGATCCATTGGGCATCCCAGAGTGATGAGATCACCCAGTGAATTCTATGATAACATCTCCCAGACCATAACCCTTCCAACAATTGTCACCGGGTGTTTGCTTTCAGATGTTTAACACCAAACACGCTAATAGCCGTCTGGTGGGTTGGTCCCCATATGCAGCAATGTTTGCTGAACAGTCATTGAGGAGACACTGTTGATAGGCCCTCAGTTCATCTGGGTGGTCAATTGCTCAATAGTTGCAAGTCTATTCACATGTAGAAATGTGCACACCTGTCATCCACACCTGCCATCTATGGCTCATTGTGCACCACATTTGCTTGGCACCAGTTTTGGATAGTGCACTTTTACCATGCACGGTATGTATTGAACACAGCATCATGCGAACAGTTTACAGACTTAGCCATTTTGGAAACACTTCCCCCTTGGCCCAAAAGCCAATGATCATGCCCATTTGGACATCAGATAAATCGCTTCATTTCTGTATTTCGACAATGACTGCACTGTAGTCTGCGTCCCCCGACATGTTTTATATACTCCCCACTGCTAATGCTGCCACCTGCCATCTGTGAGTTGATGTTTCACACTGATATCGAACATAGTTTGTGGTCACATTAATGTGACTAGACCGTGCAGAACATAGTGTAATCTAGTAAAGTGTAAATGGTTGAAAGAAAGTGCACTGATAACCTCACCATTGAGCATCCATAAACTCCAACATTCACGCATGCTGGTCTACAGAAATGAGAGTTGTCCTAAGGCAGCTTAATAGGACCTCTGATGTTTTGAGCAGACATAAACAGTTTATCAGATTGGGTCAGCGAGTCCCTCATATTGTTCGCTAACAGTGCTGTTGTCGACACAAAATTATTGGCATCAGATGATTATAATGAGATGCAGAAAGGCTTGGACAAAATTTCCACATAGTGGAGTAATAGCTCTTTTCTAGTGTGGTTATTCTGTATATAAGGAAAGATTATGCACTGGATTTCTCCTTCATAAATGACATTTGTTTGTGAGAACATCGCATTATGCCTCATGCGAGGAGGGTAAGTGCCTACCACCACGTGTTGGAATTAGACTGTGGCAGGAGTGTGGCCTATCGAGATGGTAGTGTATTGTTTCACAGTCTTGCTGCCTGCACTTGACAGTGCCCTGTCACTATTATGTGAATATGAAAGTGACGAGTTCAATAAAGCTGTGCTAAATGCCATGCAGGAATTCAGTGCCGCTCACAGCTAGCACCCAAGGGGATAGAGATATCATTTGTTCGGCCATGCACAATTGTATAGCCTTATATGTTATTCAGGTCAGGAAATGGACTTGTTTGAAGCAAGACTAATATTCACAAGAACAGTGTGATGATGTCTTGGAACAACACAGACCTCAACACTGCCACACAATTAGCACCTGAGCGGACAGATGTGTCATTTGCTCGACTGTGCATGCTATTACAGCCACATACATTACTTAAGTCGGGAAACAAGCTTGTTTGCAGCATGACTATAGGCTGGTTAAAATCACTTGATAGTTGAACTTAATAAATTGTAGTTGGTTTTCTCCAATCAGAGTACTTAACATCATTCCTCAACCATTCACCATTGCCAAACTACAATTACAATTCCTTCACTTCCAGTTCCTTTGTATTTCTCGATGTGTGTGGATCCCAAATCCTGGGTCTGGCCCTTTTATTTCATACTTCATCACTTGTGATAACCAACCTCCCTCCCCCCCTTTCTTCCCACACAAGAGAAATACACATGTTTCAGACAGAGCACTAACTCATCACTACTGGATATATCTGCAAAATACATGATTCATTCTCATATATACAGTTATTGTAATAAAATAGATCAGCTTACATTAGATAAGCTTCACATGAAATTTCGTGTAGCTGAATTTTTGGAGCCTGCAGGCAATCATTGTGACTGGATCACTGGAGTCATAAATATAACAACCTTCCCCAGTCCCATGGCATAGAATTATGGTTAGCATATACACCTGATGTGTGGAATGCTATAGGTGCAAATCTTTTTTTTTTTTCTTTCTGAACTAATCAAAAGACTTTGATTGTTTTTTATTTAATTGGTTTAAATGTAATTTTTTTATTTTAATATTTTTTTAATAATATTTATTGTCATGTTAACTTTTTTTACTTGCTCTTATTTTTTGTCTGGGACCTGCTTGTGTCTCTTATAATATGCACCCAAGTACCATCCAGGACTGCTCATTGGTTGATAATGCAGCACCTTGTGTAGCCAGTGTCAGCGTAGTTTCAGGTAACCAATGACAGCAAGAAATTACAGTGTGCTTTTATTGCAGAAATGGAAATTTTCCTTCTTGAGTTTGTTCATAGAGGTTAGCATTAAATTACATGAACAAAGTGATCAAGATTTTATTCCTGCAACAGATTTTTTATTGGCATTTTCTCATATAAATTGCACCTCATGGGGTTGTGGTTAGGGCTACTAAACAGTTCATCTCTCACAGTTCAGTCACTGGTCACATAAATTCGACTCTCCACAGAGCGTCTCTAACACTGGTCACTTCTAACATTTCTCCATATTACACGTGAACAGCATTTCTGAAGTGACCCACCATGTTTGTGTGTTGCCTATAACAGAGCGGTAGCTAGCAGCATACGTGTCAGCAAGTGACAGACATCTACTATCAAGTTATTTTAATCAGACTACAGTATTCACATGGACAGTTTGATGAAGTCTAGAGCAACACAGACTGTCAGTACAGCAGCCATTGTTGTAGCTTCCATTGACATTGCAGCAGAGAGAAGTGCACCAACACTGAATCAGGAAGGGCATCCCACAGTCTTTTGTAGACAAGTCCCAGGTCTGCAACAGCATCACAGTAGACGTATCTGTGTGTGGATGCTCTGAGGAAAAACAGTTTGTTGCCAGATTGCATTTGTCATCATCATATAGGCCAAGACCAGCACCTGGCATTGGGAACACAATACCCTCTCACCTCTGGCGTCTACTTCTTCTTCATTTTTTTATGTACCACACAAATTTGATATATGACAAGCATCCTTAGCAACATGATCAGTTCACTTAAAATTGGAAGGGGGTGGGGAGGGGGGTGGGGGTAATAGTCTACATATGGATAGGACAATGCCATGTCCATTGGAAAATGGGGCAGTCTGCTAAAAGTTGTAGAAGTTAACGCTAGCTGTTACGTAGCTCACTGGCAAGGATATTGATCTTAGTACTCCTAATATACTATATATGCACATTAAATTAAATTTTGTTATAAATTATATTTATTGGTGCTACACTCTGTTGCCCAGTAGTGTAATTGCCATTGGATGTGACAGTTCCTTTCTGTACCACACCAGGAGGTGACGCAAGATGGTGTGTTTGTGTGTGTATGTGTAGGTGGTGCAGAACATTGTGACGGAGACAATTCCTCCCAGCCTGCTGGGCGCAGACCAGCTAGAAGCCTTGAGGAACTCCCTCCGGGCGACGGCGACAGTGGCTCCGGAGGCCGACAGTCCCAGCGTGGTTGCCACGGCGACCCTGCCAGGAGGTCAGCAGGTGCAGGTCATGGCCATGAGCCAGCAGTCACAGACACCTGCTGTGCAGCCCACGAGGACGTCCGAGCCGGAGGTCGTCGCACCCACCACGGCTCCGGATGTTGTGCAGCTGGAGCCCTCTGTAGACACACTACAGCCGTGAGTCTCACCTTCCATACCTGTTGTAGAAGCTTAGAACATATTCTGAGCTCAAACGTAATTAGGTATATCAGACAGAATGATCCCGTCCATGCCATCCAGCATCAGCGCTGAAAAAATCAATCATAGGAAAGCTGACTTGCTCTTTCCTTATGTGATGTCCTCAGAGCTGTGGATCGAGGCAGTCATGTAGATGCAATATTGTTTGATTTCCGAAAATTGTTTGACTGAGTACCACACCTATGCTTACTATCAAAAATATGATTGCATGGGGTTGTTGTTGTTGTGGTCTTCATTCCACAGACTGGTTTGATGCAGGTCTCCATACTACTTTATCCTGTGCAAGCTTCTTCATCTCCCAGTACCTACTGCAACCTACATCCTTCTGAATCTGTTTAGTGTACTCATCCCTTGGTCTCTCTCTACGATTTTTACTCTCCACACTGCCCTCCAATATTAAATTGGTTATCTCTTGATGCCTCAGAATATGCCTACCAACTGATCCTTTCTTCTAGTGAAGTTAGGCCACAAATTTCTCTTTTCTCCAATTCTATTCAATACCTCCTCATCTAATGCTTCAGCATTCTTCTGTAGCACCACATTTTGAAAGCTTCTATTCTCTTCTTGTCTAAACTATTTATCGTCCACGTTTCACTTCCATACATAGCTACACTCCATACAAATACTTTCAGAAACGACTTCCTGACACTTAAATCTATACTCGATGTTAACAAATTTCTCTTCTTCAGACACCCTTCCCTTGCCATTGCCAGTCTACATTTTATATCCTCTCTACTTCGACCATCATCAGTTATTTTGCTCCCCAAATACCAAAACTCCTTTACTACTTTAAGTGTCTCATTTCCTAATCTAATTCCGGCAGCATCACTCGATTTAATTCGACAACATTCCATTATCCTCGTTTTGCTTTTGTTGATGTTTATCTTATATCCTCCTTTCAAGACATTGTCCATTACTTTTAACTGCTCTTCCAGGTCCTTTGCCGTGTCTTACAGAATTACAATGTCATCGGCGAACCTCAAAGTTTTTATTTGTTCTCCATGGATTTTAATACCTACTCCATATTTTTCTTTTGTTTCTTGTACTGCTTGCTCAATATCCAGATTGAATAACATCAGGGATAGGCTACAACCCTATCTCTCTCCCTTCCCAACCACTGCATGGGGTATTGAGCATAATTTGTGACTGGTTGTATGGTTTTTCAGTAAGAGGGATACAGCATGTTATTTTGGATGGAGTGCTATCAATATATTCAGCTGTGTGCACCAGCAAAGTCTGTTGGGACCCTTGCTGTTCGTGTTGCATATTAATGACGATTCAGTCAGTTTCAACATCAGCCTCAGACTTTTCACACATGGTGCGTTTATTGAGAAGAAAAAACTGTTCAGGCATTCAGTCAGATTTTGATAAGACTTCAGTGTAGTCCAAAGATTAGTAACTTACTTTAAATGTTAGAAATATCAAACTGTGCACTTCACAAAATGAAAAGGACATAGTATTCTCTTACTGAAGTATCAACAAGTCACAGTTGGAACTGGTCAACTTGTACAATTACCTGGTGTAACAATTTATAGAGGCATGAAGAGGAACCATCACAAAGGCTGAGTTGTAGGTAAATCAGGTGCCAGACTTCAGTTCTTTGGCAGGACTCTGGGAAAATGGAGTCAGTCTACAAAGGAGGCTGCTAATAAAACCCTTGTGCATCCTATCTTAGAACTGAATCTAGTCTAGTCTACTATTGTCTAAGTGTGTGAGACCCATACTAAACAGATATAACAGGGGATATTGAACATATACAAGATGTCTTTTTAAGTAAAATTTTGAAATAAAAATAAAACAAGTAGATTTTAATTAGCAATTTTATTTTTACATGTAAGCCTGTACTTGAATTTACTTTTATACATAATTCCCATTAATATTAAGGCACTGATCATGCAGCACAATGATATTTTGAATAGAATCCTCATAGAAATTTGTCACCTGATTAGGCAACTGCATAAAGCATATTTCTTTGATGCTTAAGAAAACTCGTCTTGTAACATCAAAATGGTAAAGCATATATTTTCTCTCACTTTTTCATCAATTTTCTGTTCCAAATTGTTGCTAATGACTGAAAGTTTCTCACTCCATTCCCTATCATCTACATTCGTATGGCCATCTTTGAAAGCTCTTGCCCATTCCTGTGCCATCCCATCACTCATAATGTTTTCTCCATACACGTCACTGATCTGATGATGAATTTCAGCCACTTTCACATCTTTAGCACTGAGAAAACAAATCGCAGTATGCATTTCACATTTAGTAGGATTCTTAGTTGGAGGAGGCATTTCACATAGTCACAAACAAACATAAACGTGCCAAATATTGTTGGGAATTATGCAGAAAAGTAGATTGAAGTACAGGCTTTTATATAAAACTAAAACTGCTAAGAAAAGTTTACTTCTTTTATTTTTATTTCAAAACAATACTTAAGTTAAAAATAAATAAAAAATTTAAAAAGAAGATGTCATACATGAAAGACACAGCACGTACAGTCACATGTTTCTTTGGCACATGGGCAAGCATGAAAAAACTCAACTAGCAGATGCCTGAAGATAAATGCAAACTATCCCTTGAAGACTTGTCAAAAGTTTCAAGAAGCAGCTTTTGTGATGAATGTTGGATTATACTACAGCCCCATAGGGATTGTGCCTACTAGGTGAGACTAATCACAGAGTGAACAGAAGCATTTAAGCGACTGTTTTTCCAAACTTTATACAGGGTGTTTGAAAATTCGCATTACAAACTTCTAGGACTTACAGAGTGGAGTGAGTAGATAATGTTTTGAATTGGAAGCCATTTCCAGAAACATACCATTTCCGTGGTACAACCATTTCAAAACATGTTGGCAATGCAACCACTTTTACAAGTAATTGATTAGGAGTGATGCAATATATAACTTGTTTTATAATTCCACTCCTTAATAGCCAAAGAAAGTGCTCTTGTACTTGTTGATGGGTTCTCTTCAACATGATGCAGCCTGGCCTCTTCCAATTTGGGTGTGCAGTGTGTCCTTGGAGCACAAAATTCAGACCTCCTATGTGTTTTCCAAACATTTAGTGAATTTGTATTTCTAAGAGTGAATTAATTTATTCATATACATCAGTGTCCTTCAAGATGGTCCCCATTAGGTAATATATAGTTACGGCAGTACTTTTACAAAAGCACAAAACACTTCTGGAACTCGATCTTCGTGGTGGCTTCTAGCTCTCTCTCGGTGATGCATGTTTAATCACAACTGTGCCTGTTGAATGATGGCATTTTAAGTTTTCACTATTTTTTGGGACAAATAAGTGTCACATGGGACCATGTCTGGTGAATATGGAGGTTTGGGCATTCATTCTGGCCAAAAAATTATGGACCAGCAGTGAAGTGTGACCAGGTGCATTAGCATGATGTAAAAGCCGTCAATTGTTATATCTTCTTCTTCTTCTGAGCATATCCTTCACATTTGACTGAATTTGTTGAGGGTTTTTTTCTTTTTCAGTCTTGGTGATCTAAAATGCTTCATCTAGGATGAGCCTTAGTTTCAGCATCATGTCCATAAGCCAATGTTTATTGCCTGTCATGACATGTATCAGTAGTTCTGCACTGCTGTTTACTTCATCTAGTGAGTCTTGAGCAGCTTGCATTCACCACCGTTTTTGTCACTATTCAAATATTTACAAATAAATTTTACTGTCACCCTGTCACCCAAAACACCTGAAAGCATTTCATAATGTGAGATAGATGACATGACAACATTATCAGTGACTTCTGCGAACATGATTCGGTGATATTTCATAATCATTTCTTTCACATTACCCACAATTCTGGGGCGTCCAGAGTGCTCTTTGGCTACAACATCTTTAAGGTCTTTCTATAAATACTTACCCCACTCATAAACCTTTGTTTTTCTCATATCAGACTCACCAAAAGCAATATTTGGCATTTCTAAAAATTGCTGCATTTTCATAAAGCAAAATTTAATACTGACTCTCTGATCCTTTTTCTCTATGCATCACCTCCTCCCCCTCTCTCTGTCCATTTTCTCCTCCCCCTCTGTGCCTCGCCTTCTTCCTCCTCTCCTTGTTCATCCCCCCCCCCCCCCTCCCCCCCTCACCACCACCACCTCCATTTCTCTGACTTTGAGCCTTATTTATTGGTGTTGCAAAGGAAATCTTGATTGGAAATTGAAGTTACTTAAAATGAATGGGTAAATCTGTTGGGATAATTGATATATGGGGTGTGAGAGAGACCTCTTCAGCTGCTGGATCTGTGAGGATGGTAGCTTCAGTCACAGTATTCTGCATGATTTTAATCTGTGATCAGATGGATTAATTTTTTTCGATGATTCAGATTTTTAATAATATCCAAATCATTAGCCAATAAGCTATCCTGTTTTCTATTAAAACTGACTGCAAGGAACAAAATAAAACAGCACATTGTTGTGAATACAACTTTTGTGTAAAATTATACATAAGGAGAAAGAATATATGTACAAGAAACCATTTGTCTAATGATTTTGATGCCTTGATATCATAATTAAAATTGACTGCAAGAAAGAAAACTAAACAACACATTTTCACAGCACAGCATTTTTTATCTCACAGTAGGTTTTGACAAAAGAAATCTGTTCAATGTTGTTTAAAAAAAAGTACTGGGTGATCAAAAAGTCAGTATAAATTTGAAAACTGAACAAATCACGGAATAATGTAGATAGAGAGGTACAAATTGACACACATGCTTGGAAAGACATGGTGTTTTATTAGAACCAAAAAAATACAAAAGTTCAGCAAATGTCCAACAGATGGCACTTCATCTGATCAGAGTAACAATAATTAGCATAACAAAGTAAGACAAAGCAAATATGATGTTCAATGCTCAATATGTCAATCGTCATTCCTCAACAATAGCTGTAATCGAGGAATATTGTTGTGAACAGCACCGTAAAGCATGTCCAGACTTATGCTGAGGCATTGGCGTCAGATGTTGTCTTTCAACATCCCTAGAGATGTCGGTCGATCACGATACACTTGCGACTTCAGGTAACCCCAAAGCCAATAATCGCATGGACTGAGGTCTGGGGACCTGGGAGGCCAAGCATGACGAAAGTGGCGGCTGAGTACATGATCATCACCAAACGACGAACGCAAGAGATCTTTCACGTGTCTTGCAATATGGGGTGTATTTTTTTTGTTCTAATAAAACCCCATGCCATTCCAAGCATGTGTGCCAATTTGTACCTCTCTATCTACATTATTCCGTGATTTATTAAGTTTTCAAATTTATACTGACTTTTTGATGACCCGGTATATAGCCTACGCCCATATGAATGTTTAATAGTCTTGTGTAAAAATTTAAAGGAAATCGATCAAGAGCTTTTTGAGATTTTTGCTACAATATTTGCTTATTGTATCTTATATGATTTGCAACTTGTTTGAAAGTTGAAGCCACATGATGGAAGTTTTATCTAAGCAGTTCCTGGTGTAATGATTTTCTCAACAGGTAAATCAGAAAATGAGCTCTAGGATCAATAGTATGCATGTTTTCTTATCTGGACACTGTGCCTCTATATCAAATAGTAGCAAAAGTGTGCAGATTGTGTATGTGCCAGTTAACCTCAGGATCTGTACATGTGTGTATCAGGGCTAACGTCGAGAACATTGTGACGGGGTCGACAATCATCTTCTTCGACGAGGAAGATGGCATCGACGGTGACTCCGGGTCAACATCGACTGCAACACCAGCACTGGACTCGTCCACAGCTGCTGCCCTCAGTGATTCACGCACCACTGTGGTGAATGCTGGGGCGGCCACTGTCATCTTCCCGGACCCGGTGCCTACTGCTGCAGAGCCAATTGACTCCCCACAGGTAAGTCTCACCACCGAAGCATTGCTCGTGCTAACATAAGCTTGCCCTGTGGACATTGGAGGAAGGACAACAACCAGATTCTAGATTTCTGGAAAGTGTTGTACACATTGCTATATTGCAGACTGTTAACAAAATCTGAGTATATGGGATAGGTTCTTCCATATATGAGTGGCTCAAAGGCTTTTTGAGTAATACAACCCAGTACGTTGTTACATTCATTGCAGCAGACAAAAAATCATTAGAAGTGCCACAGGGAAGTGTGGCAGGACTAGTTTTGTTCTCTATAAACATTAATAACCTGACTGATAGGGTGAGAAGCATAATCTGTGACTGTTTGCTGACAATGCTCTACTGAAAGGAAAGTGTCATCATTGAGTGAATGGTTGAAGGATACAGTATGACTTAGCTAAACTTATTATTTTGTGTGATGAAAGACAGCTTGCTATAAGTGTGCAAAATGTGATCTAATGCAGATTAGTAGAAAGAACAATCTTGTCATGTTTAAATATAGTATTGGTGGTGTGCTACTTGACACAGCAATGCCTGTTAATTATTTAGGCATAACGCTGCAATTTGACACAAAATGCAACAAGCACATAAGAGACACTCTAGGGAAGGTGCATTGTTGACTTCAGTTTATTGGGAGAATTCTCATGATGTGTAGCTTATCCATAAAGTAGACTGTGTAAAGAAAGTTTGTGCAACACATTCTGGAGTACTTCTTGAGTGTGAAAATTAAACAAGATATCAAAGCAATTCAGAGGCATGCTACCATATTTGTGAACGGTAGGTTTGGTCAGCATCCGAGTGTTACAGAAATGCACCATGGTCTCAAATGGGAATCACTGGAGGGAGAACACATTCTTTGTGTGAAACACTATCTAGCTTAAGGACTGTGAAGACAAGATAAGAGAAATAAGGGCTTGTACAGAGGCATATAGACTGCAGTTTTTTTCTCACTCCCTTTGAGAATAGGAAAGGACAGGGAACAGCTAATAGTGGTACAAGGTATCCTCCACCTTGCACCGTATGGATGCTTGCACAGTGCATTTACAGATGTAGCTGTAGATTAGCCTACTTGTCACTTTGGTGTGAGAGTATGTGGGTTTCTGATGTGCAACCTCCCAACAAAGCCACCATCACAAGCACAACATTAGCAGGAAACACATCCTGTGTCAGTGGATTCAATATCGAGTGGTGCTTGCTCAGGAGAATAATCACCCGACTGTTGGTGTAACTTCTCAGACTGGAGCCATTACTTGCCCACTTGTAGCTGACAAGTAATCCCAGGCAGTAGCCTATACAGATCAAGACAATCATGTAGATGCAGCATTTCATGATTTCTGAAAAGCATTTGACTTAGTACCACACATACGCTTATTATCAGAAGTACAATGATATGGGGTATCAAGTGAGATTTGTGACAGGATTGAAAATTTTTCACTAGTGAGGATTCAGCATGTTATCTTGGATGGAGAGTCATTGATAGATATAGGAGTAATTTTGGGTGTACTCCCAGGAAGTATGTTCAGTCTCTTGCTGTTCATGTTGTATATTAATGACCTTGCAGACAATAGTAATAGCCTTTTTGCAGATGGTGAAATTATCAATCACAAAGTACAGTCTGAATGAAACTGCACAAATATTTATTCAGACCTTAATAAGATTTTGAAGTGGTGTGAATTTTGGCAACTTGCTTTAACTGTTCAGAAATGTAAAATTGATCACAACACAAAATTAAAAAAATTATCCTATGAATATAGTGTCAGTGAATGACATACCTGGGAATGACACTTAATAGGGTCATGAAGCCCTCATGGGTAAACTGTGTAGCAGACTTCAGTTTGTTGTCGAATGACAGGGAAATGCAATTGGTTGCTTACAAATCAATCACAGAAGCCAGGCTAGAATATCACTCAAGTGTGTGGGAATCATACCAAATGGGACTAACGTGGGACAATGATTAAAAACAGAGAAGGGCAGATGGTCACAGCTTTATTTGACACATTGGAGAGTGTCACAGAGATGTTGAAAGAATTGAACTGGCATACTCATGAAGTCAGATGGAAACAACCCCAAAAAACATCTGTTAACAAAGTTTGAAGACCCAGCTTTAACTGATTATTCTGGGAATGTACTGCAACCCCCTACACATTGCTCCCTTAAGGATCTCGAGGATAGGATTAGATTAATTACAGAATGGACAGAGGCATTTAAACAATAATACTTTGCACACTCCAAATGTGAATGGAAGTGGAAGGGGCCCTGATAACAGGTATGATGGAACATGCCCTCTACCATGCACTTCAGTAATTTGCAGAATATAGCAATCTACCCCTTGTCTGATTTGCTTAAGTCAGTGATTTTCCCCATTTGGCCAAACCCGATGAATCAGTATTCTCAAACAGCTTTGGTACACTTCCACATTTCATGAGCACAGACACAACACAGAGGACAGCACAATGAATGTTTCAGAGTGTATGTTTGGTGTCTGCCCCTTGTAGGAGAGCAGCACAGTCACCACTGGCGATGACGACTACAACGTCGGTGATGACGAAGACGGCCAGGCACCGACGAGTGAGGCGGGAGCTGTGACCACATCTGTGGTGACAGTCACCGCATCACCAGTCACCACCACAGTCGCTGTGCAGGTCACCAAGAAGCCCCAACAGCCGACCACCATAGGGCCCGGGGGCAGCGAGATACAGGTGAGCTGGCCAGTACCGTCAAATCCTGGCTCCGAGAAGGCAACCACCACTCACTGTAGAATCAAAATAAGTTGTTGGATAGCTCTGTGTGGTTGCTTCTGTCTGATACTAAAAATACATTGTTTTAAGGAGGCAACATCAAATGCTTTTGAAAAATTATAATTTGTCACAGTCTCTTTATGAAAAGTACCAGTTTCAATAAAACAGGCCGTCCATCACCGTAAAAGAACAAGACTTATTATGAGACATGCATCTAATGATGATCATTTGCTTCTAGATTAATGTTATATATTAACTGCATCAAAATTATAGAGTATAGGAGAGTATCTAATTTATTAGCTGTGATCGGCTGCTACACATGACAGATGACTCAAAAAATTTTTGTTTGCAGACGACACATGTGTTGTTATGGAAGATGTGAGGCTTAATATACATAATATAGTTACTACCACAGTCAGTAACATAACCATTCAGAGAATACATGGATACTTAACTGCAACAAAATGCAATGCATGGAGTTTGTGACACAGAACTCTTATAAAAGTGAAATTTGTTCACACAGTCTGTGAAGTTGACCAATTTAAATCCTTAGTACTGAGGAATACTGTCTTGCAGGTATCATGTACAAGATGTTGTGCAGAAACTGAACACTGGTGTCTTCACTGTAAGACTGGTCACTGTCTCTGACACTGAAGTACAAAGCCCTGTTCACTTTGCTTATCTTCATTCTGTTACTCATATGGTGTTAAGTTTGGGAAATCTGAAGACAGGCTGGACATTGAACTTCAGGCTCGGACTTGCGATATAATTCTGTTGAACTCGCCACCCCGTCTGATATCGGGTCTGACCACTTGACCTACTGCTATTTGACTGCTTTGGATGAAAACTCTTTTGTATTATAATCTAAAATTTTACGTAATAACTGTTGTTTCTGAAGTGACACAATACACTGTTGGCTACTACATAAGATTGCTTCAAATTCCATGTCTCTGTTCATGCCAGCCGTTTTAGTTATATTTATTGTGTAGTTTCTCACTAAGTAATTCAAATTTTCACTTTTGGTATCTTTTTTGACATTGCTAACAGGTAATGGGGTGCAGAACCACCTCTTACTGCAGTAACATAATAGGTTTCATGGAGAGGGGAGGAGGGGTGTAACTTCTATGAACTAACTGTGCAAAGCCTGATATGACAACAGTACTCTTAATTTCCCCACTTTTTTTAAAAAGCATTTTGTTGCAGTTAACTTATTTGAATTGAATCAGGAGGTCAAAATACCTCAGTTCTGATAATTAATTTTACCTAGAAGATGTTTTTTTTAACACAATCAGTTGGTTAAAACATCGATAAAGATACATCAATAATTCTCATAACACTAAGTACTATTTAATTTTTGTAATTGTCTGATCAAACAGAATTCTTTGATATGCATTGCAATAATTTTCTGTTTGATTTTTAAAACATGGCTGCTAGGAAATGTCACTAGAACATGAAAGGAAAATACTTTTCAATTTCGCTATCATATCAGCCTATTACATCACATGTTGACGTAAGTTCAAAACAAAAAATCTGTCTAGTTCTTTGTCATGTACAGACTGATGGAAATTTATTTGCCAAACAACAACAAGGCAGATGATGCAAAGCACATGAATCTGTAGGCACACTGCGGTTCTATACTCAGAGACTGGACTTCTACATCCAAGTTGTATAGAGATCGCTGCACAATTTTTATGCATTCAGTTTGCGAAGGACTTCAAATGTCATCCAGGTGCACTGAATTACGCACATAATTTGCCTTAGCATAACTTATTATTATATGAAACTAAATTTGATTCACAAGACACATCCTAATACTGACTTAGTGTTTGTCTGATGCCATGAGAATGGCGTCACAAGCCACCAGAATGAAAGCAGCATCCTGAGCTTAAGCTGGGCAGTTGTGGTGAGAATCATGGCACGTTATCGACATGTGTAGCAAGAAAGCACTTTGACAGCTATAAGAGTGCACGTTTTCAAGGTTGTAGTGTGTTCTTTCTGTGCTGCAGTGTTAAAGTGGCAACATTGATGCAAATAGATTGTGTAGGCCATCTCACTTGTTTTGTTGTTTATACATGGATGCCAAATAAATACTTTGCAAAATTTTGTTATGTGCAAAATTAAATAGAACTCATACATAAAAATGAACCCCAGATGAAAATACTATCAGCAAAGCTAATGCATTCGGAATGCTACAGTATTAGTGGAGGCTCATATTAATGGCATTTCGAATAAGTATAGGTAGATCTGAAACTTACCACTTATCTACAGAGGTCAAGCTACATTGCTTGTATGTGGTTTGCAGGTGAGTGACCTGTTGAGCTTGGGCTCACTGGGCATCAATGGGCTCAATGCCTTGGGTCCGGTGTTCAACGCGATGGCCGGTCTCATCCAAGGCAATCTGCAGCAGCAACCAGATGCAGCCAAGAGACGCAATGACTCTGCCGTCACCAACAACAGGTGAGAACCAATTCAGCCTGCTCTTAAACTGTGGGAAAGTGTACAGCAACACATATGTGAGATCCTACCTCAAGCTGAGCTGTGGTGCTGCCCTGCAGTCAGCTAAATGTCAGTCTACTTCACCTACAATGTTATGAAAAGGGTAGACTGCTACTCACCATTTAGTGATGTTGAGCTGCAGACAGTCATAACAAAAAGATTGCTAAACTAGCAAGCTTTTGGCCAGTATGTCTTCTCCAGAGATAGACAACATACACATATGCACACATTCACACAGACTCACACAGTCTGACCTCGGCAGCCTGAGACAGTAGTCATGTGTGTGAGAATTGAGACTGCATGAATGTATGTGTTTGTGTGTGTGTGTGTGTGTGTGTGTGTGTGTGTGTGTGTGTGTGTGTGAGTGTGTTGCCTATTTCAGGAGAAGACCTACTGGCCAAAAGCTTGCTAGTTCAGCAGTCTTTTCGTTATACCTGTTTGCAGCTAAATATCTCCACTATACAATGAGTAGCAATCTTTCCTTTTCACAACATTGTCATTATTCCATCCTGGGCTCTCCATTGTTTGATTTTTTAAAGATATTTATTTTGTTTCTACTGTTTTGCTTCCATATCATGTTTTGAAAGAATGTGACAATGGCAATAGCTGAAATTAGATATTAATCAAATTAAAATTGTGATCTTGATGGAACATTGTAATAAGAGGTACTCATGAACTACTCGTGAAGACTGTGTGAACTGACAATTCTTCCTGAAGATCATTCCTGGCAACATAACAAATAAGCTATTGTGGTCAACAGTGACACTGTAGTGATTTTCCCTATCTGACTGTCAGCTGCATAATACCTATAGAGTAACTATGCCACGTATCAGAATGAGATAAGCTCTATCTTGCCGAATGGTTCTTGGCAAACTATGACTGCTGGTCATTGAGCTTTAACTACAGGTCAAAAAAAATAGTTATGTAAGACATTTTTTTTGTTTTGTTTTCAGGTATATGTCTGCAGTCCTGGTATGAATTGAAATCCCTGTGCCATAGTACTGTAGCATGCTACTGAAGGAGCACAACTAAATTGTGTAGCCCATTGATAACATGGAGTCTAAAGTCAAAGTAATTCCATACCGAGGGAATGAACATAAGGGGAGCAGATGTAGGAATCCTGATTGCCACTCTCGGCAGCATTCTAGTGGAGGCAGTTTGTCGTCGACTTCCTCCAATGTGTTATGAAGTGTCAAGTGCATCTGTGTCATGAGAAAGACTGTTATGAGTGTCTGTACTGTGTAGTGTTGGGTTTTTATTTTTATGGATGAAGGGAAGGGAGAGAGTGGAACCCAGTGACGGGATGTAGTCTATTTATCTTGAATAGCACTGAGGGGGCTACTGAGCTTAACGTCCCCATCTGATGGAGCAATCACCATTGACAGTGTCATGTGCCCTCACTTCATCATGCACTGTGGAGAGATCTGAAATTTGATCGAGGACATTAGCACAAAGACCGGTGTTCGAGAACTTTATACCACCAATTCCCCTCCCCTTGCTGGCTAAATAACAGCACTGAAAATTTTCCACTTCCGGGATTTGTACTGATGTACCTCTTAGTTGAGTGCTTCCACACGGGCGTGTGTTACCAAAATCAGCTGTGAAGGAGCATATAAAATGGAGTATTGCGCGGTAAATCGATTTTGTCAGCAACTGAAGTGTTGCAGCTGTGTCAAGCCAATTGAGAGGCTGAAGAAGCATTTGGAGATGTCAGGTGAACTGGATGGCTGAAGAAGTCATCAAGTTTGCACTGATGCAGCTTGCATATTTCCACTACTGAGAGAAACAAATTACTACACAATACTCCACTTCAACAATGAGCTGCGAAATTTTGTTTTCGCTCCTCCGGCAGTGTGTATGTTATTGTGGTGCACTGACTTCATAGAGTGTACCGGGACTGCAGATATGTACCTGCAAAAAAATAAAAAATTATTTACACAACTTTATTTTTTAACATCATAATTAAAACTTTTTGAATATCCCTCGTACATTTCACATTCTTCCAATTTTCCCAAGCTCCATGTTTCACTTTCACATAACTCAGTGCTCTAGCCCTACACTTCCAAGCCTTCTTATCAGTATGTACCATCTACATAACATTACTGTTGAAGAGAGGTACAGTACCCTTCACAAATCTGTTTCTGATTATCTCCTTCACCCTTCCCCATTCTGTTCCTAATAATCTCCTCCATTTGTGTATTTTTTGGATTGGTGTATTCCAGACAGCAGAATTTCTTCCATTAGTGTTCTATTCCATTGCCAATTCAGGTGTTACTCTTCTATCTACTATTTTCAACAGTTTTAACTTGACTCTGTTTATCTTAGACCCAATTATCTGCTAATTTATGTTGACCATTTCATTCGGCAATTAATACAACTCTTCCACACTTTGGCCAAGAAAGACTGTTTCAACACCACCTGTCTATTGGTGTCTGGTCACGTAGCAATTCTAGCACTCACTTTTATTTTCTGTCATTTAAATCTTAGTTATGTTTTCCCTTCTCTGCTATGACAATGTAATCTGTGATCCTATGTTGTATCCCTCTTAACAATAATTTACTTTTCTTTATGTTCCACTTCCGTTACACATGCTTGTTATTTGCAGATATTGCACAGCCATCACATGCCTCTGTATTAATTCTGCTTGTTGTGTATTAAATCTAAGGTGTGTTACATGTTTGAGAAACAGTAGCGAACCTAACACTGAACCTTGTGGAACTTCATGACTGTGTGGACAATAACTGTCATGTCGGTGCCCACAGAGCCCCAGACCTAGCGCCAAGTGACCGTGAGGATTACCCACACCCCGTATACCGGCCACAGGCAGACACGGAGCCACCGTCGAGGTCACCCATCTACATCCCTGTGGGCGGACTTGCCGCCGCTGACCACGACATCGAAGCTGCGGAGAGTCAGAACTACGAGGCACGCATCAAGGTCAACGCTCTGCCAGGTCAGTCCCCATCACAAGACACATGCTGTTACCTGCTGCAAGCACTATATCGAAAGTGTGAAGACTCATTTCCTGATTTTTGGGGGTCTGAGCACATCCCTCTGGATGCGTGAAACTGTCATTGTTACTGTTATTTCCACCTGTGATTTCTGAACTCTACTACCAGAGGTTCTTTCACTGGAGGAATGGAGTTGGGTGAGGTCAGTGAGTATGAAGATTTATCTGCCCACCAGAGGCAGAGGTTCAAATTCCCGCTCTGATATACAGTGTTAATGTGTTACATACAATCTTTACAGTAGCACTTGGTTTAGTAAAAATAATTAATTCTCATTTGTGAAGCAAGTTAAGAGGATAGGAAGGATGGTGCAAGAATGAGTTAAAGAGAGTGTTTAAGTGACTGATGAGTAAGGAACCTGGTTGTAGGAGTATGTGGTACGAGTCTTCCATATTGATGTGGAGAATAAATCAGTCTAGAGGTGTGGAAGACCGTGGGATAATTGTTTCTACAATGACAGAATAAGGAATAGGAGTCAGATAGGAAGACCCAGGTGATCAATATTATTCAGAGAGTAACAGAGCTTTGGAAGACTTGTGATCAATTGAGGATTGGTCGATGAAGAAAAAGTATTTGCCCTTCATCCAAAATGTCTGGCATATGGTCAGTCAACAGCTTGCTCATTCTGTTCCTCTTGCAACGACTGTCAGTGCTTTGTGGATGCGCCTGCAAATCCAGTGGCAGTATGTTCCCCAGCAGCACGTCCAAATACTCTCTGATTCCATGCCATTACATCTAGAGGCTTTGATTGCAGGATGTGACTGCTTCATTCTGTACTGAACTCTCATGATCAGAGTGCATGTAGGGTTCTGTATTTATAATCACATATGTTCTGTGATGTCCCTACTATGTGGAATAAATTTCACTGTAATTTCATGTGCCCTCTTTTGTGCTGCAATTTTCACTAACAGTAATGTCTATCAGTATATGAAGGCAAGTCAGGGAACGAGCTCTAAAATGAGAAGTTAATACCAAGCTCTGAAAATGGGTTTATACCAGAGTGTTTATGTTATCTAACCAAATTTTTGTAGGTATGAGGCATATTCCAAAAGTACGTGTTGCTCCATCTTGAAACGAAATACATACATTTGTTGAAAGACCTCTAGTGGCAGCTTTAGTTTTCTGCATATAAAGTGCAGTCAAATGAAAATGAGACAGTTGGCTAAAACCTAAGTAAACTGATTATTGTTTTTCGAAAGTAATCACCATAGTTGTTTGTACATTTATCCCACTGGTGAGACAAGGCAGTCAGTATCTTCATGAAAAATGTTTGCAGTTGCCTATGGAACTGTGATTGTAGCCAGGCATGCATCTCTTTGTCCGAAGCAAATTGACAGCCACAAATTTCTTCCTTCAGGATGCCAAAAATATGGAAATTGTGTGGGGAGAGATTGGGCCTGTATGGAGAATGTGAAACGACAAGGGAAATGTGGGAGGGCCCACATCCTCTATACAGTCCCAATCTCTCCCCATGTGATTTCCGTATTTTTGGAGCCAAGAAGAAAGACATTTGCGGCTGTCGACTAGCTGTGGATAAGGTGCACATCTCAGTACAATCACAGTTCTGTAGGCAAACGCCAACATTTTTCCATGAAAGCACTGACCATCTTGTCTCACAATAGGACAAATGTGTTAACAGTTATAGTGATTACTTTTAAGACAATAAACAGTTTACTTACCTTTTTTTTCATCTGTTGAATTTTCATTTCACTGCCCTTGCTTGACTTCTTCACATAATCACCATTCATATCTCAACATGTCAACGTTGCTCCCTCTTCTTCAGTCCTACTGCATAGTTCTTCTCATGGAAACTGAACCACTTGACAATGGTCCTCTCCAGGATGACAATGTGACAGAGGCAGCCATTATGCGAAAAGAACACAAGTGCCGTCCCCCGACCAGTCGCAGCCCAGTTGAACAGCAGCCTCAAGATTAGTGACTTGCATAGAAGTGTCAAAGCTCATTACTTCGCTTGAACCCTCTATGTATCAGACTTTGGAGTTGCTACACTGAAGAAACTTGTTTATTTTGTATGTCACCCTTTGCTTGCAACACATCTGTGTAACACAAAGTTAACTATTGTAATTGCCCATTTTGTAATAAAACTCATTAATACAATTGGCCTGAATGTTATCTAGCGATCCAAAAAAGCAGGTTTCCTAGACACACCACATTTGATGACTAGGCTGGATTTAACAATATTTTCTATTCTCTAACACCAATCCTCGAGCAGTCTGAGTGTGTGGTGCAGCTGAACTGCAAATGGCAGGCAGCTTCTCAACCATCTGACCACAAATAACATGTTATCAAGAACACAGTTTGGATTTCTGAAGGGTCCTGATATCGAAAAGGCTATTTACACCTACAGTGAAAATGTACTTAATTCATTAAATAATAAGTTACAAGCAGCAGGTATTTTCTGTGATTTGTCAAAGGCATTCGATCGTGTAAACCACAACATCCTTTTAAATAAATTAGAATTCTATGGTGTCACGAGCAGTGCTGCAAAATGTTTCAAGTCATACCTCGCTAACAGGAAACAAAAGGTGTCAGTGCAAGGGACTAGTGAATTAAGTCATCAGTCATCATAAGAATGGGAAGAAATTACATGTGGTGTACCACAAGGATCCATCTTAGGGCCATTGCTTTTTCTTGTGTACGTTAATGATATCTCATCAATTACACTGCCAGAAGCAGAGTTCGTTTCGTTTGCAGATGACACAAGTATTGCAATAAATAGTATGTCGAGTGTAGTTTTAGAAAGATCTGCTAATGACATTTTCATGGATATTAATAAATGGTTTAAAGCCAACTCATTGACATTAAACTTTGAAAAGACTCACTACGTGCAATTCAGAACCTGTAAGAGGTTTCTACCCAGCATATGCATAAAGTATGAAGAAGAGCAGATAGTAGAGGTTGACAGTCTTAAATTCCTGGTATTACAACTTGACAAAAATTCAGTTGGGAGGAACACACCACAGAACTGCAGAAACACCTTAACAAATCTGTATTTGCAATTCGAGTGTTAGCAGACATAGGCGACATAAAAGTGAAAAAGCTTGCATACTTTGCCTACTTTCATTCCATAATGTCATATGGTATAATATTTTGGGGTAACTCTTCAAGTCAAACAAAAGTTTTCAGAGTCCAAAAGCGTGTAATCCGTATTATTTGTGGAGTAAACTCACGGATGTCTTGCAGAAACCTCTTCAAAGAACTGGGTATACTAACTACTGCCTCTCAGTATATTTACTCCTTAATGAAATTTGTCCTAAATAATATATCTCTTTTTCCAACAAACAGCTCAGCTCATACATACAATACCTGGAACAAAAATGATCTGCACAAGGACTTAAAGGCACTTACTTTAGTTCAAAAAGGGTACACTACTCAGGAACACTCATCTTCAATAATTTGCCAGCAAACATAAAAAATTTAGTTACAAATAAAGATCAGTTTAAAAGGAACCTGAAAGACTTACTAGTGACCAACTCCTTCTACTCCATTGACGAATTTTTTTACAGAAACAAATGATGTGTTACATATATTTATACTATTAGTAGTGTTATTTCAGCTTAAAAAAAGAAAAAAGAAAAGGTGACATGTTCCCCATCCACGAGGATCTCCTCAACATGGATCTATGGAACGAAAAACTAATCTAATCTAATCTAATCTAATCAAACTAATGCTGACTTCGCACTGTCCTAGGGTCTGGCAAGTGGGGCAATGCTGCCGAGCCAGTGGGCGCTGTCGTGATCGGCCGGCCCACTCTGGAGAAACCGCTGGGAGACGGCATCCCCATCAGCCCGGGTGAGGTCATCACTGCCAACAGTGACGTCATCGTAGGCAAGCCTGCCGTCATGGGTCCGCGTCCGCCCAAGATCGCAGCCGCCGGGCTCGACCACGACCTCGACCACGACGTTGACTCCGACCTCGAAGCTGTGCCCGTGGGCATGCGGCCGCCACCGCCTCACCAGAAGCCGTGGCTGCACCACCACAACCACCACCAACAACCGCCCAGGAGGTGAGTACCACAGCACTGTGGGCATGCCCTGCTTGAAACCACGGGCATCTCTCCCAGTTCCTGTACCTATCTGTTTATCTATGAGGCTACCTTCTTTAAGGCATCAGTGGCCATTTGTCGCACCCTAAGCAGCACTACTACATATTTTGCCACTCATCATCATCATGTAAGCTGCTTCTTGCTATGTTGTTGTTTTGTTGTTGATTTTCTCATTTTTGTTATGTATCCCATACAACTGGAATTTTTGTGGATAATAGTTGGTTTGGTAAGTAGTCAAATAACTTTCAGAAGTTAAGAAATAATGCAGCAACCTGATCGCCTTAATCTATGCCTTTCAGGATTTCATGTGGAAAAAGTGGGAGATGTGTTTCTCACCATTAACTTTTTTTGGAATCCATGTAAGCTGGCATGGAGGAGGTTTTCTGTTCCAGAGACATCTCATTATGTTTAAAATCGGAATATGTTCTAGCATTCTACAACAGATGAATGTCAAAGATACTGGAAAGTACTGTTGTGGATCATGCAGCTGATCTCGATGCAGTTGGATATTAACTGTGCTTTCTTCCAAATATTGGGTGCAGTTCCTTTTGTTAGAGGAATCTGCTGTGTATTTTTGTTATCTCAGTCACAAATTCCTTACACAAACTGATAGGGATTCCATCATGCTCCCTGGTCTTATTCAGAGTTTAGCAATTTCAGCTGCTACAAATATCAGTGTCACACAGGGAATATACACTTGTTGCTGCAGTATTCAGTCGTAAGATAGGTTTGGTGCAGCTCTCCACACTATTTCTATTCAATGCAAGCCTCTTCATCTCTCCAAAACTACTGCAGTTTACATTGTAACATGCTTACTGTTTCCCATCCTTGGCCTCCATGTTTGTTCCCACTACAGCAGCTTTTATACCCTTCACACACCTTTCCCCTGGTTTATGTCATTTATTTCTCCTCTATTTTCAAGTCAATGTGACTAAATGTTTAAAAAAACTTTTTTAATAAAGCACCTTATTCTTGTAGTTTTAGTGTGCTGAATTCTAATATAGTAATGAAAAGCTTGGCAGCCACCAGTTTTTACAATCTACACTCAATTTTTGACATGAATGCAGTTGTAATGATATATATTGGGTTGAGTCACAAGTTCGTAGTGTTTTTTTGCAAGTTTAATAAACACAACACATAGATGTAACAGAGACTTTAGTCATAAATAATACATTCTCCTTCACTATTTCCAACAGTCTGCCAAAGCTGTGGTAACTTTTCGGTTCTGCAACTATAGAAACCACGTGGTTTTGAGGTAAAGAACTCATAAAGCCATGCTTGGAGCTCATTTTCATCTTGAAAGCAAGGTCCTTGAAGGTTGTCTGATAGAGAGTAGAAAAGGTGAAAATCTGTGGGTGCAAGATCAGGTAAATAAGGTTGGCGCGGAATTGACTTTCCAACCCAACTCTTGTATCGTGTTTTTTGTCAGTCCAGCAGAATGAGAGCAGATGTTATCGTGGAGTAGCATCTCTTCACACCATCTTCTTGGTTGTTGTTCTTGGATTGTATCTGCAAGATGTCTCAGTTGTCAACAAAAAACATCAATAGTTATGGTTACACCTCAGGAAGCAATTTGTAGTACACTGCACCTTCTCTGTTTCAGTAGATGCCCAACACTATTTTTTTGTGGATGTATAGCGAATTGCTGCTTTGTTGAGATCAACTATTCCTTTCTTTTCCTTATGTTAGCATAAAGATACTATTTATATTCATCAGTAATAATGAATGGATGGTGTTTTTCACGAGCCAACTGGTGACAAGCAAGAGGAGATGCACATATTGCCACCAACTGATTTATGTGATATTGGCTTAGAGCATGTGGTCCCCACACACCCAATTTTTGAAACTTCCTCATCACATGTAAATATCACACAATGGTGCAATGATCACAGTTCGTCACATCAAATAGCAAAGTTCTTCCTAAATGTGGAGGGCCATTAATGTCAAAATGAGCATCATTAAAATGAGAAAACCATTTTCTTGCCGCGCTGTGTCCAATGCCATTATACCCAAATATGCACAAATGCTTCGGGCTGTCTCCGCTGCTATCACCCCTCTATTGAACTCTCCAATTGGAAGTCCATTTTGTAATGTCCACAATTCCACTCACTCTCTCCATATGACAAAATGATAATATGTAAATTCAAATAGCAACAGTGAACTGAAGAAAAATGACAATCGATAAATAAATGAGTAGAAATTGGAATACCAACAAGCAGAACAAAAACGCCCTGAACTTATGCTTCAACCTAATATTTCACATACTACACAGTCCAGTTACATTAATGTGATCACCTGTCAAAAGCCCAAACAACCACCTTTTGCAGCACAGACATGCAGGAAGCGAGTCAATGAGGCTCTGGAAGATACCGACAGCAGTGGCGTGGCCAGCTGTGCTGTGTTTCTTGGTTGGAGATCCAGGGTGCTAAAAGCCTTATTGAAGTGGTCCCACAGGTTCTTGACTGGGTTTAAATCTTGGAAGTCTGGTAGTTTCTGAACCGTGGATGTACACTGCGAGCTGTGTGATATGTTGAAATGTCCTGCTGGTAGATGTCATCGTGCTGAGGAAAGATTGCATGTAGAGGGACATGGTCCCCAAGGATAGATGCATATTTTTGTTGATCCATTATGCCTTCCAGAATGATGAAATTACCTAGGGAATGCCAGAAAAACATTTCCCAGACCATAACACTCCCTCCTCTGGCTCAGACCCTTACGATACATGCCAACAGCCATCTGTCTAGTGTAGCATAAAATGTGATTCATCTGAAAAGATAACCTGTTGCCTTTCAGTGGACACCTGGTTACACTATTGGCATGCAAATTCCACCCTTCATCACTGACAAGCAGCAGTCAGATCAGGTGTGTGAGCTAGGCATATGCCACGAAGGACCATACGCAGCGACGTTTGCTGAATGGTCATTGAGGGGACACTGTTGGTAGCCCTTTGGTTTATTTCAGTGATCCTTTACTCAACAGTTGCATTTCTATACCATCATACACATCTCCACAGCTATCATTCACTCCTGTCATATAGGGCCCATTGTGTACCATAGTAGCCTCGGTGCCAGATTTGGATGGCACCATTTTGCCATGCACGGTATACTTTAACCACAGGGACATGCAAACAGTTTACAGACTTTGCAGTTTTAGACATGTTTGTGGCCTTGGCCTGAAAGCCAGTGACATTGCCCTTTTGGACATCAGATGAATCACTCCGTTTCCATATTACAGTGACGACTGCATTGTTTTCCACCTCCCACTGACATGCTTTATATAGCCTGCCTGCTAGTCACATCATCAGCCATCTGTGAGTGGTTATTGCTCATTGACGTCAAACATAATTTCTGTGCCAGTGGTTGCACTGGTAAGCATATATCACAATTGCTGTGATGAACTCTTCGGCTCCTCTTTTTGCACAAGAATCACATAGACCTGAGAAATAGCTATTAAACCTCAACAAATGAATTTTGGACTAGCAAAACAGTTTGTGAAAGCTTTACCAAAATCTGGGAAATGTTTCAACTTATCTGTGAAATGTTTCCTCATACACTCCTGGAAATGGAAAAAAGAACACATTGACACCGGTGTGTCAGACCCACCATACTTGCTCTGGACACTGCGGGAGGGCTGTATAAGCAATGATCACACGCACGGCACAGCAGACACACCAGGAACCACGGTGTTGGCCGTCGAATGGCGCTAGCTGCGCAGCATTTGTGCACCGCCGCACTCAGTGTCAGCCAGTTTGCCGTGGCATACGGAGTTCCATCGCAGTCTTTAACACTGGTAGCATGCCGCGACAGCGTGGACGTGAACCGTATGTGCAGTTGATGGACTTTGAGCAAGGGCGTATAGTGGGCATGCGGGAGGTCGGGTGGACGTACCGCCGAATTGCTCAATACGTGAGGCGTGAGGTCTCCACAGTACATCGATGTTGTCGCCAGTGGTCGGCGGAAGGTGCATGTGCCCGTCGACATGGGACCGGACCGCAGCGACGCACGGATGCACACCAAGACCGTAGGATCCTACGCAGTGCCGTAGGGGACCGCACCGCCACTTCCCAGCAAATTAGGGACACTGTTGCTCCTGGGGTATCGGCGAGGACCATTTGCAACCGTCTCCATGAAGCTGAGCTACGGTCCCGCACACCGTTAGGCCGTCTTCCGCTCATGCCCCAACATCGTGCAGCCCGTCTCCAGTGGTGTCGCGACAGGCGTGAATGGAGGGACGAATGGAGACGTGTCGTCTTCAGCGATGAGAGTCGCTTCTGCCTTGGTGCCAATGATGGCGTATGCGTGTTTGGCGCCGTGCAGGTGAGCGACACAATCAGGACTGCATACGACCGAGGCACACAGGGCCAACACCCGGCATCGTGGTGTGGGGAGCGATCTCCTACACTGGCCGTACACCTCTGGTTATCGTCAAGGGGACACTGAATAGTGCACGGTACATCCAAACCGTCATCGAACCCATCGTTCTACCATTCCTAGACCGGCAAGGGAACTTGCTGTTCCAACAGGACAATGCACGTCCGCATGTATCCCGTGCCACCCAACGTGCTCTAGAAGGTGTAAGTCAACTACCCTGGCCAGCAAGATCTCTGGATCTGTCCCCCATTGAGCATGTTTGGGACTGGATGAAGCGTCGTCTCACACGGTCTGCACGTCCAGCACGAACACTGGTCCAACTGAGGCGCCAGGTGGAAATGGCATGGCAAGCCGTTCCACAGGACTACATCCAGCATCTCTACGATCGTCTCCATGGGAGAATAGCAGCCTGCATTGCTGCGAAAGGTGGATATACACTGTACTAGTGCCGACATTGTGCATGCTCTGTTGCCTGTGTCTATGTGCCTGTGGTTCTGTCAGTGTGATCATGTGATGTATCTGACCCCAGGAATGTGTCAATAAAGTTTCCCCTTCCTGGGACAATGAATTCATGGTGTTCTTATTTCAATTTCCAGGAGTGTACATCAAATGTGAAAATTAAAGAAGGCATGTTCGTTGGACCTGACATTCAGGAAATGATTTTTCATTCCAACTGTTTGGTGATCACTTTCATCAAGATACCAAAATAGTGTAATGACGATATCGGGGCCATTGGAATACCAGTACATTGGCAAAGAATTGTTGGTCAGTTCATTGAGATGTACTCCAGACAGTCAGCCAGAGACAAAACTGTATCAGATGCTGCAAGGCTTTTTATTTTACTCAGCATAGGTGGAACACAGTTTATGATGACTCACACTGGTGGTGACGCAGAGATAGGTTGTACAAACAGGCAACCCCTGTGGTCAAAGTGAACAGAGTTCACAGGTAGCCAGTAACAAAGTCCAGAGCATAGCAAAAGTCATAGTACATAAGTGCAGATAGTCCAAGGAGTGATCCATATCGAAAAATGCAAACAAATGGCTCCTCCTAGGTTTGTATTATGGAACTAATTTTCTTTTCTCTGTTCCCTCTGCAGTTAGAGTTAACTCTTTTATATTTTTCCTATGTTCATCACCAACTCTTCTCCCAGGCTCCCAAATACCGAACCCTTTTTTTTTATGTTTTTCCAGGTGGAGCAGTGTACATTCTTCTATAAGTTTACTCCTGTATATTCAACATCTTTTACATCTACAGCATTCTTATTGTGTTTTACAATCAGATTCATATAACTCCCTCCGAATAGCTTATATCAATATAGAATAATGAAACTGTAGAGCTAGGCCAATACTTGGATGGTGAAATTACTATGCAGGCTTGCAACTACACACACTCGCCCTACTCCACTTCCTCTTCTTGACAACAAACTTTGTTTACTGAAATTTCTTGCACCAACCAAATTAGAATAGATAATCACTGCATCTTAGGGTCACTGTACTACCTTAGATTAACAATCTCATCTATGGAAGATGGCACAGGTAATATTGCAGATTAGTACTTTTCTAAAACATGGTCACAGTTTTGTGCTTCTGATGGTCACACACTATCCGACAGGGGTGATCACGGAGATCCACAATGTGAAATGTGACGGTATCTGCACTGTTCACCAGGGACGAGTTCCTGGGACCACCTCCGCCACCGCCCCCGTCACCTCAAGGCAACCAGGTGGGAGGAGAGATCCAGGCCCGGCCTCCAGGCTCCGCCAACCACTACCGGATCCACCACGACAGGCCGCATCCCAGCCTCAACTTCAACCACCACCACAACCTCAACATTAACTTCAACAATAACCAGAAGCCTCCAGCGCTAAAGTTGCGACCACACGTCGTAGAAGGCCTGCCCTACAAGGTGAGTGCACAATTTGTACAAATATGGAAATTGTGGAATTGTACTCAACATAAAGGTGGTTTCTGTACTGCTTTCCAGTCATAAGTGAGCAACGTCATTGCTAGAAAAACAAAACGGAAAATGTGTAACATGTAGATTCCTAGCCACACCCCCCAGATAGCAGTGGTCACTGTTTTGGACAGTAGCACTGGTTTTCCAGGTTTTGGAGGATGGGGTCTGTTCTACAGCTTGAAGTTAATGAGCCAGCCTTCCCTTAATCAGGCTAAGTAGTGACAAGTATTATGAGCATTAGCTGCAATTTAGCTAATTAAAGTACCTGCATTCTGCTCTGGATGCTGACTGACTGAAATGTCTGCATGTTGAAATAATTCTGTGGTGTGGTTTTTGACAACTCTCAAAGTTAGGAATCATTTGACAGTCCTTGCCAGGTTAGGATGGGAGTTGCGGGACTTTTGGGGCAGAGCTGAGGTTTTAAACATGTTGTGTGTATCGAGTCAAAAGGGATAGAGCTTCAGTGGTCCATTACTTGTCTTACAGTTTTTTATGAAAAAGGATGCAACCTACTGAGGGAGCATTTGTGTATCAAAGCACTGTGCTGTTCAAAACAATTTACAGATTGGTGATAGCTTTACTTACTTAACAAATCTAATACGAAAATGTGTATAAAAAAATAAAAGTGTAACCACAGTTTCTGAGAACATGTTTCTCTGGAGTATAGCAGTTTATTTATTATTTAAAAGCGAATATAAACAGTCACAACCACAGTACACTGGTATTACCAGTTTTGGTCTGTCTTAGATCACCTTTAGACCAACAATGAAAGATTTACATACAATAGAATTAGAGGGATGTAGTAATATCATCTTAGATAACAAATAATAAAAGAAGAACTTATACCCATGGTGTAGATGGTCGCTATGAACAGAGCAGGTGTTACACAGTGTGTACTGGGCACTGGAAAATCTGCATGTTTATGTGGATAAAGCAATCAATCTACCAGGGTTTCATGTGTGGTGTGGACCATCATCTAGAGGCTTAGTAGGACCCTTTTTCTTTGTCACTGGATAAGTGTACCTGGAAATGTTACACACATCATCTTTGTGTGGTATATGTGTGCTTTATGGAGCTGATGAAGAGGTCTTCTACCAACAGGACGGGGCATCACCACACTTCCACCTAGCTGTACTATGAAGCTTATCTGGATGACAATTTGCCAGGGCATTGGATTGGATGAAGATGGCCCATTGAGTTCCCTCCACATTTGACACATCTAACATCTGTGGGCTTTTACTTGTGGGGAACGCACGCTGGAGGAGCTTTGCCAGGAGATTACAGTGACATGTGCAGTGATCTCCACTGTAACACTGGCTGGCGTATTTGCGGTGACCGCAGCAGTTCCATTAAATTTCAATTGTGTCTTGTCACTCCACACTACCTTTGTCATCAGTTACCATTTGCGGGTACCATTCGCAAAATTGCATTCAGCAATCAGGATCATCATCATTAATTGCGTGCAGTAATTGTGGAATGTAAACTTTTCACTTTGCAGTTTCCAGAATTCTTGTACTACTAACCCCCTCTTCATGTGCACATTGCATTGCAGACTTCAGTGGAAAATTAACAAATGTTTCCAACACAAGAGTCAACAAAGCAGGACTTGTAGCTGTACGCTGTCTTCCTGATCTTCCTTTGTGAATATCAAAATTTGTTCCTTCCAATTCAAGTATGTCAATGATGCATTTAATTGTTAGGCAGGTTGGCGGTTCTCTTTCAAACTCCTGCCTCCACTGGCGTTGCACTTAAACGGCATTATCAAACTTGAAAAACCACTTCACAATACAGTTTCATTGCTCGAATGTCAAGCATGCTCTAGCCATCCTGTTTTCTCAATACCGAGATGAAAGCACTAACATCTGTTGAGCCAAAGACCATACTATAACACATGCGTAACTCAAATCAAATGACAATATCAGTATCTTGATAGAGCCTGCAAAGAGTATATACATTTTTCTGGTGGACTCTGTATATAAATAAAAATATAAAATGTATGTGTTTTTTCCACATCCCCATCTAAACCACTGGACTGATTTCAGCCATACTTGGTACACATATCTCTTGCTATACAGCAACAATTGATGTTGAGGGAAGCAACACTTACCTATCGTTCAGGAGATACGACATCATAAACACTGAGATGTGCGAAAATTGCTGCACTCTGCATGCCATTTAAATTTTGACTTATTTGCTATTAAGTCTATTTTCATACTATTTTTCAGGCAGTATGCACATAAGCCACTGAACATACCTACGCAAATACACCATTGTATGACATATAGTTCTAGAGATATGACCTCATAAGCACTAAGATGAATGAAAATATGCCGCATCATGCCTGAAGTTTTGATACATTTATACTATTAAGACACTCCTGCAATGAAGTCATTCTAAGGAAATCCCTGACATGTGGTACCACTTTTGACAGCTTTCAAATGTGAAGCACAAAGAGTGATAGGTGAAAAAATACCCACCTGTATAGCTATGAAGTGTGTTTCCAAAGAGACATTTACAAAATCACATTGTAGGTGCATGAAGCAGCTGTATTATACACTTTTTACATTATGTATATTTCTTTCATGATTTCAAATGTATTTTCTTGGACTAATGGAAATGAATATTTTTAACATTCAACTAATAAATATCTTTTGATATTAAATTACAAACACAGTTCTTTTTGTTTCCGTTTCTAATAGAAAATTGGCAGAATGAACACCGGGGCAATGCCAGGTTTGTCAGCTAATCTGTGTATATAAATAAAATATGAATATATATAGAGTTCAGTTGAAACAAAAGTGTTTCTCTCTCTCTCTCTCTCTCTCTCTCTCTCTCTCTCTCACACACACACACACACACACACACACACACACACACACACACACACACAGATATAAAAAAATATGTTGTGACTTACCAAACGGAAGAGTGCTGGTAGATAGACACAATAAAAAACACACAAACACACACACAAATATCAAGCATTCGCAACCCACGGTTGCTTCATCAGGAAAGAGGGAAGGAGATGGAAAGACGAAAGGATGTGGGTTTTAAGGGAGAGGGTAAGGAGTCATTCCAATCCCGGGAGCAGAAAGACTTACCTTAGGGGGAAAAACGGACAGGTATACACTCACGCGCACACACACACACACACACACACACACACACACACACACATATCCAGACACAAGCAGACATATGTAAAGGCAAAGAGTTTTGGCAGAGATGTCAGTCGAGGCAAAGATGTTGTTGAATGACAACTGATGTATGAGGGGCGGCAACTTGGAATTAGCGGAGGTCTGGGGTAAACTGCACATTATAAACGGCCTAACTGATATAGGAGAAAAGGCTGTAGCTAGTGGGATAGTGGGAGAGGAGAGAGGGCAGGACTAGTGTAGAGGTGTATTCCTACAGCAGTGAGTGTTGTTTTGTTGTCGCAGTCTGCGGTGACAGGCTAGATGGTGATACTGGTAACAGTACAGCACCTGTGAGGCAGTGCACTGTTCCAGTAATGAATGTTGTATGTTGTTGCGGCTGTAGTCTATGGTGACTGGCTAGCAGAGGTGTTGCTGGTGGCAGAGGACAGCTCCATTAGTGAGTGTTGTCTGTTGCAGTTGGAGTCCGTAGTGACGGGCTCGCAGGCTGTGCTGGTGGCAGAGGGTGGTGCCGGTGAGGTGGTACACGGCTCTCCAGTGCCACACCGCCATGCACTGGTGCCGGCTGAGGCTGCCTCACTGCTGGTGGACATTCGGCCCTCGCAGGTGGCAAACGTGCTCATCCCCAGGGGAAGCCACACCGCGCACGTCTTCAGCGCACCCGCGCCCTCGCCACTCGTCGCCGACGATGTCTTCCGGGACAACTCGCCCTTCCCTGTCCCGGAGGTACCGTACAGTGTGCCGAACTTACCACCTGCACAGTTTATTCTTTCTTTTCGTAATTATTATCCTCCTATCTCTAATACTGGCAGACACTTTATCAAGCAAAGTCCTCTTTGCCTGCACTGGTATGCTTACTGCATCGTCTTCACTTCACCTGCCATACGTCATTTTGCATCTGAAGTAGCAGACTTGTTTCACTCAATCTATTTTGTGATCCTCAATTTTTATGTTAAGTTCATCACTAATCCAGTTTCTGCCATTGCTTTTTACTTTCATTTTTCTTCAGTTTATTCCTAGTGTTTGTGCGCATGTTTCATTCGACCCATTCTGCAGTTCTTCCTCATTTTCACAGAGGCTAGCAACATTGTCAGTGGCTCTCATTGTTAATATCTTTTATGTGTATGAAATAGATAATGGGAAAAGAAAGGGAACGGATGGGAATTTGTGACTTCTGACTGTGCAGGGCATTGTTGTAATGTGGACTGACTCAAATTTTCAACTTATCACAAGGTGAAATTTGAGTCAGTCAGGGACCGTGTTTGGACATCTGAAGTTGTTAAGCCAATTGCTTTTGTGAAGCTGTAAATCCAGATTTGAATCCCGGTCAAGCACAATTTTTGAATTTCACCATTGCATTACCACAATGCCCTGTGCAGATGGAAGTGACAGATTCCCATCCATACCTTCCCTTTCTTTCCCCATTCTTTATTTCATATACTTGTCTGCACTGGCCACATCATCATGATCAGTGTCTGTTCCATTGGACATGCAGACACCGCTCAAATATATACATTTCTGGTATCTTCTACCCTTAATTTGTCCTACTCTTGAACCTATGTTTTATTTCAATTGTTGCCTCTTGTTATAGAGGTTGACAGTAGAGGAGAACTTCATCCTTGCTCGATACCCTTTTTCATTTGAGCACTTCATTGTTGGTCCTCAATTATTATATTTCTCCCTCTCAGTTTTTGTTCATATTGTATATTACATATCTTTCCCTATACCTTACACCTATTTTCCTGAGAATTTTGAAACACCTTGTACTATTTCACATTGCTGGAGGATCATTTTAGATCATCAAATCCTTTGAAGATGCTTTGATGTTTCTCAAGTCTCACCTCCATTATCAAGCACAAAATCGTAACTGTCTCTCTGGTACCTTTACCTTTCCTAAACTTGGGCAACAAGTTGGCTGATTCTGATTGTCCATAGGTATCTGCGGACTTCGTGGGACTGGACTCGGCACCACAGCTGGAGCACGGGGTGGGCACCGTCATCGAGGTCCATCCTGGGGACTCCCCTGCGGAAACAGGCGGCATTGTGGCTGGGTCGCCAGGCAGCGACATCAACGTCGACATTGCTCCAGGACAGGTACGTATGAGACTGCTCTTTGTCTCGTCAACTGTTGAGTCTGCCTTCCAGGCAGAGTGCACTCTGCTGGAAAAAGATGAACAAAAGTCGATTCGAGGTATTCGCCACAATACTTATAAAGTGCAAAGGTTTCACTGTGCGAGAAGATTTGGTGCCACAGGATGAGGATCCAAACTGACCCTGCCAGCAATAAAATTCCTATCCAGACATATTCCAAGAAGATAACACCCAAACATCATATTTATATACTCCAACAACACAAAAGCCAACCATACTCAAGGATTATCAGACTTATTCCATTTTTGTGCAACTATAGGAAAATCTTATTTGAACAGACACATTTCCCTTTATTTAAACCTTCTGTAGCAGTCAATTTTTTGGCTCCTACATTATTTCCATGCATTCTTGAACCCCCAGGCTATCAATTTTTTAGCACAGTGATAATACTTGTTGGCTCAGATGACATTTGTCACTTTCACATAAAATGTGGAAGAGAGGCCTCAAAAACAAAAGGACACCATGTTCCCATCCATATTACTGACGTATTCCCTATGACAGTGTCCAGTCATATGATACAGCGATTGTTTCCTTCATATCAAGTGCCGCTTCTTTGGTGTGTGTATTTGGTAATTATGTAGCCAGTTTGATTCACATTATGGTATACTCAGTAAATGGTCCATTAGTGATTCTAGAACTCAGTACAGTGTGTTAACTATAAGCTGGCCAGTCAGCTCCCTAGTCTCAAATCAGTAGAAGTCCGGAGGGTTTGGCTGGCAGTCATTTGTTTATGGTTGTAACCAACATTGCCTAGCTAACAGAACTGTGTGAGGTAGTCATTGCTGTCAGCTTTGTTACTGTCTTGTACTTTTCTGTCATGTCAATAGGTAAGATGATTTCAGGTCGGATTAGGAACAACATTTAAGCAATTTTTACCTGTGTGTGTGATGTCTGCTACTGTAGAAGTGAACTACAGGTTAAGTGCCTGTACTGTGGGAAGCATGTGAAGCTTTTTCCCCACACCTGGATCCACACTCCACGAGAGTATCTGATGGTCGGGCTCACTTCCTCGACACCCTACAACTCCGTTTGGCAGTTGGCAAACTTAATAGTTAACACACTGAACTAATGAACTATGGGTATTCTTTGCAGAATCTCAGTGGCACTGCTGTAGTTTAGACAGTAGACAGGTGGTAATATGGACTTCATTCCCACACAGGGCATCAGCGTGGACGTGGGCCCCGGTGGGTCGACGGTGCACACCAGGCCGGAATCCGCCCCCGGGGGCGGTAAGGAGACGCACCGCATCCAGCCGAGTGGAGTCGTGCTGGACGCCCCCAGGCCACAGCCGCACCACCACGCTCGCCCGGAGTCTCCTCTCATCCACCCGCCACCGCCGCCTCCACCCCCACCGCCTGCACCGTCGTCGCAGCCGTCTCCCATCAGGAGGCCACCTGTGACGCTGTACCGTCCCTCCACTGGGACAGGCGGTTCTGTGGCAGGAGGCAGGCCGCACCAGTACAGGTAACCACTCCCTCCACTACCTCCTCACTAACCGTGACCTCGTACCTAAGTCTGCACTGCCAAATGCACCAAACTGTGTGATGCCAAACCTCCTAGCTGAGTGAAACTGTGTGCCGGATTGGGACTCACACGTACAATCTTTGCTTTTTGTGAACAAATGCTCTACCAACCGAACTATCTGTCATGACATATAAGCCATTTTCACAGCCTGTGGATAAGGCATTTCTCCACAATATCATTTCTTCCACGAATGCTGGATGTCCCCAGTCCCCAGCCACACCACACACTCATCCGGGGACACTTTTCATCTACCCGCCACCGTCACAGGTAAGCAGGAGAATGTCTGTGAAGTTTGAAAGTAATACTAGCTTAATTAAGGCTTGAAGGCAAGTTGTATGTCATGTCTGGATAGCTCAGTTGGTGTAGCAATTTTCTGCAAATAGCAACAGATTCCAGTTTGAGTCCTAGTCTGCCACACAGTTGTTATCTGCCAAAAAGTTTGAAGTCAGTCTGGAGTCTGCTATAAAGTAAAAATTTATTCTGGGCATGCAACAACTAACAACCCTACCACAACAAAGGTCAAAAATTAATTATTATTGTAGTGTTGCTCACGCTGCTAAATATGGCATTTTCGGGCAACAACAAAGTTATATTATGTGGCAGGTGTCATTAGAGCCCAGTTAATAAAGTCATTTCTTGAAATAATGGATAAACTAGGCACTCATCTTTTCGTGTTTCCCACGCTGGTCTCATTGTGAACTCATGGGTCAATCATAGAAAATCAATGTGGTGATGATTCCAAACTCGGAAGCAAAGAGGCCTAGGTGTTATTCTGTGATATTCAAAAGTTTTATAGGTGTGTTTCATAAACCATTCTTGAATATTAAACTTTTTCAAGTTAGGACAATGGTGATGTAAAAAAGTAATCAGCACTCCGAATTTAAGTTACACTTCTTTTTTTTTTACTTTTGTTGCAATATCATGTAACTCGTTCCAAAACATCACTTCACAATATAAAACATACTTGAAAATATCTTCCTCACTGTTAAAGTTCACATTTCATAAACTGACTACAATTTGCATCCTTTTAACATGATGACCAAAGCTTGACACTCTAATAACTGCTTACGTGCCCAAAAATCAGAGTTACAAGTACATCAATGATCATAGTGACAAAAGAAAGAATACACGTAAGAATAATATCATTGCAATATATACATATCGATGTATCGAAGTATCGAAGTACCTCTACATTAATGAAATCAAATATGAATGTTGTCACAGAAATATGTTAACTATTTTACAGAAACACAGTAGAATATTGCTGGTATCAAGAGGTTGAGGTGAGGTGCCATAATGGTTACGTAATTCAAGTACCATTACAAACACTAATGCTTAAACCACTTCTGTTTTTCTGTGACACCCTCACAAAGACATTTCACAGTGCTGCAATTGAAATCGACCAGTCAGTGGTTATCACTTAACACACACACTACAAGCACTGACTGTCACCCCTAAATGTCATATTTTTTAATATGAAAATCTTTCCTCTATGGGACATGCTGTATGCATAGAGGTGGCAAAATTTTATCCAGTTTTGATGCGCTGTCTCTTTGAAGAAACATATGTATCATATTGCTCGTTATACACTCGACATAAAATGTCATTATTTTCTATACATCAGATTTTATAATATTGTCAGAAACAGTCATATTTGGAAAAAGTTGTTAAGTTCTAAATGGTCAATTCTGTGAAACATGTATCACTGTCAATTTTCAAATGTCAAGAAATTTGTTTAACTTTGATAAAAATAATTAAATAAAATTTGTAGAGCTAATCAGTTATAATTAATCTATGTATACGTCATAACAAATGTATAGAAATTTGTATGGAAAATTGAACTTTGAATCTCTGATTTGTTAGAAAATTGTATCAACGTAGTTGATATGTCGGCAGTATAATATTGATGTATTACCCACTGTTGGTTCAATCACAAGCACATGAATAGTATACACAAAGCATGAAACACTATCCATGATGATTCATTTCTCATGAGTTTCATAAATGAAAACACATTCATATACAAGATCAATGGGAAAAGTAGTGATCCTAATATCAAACCTTGGGGATGCCATACATGATTTCCTCCAGAGTCATAAATGTCGCTGCTGTCCATTCGTTGTGTTATGAGGATGTGCTGGAAAGTAGTGCCTCCAAATTTTTTATTCTTCTCTCAGTGTTACTCAGTCAACTTTTCCGCATCACTGATGCAAGTTGCAACCCTCTGTTACTAGAGGGCTCCGAATTGTAGGGTGTAACATAACTATGTTGCTGCATGAGAAACCCTTCAGAAAACTGAAAGCATAAATTCAAAGATTTCTTTGACACATAGATCCCTCCCCCCATCTGCTTGACAATGCCACACCACACACAAGTGCCATTATACCAGCAATGACCCGGCACCTTGGGTTCATTATCATTGAATACAGTCCCAACTAGATCCCACTAAATTTTTATCTCTTTCCGAAACATAAAGTACATCTTCAAGAAGGTCACTTTGATAGTGATGAAGCTGTACAAACAGAGGTGGTGGTGTGGCTCTATCAAAAAGGTCAAATATTCTACAGCGATGCTATAAAGAAACTAGGCTCTCATTGGGAGAAATGTGTTTGTCACCAGGGTCACAATGTAGAAATGAAGAATAAAGATGTAGATAATTAATAAAGTTTTTTTATTTAAAAAGCCTTAAAAGTTTACTCATAAAAAACTCAGAAGCATTACTTTCCACATGCCCTCGCATTTGGTACATGTTTCTGTATTATTTTTGTCAGATATGTTGTGTATCAATTAATTATATATGCAAAGATAAATTGGGTGTCCCTTCTCTAGAATTCCTTCATCACGAGGTCAGCCAGGAGAACCACTTAATGGAAACCAGGTACATTTTCTAGAGTTTCAAGACCAGTCTGACCTCTGCAGGTTTCCAGCACCGGTACATCCGCTGCGACCATCAGACTTCATGACACCACCCCCACCACCTCCGCACCTGCCGTCACGACCACCGGCGCCGCCTCCGACCCCTGGAGGCGTGCACCACGTGCACCAACACCACCATCACCACCAACAAGGCGGGCCACTAGTCATTCCACTCAGGCCTGAGGCCGGACTGCCCCCGCCTCCCGGGCACGACCATTTCCTCCACGAACACGATCATGACCATGACCTCCATATCCACGGCAATGACCACGAACTCCACGTTCACGGCCTCGAGCCGGAGCATGACCACACGACGAGGCTGCAACCGGTGAGAACCGGTGGCAGTGGTATCGTCGTCCAACCCGGCCCCGGGCCCGTCGACGTGTTCGTCAAGCCTGACGGTGAGCTCGTAGCAGCCGAGGATGACCTAGGTGTCGCCGGTTCTTCCAGACCGCTGCCACGACCACCGTCACTTTCGCCGAAGCCCTCGAGAAGGCCGCCGACGACCAATCTTTTTGCCATCTGGCCGGGCAACAGGTGAGGCTTCAATTACCATCCGATCTCCCTTCTAACAGCTTTATCCAAAATTTTTGAGAGAGTAATGTATTCAAGAGTAGCTTCACATATCTGTAAAAATGAAGTACTAACAAAATGTCAGTTTGGTTCTGAGAAAGGTTTTTCAACAGAAAATGCCATATATGCTTTTACGAATCAAATTTTGAATGATCTGAATAACCGAACACGACTCATTGGGATTTTTTGTGATCTCTCAATCATGAAATCATGAAATTCTGCTAGACAAGCTCAAGTATTGTGGCATGAGTGGGACAGTGCACAAATGGTTTAATTCATACCTAACTAGAAGAGTGCAGAAAGTTGAAATAAGCAGTTCTCATAATATGCAAAGATCAGCACATTCCTGAAACTGCGGAACTATCAATAATGGGGTTCCACAAGGGTCGGTCTTGGGTCCTTTGTTTTTCTTAATATACATTAATGACTTGCCAGTCTATATTCACGAAGAGGCAAAGTTAGTTCTCTTTGCTGATGATACAAGTATAGTAATCACACCTGACAAACAAGAATTAACTGTTGAAATTGTCAATAATGTCTTCCAGAAAATTACTAAGTGGTTCCTTGGAAAAGGACTCTCACTGAATTTTGATAAGACACAGTACATACAGTTCCGTACAGTAAATGGTATGACACCATTAATAAATATAGACCTTAATCAGAAGCATATAGCTAAGGTAGAATATTCAAAAATTTTAGGGGTGTCCATTGATGAGAGATTAAACTGGAAGAAACACATTGATGATCTGCTGAAATGTTTGAGTTCAGCTACTTATGCAATAAGGGTCATTGCAAATTTTGGTGATAAACATCTTAGTAAATTAGCTTACTATGTCTATTTTCACTCATTGCTTGCATATGGCATCATACTTTTGGGGTAATCCGTCGCTGAGGAATAAAGTATTTATTGCACGAAAGCATGTAATCAGAATAATAGCTGGAGTCCACCCAAGATCATCCTGCAGACATTTATTTAAGGATCTAGGGATATTCACAGTAGCTTCTCAGTATATATACTCTCTTATAAAATTTGTTATTAACAACCAAACCCAATTCAAAAGTAATAGCAGTGTGCATAACTACAGTACTAGGAGAAAGGATGATCTTCACTATTCAAGATTAAATCTAACTTTGGCACAGAAAGGGGTGAATTATACTGCCACTAAAGTCTTTGGTCACTTACCAAATAGTATCAAAAGTCTGACAATAACCAACAAGTATTTAAGCAGAAATTAAAAGAACTTTTGAATGACAACTCCGTCTACTACATAGAGGAATTTTTAGATATAAATTAAGAAAAAAAAGAAAAAACAAACAAAAACATTATAAAAAATATTAAAAGAAAACAAAAAAATAAAAAAGTTGTTATATTAACTTAATTATGTTGTTAAATTAAAGTAATAGATGAGCTTTGCTATTTGGGCAGCAGAATAACTGACAATGGCTGAAGTAGAGGGGATAAAATGCAGACTGGCTTTGCAAAGAAAGCATTTCTGAAAAAGAGGAATTTATTATCATCTAATACAAATTTACAGTGGCCGAAAGCTTTAATTGTACGAATCTTTTTGTTGTGCCTATCACGACTCAGCATCTCCGCTATATGGTGCGTAGCAACTTTCCTTCTCTGGTATTGTAACATTCCATCCTGGATTTTCCATTGTTTGACAAAATTAAGTTTCAGGCAGTCTTCTTCTGAAATCATTTGTCTGGAGTGTAGCTTTGCATAGAAGTGAAACATGGATGATAAACTGTTTAAACGAGAAGAGAACAGGATCTTCTGAAGTGTTGTTCTGTAGAAGAGTGCTGACAGTTAGATGGGTAGATCACGTAACTAATGAGGAGGTACTGGATCAAGTTGGGGAGAAAAAGAAAAAACATGACGGGTTCACAAGACACTTTCTCAGGTGTCAAGGAATTGTCAGTGCAGTATTGGAGGAAAGTGTGGTGGGTAAAAACTGCAGAAGGAGACCAAAGGATGAATACAGTAAACAGGTTCAGTAGTTATGCATAGATTAAGAGGCTTGTGCAAGGTAGACTAATGTGAAGAGTTGTATCAATCCAGTCTTTGGACTGAAACCAGTAGATGTAATTGTGGTGGTTCAAACTAATGCTGAGCTCAAATTGCGCCTCTTCAGAACATACGAGTTTTGCTGAGAACTCCTCATCCTCAAGCCGGCTTCGATTCCTCACTGGGTCAGAGATTTTCTCTGCTAGGGCACTGGATGTCCTGTCTTCTCTGTCACTGTATAATCCTCGTCAACACATGAATTGCTGAAGTGGTGTTGACTAAGAAGACTTGCACCAGGTGATCAGTCTATCTGATGGGAAGCCATAGCCACATGGCATTTCATTTCATTGGTAACTATTTGACATATTGTGTTTCTAATCTTACTGCCACTGGGAGTGTACCTTGTGAATGTCCTCAGACTTCTGGTATCAGCTCAGTACAGCCTTCTGCTTCACCTCGGCCACTGTCGCTATCTGACTGCCTTTCACTGTACTGACTCATCTTGAAGCCCTCACCACTTGCTCAACCGTATCACGATTTGGCAGTCTGACCTACCAGTGACCAATTTCGTAGCCACATCACACTTCCGCATGAGATTAGTAACTCTTAAATCACTTTGTTATGCAATTGTTAAATTACAAACAGTGAGTACATTTTTTACCCCTTTACTTAACACATTCTAATTCATGTGTTTCTCTGGAACGTCCCAACATTAAACCTCTCCAGACAGACATTCTCGTGTAGTTTCCTATAGTGAATTATTTCTTTGGTTGCTTGACTAGATGACAAGGAAATGACATTATACTACTTTGCCTACTTATGTACATTGTAATACATTTGTCTACGTGAAAGATCAGCTGGAAGTCATTGCACAAAGTGTTGATATACTGCATGTCTTTATGTATTCTGTAGCAATTTCCTAATCATCATTACTCTGTATCAAATTGCATGTTCCTTTGAGAATTTACCACCATTAATTACCACCTCATTTATATGTACTGTGAATTATTGCATTCCCAAGGCAATTCTCTGATAAAGACACATGCAGCTCTGTATTCTGCAGACCACCACCAGACATCGATTATGTCAGCTGATTAAGTCAGCTGCATTCACTCTCTACACAACCTCCCTCACAGATTTCAAAATATTCATAGGTTTCATTGAAGCTCGTAGTCCCCTTATGGGTCCATAGTTACCACTGTCTTATGTCTTCTTTTTTTCTTTGTCTTCTTCTTCTTCCCCCCCCCCCCCCCTCCCCCCCGACACACTGCTCCCCCTTCTCCCTCTCTAATTTGGATTTTGAAATTGTTGAACTTCTGTCTTGTATGTCATTTCACTCATTTAGAATTTGTCAAACTTTGAGACGACTTTGTGCTGGACCGGAACTCAAACCCATGTCTTCTGCTTTATTAGGCAGATGCACTAACCACAAAGCCATCAGGCACATATTTTCAACTTTCCATTGGTATAAAACAATGCCCACTTTGATTCATAGCAGCTGCAGGATCAAAATGGTGTCTGTTCTTTTGAATGTACTGAAAGAACAGATACTACACACATAATTAATTAAAGTGATGACAACCAATTATCCCTCCATTACAGATGCACACCACGCACAAATTCTTATGTGAATGCTGCCAATAATGAGGAGGGGCACTACATCAGGAGTGTGGGTCAGCTGAGAATTTGGGTCTGATGGAAGACGTGCTCGAATGGTCCATTCAGTTTTGTTGACCACTGTGTGCAGACGATGTAGCAGTCTGTAGTCTTCAGTCATCGTAGTCTGCAATGTGAATAGGAGATCTGGGTTCGAATCCCAACCAGCACATATTTTCAAATTTCTCCATTGATATAAATCAATGCCCACTGGCAGCTAATGTATTTCCTTTCTGTCTAGAAAATTAGAGAATTTAGATGTCACATGGGAATAGTGACCATTGGGAAGGCTCCATATGTCGTATGTGAAAGGAACAACAAAGAGGGAATCAAATAGTGGTAGCAGAAGTCCCTTCTGCAAAACATTTTAATGTGGCTTGTGAAGTGTAGATCCATATACAGATGTAGACTTAGCCTTAGCAATACAAAGGCTTACTATATTACAGCACTAGGTTTAGCAGTATAATAACCTACAATATTAATTTCAAGAGTTCCTGTGAAGATACTCTTCAGTGGAATAAAAAAAAGAGTTGCTCAACAGGAAGTTCTTCGGTTCAGTCTTAAACCCCATCAAATTATCTATATGACATTTTATGTGGTCTGGTGGTTGTGGAATACATATGCACACAGGTATCTGATTCCTTTTTGTGATAGTGCCAATCCTTCAATATACCGGGTGATCAAAAAGTCAGTATAATTTTGAAAACTGAATAAATCACAAAATAATGTAGATAGAAAGGTAGATATTGACACACATGCTAGGAAAGACATGGTGTTTTATTATAACCAAAAAAATACAAAAGTTCAAAAAATGTCCAACAGATGGCACTTTATGTGATCAGAATAGCAATAATTAGCATAACAGAGTAAGACAAAGCAAAGATGATGTTCTTTATGGGAAATGCTCAATATGTCCACCAGTATTCCTCAACAATAGCTGTATTTGAGGAATAATGTTGTGAACAGCACAGTAAAGCATGTCTGGAGGTATGGTGAGGCATTGGCGTCGGATGTTGTCTTTCAGCATCTGTAGAGATGTCCGTCAATCACAATACACTTGCGACTTCAGGTAACCCCAAAGCCAATAGCATGATGAAAGTGCTGGCTGAGCACATGATCATCACCGAACGACGCAATCTGTCGGACATTTTATGAACTTTGCTCTTTATTTATTTATTTTTTCCCCTAATAAAACCCCACGTCAATTTTTACCTCTCTATCTACATTATTCCGTGGTTTATTAAGTTTTCAAATTTATACTGACTTTTTGATCACCCAGTATTTGTAGAGATTAGTACTGTTGTTATATTTGTTCTTTCCCTTAGATTTTAAGAACAGAGCAATATTAGTAGTGACAAAGGACATCAGTGAATATACAATCATCTTGCTATTGGGAGCTCTTGTTAAAATTCCCGAATTAAAACTGTGTTTTTAAATTCTGCCTTCTGCAAACCACAAGGTATTTCCTGTTTCCATTCTTTACTCACACATGTCATCTTCTGTTGGTCCAGATTTATTTATATAAAAATATAATAAATATATTACAAAGTTTTTGTTTTCTTTGCTACTTTAGGCCTAACATTATAACATGTGCATTTTTATATGTTGTGTGCTATCAAAGATCAATAATCATTGGAAGGATTCTTATTCAGAGATTGCTCAATCTCTTCAGTCAACTTTAACCATTCTTAAGTAGTTAGCAGAGAGACAAGATAAGGTAATCATTTTCTCTGTCATTTTGATGATCAGAGCTCCATTAAATTCTATGATAAGTATCTGCTGTCACACACTGGAGGATTACAGATGTTGTTGAAGTAGCTGCAAAATGAAGAAATGTGTGGCATATTGAAAGTTTTTTTATTTGTTCTCAGACTATGTTGTAAGAGGACTGGGTTTATGAGAGGCTGTGCTGCCCCCACAGGTACAACAGCAGCAGACCACAGCAGGGAGCATGGCCTCCACCCCCACAGCAGGGAGCCAGGCCTCCGCCCCCACAGCAGGGAGGCAGACCTCCGTCCCCACAGCAGGGAGCCAGGCCTCCACCCCCACAGCAGGGAGCCAGGCCTCCACACCCACAGCAGGGAGCCTGGCCTCCACCTCCACAGCAGGGAGCTAGGCCTCCGCCCCCACAGCAGGGATCCAGGCTTCCGCCCCCACAGCTGGGGGCCAGGCCTCGACCCGGAGACGGTCTGCCTCAGCAGCCACCACTGCAGCACAGCTTCCACGAGGTGCACCTGGTGCCCGGCATCAAAGACACACCAACAGGTAAGCTGAGGGCCACTGTGGGAGCACTAACTAGTATATGCCTGAAGGGTTCTAGATATGATCGTAGGCACGCTCCTTGCGCCCATCCCGCTATTACAATAGTTGGATTCCCCTTACTAGGCAAGTGCTGTCAGCAGTCAAGAAACTTCTCTTTAGTATTTGTTTATGCTTGAGAGGAAAGTCAAATTACTGAAATAAAAATTTTAATTCCCCAAATTTTCAAACCAGACAAAAAAGTATAAAATAATTTCTCCTTGACCCATACAGATTCCTAAACCCATACAGGTAATCCAGAAGCTTTGTGAGTGTGAATTTATATAGCTATGAGTAATGGAAAATCTCATATAAAGGTGTGAAACAAATACTAAAAAAGAGATAGAGGGGCTGGCCAGTACTTCCCTCTGCTCAGTACAGCCGATAGATACACAAAAAACAGAACTGAAAATTTACGTTCCCAGCTTCCCTCTGACAACCATGCCTCCATCCTTGCTACCCTCCCTGTTTACCTTTCCCTGTTGCTTCATAACCTGGGTTGTGAGTAACCGAATCCACTTTCCCTTCTCCCCTTTCATTCCCCTCTCTCCTCCCTGATGAAGGAACATTTGTTCCGAAAGCTAGGAACTTAAATTTTCGGTTCAGTTTTTTGTGTATCTATCGGCTGTACTGAGCTGAGGTAAGTACTGGCCAGCCCCTCTATCTCTTTGTTAGTATTTATATAGCTATGAACATGCTTGTTAAGATTCACAATGAAAAACACAGGCCACATGCAACTGGTAATAGTAAGGAGGTGAAATATTCATGCATCCATTATGTATTACATGTACCCCACATTTTTGGCTTTAAATCTTACAAGTATTTTCATAGTTATTAAAAATTCACACTCACAATTTTCAGGCCTGTCTGTGTGGGACTAAGAGAAATTATGTCATACTTTTTTGTCTGATTTAGAAATCTGGTGTATTAAAAGTTGATTTTTATGTAAATAATTGGCTTTTGCTATTCAGTCTCATCCACATGGAATATTTCAAACGATTTCAAACATTTTGATGGGATTTCAACAGAGACATGCAGTAAATTTCATGTTTATTTCAGTATATCTTCACCTTAGCCAACCACTATTTTGCTTCCTTCTACAAATGTATGAGAAAGGACTGTACAGGTAAAAATCATCAAGATTTGAGCTCATGTGGAGGCTTACCAGCAATTGTACTCCCCGCAAACAATTCGTGATTGGCAGAGCGGTACACAAAATATTCTTCTCCACACACCAGTGAGCTACTGTTGAATTGTTGTCCACTTCTAAGGAATGCTAAAATTTTCAAGTATCTAGCTCATCTGCAAATGACAGTGGTAAACAAAGTACCCTCCAAGTTACACTAGAGAAGAAAGGAGCTATGTTGAAAGTTTCAAGACTCTGTTGCAGCAGAAAGTTAGTTTAAAATCAATTGCGAACTTGTAATGAACAGACAGGCAAACAAGAAAGTGACCTTATAAGACAGTGGTCAAAAGTAAGATTTAAAATGCTGAAAACAGTGAGGATATGCGTAATTTGATGTTAGTGATGGGCATTTTTCATCTCTGTGATGGTAATAATGGATTTATATCTATTTTTAAAAAAAGTCTGATGTATATGGAGGAAGGAATCAGTTGGGAGAGAGCAGAGTTCAGGTAGGTAGGAAGAGGGAGGGTTCAAGCCTTAATATGGGTGGATGGGTTGATCTTGGTGAGGTAGCCACCCCTCCCCCCCCCCCCCCCCCCCCCCCGCCCACACACACACACACACACACACACACACACACACACACACACACAAACAAAAAAAAAGAAAAAGAAAAAAAGAGAGCAAGCACGTCTCATATCTTAGAGATGATCCCATCATGGGAGAAGGCAACAGTTAAAGTTTCCCTGCGAATGAATGTGAAGTGTTTGTAGGTGAAAGGAAGGTACTTTGTGCTGGTACAGCTGTCATCACAGTTCTGAAAGATGGGCTACACAAATGGATATTGTGATGCAAATGTAAGAGAACATTAGGACAGATGTTGTAAGTGTTTGAGAAGGTGAGAAAACTTTAATAGCTGACAGAGGAAATGAATAAAAAAGGATAAACAGATGTAGAAATCAAGACAAGAATTTCAATGGGTGTTAAAACTCGAGAAAACTTCATGCTCATACAACATTCTGAGAGGCGAAGATGAGGGGAAGGGGAATGTGGCAATTTGGGGGGGCAGATATTGTATGCATGGATGATTATCAAGGGGTGTAATCAACATGTTCATGAGGTTACTAGTTTTAATATGTTGTGGATGGAGTCTTCAATTTACTTTTTGACCAAGTGTTAGTCTGAGATATTTAATGTTTTAGTTAGGTGGTTTGGATGTTTGTGAACTGTGATGTAAATATTTCTGGAACAGATTGCTTAGGTGGGTTTTCCCTATAATTATTTCCAGAATTTTGTCAGGTTAGTGGGGAGGTACCATCAGTTACAATGACAGATGTTTTTTCTTGTATTTGTTGCCTGGGATTTTGCCATGTTGATGGAGAGGCTCCATTAGTCAGTGGTGAAATTATTTATGTGGACTTGAAGGGATCATTTGGATTAATGGAGAGTGGGTGGGGAATGGATAGCACTAAAGGTGGTGCCGTCAACATATTAGAAAAATGAATTGGAGTGGAGGCTTCTAAGACTCAGATAAAGAAATGGTGATCTCTGCAACATTCTGCAGTTGGGTGTGGTAAGGCTACATATCTGATAGTGTGTATAGTTTGTCCAGGTGCAAATGTGCACTTGCTGATGGAAACAGCACTATTCTGAGTCTGGAAAGAACTTATCATATGCACAGGTCATATGAAATAGGTAACATTTAACATAACCATTGACAGCTACTATTACTCTCTGCTACAGGAAAGAAATGTGAGAAAATGTGAAGGGAAAATGTGGTGGATCTACAGTATTTGCACACACCTTGCTCATTAGCATTATAACTCAGAATTGTGTACCACATGTTTCGTGGAAGAATGCGTCAACAAAGAGAAACGAAGAGCTAGAATCAGGGCGTGATGGTGGAGCACCACATGTATTGGCAGAGCGTTTGAGAAGTTTCACTGGAGCTGTATGTTACAAGAATCATTTTCATCAGTGCCACTGCCAAGTGGAGACATAGTGGAAGCGCCATAAAGTACCCTCTACCAAACTCAGAGATAATGTGGACGACTCCAAATACGAATAACCTGCAGTTGTTTGCAGTTATTTGCAAATATTCTTGACAATGTACTCAAAGAAGGGAAGTACATTTGCAATGTACTGAGTAAAAACGTATACTGAAAGCCACCATGACATCCAACGGATTTCTACCTTTAGCGCATCACATCTAACTGCTTTAGAGTTGAACCAGTTGCTACTCACATGATACTAGAATGATTAATGTTGTCAGCTGAAGCAATTGATTAGGAAATAATCTTCAGTTCCAGGTTTTGTGAGTGGCGATCCCAAACCGCCACCGGACTTCCACGGCCAGCACCACCAGCAGCGGCCACCGCCCGTGACGGACACTGACAACAACATCATTGTCGGACACGTGCCACACTTCAACGAGCTGCACAGCCCCGTACCTCCAGAGGACTTGCGTCCACACATAGTCACCGTGGGCGAGCCTGCAAATGAGGTGGACGAGCCTTTGGCAACCGTGCATCACCGTGACCACCATCACCACCACACGGCTGGTGAGGTCTCCAGCCCGGACAGTGGCCCGAATGTCGGTGTCCGTCCAGACGGACGGCCTCCACAGGGTGGAATACATTTCCCCGGTGCTGCTGACCAGTTCGATGTGGGAGAGGATGCTGCACTGGACGAGAAAAGGTGTGTCACATGGGCAGGTCGTTTCCTTTATACCAACGGCTACAATATGTGACACATCTGAAAGTGACTCACTGTTCTACAGATCTGCCCCTTACCCAACACTGCCTGCAACCAATGAGAAATAATCACATTTAGGGACACAGTCATGAGTAATTCCAGACACTGATAGCTGCTCTCTTCTATACTGTGCTGAGGCCATACTTTGGTGGGAATATGGTTTCATTCATTGTGATCAGCAGCAGAATGTTGGACTCTCCTTCCACATTAGGTTCAGTTGACAAGCATTGCTCCCTGCAGACAAATGGATATTCAAAGTTGGTTATGTCCAAATGTCCAGTTTAAATGACTATCAGTATCTGTCACTGGTTTGACCTACAAGAGAACAATTTAATGCCACTGTAGACAAATTTGAATATTATTAGGCCCACTGCAGTCTGCACTTTTCTCCAGTATTGGTCAATGAACTGGAATGGATTTTGTTTCCATTAATTGACCTCCTTCCCAGTCTGCTCTCACCCTCTCCCCTGCCCCCCTCCCCTCTCTCTCCACAAGTATTTGGGATGATATGGATGACAAAGTTGCTCATCGGTCATAAGCTGTATATGAGGTCTGTTCCTATCTTATTTATTCCAAGATTTTTACATGATAGTTTTTGTTCCATCTGCTTGTCAGCTGAAAGTTGTGTGTTACAAAAAACACAGAAATTTCTGGTAAAGACTGCACTATTAGCAACCTCACATAACTTACATTAGAACCATACAAGTCTCTTTCCATCAACAAATATATAAAACTTGTTGCCTGTTTCATTTGTTGTTCATTTGTTATTATAGAATACTTTAGTGATGTTACAAAAAGAATGTTTGTTAATTTTTGTGATAGTATTAATATTCTAAATTCTGTTTCTAATAAAATGTATCAACACGGTGAGAGAAATGTCATTTATCTGTTTCTAATAGCGATCCAGACAGCACTGGAGCAGCGTCTGGCACTGATGGGAGCCCAGATCCACCAGTAGATGGCTCAGATGGTGACGAGGGTGAACCGGAGGGCAATCTGCACGGTGGAACCCAGACTGAACGGCCACTGGTGATAGTGTCGGCAGATAACGAACCCGGTTACCATCACGATAGCCACACTGGCACTGCAACACTGGAATCAGACCGCCAGGACAAGAAACCATCTCGAAATGAGATACCTGTACTGGGAGTCGGAGAAGAGAGGCCTTCACATCCACACGTAGGAAGCTCTGGCTGGCAGATCATTGGTTCCCAGGAAGGTAATCCCAATGTTCACCATGGCATTGGGAGTGACCGTCCAGATGGTGAGGTTGTGGTGCCCGGCGTCAGTCCACCATACCAGGCAGCCGGATATCGCCCTCCTGTTTGGCACACTGGAGGATCGGGCCACCTGGTAGTATCTGCTGGCGACGAGAGCGGTCCAGGTCGGGACCACCCATCCGGAGACGAGTCGGACATCCACTACGGGCGGCCTCACATCTCCGCCGGCGGGACACTGGAGGGTGCGAGGCCCCACTGGCCCGGTGACGCCCTTAGGCCACCGGCCGAGAGTCCCGTCGTCGGTGACCGGCAGCCGCCGGGCTTCGAGGGCACCGGAGAGGGAGACTTTGGGCAGGAGGTGCCTCCGTTCAAGGCCATGGGTGAGGACGTGTCTGCCGTGGTGGACTCGGTACTGAGGCCGCCGTCGCTGAACCTGCCGCCGGCGACCGCAGTCCGCCCCACGCAGCCGCCGCCTCCTCCGCCCCCGCCACCCCCGAAGGTGACGGTGCTCACGGACCACCAGCACAACAACAAACCCCACCGGCCACCTGTCATCGTTCTGGGCCGACCGGCCGAGTTCCCGGGCGATGTTGTCACCCGTCGGCCGACACAGGTTAGTGTTCGCTTAAAGCACGAGCAGGCAGGAATCCTGCACGTGTGCGGAGTACTTGCATGCGTGCAGTTAACAGGCGTTCTGCGTACACACAGGGGCAAGCTGGCCACCCGCTTATCTCCCCTCCCCACCATACCTTCTGTCCGCTTCTTCCTGTGCAATGCGTTTTCTTTCATAGCTTGCTTTATTGAATGAAGGAATAAGATTAGTAGGAGTGCTTAAAAGGTATCGTGGTTTGAAAGAGTACCAATTACCTACAATACGTTTTATTTAATTATCACAGGTGGAGTGGAACAAAATTTCTACATACAGACAAATGCAAACAGTTACTTAAATTTTCATTGCTGATGTTTGCTCTTAACCGACACTTACTAATTCAGGAAATGGTTTTCCAGCTCTCGCTATATTAAGCGCAATCTTATAACTTGCATGTACTGCTGGGCTATTATTGTTGTCATCCTGAAAAATTGAAAACAGTGCTCCATAAAATGTTAAATCAGTTAGATGAGAAATATGACAAAAGGAAGTCGGAGATCTCTCGTGACCACAGCAACTACGACAGATTCATCTAGAATCAACAGATCGCTCTTCTTAAGCTCAATTTCCCCATCCGTTCAGAATCCAACAATAAATTTTACTCGTCCTTGTGAAATTTGTTATAATGGCCTTCAATACTAAACTTTTGCTGACCAGCGAGAATACTGCCACATATTAAAATATCGGATTTTTCACGTTTTTGCACAAAGAAAAAACGATTCTCCCATTACTTTTTAAAAGATAGCAAATCTCCACTTCTCCGTTTCCTTGTTTCACTCTGCATTTTGCGGTTCTTGAAATACAATGTTCACTATGTAGTGGTCACTACGCATCAATGTGCGCAGCTTAGCCTGGCACTACACTGCCACAACCTGCCAGCTGTGGCCACTGCCCTGGTCGATGATTGCATGCGAGCAGCACACGTGCAGCGCTGTGCGCTCATGAACAATGTGCAACATTTGCCCAACCATGGCTTGAAGCATCTGCCGTGTAACGTGTCTAACAGAATGACCTCCTCTTTGCTAACTGGCACGTTTTCCAAAAACATCCAATACTTTGAAACCCAATTGTACTTTTCTCTCATGGCATTCCCAAACTGTATTTCAAACGAGTAAGGTGCATGCTATATTTCTTGACTTCCAAAAAGCATTTGGCTCCATACCACATCTATGCTTATTATCGCTTATTATCAAAAGCATAGCCTATGGTATATTGAGTGAAATTTGCAATTGTATTGAAGAGTTTTTGATAGGGAGCATCCAGCATGTTATGTCGAATAGGGAGCCATTGACAGAAATAGGAGCAACTTCAGGTAGGTCACAAGGAAGTATGTTGGGACCCTTGCTGTCTATGATGTACATTAATGACGTTGCAGACAATATTAATAATAACCTCAGATTTTTCACTGATGATGCACCTCTTTTCAATGAAGTACTTTCTGAAAAAGCTGGACAAATATTAAGTATGATCATGATAAGATTTCAAAGTGGTGCAAATACCGCCCACTTGCTTTAGATGTTCAGAAATGGAAAATTGTGCACTTCACAAAATAAAACAAGATTTCAGTTCTGTGTTACTGATATTGTAGTTATAGTATACTATAACTACAATATCAGTAACACACAACTGAAATCTTTCATCTCATACAAATACAAGGGTCCAACACTTTGTAGGGATACGAAATGGAACAATCACATAGGCTTGCTCATAGGTAAAGCAAGTGGCAGAGTTTTCTTCACTCTCAGGATACTGGGACAATGCAGTCAGTCTACAAATCAGACTGCTTACAAACCACTTGTGTGACCTATCTTAGAATATTGTTCAAGTGCGTGAGACTCATTCCAAAGAGGACCAACCAGGGGATTTTGAATGAATATAAAGAAGGGCACCACAAATGCTCACATGTTTGTTTGACTCATGAGAGAGTATTACAGACTGAAAAAATTGAATTCACAGATTCTTGAAGATAACATGCAAATTAACCAGCATTTTGAATAATCTCGAGGTACTTTTCAGCCCCTATTTGTCACTCCCATGGGGACCTCGAAAACAAGGTTAGACTAATTAAAGCAAGCATTGAGGACTTTAAGTAGTTGTTCTTGCCACCTCCTATATGTTAATGGAGTAGGAAGTAAACCAACTTATTGTACCATGCTAAGTACCCTCTCCCAGTGGTTTGCAGTGTAAGGATGTACCAGGTGGTTTTAATTAAAAGTTCAGCTATTCGCAGAGGTCCAGTGTACAGTAATTATCACATGGTGAAACTTGGTAGATATGCTACTGCATCAATGCAGAACCAATTTACACTGGAAAAAAAATAGTTCCAATTTTGGTCACCAGGTGCAAATGTGGTGCTGTACAGCATCTCGCAGATGTCTCCAGTGCTCATGTTGAACAGTTTGTGTGAGTGGTTGTTTATAATAAAATATAATTATGCCTTTCCCACTTGTTTGTCCTTTTCTGCCCATGTCCCATTCCTAATTAGTTGTAAATGGAAACATTTATATACATCTCTCTTGCATTCACAGTGCCAGATTTGCACTTGGTGGACAAAATTGGAACTAATTTGTTTCCAGCATATATCAGTTCTGCATTAACACATTAGAATATCTGCCAAGTTTCACTGCCATATGATAATTACAGATCACATTGGACCTCTGTGAGTAGCTGCTCTATAATTATAGCCACCCAGTAGATGTAGATGTGACAGCATCAAATTGACAAAAGATGTGTGTTTTTGTACTGTTGGCACCAGGGCCACCATTGTAGCCAACCCTTATGCTTCATGGAAGAAAATAAATACTTTTTGTTCCCCTCTTCACTTCTATTCCTCTATCTGCATAGTACTATATTTGTGGTTTTCCAGTTTACATTGTATCAGTTTCAAAGCTGCATGTCCAGGCAAAAGGATGCAGGGATTATGTAAGCCAATGTTGATGATGAATGGTATGCATCTACATGTTCAGCAGAGTTGTTGATTCCATTTTGTGCACAATATTTGGATGACTGATGCAGCCATCTTCTTCACATGCTGCGAGTTGTGCTGTTATGTGTATCCACTGCCTGAACAACAACCAGAGGGAACTGTTCTCAGCCGTACACTGCTGTACCCTTTGATGCCTACAATTACATCTACATACATACTTTCCAAGTGATCCTACATTGTGTGATGCAGAGTATCCTGTATCACAATTAGTCATTTCCTTTCCTGTGCTACTCACAGACAGAGCAAGACAAAAATGACTGACTGTATGCCTCTGAACAATCCCTAATTTCTCATATCTTGGCTTCATGCTCCTTATCTGAAATGTACATTGGCAGCAGTCCTTCCCACCAAGAAGTCCTCAATCCAGTTACATGTTTCGCATGTATCATTTGTATGATTAATCGCAAAGATGTGGAATGAGTCACTTTATATTCATATTGCACATTCATACATAAATATAACTACATGTTGACCATTTGCAAGGATTTGTTTAAAATACAGATGTGAATTAGTAATTCCTGTCTGCCACTTTGATGTATTACATACATACATAGAAATTACTCTACAGAATAGAAGGCATTTTTGAGAAACCGATTTCAATTTGTTTTCAAGTTTCCTGCCTATCAGTCATTTTATATCATTGGGTAAGTAATCAAATAGTTTGGTGACAGCATTGTGCATCTCTTTTTCTGTTGACGATGACCTTAATGTGGAATAACGAATGTCAATTTTTGTTTTGATATAATAATTATATACATCATTGGTCCTTCTGAAAACTGTAGTGGGTCATTTACAATAAACTAGCTGAGGGAATAAATACACTGTGAAGCAATAGTCAAAATTCCTAAATCCTTAAACAGATGTAGTGGTTGTGCACCCCGTATTATCCTTACAGCACATTTTTCAAAAATGAAGCCTTTCTTAGCAGGAGCAAGCTTCACCTGCAGGGGGACTGTTAAAACTAAGTTTTCAAAACTTTAGAAAACTTTGTTTCCTAAAGATTAGTTACCCCAGTACATCATTCCATATTATATTTCTGAAAGTAAATCTACATATTATATTAACTTACAGGTTTACATCTCCCCACAGTTTGTAGTGATGCAAAGTGCAATGTGGCCAAATAGAGTTGTTATAGGAGCTCAAAAACGATTTTTTAAAATTCTCATTAACAGGGAATCCTAAGAATTTTGAAGTTTTCACCCTCATGTGTACCATCACCATGTGACCTTCATCACCGATATAGTACCTCTAGATGTGCAGAACTGAACATGTTGTGTCTTTGAAATCGAGAGTGAGTCTGTTTGAAGACAACCACCTAATAATATTTCTGAGGACATTTTTTACTATTTATTATGTTGTTGTGTGTATGTTTTGATTGATTACAATACTGCTGTCAGCTACAAAAAGAACTACTTCTGTTCATGGCATATTGGGCCGAAAATCATATGAGAACCAATAATGGACCTTGTCGAGCCCTATAAATGATTTCTATCTAATCAGAACAATCTCCCCCTGGTTACATTGGATAAACTATTAAGTACAACTTTCTGCAAATTTTGTTTTTGTTTACTTACTTATGACATTACCTATGGGTTACTTCCATAAAACCTGTCTTTAGCTAGGAGTCTATTGTGATTCATAAAGTCAAATCCCAAAAATGGGTGGATCCATCTGGATACAGTATATCTCAAGAAATTTGTGGGTTCTCTTTCTAACTGATTTGAGACCATTACACAGTATTAGCAAAATGTCTCTTGGGGTGACACTTCTTTTGTTCCACATGCTTATAATGAATCACTGGCCTGTGATCAGTCATCGAGAGTTGTCCTGTCATTTTGCAACGAATGCGTGTGTCTCCAGAGGCCAGGAGCGTCAGATGAGGGCAGACCCAGACCCAGTCTGCTGGGAGATGGGCAGCTACCGGTGGATATGACAGAGGTGGACAAGCCACCCCCGCCACCTCCCTCAGTCGGCTCGGACCTGGAGGCAGCAGCGAGCACCGCACGGCCCTTCAAGCTGAGACCGGCAGACGACTCAGTGGTGGGGCTGGCTCCGCCCCCACCCAGGGTGACAGTGGTGGGTGCTGGGGGCAGGCCGCCCCCGCCAGAAGGGGATTCCACACACCGACCAGTCCTCATTGGAGGTGGCAGGTGAGTGTCTCTGCTCCTACAACACTGATCAGATACAACTTCATCATGGTTGGTTGGGTGGTTTGTGGGATTGAAGGGACCAGACTGCTACGATCATCGGTCCCACTTCATCATGAAACCCACCCATACATTAGGAGTAGACTGAATAGGGAGTTCTTTCACGCAACACTGTCCTATAACTGCAGAAGTACAGGGTGTCCATTAAATTCCTTACAACTATATATGCTTGACATCACTGATGTTTGAGGCCAATCTAAAATAATATGAAATACAGAAGTAAAAACTTCAACAACCAGGATCACTAAATATAATTTTATTTTTCATGGCCAGTTTTGGCTATCAGAAGATCTTATGCAAATAAGTCTCAATATGCATAATATATCATTGAAGCCAAAATTGTAATTCGTGCCCTCTGGAGTCCTATTGTGATTCTTTCCTGTTGCCTGCAGAGAAAAAACTTCATGCCTAGACAAAGGTTGTTCCAAAACTGGCATGTAAAAATATAAAACAAGTCAGATTTTCGTAGGTATCATTTCAGAAAATACAGTGACCAAAATTGTTTTATGTTCTATAGTTTCTATGTATCTCAAAACTGTGTAGTGACCCCATTATTATAATAAGAGTAGGTAGATTTATTAGAAAAAATGTAGCATTGTAATTGCCGTTCACTGAAAGTCCATTAGGCATCTCATTTTTTTTATTGGTGATAAAACAGCTGTAGTGCCTAGAATTGTTTTAAAATTATTTATAATAAATATTTTATTAGAACTCTAATTAATACCTGTTTTTATATATCAATATTTTCCCATTTAATTCCCTAATCACTACCATGACACTACTTTGTATAAATTTATGTACACTGTATTCCACCTACTTACTGATTAAGGTCAACACCTTCCCTTTAGCTGTATCTGTTGTTTGCACCAGGAATTACACATAAGTGTGTCTACTGGCGGTAATAGTCATTATGATCAATTTCTACAATTTTTTATGTATTATTTACAAAAACAGGATACAGGCACCTAATATTCAGAAATGAGAAAGGTGCCGTACAATTATTTAAAATGCGTAGCTAAGCTGTACTTTAACTATGGTGCTTGAAGTTTCTCTACTGGCTTTGTTTTGTTCATTGTTACAGGAAGCCACCGCCACAGACCCTGCCACCCCCACCGTCAGAGTTCGAGCGTCCGCCACCACCGGCACCGACCACCCCCAGGCGCCCACCCTTCGTGGTGACACCTCCCACCCCTGCATACAGCCCCGCCCCCACAACCAAACCAAAGCCTTCAAGTCCCTCCTCCAGCGATGATGCTGATGACAAACTGGAAGGTAGGTTTCCTTGTTACTTATTGATCATTTCTTTTCTGCCAGATAGTGGCAGGCACTCAACAGTCATTTCTCCAGCCTACATTTAAATTTATATTAAAAACAAAGATTCCAAGACTTACCAAGCGGGAAAGCACCGGCAGACAGGCACATGAACAAAACACACAAACACACACAGAATTACGAGCTTTCGCAACTGGCAGTTGCTTCGTCAGGAAAGCATGACTCCTTACCCTCTCCCTTAAAACCCACATCCTTTCATTTTTCCCTCTCCTTCCCTCTTTCCTGACGAAGCAACTACCAGTTGCGAAAGCTCGTAATTCTGTGTGTGTGTTTGTGTGTTTTGTTCATGTGCCTGTCTGCCGGCGCTTTCCCGCTTGGTAAGTCTTGGAATCTTTGTTTTTAATATATTTTTCCCATGTGGAAGTTTCTTTCTATTTTATTTACTACATTTAAATTTGGTTTATTTATTTTCTGTGAAGAATTTCATAGTATTGTGCCTCATTTGCAGATGGGTACAGTGAGTTGGTGTTGGACTGCTGAATGATTGGGTGATATTATTACGATGCAGTCACCAGCCACACTAAAATTACAAAATATCATAATGTTCTTAAATGGCTATGAGATAGTAGGTGCTCTTACTGAGTTTGCAGCCATTGTACCCCCACCCCCTCCACCTCCCCAATCATCAGCATAATAAGCTTGCAGAAGAGACCTGTCACACCAGATAGTTTTGTTTATTTTCTTTTTTCTCCAACTGTCAGATGTTAATAAATCGATGCCCCTTTTTTCTTCAAATTTTCCATTCAGATTCATAAAATCTATACTAATATATGAACAATAAACATTGAGGTAGACATAGGCTATTAAAACTGACTGCAAGAAAGAAAATGAAACCACATTTTCACAAAACAGCATTTTCATTGTACCAGTCAGTATTAACAGAAAATCTGTACATTGCTATTTAAAATAAATGTATAGCTTATGTCTGTCCAAATGTGTACTACAATATTGTGTAAAAATTTCTAGTAAATCATTCAAGAACTTTTAGAGATATTTTTCATTCAAATTTTGTATGATTTATTATAATTTTGAGTTTCATACATACAAAGCAGATGAAGTTGCAATGACAAGCTGAAATTTGCATCCCTTTATTATTTGCATCCTACAAAACCTAAAATCAGGGATTATTTTACTTTATAGCTAAGGACACTGATTAAAAATAAAAAAGTATGGAGCCATCAGTATCCTCTGTGTAATGTACAAGATATTCACAAAAACTATCACCAACTACACAAATACAGTGTCAGATCTTAATCAAATAAGGGAGAAGTTGGATGTAGAAGTGAATAGAGAAAATTGTCCAGTGTGCATGACTTAACTGGAATTACAGAACAGAGTTATGAGTCTGACTACCACTTTCTCTGGGTTATACAGATTTTGAAAATGGTTTTGATGCAGCTTAAAAGAAAGAAAGAAATCTGCACTAGAGAAAGAAGGGACTGATTCAATGCATGCCAGCAAACTGAAGAATGTATATGTAAATGTTAACTGAAGAAATCAATTAAAGTGTTATCACTTTACCATAATTATCTGTCTACCAGTAACCCGATAGGAAGTTTTCAGACTGTTAAATCAGAAAATTAAGAAGTATAATTGTGTTAATGGAACATATGTGAACTATCTTAGCTTTGGGGATGCTACTGTGCTGTTTGTCTCTAAGGCAGACAAACTGCAACAAGGAATGAGAGAACTGAACAGAAGGCTTGAAAATCAGTTATATTAAGACTAAAATATTGTACAATAAACACATCAAAAATTCTGTAAGTGGTCAGTGAAGTTGTGTAACTTTTTGAGGAGTAGTTGTGTATAGAACAGTTTTAGATGACAGCTAGATGACCAGTAAAAGAAATAAACAGAAGAGTGCAAATTACACTGGGAGCTTTTGGTAAACAAAACAGGTTTTCCAATTATAAACATACTACTATTTTTGGTAAACAAAACATGTTTTTCAATAGTAAATTTACTACATGTCTGAAGATGAAAGCTTACAGCAAGTTTTGAGGTAGAGCAGTGAGACTTGGACCTTATCCATACACAGTATCTAGCAAGCAGTAACTGAAAACAAACAGGTATATTCCATCTATCTGGGTTTCAAAAGGCATTTCACACTGCACCACACTATCATCTGTTAATCACAATACAATCATGTGGGGAGTATCTACGCAGGTATGTGGTTGGCTCAATGAATATTCGACTTGTTGGGACCAGTACATTATATTGAATAGCAAATGTACAGAAATAAAAATAATCATGGGTGTCTCCCAAGGAAGTATGAGGTGACTAATGAGCTGAATATAAATAAATGATTTATCCAATAGGATCAGCAGTGCTATAAGACTGTTCACTGATGATGCTGTTGCCTACAAAGAAATACCTCCTTTGGCCAATCGTAAAGAAAAAGAAAAAAAAAAAGGATAAGTACGAGTAGGACTTGTGCTCTGAGCTTTTCATGCAAACTTACTTCTGTATACAGATAATAACAATAATTTGTGCGTCTCAGTGGCCTGGTGTAAGCCTTTCTATTGGATGTCATTTCGGCAGCTTGTGTATCCTTAACTTATCCCAGTTACTGAACTGGGGAAAGGGGACTTACAGTTAAATGTGGAATCCAAACCACATATTGTTTCTAATGACTCATTACATTGCAGAGATATGAAGGCTATGTGGTCCAACAGAGATCCAACCCCTCAACCTTGCAGTTTCCAGACATGCTCTTTTGTGCTAGACCTCTAAATATGAGATGTATATATATGATTCATCTTGTAGTGCTTCGGGAATTTCAGAGCAAATTCTAGAACCACTCAGCCTTCCACCATTTCAAACATTTTAGAGGCGAATGGGAGAAAAGAATACACCCTACTGCACATCACCTATTTGTATGTGTAGGTCAAAAAAAAAAAAAGAGAGAGAGAGAGAGAAACAGTTACGAGAAAAAGATGGACCCAGCAGCTGAACGGCAGCAGACAAGTAACTGCTGTATGGCTCACAGAGTCTCCATGTACGGGTCGAGAAGAACAAGAAAACTTTATGTAGTATTCTGTGCTCTTTAGTGTCTGTGTTGACTGTAAAAAGGTTGATGGACAACTGGATATAGATTTCTATGTTCATTCATGTACTGCACTCGTTTTAGACTAGAGACTTTTGAATTACTTCAAGTCTTCACTATGAATGAAGCAAGACACATGTATGCTATTTGAATATGTGTAAATGAGTCTAATGTTTAAGGAATAAGTTAGCTCGCAGAAGTTATTATCTGTGAAAGTTGAAAATACGTAGTGATTGAACTGAGAAGTATTTTACAAGCACCAAAATTATTTCAAGGGTAGAGAAGCATTTTAATAAATTCCTTTAACCAGCTATAGTCTTTGGAGAAGAAGCTTTTGGGAGACCAATGTAGCTGATTACCCAGAGAAGAGGATTTGATACACACAATATGCGAGTTAACTGAATTGAGAGACGTGTGTGCCTTGCATCCCAATACCACACTGTCTTTTGTCCTCTAAAAATGTTAGAATCTGTAGGTTTTGTTGCATAAGTAGTAGTGTAAATTGTCACATGAGGGAATGTAAAATAAATGCTGAACAACCTGAGTTAGCACAGTGAAATATTGACTCCTGAAATCTCACAGAAACCCACTTAGAAAATTTCATGTACCGATATTGTGAATGGAGCACCAAATAATTTTTAGTCCCCTCAGTATTGTTTCCATGAAGATCAAATCAGATTAGTAAGTAGCTCACCACTTGGAGGTGAACCAAAAGTCTCTTGCCTCACTTCATCCATAAATGAAATGTATCTCTATGTAGGATAGAGGGAAAAGTAGTTTTTGACTTGGTATTTAAGGTGATTTCCCATCTATGGATGATATGTACTAATATGTAAGTGGGTAATTTCCCCAACCACTGCAAAAATAAATAAATAAATAAATAAAGTAATATTTTGTGTAATGTGATGTCTTGTATTGACACCTTTTATTAACCTGACATGTTCCACATCATTACAAAGTGTCGTATTCATGATCTATGGAACAAGTACTAATCTAATCTGCTGGTATGTCAGTAATAGATGTGGATGACCACGGTGATACATTGGTGACAGAAGTTTTTCTTTCCAGATGAGGATCAGGAGCTGGCAGAGACATCCTCTGGCAATAAACCACCTCCACCTCCACTATCACCACTCTCACCCTCAGTGACGTTGGGAGGTACTCCAGAAGTGGTGGATGTGACGTACAGACCACCCGTCTACACCACACAGCGACCGAGGCCAGTCAGACCTCTGGACACCACCAGGTGAGATCCCCCAACCTCTGCTGTCCCAACATGTAGAGGTGGAAGTAGTGTCACCACAGAACAGAAACACTGCAATATTGCGAGGAAAAGTGTGTTGATATATGCATGAGATTCTCAAGGATGGAGTTGATAAAAGTTGGGAGGAGGGGAGAATTGTGCATCAAGAAACTGGAAGGAGTTATAAAATTTGGGGGGTGGAGGTTTGTTCGCATCAAGGCTTTGCAGTTAGTGATAAAATTTTGGAGGAGTGGAGATTTGTGCATCAAGGAATAGGAAGAAGTTAAAAATTCAGGAGGAGTGGATGTTTTTGCATCAAGGAATTGGAGGGATTAAAACATTTAGGAGTAGTTGAGGTCTGTGAATAGAGAATTTGGAGGGAGTGCAAGGATTTAGAGATGGTGATAAAATCTGGAAAGGATGGAAGTTTGTGCATCAAGGGATTAGACAGTGATAAAAATTTGGGGGATGTATGTTTTTGCATCAAAGAATTGGAGGGATTTAAAAAATTGGGAAGAGTGCAGGTTTGTGAATTTAGTATTTAGAGGGAGTTAAAAATTTGGGAGGTGTGAATGTCTTTGCATCAAGGAATTGGAGGTAGTTGTAATACGTGGGAGGAATAGAGGTTTGTGCAACATTTACAGTGTTGAAGCTCAGTTTTATATGTCTAGCGAAGTGCTACAGTATTTAGTCACCTTGATTAGCCAGTTAGTAGATTTGGTAGTCATTTGTTGGCTTTCTTTTATACAGGATTCCACAGCTTTTCATAGTTATTCTGGTGTTTTAGTTTAATTAATTGGCCTTTGGTAGTTTTTAGGTTAAAGTCCTAGAAGTGAAGAATTCTGGTTCTTCATACTATAATTATTGTCTTTTTCTTACAATGTTAATAGCCTTTACAAGTGTTTAGATAAAGTAATATATCGTGCTGTTAACATGCAAGACAGCAAGAGACGATACAAGACCCAAGTGATGTGGCTAGTTGACACGAAAGGAACTGACTTGGCACTTGCCCACAGGAGGCCGTCAGATGGGGTCAATCCCAGTCGTGTGGAGGCGGACATGCTGGAGACGGTGAGTGTGGGCCGGCCTGTGTCACAGCCGCTGCCACCCCTGCCGCCCCCACCTCCACCTCCTGAGGCGTCGCCGCCTCCAGTGGCCCCAACTCCTGTCAGGGAACCTGTTTCCACCAAGGTGAGGCCACAGATCCATTCAGCACTAATAATAATGTTTTATACTAGTCCTATTTCTGGTATGAATCTGAGGGATTCTAAGCAAATTTATAGTGCAGAAATTCAAATCTTGAAATAGTATTTCATTGTCAAAGCTACACTGGCAGAAAAAAATAGCAACACCAAAAAAATAATTTATGTAGAGTAATGAAATTTTGAGAATACATTTGATTAGGTAATATATTTATGTGGTTAACATTGCAAGATCAGAGGTTAATTTAAGCACAAGATAAGCTATTGCAAATGTGAAATGCTGGTACATTACTATTTGGTCTAACTGCCAGAACGTTGAACGCAAGCACACAAATGTGCATACATTGTGTTGCAGTCAGTTTGAGAAATGGAGTTCCATCCTGTTGCTCTTGGTCAGTCAATACACAGACGATTAAAGCTGCTTCAGGATGATGCTAGACTTGTCATCTGATGATATCCCATATGTGTTTGATTGGGAGACATATCTGGAGATCAAGCAAGCCAAGGGAATATGTCGACACTCTGTAGAGTGTATTGAATCACAACAGCGGTATGTGGGCAAGTGATACTCTGTTGGTAAACATCCCCCCTCCCCTCCCCTCCCCGGAATACCATTCACACGTGGTAGCATATCAGGTTGAATCACGAGACTGACATACCAATTTGCAGTCAGGGTACATGGGATAACCATGACAGGGCTCCTGCTGTCATACCAAATTGCACTCTAGACCAGGCCCTCAGCTGTCCTCCTCCTAACAAAAACACTGCCATCACTGTCACTGAGGGCAAAACCAGTTTTATTCACAGAATACAACACATCTCCACTCTGCCCTCCAAGGAGCTCTCACCTGACAACACTGAAGTCGCCAATGGTGGTGGTTTGAGGTCAGTGGAATGCACACTAACGGAAGTCTGGCTTGGACCTGTCTGTAACCAATTTGTAACAGCTCTTTGGTCACTGTATCAACTGCTCATATTGCTGCTGCAGATACTGTATGATGTGCCAGAGCCATACGCCAAACACAACGGTCTTCCCCTTGGTAGTTTCACGTGGCTGTCCAGAGCTGGTTTTCTTGTGACCGTACATTCTGCCAGCAAGCATGTATAATGACTGTATTCCTGCCAAGTTTTCTTGCAACATCACAAAAGGAACATCCAGCATTTTGTAGCTCTATTACACATCATTCAAACTCAGTGAGTTGCTGATAATGGTGTCTTTGTCACCTTGGTCAACTCACCACGCCCAATCTTAAAGGTACATTATGTGATAAAAAGTATCTGGACACCTGGCTAAAAATGACTTACAAGTTTGTGGCACCCTCCATCAGTAATTCTGGAATTCAGTATGGTGTTGGCAACCCATAGCCTTGATGACAGCTTCCACTCTCAAAGGCATACATTCAATCAGGTGCTGGAAGGTTTCCTGGGGAATAGCAGCCCATTCTTCATGGAGCGTTGAACTAAAGGAGAGATATCGATGTCAGTCAGTGAGGCCTGGCATGAGATCGGCATTCCAAAAAAACCCAAAGGTGTTCTATAGGATTCAAGTCAGCACTCTGTGCAAGCCAGTCCATTATATGGATGTTATTGTCATGTAATCACTCTGCTACAGGTTATAAACAGGTGCTCGATCGTGTTGAAAGATGCAATTTCAATCCCTAAACTGCTCTTCAACAGTGGGGAGCAAGAAGGTGCTTAAAACATCAATGTAGGCCTGTGCTGTGATAATGCCATGCAAAACAAGGGGTGCAAGGCCACTCCATGAAAAACACGACCATGCCATAACACCACCACCACCTCCAAATTTTACTGTTGGCACTACACATTCTGGCCGATGATGTTCACCGGGCATTTACCACAAAAAACCCTGTCATCAGGCCACCACATTGTGTAGCCTGATTTGTCACTCCACAGAACGTTTTTCCACTTTTCAATAGTCCAATATTTATGCTCCTTACACCATGCGAGGTGTCGTTTGGCATTTACCCGCGTGAAGTGCAGCTGATGAGCAACTGCTCGATCATGAAATCCATGTTTTCTCACCTCCTACCTAACTGTCATAGTACTTACAGTGGATTCTGATTCCTGTGTGATGGTCTGAACAGATGTCTGCGTATTACACATTACGACCCTCTTCAACTGTCAGCAGTCTCTTTCAGTCAACAGATGAGGGTGGCGTGTATGCTTCCGTGCTGTATGTGTTCCTTCACATTTCCAGTTCACTATCATATCAGAAACAGTAGACCTAGGGAGTGTGGAAATCTCATGTAAAGACGTATGACACAAGTCACACCTAATAACCTGATCAAGTTCAAAGTTCATGAGTTCCGTGGAGTGCCCCATTCTGCTCTCTCACAATGTCGAATGACTACTGAGGTCGCTGATGTGGAGCACCTGGCAGTAGGTGGCAGCACAATGCACCTAATATGAAAGATACTTTTGACCACACAGTGTAACTGATGCTCATGACTATTATAGTGTGTATTTAGAACAAATATGATTTGCATCCTCATGGTGTTGCTACCAGCACCAGTTGTATGGGACAGTTGCAAAATCTGAAAAGATGTCATCTTTCAGATGTAGAATACCTCAACTTTCATTTATCTTGTAGGACTCCTTCTTGGTATTGCAACTTTTTTTCCATCACTGTAGTTTTGCATGCAATTAACAGGATTGGAAACTTTTAATTTGGGATGTACAACTGTATGGGGAAATGATTAAGCGGTCAAATTTATTGGAAGTGGCCTCCATTATGGACTTCACATAATTGAATACAATGTAGCATCTCCTTAAACACATGTTGTTATGTTTGTAGATGAATTATAGCAATAAGTCATTCAGTTTCATTCTGCAGTTCGAGGATAACATGAGTGTGAGCTTTGTAAGCAGTGTTGATAAGGTACTCCCCCAAGAAAGAGTCAGGTGCATATAAATTAGCAGACTTTGGAGGCAACAGTTCCTTTGCAACCACTCACCCATGAAAACACTGATCTAAAAGAAATCTGATAAATTTTGGGTATATGATAAATCGCACAAATCTAAGGGCTGTCAATTCAACTAAATACCTAGGAATTACAATCATAAGCAACTTAAATTGGAAAGGCTGCATAGATAATATTGTGGGGAAGGCGAAACAAAGAGTGCACTTTGTTGGCAGAACACTTAGAAGATGTGACAAACCCACTAAAGAGACAGCCTACATTACACTTGTCATTGCTGCGTGGTGTGGGATCCATACCAGGTGGGACTGACGGAGGACATCGAAAAAGTGCAAAGAATGGCAACTGATTTAGTATTATCACGCAATAGGGCTGAGAGCGTCCTGATATGATATGCCAGTTGAGGTGGCAGTCACTGAAACAAAGGCAGTTTTCTTTGTGGTGAGATCTATTTACAAAATTTCAATCACCAACTTCCTCTTGTGAATGCAAAAATATTTTGTTAACACCCACCTACGCTCAGAGAAATGATCATCATAACAAAATAATAGAAATCAGAGCTCGAACAGAAAGATTTGTGTGTTCCTTTTTCCCACACACCATTAAAGATTGGAATGGAAGAGAAGTAGTACTAAAATGGCTCAATGGACCCTCTGCCTGGCACTTAAGTGTGAATTGCAGAGTAACTATGTAGATGGAGATGTAGGAAAGTCACTCTGTTCTTGGCTCCATGGGCCATAGTATTGTCCTCTTGAAACCATACTGTTACCTTATTCAGGTACAGTGTTTACAAACTGTTACACCTTTTGTGCTTAGGACTCAATGTTCGGTACACTATGAAAGAATACGATGAAGATTCGCAAACTGACATTGCACACCAAACACTCACTCACTGTGCCTGCAGAAGGGACTTTCAGAGCTTATGTTAATTTTCTGTAACTCAAATGCATGAAATTTGTGTATTTACATATCCATCAATGTGGAATCATGCCTAGTCGGACCAAAGCCAACAACTGTACCATTCCTCCCCACCCATTGTTACAATCACACCCAGGGGGATGACAATTCAAATCTGCATCTGGCCAACCAAAATTTGGTTTTCTGTGATTTCCTCAAAAATGCAACAAGCAAACACCAGGATGGTTCCTTCAACGACTGATTGCCTTCCCCACCCATGACATCATCCGAGCTCGTGCTCCATCTTTAATGACCCTGATGTCGATGGGCTGTTAAATCCAATCTTTGTTCCCACCTTTCATGTTGTTACAAATGACTTGAATCACTGACAGCCAGTTACACATTTTTCGTTGTATTCTGTAACCAATTTGTGAATAGCATGAATTCCATAAGGATGTGTCTTTAAACACTTGCACAGTTCTGTAAGGGCACCACCAATGGAGAGACTAGGCAGATTCAGTATGCATTTCACCATCGTTTTGGGGCTCAAAGAATATGCAGCTTTCACATCTGTCAACTTTTCTCATGTTACCAGCTCAGCCTCTTATTGGTGGACTTGTTTGGGAGGGAAGAGTCTCAGTATTAGTCACACACCTAATGTAACAGGTGAGAATTAACACTCTTTTCTGTAATATGGAATTTATTTCTTCCTTAAAAAAAAAAGGACCATACTTGCAACAAAAAGTAAACATATTTCACTGAAAAAATACGGCAACCAGCCACTTTTTAATGCGTTTTTTTATTTATGCCAATATGCATTTTGGGTTTGCACCCATCTTCAGCTGGCAAATTACATGGATCTTCATTTACTACAGTAGTACAATCTCGACAGCAGTTTGGATGCTGCAGCAAGCCTGTGCAAAGCAACGACTCCAGTCAGTTACTTCAATTTCGCGAGTTTAAAGTCACACACTATCAGCTGTGACTTTAAACTCGCGAAATTGAAATAACTGATTGGAGTCGTTGCTTTGCACAGGCTTGCTGCAGCATCCAAGCTGCTGTCGAGATTGTACTACTGTAGTAAATGAAGACCCATGTAATTTGCCAGCTGAAGATGGGTGCAAACCTGAAACGCATATTGGCATAAATAAAAAAACGCATTAAAAAGTGGCTGGTTGCCGTATTTTTTCAGTGAAATATCATTATCCACAGCCACAGAGCTCAACAGTCCAAATAAAATGGACAAATTGTAAAAGTAAACATTTTTCTATAAGTTGCATCCCTTTTTGAATACCTTGTAGTTGTCTGTAAAGGGGCCTCATTGCTGTTTGCTCCTCTTGTGAAATGAGATGCCTTCTGTCACAGTTACATATTCCACGTTGACTAAAGAGGTTATGCATCAAGGAGCGTATTCTAAATTCATTGTACGAGGGTCAGTCAATAATTAAAGAGACTATCTGGTCTGGGGAAAAACTGGTTGTAGGGCTTTAAATTGGAATTACTGGGATGAGCCCTGATCAGCTGATGTATCAACATTGTTTTGTCTATAACCTCAAAAATACTCTTCAAGAGGGCGAGTCAGCTTGAAACATTCACTTTAGTTGAAGAACATTCTGTTATTCATTTTTTACTTGCTGAAGGTGAGAAACCAGTGAATATATACAGTGGAATATCTAAAGTTTATGGTGAAGGTTGTATGAATCACACAAATTTTTACAAGTGGGTAGAGCTGTTCAAAAATGGTTATGACTCAGTGACTGACGAACACCATTCTGGCTGACTAGTTGCAGTTTCAACTTCCTCATTTGAAAGTCGAATTGTTGACACTATTCATACCGAACGCCATGTGACTGTTGAAATAATAGTTGATAAGGTTCAAGTTATAACTGGCACAGTTCGTAACATTACCTGTAACAAGCTGAAGTACCACAAAACATGTGCAAGATGCGTCCCAAATGAGTTGATGTGGCCACACAAGGAAAAAAGGTTGAGAGTGTGCACAGAGCTAAAGGAACATTATGAAAGAAAAAGTGAGCACTTCCTCAACAAAATTTTAACTTGTGATGAAACTTGGGTTTAATATCATGAACCAGAATTTAAAAAATAAAATAAAAAATAAAACAAGATCAAAACATATTAAGATCTGGAGTGCAATAAGTTGCTGAAAGTGCTTATTGTGGGCTACAATCTGGACTACTTCACAGAGATATGTAGTGATATCTTGGATTCTGTGCAAACTTTTTCAGTATAGAAAGGCATTATCATCTCAATGAAAATTAATAATAGTTAACTAGAAGATGTAACATCAGCATTAAAATCATCCAAAAATACTTCCGTAATTACCATAATATGATCAAATTGCCCTTCCCACTACATCTCTCCTCCCCCCCCCCCCCCTACTATCTCCCTCTCTCTCTTCCCCTCCCCTTATAATAACCAAGGCAAGATGTAAGAAAAATCAACACCCCTTCATATGATTCATTGACACAGAAAGAAAGTTTGACAAAGTAAAATGGTGGAAGATATTTGAAATACTCAGACAAGTAGGTATAAGCTATAGAGGAAGACAGGTAATATACAACATGCACAAGATGGAGGAGGGAGAAATAAGAAAGAAAGGCCAAGAATGAAGAGCTTAGGTTAGAGAAAGTGTAAGATAAGGATGTTAGTTTTGCCCCTACACTTCAGCCTTTATCCAAAGAAGCAATGGCAATTATGGAGCTGTTTGTAAGCTTGGAATGGATGCTACAATAAAGTAGACACCTAAATTTGAAGAAGAGATTTCTGAGAATGTAGATTAGAAGCACAGTATTCTATAGAAGTGAACTGTTGTCTGTGGGAAAAACAGAACAGGAGGAAGTAAAAGTATTTGAGATGTGTTGATATAGGAGAATATTGAAAATTAGGTGGAATGACAAGGAAAAAAGCCCAGAGGTGTTCCACAGAATTGGCAGGGAAAGGAATGAGGGGATAAAGAACCAAGTAGAGGAAGGGGCAGGATGACAGAACTTGGGTTAAGACATCATCAGAGAATAACTTGAATGGCACTAGAGGGAGCTGTAGAGGACAAAACTTATGGAGGAAGATGAAAGATTGGACTATATCACAGAGAGGCACAATAAAAAAACTGCCAAAGAAAGCTATTTGCCAAATAGGCCTTCATAATATGCACGCGCTGTCTATTCCAAAGAAGGGCTGTTTGGCCAAAAGCTTTTTTTGACAGTCTTTTCGTTGACTCAGCATATTTGCTACATGATGAGAAGCAACTATCCTTTTGATAATACTGTCATTATTCCATCCTGGATTTTCCATTGTTCAAAACAATTGAAAATGTTGGGTGTAACTGCTAGTCTGGAATGAAGAGGTTGGGGCAGGAAAAGAAGTCATGGAGGTCCACACCAAAGCAATCAGAAGACTGATGATTTAAAAGTAAAAGAATTGACACCTGAATGGCACACTTCAACTTAAACTACTGCCCTTGAATTTTTGCCACACAGTTACTTCCTTGTGATGTAATACTGCAATATGTTAGTGTAATATTTGTTCCTTGTTACGGTGGAAGTTAAGCGCACCACCCAAAGTATGTTTTGAGCGGTACTCCCCTCTCATCATTCTTCCAATCATACCTGTATGCCTGGTATGCCTCTCCACTGAGCTCGCACAGCTGTGTACTATGCCATCAGACATGTGACTGATGGACTGTAAGTGTGTGCACACCGATGGGACAATAGAGCACGCATTATGCTAGAGCTCTCCTTCTGCACAGGTGAAGACACCTCCACCATCCGTGGCTGTGGCGACACCGCCCACGACGCTGGACCGCACGTGGACGACAATGGCGGTGGACCTGGAGGGATCGCAGACGCACCTCCCGGACCGACGCCGGCCTGCCGCGACACCTGCTGTCACCCCCTCCTCCACAGACTCCTCTGTCACAATGAGCACAAGCAAAGTTGCAGTGAGTCATTCACACCACTACATACTGTAGAGTCCAAAAGTGACCAGTTTGGTGGATGTTTGTTCCTTGTTACAGTGGAAGTTAAGCGCACCATCCAAAGTATGTTTTGATCGGTACTCCCCTCTCATCATTCTTCCAATCATACCTGTATACCTGGTATGCCTCTCCACTGAGCTTGCACAGCTGTGTACTATGCCATCAGACATGTATGATATGAATGGTGGTGTATTTTTCATCATGTAAACAAGGTATTCACATTCAGTTGCCACCAACCAATACAGCTAACTGAAATGAATACAGTTGCCAGCCTGAGGTAAGGATAACTTCCAACATGGACATCATCAGGTCTGTTCAGTTGCTCTCTGGTTGTTTTTTTTTTTTTTTTTTTTTTTTTTTTTTTTTCCCCCCCTCAGTATCTGTTCATAGGCTATGCAAGGTACAAGGATACTGACAGTGGAAGGTAGACAAAAATGAACACAGTAAAACTAGTGTAATTTTTAGCCAACATGGAGTGGTTTGATCTCTTCAGTTCTGTTAAACCTGCAGCACACACAGAGTTAACTGTCAACACTGGATCACAGTAACAACACACATTGCCATGAGAACACATTAAAAAAGGAAAAGACTAACCACTAGAAATGGAATGACAATGTAATTCAAATGAGAGGCTCTTCAATTAATCTCTAGCAACAACTTAATATGTTTAGCACTGAATCAAGTTCCTGACTGTACCTTCACTCACATTGTTGTGTAAGGCTTATCTTAGTCTCAGTAACACACTTAGTAATTTCTAGACTCAGGTCTCAGTAAAATAAAACTTTGTATCCTCCAGTATTCTGCTGACAAAATACCTTCACCCCAATCATGAACTGATTACAGTGTGCTTCCTTTGGCAGTTTATTTTAAGTTGTGTTGACTGTGTCAGTCACCTTTTCGGCTGCTCCATGTAGAACTGCCAACCTCTTCCTTCTTCTTGCTTAAGCACTGCCTCTATAATCTGTTGCTCACACTCCGTATTCTCCATGTGCATTCCAACATATCAGTCCAACCTAACACCGACTGCCAGGGCCCCCAACATAGTCCTGTAGCCTGACAGCCAATTTCTATTTTTTTACTCTTTCAAATGGCTATCTTGTAAACAATAAAACAATAATAACAACAAACTCAGTTACACGACTTCCTTCTATCCTGGAGTTGTGGTAGGTCTTCCAGATGAATTTCTTGATTCAGCCAACATCCAGAACCATAACTATTTCTTTTCAAAAGAAAAGTAACACATTGCAAAACAATTAATAGTGTAATTGGAGTTCCCTGATCCACTACAGCTACATAACTACTCCACTACTCCCAGTACCACAAAGCATTGTAATGAACATTACTGTGTCTGTTAACTTTTCTGTGTACCTGAGTGCTTAGGTAAACGTACTTTCCAGCTTATCCAAATTACTGAACAATATGCTGGTCATTCTGGTTCACTGGGGACCATTAACCTTGGAGATGTTCTTCTACTCGTAGGTGAAACACAGTGCTGACCATTCAAGATTTCCTGAACAAACTTCAACCATTCAATTACATTTACTGAGTTCATACACACCACCCAGTCACGGGCTTACTAAATGAACTGTCATACAGTGGCAGGTATTTTACAAAAGAATGCAATTCTTCAGACAGAAAACATTTATGTCAACATAAAAACTATTATGCAAACACATCAACAATTACCCAAGTAATAAGTGTAGCCAGTGTGTCCAGTGATGGAGACGCAGTAGAACACCATCTAACTCCCATTATAGCTCTTTCACTTGTAGCTGATGTGGTGTCTGTGTGTAGCATAGTGCCGATCTCTTGCTCCTCACCCCGCCTCCCTACCGCTTATTCTTCAAAAGGATCTAGACTATTGTCACCAACACACCAATGCAGGCTGTCTTATTGCAGTCTGTGGTGGTGACATCGGGCTCCAAGACGGTGTTGTTCGTCAAGCCGACAGCTGCCCGGCTGCCGACGACACCGCAGACGACGAAAGCAACTCCGACACCGCGGCCCGCGCTGAGACCGAGACCCAGACCCAGACCTACAACCGGGACTGGAGGACTGTTCGATGACTTTGACGACATCGCCGATGAGGATGACGAGGAGGAAGTGGAGACGGGTGAGACGGGTGGCTCACGTGGCAAAGTGGACCTGGGCGTGGCCAGCTCCAACCAGGAGAAGGTCGTGCTCGGCTCATCACCCGCGTCCACCCTCTTTGTCACCCACACACACACTCTCACGGTAAGAATCTGTAGCTACAAGTTTGGAGTTGTAGTGCTTAGGTTCCTACCACCAGATGCATCTCAAGTTCAGAGCCCTTGGCAAGTGTACACCACAAAAAGTAGGATCATTTTTCTACACACTAACTATGGTACTTGGTAGTAAGCATCTTCAAACTCCCTTCATACCATTATCCAGTCACTTTAGTAATGAAAGTTGGAAAATGTATCATTTGAAAACCATGTACTTCTTGGGGTGTAAAAAGAGGAGGCAGTCATTAGGTGTGAGATCAGTGTTCTAAGGTGGGTGTGTAAATTGCTCTCATCCAGTGATCCAAACTTGTCATATCTCCAGGCAGTTTTGGATCTGAGTGTTCCACTGCTCACTCTGTAAAGTGTTAAGAGATACACAGTGTGTCTCAGTGCTGTTAGGATTGTCGAGTATGAAAGATAAAAGCCATGATCACAAAATCACTGTATTTATTCACATTAGTCTTCCCCTGAATCAATACACAGGTGAAATCATTATAAAAGTGTTCTGAAAAAGTCACTGTAGTCCTTTTTTGGAACAGCATTTAGTACAGCAGTTCAGTTTTTTTGGATGTACTTTTTGTGTCATAACAGTGTCCGTTCATTGCCAACTGCAATTTAGTGAACAACCAGAAGTTGGCTGGGACCAAATCCAATGAATGTGGCAGGTGGTCCAGGACTGTGATCTGTCTGCTGGCCAATACTGATGATTTAAGAAGGGAAAAATCAAGATGGGCTGAGGCATGAATTGAAGTTCGCATTAGGGAGGGCGACAGACTAGGGTAATCTGTGCAGCTGTGTTCGCCACAATGCGAGGGTGGTGTAATGTGTAGCACATCTGCCTAGTAAGCAGGACATCTGGGTTTGAGTCCCAGCCTTGGCGCAAATTTTAGTTCATTACTTCAGCTTCTATTCTTTCGAAAAAATGTTACAGACTGCTTTAAAAATGGAGGCCCCAGTTACTTACGCCTCTCAGCCACTAGAATAATGCCGGAATGCAAACAAAGCTTAAGGTCCCCTAACGTCTGGTCCCCAAATGTATGGGACATCCTTTGCTTGTAAATGATAGAGACAACAGAGCTAGGAAGAAGAAATGAGGCTGAGGCTGAGGCTGACAGTGGTTCGATGATGCTCCGCAGGTGACAACTACGGAGACACAGGTGGTGAGCACGGCAGGACGGCCGCCAGTGACGCGCACCGTCGTGCTCACCAAGACGCAGACGTCGACGGTCGTGGACACGGTCACCGAGACCCAAACGCTGCTACGGCCGACCAGTGTCTTCGCCACCATCACCACCACGGTAAGGGACTGCACTGCTTTCACCGACCTTTTGCTAACTGTTCCTCCACATTCACTGTGTCCTTATCAGGGGTCTTGGCTCTGAACTTAATAGCCTATCAGTTGGTGCTGAGGGTACAAACAGGAGTGTTGTATAGAGATGTGGACTTTACAGGTATTCAGTGCACAGTGGGCTGCATTGTTGTTGTTGTGGTTTGATGCACCTCTCCATGCTACTCTATCCTGTGCAAGCTTCTTCATCTCCCAGTACCTACTGCAACCTACAGCCTTCTGAATCTGCTTAGTGTATTCATCTCTTGGTCTCCTTCTACGATTTTTACTCTCCACGCTGCCCTCCAATGCTAAATTTGTGATCCCTTGATGCCTCAGAATGTGTCCTACCTACCAATCCCTTCTTCTTGTCAAGTCGTTGCCACAAACTTCTCTTCTCCCCAATCATATTCAATGCTTCCTCATTAGTTATGTGATCTACTCATCTAATCTTCAGCATTCTTCTGTAGCACCACATTTCGAAAGAGTCTATTCCCTTCTTGTCCAAAATATTTATCGTCCATGTTTCACTTCCATACATGGCTACACTCCATACAAATACTTTCAGAAACGACTTCCTGACACTTAAATCTATACTCGATGTTAACAAATTTCTCTTCTTCAGAAATGCTTTCCTTGCCATTGCCAGTCTACATTTTATATCCTCTCTACTTCGACCATCATCAGTTATTTTGCTTCCCAAATAGCAAAACTCCTTTACCACTTTAAGTGTCTCATTTCCTAATCTAATTCCCTCAGCGTCACCTGACTTAATTTGACTACATTCCATTATCCTCGTTTTGCTTTTGTTGATGTTCATCTTATATCCTCCTTTCAAAACACTGTCCATTCCATTCAACTGCTCTTCCAAGTCCTTTGCTGTCTCTGACAGAATAACAATGTCATCGGCGAACCTCAAAGTTTTTATTTCCTCTCCATGGATTTTAATACCTACTCCAAATTTTTCTTTTGTTTCCTTCACTGCTTGCTCAATATACAGATTGAATAACATCGGGGAGAGGCTACAACCCTGTCTCACTCCCTTCCCAACCACTACTTCCCTTTGATGTCCCTCGACTCTTATAACTGCCATCTGGTTTCTGTACAAATTGTAAATAGCCCTTCGCTCTCTGTATTTTACCACTGCCCCCTTCAGAAACTGAAAGAGAGTATTCCAGTCAACATTGTCAAAAGCTTTCTCTAAGTCTACAAATGCTAGAAACGTAGGTTTGCCTTTCTTTAAACTAGGTTCTAAGATAAGTTGTAAGGTCAGTATTGCCTCACGTGTTTCCATATTTCTGCAGAATCCAAACTGATCTTCCCCGAGGTTGGCTTCTACTAGTTTTTCCATTCATCTGTAAAGAATTCGCGTTAGTATTTTGCAGCCGTGACTTATTAAACTGACAGTTCGGTAATTTTCACATCTGTCAACATCTGCTATCTTTGGGATCGGAATTATTATATTCTTCTTGAAGTCTGAGGGTATTTCTCCTGTCTCATCCATCTTGCTCACCAGATGGTAGAGTTTTGTCAGGACTAGCTCTCCCAAGGCTGTCAGTAGTTCTAATGGAATGTTGTCTACTCCCGGGGCTTTGTTTTGACTCAGTGGGCTGTAATACACAACATTTGTCAATGCAACTATACAGGTCAGGCTCGACATGTGATAAGCTCACCACGCAAAATATTAATCAGTCTCCTTTAAAGTGTGTGCTGGTTGCTTTGGAGTGCTGTAAACAGTACAGAACTGGTAGCAGGTGAGCCTACTGACTCTTTACCAGTGATGTAAGTCATGGCAGTGAAGTGGGGTGTATGAGGTGTGATCAAAAAGTAATGGGAATTTCTGTTTTACCTATGGAATCCTTTTTTATTTATCAACATCAACTTTGCCCTTTTCAAAGTAATCCCCCTAAAATGTAATATGGGGTGTTCAAAAAGTCTCTCTGCAGTGCCGTATGATTGTTAGCCGTGCGTGCCGTATGATTGTTCATGTGGCTGGGTTTTTCAACAAAACAATAAACACACAATGATACTGCAGAGATATTCTGTACCCATCCATAGAAGAACTTGTGTTAAGTGAAATACTGAATAGTTATTTTCAACAAGATGGTGCAACCGCGCATACAGCTCGCGTTTCAATGTCATTGCTTGCTGATGTTTTTGGTAATCACATAATTTCACAGGGACTCTGGCCTCCACAAGCGCTTGACCTAACACCACCTGACTTTTTCTCCTGGGGTGCAGTGAAAGCAGCTGTTTACAAAAACCGTCCAAAATCCATCGATGAATTGAAAACTGCAATATCCACTTTTACTGCATCTGTTACAGAAGAAATGTTACAGCTTGTGTTTGGAAACATTCTTTAGACATAAAAGTTGCTTCAGGTGTACCGCAAGAGAGTGATGGGGTAATTAATTTTCACAATACTTACATATACCACAGTGGATAAAGTCAGAAGCTCGATGAGACTGTCAGCGGACGATGCTGTTGTACGCTGGTTGTTTTAAAAAATTATCACTTCTGACTATATAATATCTGAATTACATTTTTTTAGTATTTGTACTACCAATAAATTTGGCCTCTGGCTATCCTATTGCTAAGAACCACCTCAAATTGTTCTACACAGAATCTCCTAGATACAGGTGATTTTCTCTGTTCGACACTAAATCTCTGTGGTCAGTTACTTATAAATACTTGAAGGTTTTGAGTGATAACAGTAGCTGATCGCTGATGGCACAGTCATACGATACTGGATCTTCTCATCCATTTACACATATGATGCTAAAATTATTTAAATTCAGATTCAGCTGTCAGTCTTATCACCATAAATTTGTCCTCTAATTCATGAGAATGAGAGGACAGATTGGATCACATCTCAACAGGTACTGCTTTCCAGAAATATCATTATAGCAACTTTTCTTCTAGCTTTGACCATATGAGGATGTAGTCTCTTCACGAGTGACAGCCTTACATAGCTATTACGAAATGGAGACAGACTTGAAGGTAATAAGTGTACGGCAATGAGAGTGACAAATGAACCTGAAATTAAATAATTTTAGCACAATACATGTAAATGGATGAGAAGAACCAATATCGTATGACAATGCTCTCAGTGATCAGCTACTGTTATCACTGAGAACCTTCAAGTAGCTATGAGTAACTGATCACAACAATTTAGTGTTGACCAAAGGAAGTCACCTTTCCCAACAGTGGGGTAGCCAGATCCCAAATTTATTGGTAGAAGAGATACTAAGAAAATTTAATTCAGACATCGCATAGTCATATGTGACAATTTTTTAAGACACCCGGTATACAACAGCAACACCCGCTGACAGTCTCACCGAGCTTCCGACTTTATCCACTGGGTTATATGTAAGTATTGTGAAAAGTAATTACCCTATAACACTCTCTTGCAGTGCGCCTGAAGCAACTTTTATGACTGATGATTTCTCCCAGGCACAAAGACGGTCCGATGTTCTGTACACTCGTATTGGGTTAATTAGGAAACAGTACAGAAATACTGATTGTAGAAGAGGATATATGGCAGCTAGAACCAGATCTCCAAATTTGGTATTAGGGCACTTATACGGCCGGCTAAGGGTGGTACTGACAAATAGGTTTATGAAAACTAGGTTCGAGAGTCCCCCCCCCCCCCCCCCCCCCCTCCCTGCAAGCATACTGTATTTACTCGAATATAAGCTACACCTGAAAAATGAGACTCGAATTCAAGGAAAAATAATTTTTCCAAATCCAAGCCGCACCTGGAATTTGAGACTTGAAATTCAAGATGAGAGAAAAGTCTTAGACCGCACTTCCAAATCGAAACAAAGTTGGTTCATTGTAACATGAGACACAATTTAGGTCAAATGGATGAAGATACAGCTACAGTAGTTTGGTTCAAGTCGTAAGCTTAACATTTAAGATTTACAAAGTAGCCATTCCTATGTATCAGATGGCTCCGTCCATATTTATACGGGTACCCTTCCTTTTTCACGTGCTTCGTCTGGTTTGAATTGATTGCTTATTGTACTTTGATCTGATAAGTGCCGTTCTCTTTGTTATAGGTGTTTACGTCACTCTAAGCTGAAACTGCATTATTGTACTGTGTCATACATTGTTTGTCGCCTTCTGATAATGAGTGTTGACGACCTGTAGCCGCTTGCAGCATGGCTCGCTTTTGTGCGCGCTACCGCCACTTACAATAAGAAAAGGAGAGGAATTGTCTCATAAGCGAAACAAAGGCAAGAGAGTGCTATTTGTTGTTACTTACACTGCTGCTTTCTTTCATAATGATCAACAAGAACCAAATAATATACTGTAAATAAAATAGAAAGAAACTTCCACATGGGAAAAATATATTAAAAACAAAGATTCCAAGACTTACCAAACGGGAAAGCGCCGGCAGACAGCCACATGAACAAAACACACAAACACACACACAGAATTACTAGCTTTCGCAACCGATGGTTGCTTCTTCAGGAAGGAGAGGGAAAGACGAAAGTCATTCCAATCCCGGGATTGGAATGACTCCTTACCCTCTCCCTTAAAACCCACATCCTTTCGTCTTTCCCTCTCCTTCCTGAAGAAGCAACCATCGGTTGCGAAAGCTAGTAATTCTGTGTGTGTGTTTGTGTGTTTTGTTCATGTGCTTGTCTGCCGGCGCTTTCCCGCTTGGTAAATAATATACTGTGTATGATATATGATGTTCTGAACGAGAGTTTAGCGAAAAATTTTCCCCATTGGAAAATCTTTGCAGACACCTCTTTAGTACATTACATTCTGCACAGAAATTAATAGTCTTAGATTTAAAAATCTAGTTAGTTACCATGCTCATTTCTGACACTGTATCACTATTCAGCATAAGAATAATATGAATATAAACATGACATGATATGTATATTCTTCCGCATTTGCTGTTGTCTCACTCTAGTTTCGTAGTTTATTAGGCAGACAGGATTTAAATGAGATAGCAGCAAATATGAAAGAATACATGGCATAATGTTTACATTCTTCTACCTTTTCTTTTAATTTATTTACTGATGCACAGGTTTTGGCACCAGTATTTATGTTTGTGCCTGCAAAGCATGCCTGTGTAGCGCTACAAATATTCGATGGCAGAAGTTAGTTGTGGCGGCACCTACCAACAATTTTCAGAACTAACGTTTACTTTGCACTCGATTCTAAGCCGCAGGCGACCCCTTTTTTTTTTTTTTTTTTTTTTTTTTAATTACAAAAACCAGAAATAAGTGCAGCTTAGATTCAAGTAAATATGGTAATTACCCTACAACACTCTCTTGCAGTACACCCGAAGTGACGTTTATGACTGATTATTTCTCCCTGTTAAGAATGGCATACTGGTTTTATTCAGCAGCTCTTCAGTCCAGTTACAAAGACAATCAGATATTCTGTACACTCATATTTGGTTCATTAGGAAACTGTACAGAACAATTGATTGTAGAAGAGGATATACGGCAGCTAGAATCAAATCTCCAAATTTGGTATTAGGGCACTTGTACAGCCAGCTAAGGGTGGTATTGTGAAATAGGTTAATGAAAACTAGGCTTGAGAGCCCCACCGCCAGCATATTGTACGAGAGAAGAGAGTGTGAGAGGTCAAAGCTTACCGAGTGGCCACGTGTTTACCCAGGTGAGTGCTACGCAGCCCTTCCCAGTGGGAGTGTCCACCACCAGTGCTGTCTCCACGGTGACGACACCAGTCACCACCGCGGGCTCACCGCCCCCACCACCAGCGGGGGCCGGCGACCGGCCCGGGGATCGCACGGAGGGCACGGGAGACACCTTCTTCGTGGTGGTGACCGATCCGCACCACAAGCTGCCTCCTCCCAGTGGAGCCCCGCTGCCACCTGGCATCATCGAGTATGAGGTAAGGCTGCCTGCTGTGTAGACACTGTATTGATGTGCCCAGGGCACTTTCCATTCCACAATGTTAAGCATAAGTATAACATAAATTGATGAGCCAAAAGTTTATGAGCAACTGCTTAACAACCTGTTGGTCCATCTATGTAATGCAATACAACAGCGATTCTGGGCAGCAGGAATTAGACGAGTTCTCTGTAGTCTCCTGGAGGTATGTGGCACTAGATGTCTATGCACAGGACACGTAATTGTTGTAAATTACAGTACAACCCTGCTTTTATGTTCCCAGAATCAACATTTTCCCGCTGTTTATGACTTTTTATCAGTTCTGTTAAATTTCCTCCTCTCACAGTCTTAATTTGCACCTGATTTTGCGTCAACATATTTATAATTTTCCCGCGATTTACACATTTAAAAAAATGTTTGTGGACAAAATATGATGCTGGCAATCCAGTAGTGTTTACAGATATTAAGTGGTTAAGTTTCTTGACGCCAGGGCACTCTACTCAGTGTATTTGAACCAGTAATCAAGTAAAAGTTGTAACAATTTGTACCGTATCTCCCACCACTGCCAAGCTCTATGGTGTGGTGGCAGACGGGAGGAACTACGTTTGTTCAAATGAAGATATCGTGACCAATCACAATCATTTCCAAACTGCCTCTACTGCACAAATGCAGTTTTGTGATTGTTGTGATCATCGTGACAGCTTTGTCGAACTATATTTAGCGTTTTTCGGCGTATTGCCACATGGAGCGCTAGTTGACACAGTCATTCACTTTGTGTTGCTCAAATGTTTTTAGTGGAACACAGTGCTGGTTACGTATTGTATTCTTTCGAGAATTTATTCTCATTGTCAAGTGCAGTATTTATGTATGCATTTTTTGTGATGTTACACATGAGAGTGATATATATATATATATATATATATTACCTCCTCTCACAGTCTTAATTTGCACCTGATTTTGCGTCAACATATTTATAATTTTCCCGCGATAGAGAGAGAGAGAGAGAGAGAGAGAGAGAGAGAGAGAGAGAGAGAGAGAGAGAGAGTGTGTGTGTGTGTGTGTGTGTGTGTGTGTGGTGGGGTAACCGATGAGGCACAGTACCTGATAACCTCAAAAAGACTACTCTACTACAGTGCAAGAGATGCATATTCAAACACCATACAAAATACATATTTACACTTGACAACGAGAACAAAAATCCTTGAAATGCGTCATGCTAACCATGAGAAACATATGTAACTAGTCCAGTATTTCATTATTTAAATAATGAATGACATCTGCAGGCTTTCAAAAACATTGATTATGACATGAAATTGAGTCAAACGTTCGTACTTCCCAGTTCCAATTACATCAGCGGGGTTTTTATTAGGTAATAAACCTTCATTAGACAGTAAAAAAGTTGCTGACAAGTCTGTTGATGCCTATTATGTACATAGTATCATACACAAAGTGCAAGAGGGTATCCTACACGCAACTTTTACTGCTTAAAACGTTATTTTCCACATTTTGCATTTTCCTGCGGTTTAAACCACTTTTTGAAGTCACTTGAAAAGGGTAAAAGCAGGGTTTCACTGTAAACGATACTGGCTTGTGGAGACAGAGCTAGTGCCCGACAGCATTCCCTGATCTGTTTGTTTGGATTCAGATTGGGCAATTTTGGTGGCGCAGAACCAACTTTGCCTTCAGGGAAGGTGTCGAACGTAAAGGGATGCATGTGTTCCACAGTAATGATCGTGCAGTCCACACCTGTCACAGTGCCTTTGATTACCACCACAGATGTCATGGAAGCCTAGGTGAATGTCCCCCACCAGTCTACATCTGTGGCACGGTGCACATTTCGAGCAGCTATTAGCTGGATGACAGCATATCTGAACACGACTGTAGATCTGGTTTAATGAGAATCTCGATTGACTCGCCAAAGCTGCACATTTCCACTGGTCTGTGGCCCAGTTTCTATGAACCATTGCCCACTGGTGTTGTAAGTGATGATGTCACTGGGTCGACAGTGGAATACGTAGTGGTCGTCTGCTGCATAGTAGCACGTTTAACAATGTGCACAGAATGGTGTGCGGTGAAACACTTCTGCCAGTGCGAGCATTGCACTCTGTCATCAGGTCTGCAGATAGCCCCCTATTCTGCGTTGCAGAGTGGGCAAGCCTGCAACCTCGTCATTCTGTGATGGAGTGAAGATGTTAGACACCTTGGTGCCTACTGGTAGTTTCACCATCCCTCGACCACTTTCCGTAGATATTCGTGACAGTAGCACACCTACAGTCGACCACCTTTGCCCTTCAGAGATGCTCTTTTTCAAGGTGCTGAGCCATAACAATTTGCCCTTTGTCAAAATCAATTCCGTCAGTATATTTCACATTTTTGTTTTAAACAGTAGTACTGCTGACAACATGACTTGTGCATGTGATATTATTTATATGCATTTGACGATGCTGGTGCTGATTCTCCATTTAACATTTGGTGATGCCACTATGGCTGGAGTACATTAGGACTTTGCTTTTATGGAACAGATCTGATGATGGTCATTAAAGACCAAAACCGGTAATCTGTTAACAAAAAGTTTGTGAGTATAGTTGTAAATTAAAGGAAATTAATTTCATATCATTACTGCAATGATTCTACATTCATCTTTGGCTTTACACCATTACTTGGCTGCAATGCCAAGGGGCAGAATTCATTCTCACGGTGGGCAGTGCTTATCACATTTTGGCTCATCACTGTTAAGTCCCTCAAAATGTTCATGTCAGCACAGTGCAGTGATTCCCAATGTGGCAGTAATTACTCCTGGAGGTAAAATTAAACTTTCTGAGGAGTGGAAATAAAAGGGGTTCTGTTACAATTAATCAACATATAAATTATTTTAAAATAATAATTTCTATGTATAACAACTGGGTGTTGAAACAGAAGTGATTTATTTCACTCTCTTTGCACAACAGCAAAATATGGTAAGAGCGAGCTTCCACAGGTAATCAGAGCCTTGACATTGTAAAAGGGATGTATGACAAGACAGAAAATCTAACAAAGAAGTCATGTTAGAGTCCAAGTACCAAAAAAAGTGTCAGAAACGATTGCATTAGAATGCTGATTGATTGCCAAGTATCCTCATGATGTCTGGGGTTCCTCCCATCTCATGGCCCCTTACACCCTCTCACACTGGTCAGTGCAGTCTTTGGTTGTGATGATTGTAGGCTATCACCCTGACAGAGATAAAGCAGTATCATCACAATGTCAGTAGACTCTAATATTTGTTACATCACCACCATCACAATCAGCTTTTTGATACCCCATACTGGCTGAAGACCTTGTCTAAACTACAATGTGCATTGCAGTCTGCAGCTAAATGCATTCATGCTAGGCTTCCATATTTTCTAGTGTAATTTACTTAGCTTCCAGTGTTCCCCCCCCCCCCCCTCCCCCCAATCATAACCATGTCATCCATTCCAGTCTTTTCCCTGATGCATTAATTTTCCCATTTCTCTTAATAATTTCTATCATGTATCTCTCCACAGGTTGCAACACAACCCTTAGTTTTCAAATTTTTCTTTTGTTAAAGTCCATGTCTCTCTGCCACAAATCAAAAATAAGTCAAGACTTGTAAAACACATTAACTGTAAACCTTCAGTTTCAGACACATTGAAAGCCTTCATTTTAAAAACTTTTTCACTTACTAAGTGCACTCATTGCCACTTTCATTTGTCTGTATATTTCTTTTTCTGTCCATCCATTGGCAGCAGACATCACTAGTCACACATTATAAATGCTGATAGTGACCATTTCTAGCAAATTAAGAAATACTTTCAGACAGAGAAATCCAATCCGAAGCACAATCTCTCAGACTCTGCAAAGGCTACACTGTAATATCAGACTTCGACACTACAGAAACCGACATGCCTACATACCTATTGTACCAACTTTTGAGCTACTGTTTGGTGACTTTCAAGCTGACTTGTGATCACCTTGGGTGATGTACAGCTCCAATGTGTGGATATGGACAGGTGGACAAGGAGGACGAGCAGGGCTCGCGGCAGGACGCAGATGGTGCGAGCGGCAACGTGCTGCTGACGGCCGGTGTGGGCGGTGGCAGCACTTCAACGTCGTCTTGCCGGCCCGAGTGCAGTGCGGCACGCAATGAGGTGTGCCAGAGGGCTGCGGATGGCCGCCCACGCTGCCTCTGCCGGCCCGGGTTCGCCAGGATCTTCCCGGACCGACCCTGCAAGCGTGAGTACCACTGACTGGAGATGGCTAGCACCGAGAGCTTTGAGGAGAACTTTGTGAGATCCAACTGCATTTATTTCAAACTACATTAGTATGAGCTCCCATTAATAACGCGGAATCCCAAATGCACAACTCCTGTGGAAAATCTTACTTCGAGGTCATCGAGTGCCCAGGCTTGGCAAACCGCTTGGCGATTTTTTGTTTGACACAATCTTAACTTTAAAAAACTTTGAGTAATGTTTGTTGATTATTGTGTGGTACAAAAACAAAAGAAATGCAAGTGAAATGCACCAAAATATGTCATTGCATTATTGTTGCCACATTCACATTTGGTGAGAACAGTGCAGTGCCATCTTGAAAAATATGTGCACCTTAACTGTCAGAGCTCCTGCTTGCTACACCCCATTGATATTCAGTAAGACTCTTGACAACTGCCCCCCTTCAGTTGATGCAGCCCTTTTTATTTTGGTGGTTTGTGACTTCATTCTAATGGCATCAGACAAGCCCTGTATTAGAATTATGTCATGTCTTACAAATAAAATCAAGTTTGGTATACTTTTAAGTTATGCTGATGACCAGATGACATTTGGAGTCCATCAGATTTCAGATTCTGCTTGCGTGCAAGTTGTGTTTATAATTTATGAATTGAGCCAAGTTAAAATGGGGCTGGAAGAGCTACAAAAACAAATACCAATACAAAATCCCAAATTTAAAATTAAACAGAATGTTATTGTGATGCACTGATCAGCCAGAACATTATGACCTGCTAACTAAGAGCTGGTATCTCTCCACCTTTGGCACGGATAACAGAAGCGATCCATGATGCTGGGGGAACAATGAGGCCCCAGTAGGTCGCTGGGGGGAGTTGGCACCACATCTGCACACATGAGTCACCTAATTCCCATAAATTCTGAGGAGAGGGGTTATGAGCTCTGACATCATATTCAAACACATCCCAGATGTGTTTGATTGGCTTCAGATCTGGCAAATGGGTGGGAGGGGGGGGGGGGGGGGGCAGTACATCAATTGGAACACACCACTGTGTTCCTTGGACCACTCCATCACACTCCTGACTGTGAGACAAGGTGCATTATATTGCTGAAAAATGCCACTGCCATTGGGAAACATTATCATCAGGAAGGGGTGTACATGGTCTGCTACCAGTGTTCGATACTTCTTGGCCGTCATGGTGACTTGCAAGAGGTCCTCTGGACTCATGGATGCCCAAGTGAATCTTTCCCAGAATATAATGGAGCCACTTCCAGCTCGTCTCTATCCTGCAGTAGTGATATCAAGGAGGTGTTCTCCTGGAAGATGATGGATTTGTCCCCTCCAGCTGCCAATATTGTGGTGTTAACATCGGCACAAGCATGGATTGTTGATTGCGGAGGCCCATTTATTTTTATGCGTGTTTGGTGTGTTGTGTGTTCAGGCACACTTGTACTCTGCCCAGTGAGTATGGTGTTAGTTCTGCCACGGTTCCCTGTCTGTCCTGTTTTACCAGTTTGCCCAGCCTACGACATCCACTCCTCTGTAAAGATGGGTGGCTGCCCAACCCCATGATGTCAGGATGTGGTTTCACCCTGTGTTGAACACACTCACTACAGCACCCTTCGAATACCTGACAAATCATGCAGTTTCCAAAATGCTCATGCTGGGCTTCCAGGTCATCACAATCTGCCCTTGATCAAACTCTGATCGATGGTAGGTTGGTAGTCATAATGTTCTGGCTGATCAGTGTATAGCAAATGATTATATGGTTGGAAGTCCAAAATTGATTTTTTGTCCAGGCAAAGTATTACAAGAGTTATCATCATATCTTTATTAATAATTAGTTAATAGTAATTAAAACCTTATCTTTTAAGTAACTTGGTTATCAGAAATGAGGTATTTTGACCTCTGCTTTGTATGAAGTCCTTCACTTGCTGCTTTTCTAAAGAAAGAGTCAAAGTTAATATTAGTAGTGCTCTCATATCAGTTTTTGCTCAGTTATTTTCATGAAAGATATCCTCCATAAAACCTGTTATGACACTATGAATAAATGATGGTTCTGACTTCCAATTCATGTTAATAAAGCTAGGGATAATTTCTGAGAGAATAAGGAAATCAGCAGATCATTTCCAGCAGTTTTATGTAGTGGCCAAAGGTGAGAGCCAAAGTTTATGTTATACTTTATGAAGGAGCTACGATCTGTAACATTTGATCAGGAATAGATCTGGTGGTCACCAGTGATCTCAGATACATGAAATCATCAGCGAGTTAAATAGAATTAAATCACATGTGTTTCTGAGAATGGAAAGGAGTCAAAAGCCCATCAGAGAACTGAGAAGTACCCTGTGTGTGTGTGTGTGTGTGTGTGTGTGTGTGTGTGTGTGTGTGTGTGTGTGTGTGTGTGTGTCAGAGAGAGAGAGAGAGAGAAATGTAGGATTTCATGTCATATCATTCACCTCCAAAGAAAACAGTTTCATCTAACTGAAGGAAAATATGTCCAATTTCTGAAATTAGTTTCTCAAACAAATGTTACATTTTGCATAATAAACACATTTTTGAATTAGTTTATATTCTTTGCAAGGCAATATTTCTTATTCTGTTTTAAGGAAATTATTTGGTAAAAATTTATATAGGGTTGTATAAACAGAATTATACAATATGCATATTCCAAAATTGATTTCTTAAATATATCTTTTGATTTAAATAATTTAAGAACCAAGGATATGTCTTCCCAAATAGCAGAAGAATTGAGTCATCAACATGCACCCACAAAGGAGAGAGAAAATTTGCTAGCTTCCAGAATAAAACCTTTGTCGAGCCAGAGTACAAATGAAACAGACACCCACACCTATGTTCATACCTCATGGCACCGTGGAAAACATGACTGTACGCTGTTCATAATGGCCAGACATTTCACATGAGTATTGCGGGTGGACATATACTCTTCTGGCATACCTCATAAATGTTCTTTCCACTCCCCTCGTCTCTTTTACAACTGTGCCCCTCACACAGAAGATATTGCACAGTTGTAGGTCCACTGATAGCAGTTCACCTTGACTGCAATGGGGATCACTATAAATGATTAACAGGATGTTTAGCTGTTGTCATTGGGTATTAAGATATTTTTTTATGCAAGGCAATACACTCACTTTGAATACTAATCAGGCATAATTGAAGCAAAACATAATTTGATTCAAAACTAGTTGCTGTCCAGCTGAGTTTTCCCCACAATGCATGACATTACAGTTACCACACACCACAATGTTTGTCTGGAATGACTGTCTTGGAAAAGACCAACATCATGCTTCAGATTTAACAAGTTTCTATGTAGGGACCATTTAGCCAACAATATTACAGTGTTCTTGTTCTGTCCTCACATGCTGCCGACAAAATCTGAATCACTACGTGAAACAGGAGGTCTCATTCTGGGATTTGGTATTAGAATACTCGACATCAGTTCTCGAGGATCCGTTGGAATTGACTTTTCAGTTAACAATTCTTAGATTGTCCAACACTATTACAAACAGCAGCCTCTATCTAACATGACTCTAGGGAGTGATGTGAGCATAACAAGCAAAGTAATGCACTGAAAACCAGTTATGGAAAATAAGGCCAAGTAATCCATTTCAGTAACTGAGCAAATCAAGCAGTCTGGTTCATAGCCATCATACACTGCTCTATAAAGTAGGGAGTGCATTTGGATATTAACACTGAGGAGTGCTAGCAAGAGAATTACACAGGCCAATGCCTGGATTTTGCTTGAATGATCGTACATTTTATTAGTGAGTGGTGTATAAATGAAGATGTCCTTTTCGGCTAAGCCAATACTGCCTTATGCCACTTGGGCAAGTTGTCTCACTAAATATATGATAAATATTCACACTCAGAAAAGGATTGTAGCATGATCTTTGTCTGTTTGTACATCTCTCATTCTTTTCTTTCACATCCATCCCTGCCCCTCTCCCTCCCTCTTTCCTCTTCCCCCCCCCCCCCCCCCTTCTCTCTCTCTCTCTCTCTCTCTCTCTCTCTCTCTCTCTCTCTCTCTCTCTCTCTCTCTGTGTGTGTGTGTGTGTGTGTGTGTGTGTGTGTGTGTGTGTGTGTTTGTGTGTGTTTCATACCCTTTGAATGTCATTTTCTTTCTTTCTCATTTTCTCTGTGTCATGCTCTTTGTCTTTCATACTCATTGCACTCTCCCTGATATTTTTTCTCTCTCTTTCATACTATTGTTCCACTTCACATACTTCCTTCTCTCCTTCATTTGCTATCTTTCAAATTCTCTTTCTCACAGAGTGTGTGCGTGTGTGCGTGTGTGCGTGTGTGTGTGTGTGTGTTTGTAGGTGCGCGCACGCACCTGCGGGGAAGGGGGATGGCATTCAAAGGGGGCCGGGGGGGGGGGGGGGAGAAAGAGAGAGAGAGAGAGAGAGAGAGAGAGAGAGAGGGAGAGAGAGAGGGAGAGAGAGAGAGAGAGAGAGAGAGAGAGAGAGAGAGAGAGAGAGAGTGGGTGGAAGAGGGGGGCTGAAAGACTAGTTAGAATACAGGGTGTGTGATGCAATACTAAAGATCGCCCTCCCATCCTGCAGCAACATATACTTACACACTGCGGCTGGTGCTGGCCCGGCGCGGTGACCGTCCACTCACCTTCTCACCCGGCCTGGGAGACACGGGCAGCGACACCTTTGCCGAGACATCTCGTGCCGCCGCTGAGGGCCTCGACCGGCTGGTCATGCAGTCCGACCTGCGTGACGTCTTCCACGGTGTCTCCGTGGAAGCCTTCCTGCCACCCGATGAGAGTGCAGGCGCCGGCATCATCGTCACCTTCCAAGTCAGGGTGAGCTATGTTCCATCTGTCCGATCAGTCAGTACATGTCACCTACACTACAGACATTATCCAGTCTTACAGCAGACAAAGATTAAAATTTATGTCTCCAAAGATGTGATTTATTAATATTGTCCATTACGGATATTGTAGGACATGTGACTCTGTATGAATTTAATACAGGTACTGATATCTGTTTCTAGTAACATGCATTTTTCATAAACTAGTTTTCGAGCCTTTTCAGGCTCATCTGTATGTTAAAAAAATACTGACCACTATGCTGAATATTGCATAGTACACGATTATAAAACCAGAAACTGCTGCAGTTTGCATCTGGACAAAAACAATAAAGTTAAAACTCAGCAGAGTTTATTGTATTATGCCATCATATTATATAACAAATTACCACAGCATATAAAAGACACAGAGACTATCTACTCTTTCAAAACAAAACTGAAAGATTATTTAGAAAATAAGTTTTTATGTGGTAATGGAGGACCTAAATTAAAACGTTATCCATTATATGAAGTAAAGTTTATGGTGTGTGTTTATAGAAGCAGTAGGTAGCTAAGACTATAGAACACAAATGTAGTTAGAGTTTTTAAAAAATCATTACTGTGTAAGAAATTAATTTTAAGCCATAAAAATGTCATTGTTTTACACGACAAAATCCATACAAGATCAATTGTTTCACATATTAATAAAGCAACCAATCAGTCAGTATTTAGACGGTTCGTGCTGAAGATATACAAGGAGTTCCAAATAAGTCTTTTTTCCTCTGTGACTTACAGAATAAAAAGTGAAAGGAATATTTAATTAGATAGATAAACATAAGAAAGATTACTTCTTCTGCAGGTTATGAACATAGTTTATTTAGTTATTTTCCAGATAGTTAAAGCTATGAGTGATATTTTTAAACTATAACATTATTATTTTGTAGCCTGCAGTTGTGTACAAATTAATTTAAATCAAACATCTGTCAATTTTAGCTACTGAGCTAACAACATTCAAAGTTTTAGGGGTAGATGGAACATACTGCACGTAACTGGTTGTGTTGAGATGAATATTAGGGTGAAGGAATTGTTATTTAAGTGAGGTGTTCATATTTACATTCTGTGTGTGATGATGTGCTGGAACAGAACAACAGGTTTTCTGAAAGATGGTGTGGATACTGTGGTCCTCAGGAATGGCCCACACGAAATCTATAACAGCAGATTTCTTTTTGTGGGCGATCTAACAAATTGTGCCGGTTCCAGGGAATGAACAATCCCAAATGACTTCAAACAGCACACTGAGGAACTTGTCACTCTGTGAATCTCAGCAACTTTATATGTCATCTGCAGGTCTTGTGGAAGGCACACTGTGTTGTGCACTATGGAAGAAAATCTTGCACTTAAAAAACTGTAACTTGTTGCTGTAGCTCACTGGTAAATAACTAAATAAACTGTGTTCATAACTTCACACAAACAGTAATGTTTCATACATTTTTCTCTAAATAAATATTCCTTTCTCATATTAATTTGTAAGTTATAGAGGAAAACATTTTACTCGAAACATGTCACGTGTATCCATAGTATGATTCTGAGTACTGGCTTGTGGCAGTATTGTACTTGTACACCTATGGCAGTTTCCATATCCAGTTACTATTGGCCACATAATTAACTAACATAAACTCACCAGCATCCCTTGAATGCTATATAACTGATCTCAGGAGTGCTGCTAGAAGTCACTACAGGCAGTCAGCTGAAGCTGCATGCTGATTACAAAGTAGGAGTTTCCTGCAGAACTGATAACACTACACTTGTGAAAAGTTGTCTCTTGTGTCAACTATTGTACAAGGGTAGGAAAATTAATTTATTTATTTATTTGCCAATGTGTTTTGAATGCACGAATCTTGCAGTGGTGCGGATTTCTTCTGTGACTTCGTTTTTCAGCCCACAATAGCGTACTTCTGCATTAGCATTTGGCCAAAAACAAGGTATAAGAGTCCTTGAATACCTCGTTTGGTACCAGTGGAGTTCATGCTCTTCCCTGGACTCAGATATACCCTGAAGCATGACCATACTGTGGATGATGAACACATTAATTGGCATGTAAGGACGATTCTGAACAAGATTCCACTCAAAGCTTTGCCAAGGTATTCCAGAGCCTATACAATCAGTGCACCCAAGGTGTGGAAAAATAAATTATTTTGTGTTTTATTTTGAGGTAGTCACAGAACTTATTGAACCGACTGTAACATGACACTCTGTATTACCCAGAGACACATTATAATTAAAACATGGGCATGTGTTAGTTTCCTCCATGCATGCACAATGATTTTCAGGGATGGTCATACAGCTTATTTTTACATGACCACTGAGGCTCAAAAATGTTAGAACTCCAGAGATAAGTGATTCCTCTGCAGGTACCAGTGTAACAGTATGTATGTCATCCACATATGTAAAGTGGGATACTAGTGGTGTTCATCGTGTTGCAGCTGTCAGACAATACTGACGAGGAACGACTGAAGGAGGTGTTCCGCAAGTCGCTAAGGGCCACCAACTACAGCCTGGGTGGCACTGACGTCTATGCAGACAAGGAGCGCATACAGCACATTGAGGCAGAAGGTAAGTTGAATTTCCTAGCAAAGCACTCCATTGTCTGGAGAGTTTGGCGTTTTATGTTGTTAATATTGTAACAGCACCTTTTCCCTTACTGTGTCGGTGATTGCTGTGCAAGCACCATTTCCGTGTACGTGTACACCATAATTATTCTGCCACGCAGACATTTGGGGTTACACTCATCTGATATGAGATGTTCCCGGGGGGTCCACTGGGGGCCGAACTGCACAATAACACTGGGTTCGGTGTGGCGGTAGGGTGGGTGAACTGTTGTGGTTTGTTGTGGGGTTGTAAACCACTGAGAGCTATGGTGGGATGAAGCCTCTCCATCATTTCTAGGTCCCTGGTTTAATAAATACATATAAACAATACATACCTTTTCCTATAGAATATGTAGACTGCTTTTAGAAGGTGACACAACAAGAGGACTTCTAATATTCATCAGTTAGATATTAAGGATTCATAAGTTGATTAAGAATAGAAAAAAAGTGATACAATTACATTTGCAATTTTTAGTAACCCTTTTCATCACATAGTTTCATACCATTGTGCAACTAAAGAGGTGCTTAAGAACTATTTAAGAGCAAAGCAACTTTCTTATGAATATCGTACTAGACATACTACAGGCAGAAATTAAAGCATAAACCAAACATGTGTCAGACTGTGGTGTCACCACCAGTCACCACACTTGCTAGGTGGTAGCCTTTAAATCGGCCGCGGTCCGGTAGTATACGTCGGACCCACGTGTCGCCACTATCAGTGATTGCAGACCGAGCACCGCCACACGGCAGGTCTAGAGAGACTTCCTAGCACTCGCTCCAGTTGTACAGCTGACTTTGCTAGCCATGGTTCACTGCCTACTAACGTTCTCATTTGCTGAGACGATAGTTTAGCATAGCCTTCAGCTACGTCATTTGCTATGACCTAGCAAGGCACCATTATCAGTTACTATTGATATTGTGAATCATGTACCGTGAAGACCGACATTCATCATTAATGGATTAAAGTTAAGTATTCCACCAGCTGCATCCGTTTTTCTAAATTCTAATTTCCTTGTCATGTTCCAGACCTCACACCAGCCTGCGTGAGCTAAAACGCTTGTATTTCGGCCTCCTTTAGTAAAACGGTGTTGGCTCTCTTGCCAACCACAACACAGACTGTGACAATGGTCGGTGAAAGAGCCTGAATAGCAGTCAGAATGAAGTAGGATCAGAACTGCTGCTGGAGCACACAGCTATTTGCCAACACGTATATTCCTGCTTTTTCGACTATACCAGTTACTGTCTATATTACTGATACAAATAAATATGCTCTCCTGTGCTATGTTACATTATGAGCTTACACTACATATCTTACAATGTGAATGAAAAATCAAAAGATATATTCACAAGATGCAGTTTACATTCTTCACATTTAAGCATTCCTCTTTGTAGTGGATATACTGTTTTTTGTTTTTCTTGTAACTGATCAAATATAGCTCCTCCTGCCTACAGTCACATACTTAACTGCAACGATGCTGCAGGCTACCTGAAGTAATGATATTATGCCTATGTTGTTATGACAAGAATAATTTGTTTAATTTTAAAATATACATAATTGTTGAAATTGGCTTAGTGTCTAGTTTTACTGAGAGATCCATATTGTATTTTCCAACTATGGAATGAAACACTGTCTTTTAGCCTATGATATCTTTTATTGTCCCAAATGTCAAAGGAATATTCATTCACTTTCCACAGACTGGTTAAATAATTTGTGCATTTCTCTGTTTGAAATTTTACAACTCTATGCTTTAACAATTGACAAGCCATTACAGCAACAACAACAGCTAACTACTTGCCCTAGCATCAGTCCTTGTATTAGAAAAATAACAGTCAGTCATGATGAGTTCATTATTAGTATAAATACTTTTGAAAAGTTATAATGAAAAATTACACATTCACAAAAACTTAAGTGTAACAGGAAGCTTTACAGCAATGAAGTAAATGTTTAACACTTGATTTTCTTACACAGTTTCTTTTCCATTCAAAATTTCATAAAATTTTAAACATTTGCCTTTGAAATATGCAAGTCCTTGCCAAGGTCCTTAGTTGTTCTGATTAATAATGCTTACAGAGGTTTCAGTGCTAAAGGTACTTCATTTGAGATGAGTCTTGTAAATCACATTAAAGGTTTTAAACTACTGATGTACATACACTTTTAATAATTACAGAATTTTATGCAGTGTTTTTCTGGAACTTTCTATTTGAAAATCTTTGCATCTTTCATAGAAAAACTGTATTAAATGAGTAAATTATTACCTATCTGGATTTGAAATTATAGTGTCAACAGAATGCAGATGTTTATACACAAATTATCAAGTTTTATACTCTTTCAAATGAAATACATCCAACTTCATTATTTAGAGGACATTCTGTTATTCTAAACAGTGTTAGTTAATAAATAATAAATGTGAAAGGAAAAAAAAATCACAAATGTACAGTAAACTACTATGTAACAAGTAAATCACTAAACATTGTATATTGTCTACTCCTATATGAAATCTAAGGCTATTATTAGATTATGGTCGTAACACGGAAGAGTTCTATCTCATGTGTAGGCTGTACTGGTATTGTGCGTCAAATGACCCAAGTGGCTGTTTTCAGATTTTGACGAGTGTATGAGCCGGCAGTACCACGACTGCTCGGAGAACGCACACTGCTTCAACCTGCGGGGCACCTACACGTGCAGCTGCCGTGAGGGCTTTGCCGACCTCTCCGAGAACCCACTGTTCCCGGGCAGGCTCTGTTCAGGTCAGTGAAAGTTTAAATCTATACTGGATGTGTGGGAATCTTTGTAACTTGTATGACTCCAGGCCAGTATAGAATGTGACTGTCGGCTGCCGAACTTAAAAACTAAATAATACAACACAACAGAGCACTGCAGTATGCATAATGAATATAGTGTTGATTCCAGTGTGGTGCTTGCACTGCAAGAAAGAGGCAGGGCTATTTTTCCTTACATCTCTCCCCATCCCTCCATTCCCACCCCCTCCCCTCACAGCAGCCCATAAAGTGGTTGCAGGTGAAAGGGGAGGTGGATAGGCTAGGGGAAAAGGGGCAGTTTATTATTAAAATCTGTGGTACGTTAAATGTGTGGGAGAAGGCAAATTAAATTTTGTGGGGTGGGTGGTGGGGGGGTTGTAGGAATTCTCTGAGAAACTGTGCTCTGTTCTCTTGCCAGAATTGAATTCTGTATCCGAATTAGCCATACACTAAGTAACGATTGTATGGTTACACTCCCAACATCCCCTTCAACAGTGCCACATTGTATTGCATTTACAGAATAAATCAAAACAAATAAAAACTGTGATTCTGGACAACAACAGTTTAATTCTGTCGCAGATGCCAAAGTACTTGAATGAGCAGTTGAACAGGAATAGATAGTGGTCAGAAAGAGATTATAAAATTAAAATCAATAGAAGTAAAACAAGACTAATGGAATGAAGTTGAATGAAATCAGGTAATGCCGGGAGAATTATATTTGGAAATAAGACACAAAGTAGTATCTAGGTTTTGCTATTCGAACAGTAAAGTAATTGATTATGGTCAAAGGGAAAATAAAATGTGCACTGACAATGGCAAACAAACAAAAATTCTTAGAAAGGGGAATCTGTTAACATCTAGTATCAATTTAAGTTATATTAGACAAATAAGCCCTCGGTCACAAATATTAAGTCAAAATTGACCAGCTTTCAATGCTACTATGAGCATCATCTTTAGAAGAGTCAGTCTTGTTGCAACCCTTGTGCACCCAAGTACAAGAAGCCCTTAGTGGCTCGCTATCTTATTCGCCCTTCCTGCTTAGATTTTTTTTAAAATGTGACTTGTAAGTACTGCATCTTTTCCAGTCTGTACAAACTTTAATTTTATTAATGTATTATGTACCTAATATGTTTTAGACCAGTTTGTTAGTTCTGAAGATGACACTCATAGTAGCGTCGAAACCTGACCAATTTTGGCTTAATATTTGTGAGCGAGGGCTTATTTGTTCTAATATAATTCTGATACGGCTACTGAACCCTAGCAGCTATGTTCAAAGTTTCAATTTAAGTGTTAGTAAGTCTTTTCTAAAGACATTTGTCTGTAGTGTTGCTTTGTACAGACGTGAAATGTGGACAATAAGCAGTTCAGACAAGAAGAGAGTAGAAGGTTTCGAGATGTGGTGCTACAGAAGAATGCTGAAGATAAGAGAGGTAAAGTGAATAATGAATGAGGTAGTACTGAACCAAATTAGGGAAAGAAAAATTTATGTCACAACTTAACTGAACAAAGAGATTTGTTGCTAAGACACATTCTGGAGCATCAGGGAATCATAAATTTGGTAATGGAGCAAAATGTATGGGGCAAAATGTTTTGGGGGAACCAAGGGATTAATAAAGCAAGAAGTTTCAAGTGGCTGTCAGTTGCACTGGTTATGCAGAGATATAGAGGCTCAGTATAGAGTCAACAACAACAACAACATTAAATGCTTGTTGCAGTGAGCTGAGGAGTTTGGCTTGTGTTACAGCTGAGCTGATTGGGTGCGAGCGGTGTCACTTCCACGGCACGTGCCACGCACGTGGGGACGACCAGGTGCAGTGTGAATGCTTCCAGTGGTATGCCGGGGACACGTGCCACATCAACCTCAAGGGTAAGTATGCCATGCCACTTGCACCTTGAGGCCTCGAGGTCTGCTAACTAACTCCCTCCGTAACTACAAGTACCTATAAGGGTGAAGTGAATACCTTAAAAGTGAAATAGCTTAAAGTTGTACTATCAATTTGGCAATTTGCAAGAGTTATCCTTGTTCCTTATTTTTTGACAAATGGTCAGCTGTTGGCATATAGTTGTTGCATCACAGGAGAGGAAGCTGTGTTAGTCCAAAGATGGCTGCCCAACTGTTGACCTGCACCTCTTCAAGACTTATTGATTCCCTTCAGCTAATCTTCAAGGTCTGTCACCATCTCTGATAACATTACAGTGTTACCAGCAAAGAAAGCCTTTGAAACTTCCTAGCAGATTAAAACTGTGTGGGGGGCCAGTAACATGGAACCTCCATTACTCATTGACTCAGTCTCAACCAGCTAAGTTATCCAGGTCTGAATCGCACCCTCTCAACTTAATTTCCTGTACTATAGATGGTTCAGTGGATGAGGGACGAGTAAAGATCACTACTAGTGGAGTGTTGAACAACAGTACAACTGCAAAAAAATGATTGACTTAATTTATACAATTATTACAAAACATAATTACCAAATTTTTGTGTACTTTACATGTGAAAAGTAATTATATTCTCACAAGATCAAGATTTAATGCAAACCATATCCATAGTGGCCCTGATGTATATAGAATGTTACATTTAACATTGCTTTGATGTAAACTAATAGTAATAAAACAATTTATCCTCACTTTTAAGCATTTAAAATGAATGTGTAGCACTGAATTTAAAAGTAGTAGATTCTTCTCATTCCAAGTATACAAGTGTTAGTTCAGTTTCGCCTGCTTAGTTGGGGGAGGGGGGGGGGGGGGTGGAAGGGATTATTTGTGTATCATATAGTATCAAAATAACTGCACGTTATTGTGGGTTCCAAAATTTTAAACAGCAAAGAGAATGGTAAATAGCAGTTATAGACTCCCATCATTCTTATTTCTTAGTTGTCAGTTTTACTTATTACACAGGGTGTACGTTAAGTCCGGGAACACTTTAAATTGTTTATTGCACAAGAACAAAACATTGTACAGATGTCATACATATTGCATTTTGAAGAGAAACTCTGAAAGATTTTTTTACAAAAATACAATACGTGAACAACGAGTTACCCGGCAGATGTCAGTACGATAATCGAATTCTTGCCATACCCGTCCCAGCATGGCATCATCGACTATGGCAGTCACTTCCCGTATTCTCTCCCAGAGCTCTGTTGCATCACATGGTGGAGGTAGTACATACACCAGATCTTTAATGTGTCCCCACAGAAAAGTGAGATCTGGCGATCAGGCAGGCCATTTCATGAAACAGCTGGCCCCTTCTGTAGCACGGCCGATCCATCGAACAGGGAGCTCCGTGTTCAGGTACCCACAGACTTCACGATGAAAATGGGGTGGAGCTGAAAGATTAACAGAGAGTCTGATTGAATTTGAGGCATCTTCCATTGCTACAACATGTCCTTGCAACTAGTGCTTACTGTCGGCAAATTACCAGACTACGCTGTGGCGGTATACATGGAAAAAAAACTTTCAGTATTTCTCTTCTAAATGACATATGTATAATATCTGTACAATGTTTAGTTCTTGTACAACAAATAATTGAAAGTTTTCCCGGACTTTATGTACACCTTGTAGATTAGCAAACTCTAGCAGAGGTACTTGAAACATTCTCCATTTTTGGATAAGGTTTTCACACATTGTTTTGTTACACCCAACTTAAAATGCAGAGGGGGTCATATAGTTTTCTCTGGATCCACAACATCCCAAGAACTTGTCATAGTAGTTTTGATAATTAGTAATCAGACTAGTTGCTGCCACCAAATAAGTATATGAAATATATAGGTTGGTTTGTAAAAACGATGAGCAATTAATTTCTCTTCTTTTTTTATTAGCATTAACTGTAAAAAATGCTATAAATGTAGATTTTTTGTAAAATTAGATCCAGAACACCAAAAACCACAAGTATAAGCCACTTTCATCTTTAAAGAAAGGCTTCTTAATTTCTGTAATGTAATATTATGATGTGTGAGAGTAGGCTCCTTGTGGAATCTGCAACACAAACCCCATGGGGGTGTTTGGTATGCTCCACGTGCCAGGGCAAAGGCAGAGGCCAGAGCTGGCTACTCTGAAAATTCCAGCATCAGCTGGGGTTAGAATCCCGGCTGACTACTGTGTTTACATTAGGCACCGGATGAGAGGCATGGTTTAGCCAGCAACACTAGAAGACAAAGTGTTTAGCTCTGTCTGATGGCTCTCCCTTTAGCCTATCATTCACTTACCTGACTGAAGTTTTATTTTGTTAAAACTGTCTTTTCTGTGTACTTACATTTATTTTCGACAAACTCATGTAACTATGTGAGCACCCTCCAAATGTGCCTCCATACTGATTCTGCAGATATCAAGTTGATAAGAGTTCTTTCCTCATTCAGCACAGCATGCTCCTAACATCTGTGAGCTCACAGTTCTGTTCGTAGAGTAGGCATAAATACTGAATCTTTCGTGGAGGTATGTACCATTTATTGAACTAAATGAAAGCAGTTTGTTTGTTGCCATATGCATTTCACTTCATTTATTTGGGACGTATCATCAGTGGCAATTTCGAGTGCTGTCAACACGTGTGTGTTCACAGAGTTGTTGTTCTTCATACTCCAGCTGGCCAATTTCTTGTGTTGTTTCTACATGTACATCTACATCCATACTCCGCAAGCCACCTGATGGTGTGTGGCAGAGGGTACCCTGAGTACCTCTATCGGTTCTCCCGTCTATTCCAGTCTCTTATTGTTGGTGGAAAGAAGGATTGTCGGTATGCTTCTGTGTGGGCTCTAATCTCTCTGATTTTATCGTCATGGTCTCTTTGCAAGATATATGTAGGAGGGAGCAATATACTGCTTGACTCCTCGGTGAAGGTATGTTCTCGAAACTTTAACAAAAGCACGTACCGAGTTACTGAGAGTCTCTCCTGCAGAGTCTTCCACTGGAGTTTATCTATCATCTCCGTAACGCTTTCGCGATTACTAAATGATCCCGTAACGAAGCGCTCTGCTCTCTGTTGGATCTTCTCTATCTCTTCTATCAACCCTAACTGGTATGGATCCCACACTGCTGAGCAGTATTCAAACAGTGGGCAAATAAGCATACTGTAACCTACTTCCTTTGTTTTCGGATTGCATTTCCTTAGTATTCTTCCAATGAATTTCAGTCTGGCATCTGCTTTACCGACAATCAACTTTATATGTTCATTCCATTTTAAATGACTCCTAATGCGTACTCCCAGATAATTTATGGAATTAACTGCTTCCAGTTGCTGACCTACTATTTTGTAGCTAAATGATAAGGGATGTATCTTTCTGTGTATTCGCAGCACATTGCACTTGTCTATGTTGAGATTGAATTGCCATTCCCTGCACCATGTGTCAATTTGCTGCAGATCCTCCTGCATTTCAGTACAATTTTCCATTGTTACAACCTCTATACACCACAGCATCATCTGCAAAAAGCCTCAGTGAACTTCCGATGTCATCCACAAGGTCATTTATATATATTGTGCATAGCAACAGTCCAATGACACTCCCCTGCCGCACACCTGAAATCACTCTTACTTCGTAAGACTTCTCTCCATTGAGAATGACGTGCTGTGTTCTGTTATCTAGGAACTCTTCAATCCAATCACACAATTGGTCTGATAGTCCATATGCTCTTACTTTGTTCATTAAACACACTTGTCACATCACATGTGATGTGAAAAGCCCTGTGACAATGATTCAAATAATATGTGATGTGACAAGTGTGTATGAAACAATGCCAGAAATTGGCTAGCTGGAGTATGTAGAACAACAAATACATCTCCAGGAACACACACGTGTTAGCAGTGCTGGAAATCACCACTGATGATGCTTCCCAAATAAATGAAGCAAAACACATATGGCAACAATCAAACTGCCTTCATTTGGTTGCATAAACAGTACATACCTCCACGAATTTAGAGCGACTAAGAGAAAGGCAGAAAACAGATCAAAATGACTGAATCTTTCACATAACACCACACAATAAAATCATATGTGGTTAGGCTCGGAGAGTGTGGAGGCCATGACACAAATGACTGTTCATCAATCCTATCAAATCTGATCCACCAATTTTTCAATTTCGTGTATAAGAATTCACAAACATCGTGATGGCAGTGGGGCGGAGCACCATTTTGTTGGTAGATAAAGTCCACTCTGTCAGTCTCTAATTGTGGCACGAGCTAATTTTCCAGCACATCCAGATACACGTGTCCTGTAATGGTCAACCATATCTTCACTCACTCCAGGCTGAACCACCAATTTCCCCTTGCAGAGGCATCCTGAAGCTTTAAACTGAGTATACCACCACCGAATGGAGTTGGCTGTCGGTGGGCCTTTGTTGACCTTCATTCTAAACTGTTGTCACACTGTTAACAGCAGACTGATGTGTATGTGGTGTCACCACCAGACACCACACTTGCTTTCCTTTAAATCGGCCGCAGTCCGTTAGTATACGTCGGAACCGCGTGTCGCCACTATCAGTGATTGCAGACCGAGTGCCGCCACACGGCAGGCGTAGTCTAGAGAGACTCTGTAGCGCTCACCCCAGTTGTACAGCCAACTTTGCTAGCGATGGTTCACTGTCTACATACGCTCTCATTTGCAGAGACTACAGTTTAGCATAGCCTTCAGCTACGTCATTTGCTACGACCTAGCAACGCGCCATATTCAGTTACTATGTCTTCTGAACAGATAATATTGTGACTCATGTACCATCAAGAGTGACATTCATCATTAATGGATTAAAGTTAAGTATCAAACTAATGACGTCCGCTTTCTGAATTCTAATTCCTTGTCATGTTCCACACCTCACGTCGGTATAGTTCTTCCCTCCTCATGCCAGTCTGCGTGAGCTGAAACGCGTGCATTTTGGCCTCCTCTTGTAACACGGTGTTGGCTCTTCTGCCAACACAACAGTGAATGCATTTCAAGCTCACATATGCTTTCTCGGTGTGTGGCACCGTCTTGCCTAACTACTGCTGCGTTCTTGTGGCAGAAATCTAAAGTGCAGTTGTTAGAGTACAAAACTTTTTGAGATTTTCTATATGTGTTGAGCTTTATAACAATATGTCTACTAATGTAGCTACAATGAATTTATGAAATCACTTCAATCACTCAAAATAACCTCGTATGTAACAACCGTCAAATGCCACAAACAAATGTTGAACTGTTCGTTTGACAGTTGTGACCACGAAGTCAGGTAGGTTCCTTTGTCTACAGCTGTCACTCTGACCGGCCACTAAGACGGGTGATGTCACAGTCACGTGGCGTGTCGGGCCACTTCATTTGATATTGTGGCAGGAATGCTGTTCCTGTAAATACCACTAACACAGTTATTTGTCAGTGAATGAAGTGCGGGTGTGTCGCTGAGGGCAGTTTGCATCTGTGTCGCAGCGCTGCTGATCGCACTGGTGACGATCGGCTGTGTGCTGGTGGCACTGCTGCTCGTGTGCGTCCTGATGACCTGCGCGCGTGGGGGCAGCGGGGGCGGACGCGGCCGTGGTCGGGCCCGCCGCGAGGGGCCTCTGGAGCGCCGCGCCATGATTCACGACTCGGCCAGTGAGGCCAGTGGGGACCAGACGCTTCCCAGGAGCCAGGTGTGTATACTGGCTGTAGATAAACGACAGCCCCTCCTCTCGACTCTCACCACACGAGCACTCCGACCCCCAACTGTCTCCTGTATTACCCAACATTTTTACTTTACATCTCCAATTCTGTTTCCACTTCCTTCTTTGTCATTACATCTACGAAAGAATTTTCACCTTCTGACATAGTGTGGCTCTTTGGAGTCTTTCACTATGAGTCTGACTAACTGGTTGGTACAATCAACAAATTTCTTCTTTGCCTCTGGAGTCTTTTCATCTTTCCTTATTCACTGATTGTAATTGCTTTTAAATAATACACCTTATGACCTATTCTCTCTTGCATTACGGTCATTACTTTTGGATTTCTCCAGTACTCATTTCACAAAAAAAATTCTACTCGCTACTGAATTGACCCGTGTTTCCACCTTTAGCCTTCTGACTAGCATTTCTTCAGTCTTGTTTTTAGTCTTTGAATACTATTTCCATCTGTTGACTTGCAATGTCTGCACACTTTTTCATTGCCTCTTAACTCTCTTCTTGGCCTTTGTTATTTCCTTCTTTTTCCCATACTTATCTTTCTTCCACGCCTTCCTTTCCATTCTTTGCTTTTCGCCTATTTCTTTCTTTCCTACCTGTCTTCCTTCCTTTGGTCCCTTCCTCCCTTTTCCTCACTTCCTTCTTACTACCCTAGCCTTATCCTAGCTTCCTTCATTTCTTTCTTTCTCCTCCTTCTCCCTTTTCCTTCTTTATTCCTCTCTTCAATTCCTCTTCATACATTCTTTCCTTTCATTCGCTCTTTCTCTTTGCTCTTGCCTTCCTTCCTTTCACTGCTCCCTTGCTCCTTTTTTCCCTACCCTAATTTTCCTAGTTTTCACCCTTATTTTGGTGTTCTCTTCCTTCATAATCCTGCTTTCTTCCTTCCCTTACGTTCATTCTTACCTTCCACACATATCATTATCCCTACAAATTGTCTGATTTTTTTTTTTTTTTTTTTCCAGTTATCATCTTCAATTTTGCCTCCGTCCATGTTCCATGTTATTTTCCCTCTTCCTTGTTTACCCTCTTTGCTTCTCTCTCTAAAAATGCATTTAGACTGTCCTCACCATTCATTACTTCAAATATGCCTCGGTACTCATTGATGTTAATTCCCCTCTTCTTAACTAATGTGTTCAACATCAGTTTACTACCTGCACAGTCTCTCTCATGAAGTTTATCCACATTTCTCGCAGACCCCGGCAGCGGTGTTCGGCAAGAAGGTGCGTCCTGCACCAGCACCAGTGGCGACGGTGGTGGCGGTAGTGCCCCCACCTCCTGCTGGCTTCGCTCCGGTGCCCACACCTGTACCGCCCCCGCTACAGCCGCCGCCACCCCCAGAGCAGCGTGACCGTTCGCTGACGGTAATGATTCCTCGGGCCAAGTACCGTCCGTCACCCATGGCGCCACCCCACCAGCCGCTGCCCACTCTGGTCTCCATGTCGACATTCGGTGACGCAGAGAAGCGTGCCATCGCACACGAGAGCAAGCTGCTCGCGCTGCTAGAGGGTGCCTCCAAGCAGGTCAGTAGCCATCATCACTCAAAAATTAATTATAAGTATGTGGGGCTATACTTCCAAAACACACAACACGCTTTTTGACATACATTTTCTTCTACACTGTGTTTTACAAAGGGCTCTACCTTTGGAATGAATTAACTTGAGAACAGTGAATGTTATGTTCTGACAAGTTGTCTGGTTATAGGGAGCATTGTAAAGCTCTTCACGTGTGACATGTAATTTCCAGTTCAGTGTGCTTCTAGTCTAAATATCTAAGAATTCACAGTATTCTATTACAGCTAGTGATCTAGTCAGACCTTCCGCAGTACAGAATTGCATATAGTGTATTTCACCTAGTTCAGTAACATGTTATTCACAGAAAATCAGTTAATAATTCTGAAGAAAAATTTTCCTGTAGTCCTAGAAGCTGAAGCTGCATCACCTGAAGGTAAGTAAGGCTATACATCAATCTCTTCAGGAATTTAATACATCCCTCAATTGACTTTTTTAAAAAGTAACTTACAGTTTCACATCCATTTGATATTGTGTACCTACCTGTCTTGCTCACTTGAGCAGCCAAATGCCACTATGTCGCCAGTCCCCACTCTTGACCACACATTGGCCATTGCCAAGCTTCTATACCTTCTTACCTTCAGCTTTGTACACACCACCACTGGGCCCAATCGAGTCCAGCCTATTTCAACTTCCTCATCCAGAAAATTATGCACCAATTTCTCCTTCTTACCAGCTGTAGTCCATTCCCTTCCTGTCCCCTAAGGAAATCAAACAAAACTACAGGGGTCAGTGGTTAAGGCACTGCACTCACATTCAGGACGACTGAATAGCCAACTACCCAAATTTACATTTTCTGTATTATCTCTCTATTACTTAAATTGAATGCTGGTGTGCTTCCTTTGAATACACTGCACTTAATTTCCTCACTACCCATATGTTCTGTCTCCTATGGCACAGTTGGGACCAAATCATCCTTTCTAAAACCACTCTTCCTGTACACCCAAATTTTTAAAAAATCTAGTTCTCATGAGTCTCACATCACAATTTCTCATAAACTCTCCTGTACAATTCCAATAAAGCTCCTGATACTTCTTTACCCACTTAACATCCCATGCCAAGCAGCCATATATCCACCCATCAACATTAACCATGAGCTGATCATGAGAATTACAACATTCCACATTTCTGCAGACATCATCACCATCCACTGCTTAACTTTTCTATCCTGAGAGTACAGTCTCAACAGTACCATAAAAGTCCAGTATATTCACCTGTCCATTCTAAATTTGGATCTTTGAACATTGCTAATGTAGTAATGATTGTTTTAGGACGGCCAGCATCATCACCATCAGCAGCAGCAGCATCATCAGCATCAACATCAACACCAGCAGCAGACGTCAAAACAAAAGCCTAGCAACACATCGAGCCAAGTGACGGAGTCATCCGCTCCGAGGAAGAATTCGTCTCCGAGGAAACCCTCAACCGGTAAAAATATCTAGACTGCTGCTTTAAAAGTAAAATTTACATTATTATCTATGTTTACTCTATAATCACTATTAGAATATTACATAAAATAATGGAAAGGCAACCACTCGCCTACAGCAGACATACGTGTGGCACAAGGACATACTTAATAGAACACAGTATTAGAATATTGTTTGGTTTCATTTGGAACACAAATACCATTATACAGTGTCCACCACAATGAACATTTGTGTTAAATGATTTCATGAAAATGTCTAACATAGGGCATCGGTGGGCAACCAGTGGTCCACAGGTCAGGTCCGTCCCGCGATTTGTTTGAAATTGGCCAGCAGAAGGAATTCATAGGAGAAAGAACGTGGCACTCGCATTGTACTCCACCCTTTATGTATTTCCGGTTACTTCCAGGGCCCTCATATGTTCAATATTATTGTCAATACATCACTATAATGACTGAGTAAGGGTGAGAATTGTCTTACTGTCAATACTAGAAATATTAAGGAACATTAACGATGCTGACCAAAATATTCTCACTCAGTATTACCAATCTATATCAAACTTGTGAGGCTGAATATTGTCAACTTGACAGTTCGCCTTTCTGTTATTCACATTTCTCTAGTATTGCTTCTGCACAATACAGCAAACATATGCTAAGATCATGTGATCTAGACTTTTCAAGTTTTTGCAATGAATAAAGAAATGATGGCCTAATTTATTTAGTGTTATAGTAACAACACATGGCTATGTGATCAGTCATCAAAGGTAATTTGGACGAATATTTTAAAACTTGTTAGTAGTGTTTATGGATATTTGCATACTAAATTTAAAAAACTCAAATGACTTGCTTGTGGCCCAAAATCGCAAAGTTACTCCTAATTGCTTGTTGACTGGGATTGCTTACCTGATTGCTGTATTTTGTTTTTCTGTTCTTTCTCATGTTAAAATTACCAAATAATTCTTGGCCTTTGTGGACATATTAGGACACTGTAACTCTTGAAAAGGCATTAATTTTTCTGTAGTATTTCAAGACACTTGGCATCCCATCTTCATAGGTTTACATTTATTTAAATGATGTGAAGACTGTTTCTTTACAAATGGAATTGTAGAATTCTGCAATGGACGTTGTTAAGGGAGCTACTATGAAATGTCAGAAGTAAAGAAACAATTTTCACTATAAGTAAGTAAACGTAATCATCTAAAGATGGGGTGAACATAAAATGGATGTACTCTAAAAAATTCACATTTTAAGGCACTGCTGCTCCCACATCATGTGACAACTCACATCATGTGATAAAGGCGGCCCAGAAACTTAAGTATGTGAATCGGACTAGCGGGTCACCAAAGGTTGCCCTTACCTGGCAGGGGGAACTTGATGACCATAGGTGATGGTCTCAAACCCTGTAAAATTCCAGCTGTGAAAAAAATCTTAACTGTTCAGTAAGCTGCATAAATAACAAAAACTAATTTCAGTACTTGTAATAAGAAGATTTTTTCTGGTACTTAAAATTACTTTCACTTATGGTAAAGTTGTTCCAATACAAAAAATGTCAGCTAAAAACCTAACCTTTATCGTCAACGAGTGGTCTACTTACACGTGTCCACTCAAAATGCAATTGTTCAAATGAATATGGTTCCACACTCCAGGAAGAATCAGCTGTTTCACTGGCTGTATTGCTGATCAGTTGCTAATGGGATGGGGGACAACCACTGGTTGGCATTGACAAGTCAACATCAATGTGAACAAAATGCAGTGTGAAGTACAACACACATAACACAGTTTGCTTCCTTTGCAGGGAACATTCCACCTCCAGCACCCGGAGCCCTCGTGTCAGCAGGCTTTGAGGTATCGGCGACAGTCGGCAAGCCTCAGCCGGATTCCGACACGGAGGCGTCGGCGGTCGTCCACAATGGCTCCACACTGAGGACGACAGACAGGTCAGCTGCACATTGACATCACTTACAGATTTCTGTTCACAGTACAGTGTGTTTTTCCTTCTTCCACTTACAGTTCAATAATCTGTAGATTTTTATTTTATACTTTTCTTCATATGTGGTAGGTGAGGCAGCATTTGTAAGCAAAATAATTGCTGTGTTAATTGAGCTACAGCTGTTGCATGCTTCCTAGACATCCCTTTACTCTATTACATAATGTACTGAGTCAAGTATAGTTACTGCTAACTTCCAGAGAGAAGCGATAACATAGTTTGAAACAATGTTTGCCTTTTGGCCACTAAAATTTAAACTTTTTGATAATGGAAAATCCTTTTAAAAAATGTGCACATGCAGTTATTTACCTGCAACTGATTGGCTGGTAGCACATATTTAGCATCTCACAAATTTGTACTACCTTCCAAGCTTTCCTAGAGTAATCACACACCTGTTGTGCTCTGCCCCCTGACTTTTGTGATTACCCAAACCTCATTTTCCTACCACCAAATGCTTCCTCACCCCTTCCTTGTCACTCCTTCACTCTATACATTTCACAATGATATCACCCCTTACCCATCAACCTGAGGAGCATCTCAGTCACTTCTTGCAGAGAGAGAGAGAGAGAGAGCGAGAGAGAGAAACAGAGATTTTTTGAGTTGTTAAGTCCTTCTATGTGCCACCATCCAAACTGCAGCCAGACTGAATTTACAATTCAAATTTTGCACTTCAGTGATAGCAGAGTTTTCTTAGATCTGTAGAATTAAATGTAGATGTATGGTTTCCATTATCAGTAAGTACACGTAAAAACTTTCAAGATGTGCCATGAAATAAATACTTTCTTTTATAATTCTTGCCTTGAAATTACAGGAGCGAATGTTCACTACAGCTATTTCATCAGCACAGAATTTTAGACATAACACTAATTAGTCTCAAAAAAATGTATGGCACACATGTTAAGTTCCATCACAATCATTCAATGTTGAAACGCACTAGTATTGGGTGCAAAATATAAGGGAATAGCTCTTTCTTTTTACTTTCAATTTTTTTCTTCTTTTCTTTTATTCTTTTTGGCAGCTACTTGCATGATACACAACTTGTAAATAGTGCAGTATTTGCCAAGCATAGGTATTTACATGTGGATTTCTGTTGCATGTAGCAAATAGACAGTAGTTTGTTATTAAACATAAAAAAATAAAGTACGGGAGTAAGTGGTTTTAACCGTTGAGAGAAGGAAATGCTGAACAGTTGTCATTTCCACTACTAGTCAGAATTTTCTGGGCTTCATAGACATTCAACAAGATTTTAATAGATAACAGATGTAATTAAAGAGTGGCAGTATGGAACCACCTACAGCTGCTGTGATGAATATTTATTCACAGCCAATTAGTTTTGATCATGTGATTAATGTTACTGTGGCACTGTTCAGCACATCTTCCACATTCTTGAAACAAGTGCCACTACATGTTTTTCCAATATGACTGCTCTTGTGTCCAATGATGCATCAAACTGAATTCATAATGTATTCAAAAACTTAAGGAAGTTAGCAGTGGAAGAAAAAGGCTTAATAATAATTTTAAAACCATAACTTTCAGTTATTATAATACTTATCCCACATGCAAAGAGGGCCAGTTCTGCCTGTTGCACATGAAGCAGAACATCAGAACAGTAATGAATCTAAGATGAAGCCTTGTAGAAACCTGTTACCTGTATCAGTTTCTCCACTGACAAAACTGTCCTCATCTCCATTAATTGAGCTATTAACCAAAATTTGTTGTCTTTCATTTTTGATAAGTATGAAGTGGGTCTGCTATCTAATAAAATACTACTACCATAAAACCAGTTTTTCAAGCAACATTTCATTGTTTACAAAGTTGATTTCTCGAGGCAGAACACAAAATATCAGCTGAAATTATCAAAGATATCCTGTCAGACTATCAGGACTGTTTTGGCTTTCGTTACACACAGCTGAAAGATAGGAAGTTTCTGCAGTGTAGTAGAGAGAATATTTTTAATAATAATGCAAACTATTATTATTATTATTGTTATTGTTATTTATATGTAATATTTTTCACGTATTGTTCCTGGTAAGATGTAAGAGACGCCCTTAAGGACATAATCTTGTCAGCCTAAATAAGCAATAAATGAAGACAGGAATGGTGATATGGAGGATTGTGCCCTTATTACCATCAGTGTACTAAATATACTCCTGCACAGAGCTTTGTTTCACCTTTCCATGTCTACAGAAAAAACTGTCAGCTATCTGCCACCTACCTATGTACAGACTGGCAATCAGTTTTGTGCCCCTAATAACAGCAATGGAAGTCTTAAGAATCCTTGCTTGCTCATGTGGACTGAAGAAGTTTTATGAGTGAGAAAATTGTATCATAAATATGCAGGTATATCGACGAAAAAAGAAAACAGTAAATATGTTTAAAACCGAAGTGTTAAATATACAAGTACAAGAGAATTTTTCAGAAAGACATTATCTCATGTGCATTTTGTAGGTATTAGAGAAGTATCTCTTCATATTAGTTTCTGATATCTTAGATAATAGTATAACACAACTCAACATAGTCAGAAATTTCTTGAATAAATTATTATTTGCAGTGTACAAATCACCGTCGAAGAGATGTCGGAGCCGTCGGTAAAAGCAGGGTCTGCTGTGGAAACGCTGTAAGCATTCTTCATGTCCTGTCCATCTTATTCTGTTCTGTCTTTAACTCATTTCTTCAGTGAGCTTTCTTCTAACTCCCTTCTAGGTTTCTAACAATTTCTGATTAACACAAAATGATGTACCAGAAACTTGGGGAACAATGATGCATGTATTTTTAATAGGGTTACAACACTTCAGATTTCTGGTGTTGACCCATTTCTTTTTACAATTAAAAGTCATTAAGGAAGCAAGTTCGTCATTCATGACACAGGCCAAACACAGAGAAAAGCAAGTGCACACATTTAAGAGATTCTAAACATGTCTATAACACCTGACATCTCACAATTGTTCATATGTCTTCACTGAATGTTAGCAATGATAACAGTTTGAGTATAGCAGTCATTAGATTTAAGTTTCATCCCTTGTTTGTACTTTTATGGTTAGCATTTCAGTCGCAAGCAGGTGGTGCCTTGTCAGTATAGGCAATTTTTGGAAGGGCATAAAAGAGAAAAGTGAGTGGGCAGGTATTTCTCATCAGAGTGAACTTGTGAAAAAGATATAGAAATGTACTATGAAGAACTATGGTTGCAGTCAAGTTTGTGATGAAAATCTTCAGTGTTTGGAGCTTCACAGCTTGCAAGTATTTGTAAAGGTCATCTTGCAGTACACCATGAGATGTATGTAAAATATTTAGTTATCATACCAGTATCTAGATATAAAGCCCATTATTAGTGGCATATATTATGCACGTCTATATAAAAAAAAATGTGTGTGACAATTATAAAATCTCTGTGATTTCAAAATTGGTGTGGATCCCACAGTACACAGGTTGTTTTGTGTTAGGCAGCTGTAATATTTATGCATCATGACCTGTGTACTATGAGATCTACATAAATTTTGACACCACAAAGATTTGGTAACTGACATGTACATAACTTAATATAGATGTGCATAATTATGTCACTAGATATACCATTGGGTAGAGGTGCGGGTACTGAGAGCAAAAGTGGCATAGTTAGAGATAAGGATATTATAGAGATTATGTAGTTTGTAGAATAGGGCATTAGGAGCAGTGGAAAGGCACAGTGAAAGGTAGTCAGATCCCTGTAAGGAAATGCAGTGTTGTTGTTCCAGCCATCGGCAGTATTGTGGAAGTTGTCACGCGGTTATCAGATGTTCAAGGAGTGTTAGTAAAGATGAAAAGCAGATATGGGAATTATGTTCCTGGGCATGCGATGGATGGTAGTGACTATGGAGGCTTCGGAAACATTTACAGCATATTGTTAGACAGGTCATTTGTACTGGAAATGCAATGTCCAAGAGAGGCACTTCCTTTTTATATCATCCTGGATGTTTTATCGCTCTATTTGAGATTCCTTCATTTACTTATTCCGAGGCAGTAATGAATAAACAGTATATCTAACAGTCCTGTTTAGCAAATGACCAATTCATAACTTTTACTTAACAGAGTTCTGCTGTAAGAAACGTATACATCATTTTTCACTGAATGACAGTTACTGTTTCCTCACACTGTTCCCTCACTTCTCAGTACAGCTCTGTGCATGCATGTACAGCTTTTGCATCTGTGTATCTCTGCATGACTGACATACTAGTCCTGTAAGGTTTCTTCCCAGTTTATGCTGTGTATCTACATGTAATGTGAAACCCCGTGTAATTTTAGTCACATCTTATCAGCAAATATCTGGTACAGTTTGAAGTGTTTAAGTACTTCATAAAATCAATCAAATAAAAATATTTTAACCTTCATGTGAAATGTGATACTTCCAAAAATGTCTCGTATTTAGTAACAGAGGATGACTGAAGACTACAAGAAGTTTCACAACATTGAAAATTGATAAATTGTTAATTCATTCCATCTTTAAAGCAAAGCAACAGAGTGCAGATAATAACAAATAAGTTCATAATAAATAATAAAATTTGATGTAACTAGAGAAAAATCTGACATGTGCAGTGAAATTATTGAGGAATGACAGCAGTTCAACAATATAAATGAAGTTTTGAAAAGCTCAATGAATGCATGGCTTTCTGTACACCATTTTAAACAGTCTTCTATTCCATAGGAGACTTTCTATTTCTGTAATATGTAAAAGGTGGTGGGTAGGAATTACTAACTCACTCCTGTATATATAAAAAATTAAAAAAAGGAACTTGTAAATGATCAACATGTAGACATATTTACAAATGAATGTGTGATGTGAATGTAAACTGGCTGACTCCACATCATTAAGGTTTATCATACAAACTATCTGAGGAGTAACAGCACGTGAGATGGAAGAGAAATGTTCACTTACCAACTGATGAAACAAGAGTAAAATAACCTGCAGGTGTTGTTCTCGGAGTCTTATCTGCTTCTCCTGTGTATGACGCTGTAACTGAACGTTGCTTTGTATTGATGTTTATATCTATTCCGACACAGTACACCTTAAACTATACTCATTCTTTTCCTTTGTACCGATTCCTGTAGTTACCTTCCTGCTGGTGGAGGACTTGCTTAAAAGTACTGAAAGTCAGTAATTCTCTGTCTAATTTTGGTTTATGCATTGCCAGTTGATGATTATTATAGCTGAAGTTCATGACTAATTTTACTTAAAAGAGGAATGTGGATGACCGGGTAAGTACACAAAGGAAGAAAAATTGCATTTTAAAAGGCAGTGAAATTAATGACTGCGGCACAAAATTTTATTGATAAGAACATGGCATGATTTAGAATGTAAATTTCAACCACTATTTCCATGAAACTAGTGCTCTCATGAGCAGTAATATTTGTGTACATGGATTTATATAGTTTTGACTCTAGTTGCTTGAATACAATTCCCAAAGCAATAAGCTTAATCTTAAATTTATTCATCTTTCTGAGAGTATATGTTGTGTATGAAATCTTTTCAGCATCGGGGTATCACAGAATGAGTAGCTCTTTTTTAATTCATTTTTATGTGTAAGATGTAGTATGTGTTAAAACTTTCCAAAAATGTGATACAGGCAAATCTTGGTGTATGTGCTTTTGCTTTGCTTGTTGTTGTTTATATAGGAATCTAATGACGTTATATTTCAAAACTCATTATATGTGTTATCAGAATCTGTATCACATTAAAATAACAACATAATTGGCACAAAGTAGTTGGTTAGATGAAACTCAAAAAGGCAGAGTCAATGCTAATAAACATAGAAAGATGATGTATGTTTCTGTTTTAACTTTTCTCTTATTTTAATTACAATTCTCATGTAATAACTTTGCACTGGTTTTTTTGTTATTTCAGTGTACCACAAATTCTGATTAACGTACTCTCCTTTTTTGAGGAAATGCTTCAGAAGTTTAAGTTTATAAAATGTTGCCACAACTACTAAGTTAGAAGCCACTGATAGAGTTTGATAAAAATAAGTTGCTTGTTCAGCAGAGGTGGAATGAAGCACGTTAGATGACCTTTCCATTTCCAGTGCCTTTTCTACCCAGAAACACAGCAGTTAGTTGAATACATGCTGTGAGAAAAGAACAGATTGCTGTCAGAATTATCTTATATGACAATGTTCTTGGCCACAAACCTTGTATGTTAAATTATGTAACACCACATTGCACACTGCAGTCCAGGGACCAGGGATTATTGCCAAATTGAAGGTGTACAGCCTGCACTGAACTTTGTTGAAGTTTGCTGACAAATATGACTCAAATGATAAGCTCACTGTCAATATGTTCTGATGGTAATATATACAATTAATTTGGCATGAATGATGTCAGTGCTGAATGTATGAATGATACAAATGAAAACAGTTTCACTGATGCTGAGAGATTAAGTATGAGGTTTTGAACTCTCATCCTTAGTAATGAAGACCTGATGGTTATCACAGAGAGTAATAAGAAGGAAGCAACCAAAGTTGGGAATTCAAACCTGCAAGGTGGCTAATAAAGACAATGGCAGAGGCTTTCCAAAAGTTAGATTCTGAAATGGCACAGTTTTAAGACAATCACCTGAGATGGAGTTGAGAAAGACATGTTTTAAAATTTTACCAAGATCTGCAGATGCAGAAAAATCAGGTCAGAAAACAATATGAAAGTGTTTTCTCTTCTAAACAGCTTCACACTTCAAAGAAGCCTAGAGCACTCAATTCAACATCAATGTTACATCTCTCCTAAAACCACTACAGAAATCTTCTAAAAATGTGAGCCAATAACCATTTTATTTGTGAAACCAGAATTAACAAGATTACCATACTATTCTGCTTTGCAATAACTTATTCAAAGAGTGTGTAGGTTGTTTGCAGTCTTTTAAAAAATAATTTACTTACTGTTTACAGTGTACTGAACACATTTATTGTGTACACCCAGCATTTGTGTGTGATTATTCGTAAATGAAAGTTAGAATCTGGATGAAAATGAGGTCTGATTTAAATAAGATTTCTTAATATAAATTAGTATATTTTCAATAGCAAGTTTCTGCCATATAGTCCTCTTGACATAAATACCATTAAGTCCATTTCTAATGCTAGTGTTTATATCTTGCATGTGCTTCTAACGATACTATAAGTACCTGAAATCTGCTACAGAAATTTCTCATACAGGACCGTGTCTGAAGCTCGATCTTGTGATGAGACGACGATACATCCACCGACGAAGTCACTCCACAGCAATTACAGCTCCAAACACTCGTCGAACAACCTCAACAATGATGTGAGTATTACTGTGCAAAGCAGAAGTGTCATGGAACACATACCTTATTGCCCACCTTTTTGAAAATGAAGCTTAAGAACAGGGAAATCTAAAACAAAGTGCTGCTGAACAGATTGTTTTTGAACCAACTGGGAAGCCAACATATTGTGAGTGTTTGACACATGCCTCTCTGACACCCTATCTGGAATCTCGATTGTTCTTTATACTATAGCTTCTCCTGGCAGTTTTGGAAAATTCTTTTTCAAAGACTTTTAAACTTTCTTTCATTTTCATTCACTTCCCCCTATACATTTTCTTATTAAGTTCACCGATTCTTTCTCTTGAGTGTTACTATTCTTACTTGTTATATCTTCCCACCTTCCTCTTCCAATTTGTTTACAATTTGTATAAAATACTTTGATCCACATCCCTCACCCCTCCCCGCCCCCTCACAAAAAAAAAAAATCTCTCTCTTAGTTCTTACGTTACTGCCTTTTTCTTGTGTGTATATTATAACATGTATATATATCATCAAATTTATTTATTTACCATATACCAATATATAGAAGTGTAGCTAACATTCATGAACTCTACAAAATACATGAAACTAGAACACTAAATCTACAGAGTAGTATCAAAGTTGCTAATCAAGTCAAGGGCTATCTCTTTCACTTCAAAGAAATCTTCTAGATTTCCAGGGTAGCTTATCTGCTACAACTTTTCACAAGCTGATACAATTTTGCACTGCTTGTGTAGTTAAGAAGAGTGATGCAATGTTTCTTGAGACATGCATGCACAGAACAGCCAATGCGGCAAATAGAGCCATTATGAAATACATGAAATGTGTTCATGGTTGCAAATAAGAATAACCATCAGCTGTGACAATGGAAATTTGTGGACTGGGACTCTAACCTGGATTGCCCACTTTATGTGAGCAGTTACCTTAACTGCTTTGGCTCATGCATGACTCATGGACAGATGTTATCATTCCTGCACCACAACCTGTACTGGTACACACATTATGTAATTCCTGTCTGGATACGAGTTGTGCACTGATAGCCAAAGCGGTTAAGGAGACCACTCACATACAGCGGGAAATTGAGGTTCGAGTCCCAATCTGGCACAAATTGTCATTGTCGCCATTTCATTATACAGATGGTTGTCTGTATTCGCAACTGTGAGTACATCTGATGTTGTTACAAGGTGTTTGATGTTAATCGCCGCAGTAACATTGAGGAGAGAGCCTGTCCCCATCGGTGCAGACTTTTCGCACAGACGGTGTAGCCTGTAGGGATTCCCTTAATTGTCTCTAAGCATGTTGCACTAATTCCATGCCATCTGGTCTCGTATCAGGTCTTCCAAGGGTCTGACATTCCTTATGGCAATGCTAGTCCATTTTTCCAGCCACTTCCTTCTCATGCTGAAATCCCCTGATTGCAGCAGTTCTGCCTGGATTTTAATCAGCTTCTTCTAAGAACAGGTACATCAGAGTGGATTGAAGCTGGAGAATTTCAATTAATGTTTTCTATTCCTTGAGAAGGGCATCCTGTCTTGAAAGACCTGGTGGCACAATGTGTCTTGCAAGTGGTAAATAGTGAAGAGGAGCAGATCTGCTACAACCTGTTATTGTCCTCATTGTTGCTTTTAGCTCAACTTTGACTTTTCTCACATGTGAGCTGTTAAGCCACACTGGAGTACGGTAAAGGGGAATTAGCAGATTAGATGACCTATGGAAGAACACTGTAGTGATGTAGCTCTTGTGCCCCGTGAAGTATCATCAGCTTCTGCGCGATGTTATTTGCACTATCTCAGCTTTGCTGCAGCATTTTCTGCGCGTTTTTTTGTAGGACAGCTTTCTGTGGAGAATTACTCCAAAATGTTTTGGGGGTCTTGCTGATGGAGGGCTTGACCATTGGAGGTGACATTTAGGTGGACATTGGCCATTCTATTGGTAAAATGAAAGCAAATAACTTCAATTGTCATTGGATTTGATGTTATCTGCACTTTCTGAAGTACTTAGATCTGGAAAGAATATCTTCATCAGCTTCAAGATTTCTCTGTTGAGTGACCACAGCCTGATTCATCCACTGAAGTGTGCTGGAAGATACATTCACAGAGCTGCTGTTATTCTATATCTAAATACATATTCTGCAAATCACTGTGAAGTGCATGGCAGAAGGTACACATTAGGATTGCTTCAAATTCCAGTCATGTATTATGTGTGAGAAGAATGATTGCTTAAATTCTCTGTATTAGTTGTAATTAGTGTAATGCTGTCTTCACAGTTGCTAAGGGGATGATACATAGGCGGATGAAGAATATTTCTGGACCAAAAGGATAAATGCTCCTATTGTAGCACAAAGAAGTCATGGGTAGGGGTAGGGATGTAAAAGAATGGAACTAGCTTTCTAACTTATCTGGGAGCTTCAAAGACATTTAAAGCAAAATGTCCTGACATATTCACATTTTTTTTACTGGTTAGTGTTAGTATCCATATCATGTAATACAATACATCATGTCAAGCAATGCAACGTCACACATGCTATCATGACATCCAATGTGGCTTTTGTCTTACTGTGCAATATGACAACATGTTATTAATGTTTAAATGCATGCATCCTCACTCTGGGATACTCCATATTATACATGTACATGTACACTCTTACACTCATCACTACACGTGAAATAGGTTGCAGGTCTGAGAAAGCTCACTGAGCTGGGGAAGCAACTCATAAAAAAAGTGCTTGTATGTTGAGATGTCTTGATTTAAATGTCTTTGAAGCTGCCAGGTAAGTCAGAAAGCTAGCATCCCTATGATGTCCAGGTTCACTTATTTTGTGTTACAATAAGAGCATTTTTCATTCTGGTTCCCAACTTTTATTCTACCATAACTTTGACAGTAGATCGCCATTGCTTGGGCAAATGATGCAGATATTTGTTGACTTGGGCAACAATTGATCCTTGTATGGGGTTTTTATTGTCTTTTGACCCATTTTGCCTATAGCATGGCAATGAATAAAGCTTTCTCAAAACAACATGATAATCATTAAGTTTGAAACACAGAAGAGGCATGTGCAAGAAACCTTTATCGCATGCAAAATCTGAATGGAGGTAGATTTTTTAAAGAAGACTTTCCCCATTTTTTATTTACTTTTTTCACTTTAAACCATATTCATACATTGAATTCGCATAAGAATGAATTTTACGTGCTACATTCACCTCGACCTTAAACCATCATACCTCAACAATGGATAAAGATAACTGGATAAAACAAATTTTGCTTTAACTGTATCCAAATATCATTTCTGTGTAAAGTTCGAAGTATAGAAGTGGTGCACTTCAAAAACCACCCAAGAAAATTTGGTTTTTTGCACATTAAATCCAAACGAAACAACATCCCCCCCCCCCAAACCATCAAAACTTCTCTTCAGACAAGGTCTGACTGATAAACCTGTGGACCAAATTTGACCATCAGTTTCACTCCAGTCTGGAGATATTTAAGGGTAGCTGTTTCTACACATAAAATCTGAATGGTGCTCTTACAAATGGTGCCATTAGCTTGAGTATTAATTTCAGCCCAGTTAACACCTTTTGCAAAAGGAATTAATTGATTCACACAATTTGCCTAGGTACCAGCTCCAGTTTGTCATTCAAATCTTGTTTAATATACTACTACATAGCTACAGTAAGACAGATGTTCGAATGGCTGTACAAAACACTGCTGGCCTACCCTAAACAAAAGACTTTGCTCTCCTGTTCCTAGCTCAAATAGGACCTGAGCATCAAACTGTGATTCTCTGTGCAGCCTTTTCAGACATATCTGTAACATGAATTCCGCACTGAAACAATTCTTCACTTAATATTGGTTCTTGAAAATTTTCGAGAGGGTTTTGCTGGATAATTCTCATTTGTCTTCAAGAATCTTCCATTTCATCGACCAAATCTGTCACCATTTGTGCTGCCCTTCATCATAGGATGCACAGGCATATTGTAAGCAAGCTTTTTTGTAGACTGACAGCATTTTTCCAGTATGCCGCCAATGAACTGAAGTATGACATCTACTTTACTGTGACTCAGTCTCTGTCATTATTGGATTTCACATCCCTACAAATTGTTACACATACAGGTGGATAGGGATACGGAAACATCACATACACAACACATTACCATGCCTAATACATTTTAGGAAAACACTTGCCATTCTAAATAGCTTCTAGTCATATCGGAATACATAAATACAAATCCTATGTGATTTTCAATGGAGTCTTACACCATTCTTCCTACAAAATAGTGGTAAGTTTAGGTAACAATGATGGGAGATGGATAGTGATCACATATCCTTCTCTCCAAAGTAGGCCACAAATATTGAGATCTGTAGACTGTGACAGCCACTGGAGATGGGGCAGTCCACCCTCATGCTCACAAAACCACTCCCGGATGATGCAAATTGTGTAAACAGGAGCTCTGTCATCTTGGAACATCATTGGAAAACAAACAGTGGATCAGCCAAAATGTTCTCATAATCCTTGGCAATAATGTAACTTTGCAGAGTAGCCATAGCACCAATGAAATACCCTCAAATGTCTGCCCAAATCATCAAAAAACCCCAACCATGTTTCAGTCTCGAGACGTAAATTCAGCCGGAAATTGGAAACAGCGTGAAAGACTCGTCCGACAAAATGAGTTTCTTACATTGGTCAGTACAGGTTTTATAGTGTCGGCACCATATTTCTCTATCAGCATAATTTGTATCACTTATTTGTGGTTTTCAAATTGCATCTCACCCTGACATTCCTTGCTTCTGCAGAGCTCCCTTCATATTGTCCTCGTGGTCACAAGGTTCGCAAGTGAGATATTCAGTTCTGCAGTGAGTTTTGCAGCTGTAGTCCTTTTATTTTTCATTACAGTCCTCTTCAGTGACCGTCTGCCATGTTCACTTGTGACTTAGAGGATGTTGTTTCCACAATTGCAGTATAAAACTTCAATATAGAGCCTCTTGAAACACCCAAGACTTTCAGCTACCATGGTTATGGAGTACCCACCATATGAGTACCAACAATTTTCCCACATCTGAATTCACTTAACTCTGACACAATGCACTCATAACTACACGGAACACTTTTCTGAACATGACTGTCACTTGCTACATATTGAGGACATTGCACAGATGCCGTTCACAGTCAAATACCACAACACTACTTGCAGGCTTGGCAAGCATCAGCATTTACATTCAAACATGCACGCCTCATGGTGTTTCCATATTTTTGTCAAACCCCTGTAGGTATTTGTGCAACTCAGCTGATTCCAGTTGTGACTTTTTTATGTTTTAATTATAGGATTCTAATTTCTGTATTTTGTGAAGTGCACAACTGTACATATCTACACAATTAAAGCAAATTGTCCACATTTTCGCCACTCTGGAACATTAACAAGATCTGACTGGATATTTGTGCATATTTTTTCAAATAGTACTTCATTACAGATAATGACATCGTCTGAAAAAAGTTTGAGATTACCATTACCATTATCAGCCAAGCCACTGTTATATTATCACTAACAATGGTCCCAAAACAATCCCTTGGCACATGCCTGAAGTTATTTCTATTTCTGTCAATACTGACCGTCCATCCAAATTGTTGTGTCCTGCCTACCACAAATCCTTAATCTTATAAGAAATTTTGTTCAGTGCCTTATATAATTGTAATTTTGTTAATAATCACTGATGTGGTACCAAGTTGAATATATGAATATCTTAGTAGATAACACTGAGCGTAGCCTCAAAGTCTGTGCATATGGTGTAGTTGTCTGTCACAAAACAGTATGTGAACAAATTTATTAACATAGTCTGGTGATAGGTTATGGGTTCTAAATTAAGTTTGCATGGTTGAGCCTTTGTTTTAGCTTCTGGATAAAATTGGAAGTCTTAATGTTTACAAGGTAATACTATGTGGAATATTACTATTTTGATTGCTTTATGTTGACAGGAGGGGCACACAATGGCGGAGAGGGACATCGGCTCTACTTTTGTGATGCCACAGTCGCACTTGTACACACCGGACAGGGTAAGTTCACTCCCTCTCCAGATCACCCACCATTTGACTCCTGAGCCACCAAACCAAAAAAAGTGAGCCAGGCTGCTGAATTTTGTATATGACATCAGGCTCTCCAGCCAAAAGGCACATAATTGTACACAGTGCACCATCATCATTAGCACATCTTCTGTCAAAATTAATCCAAAGAAAATAGGGCGAGATTGTAAGAGTTCAAATTTTTCAGAAATGCATGTGTCTGTGTCCAGGATTATCAATTTTATTGTGTAGTGTGAATGTCAGTGAAGTACTAAACCCATTTTTGCAGGTCTCAGTAATTAACTGGTTGTTGATATAAATAAATCATTTTGAGTACCATAATGATTCAGGTTCTTTTTTTAATATCTAAATTTATTAAATCTTAAGTTCAACAGTGACATTTTATACTATAAAAATATATCTTAAATATGTTACTATGATGGTTTAATTTGAAACTTGCTACAAAATGTTATTTTCCTGGCTTAGTTACCCAAAACGTGCTATGGCACTTACCCCAGATTCAACTTAGTGGTCTGTCAATGTCGTCGTCATCTTCTTCTTCTGGGCAGGTGAATGTCTGAGCTACGTGTATAATCTCCCAAGAATATAATAACATACTGCATTTCACTATGAAACTGTACACAATAAGCAGTGTGAACAGTCTCTGGTCTTGGGGAGTGTCCCCTACTACAGTACAGGGGGCCTCCAAGCTTTATCACTAACTCAGGTTATAATGCACTGTATCATTTTATGTCTAGCAGACTGTCTGAAACTTTCCAACAGACAGAATGTAACTAGCTAAGAAAATGGAAAGTTACTCTTAATTTAAAATAGTCCTACCTTAGTGGTATTTTCATTCAAAATGGTAATGCTGATGTGTTTTTGGATTTCACTAGTCCACCTTTCATTAACTTTTAGAATATAACATGAGGGCTAAAACTCTTATTATAAAAATTCTCATTGAGGTACTCAAGAAATATGTTTTAATTGCTTGCAGGGAAGTGACATTTCAAATTTCGACTCACTGTGAGAGAAGCCTTCAGTGCAACTGCAGAAGGTTGTTACATCACTTGCACTGCGAGGCTTTCGAGAGTGAAGATCCGACACTTCCAAACGGAGCCATTGTGTGTGTCGACTTGAAACGAAGGAAATTGTGAAAAGAATGTGACTGTTACAGGCTGCATTTCAGAGACATAATAAGTGTGTTATTGTATTTAATATAGTGAAGGACTGAATACTGTTATGTTAACTTGGAGTAACTAAATGTATATCCATAATTTGAACAACATTATGTTCAAGCTCTCTGTGTGCCCACTGAAGGAGCAGTTTTATGTAGACATTTATTTTAAATACATTGTACTGTGCCATAGTCACAGTAGATTTCGTAAGACTAACGTGTCATCACGCTTTCAGGACTTCCTTTAATCCATTGCTGCATGTTCTTGGGGTAGTTTGGTGCCTGCTCAGAAACAAGGCAGCTTCTTAGATTTCTGAGGTCATTTTTATCAACTGTAGAACACTGCTAGCGTCTACATAAAAGCTATGTCAAAATACACAACAGCAGAAAAACTGTTGATAGAATTAATTTTGTGACTGCTATGCAGATGACTTATTATTTTTGTAAGGCTCTACAACCAAGAAATTAAATGACGAAAAAGTAACTGTACATCACTTGTCTAATGGGATGCTTTTGAACTGCCAGATATTTTGTGCTCATCAAATGTAACCTAGACACTTCAGTGTTTGTAACACACACAAGACGAATGTATCTTAAAAATTTCACTTAAGAAGCATGTTGCATCTCATTTATGGTTGTGACATTTATTTTTACTATTATAATTGACTATCAGATTATGAAAGAAAAGCCTGGTTTTCTGAATGTAAGGTCTTGAACTGCCACCACAATAGCAGTACATAACTTAATTATCTTACCCTAAGGCAGTTCTCAGTATGATGACATATTAGTATGTACCACATACTATTCATTATTTCCTTCAATACAGAGGTGAACACATGCTTGTAAATAACTATATTAGATGTTTTAAATAATTTATATATTTGTATATTTCAATACAGCTTTTGTTAAATAAAAGCAGAGCAGCTTCCTGTGTAAATATCTTGCTGTTCATTGTTTTGGGGAGAGTTTGAAAATGTTGTTTAACTGATGGAGAAACTTGAATACTCATCCTTTTTGTTTTTTGAATGAACAATGCAGAGTTATGTTTGTGAGTATGTTGAGTGCCAAATGAGTGATGTGTGGGTTCCCTAATTGTTTATACCTGAAGAATGAAACACTGCAATAATTTTGGAAAAAGAAAGTTGTCATTAATATTTTTGTAATTAAAAATTATTTTTTAGTGTTTCATTCAGAGTGCTGTAAACTTCTAAAAGAGTGAGATAAATCAGTGTCTTTTTTTTTATAAATACAAAAATAAACTAACTGTATGTTACATATATGTGTGTACCATCTTTTTTATTTTTTGTCACACCAAGTCAAATAATTTACAAGGACAAATCAATAATTTATATGCATTTTCTTTTTTAAATTTGTTATGGAAAAGAACAGGTGTTCCATATGTAACTCATTTTACTATGCAGCTTCCCTCCAATATTAAAACTTAATCATTAATTTTTTAACTTCTGAATCTACTTACACACCTTATTATGTACCAGAGCATTATTTCCATAGTAGTATACCTACTGACTTGAGGATTTGGGTGACAGCTCTTCGTCATTCTCTGCACACACAGATGGTGGATCCGAGCTGTTGTACTTCCATTTTTAAAGCCACAAGGGAACTTTGAAAGAAGTAAACTTAAGCACGTTTCAAAAAAAAGGCCAAGACAACATTTGACTTAACCTTTGCAATACTTCTAGTTGTGTCCTATGATATTACCAGTTTTTCCAAAGTACCAGTTACTTTGAAGGCTGTTAGACAATGTAGGTTTAATGGTTATGAAATGGAAAGTTGCTACTTACTAGATAGTGGAGACACCGAGTCGCAGATAGCCACAACAAAAAGACTGTCACAAATAAAGCTTTCGGCCAGTATGGTCTTCATCAAAAATAGACGACAGACACACAAATACACATTCATTCAAATGCAACTCACGCACACCCGACTGCAGTCTCAGCCAATTGGAGCCACACTGCAAGCAGCAGCAACAGTGCATGATGGGAGTAGTGACTGGGTGGGGTAAGGAGGAGGCTAGGATGGGGAGGCAGAGGTATAGCAGACTGTGATGTGCTGCTGGGAAGTGCGCTGAGGCAAGGTCGTCAGCTGTGTGCAGTTGGGAGGTTAGACGGTGGGCAGCGGAGAGGTGGAGGGGAGGCGGGGGGGAGTGGAAAAGGAGAGAAGTAAAAAGACAGGGGGCGATGATGGAATGAAGGCTGTGTAGTGCTGGAATGGGAGCAGAGAAGGAGCTAGATGGGAGAGGACAAAGACTAACAAAGATTGAGGCCAGGAAGGTTACGGGAATCTTTTTCCACTGCCTCCCCTTCCCACCTCACGCCTGCCCAGTTCCCTACTATCCCTCCCCCTACCCGCCCCAGCCTCCTTCTTACCCCCACCCAGTCGCCACTCCCATCATGCACTGGTGCTGCTGCTCGCAGTGTGGTCTCAGTTGCCTGGGACTGCAGTCCTGTGTGTGTGAGCGTGAGTGTGTACGTGTGTGTGTCTGTCGTCTATTTTTGACACAGGCCTTACTGGCTAGAAGCTTTATTTCTGACAGTCTTTTTTTCCCTATCTGTGACTCAGCATCTCTGCTGTATGATGAGTAGCAACTTTCCTTTTCATGATACTGTTTCATTCCATCCTGCATTTTCCATTATTAGGTTTAATGGTTCCTTGTCAGATACAGAGGGGGGTGGGGAGTTTAAATCTAAACTGAAATGAAATAATTGTACGGCACTGTTGGCCGGGATACCCCATGTTGGGCTGCCGAAAGTGCAAGTCCTTTCTAGCTGACACTTGAGAGTCAATGATGATGAAATGATGATGAAAGACATACAACACTCAGTCATCTCGAAGCAGAGAAAATCCCTGACCCCGCTGGGAATCGAACCTTGGAGCCTGTGTGCGGGAAGCAAGAACACAACTGCAAGGCCACGAGTTACAGACAATCTAAACTGTATACCCAAAATTGCACGTAAACAAAAAATTATGAATTAGGAAGGGGGGGAAGGGGCGCATGTGCATGTGTAGCAGGGCCGTACTGAAGCTATGGCAAGATTGGCCCTCAGCTAGGGAGAAGGCACACATCTTCCAATCTTCTGCCTGCAAGAAGAAACCTTTTCTTCGGCCCAAAACTGAAGACACACGCTGTTGTCACAGTGTCATTTTGTCCAAGTAACATCATAAAGAAATGACTACTACTACTGTACATGCATCACTTAGATTATGTGTCAACAGTGCATTTGGTTATACAAGTGTTGCTTACATGGCTACCTTATGTTCAACAATGGAAGTTTTGCTGCTACTTCACTACAGCATTGTAGGACCTTAAAAGTTGGACACTCAGTTATGAAGCAAATAATATGCTGTTGAATCGTAGGCTTCCTATTTTTGCCAATTTATGCCAACTGAAGACTGGGATGAAGCTGTTTAAGCTAGACTGCTTCATGTATTAGATAGAAGGATAACTGAAAGGGAAACAGATCTCTCATATAACACAGCATTTCATGTCAAAAAAGTATTAAATCAGAGCTCTTTATATTATTTTGATGAAAAAGCAGCAGATTTTGGTACAAAATATAATAAAAACATTGATAAAGCTAGTTACTGAGCTAGTTACTGAAACAGTTGCTTCAAAATTCCATATCCCATGACTACAATATCAATGAGTCACTGTTTGAATTGGCCAACTCATACAAATACCTGTGTGTAACACCTCATGGGGATATGCAATGGAATGATCACGTAGGCTCAGTCAAGGTTAAAGTAGAGAAGTGCAATCAGTTTACTAAGAACATTGCTTACAAATTACTTGTGTGACTGGTTCTAGAATATTGCTCAAGGGTGTGGGATTTATATCTTACAGGACTAACAGGGGATATTGAATGTATACAGAGAAGGGCAGCATGAATTGTCACAAGTTTCCTTGATCCATGGAGAGTGTCACAGAGATACTGAAGAAACTGAACTGGCAAGAGCTTGAAGACAGATGGAAACTATCCTGAGAAAGTGTATGAACAAAGTTTCAAGAACTGACTTTAATGATGACTCAAGGATTTACTACAACCCCTAAATATCACCCACATAGGGATCATGAGGATAGGATTAGAATAATTACAGCATTAACAGAGGCATTCTCGTGCTTCACGCATGAATGGAACAGGAAGAAACCCTAATAACTGGTATAATGGAACATACCTTCTGCCATGCACTTCACAGTGGTTTGCAAATATAGATGCAGAAAGAGCTGATGAAGAGCATTGAGACAGATTCCCATTTGAATATTTTGAATTTTTTTAATGTATTATGGGTTACGAGTACTTATCCAAACATCAAAATAGCTTTGAGGATATTTATGATAATTTTGACACAGTTTCAGCAAATTAAAGATCATAAAAAAGTACTTAAAATAATTATCTGCATACTTTCAAACAACAGTTAATCAGTTAACATTGTGTTAGAACCAAAAGGAAAGTGGTGTTTGAATATTAGAGGATTTTTGATAATCTGTACTTTACACACACAACTATTAATAACATTGTAATGCATTTCATCTTGTATTTTAAATTAAGTAGAAGCTACACACTTCACACTTATGATGAACTGTAACACTTTACGTACACATATTGTCAACAGCATACACAGCACCATTGGGGAAGTTGTTGTTATGTCTTGATCCAGCATGTTATATTTCCCTTGAAAGACCAGAAGCAGGTGAATTGAGCCACTCAGCAATGTCAGCCTGAAAACGCTGCCTCCAGGACACTTTCTCTTGCAGAGATTCAACAGCACACTCTATTGTTGTTGTTGTGAAGTTGAACTGGCCTTGATGTGAATCTATGAAAGCTTTAAGCTGCAAGAACAAAAGAACACAACTATCAAAGTTTACAAGAATAGTTGATCATCCACTGGACAGGTATGTACCTAGTAGAACAGATCATTAAGGGAAGGGATCTACATGATATTTTAAAGAAACATATTACTGCTTTATAGGTGTAAAGCAAAGTGTAGGGTTATAGATAGAGAGAGATGCTGAATGAAACTCATTTGGCTGTCAAGAGAGGAATGTGTGATGCCATCATTATTATAACAGAATGCAATCTTTCACAGAACCCAAAGAAACTCCGGTCATATGTATAGGTTGTTACCGACAACAAAGTTAGTGTCCGGTCCATAGCAAATGAGACAAGAACTGAAATTGAGTGTAGCAAAGCAAAAGCTGAAATGTGTAACTCCATTGTCAAATGTTCCTTTAAAAATGAGAACCTAGGAGAACTGACCCAGTTTAATCCTCGTAACACTGAAAAGATGAATGAAATAGGTATTACTGTCAATGGTGTTGCAAAATAGCTGATATTGTTAAAACTGAACAAAGCTCGAGGACCTGACAGAATCCATCTGATTCCATACCAAATTTGTGGCTAAGTTAGCCCCTCTTCTAACTACAATCTATCATAGATCTCCTTAACAAAAAACTGTGACCTGTTCTTGGAGGGGGAAAAAGAGCACAGATCACACCCATCTACAAGAAGGGTAGTAGAAGGGGATCCACAAAACTATCGTCCAATATCCTCATAATGAGGTGTGTGTGTGTGTGTGTGTGTGTGTGTGTGTGTGTGTGTGTGTGTGTGTGTTTTCTTTTGGACATGTGAAAGAACAGATACCATCGATGACTATGTAGTTCGTTACAATGAAATTACAATGCATACAGGCATTGATATAAGTCAATGGGCACAGTTGAAAATGTGTGCCCTGATCAGGACTCGAACCTGGGATCTCCTGCTTACATGGCAGACACTCTATCCATCTGAGCCAATGAGGACTCAAGAGGATAGTGCAACTGCACGGACTTATCTCTGGCACACCTCCAGCGAGACCCACATTCTCATCTTATTGCCCCTGCCCATTATACTCATTACCCACAGCTTTTTGCCAATTCCCGTATGAGTTCAGGCACTGTGTGCGTCCACATGGAAGAAGATAGTCAAATGACCATATGAAGATGGTATCTGATCTTTCGGACATGTCCAAAAGAACAGATACCATCGGTGACCATGCAGTTCATTAGACTGAAATTACAATGAAATGAATACCCCTAGCTGCATACAGGCGTTGATTTAAGTCAATGGGGACAGTTGAAAAAGTGTGCCTGGATCGGGACTCGAATCCGGGACCTTCTCTGAGAATGTGGGTCTCATGGGAGGCATGCCAGAGATAAGTCCCTACAGTGTCACTATCCTGTGTGTCCTCAGTGGCTCAGATGGATAGAGCATCTGCCATGTAAGCAAGAGATCCTGGGTTCGAGTCCCAGTCGGGGCACACATTTTCAACTGTCCCCATTGACTTATATCAATGACTGTATGCAGCTAGGGGTATTGTAATTTCATAATGAGGTATCTTTAACAGAATGACCTCTTCAGTGCCAGCCAGCATGGATTTCAAAAACACCTATCACATGAACCCCAACTCGCACTTTTCTCATACGACATACTGAAAGCTTTGGATCAAGGCAACCAGGAAGGTGCAGCATTTCTTGATTTCTGAAAAGCATTAGACTCAGTAGTGCACCTACGATTATTGTCAAAAGTACAATTATATGGTGTATCAAGTGAAATTTGTGACTGGACTGAGGTCTTTTTAGTAGGGAGGACACGGCGTGTTATCTTGGATGGAGACTCACTGTCACATATAGAAGTAACTTTAGTTGTGCCCCAGGCAAGTGTGTTGGGACTGCTACCCCATATGCATTATTCATTGTCTGGTGGATGTCTACAGATGGTTGTCCTTCAGCAGACAAGACACATTTGGTGATAACATCACCATACTTGACGTTTCTGCAAATTTACTGCACGTACATCAGAAAGACATGAATGCCCCATTCCCCTCCCTATGTCTTGGTGCTTATATATCCAAGTTGGAGTTACATTACATTGCACATATCCTACAACATTACCCTGAAATGGAAACTTTTTGATCATCCCCATTTACATATGCTTTTAAAAATAAATGAGAATTTGGTCAAGACTGAATTCTTCATATTATAAAATACTTTACTATAGCTAGGGGTCTTTTTCATTTTATGAAATAAGCAGCTGAATTCAAACCTAGCCACATTTTTGGTGAATACACATGGAACTATGAATGAATGAATTCAAACCAAGATTAAAACATAGATAATGTTTTGAATATGATGTGATCTCATCGTTTTGATTCACCGGGCTGGCAAACCAAGAATTTTTTCCTCAATATGGTAGCGAATAGTGTGTGACTGAAGGTGTCAGACACATCTGGTTATCTCTCTCTCTCTCTCTCTCTCTCTCTCTCTCTCTCTCTCTCTCTCTCTCTCTCTCTCTCTCAAGTGCAATCAGTCTTCATGGTCATATGCTATCTGTTATAGGCCTCCTTTTTCTCCATTGTTGCAATATCATCATTGCACCAATCGCTTTCAAATTTGCCAGGCATGTTCTCAACCACTCTGAGACTTTTGACGAAGGCCACTTCATGAATAGCTCTCACAATTGTCTTACAAGCTACTTCCACTGTCACATCACCAGTCTGATGTAGTTTCCCACTCAATCTAAGTTTGTATAAGAAGGAAACTGAAAAATCCTGCAGTAAACTTAACTTATAAAGTGGTTGGTCCAGTTTCCCTCCATTCTCATTACAATTATTTGGACATCTACTAATATTTTCAAAGGGAAACCAAACTACACACTGAATCAGGAAATGGTCAGATCCACATTCTGCTTACAGTCCTCCACACTAGTATAATTATTTCCTTTTCCTGTAGCATAACCAATTGCAGAGTGTAACTTCCTTGTAGGCTGTATCCATGTATATTTATGGATCTCTTCACGTTGAAAAAAAAAAATAATAAAAAGAAACATTCCCTATCTTACAACTGTACTGTCCACACATTTCTAGCAGACTCTCTCCATTATCATTCACAATATTCTCCCCAAATTTGCCTACAACTTTGGTAGAACCCTGCTTACCCACTTGTCCATTAAAATCTTCTGAAACATATCACTTCTCCCAGCAAAAATATTCTGATGTTAAAATTTTTCGTGCCAGAAACTGAGCTCCTGAAGACTGTTTTGTAGAGGAGGTTTTTACTTATTGAATAATTCTCCTTCTTTAAAGCTGAAAAGAAGTTTCTTTAGTGTATGGTTCTCAGATCTGTGAATTGCATCTTGCTGGAATGCATTAGTCTTGGCTATCCATCAGAAGGTACTTCTTATTTTGATTGATATTTCAAGCAAAGGACAACATGGTGTTGCTTTACCTTTGTTACCTTCCTTCCGTTCTCAGACTACAAACATAATATGAATGTTATCCACCTTCCTTGCAAATCATACCCCGCCCTATCGTAGTCCAGTTCGAAGTTCTCCTGCACAAAATTTCAAGATCTTGCCTGGGGTATAGAACTAGGCTTCTAACTCTCAACACATTGCTAGTCAGTGATGTGAATTCAGATGACCTCTATTATGTTGACCTTTATGAGACAAAAGACGTTGCTACTAAAGCAATACTAAAAGAAACACATCAGTTCACAATAGCAGAACATTCCAGAGCTTTGACGCATTATTCCACAACAAGAGCAGAGCGCCACAGAAGCCCCTGACACTGGACTACAAGCTAACCTTCATTCACAGTCTGACAACTGTTTGCTCTGTGCATGCCGATCTGTTCGTACATTAACTGGGCAATTGTGTTGTCCCTTCTCCTGAAGCAAACTGTCAAAACCCTCAATTTGTTTTCAGCACACCATAGCATGCTTTCTTCTTCTCTTTCCCACCCTTCTGTCCCTACAGAGTACAGACTAAGATCACCCTCTCAAATATTATTGGAGTTTGTAATAGGAAGGTACTGTAGGGAATATCGGGTACTATTTTTTAAATATTAGGACAACTAACGGAATGGAATGTTGTGTGGCGAGGGCCTCCCGGTGGGTAGACCTGATCACCTGCTGCGAGTCTTTTGAGTTGACACCACTTCAGCGACTTGTGCATTGATGAGGATGAAATTATGATGATGAAGACGACACAAACACCCAGTCAATGAGCGGAGAAAATCTCCAACCCAGCCAGGAATTGAACCCAGACCCCCCCTGGCATGAGAAACTGGAAGACAACTAATAATTACACATAAGACCAGCAAAGACTCTTTCAATTCACATGGTGTGTTGTGCGGTACTAGTTGCTCTGTTGTACTCAATCCAGCAGTTGCTCCATCCAGCATATCGTTAACAGGGTAGTCTGTATTTGGAAACCTGTAAATGATTCATGCACAATGTTTAGCTGTTAAATTAGGTTTCAGTATACAGTGTGTTCCTTAAAACTTCAAAGAAACAATATCATATCTCCTGTTAAAGGTAGAAGAATTAACTGTGGCCTGATCTCTCAAATTTTCTCGGTACAACTGATTAGTGGTGTGCTCCCAGGAGTTGAGTATAACAGTGTTATCACAAAATAGTGTAAAGCAGGGGACAATATACTGAAACTAGATCAGACATCATTACAGAGAATATCAGGAACACACTATGCAAAAGAACTGCTTTTTCATACAGTCTTGTGATAGTAGGAAGTAACAAAACGTACAGGTTTCTGGCCAGTGTCAAGTTGTAAGTGACTGCCGTACTGTCAATAACCTCATCTTTTTATAGCTCTGCTGCCAAGTCTTCCTTTAAAATGATTGCAGTCACTGCCAGATTTTGCAGGCCATTACAGATGAGGCCTGTGAGAAAAGCATCCTTGAAGGCCAGAGAGATGAGTTTGTATTTTTGTAATTTTTTTTATTGTTAAGTACTGGAGAAGATTAGTCATTTTCCAAAGACACACAATTAAATCAGTCTTCATATTTTAATGAAACTGGATACTATGTCACACTCATTTAGTACAGAACACAATTCACCAACATCACATTAATTTTAACAAAGAAATGATATGCAGTGTCAGAAATACATTCCTTGTTATTAAAAAGTTACTTGTAGAGAATAACAAATGTGTAGGTATAAATACGTTTTACAACTGTCATTAGTTTTGGATGTTGTTTCCAATATACACCATGTCACTAATGGTGTGTATATCGAGGTGTATTAGGTGTGTAAAAAAGCATTCTGAGTTTGCATACCTGTAGAAACATACTGTCTGTCAATAAATATCTCAATTGCTTGTCAAGTATTTCATTTTATATTATTATTTGTTTAGCCTGGACATCCTGCACACATACAGTTTGTCCACATGAAACCTCCCCAATTTCCAAATGTAATTTACAAAAACTGTGAGACGGATACTTCAGGTCTGGATCATCATGGAAAGCAACTCAAAGTTTTGTGTGGATTTTTTCCCTAACAATTTGTCAGATGCTAATTAATGAGCAGATCACCTGAAGAGAGAGCCCTTGCATGGTGTGGGTTTTGTGGAAACAAAATCATCCATTGCTTATCAAAGAAATATCTGATGTGAAGTTCAAAGGGAACCACACCATGTTAAGATGCGTAAGTCTCGGCATGACAAGTTCCTAGCCACTGGGAGTGTAAACAGATGTTCAGTTAGTGGCAGAAAATGCACATCTGATGAAATAGAATAGATCAGAGACACTTTCTAAAGAAGCCAACCAAAGTTAGTTCACCGAGCACCACAAGAGCTTAACATCCCTCACCCAACAGCTCCCAAGGTACTGCATAAATGACATTTTTTGCATGCTTACAAAGTCAAAATTTTGAAAGCACATAAGTGAAATGACTTCCAGCTTCACCACAAATTTGCTATTGAGATGTTGCACTGGATTGGGCAAAACTCCAACTATATAGAAAATATAATTGCAATGGCTTCTGCAGCCACCGTCAGTTGTTGTAAAAGTTTTCTGAATACGGTATCATGTCACACTGTAGTGCCTCGAGAATTTCGGAGTAAATTCTAGAGACACTCGTATTCTCACCATCTCGAACACATGTTAATTTAGAGATAACGATGGTAAAGTAGAAGTATGTCTACTGCCCCACAATTATGCATGTACAGGATGGACGTGTATCGGATGGATGATCAGCACGAGCAGGTAGTCAATGAGTCTGTCTCAGAAGTTACACGTACTGCCCATGGAGTAAATGCATTGTACACTGTAAAATACAAAACATTGTTGGTATAAAACATTTGAAGGGGGTTGAAAGAAAAGACTTTTATTCATTCTCTCACTTACTGTCATAAAGTCTGGACAGTTGTCTTCTTAAGCTTGGAGAGATTTATAAACAGTATGTATAGAAAGATGATTGTAATAGAGTCTGTCGGTCCAGAAGGTGTCGATCTTACGAGAAATATGTATGAAAAATGCTGCGTGTCATGAAAATACAATGTCCAAAGTAATCTTGAGTGTACCAAGTTATTTTAAAGTATAGAAAATTCCTCCAGAATGGCGTCTATTCTTCGGGGAAGAAGCTGAACAGAATACCACATCTGGTTATACTAAAAGAAGATCGGCAAAGCAACTCCAAGTAAGTTCGATAGCCAAGATGGAGTTTGATTCTTGCACACTAGTACCACATTGCCACCCTCATTCACCAGTAACCGCCAGAACACCAGCACTACATTTGACTTGGGCAGCACAATAAATTTGCTTTGGCTGAACACCACAAAGACTGCAGCAAGGAAATAAAATTTAATGAAATTTGCTTAACACCCAAGCATTTATGGATTGAAACTCGAGATCAGAGGGGCCATCAAAATATTAAAACATCGTAACAACATGAATACAGAGAATGGACTCAGGCTCGCTCTATTGTGACAACACCACAAACATGAGCACACACATTAGCAGCAAGTAACCATCAAAGTGGAGCCTACATCCAGCACGAGAAATACCTTATCTACCAATGAATACCAATCATGGCACACATGTAAGAAGCAACAGACAACAGTAGATTTCCACTTCCTCCAGTACTGTGACCTACTGTAATAAAGTTTCCACTCCTTCCACCTAATGTTAACAACCATATCCATGTTTCTTAAAATTATTTGATGTAATATCATGCTCAGTGAGTGAGTGTGATAAAATTTAAGTGACTCTGGACAGCGAAAATACACCAGTATACCCACAAGGTGACAACTATAACTGCAGCTCAAATGCTGGTTTCACCAACAAGAGTTTTTTTTTACAATATGATGTGGTGCAATATGCAAAAAGTTCTTATGTCAACTGATTGGCAGAAGATGCCTATAAAATTACATCAGCAAACTGTACGAGCAGCATTCATACAGAAAAATTCGCAAGTCACAAATCTTCACGAGGAAGGAACTTCTCAATGATTTAATCTACTTGAGAAGGAAAGCTGCTACTCATCATTAAGCAGAGACTGATGATGTGTGTGTAAGTTGCGTTTGTGTGTGTGTGTGTGTGTGTGTGTACTGCTGTCAAAGGCCTTAATGGCCGAAAGCTTTAATTGTGTGACTCTTTTTATTGTGTCTATTGCGACTCAGCATCTCCACTATATGGTGAGTAGCAACTTTCCATCTCTGGTATTGTTACGTTCCATCCTGGATTTTCCATTGTTTGGTTTAATCTACCTGAAGAGATGTCAGGATACCACATCATAACCAAATTCCTGCAGCTTAAACTAAACACTGACATGCACAAAGGGCGGTCAAATGAAAACAGGACCCCAGATGCGCACTTCCTTGTCCAAAGCAAATTGAAGGCCACAAACGTCTTTCTTCAGAGCTCTAAAAATATGAAAATCACATGAGCAGAGATAGGGACTGTGTGGTGGATGCATAAGGGCTTTGCACCATAGCTTCTGCAACATACTCAAAATCACCTTGGTAGTATATGGGATGGCTTTACTGCACTGTTTCTTTCTATTCAGGGTACAACATAACAACCAGCAATGCACCTCATGAAGAGTCAAAAAAAGAGGTTTGCGGAAGTAAGGGAGTAGTAGAAGGCCCCACTGAAAGGGCAGTGAGATAATTGGAGTCGGTGCAGGATATGGTAGCCAACATGCAGTGACAAATTTGCATTGAAAGCACTGGGCGAGTTCATTCATTTGTTTGGAAGGAGAGGCCACCTTTCAGCCAGTCAGCGATGGTAGAAGTGAGACATGCATACTGCCACATTTCTCAAATGATTTTACGGGAATTTTTCAGTAAAATATTCATATTTGCATCACTTATAGCTTTTAGCTTAAGATTCATATGATGTTATTTCATTAATGGCCATAGTAATTGTGATATTTACATGGAAGTAAGACTGTGAACAATTCGAAAAACTTCACAATGAAAATTAGGGGTCGCTATGATTTTGCGTTTGGATGCAAATCACTTAATTTAAGTTGCTGCATATGAAATTTAGTTAATATACTGAGACACTTAAGTAGTAAAAGAGTTTTGCTATTTAGGAAGTAAAATAACTGATGATGGTCGAAGTAGAGAGGATATAAAATGTAGACTGGCAATGGCAAGGAAGGCGTTTCTGAAGAAGAGAAATTTGTTAACATCGAATATAGATTTAAGTGTGAGGAAGTCTTTTCTGAAAGTATTTGTATGGAGTGTAGCCATGTATGGAAGTGAAACATGGACGATAACTAGTTTGGACAAGAAGAGAATAGAAGCTTTTAAAATGTGGTGCTACAGAAGAATGCTGAAGATAAGGTGGATAGATCACGTAACTAATGAGGAGGTATTGAATAGGATTGGGGAGAAGAGAAGTTTGTGGCACAACTTGACTAGAAGAAGGGATCGGTTGGTAGGACATGTTTTGAGGCATCAAGGGATCACAAATTTAGCACTGGATGGCAGCGTGGAAGGTAAATATCGTAGAGGGAGACCAAGAGATGAATACACTAAGCAGACTCAGAAGGATGTAGGTTGCAGTAGGTACTGGGAGATGAAGAAGCTTGCACAGGATATAAAGGCATGGAGAGCTGCATCAAACCAGTCTCAGGACTGAAGACAACAACAACAACAACAACAACAACAACAACTGAATTTTTATTTAGACATGGGTGGAGGTCTCTATCCACCTCTGATCTCTAGAAAATTGATCTGATGTAGCACACACCTGCCATCATGCTGCACCAGCATTAAGCCATAGTGAAATATTCAAATCTTTCCTAATATTTTATAAACAGTTTGAGATATCGAAATGAGATTTTGGCAAATGACAGAACAGAGGAGAGTATTTTACCATATGGTTATTATGCAAAACTTCATTATCTACCATGTTATTCCATTAACTACAGACTTTTTTGATGATAGAATGTATTTTTTACGGACCATCGATAGCTGGTGAAACAAGAAATGTCATGTATTTTGGAAGAACATAAGTGAAGACATTACATGCTTATTTTGTATAGAGGATGTGCTTCTTTGATAAGCTACTGACTTTATTTTTCCTCAGTTCCTCACTCAATAAAACACAGTTTCAGAATTCTCTTGCAATTGCGGCTGCACATGTTAGAGAGGTGACACTGTGTAAACTCTGCTGTGTTTTGGCAAAAGAAGCAAATTTTAACAAGATGACAAGAGAAATGTGTAGGTTTTACTCAATATTCGCCACTCATGACACTTCTCCAGAAGTTGCAAATGGTTAATAAGCCAATCGAAAATAAATCACTGCATTTTTGGCGGAATTCTTTTTAGATACAAATCAAAGCAGAAGTGACAGATCTTTTTGAACGGTCACCATGCAAGTGTGGGTGTGATGGTGCTCCACTTAGTATTTTCGATAAATGTAAGCATAGGCCTCAGTCAGAATGGCAATTCCCCTCTGGGGCTCGACATTTCCCCAACTGCGCCTGCCCGTAAACCCCACCAATACCACTCCCCCAAGTGTGCCCTGCCGACTGTGCATCTGCCGGTCACAGTATTCTGTGTGGCCTCTGCTGATGGAGCACTAGCTCCAACTGAATCCTCCAATATTCACCTCAAGCAGTTTAGGGAAACCATGGAAAAATTTCATCTGGATGTCTGAACAGCAATTTGAACTTACGTTCTCCCAAATTCAAATCCAGTGTCTTACTGTTGCTTTAACCACCTCATTTGGTAGGCTTCCAGGAGAAGTGTAGCAATTCACAAAAAATATAGGACTCAAAATGCTTTGTGAAGCTAATTACTGTGTGGGTATTGTTACTATTATATCAGCCAAACAGACAGCATTGTACAGCAATGTCGGATAGAACACGATAGGTTTACAAGCAAGCCAAAAAAAATCTACTGTGGTAGAAAGCAAACCTGATCTGCATTCTCAAAGTGGTGCTACTAGTATCAGTTTGGGAATGCAGATCAGGTTACGCTACTTGTGGGAAATTTCAAGACACGTCTTTCAGATGTAAACACAGGCCTACCCCCTTCTGTTTATATCATGATTGTGATTTTTTTTTCAACCAGTTTATTAGCTGACTCTCTTAAAAACGTACATCTTGCAGCTTCAACAGCAAACCACACCTTGATGCAGAGTGCCTATGTTACAGCATCCACCACTGGAGATGGCGGACTATCTCATGTATACTAATACTAATAATAATAATGAAAGCTATAAATACTTATGCTATACCAATATTGACCTACTCATTTGGAGTAGTGAAATGGAGTAACACAGACCTAGAAGCACTCAATACACTTACACGATCACAATGCCACAAATATAGAATACATCACATACATTCTGTTGTGGTTGGCAGGAGAGCCAACACCGTATTGCTAAAGGAGGCCGAAATGCACGCGTTTTAGCTCACGCAGGCCCATGTGAGGTCTGAAACATGACAAGGGAATTAGAATTGAGAAAAACGGATGTAGCTGGTGGAATACTTAACTTTAATCCATTAATGGAGAACGTCGCTCTTTATGGTATATGATTCACAATATCAATAGTACGGATACTGGCGCCTTGCTAGGTTGTAGCAAATAATGTAGCTGAAGGCTATGCTAACTATCGTCTCGGCAAATGAGAGCATAGAAGTCAGTGAACCATCGCTAGCAAAGTCGCTTGTACAACTGGGGCGAGTGCTAGGAAGTCTCTCTAGACCTGCCCTGTGGCGGCACTCGGTCTGCAATCACTGATAGTGGCGACACGCAGGTCCGACGTATGCTACCGGACTGCGGCAGATTTAAAGGCTACCACCTAGCAAGTGTGGTGTCTGGCAGTGACACCACACATTCAGCAACTGAAAGATTCACATTAAGCAGAGAGGAAGGAGGAAGGGGATTTATCGACATAAAAAACCTACATTATGGACAGGTAGATAATTTAAGAAAATTCTTTCTAGAACGAGCAGAAACTAGCAAAATACACAAAGCAATCACTCATATAAATACATCGGCTACACCACTGCAATTTCATAACCACTTCTACAACCCTTTAGATCACATAACATCAACAGATATGAAGAAGGTAAATTGGAAAAAGAAAACACTACATGGCAAGCACCCGTATCATCTAACACAGCCACACATCGATCAAGACGCATCCAACACATGGCTAAGAAAAGGCAATATATACAATGAGACAGAAGGATTCATGATTGCAATACAGGATCAAACAATAAACACCAGATATTACAGCAAGCATATTATTAAAGAGCCCAATACCACAACAGAGAAATGCAGACTTTGCAAACAACAGTAGATCACATCACAAGCGGGTATACAATACTAGCAAATAAAGAATACCCCAGAAGACATGACAATGTAGCAAAAATAATACATCAACAGCTTGCCTTACAACATAAACTTATAAAACAACACGTTCCCACATACAGGTATGCACCACAAAATGTACTGGAGAATGATGAATACAAATTATACTGGAACAGAACCATTATAGCAGATAAAACACCACCACATAACAAACCTGACTTCATACTCACCAATAAAAAGAAGAAATTAACACAACTAATCGAAATATCCATACTCAATACAACAAATATACAAAAGAAAACAGGAAATTGAACAATACATCCAACTGGCTGAGGAAGTCAAGGACATGTGGCATCAGGATAAAGTTGACATTATACCAATTATACTATAAACTACAGGAGTCATACAACACAATATCCACCAGTACATCAATGCAATACAGCTACATCCAAACTTATATATACAACTACAGAAATCCGTAATTATTGATACATGTTCAATTACCCGAAAGTTACTAAATGCAATATAACATATACCGTACAGTTAAAAAGAAGTCACGCTTGATCAAGGTCTGCGTCACTTTCCATTTCTGACCAGACATAACGTCTGAGAAAAGAAAGAAAGAATAATAATAATAATAATATGACGTTCAAATCCGCAGAGGGGCAAATATAGATTCTGACCACTATCATACCAGAGTGAAAATTAAATTCACTCCAAAAAGGAAAGGAGGAAAGAAAACTCCACTAATTCACAAATTTGATCTGAAAAAAATCGAAGAATCAAAAATTACAGAAGTATGAGAAAAGCAACCTGCAAACAATTGGAGAGATTTCCAAACAAAAATTGTACAGAAAGCAAGAGAACTGATCCCATTAAAGAAAAAATCCAAACACCCATGGTGGAATTCAGATTGTGATAATGCAATAGAAGAGAGACGACATGCCTTCCTAAATTACAATTGTGACAAATCAGAAACCACGCAACAGACATTTTTCGAAGTGAGAAAGCAAACAGCTAAAATACTTAGGCAAACTAAAAGAAAATATCTTCATGAACAACTAAACTCAATAGAGGAAGACTTCAGGAACCACAACACACAAGATTTTTACAAAATGTTCGCAAATCAAGTCAAAGGATACAATCCACGAAACCTCTGTTTCAGGAAAGAAAATGGAAAATTAGTATTAACTAACAAAGAAAATTGCCAAGAACTAGCTACATACTTTTCACAACTTCTAAACTGCCCACAACCGAAAACAAGATTCCCCAGATTACAACCAGAATGCACGAATGAAAGTTCACGAGCGCCAACTCAGGAAGAAATATATAGCCACATTAAGAAGCTCAAAAATAATAAGTCATCAGGAGAGGATGGAATTGTAGCTGAACTACTGAAGAACCTTGGCCCAAACTCCCTAAAAGAGATCACCCAAATCATCACAGAAATCTGGCAGACAGAAAATATTCCAGAGGATTGGAAGTGTGCACTAATTCGTCCACTGCACAAAAAGGGAGACAGAGCAGACGTAAACAACTACAGAGGCATTTCACTTGTACCTGTGACTTATAAAATTTTATCCACGTGTCTACTAAAGAGGGCACAAGAACAACTAGAACATACAATTTCAGACTACCAAGCAGGCTTTCGACCTAACAGATCATGCCCTGAACAGATCTTTAACCTTAAAGCTATTTTAAAAATGAAAGCAATCCGGTCTAAACCAATAGTGTGCACATTCGTTGATTTTAAAAAAGCAAATGACTCTATAGACAGACAGTCTCTATTTAATATTCTCGAAGAACGTGGACTAGACACCAAAACCCAAAAACTAATCGAACAAACACTGACAGAAACCAAATCAAAAATTAAATTCATAGACGAAATCTCGGAACCATTCTTAATTAAAACAGGAGTAAGACAAGGAGATGGGATCTCGCCACTATTATTCAACATAGTTTTAGACAAAGTAATGGAAGAATGGGAAATCGAACTAAGGAAACAAAACTTCTGGAAACCAATTGAACTAGGAAGAGGTAAAGGAAAATTGAACATCCCATATTTAGCGTTTGCAGATGACCTAGCAATTATAACTGACCGTGAAGAAACTACAATAAAACAAATTGAGATCCTTAAAGAATGTGCAGAGAAGGTTGGCCTGCAAATCTCCTTTGAGAAGACTGAGTTTATGTGCTCCAAATTAGATATTCTGAAACTGGAAACAAATTTTGGCGAAATCAACAGAGTCAAACACTTTAAGTATCTCGGCGAAGTTATTGAACCAACAGGACTCGAGAAAATAGCACAAAACAACCGAGTACAGAAATTCAAGAAAGCATTCGGACTTGTTCAAAGCATATATAACAAAAAATGCCTGTCAAAAGGAACTAAAATCAGACACTATAACACAGTTATCAAACCTACAGTCAAATATGCAAGTGAAACGCTCTCACTGAATAGAAAACTAGATTTACAAGATATTAAGAAAATAGAGAGAAAAATTATTAGGAAAATTCTGGGACCACGATACACACAAGATGGATACAGACTGCAGACCATCGAAACAACTGAAAAACTATCAAATATCGAAAGTGACATCAGAAAGAGACGAATGAAATTTTATGGACATCTACACAGATTACCTGGAAACAGGTTAACTAAACGTCTATTGGACTATGTGACATCACTTAAAGCAACAATACCCTGGGTAACTGAAGTTAAGAAGGATTTGACAAAAGCAAAAATTGACATAACAGACGCATCAGACAGGGATACATTCAGAAGAAAAATTGACAAGTGGAAGTTTACTTCAGAGACGGCACCAAAACCATATCGACCAAAGTGGACTGAAGAAAGAAAGAAGGCCTTTGGGGAGAAAATGAAGAAATATTGGCAAAACAAGAAGAACCTAAAGAAATATTGATAAATCACCTGCTTATCGTTCTCCTATGGGGACATTCGCTAATAATAATAATAATAATAATAATAATAATAATAATAATAATAATAATAATTTTACTGTCATTTGGCTAATTACAGCAATAGACAAAGTCAAGAGTATATATTTCTACATTAAGTACTATATCAATGTAAATTGGTTTACATAAAATAGGTACACATTAGAATACAGTATTTTCATCTTCAAAAAATTCATCAATGGTATAGAATGGATTGTTTACTAGTAGCTCGTATAATTTAGCTTTAAAAATATTTACAGGCAGTTCTTTAAAGTCAACACTTAGTCTATTAAACATCCTTAGTCCAAGAAATAGGTAGGTGTTCTGCAAGTTTGAAGAGCTATGATATGGCATGTCTACAGATGTTCTGTTTCTAGTATTACTGCTATGAATATCACTTCTCAACACAAAATTAGAGACATTGTTTCTGATGTACAATAAAACATTGTAGATGAATAAATTTACTACTGTAAGACACTGCAATTTAATAAACAGGTTTACAATGTTCTGTTTGATCAGAACTCATTATTCTTACTACTTTCTTCTGTAAAAGTAAAATGTCATTTACCTGACAGCTATTACCCCACAGTAAGATTCCATAAGAGATTATGCTTTGGAAGAAGGCAAAATATGCTGATCTCACATAGTCATTGGGAACATGTCTTTTTAAATTTCTAATTAGATAAATAACTCTTGAAAGCTTAGCCAATATATTTTTAATTTGTGGTTCCCATGTCAATTTATTGTCAATAGGAACACCTAAAAATTTAACAGTTTCTAATCCTTGGTAGTTAGGAATCTCTTTGAGGCTTAAGTAAAGTGTGTGGGTTTTGTTTTCATTTAGTGAGAAGCCATTAGCTTTGAACCATAATGAGGAATGAGCACCGACCGTTGAGGAACTCCGTACCAACATGCACTGCTTTTCTTTAGATCTTCTCTTATTTCTTCTGTCAATCCTATCTGGTATGGATCCCAGATGACGAGCAATGTTCAAGTACTGGTCAAATGAGCGTTCTGTAAGCAATTTTCTAGCACTCCAATTTCTCTTTACATGACAGCACCATCTGTGAAAAGCTTTCAGCAACATCTGACATAATCTGTTAGGTCATTCATATATTTTGTCAAAGTAATTGTTCTATAACACTACCTTGCAGTATGCCCAAAGCTATTTTTATGTCTGAAAATTTGTCTCCATTAAGAATGAAATGCTCTGTTCTGTTTCCTACAGACTCTTACATCCAGTGACAAAGCTCATCTAATATCCTGTATGCTTGTGTTTTGTTCATTAGGCAGCAGAGTGGACTGTACCAAATGGTTTCTGGGAATGAAGGACATGGAATCAACCTGAGTGCCAGTATCTATTGCTTTCTGGGTCTCTGGGTAACAGAGCAAACTGCGTTTCACATGGCCATTGTTTCCAGAACCCATGCTGATTCCTACAGAAGAGATTGTCAGTGTCCAGAAATGTCACAACACACAAGCATAAAACATGTTCTAAGAGTTTTGAACAGACAGATGTCACAGACTTTTGCATACTCTATGTAGAATATCCCATTAGGTCAAATGGCCTCTTCTCTGTAGAGTAATTTCAGCTTCTATTCTATCCTGTGACACTTATTTTGATATCTGCCATTCTGACAATCTACAGGAGGAACTACATTATAATCTTCCTCAGTGAAACAGTTTTGGGAAAAGATGTTTCCTATTTCGGCCTTGTCGTCCCCCTTTCTGTCCTATTATTATTGTGGAGCATATGGACAGATGGATTCAATCTGTTTACTGATATAAGGCAATACCAAAACTTCTTAGGATTTTGTGTAAAAAGAGTTGATGGAATATTTTTTTTTTAACACTTCATGCACGATTTTTCTTATGCTAATTTCGGTTTCATTCTGTTTTTGTTTGTCTGTGAGGCTTTGGCTTTATTTAAATTTGCAGTGAATGTATGTTTGCTTTGGTAGCAGCTTTCTAATGTGGCTTTCAAACTATGGCTGGTCCTTCTCATACCTCAACTTTTCTCACCACATATCTGTCTAAGACATGTTGTATGATACTCTTTAATGTTGTCCATCGACATTCAACATTTTCAGCCTGGAAATAAATATTTCATGCTGGCTGATGAGGTAATCTGAAATCTGTTTGTTGTCATTCTTGCTGTGTTTTCTTACATTATTATTTACAGCCATATTCAGTGATATCCTCCGCTATGAACCATGCACCTTGCCGCTGGTTAGTTAGTTAGTTGGTTGCGTGTTCCATTTCTCAATCACATGGTACAGTAGCTGTTATGATGAGGAAATTCATGTGCAGAAGTGATGAGGATAACAGTGAAACCATAACTATATCACAGACAATCACTCTTCTCATTGAGGTTCAGTCATGTTTTGGAGTGGAATCACACATGGCTGCAGGACACCTCTTGCATCAATACACCGGAAGATAACTGGTGTGAATGACTGGAATGACATGCTTGTGTGCACTATGGCTCTATTTGATAAACATATCAGAACAGGATTCACGCTGCTGAATGACAATACACACACATATTGTCACAATCTTGTGAAAACATTCCTTGTGGAGCAAAGAATCAGTCAGATAGAAGGGCCTCCACATTCTCCATATCTCATCTGCATTGATATTGTGTGGGTCATGGTAAAAGGTGTGGTTTGCTATTGTCCTGTCCCACCTGAGACCTTACACAGCAACAGAGAGACCACAGTGGATGAACAGAAAAATGTCCGACCGTCTTATCTGAGAAATTTGGTAAGGAGTATGCCTGACCCCATTAAAAAGTGTCTCCAATTGTGATGAGGGGTACTTGGTTCATAAACAATGTATTATGCAACGCGACAGTGAGAAAAGCTTACATTGTTTGCAATGGAATCTTTTGTAACATTTTGTTTTTCTTTCTTGTTTCTGCTTACCAAGTGCAAATGTGTTTATTTTCTCTATTTTTCTATTCTTAAGACCATACCTGACAGAAAAAAATCAGTTTCGTTCCCTGTTATGTCCAGTATTGGCAATAAAGCAATATGCAACATTTATTTTGTCCATAATATTTCATTCTTGTCATCAGCATTACTGTACTTAGTTTTTGGACTGAGACTTTGATACGTGCCTTCAGAACTCTTTTCGTTTATTGTGATACTTCAGGCATTCTGCCTCAGCAACTGTTCAACGTTCATCTCCCACAAGATTTTGTTTTGTTTAATGATTGGTTACAAATCAACTATTTCCAAAGAACACTGTGTTAATTGTAGATCAATAAACTTAAAGTTGATTATATACCTGAGTTTAAAATTAATTGTGTACCTGGACCTACTTCTTGGCTACCTTCAGTGGATACATTAAATACCATCTAGAGTGCTTAATATATTTCTTTATTTGTTATATTGTTCACCTACTGTCATCATCAGATCAAAACTTCGAACCTGTATATAAGTGTTCAGCATCAGTATGAAAAACCTATGCCTAATCAGGGTGTCAACCCTGAGTTGGCACTCCTATCACATAAAGCTTTTTCATAGTGATGCTGAACTTCGTTTTACAACTTCTAAGTTTTGATTTGATGATGGAGTAGTTGAATGATATTAAGCAATCTAGATGGTTCTAACCACAACAAAGAGTGAACACTGGCTCCCCTTCCTGATATGTTCACTATTTCATTAAGGAGCTCATCACCTGCCTAACTTTGGAGCTCCCAATGACAAGGAATCCTCTTGTCTGTAGTGGACAAAACATCAAACTTGTTTTAAGGCATAAGGCGACAGCTGGTGCAGTTAGTACCCACATTTATCTTCAGTCCAGAGACTTGTGACCCTCCCAGTGTCTGCCATTCTCTGCAAGATAAGTGTCTTCTGGCCAGGCTGAGCAATTCGGAATGCACTGTGACAATGGGGATTCTAGGTCAGGGTGTATAAGCAGACAAGAAAAAAAAATGGCAAATCAGAAACACCTTCGCTTTCCAATTTTATTTTAGTTTTGCTATCAGTTTCAGCATTTCCTCACATTATCTTCAGATCCCCTTACTGACATTTAGAAAGTATCCTCCACTCTTGTATTATCAAAATAACAGTCACTAGTATTTGTAGACTCGTTATAACAACACAATCCCTTTGATCTTCACTTGCAGTCTGTTGGGCGAACAGCAGTCTGCAAGTGATGATCAAAGGAATCATGTTGTTATAGAGGAGTGTATAGACATCAGTGACTATACGCTGGCCCTTATTTTGATTATACAAGAGTTCAGAATCTTCCTACATGTCTATCAGGGTGCCTGAAGATGGTGTAATGTAATGCCAAATCTGATATCAAAATAAAATCAAATTAGAGTTATAGATTGCTGAAAGAGTTTTCGATTCGATAGTTTATATTTAACAGCCAAGGTCCCACAACTATCTGGGGTAAGAAGGCATTTACAGAAAGAAAAAAATTCTTGGCTTTCCTAGGTCAAAACACACTCCCCCCTACCCCCCTCCAGGCGAAGGTACACTCCTGGAAATTGAAATAAGAACACCGTGAATTCATTGTCCCAGGAAGGGGAAACTTTATTGACACATTCCTGGGGTCAGATACATCACATGATCACACTGACAGAACAACAGGCACATAGACACAGGCAACAGAGCATGCACAATGTCAGCACTAGTACAGTGTATATCCACCTTTCGCAGCAGTGCAGGCTGATACTCTCCCATGGAGACGATCGTAGAGATGCTGGATGTAGTCCTGTGGAACGGCTTGCCATGCCATTTCCACCTGGCACCTCAGTTGGACCAGCGTTCGTGCTGGATGTGCAGACCGCGTGAGATGACGCTTCATCCAGTCCCAAACATGCTCAATGGGGGACAGATCTGGAGATCTTGCTGGCCAGGGTAGTTGACTTACACCTTTTAGAGCACGTTGGGTGGCACGGGATACATGCGGATGTGCATTGTCCTGTTGGAACAGCAAGTTCCCTTGCCGGTCTAGGAATGGTAGAACGATGGGCTCGATGACGGTTTGGATGTACCGTGCACTATTCAGTGTCCCCTCGACGTTCACCAGAGGTGTACGGCCAGTGTAGGAGATCGCTCCCCACACCATGATGCCGGGTGTTGGCCCTGTGTGCCTCGGTCGTATGCAGTTCTGATTGTGGCGCTCACCTGCACGGCGCCAAACACGCATACAACCATAATTGGCACCAAGGCAGAAGCGACTCTCATCGCTGAAGATGACACGTCTCCATTCGTCCCTCCATTCATGCCTGTCGCGACACCACTGGAGGCGGGCTGCACGATGTTGGGGCGTGAGCGCCAGATGGCCTAACGCTGTGCGCGACCGTAGCACAGCTTCATGGAGACAGTTGCGAATGGTCCTCGCTGATACCCCAGGAGCAACAGTGTCCCTAATTTTCTGGGAAGTGGCGGTGCGGTCCCCTACGGCACTGCGTAGGATCCTACGGTCTTGGCGTGCATCCGTGCGTCGCTGCAGTCTGGTCCCAGGTCGACGGGCACGTGCACCTTCCGCCGACCACTGGCGACAACATCGATGTACTGTGGAGACCTCACGCCCCACGTGTTGAGCAATTCGGCGGTACGTCCACCCGGCCTCCCGCATGCCCACTATACGCCCTCGCTCAAAGTCCGTCAACTGCACATACGGTTCACGTCCATGCTGTCGCGGCATGCTACCAGTGTTAAAGACTGCGATGGAGCTCCGTATGCCACGGCAAACTGGCTGACACTGACGGCGGCGGTGCACAAATGCTGCGCAGCTAGCGCCATTCGACGGCCAACACCGCGGTTCCTGGTGTGTCCGCTGTGCCGTTCGTGTGATCATTGCTTGTACAGCCCTCTCACAGTTTCCGGAGCAAGTATGGTGGGTCTGACACACCGGTGTCAATGTGTTCTTTTTTCCATTTCCAGGAGTGTATAATTTTTCCAGGATGAAAATATACTTTTTCCATGTTATGTGAGAATGTACTCTCCTCAGAGCTGTAAAAGTAATCAAATCTTCAAATGACGAAGATTTTATACACCAGCGTACAACTTCCCCACATTTAAGGAAATTAAACCCAGCAAAAAAACAAGGCATTTAGAAAAATCTTTGATGGACGGCTACATGTTCACTGCATTTTTTCATATTCTACGTCTACATCCACGTAGATACTCTGCAAGCCACTGTACAGAGCATGACAGAAGTCACTCTGTATCACTACTTGCCATTTACTTTCCTATTCCGCTTGCAAATAGAGCAAGGGAAAAACAACTGTCTATATGCCTCCGTATGAGCCCTAATTTCTTGTTTCTTGTCTTCATTGTCCTTATGCGCAAAGTATGTTGGAGGCGGCAGAATCATTTGGCACTCAGCTTCAAATGCCAGTTCTCTAAATTTTCTCAAAAGTGTTTCTTGAAATCGACGTCGCCTTCCCTCCAGGGATTCCCATTTGAGTTCCTGAAGCATCTTCATAACACTCGTGTGTTGTTCAAACCTACAAACATACCAGTAACAAACCTAGCAGCCTGCCTCTGAACTGCTTCGATGCCCTCCTTCAATCCGACCTGGTACAGATCCCAAACACTCTAATAGTTCTCAAGAATAGGTCACACCAGTGTCCTATAGGCAGTCTCCTTTACAAGTGCACCACTCTTTTCTAAAATTCTCCTAATAAGCCAAAATCAACCATTCTCCTTCCCTACCACAGTTCTCACACTTCGTAACACTTTACAACATTACACCCACACATTTAAATGACTTTACTGAGTCAAGCAGGACACTATTAATACTGTACCTAAACATTACAGGTTTTTTCTTCCTACTCATCTGCATTAACATACAATTTTCCACATTTAGGGCTAGCCGCCATTCATCTCACCAACTGGAAATTTTGTCTTAAGTCATCGTGTCTCTTCTTACAGTCACTCAACTTTGACACCTTACCATGCACCATGGCATCATCAGCAAACAAATGCAGATTGCTGCCCACCCCATCTGCCAAATCATTAATGTATATAGAGAACAACAGCAGTCTTATTGCTCTTCCCTAGAACACTCCTGATGATACCTTTGTCTCTGATGAACATTTGCCATCGAGGACAACACACTGGATTTTATTATTTAAAAAGTCTTTGAGCCACTCACATATCTGTGAACTTATTTGATACACTTCTACCTTCATTAACAGCCTGCAATGGGGCACCATGTCAAATGCTTTCTGGAATTCTACAAATATGCCTGGTGCCCTTCAGCCATTATTCGCAGTATACCATGTGAGAAATGAACAAGCTGAGTTTCACACAAGTGATGCTTTCTATAACCATGCTGATTCACAGACATAAGTTTATCAATCTTAAGAAATGATTAATGGAAAATCTCATATAAAGATGTGAAACAAATACTAACAAAGTGATAGAGGGGCTGGCCAGTACTTACCTCAGCTCAGTACAGCCGATAGATACACAAAAAAAACCAACAGAAAATATGCCTCCAGAATAATTCTCGGGACCTAGGAGCCAGCTACACTGTATGTGCTATTTGGCTTCTCCCACCCAACACCAGTCCCTCTGAACTGCAGAGATGGGAACTTGCACTCCAACACATCCTTTCATCCCGCCATCCCCCTGGACTGAACCTACATTAAACAACCTCATTCCCATTTACTCTTCACTCTTCTCCTCTTTCCCTTTCCTCTTTAGCCATTCACGCATCTTTTCATCCTACATAGTTGTGTTTATCTTTATACTATATACCTATTTACTTCTGTATGCATCCTCTTTGGTTTGAAGCTGGCACAGTACTTACAGTACAATATCTGGCTTCCCTCTGACAACCATGCCTCCATCCTTGCTACCCTCCCTGTTTTCCTTTCCCTGTTGCTTCATAACATACGTTGTGAGTAACTAAATCCACTTTCCCTTCTTCCCTTTCTTTCTCCTATCTCCCCCCTGATGAAGGAATATTTATTCCGAAAGCTAGGAATGTATATTTTCAATCTTAAGAAAGTTTATTATATTTCAACTCAGAATATGTTCGAAGATTCTGCATCAAACAGAAGTTAGGTATATTGGTCTGTAATTTTGTGAGTCTGCTCTTCCACCCTTCTTATATACTGGAGTCATTTGTGCTTTTTTCCAGGCACTTGGGACTTTGTGCTGGGTGAGAGATTCATGATAAATGCAAGCTAGGTAAGGGGCCAATGCCGTAGAGAAATCTTTGTAAAATCGAACTGGGATTCCACCCGCACCTGGTGATTTATTTGCTTTCAAATCATTCAGTTGCTTCTTTACACCAGGTATGCTTATTAACATGTTATCGATACGAAAGTCTGTCCAATGGTCAAATGATGGTATGTTTGTATGATTCTCCTTGTGTGAATGATTTCATGAATGTGAAATTTAAAACTTCAGCTTTCACTTTGCTATCTTCAACTGCCACACCAGACTGGTCAACAAGGGACTGAATAGAAGCTTACACCTGCTTAATGATTTTGCGCAAGACCAGAATTTTCTCGGGTTCTCTGCCAAATCTTTTGCTAGGGGGTGACAGTGACAGTTGTTGTATACTTCATGCATAGATCTTTTCACACAAGGTTGAATTTCTACTAACCTTCACTTGTTATCATTTGTGCATTCTCTTTTGAATGAAAATTGCAACTACCACCACTTCTTCAGCATCCACTGAATTTTGTTATTAAACCATGGTAGGTCCTTTACATCCTTTACCCACTTGCTTGGCATATAAATCTCCATACCATGATTTACAATCTGCTTAAATTGTGCCCATAATTCATCTAGATCCATCTTACAAGAACTAAGTGATGCCAATTCACAGTCTAGGTGAGATACTAATAACTGGTTATCTGCTCTCTCTAGTGGAAACACCCTCCTACCCTTCTTGACTTTTTTATTAATTTTCACAATCATAGTTACTATAATGACATCACAATTGCTAATCCCCATTTCTATAATGACATTGTTGATAAGGTCCAGTCTATTTGTAGCTACAAGTTCTAAGATACACTCCTGGAAATTGAAATAAGAACACCGTGAATTCATTGTCCCAGGAAGGGGAAACTTTATTGACACATTCCTGGGGTCAGATACATCACATGATCACACTGACAGAACCACAGGCACATAGACACAGGCAACAGAGCATGCACAATGTCGGCACTAGTACAGTGTATATCCACCTTTCGCAGCAATCCAGGCTGCTATTCTCCCATGGAGACGATCGTAGAGATGCTGGATGTAGTCCTCTGGAACGGCTTGCCATGCCATTTCCACCTGGCGCCTCAGATGGACCAGCGTTCGTGCTGGACGTGCAGACCGCGTGAGACGACGCTTCATCCAGTCCGAAACATGCTCAATGGGGGACAGATCTGGAGATCTTGCTTGCCAGGGTAGTTGACTTACACCTTCTAGAGCACGTTGGATGGCACGGGATACATGCGGACGTGCATTGTCCTGTTGGAACAGCAAGTTCCCTTGCCGGTCTAGGAATGGTAGAACGATGGGTTCGATGACGGTTTGGATGTACCGTGCACCATTCAGTGTCCCCTCGATGATCACCAGAGGTGTACGGCCAGTGTAGGAGATCGCTCCCCACACCACGATGCCGGGTGTTGGCCCTGTGTGACTCGGTCGTATGCACTCCTGATTGTGGCGCTCACCAGCACGGCGCCAAACACGCATACGACCATCATTGGCACCAAGGCAGAAGCGACTCTCATCCCTGAAGACGACACGTCTCCATTCGTCCCTCCATTCACGCCTGTCGCGACACCACTGGAGGCGGGCTGCACGATGTTGGGGCGTGAGCGGAAGACAGCCTAACGGTGTGCGGGACCGTAGCCCAGCTTCATGGAGACGGTTGCGAATGGTCCTCGCCGATACCCCAGGAGCAACAGTGTCCGTAATTTGCTGGTAAGTGGCGGTGCGGTCCCCTACGGCACTGCGTAGTATCCTACGGTCTTGGCGTGCATCCGTGCATCGCTGCGGTCCGGTCCCAGGTCGACGGGCACGTGCACCTTCCACCGACCACTGGCGACAACATCGATGTACTGTGGAGACCTCACGCCCCACGTGTTGAGCAATTCGGCGGTACGTCCACCCGGCCTCCCGCATGCCCACTATACGCCCTCGCTCAAAGTCCATCAACTGCACATACGGTTCACGTCCACGCTGTCGCGGCATGCTACCAGTGTTAAAGACTGCGATGGAGCTCCGTATGCCACGGCAAACTGGCTGACACTGACGGCGGCGGTGCACAAATGCTGCGCAGCTAGCGCCATTCGACGGCCAACACCGCGGTTCCTGGTGTGTCCGCTGTGCCGTGCGTGTGATCATTGCTTGTACAGCCCTCTCGCAGTGTCCGGAGCAAGTATGGTGGGTCTGACACACCGGTGTCAATGTGTTCTTTTTTCCATTTCCAGGAGTGTATTTCCATTGCGTATGGGCTTCTGGGCTAGCTGTTCAAGGCAACTTTCAGCAAATGTGTTCAAAAGTGTTTCACATGTCTGGCTGTGTGTAACACAACCCCCCCCCCCCCTTTCCCCCACAATGAATCCATAGACATCCCAGTCCATACGCAGCAGGTTAAAGTCGTGTCTAACTAGCACTGCATGATGCGGGTATTTATGTGCTACTGACTGTAGACTTTCTTTGAATGACTCTAGAACTGTCACAGCAGAATCGGTTGGCCAGTTAAACATGTCTGTTATACGCGACCAGTTGACTTCACTGTCACACTTAACTTCAATCTCAATAGAGACAATACTTTTGTCAACTGCAATGAACATTCCCTCTCCTATGTCTTTCCGATATACTTTCTATGACACACTTAACACCTCAGAGCTACCCACTTCTGGTTTCAAGCAGCTGTCAGTCCCCACCACAGGTGTCAAACCATTCATCTTATGTCCCCCAACGCCACTGAAGTCCAGAGTAGGGGACTGAAGCCAGTTTAATGCACCCAACACAGCTTCCAGCTGTTTGTGGATCGTGGCCGATTCATCCTGCATCCCTATCTTTAATCTATACCACAAAGAACAGAAAACTAACAAAAGTGGTCACTGGACACAATCTAAGTACTGCTGCTATGCTGCTTCTTGACTGTTCTACACACTAAAGCCAGCCTGCACGCACATTAGTCACACAGTAAAAAACACAAATCCAATTCACTTCTCAACAGCCATACGGGAAAACGAAAAGTACACTAAATCCTGTGTGTAAACAGAAACTGCCACTACTCCTTGTGCATCTGTTTGGCTCCATGGTTGCTGCTACACTCACAACATGAGCACTATATGCAGAGGTCGCTGAGATTCAAACTGACTCACGTGGCTGTAATGCTTGTGGCAGCTCGAAGCTATGAAAGTCACTCACACAATGCAATGAACTAATTTAAGCAAAACCTTAGAGCAAGTTAGTATAAACTAGTCACACAGTAAAACACATAGATACAATTTATTTCTTCACAGAAGTATGTGAAAACTGTACGTAATCCTGTGTATAAATAGAAACAGCTGCTACTTCTGGCACATCTGCTGAACTCCATGGCTGCGGCTACACTGACATGTACGAATGTATGTCTGACAACAAACACTTGAGAAATGAGCCACTCTATTGTATGAGAGCTATGTCTCAGCTGAATTCACAGGTGCTCAGTGTGGTTACCACTCAGTCCACAGCAAATTAACTGGCAGATATACAATGAGGTGACACAAGCGAAGAGATGACTCCTAATATCATGTCGCATTTCCTTTTGCCCAAAACAGTGCAGCAACTTGATATGACATGGACTCTGTGTCAGTTCCACCTGCTTTTAATTTCTTCATTTGTTGATTGTCCTCAATGTCGATGTATTGCGATGCTACACTGGCTGAAAAGTGGGTTGTGGATTCCGACACTGACTACTTTAAATGATGTATCCGGTAGGTGCACAGTTGTTTTTCACAATACTTTAATTTTGCTGTTCACACCCCCCCCCCCAATAATACATAGTTATATGGCTAGTGCACTATTGTTTAACTTGCAATAAGCCTCATTAATAGTTTGCAAGCAAAACTCCACATGCTGCTACGATAGTTTACTGTTGAACACCTACGAGCAGTAAAACCTAACCACAAAGTTCACAGTTCTTGAAGAATAATGTATGGAGCAGACACTGTCACTGTTTTCACACACGTCCTAATTGTTTAACACTTATTTCACAGTTAAATTGAATCATTGTTGTTGTTCTAACCAGCACAGGTTACTCGTCTGAAACTCGGGCATGGACTGGCTGTTTCATGACCAAAAAATCAGGCCCTTATGTATCATCACAGTAATCGGTACTGAAACTACACATTGTTCGAAATTACAATTAAAACTTAACTCTTTAAATTAACTGAATACATGGACAAATTGCATATTTTTAACAGTTTCTTCTACTACAAGGGTTAAGCCGAATTATGTGTTTAAATATTATGGGCTGGTTTTGCTTACATGTTTCTGAATAGAGCCAAATAGATACTTTAAGATTACTAGTACTTCATCTTCCAAGTGTTTACAATTATTATAGAATTTATACTTGTTTATATGTCAACAATAAAATTTAAGTTGCGAAACAATAACTGATTTCTCCCTATAATGAAAGATACTGACTAGGAATAGTCAAAATAAATTAGAAAATCAATTACATACATAAAACTACGCACAAAATTACATCTGGTGTTATATTCTTTAAAACTGATGGCCAATCCTTCTCTTTTATGAAAATGCAGATTCTATTCATGTATGCTAATGGTAAATAGTTAAAAGTAACAAGACTAATTTAAGGAGGCAGATGGCAAAACAAGAGGAGAATTAAAATTATCCCAGCTTGCTTTGTCACAACTCAACAAGTTGTTGGAAGTCACCCGCAGAAATAATGAGTAATGCTACCAATACAGACATCCATAATTGTGAAAGTGTTGCCACTGCAGGATTTTGTGCACAACCTCAGCTCCCAATTACATTTGATAAATGTTCAATAGAATTCACATCAGGTGGTATGGGTGGCCAAATCATTTGCTCAAATTCTCCAGAATGTTCTTCTAACCAATCAGAACAACTGTAGCTCAGTGACATGGAGCACTATCATCCACAAAAATTCCATCTTTCTTTTGGAACATCATGAATGGCAGCAAAATGGCCTCCAAGCATCTAAACATAACAATTTCCTGTCAGTGATCCATGTAAACGCAGCCCAAACTGAAATGGAGCCACCACTAGCTTGCACAGAACCTAGCTGACAACTTGGGTCCATAGTTTCTGGGGTCTGTGTCACACTTGAACCCTGACATCAGATCTTATCAACTGAACTCAGGACTCATCTCACCAGGCTACTGTTTTACAATCATCTGTCATCCAATTAATAAGTCACAAGGCCAAGAGAGGTGCTGCAGGTGATGTCGTGCTGTTAGCAAGGGCACTCACGTCACTTGTCTGCTGCCACAGTCCATTAAAGCCAAATTTCGCCATACTGTCTTAACAGACACATTTGTTGTATGCCCAACAATGATTTCTGTAATCATTTCACACAGTGCAGTTTGTCTGTTAGCACTGACAACTTGACACATAAACTGCTGCTCTTGGTAATTAAGTGAAGGCTGTCAGCCACTGCATTGTCTGTGGTGAGAGGTAATGCCTGGAATTTGGTATTCTCAGCACACTCTCAATTCTGTGGATCTCGGAATACTGAATTACCACCGATTTCTGAAATGGAATGTCCCTTGGGTTGGGCTCCAACTACCATTCCACATTCAAAGTCTGTTAATTCCCATCGTGCACCTATAATCACACCGGAGAACAATGACAGCTCCACCAATGCACTGTCCTTTTATACCTCATGTGTATGATACTACTGCCATCTGGCATATGACTATCCTACAACTTTTGACTCCTCCATGTATATCAATACTTAAAGAGCCTCTCCATCATTCATTCAATTACTAAAGTTATAGAAGAGCAGCTGCATAAAAACAATTCCGTGTAATCATAATTTGTTGAGAGAGCAGGCACTGGCAGTCTTATTTCACTCTGTATAGTTATACATCTTATCCTTCCATATAGTGCTTCAATACCTTTCAATAACATTAACTGTCCATTTGCTAATCAATGAATTGCTGCACTTATAGGTGCTAACAACATTCTGTATTTTGCATAGCCTTTTCTTGTAGATACGAAGGGTGAGAAGGAATGAGGTCGAAATAAAACACCAGTATGCTGCATAAGATCGAAACACAATACATTGGTATTTTAAAGCAGACTTTTTTGAAGATAACAGTATTATGAAGATTTTGAAAATAGGGAACTATGACCATAAAAAAACATCTTTCTGTGCTTTATGAGTGGCATATAAAATGTGTCTTTTAACACAGAATTACCAACTGTGGAGCAATAAACATTCAAAATTTTCACACACTGAATGAAGTTGCTAGCTTACGTGATGATTCGGGCCGGTTCCTGGCTGCACATCTCGCCAGAAAGCAGTTCATTGTGCAAGGACAGAGTTGCAGTGTTGTTCTACTGCTCCATCAAAAAACTGAACTCTGTTTCACTGCCCTTCATAACAGCTGCGCAGAAGACTGCTAAACGTAAATATGGTGGAATCCTGTGAAGTAAAGCATTACAGTCAATGTAATTCGACTTCAAACTTTGATGTACAGATAGAATCCTTCAAAATCAAATACTGTCAATGTGATAAAACAAGGAGTCTCACGTATATACCGAGATAGAATTTAAAACTGCATGTGAAATTGTGTGGACAGGACAGGACTCAGTATCATGTTCTATTTCTTCCCAGTTGTAAATTTTTTTTTTCTCCAACAGTGTATTACGTAAAATAAAGGAAAGTCAACCACTCGCCTACAGACGATTGATGTGTTGTCCATAAAATATGGCAAAAGACCTGCCTCACACTGTCCACTACTCCTTGCACTGTGCATCCTTTACTATCTCCTCCCCACCTCTATCAGTCTCGCTGTGGGTGGGTGTATCTGGTTGGCTGTGTGCCTATGTATGTGAATCAGGGCACTTTTAATAGAAAAAGTGCAACAACTTGTGTGCTAGTGTAAATACTATTTTCTGTTGCATGTTTTTATGCATTACAGTTTTGTTAGTGGTGGGCACGATAAGATATCCCATGAAATGTTACTAAATGTCTGCTCTGAAAACTGAATGGAACTGCATACGAAATCTGGTGGATAGTATACGTACTGATAATGGTATCGTGTCGTCCGCCAACAGATACCATAGTGCAACAGCTACCAGAGGGCCATCTGTGTCTAACCTTTAGTAGGGAATGCTCATAACCAGAAGGCTCAGTGTGATGCCAACACATGAAGCAAGAAGGCTACCGTGCCACGGAGACACACTCGCACTTCCTACAGCCATTTGAGCGAGTCTGAAAGGGGCAACACTGTGGCCTTCCAAATGGCAGAATGGTCCTTTTCTGATAACTGCGACACAAGCTGGATGTGTCACATCATTTGTGCTATAGTGCTGATGTCAGTGGTGAACATTCTCAACCCGAAGATGAAGTTCAGGATGTCCATGAGCACAGACACCTGCCAGGATTGTCATACTGTAAGGGTGGTAGTGTCAGATGATACAGCTACCACAGAACAGATAAGAAGGCTTGTGAATCCAGATGTGTCAACATGAAATGTTGGAAACTGGTTATTAGCAATTGGACTACGGGCAGACACACCTCTACCCGGCCTTCCACTCACACCACAGCATCAGTATAAACTTTTCGACTGGCCATTCTTGTAACAGGAAGGTGATATGTTGCTCAAACAGGATAATGTTCACCCACACACTGTCCATGAAACTCAATGTCCTCTGCAAGATGTGCAGCAAATTCTCTGTCCAGCACAATCTCTGGACTTGACTACAGTTCAGTACATGTCGGATATGATGAGATGCGAAATGACTTATACGACTTGGAAGATGGAATGGTGTGCCGTGATCTTCAGTGATGAAAGCAGATTCTTCCTGCAAGTAAGAGATGGGCGTTTGCATGTACAACATAGACCTGGTGAGTGCTACCTCGTAGAGTGCTTTCATCCAAGACACTCTTGCCCCCCCCCCCCCCCCCACTCCTTATCGTCTGGGGTGCGATAAGCTATACCTCTCATTTGCCTTTGGTGTTCCAAGAGAGCACACTAATCAGTGCTCAGTATGTGCAGAATGTTGTTAGATTCATTCTTTTGCCATTCTTGTAACAGGAAGGTAATATGTTGCTCAAACAGGGTAATGTTCACCCACACACTGTCCATGCAACTCAATGTCCTCTGCAAGATGTGCAGCAAATTCTCTGTCCAGCACGATCTCTGGACTTGTCTACAGTTGAGTACGTGTGGGATATGATGGGACGAGAAGTGACTTATACGATTCATCAACCAACAGCTCTTACAGAACTACATGAACAGGTTGAGAAGGCATGGCGCAACATATCCCACAACACTATTTTCCATCTGTACAATCGCCCGGATGCCAGAGTCAACACATGCATTCCCGCCTGTGGAGTCTACACCCTGTACTAAACAGGTGTTTCAGCATGGGTCAATACATGGTACCCCAGAACCACTTGTGCTATTGATCTGTAAATGTAATCAGTCCATGTAATCACTATGCATTATTACGGCAATAAATCTTGAACGAATTGGAAACCTCTAAAAGGGTGTACTATTTTTTTCTGCCAGTAAATTTTGTGTATGCAATACTGTAGCATGCATGCCACCAGTGGAGCCAACACAAAGGTTGTCTGCACTTTGTCAGTGGGCGGAGCCACACACCACACAGTTTTTCCTCCTTTAGTGGTGCAATTCGGTACTGTGGCATTGGCATTGCAGGATTGGAGACATGTACCTGCACACAAACAAGCAATTAATTATGTGACTTCATTTTTTGAAGGTGATACTGAAAATTGTATAACCACCCATTGTGATCTGTACTAGGAATGGTGCCAGAGTGAGTAGTTGTCAATAGGTTCCCAGGACAAGTCTGTTGGCAACTGATACAAATTGTAATGTGGAGAAATGGGAAAGAGAACAGAGTGTTAGTTGATAATGGACTGGCTGCAAAGGTGGGACAATTCTGAGTGGTTGTGGGAGAATAGTCTGTAGTGTGGGCCACGTGTATGTTTCAGAGTGAAGAAGACAATAACAGCAGCAGCAGCTGCAGCAGTAGTCCCTGTCAGGGGAGAGAATTACCTTGCCATCCTCAGCACGTTCATGGAGGAGAAAGCGCCACTTGCCATTCTACAGCGAGGGTATTGCCAGCAAGACGGTGGCCCTGCCCATTTCAGTCGTATGGTTCAGGGTTAACTGAATGACAGGTTCGGTGAACTTTCGATTGGTAGAGGCTGCCCTCCCCCATGGCAAACAAGTTTGCCTGACCTGATGCCATGTGATTTTTGCCATTGGGGCATGGTCAAGCATCGTATCTATGCCAGCAAACTTGGACCGCCTGCGGCACTGCATACTGACGTCATTGCTTCTATCCCTGCCCCAAACGGCCCAGCAGGCCATACAATCAGCGATGGACAGAATCTACAAGTGTGCTGAGCAAGATGGGAGCCAAATTGAAACCCTGTACCGAAGTCCCTGCCTCGTAATTCCACTTGATTAAATATCCACTTAATATTAACATTTTGCCTCACCCTGCACTGTCATTATTGGCTCCGCTTATGGCTATTTCTATTTTAATAGTCAGTAACGACTCTGTCACCAGTGAAGGCAGTAAGTACCTCAGCAGATGTGAGAGTACTGGCACGGGGAAGCTGCGAGGCCAGAAGAAACGAGCAAGGTAGAATAGCCGTACACCGAGAGAAGCTGGTCGTGTGGTGGCTCTTCTGCTCTTGGGTTTTTACCATGTTCCCTCCTCCACATCATCTTGGTGGTGCCAAAGTGGTCCACCAGCTCTCTTGGCAATCGTTGGAAACAAGCACGCTGTTGTTTGCTCTACCTGCAAATAAAAAAGACAGACTCGGAAAGGTCATCCCGTTTAGATCTATGCTTTGTGGACGAAAGTCTGCAGATACCAATCGATGCGGAAGTAAAACTGTGAGGGTGGGACATGAGTCACGCTTGGACAGCTCTGTCAGTAGAGCAACACTGCAGAGGCATAGATCCCAGATCCTAATCATGGTCTGGGGCACTGTTTTAATATGCCAATAATAATTTCTCATAAACTGTTTTGCGTTTACATCAACATAGTGTACTGTGTGGCGGGCAGATTAATTTCCTATTAAGGAACTGTAATTGAACTTCATTGTCGTAAGAATGCACTTTAGAGCGCCCTATTAAATGAATTTTGCCAAGATAACTTGCAACTTCTCCATCAATTTATTAAGCTATTGCTAGTGCAGGCTCTGAATGAAAACAGTGAGGGAGAAATTCTGTATTGTATTTCATATGAGGGGCGTTTGAAGAGTCCATGCAAAGTCCGACAGATGGCACCACCTGCGCATCTCGAGGTCATGTTTAGTTAGTAGCATCTTTGGAAAGAACGCACACCAAGTTTCAGCCATATTGGTCTATTTCTTTGTGTTTGGCGTTCGTGTGAATCAAGGAAGTCGAGTGATTGTCAAAAAATGAACAAAAAGAATTTCGTTTGGTGATTAAACATTACTTTATGAAAGGCAAAACGCCTCAGGAGACTAAAGAGAAGCTTGATAAACATTACGGTGACTCTGCACCTTCGATTAGAACAGTTTATAAGTGGTTTCAAAATTTTCGGAGTGGCCATATGGGCACAAGTGATGCTGAACGTTCTGGACGCCCTGTGGAGGTTACAACTACAGAAATCATCGATAAAATCCATGATATGGTGATGGATGACAGAAGAATGAACGTTTGTGAGATTGCTAGTGCTTTGGGCATCTCGAATGAACGGGTACATAATATTTTGCATAAACATTTGGACATGAGAAAGTTATCAGCAAGATGGGTTCCACAATTGCTTACGCTTGACCAAAAACAGAATCGTGTGAAGTGTTGCAAGGATTGTTTGCAGCTTTTCAGGAAGAATCTGCAAGACTTTAAGCGTTGTTTCGTCACTGTGGACGAAACAATGACACATTACTATACTCCTGAGACCAAACAACAATCTAAACAACGGGTTACCAAGGGAGAATCTGCTCCAAAAATGCGAAGACCATTCCTTCGGCCAGAAAGGTTATGGCGACTGTATTTTGGGATTCACAAGGGATAATCTTAATCGACTATCTGGAAAAGGATAAAACTATTACAGGTGCACATTATTCATCGTTACCGGACCGTTTGAAAACCAAGCTGCAAGAAAAACGCCGGCGATTTGACCGCAAAAAAGTCTTTTTCCATCACGACAATGAGCTAGCACACGCCTCAGCAGTTGTGGTCGCAAAATTAATAGAAACAGGATTCCAACTCGTTTTACATCCCCCCTGTTCTCCAGGCTTGGCTTCCTCGGACTACTATTTGTTCCCTAATCGGAAGAAATGGCTGGCGGGACAAAGATTTTATTCAAACGAGGAGGTGATTGCAGCAACTAATAGCTATTTTGCAGACTTGGATAATTCCTATTATTCGGAAGGGATCAACAAATTAGAGCAGCGTTGGACGAAGTGTATGAGTCTAAAAGTAGACATGTCGAAAAATAAAAAAGGTTTAGCCCAAACATGTAAGAAGTTTTTATTTGTGCAAGGACTTTTCAAATGCCCCGTCATATGTTACTGAAGATTTTGTTTCAGACTAGATCTGGTGGATTACAGGGTATGACTCTCTTCTGTGTAGTCGGTTGCCATCGCACAAAACCTACACTACAAGAAAAAAAAAAAAAAAAAAAAAAAAATGAACGACGCACCACGAAACATTGATCCGAATGGAACGGAAATCGATGGATGTGATGTTTATGTACAGACAAACGATTATTACGATTTCGTAAAGGCTGGATGACTCATTTTAGAGAAACCGCTTCACAAACTAAGCAAGTAAACAACACATTGGTCCACCTCTGGCCCTTATGCAAGCAGTTATTCGGCTTGGCATTGGTTGACAGATTCGTATGATGCCCTTCTGAGGGATATCATACCAAATGCTCTGAAACCTGCGCGTTAGATCATCGAAATCCCAAACTGAATGGAGAGCCGTACCCTTAATGCTCCATACGTTGCCAGTTAGAGATGTGGCGATCTTGCTGTGCAAGGTAGGGCTTGTCAAGCAAAATGAAAAGCAATAGAAACTCTCTTGATGCAATAATTTACCAACAGCTGTATGTATCGTAGAAATTTATTTTATGAACTTCTTACGTGCTACCAGTTTCGACATTACATTGATGCCATCTTCAGGCCCCACACGTCACAGTCGTAAAATCGCTATACACGGAAGGAGCCATATAACTGGATCCGTGAATAAAATCGTCCTGCAACAGTATGTGTCGCCAGGCCACCAAGAGCTGTTGCATAATGATTTGATTCACGGTTCCAGTTATGTGGCTCCTTCCATGTATAGTGATTTTACGACTATGACGTGTGGGGCCTGAAGATGGCATCAAGGTAATGCTGAAACTGGTAGCACATAAGAAGTTCATAAAGTAAATTTCTGCAATACATACAGCTATTGGTAAATTATTGCATCACGAGACACATGCCAGCCGTTGTCCCACGGCACATAACGATCAACGAAGAAGAAGAAGAGCAGTAGAAACTGTTGCCATATGCGGGACAGCATTATATTGCTGAAATGTGAGGCCAGGATGACTTTCCACGAAGGTCAATAAAATGGGGAGTAGAATATAGTTGACATACTGTACTGCTGTGCTGTAATGGTGCCACGGATGACAATCTCAGGTGTGAGGCTGTGAAAAGAAATGTTACCCCAGACCATTGCACCTGGTAGTCGGGATGAACGGCGGGCAACAGTCAGACTGGTATCCCAGCGCTATCCAGAGCGTTTCCAAACACATTCACTACTGGCCGTTAAAATTGCTACACCAAAAAGATGACGTGCTGCAGACGCTAAATTTAGGTTGGCGCCGGTGGCGACACCTACAACGTGCTGACATGAGGAAAGTTTCCAAACGATTTCTCATTCACAAACGGCAGTTGACCGGCGTTGCCTGGTGAAACGTTGTTGTGATGCCTCGTGTAAGGAGGAGAAACGCATACCATCACGTTTCCGACTTTGATAAAGGTTGGATTTTAGCCTATCGCGATTGCGGTTTCTTGTATTGCGACATCACTGCTCGCGTTGGTCGAGATCCAATGACTGTTAGCAGAATATGGAATCGGTGGGTTCAGGAGGGCAATACGGAACGGAGTGCTGGATCCCAACGGCCTCTATCCGCATGGCTGTAACGGATCGTGCAGCCACGTCTCGATCCATGAGTCAACAGATGGGGACGTTTGAAAGGCAACAACCATCTGCACGAACAGTTCGACGACGTTTGCAGCAGCATGGACTAACAGCTCGGAGACCGCGGTTGCGGTTATCCTTGACGCTGCATCACAGACAGGAGCGCCTGTGATGGTGTACTCCACGACGAACCTGGGTGCACGAATGGCAAAACGTTATTTTTTCGGTTTAATCCATGTTCTGTTTACAGCATCATGATGGTCGCATCCGTGTTTGGCGACATCGCGTTGAACGCACATTGGAAGCGTGTATTCGTCATCGCCATACTGGCGTATCACCCGGCGTGATGGTATGGGATGCCATTGGTTACACGTCTCGGTCACCTGTTGTTCGCATTGACGGCACTTTGAATAGTGGACGTTACATTTCAGATGTGTTACGACCCGTGGCTCTACCCTTCATCCGATCCCTGCGAAACCCTACATGCAACAGGATAATGAACGACCGCATGTTGCAGGTCCTGTACGGGCCTTTCTGGATACAGAAAATGTTCGACTGCTGTCCTGGCCAGCACATTCTCCAGATCTCTCAACAACTGAAACCGTCTCGTCAATGGTAGCCGAGCAACTGGCTCGTCACAATACGCCAGTCACTACTTCTGCTGAACTCTGGTATCGTGTTGAAGCTGCATGGACAGCTGTACCTGTACACGCCATCCAAGCTCTGTTTGACTCAATGCCCAGGTGTATCAAGGCCGTTATTACGGCAAGAGGTCGTTGTTCTGGGTAGTGATTTCTCAGGATCTATGCACCCAAATTGCGTGAAAATGTAATCACATGTCAGTTCTAGTATAATATATTTGTCCATTGAATACTCGTTTATCACCTGCGTTTCTTCTTGGTGTAGTAATTTTAATGGCCAGTAGTGTAGCTAATGTGGACTCATCGAGTAGCCAGGCTAAAGACAAGGTAAATAGTGCTGAAAACCAAGAGGTCAGACTAAGAAGAGAAAGAAGCAGAAGAAATATTTTTGTGTATCTATGACAATAACTATGTTTTTACAACCAGAGTGAAGATTAGCCAAGAAAATCTCGCTGTAACAGCTATACTGGTAATATGGAAGTACAAAATATGGTGGGAGCAAAATTAGACAAAGATTATAGGAACACTATGGAAGCAACAACAACAAAAAAATCAGGCCCAGAGATTGTCTGATGTCGGCGACAAAGAATCGTACAGAAAGTGCAGCGTTAGATACGCAACACAGGAGGTTTGCAGAAGACGTTTCTGCCCGTCCCAAATCTAATATTCAGATGTTTGCAATTGGTTTGATCTGTGTTTAGTTGACAGTCCGGATAACACAATCGAGGAAAATGTTGAACACTCTCCAATAAATATGAATATAACTGGCAGGTAGGAGATGAGGTACTGGTGGAACAAAAAAAATTGTTCAAATGACTAAGCACTATGGGACTTAACAGCTGAGGTCATCAGTCCCCTAAACTTAGAACTATTTTAACCTACTTAACCGAAGGACATCACACACATCCATCCCCGAGGCAGGATTCGAACCTGCGACCATAGCAGCCGCGTGGTTCCGGAATGAAGCGCCTAGAACCGCTCCGCCACCGAGGCCGGCAGGTGGAACAAAAGCTGTGCAGATATGTCATGAATCATTTTTCAGTAGGTCAGCTAATAGAACACTTGCCCACAAAAGCCGAAGGTCCCAGATTTGAGCCCCAGTCTGGCAATCAGTTTTAATCTAGCAGGAAGTTTGAATATGAATATGCTTAGTACTGATGCAGATCATTATGGCAGATAAGACATTGTTAACTATCTAGTAGAGAAAGGTCTGTGAGGTAAAGAATATCTCAGAACAGCAGAGGATACAGCTCTTGATAGTAGACCACTAATGAAGTATTAAACTGACCTGGTATTGTTAGAAACTATGAGTGTCACCTGAAGGTGAAATCAGACCAAAGTTTCATTGAAATGCCTTATTTAATATCAGTTGCACAACAAGGAACTATGAGGAAGGAGAAGGAATGCATGCTCGAATGAGGACGATTGTGCATGTGAAGACCGTTTACAAGAATCGATTTGTGATAGTATCTAAATGTAATGGTAGTATCCACTTAAAAGTGAAGGCCACGATGTTGGGATCATGGGTTTACTTCATATTTAGTACGCCTCTTGTAGACCATTAAAACAACATAATGTGCATGTAGTAAGGTGAACCACTCTGGCAATTCTGATATATAAATATTTTTTTACATCTCTATTATGTAACTGATGTATTTATGCGATGCTAACAGGCCTAAGAAGTCATTGTGATCAAGTGATTAACGTTAGTGCTTTGCAAGAGGGTCGTTGAGGAGACGACGGTTCGAAATCCACTAACACTTTTTAATTTTTTGTATTAAATTTCAGCCTCCAGTTGCATAAGCAAAGAAACTTTACCTTTGTTTCGGCTGTAATAATGTAGCCCTCTTCCGAAATGTCACAAAATAAAATTAAATAAACACATGCCAGATATTGGCGTTGTCAAACTTAAACTCTTAGTACTACAGTACATAGTCATAAGACTGCGTCACTTCTACTAATGTTTTGCCGTTAGGCCACACCAACGTATCAGGCAGGTGCGTTGCGGGCGCTGAGTCGTAACTGGGCAACGACGCACCGAGCGGAGCAATACTTAAAAACCAGTAAATTTTAACTGAGATTATTATGGAAGATAGTTTATTACAATAGTTCGGACTATTAACGGCATTTAAACCGTAAGACACTGAAGTTACCGCTCCGTAAAAGGCGAAAGACGTATAGAAAGTGTACTGTACAAAAGTATGACTAAACATTAATAGATAGCATTATTTGTTACAACAGCTAGAAATGTTACTAGCACATAAACCATAATAACTGATGTTACAGTTCCATGAGAGGCAAATAACATTATGTAGCTTAAAGGATCCTTTTAATAAGAAAAGGCCATAAGTTAATGTGTGGAACGCCTTTTAATGATAATAAGGACAAATCTCTCCTACAGGTTAGCGGTTAGATATACAGTATGTGATCAGTAACTAATGCATAAGAAAACCAGTAGACTGTATGTCATAGCCAGCTACTGGCGTAGGTAAAAAACACTATAAAGTAATGCATTTATCGGTAATAGGTGCGTGCAACGCCACAAAACATTATGAAGACTGTATAGCCAGTGGAGTTATATGCAAACTTTTTGAAGCTCTTAAATATAAATACAACATTTGATGTGTAACAAACTGTGAAACAGCATTGAACATAGGTTAGTGTGTTAAGTATGCAGTGTATAATCGGAAAATACCCGAAGCTACTAATAAGAACAAAAAGGCAATATGTCGCAGCCCGGTATTGGCGTGGGTAGTAAGCAATATACAGAATTAGATTTAACGGGTTAATAATAAGCAGTACATAGGGGCGTGCCACGGCACAAGTCATTATAAAGACAGTTATAAGTCATGTTCCGTGCAATCTTTACTAAGCTCATGACTAGATATACACCATTTGACGTGTATCAAATGTGAAACAGCCTTAAACTTACAGAAAAAACGATGATTACGTGAAATGCTTACGTAAACATAGAGATAAGAGGGCAATGGCATAGGGCGACATAGAAAGTCCCGCATCACCACGGTAGACGAAGTAAGGGCTGAAATCCTTCGAAGAAATTCTTATTTTTCAACTGCAATTGGTCATTAAGCAAGTTGTCTTGATCATAAAGAAGGTGTTTGAAAATTTGCATTTCTTCGAGTATATCTAGCCTGCATCCTTTAGCTTCTTGGTTTAAGAGCTCTGTGGTCCTAAGTCGGTTAGGGGCATAGGCCATTTAGATTAGATTTTCTGCAAATGTCGAGCCACGGATGTCACCTCCAGTTTTTGTGGGTAAATGCACTTTGTATCTAGCCGATAAAGCTCCTCCTCTCTGACCTATACAATAACTAGGGCAATTGCTACAGGTAATTTTGTAAACACCTGATCGTGACAATTTATCTTTAGTTACAACTCAGCACCCGCGGCGCTCCTGTTTGGCCTGTTGGTGTGACCTAACGGCAAAACATCAGTAGAAGTGACGCAGTCTTATGACTATGTACTATAGCACCAATATTTTAAATTAGACAAGGCCAATATCCGGCATGTGTTTGTTTCGTTGCTTATGCAACTGGAGGCTGAAATTTAATATAATTACATTTTACAGTTGCTGACTCTGCTGCACCATGCTACAAATATACAAATTTTTAATCTTTATTTTTGCACTGGTCACATTATTTAATTTATATGACATTTGAGAGGTAATATAATGAAAAAAAACACCAATATATTGATGAAGTTGTAGTAAATTTTATGTTATTTGACTACTTACTATTTGTAATTACATTTTTACGGACGTGGCACAGGCTTGGAAAGCCCAAGTCAAACAATGATAAATAATTATGCGAATGACGTCATTCACAATCAGTAATACAGTAAGTCGTAATAGGCTGGACAAGGAGAGTAATGTGGAATTACTGTCGGATGTGTTTTCGACATCACACGTTACAGGATAGTATTTGTCATACAGACATGAAAAACAAACTGAAACTTCATGCAAATACATGTGCTTTTTTTTCATTGTCTTACCTGTCAAATGTCATAGTGATGAAAAAAAAATGCCTAAGAACTAAGTTCGAGCCGGAGTCGAACCGTCGCGTCGTCATACACGCTCGTCTTACGAACCTCGAATATTAATCACTTGGCCACCACGAACTCTAATGTCCGGCACCAACGCACAGATGCATGAGCCAAATAATAGATGCGTGAAACTTCTCTTGCTATTTTCTCGGAATTACCTGAAGTAGAGCATCTTACTAATTGCAATTTACATTGCTTTAATGGCCTACTGAAGGTGTACAAAGTTTGAAATAAGTCTGCGATACCAACGTCGTAGCCACCCTTGTTAGTACTATATGCGTGTAGAGTAAAGAAGATAGTAGTACTCAAAAGTGACTGTTCTCAGAACATTGCAGATCTGAAAAGATTTGTGGATGATAGAGATACTTAGGGCCTTTTAGGGAGTCTGCCATTATCAGCTGGTACACGAATTGACGGTTTGTGTGTCCTCAGATTTATGAGGTCTTATTTCTTTCTTCAGGTCTCATGGCAGTTCTCTCTATCCGTTGTTGTATGAATGTGTCTAGTATATCAAGTGATAAATTAAAACGCTAATCCTGATTCTATAGTTTTACTGCATGGACAGCGAAGTTGTAGTAAGCGATAAACTTTCATTCCTTTCATCATTTTGTAGCGGTGTCAGAGAGAAAAGGTTTCGCAAACGTAGCACATTGGATGTAAAGTTGGCTGGAAGATGCTAGGTGCTTCCATTCTCAAATATTCGATGAATATAGTCCTGATAATTGGCGCTCCATTTTAAGTAAAATCTACTTTTTCACGCATCTCGAGCTTTGTGGCGTCATACCTTCCAAACTATATGCAGTAAAATGACATAATTTACTAAGTACATTCACATGTGCGCCGCACCAATAGTCATTACCGATTTCATTCAAAGTTGTGGAATGTGCTGGGGATTGACCACAGCGACGTAGTCATCATAACTGGCGCCAGGGACACGACACTTTATTGGCGCCTCCCCACCCCCCCCCCCCCTCCCCCCGTCTACTTCTCCTCAGCGCAAGAGATACAACACCACACTTTATTGGTGCCTCCCTCCAGAAACCCATACAGAAATATAATATACAGAATTTAATAGTAATGATGATCATGATGATGATGATAAATGAAAATGTCGTGTGACTAGGGCCTCCCGTCGGGTAGACCGTTCGCCGGGTGCAAGTCTTTCGACTTGACGACACTTCGGCGACTTGTGCGTCGATGGGGATGAAATGACGATGATTTGGACAACAAACCTCCCAGTCCCTGAGCGCAGAAAATCTCCGAGCCAGCCGGGAATCAAACCCGGGCCCTTAGGACTGACATTCGGTCGCGCTGACCACTCAGCTACCGGGAGGCAGACATGATGATGATGATGATGATATTTTCTGGGAAATCTTGTTTGTCTCAACCATTTGGCGCCCCTCTGCAAGTGTCTCCGGGGACATGACACAGCCGCTTGCCCGCCGTTCGCTACGTCACTGCTTAACCACAAATGAAAATGACAAGTGGGAGCTCGAAATGGCCAAGTGTTTACAAAAAAAATTAGCACTTTTGGCGCAGTGCGAGCGACACATCAGCCATTTACGAGACGATCAAAAAGTAACGGGAATTTTTGTTTTCCTTGAAGAATATTTATTCACTAACATCAACTTCGCCCTCTTCAAAGCAATCCCCCCCCCCAGGTATAAAATACACTCGTGCCAGCACATTTTCCAAGCTCTGTAGCAGTTTTGGAACTCACATTTCGTTATGGTGTTCAGCTCCTTCAGCGACTCTGTTTATATCTCGTCAGTGGCGGCAAACGACGTCCTTTCACGGTTCTCTTCAACCTCGGGAATAGAGAGAAGTCGCAGGGGTTATGTCTGGCGAATACGGTGGCTCAGACACCACAACAGCTTTGTTTCTCACCAAAAAAATCACGGACAAACATTGAACTGTGAGGGGGAGCATTATCGTGATGCAATTTCCACGAACAGTTTTGCCATAATTCTGGTCGTTTCCTTCGGATTGCTTCATGTTAATGGCGTAGTATTCCTTATAGACTGTACGACCATAAGACAGGAAATCCCGATGCACTATTCCATTATAATTAAAACATAGAACTTTCAAATGTAATCGAATTTGACTTTTTTTGAGACGACTGGGGCTTGATTTCGACATATACCCGTATACGACCGGGGCTTGGTTTCGACATATACCCGTATACCCATGTTTCGTCACCTGACCTAACCTTTCTTAGAAGTTCTGGACCGTTGTCGACTTCAATCAACAATTCCTGAGCGATGTCTGTACGAAGTTGTTTCAGGTCGAAATTCAACAAATTCGGAACAAACTTCGCTGCTAAACGTTTCATGCCCAAAACATTCCAAGAAATTGCACGGCATTAGTCAACGGATATGCCGACATCATCATCAACCTCTGTGGAGGTGATTCGGCGATTTTACAGAACCATTTTCTTTTACTTCCACATTGTCAGTAACTGATGTGCTAGGCTGTCCAGGGCGGTCGTCTTCTACAACGTTTTCTCGACCCTCTTTGAAACTTATACACTTCTCGCAGACTACTTACTTACTCATTTCAACAAAGGCCACAATCAATATTTGGAAAGTGGTGCTGGACTTAATTCCAGTTTTCAAGCAAAATTTTATGCAAATTCGTTGAACCATATTTTTCAAAACTAAAAATTCGTCGAACAATTTAAAACACGCACAACATTTTCGACTGTCAACATTCAGCTATATATTCAAAACTACTGAAAATGCATACATACATCAGGAACATGTGTACCAACAAGATAAAAATGTTTTTGAAAATCGTATGTATAAAACCCTCAAAATTAACAAATTCCCATTACTTTTTTATCACACCTCGTATGTTAACGTTATTTCCATTCAGCGCTTCGAAAGGTAAACGATGGGTCGTGGATTTGATTTCCTCTGCAGAAAGCTTTTTTCTTTTCAGTTTTTATTTCACTTAAGCCGCAAATAAACAGGAATAATGACTAGTATACTGTGCTAGTATTTATTAATATTTTCGTGAAAGCTATGAAATAAAAGGCAAAGGAAACTTTGGAATTGGAAATTTCTAGGAAGGCATTATAAGAAGCACACCTGATAACTTTGCAGTTGATTTACACATCATCGTAAAAAAAAGGAAGCAATAATTTTCTCGGCATCTTGTGCACATTATAAACGCCACATTTATACAATAAATGGTTGTTTTACAGTTTCTGTAACAAAACAATTTTGGTTTACATTCGTAAATGGTTCGCTTTCATCGCACAGGTTGCCAGTAAACAATGTGTAGTGCATGATTTGATAAATATTGGCAAAGTTTAGCTGGTGATGTACAATGGAACTAATTTTGAAGAGGTCTTCTCGATATGTGATTTCTTCCTATTTCTCGATAACAGGTCGATTTGAAGCTTTCTCATCAAATTCTTTACCTGATGATAAAAAGAGACATAACAGTGTCGCACTAGCGATGTACATATTGAAGTAATCATTTTAATACTGCCCGATGACAATCTTCGTCCATCTTGAATAACCAGGTCACATTATGTTTGTGCACAAGTTCGTAGAGTTTTTGTTTCACATGTTGGTATTCCGGGTGCCACGGGTTTATCGATTGTAATTTTTATTTGTAGTTCACTGATGGTATTTGAGCTTACATATTGTCATTTGGAAACAGTGAGTGGAGCTGTGGACGATTGAAAATGGGGTAATTTCCAAGAGTGATTGCCTATTGAAGTCGGGGGGTCCAAACGATAGATATCGAACGTGCTATCCTAAATCGATCATGCGACTTTGGTGGCGGGCGTTATGAGTACGTTTACAGTGATCACTACTGTCTACTCAGTCCCTCGTTTCCTCGTTCGGTGATACTCCATATTTGTAACAAAAAGTCAAATATGGAATTTTCTACGTTGCATAAGAATGGAATTAGATTTTCCATGTGCGAGAATCCGCTGAAGAAACGTCAAGAACACCAAACATCCCATTCTCTACCGACATAAATCGTCTGGATTTCCCTTGCAGTTCAAATCATTCACGGGGGTATGTAATTTACAGCAACTGAGGGAACGAAGGAAAACAGATAAAAAGACGATCACAAATAATTGACCATAACGCCCGCCACCAGAGTCGCATGATCGATTTAGGACTGCACGTTCGATATGTATCGTTTGGACCCCGCGACTTCGATAGGCAATATTTCTTTGAAATTACCAAGAACTGGCATGCCATGTGAAAAAATCTGAATATTTTCCTTTGTTTGTGTTCAATAGAAGGGTAATAGCAGCGGCGACAGCCAGAACATTTGCGCCGTGTATAGGGTTAATGTCAATGGACAGGGAACGGCAAGAAAATGGTTTTTTCTTTCTCAGTGAGCATCATCTTGACATTAGTGACTCTCCACTTTCAGGAAGATTCATTCCACCATCGAATGACATTTGCATGCAATGGAAAAGGTTCAAAAATCGGGTGCATGAGTACCACAAGCTCTAAGCCAAGATCAAAAATAATACTCTACTGGCCATTAAAATTGAGACACCAAGAAGAAATGTAGATGATAAACGGGTATTCTTTGGACAAATATATTAAATAAGAACTGACATGTGATTAAATTTTCAAGCAATTTGGGTTCATAGATCCTGAGAAATCAGTACCCAGAACGGCCTTGATATGCCTGGGCATTGTCAAACAGAGCTTGGATGGCGTGTACCGGTACAGCTGCCCATGCAGCTTCAGCATGATACCACAGTTCATCAAGCGTAGTGACTGGCATATTGTGACGAGCCAGTTGCTCGGCCACCATTGACCAGACGTTTTCAATTGGTGAGAGATCTGGAGAATATCCCGGCCAGGGCAGCAGTCGAACATTTTCTGTATCGAGAAACGCAATTACAGGATCTGCAACATGCGATCGTGCATTATCCTGCTGAAATGTATGGTTCCGCAGGGATCGAATGACGGGTAGAGCCACCGGTCGTAACACATCTGAAATGTAACGTCCACTGTTCAAAGTGCCGTCAATGCGAACAAGAGGTGGCCGAGACGTGTAACCAATGGCACCCCATACCATCACGCTGGGTGATACGTCAGTGTTGCGATGACGAATAGACGCTTCCAATGTGCGTTCACCGCGATGTCGCCAAACACGGATGCGACCATCGTGATACTGTAAACAGAACCTGGTTTCACCAGAAAAAAATGACGTTTTGCCATTCGTGCACCCAGGTTCGTCGTTGAGTACACCACTGCAGGCGCTCCCGTCTGTGATGCAGCGTCAAGGGTAATCGCTGCCACGGTCTCCGAGCTGATAATCCATGCTGCTGCAAACGTCGTCGAACTGTTCGTGCAGATGGTTGTTGTCTTGCAAACGTCCCCATCTGCTGACTCAGGGATCGAGACGAGGCTGCACGATCCGTTACAGCCATGCGGATAAGATGCCTGTCATCTCGACTGCTAGTGTTACGAGGCTATTGGGATACAGCACGGCGTTCCGTATTACCCTCCTGAACCCACCGATTCTATTTTCTGCTAACAGTCCTTGGATCTCGACCAACGCGAGCAGCAATGTCGCGATACGATAAACCGCAATCGCAATAGGCTACTATCCGATCTTTATCTAAGTCGGAAACGTGATAGTAGGCATTTCTTCTCCTTACACGAGGCATCACAACAGCGTTTCACCAGGCAACGCCGGTCAACTGCTGTTTGTGTATGAGTAATCGGTTGGAAACTTTCCTCATGTCAGCACGTTGTAGGTGTCGCCACCGGCGCCAACCTTGTGTGAATGCTCTGAAAAGCTAACCATTTGCATATTTGCATATCACAGCATCATCTTCCTGTCGGCTAAATTTCCCGTCTGTAGCACGTCATCTTCGTGGTGTAGCAATCTTTATGTCCAGTAGTGTATGAATGGATGGCCATATTTGCACCTCTGCTTGCTCATCATCGATTGACTCGTGAACAGTACCGAACATTCCTATTTTGTGTCGTTACTCGTGTCAAGGAATGATGTCTTTCTGGTGACACAAGGAAAAGAGGGGAATGGCACAGCCGAAACAAAGCAGCAAATCCCTATACAAAGACCTACGCTCATCCACAAAAGATTATGTTACGCATTTGGTGGAACAGTGACAGTGTGGTCTACTAAGAATTGTTTCCCCGACATGTACCCATGCCATGACTGCTGATTCTTATTGTCAACAAATGAGAAGTCTTGCGGACGCAGTTAGAGAACAACGATCACGAAGATTACGTGAAGTAATGCTACTCCACGATAACGCCTTCCCGAATTCAGTCAATTAACCTAGAGCAACACATCAGTGGAAAAAATTTTGTATAAGGCTTTTGTAAGTTTCCCAGACTTTGCCGCGAACTCATACAGTTTTTTTTTTTTCAATCCTTTGTCCAAAAGAGCCGCAACACTCTTGTAGGCGAACGTAAACTGTTGGCAATGATTTTCCAGAAATGACTATGGCGTGTTACGCTGAACGAGATAATTACTGCGTTCAAATTTCCGTTTGTTTGCAATGTAACATAAAAAATGAAACTAAAAAAAAGTTTCCATGTAAGGTATTCGATTCCACGAACCTTGGATTACCTTTCTGCACCCTTTCCGCTGCCCGCACCGCTGCCTAAGAACTACACTGCCGTAAAAGGCTCACGTCTCGGCTCACCCTGCGACAAAAAACGCTGTTTTTTTCTAAATGGTTGGTCATCTGGAACTCTCACTTCTGCCACTTTCCTTTCTGACCAATTCGACGAAATCGTTGTTGATGAGTTACCCGTTTAGTAATATAGATGGTAAATCCTCTATGTCAATAGCAGCACTGCGGTTTGCAGTCTAGATTTAGAAACAGGCCGTGCTCTTCTGAAAGAACCTCGCGGCATTGTTTTAAGCGATTTAGGGAAATCACGAGAAACCTAATACTGGATGGCCCGGCTGGGTTTCGACGCGTTAGCCTCCCGAATGCGAGTCCAGTGGCACCGACATCGGATTATCTCGCCGACGACCGACATCGGCTGAAGACAGCTCATTTTTTGAAGTCAGCACGCCACAATGGGCGCGTTCACACCGTAGCCGATCTTATCTCCATAACGTATAGGCTTCGGCCGACAGTCGGTGAAATTCAAACCAGTTTGTTTCCTTCGTTCAAATAGACCGACGTTCTCGCATATGGGCTCTGAGAAACTGAGAAGATTACTCAAAGAAAGGGTGATTTTGTGACATCCTCAGAATAATAATGTCATAATCGGGAGGAGGACTATGCGAGAGGCTTTCAATGAATTCCAAAGTAAAGTTCTATGTACTGACTTGGCAGAAAATCGTAAGAAATTTTGGTCCTATGTCAAAGCGGTAGGTGGATCAAAACAAAATGTCCAGACACTCTGTGACCAAAATGGTACTGAAACAGAGGATGACAGACTAAAGGCCGAATTACTAAATGTCTTCTTCCAAAGCTGTTTCACAGAGGAAGACTGCACTGTGCTTCCTTCTCTAGATTGTCGCACAGTTGACAAAATGGTAGATATCGAAGTAGACGACAGAGGGATAGAGAAACAATTAAAATCGCTCAAAAGAGGAAAGGCCGCTGGTCCTGATGGAATACCAGTTCGATTTTACACAGAGTACGCGAAGGAACTTGCCCCCCTTCTTGCAGCGGTGTACCGTAGGTCTCTAGAAGAGCGAAGCGTTCCAAAGGATTGGAAAAGGGCACAGGTCATCCCCGTTTTCAAGAAGGGACGTCGAACAGATGTGCAGAACTATAGACCTATATCTCTAACGTCGATCAGTTGTAGAATTTTGGAACACGTATTATGTTCGAGTATAATGTCTTTTCTGGAGACTAGAAATCTACTCTGTAGGAATCAGCATGGGTTTCGAAAAAGACGGTCGTGTGAAACCCAGCTCGCGCTATTCGTCCACGAGACTCAGAGGGTCTTAGACACGGGTTCACAGGTAGATGCCGTGTTTCTTGACTTCCGCAAGGCGTTTGACACAGTTCCCCACATTCGTTTAATGAACAAAGTAAGAGCATACGGACTATCAGACCAATTGTGTGATTGGATTGAGGAGTTCCTAGATAACAGAACGCAGCATGTCATTCTCAATGGAGAGAAGTCTTCCGAAGTAAGAGTGATTTCAGGTGTGCCGCAGGGGAGTGTCATAGGAGCGTTGCTATTCACAATATACATAAATGACCTGGTGGATGACATCGGAAGTTCACTGAGGCTTTTTGCAGATGATGCTGTGGTGTATCGAGAGGTTGCAACAATGGAAAATTGTACTGAAATGCAGGAGGATCTGCAGCGAATTGACGCATGGTGCACGGAATGGCAATTGAATCTCAATGTAGACAAGTGTAATGTGATGCGAATACATAGAAAGATAGGTCCCTTATCATTTAGCTACAAAATAGCAGGTCAGCAACTGGAAGCAGTTAATTCCATAAATTATCTGGGAGTACTCATTAGGAGTGATTTAAAATGGAATGATCATATAAAGTTGATCGTCGGTAAAGCAGATGCCAGACTGAAATTCATTGGAAGAATCCTAAGGAAATGCAATCCGACAACATAGGAAGTAGGTTACAGTACGCTTGTTCGCCCAATGCTTGAATACTGCTCAGCAGTGTGGGATCCGCACCAGGTAGGGTTGATAGAAGAGATAGAGAAGATCCAACGGAGAGCAGCGCGCTTCGTTACAGGATCATTTAGTAATTGCGAAAGCGTTACGGAGATGATAGATAAACTCCAGTGGAAGACTCTGCAGGAGAGACGCTCAGTAGCTCGGTACGGGCTTTTGTTAAAGTTTCGAGAACATACCTTCACCGAAGAGTCAAGCAGTATATTGCTCCCTCCTACGTATATCTCGCGAAGAGACCATGAGGATAAAATCAGAGAGATTAGAGCCCACACAGAAGCATACCGACAATCCTTCTTTCCACGTACAATACGAGACTGGAATAGAAGGGAGAACCGATAGAGGTACTCAGGGTACCCTCCGCCACACACCGTCAGGTGGCTTGCGGAGTATGGATGTAGATGTAGATGTAGATATAGTTTGGACTCTATGAACTTGAATCGCAGTTTTACTGGAAACCACAATTACGCAAAATTATAACCTCAAAAATAATTTGCACAAGCTGCATATCTTATGCCTAAAGTTACTGTAGAGAAGTGGTTTCCAACCTGGCGGTAATTACGCCTGAGGAGTAAAATGCAAATTTCTGACCGGTAAAGAATAAACGGTTCTGTTTAATTAAACAATAAAATGTCCATTGTAGTCAGCATTGTGCTTTATTGAACCCGTCCTATTAGCTAATTTCGGCAGAGAGCCATTATCAAGCACATTTGTTGTGTCATGTATTACATAGCGTGCTTATTACACAATGAGCATGATATTTAATACATGACAATGGCTCACGGCCAAAATTATCTAATAGCACGATTTTAATTGAGTATAATAAAGCCTACTACTACAATGTATTAGAAGCAATTAGACTTTGTTTGTCATGAGCTGGTAAACAGTGAAACAGTGACAGTAGCAACTCATTATAGAATGCTTCAGAGTGATGAAGATGAAGAAAAAGCAAATGAATAAGTGGTTACAGATGACAAACTGTGGAGCAAAATAGTCACTGTAAAAACCCAACACATCATAAAAACCACACCATACAAGGTGATTCAAAAAGAATACCACAACTTTAAAAATGTGTATTTAATGAAAGAAACATAATATAACCTTCTGTTATACATCATTACAAAGAGTATTTAAAAAGGTTTTTTTCCACTCAAAAACAAGTTCAGAGATGTTCAATGTGGCCCCCTCCAGACACTCAAGCAATATCTACCCGATACTCCAACTCGTTCCACACTTTCTGTAGCATATCAGGCATAACAGTTTGGATAGCTGCTGTTATTTCTCGTTTCAAATCATCAATGGTGGCTGGAAGAGGTGGCCGAAACACCATATCCTTAACATACCCCCATAAGATAAAATCGCAGGGGGTAAGATCAGAGCTTCTTGGAGGCCAGTGCTCTGTCACGGGCTGCCTGGCGGCCGATCCATCGCCTCGGGTAGTTGACGTTCAGGTAGTTATGGACAGATAAGTGCCAATGTGGTGGCGCTCCATCCTGCTGAAATATGAATTGTTGTGCTTTGCTTCTTGTTCGAGCTGAGGGAACAGCCAATTCTTTAACATCTCCAGATACTGTAGTCCAGTTACAGTAGCACCTTCGAAGAAAAAGGGACCAAAAACTTTATTGGCTGAAATGGCACAGAAAACGTTCACCTTAGGCGAGTCACGTTCATACTGAGTTGTTTCCCGCGGCTTCTCAGTGCCCCATATACAGACATTGTGACGGTTGACTTTCCCGTTAGTGTGGAAAGTTGCTTCATCACTAAACACAATCATTGAAACGAAAGATTCATCTGTCTCCATTTGAGCAAGGATAAAATCACAGAAATCGATTGTGGAATTTGCAGCTCTCTGCTAACTCTGAGAGTCGATTTTCCTGGGCTGCGAACAAATGCTTGCTGGATGCGTGCTACATTTTCATCACTCGTTCTCGACTGTCCAGAACTTTTCCCTTTGCACAACACCCATTCTCTGTAAACTGTTTACACCAACGTTTAATACACCACCTATCAGGAGGTTTAACACCATACTTCGTTCGAAATGCACGCTGAACAACTGTCGTCGATTCACTTCTGCCGTACTCAATAACACAAAAAGCTTTCTGTTGAGCGGTCGCCTCAAGCGAACAGATGTACAACTAAATGAAACTTTATAGCTCTCTTAATTCGCCGACAGATACTGCTTAACTCTGCCTTTTGTCGTTGCAGAATTTTAAATTCCTAAAGTTGTGGTATCTTTTTGAATCACCCTGTATTGACGGAATACATCGAAAAAGTTCAAAGAAGGGCAGCACGTTTTGTATTATCGCGAAATAGGGGAGAGTGTCACTAAAATGATATAGGACCTGGGGTGGACATCATTAAAACAAATGCGTTATTATTTGCGGCGGAATCCTCACGAAATTTCAATCACCAACTTTCTCCTCCCAGTGCGAAAATATTTTGTTGATACCGAACTACATAGGGAGAAACGATCACTATAATGAAATAAGAGAAATCAGAACTCGTACGAAAAGAGTTGGGGTTCGTTTTTTCCGCGTGCTCTACGAGATTGAAATAATAGAGAATTACTGTGAAGGTGGTTCAATGAACCCTCTGCCAGGCACTTCAGTGTGATTTGCTGAGTATCCGTGTGGATGCAGATGAACGGATAGACATATCAAGTTGACATTTATATACTACTGGCCATTAAAATTGCTACACCAAGAAGAAATGTAGATGATAAACGGGCATTCATTGGACAAATATATTATACTAGAACTAACATGTGATTACGTTTTCACGCAATTTGGGTGCATAGATCCTAAGAAATCAGTACCCAAAACAATCACATCTGGCCGTAATAACGGTCTTGATACGCCTGGGCATTGAGTCAAACAGAGCTTGCCCATGCAGCTTCCACACAATACCACAGTTCTTCAAGAGTAGTGACTGGCGCACTGTGACGACCCAGTTGCTCGGCCACCATTGACCAGACGTTTTCAATTGGTGAGAGATCTGGAAAATGTGCTGGCCATGGCAGCAGTCGAATATTTTCTGTATCCAGAAAGGCCCGTACAGGACCTGCAACATGCAGTTGTGCATTATCCTGCTGAAATGCAAGGTTTCGCAGGGATCGAATGAAGGGTAGAGCCACAGATCGTAACACATCTGAATTGTAACCTCCACTGTTCGAAGTGCCGTCAATGCGGACAAGAGGTGACCGAGACGTGTAACCAATGGCACCCCCATACCACCATGCCGGGTGATACGCCAGTATGGCGATGACGAATACACACTTCCAATGTGCGTTCACCGCGATGTCGCCAAACACGGATGCGACCATCAATGCTGTAAACACAACCTGGATTCATCCGAAAAATGACGTTTTGCCATTCGTGCACCCAGGTTCGTCGTCGAATACACCATCACTGGCGCTCCTGTCTGTGATGCGGCGTCGAGGGTAACTGCAGCCATGGTCTCCGAGCTGATAGTCCATGCTGCTGCAAACGTCATCGAACTGTTCGTGCAGATGGTTGTTGTCTTTCAAACGTCCCCACCTGTTGACTCAGGGATCGAGACGTGGCTGCACGATCCTTTACAGCAATGAGGATAAGATGTCTGCCATCTCGACTGCTAGTGATACGAGGCCGTTGGGATCCAGCACGGCGTTCCGTATTACCCTCCTGAACCCACCGATTCCATATTCCAACAGTCATTGGATCTCGACCAACGCGAGCAGCAATGTCGCGATACGATAAACCGCAATCGTGATAGGCTACAATACGACCTTTATCAAAGTCAGTAAATGTGATGTTACGCATTTCTCCTCCTTACACGAGGTAAAACAACAACGTTTCACCAGGCAACGCCGGTAAACTGCTGTTTGTGTATGAGAAATCGGTTGGAAACTTTTCTCATGTCAGCACGTTGTAGGTGTCGCCACCGGGCGCCAACCTTGGGTTAATGCTGTGAAAAGCTAATCATTGGCATATCACAGCATCTTCTTCCCGTCGGTTAAATTTGGCGTCTGTAGCACGTCATCCTCGTGGTGTAGCAATTTTAATGGCCATTAGTGTATCACATACGAAGATCTAATGTTTCTTGGCTGTGTACTAAATGCAAGCCGCCAACAAATTGCTACCAAAAGTTAAAGCCATTTATGTCACATTTTTTGATACTCGCAAATTCACTCATTAAAACTTACAGAGTACTTCCCATTGACCTACAATCATGAAATTTGCCAAGAATCAAGCTTTTGATGCACAAGTAAACGAAAAACCCGAAAACTGGGAATTTGTAATTATATCACTTTTTTGTCACCTTTTATCAGACAGTCTTCGGATGCGTCCGTCCGTTGAGCCCCTTTTTTCACAGGAACGGGTAGACGTAACAAGTTGAAATTTATGTCACGTACTAAAGTCTACAGTCTCTTGGCGATATAAAACACTTAAGCTTCTGTCAATGAAATCAAAAGATACTGTCTTATGTCACATTGTTTGATTTTCGTGAACTCACTCATTACAACCTACAGGGAATAGTTGAAATCTATGTCACGTACTAAGGTCTGTAGTCCCTTGACGACGTAAAAAACGTAAGCTTCTGTGGATGGAATCAAAAGATACAGCCGTATGTCACATAGTTTGATATTCGCAAACTCACTCATTACAACCTATACGGCACTTCCCGTTGATCTAGAATCATGAAATTTGGCATGAAGCAAGGCTCCACAGTAAAAGTAAATGGAAAAAAATCAGAACTTGTTAATTTGTTGTTATATCACAGAAAAATATATCCTTTTTCATTTGTTATCCGACTTCGAATGTCAAATTAAAAAATATTTTTATTTGCCATCAGATGCGTAAATTATATTTACTCTTCACCGGTTCCCGTCGTTTCAACCATCAACTGGAAGAAAAATTGTAACATTTATTGCTTTAAAAATGCATATTTCTCTTAGAAGACACTTTCATATATCACATGTAATAATGACAAAACGTGGAACGCAACATAACCAGATTTTGACACTATCTTCAAAAGCTTAGATAAGTTACACATACGCTATGTTTATGGTGGTTGAAACAACCGAAAGCGATAAAGAATATATATAATCCGTACAGCTGCTAGCAAATAAAAAAAAATTTTCCATAAACATCTCACAGCTGTAACCAGTTACCCACAAAAATGATTAAAATTAAAACATTGTCGAAAGCCTTGAAATTCTCGGAACCGATATCTTGCCAGTATCAATGCCGCTACCAGGCAAAAATCTTCGAGATTCTCGATTCCCAGGGCTGGTACAGTCTCTACACACATAATTAAATTTGTTCGCAACGCTCAAAGAAAAAGTTCTGCTCACACTTTGCTAGTCGGTGCTTGGCAGAACAAAATTATGACATTAAACAGGAAACGTTTTTTGATGTTCTGCACTTATTTAGTCAAGAGACAGCTTTCGACTTTTTAGGCCATTTTCATGTGACAGCTGAATGTCACAAAAATAGATACAATGACACGCGAGCTTGCCCATCGGAACATCTTCAGACTTTAGGAGAGATTCCTTGCAAGCTACGGAGATCGCCTGTTAGGAAAAGACTGTTTCTTTCAATGTTATTCCTAATTATCTGTAACTCTAAAAAGATCCTTGTTTCATTACATTTGCACGATCATCAACAGCAAAATTTTTGCAGTCTTCATGTGCAGCCTCCATTTTAGCGAAGCGACACTATGACGGGACAGAACACTAAGAGAAGTGGAATGAAACTAATACAACAATGATGTCTGTTTTTCTTGTAACTCTCAAAATGTTTATATTACCTTTCCTTCGAACTTTGTTTTAAATGTAGCTGGCAGTCTATTAAATGCCTATGCAGAGTATTAAATAAAAATGCATTTCATACCCTGCCTAGCGAATTCTGGTATTCTATGTATCGCCCAGTCATTCCATAAAATGCTCGATTTTACAGTTTGTCTGTAACAAGAATAAAACAACATGCAAGCACTGTGGGAAAATATATATTGGTCATTCAGCGAGAGCTGTGGCAATTTAGTTTATCTGAACATGAAAGAAGCTGGAGATTAAGAAAGAAATTGTAAATTCAAAATTATTTTTCATCGACTTTACCTCCGCGAAAATACCATGTTTCCTTTTTTAGCTAATGAAATCGTTCCTGTGTGACAAATAAGGAAATAGTTTCCTATGTAAACATTCCGCACGGCGTGATTTTTGTATCTTTTGCATATTCTGCGTACGTAACATCTGTGCACGTCGCACGTCACTGTATGTAAAAAAAAAAATTAATAAAGAAATGTGCTTGTTTATTCCGTCAGGATGGAGGGTCGAGGAACTGCAATGGGTTTCCTTGACAGCTGAGGATATCTTACTGGGTTCGCAACAGCTGTATTTGATGGTTCACAATTAACGGAGCTGTCTTGCCATTAACACAGGATGACATTGTTTTCGTTTTGCGTAGCAGAATGAATAGCAGGTCTTTCATCTTCCTCTACTTCTTTCTTCTTTGGAAGGGGGCGATTTTGGCGTATTAGATTTTCTCTCACAGCCCCAATGGCTCCAGAATAAAACAGGGCTACAAAAGCAACAGCATAATACAATAACACGTGAAAATTATTACAGCTATTAGTGCTTAGTGTTACTTTTATGTAACGCTGAAAATGTGGCATGTGTCCCCGCGTTACAAATAATGTTGCATAAATCTAAATAAATGGCCTGTGAATGTTGGTGTAATGAGGCACTATGAAGGGAGAAAATATTTTAATTGTTATCCTTACACTAACCCGGCCGGAGTGTCCGAGCGGTTCTAGGCGCTTTAGTCTGGAACCGCGCGACCGCTACGGTCGCAGGTTCGAATCCTGCCCCGGGCATAGATGTGTGTGATGTCCTTAGGTTAGTTAGGTTTAAGTAGTTCTAAGTTCTAGGGGACTGATGACCTCAGAATTTAAGTCCCATAGTGCTCAGAACCATTTGAACCTTACACTAAATCCATGGTGTGATGCGATTTAGGCCAATTGTTAAGTTGTGGAGAGCTTCTCGCAAATAGTAACATAGGAATGAAATGAATGAAAGAACAATGTTCAACAATCCGTAAATAATCATGACAACAGAAGTTCATTGTTGTCCCAAAAATCACTATAAGTCTATTCGTGACACGTGTACCATTAATGTTACGCTAGGAAATCGGTCAAGATCGCCGATATAAAAGGAATGAAAAAAATTGATGTTCAAACTCACCATATAGCGGGCATGCTGAGTCGCACATAGGCATTCCATCCTGGATTTTCCATTGTTTGAATCATCGATGTTCACGGCACGGACACTAGCAGTGGGGAAACAGCCCCAGTCCCACTTCCATATGATCTCATGAGACAGGCTTATTTTACAGAGACCATCATATTAAAATCCTGGCTACCTTCCGCATAACCGTATCATGAAAGTGATTAACTTTATGGACCAAAGATAGAGGACACAAACTTAAAGTTGGCGTTGCCAGATTTTAAATTGGAAAAACCACGTTCGGCGCTATATTTAGCCGAACAGCTTCCCTTAAAAGCCAGACTATCTACTTTAAATTGAAATACAGTCAATTGGGTATTTTTAGTCGTTTACTAACCTCAATTACACAATTACAGTCAGATTTTAGCAAGACCAATCTTAAACGTGCTTAAACTAAAACAATAATCAGTAAACAGCGCTATAATTTGGAAATTATGATAGCATCTTAATTGCAGTCTTGTTCCTATTATAATCTTATTTCAAAATAAACTAAAAGTTCGTCATTAAACAAAATGAAACAATTATCAATTCTTCTGGGGCGGAAAACAAAAAGATATTCAATAATTATGGTCATTAAAGAATGGAATAGCGAGGGCACGGCAAACCAATGATTTGCACGATGTCTATGTTTATCGGACGTCTGTACACACGTTACACTACAATGTCGCGAGTATGTGACATGTTGTTGTTGTTGTTGTTGTCTTCAGTCCTGAGACTGGTTTGATGCAGCTCTCCATGCTACTCTATCCTGTGCAAGCTGCTTCATCTCCCAGTACCTACTGCAACCTACATCCTTCTGAAACTGCTTAGTGTACTCATCTCTCGGTCTCCCTCTACGATTTTTACCCTCCACGCTGCCCTCCAATGCTAAATTTGTGATCCCTTGATGCCTCAAAACATGTCCTACCAACCGATCCCTTCTTCTAGTCAAGTTGTGCCACAAACTTCTCTTCTCCCCAATCCTATTCAATACCTCCTCATTAGTTACGTGATCTATCCACCTTATCTTCAGTATTCTTCTGTAGCACCACATTTCGAAAGCTTCTATTCTCTTCTTGTCCAAACTAGTTATCGTCCATGTTTCACTTCCATACATGGCTACACTCCAAACAAATACTTTCAGAAACCACTTCCTGATACATAAATCTATATTCGATGTTAACAAATTTCTCTTCTTCAGAAACGCTTTCCTTGCCATTGCCAGTCTCCATTTTATATCCTCTCTACTTCGACCATCATCAGTTATTTTACTTCCTAAATAGCAAAACTCCTTTACTACTTTAAGTGTCTCATTTCCTAATCTAATTCCCTCAGCATCACCCGATTTAATTTGACTACATTCCATTATCCTCGTTTTGCTTTTGTTAATGTTCATCTTATATCCTCCTTTCAAGACACTGTCCATTCCGTTCAACTGCTCTTCCAAGTCCTTTGCCGTCTCTGACAGAATTACAATGTCATCGGCGAACCTCAAAGTTTTTACTTCGTCTCCATGAATTTTAATACCTACTCCAAATTTTTCTTTTGTTTCCTTTACTGCTTGCTCAATATACAGATTGAATAACATCGGGGAGAGGCTACAACCCTGTCTCACTCCTTTCCCAACCACTGCTTCCCTTTCATGCCCCTCGGTTCTTATTACTGCCATGTGGTTTCTGTACAAATTATAAATAGCCTTTCGCTCCCTGTATTTTACCCCTGCCACCTTTAGAATTTGAAAAAGAGTATTCCAGTCAACATTGTCAAAAGCTTTCTCTAAGTCTACAAATGCTAGAAACGTAGGTTTGCCTTTTCTTGTGGTGATATTCCATCTCATTGGTCTACATTCTAAAGCACGTTCAGTGTACATGTCTGGCAGAACATAATCGTAAAGACCGGAGATATGGCAACCCAATCTAGAGTTCAACATACCAGCCATGCTGGATGACACCTGGACTGGAGAATTTGGGAACGAAAGACAAGTAACGACAATACTCGCAATACACGTATTTTATCGTAAAATGTGTACGAATAACTAATTCCATGAACCGCCTGTACATACGTTACATTACAATGTCGCGAGTATGTGACGTAGGTGGTGATATACCATCTCAGTGGTCTACATTCTAAAGCGCGTTTAGTGTACATGTCTGGCCATACATAATTGTAAAGGCTGGATATATGACAACCCAATCTAGAGTTCAAACATACCAGCCATGCTGGATGACACCTGGACTGGAGAATTTGGGAACCAAAGACACTAACGACAATACTCGTATTTTATCGTAAAATGTGTACTAATAACTAATTCCGTAAACCGACTGAAGAATATAAATGTTTACAACGCGGACAACGATGTAAAAAATACCACATTATAACATGTGCGAAAGGATCAAAAGCTGTAACAGATGATAGCAAAGACTAACACTTATAAATTAATTCTCAATCTGCACTTTTCTGAATGAGGTACACAGAACACATGAGAGCTCTAAAAGAGTGACAGCACACATTCGACTTTCGCAAAGACACCTAATGAACAAAAACCATAACCCCACAAACATCGAAAGCGATGTACACATCCTGAAACACAGCAACAGTCTATACCGATAACTGGCAATAGAAGAAAATTACAGCATACATGAGGCTGTAGTCGAAGGGAAAAACGTAATAAACGACAACACAACACTTTGCAACAACGCACTCTTTACCGCTCTGAGAGAACTGACAGAGAACAGAAGACACACACACACAAAAGAACTACTTCCCCCTCCCTCACAGAGATATAAACAAGCAACACAAGTCGCCAGAACTCATGCTACAGTTTTCATAACCTTCTCGCAACATGCGATACATTTCTCACAACACACGCGAACAGCAAGATGGCGTAATTATTTGGACCATAAACAAAGTGCGAAAGTTTTATTTTCTGTGTAAAAATTAGCTACATACCGTAACACCAAAATCTCTAACCAGTTCTGTCTACCAAATCAAATGTTTTCTTGAATCAATAAATGATACTATTACAGATTTGCTGGTTAACATTCTACGGGAATTACTGATTTGAATTTAAAACTCAATTTCCCTTCCAAAAACCACCCTGATATATTTCCAATTATTTGGCTAAAGTTTCTTCAACTGTGCCCAGGAAAATTTTTCACAATATTTTGTTTGCGATTGGTAGATGTGGGACTCCTCTGTAATTCCTGACATTCTTATGTCTTCCTTGTTATGTAGTAGGTGAATTAATGCACTTTTCTAATTTCCTGGAATCATTTCTTTTTTCCAAATGTTCCCAAAAAGCAAATGTAAATCACTTGTAATCCTTTGTTCTGACCACTTGCTTTATTTTTGAGAATTTTTATGGCTTCATGAATTTCTAGCTCTGCTGATGTGAAATGACAGCAGCCATCAGTGGCAAATTGAAAGTGATGTTCTTTTTGAGGGGAGGTGTGGGGGGGGGGGGGGAGGTGGCTTTAGGGTCAGCCATTGGGCAAATAAAAATTTCAAAATATCAGACATCGAGGGGTGGATGGTTGTTTTCATCACCTTTCAACTCATCCTAGATCTTGGGCTACACTACAGTGAATCCTGTAAGGATATAGTTTGCTTTTTTCAGTTTTTAACTGCCATTGGTGACATTAGTGGTCAAAGCAAAATGGTAGTAGCATGATGTTCAACACACTCGTCATGTCCACTAGAGCTCACAACCAACACGATCTAAGACACAACTCACAAGAACTAAACGACATATAGCAAACATAACTCACGAATGACATCTACAGGGTGTTACAAAAAGGTACGACTAAACTTTCAGGAAACATTCCTCACACACAAAGAAAGAAAATATGTTATGTGGACATGTATCCGGAAACGCTTACTTTCCATGTTAGAGCTCATTTTATTACTTCTCTTCAAATCACATTAATCATGGAATGGAAACACACAGTAACAGAACGTACCAGCGTGACTTCAAACACTTTGTCACAGGAAATGTTCAAAATGTCCTCCGTTAGCGAGGATACATGCATCCACCCTCCGTCGCATGGAATCCCTGACGCACTGATGCAGAATGGCGTATTGTATCACAGCCGTCCACAATACGAGCACGAAGAGTCTCTACATTTCGTACCGGGGTTGCGTAGACAAGAGCTTTCAAATGCCCCCATAAATGAAAGTCAAGAGTGTTTAGGTCAGGAGAGCGTGGAGGCCATGGAATTGGTCCGCCTCTACCAATCCATCGGTCACCGAATATGTTGTTGAGAAGCGTACGAACACTTGGACTGAAATGTGCAGGAGCTCCATCGTGCATGAACCAGTGGCGTGTCGCACTTGTAAAGGCACATGTACTAGCAGCACAGGTAGAGTATCCCGTATGAAATCATGATAACGTGCTCCATTGAGCGTAGGTGGAAGAACATGGGGCTCAATCAAGACATCACCAATAATGCCTGCCCAACCCGTTCACAGAAAATCTGTGTTAATGGCGTGATTGCACAATTGCGTGCGGATTCTCGTCAGCCCACACATGTTAATTGTGAAAATTTACAATTTGATCACGTTGGAATGAAGCCCTGAAATGAGGATTAACACATTGTTGGATGAACCATTCGTAGAAGTGTACCCGTGGAGGCCAATCAGCTGCTGATAGTACCTGCACACGCCGTACATGGTACCAAACAACTGATTCTCCCGTAGCACTCTCCATACAGCGACGTGGTCAACGTTACCTTGTACAGCAGCAACTTCTCTGACGCTGACATTAGGGTTATCGTCAAGTGCACGAAGATTGGCCTCGTCCATTGCAGGAGTACTCGTCGTTCTAGGTCTTCCCCAGGCGCGAGTCATAGGCTGGAATGTTCCGAGCTCCGTAAGACGCCGATCAATTGCTTCGAACATCTTCCTGTCGGGACACCTTCGTTCTAGAAATCTGTCTCGATACAAACGTACCGCGCCACGGCTATTATCCCGTGCTAATCCATACATCAAATGGGCATCTGCCAACTCCGCATTTGTAAACACTGCACTGACTGCAAAACCACGTTCGTGATGAACACTAGCCGGCCCCTATGGCCGAGAGGTTCTAGGCGCTACAGTCTGGAACCGCGCGACCGCTACGTCGCAGGTTCGAATCCTGCCTCGGGCGTGGATGTGTGTGATGTCCTTAGGTTGGTTAGGTATAAATAGTTCTGAGTTCTAGGGGACTGATGACCTCAGCAGTTAAGTCCCATAGTGTTCAGAGCCATTTGAACCACTTTTTGATGAACACTAACCTGTTGATGCTACGTACTGATGTTCAAAAATGGTTCAAATGCCTCTGAGCACTATGGGACTTAACATCTGTGGTCATCAGTCCCCTAGAACTTAGAACTACTTAAACCTAACTAACCTAAGGACATTACACACAATCATGCCAGAGGCAGGATTCGAACCTGCGACCGTAGCGGTCGCGCGGTTTCAGACTGTAGCGCCCAGAACCGTCCTGATGTGTTTGATGCTAGTACTGCAGAGCAATGAGTCATATGTCAACACAAGCACCGAAGTCAACAATACCTTCTTTCAATTGGGCCAACTGGCGGTGAATCGAGGAAGTACAGTACATACTGACGAAACTAAAATGAGCTCTAACATGGAAATTAAGAGTTTCCGGACACATTTCCACATAACATCTTTTCTTTATTTCTGTGTGAGCAATGTTTCCTAAAAGTTTGGCCGTACCTTTTTGTAACAATCTGTATTATACAACTTAAACACAGAAATACACTCCTGGAAAAGGAAAAAAGAACACATTGACACCGGTGTGTCAGACCCACCATACTTGCTCCGGACATTGCGAGAGGGCAGTACAAGCAATGATCACACGCACGGCACAGCGGACACACCAGGAGCCGCGGTGTTGGCCGTCGAATGGCGCTAGCTGCGCAGCATTTGTGCACCGCCGCCGTCAGTGTCAGCCAGTTTGCCGTGGCATACGGAGCTCCATCGCAGTCTTTAACACTGGTAGCATGCCACGACAGCGTGGACGTGAACCGTATGTGCAGTTGACGGACTTTGAGCGAGGGCGTATAGTGGGCATGCGGGAGGCCGGGTGGACGTACCGCCGATTTGCTCAACACGTGGGGCGTGAGGTCTCCACAGTACATCGATGTTGTCGCCAGTGGTCGGCGGAAGGTGCACGTGCCCGTCGACCTGGGACCGGACCGCAGCGACGCACGGATGCACGCCAAGACCGTAGGATCCTACGCAGTGCCGTAGGGGACCGCACCGCCACTTCCCAGCAAATTAGGGACACTGTTGCTCCTGGGGTATCGGCGAGGACCATTCGCAACCGTCTCCATGAAGCTGGGCTACGGTCCCGCACACCGTTAGGCCGTCTTCCGCTCACGCCCCAACATCGTGCAGCCCGCCTCCAGTGGTGTCGCGACAGGCGTGAATGGAGGGACGAATTTAGACGTGTCGTCTTCAGCGATGAGAGTCGCTTCTGCCTTGGTGCCAATGATGGTCGTATGCGTGTTTGGCGCCGTGCAGGTGAGCGCCACAATCAGGACTGCATACGACCGAGGCACACAGGGCCAACACCCTGCATCATGGTGTGGGGAGCGATCTCCTACACTGGCCGTACACCTCTGGTGATCGTCGAGGGGACACTGAATAGTGCACGGTACATCCAAACCGTCATCGAACCCATCGTTCTACCATTGCTAGACCGGCAAGGGAACTTGCTGTTCCAACAGGACAATGCACGTCCGCATGTATCCCGTGCCACCCAACGTGCTCTAGAAGGTGTAAGTCAACTACCCTGGCCAGCAAGATCTCCGGATCTGTCCCCCATTGAGCATGTTTGGGACTGGATGAAGCGTCGTCTCACGCGGTCTGCACGTCCAGCACGAACGCTGGTCCAACTGAGGCGCCAGGTGGAAATGGCATGGCAAGCCGTTCCACAGGACTACATCCAGCATCTCTATGAACGTCTCCATGGGAGAATAGCAACCTGCATTGCTGCGAAACGTGGATATACACTGTACAAGTGACGACATTGTGCATGCTCTGTTGCCTGTGTCTATGTGCCTGTGGTTCTGTCAGTGTGATCATGTGATGTATCTGACCCCACGAATGTGTCAATAAAGTTTCCCCTTCCTGGGACAATGAATTCATGGTGATCTTATTTCAATTTCCAGGAGTGTATGTTCATCTACGGCGCCATCTACGCAACAAATGACGTCACACCTCAAAGAACACAACAGTTGGCTCATGGTGTTCACTAGACCCCGTCATTATTTTCTTTTTGGTGTTCTCATTGCAGACATTACCGTACTTTTCAAACTGTGATGCATTGTTTATGAATTACTGCGTCAACGAATATGGTACTAGGGGCGTTTAATAAGTAAGGGAACACATTTTTTTTCTGAAAGCAGGTTGATTTTATTCAGATATCCAGTACATCAAATTTATACCCACATTTCTAGCTACAATACCCTATGTTTCAACATAATCTCCGTTCAGTGCGATGGCCTCCACCTTACTGGGTGGGCGAGTATGGCCGAATGGGATCGACGTTGGAGCCATCATCTTGCTGCATCAATAACCTCCCTGTGCTCGGCCCGATAGCTGAGTGGTCAGCGTGACGGATTGCCGTCCTACGGGCCCGGGTTCGATTTCAGACTGAGTCGGGAATTTCCTCCGCTCAGGGACTGAGCGTTGTGCTGTTTTCGTCATCATTTCATCCCTATACGGCGCGCAGGTCGCCCAATGTGGCGTGGAATGTGGACCTGTACCAAGGCGGTCGGACCTGCCCCGCAAGGGGCCTCCCGGCCAATGACGCCAAACGCTCGTAACCTCCCCGTCATCCACGTACTGGAAAAAATGGAAATGAGCGTATGGCGTCGTTGGCCGGGAGGACCCATCCGGAGAATTTCGGCAAGTCTTATTTCAGTCGACGCCAAAAAAATTGTTCAAATGGCTCTGAGCACTATGGGAGTCAACTTCTGAGGTCATCAGTCCCCTAGAACTTAGAGCTAGTTAAACCTAACTAACCTAAGGACATCACACACATCCATGCCCGAGGCAGGATTCGAACCTGCGAACGTAGCGGTCTCGCGGTTCCAGACTGCAGCGCCTAGAACCGCACGACCACTTCGGCCGGCAGTCGACGCCACATTGGGCGACTTGGCGCGCCGGTGGTTAGGATGAAATGATGATGATGAAAACACAATACCCAATCTCAGAACGAAGAAAATCTCCAACTGCTTATCGAGGAGTGCATCCCCCACTGGGCCAAACGGATGGAAGAGGCGAGACCCTGGCTGTAGGGTGGATGAATAAGAACAGCCCAATCTAGTTTTGTGAGTTCCTCTCGGGTGCACAGGCCTTGCTTTGTCATAGAGAAGGAGTTTGTTTGCATTTTTGAGGCAACGAACATCCTGAAGACGTATCTTCTATTTCCTGAGTATAAAACGATACAGTTCAGAGTTGATCGTTGTACCATGAGAGAGGACATCAAACAGAATGACCCCTTCACAACACCGTCCCCATGACTTTACCGCCTGAGGGTGCAGCTTTGAACTTTTTCTTCGCCATACTTTTGTTCTCTGCCAGGACTATGTAGACATTCTGCAAGCACCCATAAATACACTCCTGGAAATGGAAAAAAGAACACATTGACACCGGTGTGTCAGACCCGCCATACTTGCTCCGGACATTGCGAGAGGGCAGTACAAGCAATGATCACACGCACGGCACAGCGGACACACCAGGAGCCGCGGTGTTGGCCGTCGAATGGCGCTAGCTGCGCAGCATTTGTGCACCGCCGCCGTCAGTGTCAGCCAGTTTGCCGTGGCATACGGAGCTCCATCGCAGTCTTTAACACTGGTAGCATGCCACGACAGCGTGGACGTGAACCGTATGTGCAGTTGACGGACTTTGAGCGAGGGCGTATAGTGGGCATGCGGGAGGCCGGGTGGACGTACCGCCGATTTGCTCAACACGTGGGGCGTGAGGTCTCCACAGTACATCGATGTTGTCGCCAGTGGTCGGCGGAAGGTGCACGTGCCCGTCGACCTGGGACCGGACCGCAGCGACGCACGGATGCACGCCAAGACCGTAGGATCCTACGCAGTGCCGTAGGGGACCGCACCGCCACTTCCCAGCATATTAGGGACACTGTTGCTCCTGGGGTATCGGCGAGGACCATTCGCAACCGTCTCCATGAAGCTGGGCTACGGTCCCGCACACCGTTAGGCCGTCTTCCGCTCACGCCCCAACATCGTGCAGCCCGCCTCCAGTGGTGTCGCGACAGGCGTGAATGGACGGACGAATGGAGACGTGTCGTCTTCAGCGATGAGAATCGCTTCTGCCTTGGTGCCAATGATGGTCGTATGCGTGTTTGGCGCCGTGCAGGTGAGCGCCACAATCAGGACTGCATACGACCGAGGCACACAGGGCCAACACCCTGCATCATGGTGTGGGGAGCGATCTCCTACACTGGCCGTACACCTCTGGTGATCGTCGAGGGGACACTGAATAGTGCACGGTACATCCAAACCGTCATCGAACCCATCGTTCTACCATTGCTAGACCGGCAAGGGAACTTGCTGTTCCAACAGGACAATGCACGTCCGCATGTATCCCGTGCCACCCAACGTGCTCTAGAAGGTGTAAGTCAACTACCCTGGCCAGCAAGATCTCCGGATCTGTCCCCCATTGAGCATGTTTGGGACTGGATGAAGCGTCGTCTCACGCGGTCTGCACGTCCAGCACGAACGCTGGTCCAACTGAGGCGCCAGGTGGAAATGGCATGGCAAGCCGTTCCACAGGACTACATCCAGCATCTCTATGAACGTCTCCATGGGAGAATAGCAACCTGCATTGCTGCGAAACGTGGATATACACTGTACAAGTGACGACATTGTGCATGCTCTGTTGCCTGTGTCTATGTGCCTGTGGTTCTGTCAGTGTGATCATGTGATGTATCTGACCCCACGAATGTGTCAATAAAGTTTCCCCTTCCTGGGACAATGAATTCACGGTGATCTTATTTCAATTTCCAGGAGTGTATGTTCATCTACGGCGCCATCTACGCAACAAATGACGTCACACCTCAAAGAACACAACAGCTGGCTCATGGTGTTCACTAGACCCCGTCATTATTTTCTTTTTGGTGTTCTCATTGCAGACATTACCGTACTTTTCAAACTGTGATGCATTGTTTATGAATTACTGCGTCAACGAATATGGTACTAGGGGCGTTTAATAAGTAAGGGAACACATTTTTTTTCTGAAAGCAGGTTGATTTTATTCAGATATCCAGTACATCAAATTTATACCCACATTTCTAGCTACAATACCCTATGTTTCAACATAATCTCCGTTCAGTGCGATGGCCTCCACCTTACTGGGTGGGCGAGTATGGCCGAATGGGATCGACGTTGGAGCCATCATCTTGCTGCATCAATAACCTCCCTGTGCTCGGCCCGATAGCTGAGTGGTCAGCGTGACGGATTGCCGTCCTACGGGCCCGGGTTCGATTTCAGACTGAGTCGGGAATTTCCTCCGCTCAGGGACTGAGCGTTGTGCTGTTTTCGTCATCATTTCATCCCTATACGGCGCGCAGGTCGCCCAATGTGGCGTGGAATGTGGACCTGTACAAAGGCGGTCGGACCTGCCCCGCAAGGGGCCTCCCGGCCAATGACGCCAAACGCTCGTAACCTCCCCGTCATCCACGTACTGGAAAAAATGGAAATGAGCGTATGGCGTCGTTGGCCGGGAGGACCCATCCGGAGAATTTCGGCAAGTCTTATTTCAGTCGACGCCAAAAAAATTGTTCAAATGGCTCTGAGCACTATGGGAGTCAACTTCTGAGGTCATCAGTCCCCTAGAACTTAGAGCTAGTTAAACCTAACTAACCTAAGGACATCACACACATCCATGCCCGAGGCAGGATTCGAACCTGCGACCGTAGCGGTCTCGCGGTTCCAGACTGCAGCGCCTAGAACCGCACGACCACTTCGGCCGGCAGTCGACGCCACATTGGGCGACTTGGCGCGCCGGTGATTAGGATGAAATGATGATGATGAAAACACAATACCCAATCTCAGAACGAAGAAAATCTCCAACTGCTTATCGAGGAGTGCATCCCCCACTGGGCCAAACGGATGGAAGAGGCGAGACCCGGGCTGTAGGGTGGATGAATAAGAACAGCCCAATCTAGTTTTGTGAGTTCCTCTCGGGTGCACAGGCCTTGCTTTGTCATAGAGAAGGAGTTTGTTTGCATTTTTGAGGCAACGAACATCCTGAAGACGTATCTTCTATTTCCTGAGTATAAAACGATACAGTTCAGAGTTGATCGTTGTACCATGAGAGAGGACATCAAACAGAATGACCCCTTCACAACACCGCCCCCATGACTTTACCGCCTGAGGGTGCAGCTTTGAACTTTTTCTTCGCCATACTTTTGTTCTCTGCCAGGACTATGTAGACATTCTGCAAGCACCCATAAATACACTCCTGGAAATGGAAAAAAGAACACATTGACACCGGTGTGTCAGACCCGCCATACTTGCTCCGGACATTGCGAGAGGGCAGTACAAGCAATGATCACACGCACGGCACAGCGGACACACCAGGAACCGCGGTGTTGGCCGTCGAATGGCGCTAGCTGCGCAGCATTTGTGCACCGCCGCCGTCAGTGTCAGCCAGTTTGCCGTGGCATACGGAGCTCCATCGCAGTCTTTAACACTGGTAGCATGCCACGACAGCGTGGACGTGAACCGTATGTGCAGTTGACGGACTTTGAGCGAGGGCGTATAGTGGGCATGCGGGAGGCCGGGTGGATGTACCGCCGATTTGCTCAACACGTGGGGCGTGAGGTCTCCACAGTACATCGATGTTGTCGCCAGTGGTCGGCGGAAGGTGCACGTGCCCGTCGACCTGGGACCGGACCGCAGCGACGCACGGATGCACGCCAAGACCGTAGGATCCTACGCAGTGCCGTAGGGGACCGCACCGCCACTTCCCAGCAAATTAGGGACACTGTTGCTCCTGGGGTATCGGCGAGGACCATTCGCAACCGTCTCCATGAAGCTGGGCTACGGTCCCGCACACCGTTAGGCCGTCTTCCGCTCACGCCCCAACATCGTGCAGCCCGCCTCCAGTGGTGTCGCGACAGGCGTGAATGGACGGACGAATGGAGACGTGTCGTCTTCAGCGATGAGAGTCGCTTCTGCCTTGGTGCCAATGATGGTCGTATGCGTGTTTGGCGCCGTGCAGGTGAGCGCCACAATCAGGACTGCATACGACCGAGGCACACAGGGCCAACACCCTGCATCATGGTGTGGGGAGCGATCTCCTACACTGGCCGTACACCTCTGGTGATCGTCGAGGGGACACTGAATAGTGCACGGTACATCCAAACCGTCATCGAACCCATCGTTCTAACATTCCTAGACCGGCAAGGGAACTTGCTGTTCCAACAGGACAATGCACGTCCGCATGTATCCCGTGCCACCCAACGTGCTCTAGAAGGTGTAAGTCAACTACCCTGGCCAGCAAGATCTCCGGATCTGTCCCCCATTGAGCATGTTTGGGACTGGATGAAGCGTCGTCTCACGCGGTCTGCACGTCCAGCACGAACGCTGGTCCAACTGAGGCGCCAGGTGGAAATGGCATGGCAAGCCGTTCCACAGGACTACATCCAGCATCTCTACGAGCGTCTCCATGGGAGAATAGCAGCCTGCATTGCTGCGAAACGTGGATATACACTGTACTAGTGCCGACATTGTGCATGCTCTGTTGCCTGTGTCTATGTGCCTGTGGTTCTGTCAGTGTGATCATGTGATGTATCTGACCCCAGGAATGTGTCAATAAAGTTTCCCCTTCCTGGGACAATGAATTCACGGCGTTGTTATTTCAATTTCCAGGAGTGTATCTGCGATGTTCTGCTCTTCCGCCAAAAGAAACTCAAGTTCTCTGCTTGGAATGCACCTCCGCTACAGACGCCATTTTGAAGGTCTCGAACTATCGGAACCACGATGTCCCACAACAAATTCTACATTTTTCAACCGAAATTGGCCGAGAAAAAAATATTGCGTTTCTGATTGGACGGTCCTCGTACGTAACTTCTGCATCAGCAAGAAATTTGTAAATGAAACTTCCTGGCAGATCAAAACTGTGTGCCCGAACGAGACTCGAACTCGGGACCTTTGCCTTTCGCGGGCAAGTGCTCTGCCAATTGAGCTACCGAAGCACGACTCAGGCCCGGTACTCACAGCTTTACTTCTGCCAGTACCTCGTCTCCTACCTTCCAAACTTTACAGAAGCTCTCCTGCGAACCTTGCAGAACTAGCACTCCTGAAAGAAAGGATATTGCTGAGACATGGATCAGCCACAACCTGGGGGATGTTTCCAGTTTTAATCTGCCAGGAAGTTTCATATCAGCGCACACTACGCTGCAGAGTGAAAATCTCATTCTGGAATTTGTAAATATTGATCTGAGAAGAAAATGGATGACGCATGTTCATTGGTTCCCAAAGCCCTGTATGCTTACGATACTGAAAATCACTTGAATTACATACTGTAATAAATCCAACGGTCATCAGCATTTTTTTGGAAAATTGGACTGTGGTAAATTTGGCGTCAGAATAACAGGCATGTATGAGATAAGAGAGTTTAGAAGAAGAGATAAGCAGCTGTATGAATATAAAAACGCTCAGTACAACCAAACAAGGCAAAGCTGGAACATAAAACGAATATATAGAACTGGTATGCAAGGGACAACTTAAAGATAATATTATAGAAAAAAGGGAAATTAGATGAAGATGAAATGAGAGATGTGTAAAGGCACCTGTTTTTCGCAAAGCGCGAAATCGCGAAATTTTCCACATTTTGCTGAAAACGCGAAACTGTTTACTTTTAAGCCAAATTGCGAAATAATTGACGAAACTTGGCAAAATCTCGTCATTTAAATTTAACTGCGGAAATTCTATTGGAGTTATGGTAATACAGTCCGGATATCGATTGTATATCGAGTATTCCAAAGACATTCTACAATGTCCTGGCGGTGTATTCAGTACTGAGTGTTGGAAATCGTTGTGGATCGCCAGATCAATGAGTGTGGTATTTTGTGTTTTGTTTCCGTGCTACAGATGATTAATATCAGATGTGATAATGAGAGAAGAATTTGACAGAGCACTGCAAGGTCTTATGTAAGTGGTCTCTTCTTGAAGTCTGGGGATACTTTGCATGTGTCATATGTTTTGCACATGAAGCAAAATAGTTTGCCATGGCTGGTTCTCGGTAAGTCTGAGGAAATGTGTTCTTCTCCAGGGACCTGGTTTCGACTTACATAAGACCAAAAATGGCTATGAGCACTATGGGACATCTGAGGTCATCAGTCCCGTAGAACTTAGAACTACTTAAACCTAACTAACCTAAGGACATCACACACATCCATGCCCAAGGCAGGATTCGAACCTGCGACAGTAGCGGTTCCAGACTGTAGCGCCTAGAACCGCTCGGCCACCTCGGCCGGCAAAAAGCGGAGTAAAAACAACTGAGTATGTGGGTATTTCTGCAGCCTTACACGAAATGTATTCGCTGATTGCGAATATGGACAGCAATGAGCTGTATATTAGGATGATGACAATGAAACTTTGTGCCGGAGCGGGGCTCGAACCCGGATTTCTCGCTTATCGCGAGCGGTCCTGTTATCATTTCGCTTCCCGAGCATAGCTCAAAACTCGACCGAAACTTCCATACGTTGTCAACTATGCATCTACAGCCTGTACTCGTACATGCATTATGTATATTCCCGTACAAGGGAGATATTTTACTTGAATTTACATGGACATGGTGTCATTTGACCTGAGGCTGACTAGAACGAAATTAGAATTATATTAATACATTCAGATGTTGACGGCCGTTGATATATATCAACGGGGACAGGTGAAAATGTGTGCCCCGACCAGGATTAATACATTCAGATGTTGACGGCCGTTGATATATATCAACGGGGACAGGTGAAAATGTGTTCCCCGACCAGGATTAATACATTCAGATGTTGACGGGCGTTGATATATATCAACGGGGACAGGTGAAAATGTGTGCCCCGACCAGGATTAATACATTCAGATGTTGACGGCCGTTGATATATATCAACGGGGACAGGTGAAAATGTGTTCCCCGACCAGGATTAATACATTCAGATGTTGACGGGCGTTGATATATATCAACGGGGACAGGTGAAAATGTGTGCCCAGACCGGGACTAGAACCTGGGATCTCCTGTTTACAGGGCAGACGCTCTACCCATCTGAGCCACCGAGAGCACCGCGGACAGTGTGACTGCAGGTACTACCCCGCTCACTCCTCCAGCGAGACCCACATTCCCACCTTGTATGTCCACACACTACATTCGTAGTGTCCCACCCCAACACACTCATTACTCGTGGAGGACAATCTTACCGAGTCCCGTGAGAGTTCGTGGAATGTGTGTGCATCCGCACAGAAGAAGGTCAGGGCTGGTATTGCCACAACTATATACTTATACGGATATGGTGTCTGTTCTTTCGGACCTTCTTCTTCTACATCTACATTCATACTCCGCAAGCCGCCCAACGGTGTGTGGCGGAGGGCACTTTACGTGCCACTGTCATTACCCCTCCCTTTTCTGTTCCAGTCGCGTATGGTTCGCGGGAAGAGCGACTGTCTGAAAGCCTCCGTGCGCGCTAGAATCTCTCTAATTTTACATTCGTGATCTCCTCGGGAGGTATAAGTAGGGGGAAGCAATATATTCGATACCTCACCCAGAAACGCACCCTCTCGAAACCTGGCGAGCAAGCTACACCGCAATGCACAGCGCCTCTCTTGCAGAGTCTGCCATTTGAGTTTTCTAAACATCTCCGTAACGCTATCACGATTACCAAATAACCCCGTGACGAAACGCGCCGCCCTTTTTTGGACCCTCTCTATCTCCTCCGTCAACCCGATCTGGTACGGATCCCACACTGATGAGCAATACTCAAGTATAGGTCGAACGAGTGTTTTCTAAGCCACCTCCTTTGTTGATGGACTACATTTTCTAAGGACTCTCCCAATGAATCTCAACCTGGTACCCGCCTTACTAACAATTAATTTTATATGACCATTCCATTTCAAATCGTTCCGCACGCATACTCCCAGAAGAGAATGCACACATATTCCCAGAACTCTTGCACGAGTAATGAGTGTGTTGGCGTGGAACACTACGAATGTAGTGTGTGGACATACAAGGTGAGAATGTGCGTCCCGCGGGAGGCGTGTGCGGGATATTCCCTGCAGTCGCGATATCTTCTGTGCCCTCGGTGACTCAGACGGATAGAGCGTCTGCCATGTAAGCAAGAGATCCCGGGTTAGCGTCCTGATCGGGGCACACATTTTCACCTGCCCCCCTTGATATCAACACCCGTCAACAGCTGAAGATATTAATATAATTCTAATTTCATTTTACTTGAAAGTCGCTTGTCCCGTGTCGGCGGATAAATATGACCTCGCAGTGCCTTTGTTTAATTCCGAATTACGGTGCAAAGTTCCTTCGGACATGCATGCAATTGAGAACGCACTTAATGTATTTCATAAAGACTATAGTCACCGCAGTGCCTGCTCCAAACAGTTGATGAAACACTAGTGGTATCGATAGTGCTTTGACAATTTAATCATAATAAGCAACCCGCACTGTTGTGTAACTTCATTCACTTCATCAATAAGCGAGTAAAGGTCTAGATGTGCTCGCCCGGACAGCGGAGCGGTCTAATGCACGGCTTTCCGGAGCTGAAAGGAGCGCCTGGTACCCGGCACGAATCCGCTCGGCGGACTTGTGTCGAGGTCCGGTGAGCCGATCAGTCTGTGGATGGTTTTTAGGCGGTTTTCCATCTGCCTCGGCGAATGCGGGCTGGTTCCACTTATTCCCCCTCAGCTACACTATGTCGGCGATTGCTGCGCAAACAAGTTCTCCACGTACGGGTACACCACCATTACTCTACCACGCAAACGTAGGGGTTACACTCGTCTGGTGTGAGACGTTCCCTGAAAGAGTGGTTCGGTGTGGGGCGGCGGAGGGGTGAAGTGGACTGAGGTAGTCGTCGTGGGGTTGTGGACCACTGCGGCTGCGGCGAGGACGGAGCCTTTCCGTCGTTTCTAGGTCCCCAGTTAACATACAACATACAACAAGGGTCTGGATTGTTATAAAAAAAAGCTATTATGAATGTGTCTCAGACACGTAAAAATAAAACCTGACTATCGATATTTGTGAATTTTTTGAATTTTTCAACATATTATATATACAGACGCAAAGGACACCAACGTAACAGATTAAGGTGTAGTAACGGGTAGATTGACTTGGTAGTGAACATCAGTATAACAAAATTGCTGAGTTCAGACAACCGAACACTTACAGTTGGAAACCAATCTATAGAAGGCGTTGATGTATACTCAACCATGTCCACAGAATTAAACTAGGGAAAATCAATCAAAATACAGAAATTCCTTGCGGAACGGGACAGACTTGGGAAGACTACCAAAAACTAAGTTATATCCTGAGCAACAAGGATGTCCCAAAGAACCTGAAGACTAAGATCTATGATACGAGGCGTGTTCAAAAAGAAATCGAACTTTTTCTATCACACCTTTATTGCTTATTGTACAGCGTTTTAAGTACTATTCCCTCTACTGGAAATACATTCGTCCCATCTTTTCTTCCAATTTTGGAAAGCCTCCTCGAGTGCATTCTCTGAGATTGTCGTGGACCTTCTGTATGGTTGGGAAACGACGACCTTCAATGGGTTTTAACTTTAGGATACAGAAAAGTCTGCTGGTATTAGGTCCAGAGAATATGGTGGATGGTGTTGTGTCTATGAATCCTGCCTTGTCTCGAAATCTGGCAGAAAATTCAAAGAGATTCTGGTCGTATGTGAAGTATGTCAGCGGCAAGAAACAATCAATGCCTTCTCTGCGCGACAGCAATGGAGATATTATCGAAGACAGTGCTGCCAAAGCAGATATACCTAACACAGCCTTCCGAAATGCCTTCACAAAAGAAGACGAAGTAAATATTGCAGAATTCGAAACAAGAACAGCTGCCAACATGGGTAACGCACAAGTATATATCATAGGAGTGGTGAAGCAACTTAAATCACTTAAAGCAAGACTTCTGGTCCAGACTGTATACCAATTAGGTTCCTTTCAGAGTATGCTGATGCATTAGGTCCATTCACAACAACCATATACAACCGTTCGCTCGACGAAAGATTCGTACCCGAAGACTGGAAAGTAGGACAGGTCACACTAATATTCAAGGAAGGTAGTAGGAGTAATCCACTAAATTACAGGCCCATATCATTAACGTCGATACGCACCAGGATTCTGGAACATACACGGCTGGCCATTAAAATTGCTACACCAAGAAAAAATGCAGATGATAAACGGGTATTCATTGAAAAATATATTATACTAGAACTGACATGTGATTACATTTTCACGCAATTTGGGTGAATAGATCCTGAGAAATCAGTACGCAGAACAACCATGTCGGACCGTAATAACGGCCTTCATATGCCTGGGCATTCAGTCAAACAGAGCTTGGATGGGGTCTACAGGTACAGCTGCCCATGCAGCTTCAACACGATACCGCAGTTCATTAAGAGTAGTGATTGGCGTATTGTGACGAGTCAGTTGCTCGGCCACCATCGGTCAGACGTTTTCAGTTGGTGAGAGATCTGGAGAATGTGCTGGCCAGGGCAGCAGTCGAACATTTTCTGTATCCAGAAAAGCCCGTACAGCACCTCCAACACGCGGTCGTGCATTATCCTGCTGAAATGTAGGGTTTCGCAGGGATCGAATGAAGGGTAGAGCCACTGGTCGTAACACATCTGAAATGTAACGTCCACTGTTCAAAGTGCCGTCAATGCGAACAAGAGGTGACCGAGACGTGTAACCAATGGCACCCCATACTATTACGCCAGGTGATACGCCAGTATGGCGATGACGAATACACGCTTCCAATGTGCGTTCACCGCGATGTCGCCAAACACGAATGCGACCATCATGATGCTGTAAACAGAACCTGGATTCATCCGAAAAAAATGACGTTTTGCCATTCGTGCACGCAGGTTCGTCGTCGAGTACACCATCGCAGGCGGTCCTGTCTGTGATGCAGCGTCAAGGGCAACCGCAGCCATGGTCTCCGAGCTTATAGTCCATGCTACTGCAAACGTCGTGGATGTTGTCTTGCAAACGTCCTCATTTGTTGTTGACTCAGAGATCGAGACGTGGCTGCACGATCCGTTACAACCGTGCGGATAAGATGCCTGTTATGTCGACTGCTTGTGATACGAGGCCGTTGGGATCCAGCACGGAGTTCCGTATTACCCCCCTGAACCCACCGATTCCATATTCTGCAAACAGTCATTGGATCTTGACCAACGCAAGCAGCAAATGTCGCGATACGATAAACCGCAATCGCGAGGGGCTACAATCCGACCTTTATCAAAGTCGGAAACGTGGTGGTACGTACGCATTTCTCCCCCTTCGACGAGGCATCGCAACATTTCACCAGTCAACGCCGGTCAACTGCTGTTTGTGTATGAGAAATCGCTTGGAAACTTTCCTCACTTCAGTACGTTACAGGTGTCGCCACCGGCGCCAACCTTGTGTGAATGCTCTGATATGCTGATCATTTGCGTATCACCGCATATTTTTCCTGTCGGTTAAATTTCGCGTCTGTAGCACGTCATCTTCTTGATGTAGAAATTTTAATGGCCAGTAGGGTATACTGTGTTCGAACAGCAGCCCATTCGTGAAGAGGACATAAGCTCCAAGCCCGACTGATGGCGCCCCAGTTCTATAGCAGCGTCAACGATAGCCACTTGGAAAGCAGCATCGATGTTAGGCACTTCAATAGCAGCTTCAAAGTTAGCGACTTCGTTAGGAATCTCTATGTAGCACATACCTGTATTTGTCTATTCTGAGGAAGATTGATTATATTTTATGTCGCCCTTTGATTGTAATTGTACAATTGTATAAAACTCATTAATAGAGTTGTTTGATTGTCTAGCGATCCGAGTACATCTACATCTACACTTACATGGATTTTCTGCAAATCACACTTAACTGCCTGGTAGAGGATTCATCGAAACACCCTCAAAATTCTCTATTATTCTCGTATAGCGTGCGGAAAGAACGAACACCTGTATCTTTCCGTACGAGCTCTGATTTCCCTTATTTTATCGTGGTGATCGTTCCTCCCTATGTAGGTCGGTGATAACAAAATATTTTCGCATTCGGAGAAGAATGTTGGTGTTTGGCATTTCGTGAGAAGATTCTGTCGCAACGAAAACCGCCTTTGTTTTAATAATCCTGTATCATTTTAGTGACACTCTCTCCCATATTTCGCGACAATACAAAACGTGCTAGCTTTCTTTGAACTTTTTCGATGTACTCCGTCAGTCCTATCTGGTAAGGATCCCAGACCGCGCAGCAGTATTCTAAAAGAGGACGGACAAGCGTAGTGAAGGCAGTCTCCTTAGAAGGTCTGTTACATTTTCTTAGTGTCCTGTCAATAATACGCAGTCTTTGGTTAGACTTCCCCACGACGTTTTCTATGTGTTCCTTCCAATTTAGTTGTTCTTGATTGTAATACCTAGGTATTTAGTTGAATAAACCTGATTTAATAAACACAAACGCGACGATTGGACAGAAGCCGTAGCACACGTACACTGGTGTTGTTAACCTTCTTGTAAGTAGGTCCTATAGGTGTATTATTACTAAGTTACGTTACATTAAACGTTGTTGTTATTGTTGTGGTGGTCTTCAGTCCTGAGACTGGTTTGATGCAGCTCTCCATGCTAATCTATCCTGTGCAAGCTCCTTCATCACCCAGTACCTACTGCATCCTACATCCTTCTGAATCTGCTTAGTGTATTCATCTCTTGGTCTCCCTCTACGATTTTTACCCTCCACGTTGCCCTCCAATGCTAAATTTGTGATCCCTTGATGCCTCAGGACATGTCCTACCAACCAATCCCTTCTTCTAGTCAAGTTGTGCCACAAACTTCTCTTCTTCCCAATCCTATTCAATACCTCCTCATTAGTTACGTGATCTACCCATCTAATCTTCAACATTCTTCTGTAGCACCACATTTCGAAAGCTTCTATTCTCTTCTTGTCCAAACTATTTATTGTCCATGTTTCACTTCCATACATGGCTACACTCCATACAAATACTTTCAGAAACGACTTCCTGGCACTTAAAACGATACTCGATATTAACAAATTTCACTCCTTCAGAAACGCTTTCCTTGCCAGCGCCAGTCTACATTTTATATCCACTCTACTTCAACCATGCTCCCCAAATAGCAAAACTCCTTTACTACTTTATGTGTCTCATTTCCTAATCTAATTGCCTCAGGATCACCAGGCTTAATTCGACTACATTCCATTATTCTCGTTTTGCTTTTGTTGATGTTCATCTTATATCCTCCTTTCAATACACTGTCAATTCCGTTCAACTGCTCTTCCAAGTCCAATGCTGTCTCTGACACAATTACAATGCCATCGGCGAACCTCAAAGTTTTTATTTCTTCTGCGTGGATTTTAATACCTACTCCGAATTTTTCTTTTGTTTCCTTTACTGCTTGCTCAATATACAGATTCAATAACATCGGTGAAATGCCACAACCCTGTCTCACTCCCTTCCCAACCACTGCTTCCCTTTCATGCCCCTCGACTCTTATAACTGCCATCTGCTTTCTGTACAAATTGTAAATAGCCTTTCCTCCCTGTATTTTACCCCTGCCACCTTTAGAATTTGAAAGAGAGTATTCCAGTCAACATTGTCAAAAGCTTTCTCTAAGTCTACAAATGATAGAAATATAGGTTTGCCTTTCCTTAATCTTTCTTCTAAGATAAGTCGTAAGGTCAGTATTGCCGCATGTGTTCCAACATTTCTACGGAATCGAAACTGATCTTCCCCGAGGTAGACTTCTACCAGTTTTTTCCATTCGGCTGTAAAGAATTCGTGCTACTATTTTGCAGCTGTGACTTATTAAACTGATATTTCTGTAATTTTCACATCTGTCAACACCTCCTTTCTTTGGGATTGGAATTATTATATTCTTCTTGAAGCCTGAGAGTTTTTCGCCTGTCTCGTACATCTTGCTCACCAGATGGTAGAGTTTTGTCAGGACTGCCTCTCCCAAGGCCGTCAGTAGTTCTAATGGAATGTTGTCTACTCCGGGGGCTTTGTTTCGACTCAGGTCTTTCAGTATCGTATCTCCCATTTCATCTTCATCTACATCCTCTTCCATTTCCATAATACTGTCCTCAAGTACATCACCCTTGTATAGACCCTCTATATACTCCTTCCATCTTTCTGCTTTTCCCCCTTTGCTTAGAACTGGGTTTCCATCTGAGCTCTTGATATTCATACAAGTGGCTGTTTTTTCTCCAAAGGTCTCTTTAATTTTCCTGTAGGCAGTATCTATCTTACCCCTAGTGAGACAAGCCTCAACATCCTTACATTTGTCCTCTATCCACCCCTACTTAGCCATTTTTGCACTTCCTGTCGATCTCATTTTTGAGACGTTTGTATTCCTTTTTGCCTGCTTCATTTACTGCATTTTTATATTTTCTCCTTTCATCAATTAAATTCAGTATTTCTTCTGTTACCCAAGGATTTCTACTAGGCCTCGTCTTTGTACCTACTTGATCCGCTGCTGCCTTCACTACTTCATCCATCAGAGCTACACATTCGTCTTCTACTGTATTTCTTTCCCCCATTTCTGTCAATTGTTCCCTTATGCTGTCCCTGAAACTCTGTACAACCTCTGGTTTAGTCAGTTTATCCTGGTACCATCTCCTTAAATTCCCACCTTTTTGAAATTTCTTCAGTTTTAATCTACAGTTCATAACCAATATATTGTGGTTCACGTCTGTCCCTGGAAATGTCCTACAGTTTAAAACCTGGTTCCTAAATCTCTGTCTGACCATTATATAATCTGATACCTTTTAGTATCTCCAGGATTTGTCCATGCATACAACCTTCTTTTATGATTCTTGAACCAGGTTTAGCAATGAATAAGTTATGCTCTGTGCAAAATTCTAACAGACGGCTTCCTCTTTCATTTCTTAGCCCCAATCCATATTCACCTGCTATGTTTCCTTCTCTCCCTTTTCCTACTGTCGAATTCCATTCACCCATGACTATTAAATTTTCGTCTCCCTTCACTACCTGAATAATTTTTTTTATCTCATCATACATTTCATCAATTTCTTCACCATCTGCAGAGCTAGTTGGCATATAAACTTGTACTACTGTAGTAGGCATGGGCTTCGTGTCTATCTTGTCCACTATAATACGTTCACAATGCTGTTTGTAGTAGCTTACCCTCACTCCTATCTTTTATTTATTATTAAACCTGCTCCTGCATTACCCCTATTTGATTTTGTATTTATAACCCTGTATTCACCTGACCAGAAGTCTTGTTCCTCCTGCCACCGAACTTCACTAATTCCCACTATATCTAACTTTAACCTATCCATTTCCCTTTTTAAATTTTCTAACCCACCTGCTCGATTAAGGGATCTGACATTCCACGCTCCGATCCGTAGAACGCCAGTTTTCTTTCTCCTGATAACGACGTCCTCCTGAGTAGTCCCCGCCCGGAGATCCGAATGGGGGACTATTTTACCTCCGGAATATTTTACCCAAGAGGACGCCATCATCATTTAACCATACAGCAAAGCTGCGTGCCCTCGGGAAAAATTACGGCTGTAGTTTCCCTTTGCTTTCAGCCGCTCGCAGTACCACAACAGCAAGGCCGCTTTGGTTATAGTTACAAGGCCAGATCAGTCAATCATCCAGACTGTTGCCCCTGCAACAACTGAAAAGGCTGCTGCCCCTCTTCAGGAACCACACGTTTGTCTGGCCTCTCAACAAACACCCCTCCGTTGTGGTTGCACCTACGGTACGGATATCTGTATCGTTGAGGCACGCAAGCCTCCCCACCAACGGCAAGGTCCATGGTTCATGGACGTTACGATAGTGAAATGTATTAACAGCCATCAACGTTTTTCTTAATCACGCTTTAGCTACGTAGTTTTTATTTCAAAAATCGCGTAGAGTCACAGCCTCTGCACTGATTGTCGCGCTGTTAATACGGCAGTATGAAAATGCCTGCGGGTGCTTCCTGTTCCGTAGTGAAACAAGTCCGTGGAACAAGGTTAAAAAGTGCGGAGAAATAGGTTGTTCATAATGTCTGTTATAAATTTACATAGGTAATCGGCTTTGAAGTTTGCCCAGAGACTGTATTGTATACAGTTGTTCGCAGCTGTACATTCGTTTTATAGCGGAATCGATAGTGTAGTAAGTAATTTGACCAACACATTGAATTTCTTGGTTCTCTGGTTTAAGCCTACCCTCGCTAAAAAAATTTTCGTTCAATTTGAAATACCTACATCTTGTGATTGTAAAATTCATCATATTTTTTTATGAATAATGCACGTCTTCTTGTGTTTAATTTCACATTTCACAAGAGATTCCAGTTTTCATTTCAAATATAAATCCTCAATTATCAATAGTTTATGAACGACTGTTAATAACGATTGCTTGAATTAAGAAAACATAACAATCTAATTTTTAAGGCAAAAATGAAAAACCAAATAATCTTTATTTGCACTACATAAATTTCTGGAAAGGTCTATGAGACCAAACTGCTGAGATCACAGGTCCCTAAGCTTACACACTACGTAATCTAACTTAAACTGACGTACGCCAAGGACAACACACACACTCATGCCCGAGGGAGGACTCGAACCTCAGACGAGGGGAGCCGCGCGAACCGTGACAAGGCGCCTGAGACCACGCGGTCACATATGTAGATAAATGTCGTAGAAAACATGAAACATAATCGTTTTCACAGCAACTAACCCAACATACAAATGCTGCATTTTTTCATTTGCCGCTGTACGATTACAATATGAACTTAACAGAACTGATCTGGAGCCAAGTTACGGGATTTGGCCTGAGAAATAACAAGACCGTTAAGCTGAAAGACGTACTTGAACTAACGCACGCAGCTTTTTCACTTGTCAAGGAATGAGACGTCGTAAAAGAAGAGGAGAAAATGCGGCGCCTGGGTGGGTTCGTGGATTCTGTTGTTAATCGGCTCGTTATCAACGTTGCAGATGACAGTTCCTGTACTGAAATGTATTTCTCGAATCCGGAAGGGGCTAAGAGATTACAAGACGACTTTAGTGGCTTCAGTATTCAAGAGTACGGTGAAATCCCTGCAGTATGTTTTTGCATCACACACAGCTCGCTCAGAAAAATTACCCTGTGTGTAAGTTAGTAATTTTCATCACTCTTGCTTGTAATCAGAATACTATGTCAGGTAACAACTAGAGCAATTTATGCTTTCCGTCTGGTCATCCAAGAAGAGCGCGGTAGTGCTGAAGTTTTGACGAATATCATTTCACTCTCTGTAAAAATTAAATTGCATTCGAAGCTATACTGTCACTGCCCGTTTCTTTGTACGTCTGAACTGCAACGAGTCACATTTTTGCAGGCTAGTTGGACCGCTGGTTGGCCAGTGCTGTCCAAGTTAACGCGCCGGCAAAGTCGTTGTCCCGTACATTATAGCTCCGTCTATGTGGGTGTAACACAGCATAAAACGTATCCTTATGTTCGTACTTAACTGTACTGGTCACATTCTAGGCACGCAGTCCGGAACCGTGCGACTGCTACGGTCGCAGGTTCGAATCCTGCATCGGCCATGGATGTGTGTGATGTCCTGAGGTTAGTTAGGTTTAAGTAGTTCTAAGCTCTAGGGGACTGATAACCACAGCAGTTGAGTCCCATAGTGATCAGAGCCATTTGAACCATTTTTTTGTACTGGTCACAACTTGGCTTCGCTCCACGTGAAACGAAATCCAATGAGATTCAAGCAAACGCGGAAGAATACGTGGTGTAGTGTTTACATCAGGTTTATTCTAATGATGAACGGATATATATAAATGACACGATGAGCCTGTACTGACCGAGTGCTGTCTTTCAGTGGCACACAACCTTCTCGAAATCGTTTATTGTACGCGAACACACGCGTACGTGACATTCTGTATTTGCCATACGCAGCAGACGTTTGGACATGGATTTCACTTCCTGACATTCCTTCCGCAGTCAAAAACAGCACTACAGCACTACACATTCTATTCCTCTTTTCCGTCCTCCATAGCGAAGTAGGACGCACGCACAATTTAGCGACCTCATGTCGAGCTCATCTAACAATCAAATGGCACAGCGGTGAATGTTCGCGTAGTTTGTTCCCATTTCCCAATAGAGCGCAGTTCTATACGAGGTCTGTTCAAGAAATTCGGGAACGTTCGTATTTTCGCGCGACTGGTGTGTTGGACCGAAATACGGGTGGCATCCCTGCACAGGACGGTGTTTAATCAGCAACTGCCGGAAGTTTCGTTGTTGTTTGTTTGTTAGTTATTGCTCAGTACTGTATTGAGTAGAACGTTGTGTCTCACACTTTGCGTATTTCGAGTTGGCATAGTTAGGGAAGCGACGCTATGTGCATTAAATTTTGCATGAAACTCAAGAAAGCCTTTACAGAGACGTACCCATTGATGCATGAAGCCCACGGTGACGAGTGCTTAAGCCGTTCTCGGTGTTACGAATTGTTCACACGGCTTAAAAATGGCCGGGTGGTCCTAGCTCAGGATGTTTCTAAGACGTCTACCGACGACGCTTTGGTCACGAACGTAAACGAAACACAGACAACCGACGACAGACTGTCCGGGAGATCGCAGAGGATTGTAACATTTTAGTGGGATCATGTCACGAAAATAATGAAGGAAACGGCATGATATGTGGCGAGACAGGTCATGGATCTTGAATCACGATAACGCACCCGCGCATTCATCGCTGTTGGTGCGTGGCTGTCGCACAAACAACGAAATCCTTGTGCTGCCTCCTCTTCTGTACTCTCCAGACACGGCCCCAGCGACCTCTTATTTTTATTCTAATTGAAAACCCCCTTGGAATGGTGGAGATTTGCAACTTTAGACGAGGTAAACCAAAATTCGCAGACAGCGATTCGGGGGATCCTAGAAGAGGCATACTAGCTCTGCTTCCGGTAGGGGAAACGCCGTTGGAAACGGTGTATCAATTGGGAAGGAGAGTACTTCGATGGAAACCACGGACAATAAGAAAAAGGTAAGCGTACAAAGGTTTTGTGGACAACGTTCCGGAATTTTCTTAACAGGCCTTGTACACACACGTATCTGCATTACCAACTTTCGCACCATGCTCATTATGTAGCATGCTTCGTTTTCATTTGACTCTCCCTTATGGAAAACAGTGCATCAGACTCACAGCTGTAGCTAGATATTGATAGGATTATAGGTCCTAGGAAATAGATAATCGAATGTTTGATTACTGTACACACAGGAAGACCTAGATTACTACACGCATGACGACCTACAACTATTATAGATCGTACAACAGAGCTCACTCGCAGGTGACAGTCGGAAATAGTAAACCGCGAAGAATGACATGATGTTGTTGTTGTTGTGGTCTTCAGTCCTGAGACTGGTTTGATGCAGCTCTCCGTGCTACTCTATCCTGTGCAAGCTTCTTCATCTCCCAGTACCTACTGCAACCTACATCCTTCTGAATCTGCTTAGTGTATCCATCTCTTGGTCTCCCTCTACGATTTTTACCCTCCAATACTAAATTGGTGATCCCTTGATGCCTCAAACAAGTCCTACCAACCGATCCCTTCTTCTGGTCAAATTGTGCCACAAACTTGTCTTCTCCCCAATCCTATTCAATACTTCCTCATTAGTTATGTGATCTACCCATCTAATCTTCAGCATTCTTCTGTAGCACCACATTTCGAAAGCTTCTATTCTCTTCTTGTCCAAACTATTTATCGGCCATGTTTCGCTTCCATACATGGCTACACTCCATACAAATACTTTCAGAAATGACTTCCTGGCACTTAAATCTATACTCGATGTTAACTAATTTCTCTTCTTCAGAAACGCTTTCCTTGCCATTGCCAGTCTACATTTTATATTCTCTTTGCTTCGACCATCATCAGTTATTTTGCTCCCCAAATAGCAAAACTCAATTTCTACTTTACGTGTCTCATTTCCTAATCTAATTCCCTCAGCATCACCCGACTTAATTCGACTACATTCCATTATCCTCGTTTTGCTTTTGTTGATGTTCATCTTATATCCTTCTTTCAAGACACTATCCATGTCATTCAACTGCTCTTCCAAGTCCTTTGCTGTCTCTGACAGAATTACGATGTCATCGGCGAACCTCAAAGTTTTTATTTCTTCTCCATGGATTTTAATACGTACCCCGAATTTTTCTTTTGTTTCCTTTACGGCTTGCTCTATATAGAGATTGAATAACATCGGGGAGAGGCTACAACCCTGTCTTACTCTCTCCCCAACAACTGCTTCCCTTTCATGTCCCTCGACTCTTATAACTGTCATCTGGTTTCTGTACAAATTGTAAATAGCCTTTCCTCCCTGTATTTTACCCCTGCCACCTTTAGAATTTGGAAGAGAGTATTCCAGTCAACATTGTAAAAAGCTTTCTGTAAGTCTACGAATGCTAGAAACGTAGGTTTGCCTTTCCTGAATCTTTCTTCTAAGATAAGTCGTAAGGTCAGTATTGCCTCACGTGTTCCAATATTTCCACGGAACCCAAACTGATCTTCCCCGAGGTCGGCTTCTACTAGTTTTTCCATTCGTCTGTAAAGAATTCTTGTTAGTATTTTGCAGCTGTGGCTTATTAAACTGATATTTCTGTAATTTTCACATCTGTCAATACCTGCTTTCTTTGGGATTGGAATTATTATATTCTTCTTGAAGTCTGCGGGTATTCCGCCTGTCTCATACATCTTGATCACCAGATGGTAGAGTTTTGTCAGGACTGGCTCTCCCAAGGCCGTCAGTAGTTCCAATGGCATGTTGTCTACTCTGGGGTCCTTGTTTCGGCTCAGGTCTTTCAGTGCTCTGTCAAACTCTTTACGCAGTATCGTATCTCCCATTTCATCTTCATCCACATCCTCCTCCATTTCCATAATATTGTCCCCAAGTACATCGCCCTTGTATAGACCCTCTATATACTCCTTCCACCTTACTGCTTTCCCTTCTTTGCTTAGAACTGGGTTTCCATCTGAGCTCTCGATGTTCATACAAGTGGCTCTCTTTTCTCCAAAGGTCTCTTTAATTTTCCTGTAGGCAGCATCTATCTTACCCCTAGTGAGATAAGCGACATGATATCCCTGCGAAATCAATTTCCGTTACTGATTCATTTCCTGTTGACAGTAGTGTTGCGATGTTTGCTTGTGCCTCAGTGTCTCAAAAGACACCTAGTGTTGTCAGTAAATACCACATTGGGATTGTAACGTCAAGCTTTAAACTCGGCATTACATCGTGTTCATGCGCCAGCACACATATTTGTGTTGTAAATATACACTCGAGAAAAGTGATCATTTAAAATACGAATTTGTATAGTTTCTGGTATCGTAGAGACTTTTTCAGATTAATTTCTTTAATAGCTAATAGGAACTACCCGAGACAGCTCTAACATTCTTTTACCGGAGAGCGGTAACTTGTGATGGAATATCGTTTGTGAAATTATTGGTAACGAGAAAATATTACGTCGTGTTGATTCAGCATATTTGTATAGTAAATGTACACTCAAGAAAAGTAATCAGCCCGCATCTCGTGGTCGTGCGGTAGCGTTCTCGCTTCCCACGCTCGGGTTCCCGGGTTCGATTCCCGGCGGGGTCAGGGATTTTGTCTGCCTCGTGATGGCTGGGTGTTATTTGATGTCCTTAGGTTAGTTAGGTTTAAGAAGTTCTAAGTTCTAGGGGACTGATGACCATAGATGTTAAGTCCCAGAGTGCTCAGAGCCATTTGAACCATTTGCCAAAAGTAATCATTTAAAATACGAATTTGTATCGTTTCTGGTATCGTAGAGATTAGGCATGAGCGTTTTTCAGATTAATTTCTTTAATAGTTAATAGGAACTGCTCGAGACAGCTCTAGCATAACGTATTCTTTTACCGGGGCGAGGTAACTTCTGATGGAATATTGTTTGCGAAATTATTATGTAACGAGAAAATATTATATACGTAGAAATCATTTCTTTTTTATTAGCCATTTTGTTTCGTTGTATTCGTTTTAATGCTGTGATCTACTGGCGATACGTGTTGCTAATATAGTAAAGATCGCTAGGTCGATTCTAGGTTAAGCGAAGTACTGTGTTTTTCGAAGTTGTCAGATGTATTAAAAGATAACACTTCGCTAGTGAATATATGTACCCGAATTTACGGTGAATTTTAGGCTAGGCGGTAGTTTAAGGTATTGTCATGAATGCTCGCGTTCAGAGTAAAGACAGTTCGACTAAAAATTGTATCAGTAAATTGTCGAAGTATTCGTAAGAAAGCTCCCGAATTTAATGCCCTCCAGGAACGTTCTCAACCTCACATTGTTCTTGCGACTGAGAGCTGGTCAAACCCCGAAGCTAAAAGCTCTGCGATATTTAGCAAATCTTGGAATGTTTATTGGAACGATGCCGCAGGAGGGGGAGTGTTCATTACAGTTGACAAAAATATCGTCTCTACTGAGGTTGAAATTGAGTGTGGTAGTGAAGTTATCCTGTCGCGCATAACAGGTCTAGGTGAAACCAAGTTAACTGTTGGATGTTTTTACGGACCTCTCGACTCCACTGTGACAGTTCTAGACTCATTCAAACAAAGTCTATAGTCAGTTGTGCATAAATACCCAGATCATGCAATACTGGTTGGTGGTGACTTACCCGACCGATTATAGACTGGGAAATATATGGATTAATTGCAGGGGGTATGGAAAGACAGTCTTGTGAAATACTTTTGAACTCTTTTTCCGAAAACTGTCTTGAGTAGTTAGTTTGGCAGCTCACACCCAATGGAAGTATATAGGACCTTCCAGCTACAAATAGGCCAGACCTTACCGACGACGTCACTGTGTAGACGGGGTTAGTGATCATGATGTCATCACAGCGACTACGGTTGCGAAAGTTAATAAATCAGTCAAAAGGGCTGGGAGAGTGTTTCTCCTAGAAAGAGCAGATCAGCAGTTATTAGCATCTCACTTAGACAATGAACATCAAACATTTAGTTCCAGAAGGGTGGCAACAGAGGAATTATAAACAAAGTGGAAATAGATGTTAAATCGTGCTCTGGACTAGTACGTGCCTAGTAAGTGGATTATGGACGCAAAAGACCCGCCGTGGTTTAATAACGATATCCGGAAAGTGCTGAGTAAGCATAGGCTGTTGCACTCTCTTCAAATGAGGATGCGCAAATAACGACAGGCAAAGATTAGCACTGATTCGTCTGTCTGTGAAGAGATTTATGTGTGAAATACATAACAGCAACCACCGTCTCTAAGTGGGTCGAAGTCTTCCATCCAGTCATTCGTTGAGCCAATCTGGTTTGGCAGTAGAAGACAGCAAGAGGAAGGCCGAAGCTTCAAATCCAATGTTTAAGAAACCATTCACGCGGGAGAACCGTACAAAGGTACCGTCGTTTGACCATCGTACAGAGTCCGGCATGGATGACATACTAATAAGCATCGTTAGCGTGAAGAATGTCAACAATTTCTGTAGCACGAGGACATACTATAGGCAATTACAGTCTCCTTCGCACAGCAGGACAGATGTTTTATCAAACGTGTGCCTGATTGCTCACGGCGGTTCTACATATTTCACATACCGGTTAGGGACTGTACAGCCTTCGGAAACAAACATTTTAATCGCCCTTTGTAATTCATGAACAGAGGGAAGGGGGTACTAATGGTACCCTTTTTTACGGGATGGAGGTCGGGCGCAAACTGACTAATGAACTGTGCCAGCAAACATTTTGTATCCTTTCTTGTTTAACGTTGACGAGAAGGCTACAGCGTCGACGGCCTGTGTTGTGCGCAGCGTACGGATTCCGTCGGCTCTAGTTTGGACATGGGACGTGGCTGACACGCCTGCTAGCGCTTCCTCTCCTAAAACGCCGAAAACCATGAATTACAGTTACAATGATCAGTTACACATTATTCATAAGAAAAACATTTCTTGGAAAGAAACAGAATCGAGTATTGTAAAAAGAGCTCTGCAACTGTAGCGTATACCGAGATAAACAGTACAAACCAAAAAGAAAATGGCGTTCTGTAACTGGTGTACTCTGGGACCGGAAGGTTCTAAGTAAGCTAATGTCGATAGTATAGCGACCCAAATCCGTCCAGTTCCACAATATAATGTTGGCCCACAACCATGGAATTGCACCAACGACTTGTTTCCATGGACAATGGCCTAACTAACGTTTTGGGGGGCCTGGCATATAAATTTTGATGGCCTTGCGTACTAATGAGCTTTTATTGAACAAATACGAAAATACTAGACATTTAAATACCACAATTCAGGTTTAAGGTGAATAAACTCATCTACTGCTGCACTCATTAATTTTTGCATCACATCATGCGTTTTCCTCCCTCTCCAGGTAGCCAGCACGCAGCACAACACATTGTGTTGAAAGCAGGGGAGTACCATTGTCAAAATCGTTTAATTTTCTGGCCTGTTTTGGTATAATTATAGCAGCAGCTGCAGCTAAACAACCTTATGGTCTTAATATCTCTAGACGTAGGGACCTTGAGGCTTGCTTTAACTGCTATTTGTAATAACAGTGCTGAAAGATACATTTTTCTGACTATCTTGAAGTTGAAAACAATATTTTGGTGGTGAATTGACGTCTATTGTTGGTGTTCCGATTCCAAATTGTGCACCAACAGAATGTAGACCTGATTCACTTACACAACTGGTATCGTCTCCTCTACGAAGTTGGGGGCTGTCAGGAACTTCCCCCGTTTCTTTTTTGCAGCTGTGGTCAACATTGCTGCAATACAAAATATTCACACCCGCCATCATTGCACTGTTGCGCCACGGCACCGTCACGTCAGAGTGTATTCACACTTTCCTTCACGTCACGTTACGTCAGGTCACTTCACGTGACGTGATCTCAACTTGCGTGGCTGTCCTCCACCGTTTTAAAAGTATAACATATAACAGAAAATAACGAAGACCGAATAACAAACAGGTCGAATACCAAATGACATCAACCACGAAAACAGCGGTCTAACGAAAGCACGACGAAACGAAGTATGGAGGTGAGAGCACGGTTGTGTACGGCAGGGGTTGTCGGTGTTTCCACCAAAAGTCGAGAATATTTCACATTGCAGAGCAATATCTGCTTCTGTCCTTGTCTGTAAATTGCTTCCCTCTCGCTCTAACCAGTTTCCTACTTCTCTCACCGAAAGCGCTGCAGTCACGTGTCTGAGCGAAAATAATATCATTTCAGTTTTGTTCGCATGTTAGAGTGCATAACACGTATCCACATGTGTTGTCATTTAATCTGTACAGAAATGTTGAAATGAACAAACGAAATAACCATGAATTTTATAAATGCGATTCACGTATATGAGCACTACGCGAGGTCGAAATTAATGTAATCTAAGCAAACATCGCGGTCTGAGAAAAAAGAAAACAGCAGGTAAGCTATGTGTTCTGTCGCAATGAGCTCGGATTCACGCTTGATCAACCATACAAAAAATTCGTCTTCGAACCAGTGACAAATGGACAACAAAAATGATGCTAGGAATAGTGGAAACACAAGTGTAGTTTCATCCTCCTAATGCGGAAATTAGTATAAACAGTGATTCATGCTGGTGAACAAAAACATGAAATTGTATTATTGTTTCAGACTTCCCTTTAGTGAAATCTTTCAGTTCTATTAAAGCATATCACAATTCTGGTATCATAAGGCCCGTTGATCAATAGTGAAATTTAACCACCTACAACAAACTTCTGCATGAATCGTCAATATCCAAAAAGTGAAAGGTGATCGCTTTTATATTGTTCTTCCTTATTTGATTCCTTGTGTGGTGTAAAATTAGTAGATCTGTACTCAACTTTCACTAGTTCGTGTTCGTCCATTTTTTGGCAATAGCGTGGCCCCTTTGTGAAAACTTCTCTAGCGGAAATGGGTTGCCGCAGACATTGCTGGGTTAGTGGCCGGTAACGTCGCAGTATACGAGTCTGCAATTCGTATGGCCGTTATGTAGTCTGGACATACTGACGGCACTATGCAATTTTTATGCCTCATATGTACGTACATAGGTCTGGTCAAAACCTAGACTATCATAGCACACTTTTAGTGAGTAATGTATGTTGCGAAATAGAGAAGATCTGAACTCTTTGTAACATGGGTCAAGTAAATGTTATATACGCCACCGGATGTGAGCCAGAGGAGTCTGTTTTACTGCATTGTTTGTTAGTATGTCACTATCATATCCTTCACTCCCCTATAGAAAGATGTAGTATCATCCTTATTTACACTCTGTTACTTGCTCCCCTCTTATATTCATATAGCGTTTATGATATTAGCCCTTCTGTTACTATACCGGTTTCAGTGTTATAGTTCCCTGTCTTATCTGCAACCAAAAATTTGGTGACAGATTTCTGTGCAGTATTATAGTGCCACGTTTGGTCTGGCTGTTTGTATGTTGTTTAAAACTTTACTGAGACTTATGTTTTCATGATATCATGCTTGAAACTAATAGTGCATTCTGTCCATTTTTAAAATGCTCGTAATTAGTGCATTGCAACTGGCAGAGCCCCTGTTCCACAAATGAATAACTACATTACACTATTTTCATGCTTTCTCAGAGAGAAAATACCGTTATTTATGTCGATCCAACCATGGAAGCGGTACATGCCATACTGATAGGCCAAATTAGTACCAGAACAAACCAGGGCATAAGCAGAATTGTATTTTTCGATGTCATCCAGAGTTTCAGTATTATTACTTTAATACTTCTACGAAAAACCGTGGTGACGAATCCCAACCAACATCCTTATAGTAGAATACGTTTTAGCCCTGCACAGATTACTTAAGAACTCTACCCAGCTTTGGCTGCTAACCAAAATTCTGGTGGAGAAAACAAGCTTTAAACTCAGGAATCAGGAAACTGGAATGTAAGATGTATGATACTAATTACATGTTATAAGTGCTGGATAATTTGCAAATATTATAGTACAGATCCCTACAAAAATGTTACTTTAGTTATTTAACCACACACAATTTCTGACCCTTCCTAAATTTCTAAGTAAGTAAGACATATTGATCACAATAATGTTCAAGTAGTTTTAATAGCACACAAAGTTAAATACTGCAAAACATTGAATATGATTTGTTTCAGTTTGTAAGACTTTGACTGTTGATAACCACACAATTGAATTGTGGCAAGAATGAACTTTCTTCTGGAAGATGTGATTCCCGTCCAAAGCACGATCGAAGTTCTGTATATTGCCAATGTACAACGAGTTGTTGATATGTAGCACTGAATGACGAAGCAAGGGCATCACGGCAGTAGTTTTATGTCCAAACTACGATAAACCATCTCCGCAGCTGACGTTACACTGTATATTCTCAGCCAGCACTCCACTGTAGTTTTGGATGGCAAACTTTCTCAGATTCCTGCAAAAGGAGGAGATATGCAAAGTTATTCTTTTGATAAAATCAAAATAGCATCAGTGTCATAAGTAAAGAAATAAACTTAGTTTCGTGTATCATAATCGACTTTTTTGAAAGCCTTCAACTGTGCCACACAAAATTTAAATGATGAAATAATCACATTACTTACTCGCAGAATACATTTTTGTGATCCAGAAACAGGCGGAGAACTGCAGAGATATTCTCAAGTATAAATAGTACTTGTCGTGTAGTAAATAGACAGAGGATAGTCACTGTAATGCGCTGTAGAATACGCAAGCAGACGGTATCAAGTTCCTGAAAAAAGAGTGGTTCTATAATAAAATTCACTCCAAACTAAAATATTCCTTGTTACATAAGTAAGGATACGAGCTATGTGTGTGGAAGCGTACCAGTCAAAGTAGATTCCGCTGCAGCCATCCTTGGGTTCCAGAAACGGGAAAAGAACTGCAGCCACGTCCTTCACAAATCAAGAAACTGCTTGTTATACAAATGGGATTATACGAGGATTCAACCTCAGACACCTAGAACAGAAGGGGTACTGTAACAATATTCTGTCCAAATTAACATAAGTACATGTTACACCAGCAATGAGATAAGAACTGTACATTGTAAGCGTACCATTCACTGTTGGCATCCTTAGGCATTTTAGTTATGTAGAACACTGCACCAGTATTCAGTCCAAAACAAGATATTACTTGTTGCACAAGAAATTAGATAAACACTGTATTCTGTGGCACTTCCATTCATGAGAGCAAACACACTCCTGAAGCAGGAATAATTATGCAGTCATTTTCTGTCGAAATAAAGACATTACTTGCTATGCAAATAATGACGAACACACTGTATATCACGGGAACACCATGCACTGTAAGTTGAGCGACCAAACAACTCACAATCCTGAAGCTGGAGGAGTACAGCAGTCATTTTCTGTCCAAATGAAGGTATAACTTGTTAAGTAATCACATAAACATTGTATATTGTAAGCATCTCATGCAGTGTAGGATTCGTTGCACTCGAGACACGGGAGTAGGAGAGCAGCGATATTCTTCCCAAATAGGAACATTACTTGTTACACAAGTAATGTGGTATACCACAATCAGTGACATACGTTATGAATTATGCGAGCATAGAGCCTCAGACACCGGTAAATTTTGCGGGCAGACAACTCAGACTCCAGACGCTGGAGGAGTACTACAGCCATATTGTGTCAAAATGATTATCTTACTTGGTAAACAAGCACTGAGATTAGCACTGTATTCTGTAAGGCGGTAGAGCACTGTAGATTTGGGTGGCGAGTTTCTCAGACTCCTGTAGCAGGAGGAGTACTGCAGCCATATTCTGTCCAAATGATTATCTTACTTGCTAAACAACCACTGAGATTAGCAATGTATTCTGTAGGACGGCAGAGCACTGTAGATTTGGGTGGCGAGTTTCTCAGACTCCTATAACAGGAGGAGTACTCCAGCCAATATCTCTCAAAAGCACGATAACGCCAAACTCGTACACAAAGACACACTGTCGGCACACTTTCTCAGATCGGCGGTGGGCTATGGTGAATCAGCTGCAGATCCCCAACAGCGGACCACAGACACGGAAGGAGCCCGCAGACTAGCAGAGAGACGCCACACAGGCAGACCGCGGCAATGCGCCACCGCGACTCGGTCGCAGGCCGTTCGGTATCCCACCACAGCTCCAGATCTCTCTCCAGCTCCAGCTCTAGCTCTGACCATCTGTCCAGCTGGAGACCAGACTCGGCCTGCAGCTGTCGTCGCTGCCCCTCCTCATGCTCCTGCCGCTGCTGGCCAGGTTCCTCTGCCGCCTGCTGCTGCTGTTCTGTCTGCAGAGGCTGCTGCAGCTTGTCCTCGAGCTGTTTCTCCTCTTTCTCCTCCTTTTCCAGCTTGATCAGGAGTTTCTGATACAGCTCCTCCTCCATGTGCTCGTACATCTCGCCCACCACCTCAGAGTAACCATCCTGGCCTCGCCTCTGCAGGAGCTGACACTGCTCTTTCTCCAGCTGCTTATCCTGATCCCGTTTATGTTCCAGCTGGGGACGCTTTCCGGAGAATTCCGCTCCACAACAGCGCATCAGCATCTCTGTAGCTGCGTCCAGTTTCTCCAGCAGTGCGTCTACACGCATGCACTGACTGTTCGCAGCTTCCAGCTGCAGCTGTTGGAGTCTAATCGTGTCAATGATCCGCTCATCAGCCCTGCCTTCCAGCCGAAGGCGTCTACTGAGTGCAACCTCTCGAGAGACTCCTGCCATAGTACTCTCCGCCTCGCTAAACGTCACACCTCGCTAGCAACGTCGCTTCCAACACCACGTTGCAAAACAGTTGAAAGGACGCGACGTAAGTGCCAAAACCTAGCAACGGAACCAGTGAGTAAGAGAGACGACCCATTGTTGTGGCACACAGACGCAACACAAAGTTTTTCTTATTTGCCAAAAATGTAATCGAAGTTAACTTAAGATAACCTTATTATTTTCAGAAATCTAGTAATGGAATACATAGCATAAAATTTATTGTTGTCAGTAGCGTATTTTATGGAATTATTGACGTTACCTTTTGTTTGTAATACACTGAATGACGATTAAACGGAAGGAGAAAAGAATGAAAATTTCAATGTGTTTAGCATAAAGGAAAACGTCGCTATCAACTACATAAATTACCCTTCGCGCGATCCAGCACTGCGATCCAACACTGCATCCGAAAGGGGAAATAGCGTTGGGAGCGGCGTATCGGTTATGAAGGAGAGTATTTCGAAGGAGGTAATGTACAATAAGTAAAAGGGAAGTGTACAAAGGTTTTCTGGACAAAGTTCTGGAATTTTCCGAACAGGCCGTGTACACACACGCATCTGCGTTACCAATGTCCACACGATACTCATTATAAAGCATCTCTCGTTTTCATTTGTCTCTCCCTTATGGAAAACAGTGCGTCAGACCAACAGATTCACAACTGTCACGAGATATGAAGAAGGATTTTTAGCCCTTGGAAGTAGATAACCGAATGTCTGATTACTGTACGCACAGGATGACCAAGATTACAACACGCATGGTGAACTGTAACTACGATAGATTGTACAACAGAGCTCACTCAACAGATCACAGTCGGAAATTGTAAACCCCAAAGAATGATAGAATATCGCTGGGAAAGCAACTTCCGGTACTGATTCATTTCCTGTTGACAGTAGTGATGCCATGTTTGCTTGTGTCCCAGAGTCTCAAAAGACACCTAGCACACTGGGATTGTGACGTCAAAGTTTAACTCAGCATTACGTCGTGTTTATGCGCCAGCACACATATTTGTATAGTAGATATACACTCCTGGAAATTGAAATAAGAACACCGTAAATTCAATGTCCCAGGAAGGGGAAACTTTATTGACACATTCCTGGGGTCAGATACATCAAATGATCACACTGACAGAACCACAGGCACATAGACACAGGCAACAGAGCATGCACAATGTCGGCACTAGTACAGTGTATATCCACCTTTCGCAGCAATGCAGGCTGCTATTCTCCCATGGAGACGATCGTAGAGATGCTGGATGTAGTCCTGTGGAACGGCGTGCCATGCCATTTCCACCTGGCGCCTCAGTTGGACCAGCGTTCGTGCTGGACGTGCAGACCGAGTGAGACGACGCTTCATCCAGTGCCAAACATGCTCAGTGGGGGACAGATCCGGAGATCTTGCTGGCCAGGGTAGTTGACTTACACCTTCTAGAGCACGTTGGGTGGCACGGAATACATGTGGACGTGCATTGTCCTTTTGGAACAGCAAGTTCCCTTGCCGGTCTACGAAAGTTAGAGCGATGGGTTCGATGACGGTTTGGATGTACCGTGCACTATTCAGTGTCCCCTCGACGATCACCAGAGGTGTACGGCCAGTGTAGGAGATCGCTCCCCACACCATGATGCAGGGTGTTGGCCCTGTGTGCCTCGGTCGTATGCAGTCCTGATTGTGGCGCTCACCTGCACGGCGCCAACACGCAAACGGCCATCATTGGCACCAAGGCAGAAGCGACTCTCATCGCTGAAGACAACACGTCTCCATTCGTCCCTCCATTCACGCCTGTCGCGACACCACTGGAGGCGGGCTGCACGATGTTGGGGCGTGAGCGGAAGACGGCCTAACGGTGTGCGGGACCGTAGCCCAGCTTCATGGAGACGGTTGCGAATGGTCCTCGCCGATACCCCAGGAGCAACAGTGTCCCTAATTTGCTGGGAAGTGGCGGTGCGGTCCCCTACGGCACTGCGTAGGATCCTACGGTCTCGGCGTGCATCCGTGCGTCGCTGCGGTCCGGTCCCGGGTCGACGGGCACGTGCACCTTCCGCCGACCACTGGCGACAACATCGATGTACTGTGGAGACCTCACGCCCCACGTGTTGAGCAATTTGGCCGTACGTCCACCCGGCCTCCCGCATGCCCACTATACGCCCTCGCTCAAAGTCCGTCAATTGCACATACGGTTCACGTCCACGCTGTCGCGGCATGCTACCAGTGTTAAAGACTGCGATGGAGCTCCGTATGCCACGGCAAACTGGCTGACACTGACGGCGGCGGTACACAAATGCTGCGCAGCTAGCGCCATTCGACGGCCAACACCGCGGTTCCTGGTGTGTCCGCTGTGCCGTGCGTGTGATCATTGCTTGTACAGCCATCTCGCAGTGTCCGGAGCAAGTATGGTGGGTCTGACACACCGGTGTCAATGTGTTCTTTATTCCATTTCCAGGAGTGTAAACTCGAGAAAAGTGATCATTTAAAATATGAACTTGCATCGTTCCTGGTATCGTAGAGATTAGGCATGAGCCTTTGTCAGATCAATTTCTTTAATAGTTAATAGGAACTGCCCGAGACAGCTCTAGCATAACATATTGTTTTACTGGAGAGAGGTAACTTGTGATGGATATTGTTTGCGAAATTATTATGTAATGAGCATATATTATGTATGTAGAGATCATTTCTTCTTATTAGCCATTTCCTTTCCACATATTCGTCATATGTTACGGTCTACTGGCGATACGTGTTGCTAGTATCGCAAACATCGCTAAATCGATTCCAGGTTAAGCAAAATATTGTTTCTCGAAGTTGTCAGATGTATTAAAAGAAAGTACATCGCCAGTGAATTACCCGTATTTACGATGTTTTTTTAGGCTAGGCGCTAGTTTGAGGTACCTTCATGAATCCTCGCCAGTCGATTCGCGTATAGAGATATCAGACCACGTTCAGAGTAAAGACAGATCGACTAAAAATTTTATCATTAAATTGTCGAAGTATTCGTAACAAATTCCCGAATTTACTGCCCCCTCCAGGAAAGTTCTCAACCTGAGATTATTCTTGGGACTGAGAGCTGGTCAAACCCGAAGTTAAAACCTCTGAGATATTTAGCAATTTTCTGAATGTTTATTGGAAAGACACATTAGATGCCGTAGGAGGGGGAGTGTTCATTTCAGTCAACAAACATATTGTCTCTACTGAGGTTGAAATTGAGTGAGATAGTGAAGTTATCTTGTCGCGCATAACAGGTCTAGGAGAAACCAAGGTAACTGTTCAAGAGTCATTCAAAGAAAGTCTAAGGTCAGTTGTACATAAATACCCAGATCATGCAATACTGGTGGGTGGTGACTTTAACCTACCGATTATAGATTGGGATATGTATGGATTGCAGGGGGTACGGAAAGACAGTCTTGTGAAATAATTTTGAACACGAAACTTCCTGGCAGATTAAAACTGTGTGCCGGACCGAGACTCAAACGCGGGACCTTTGCTTTTCGCGGGCAAGTGCTCTACCACTGAGCTACCCAAACATGACTCGCCCTCCCGTCCTCAGAGCTACATTTCTGCCAGTACCTCGTCTCCTACCTTCCAACCTTACTGGCAGAAGTGAAGCTGTGAGGACGGGGCGTGAGTCGTGCTTGGGTAGCTCAATACCTCGTCTCCTACCTTCCAAACTTACTGGCGGAAGTGAAGCTGTGAGGACGGGGCGAGAGTCGTGCATGGGTAGTTGCTGGCACGGGAGCTCAGCGTGTTCGGTCAGAGGGTTAGCTGCCCTCTGTAATAAAAAAAACTGAGTGAATGGATCAGTAACGAACTTCAATGGGCGTCAGGTGACGTCCGCCATGAACAATTGAAACGAACAATACGAACAAAAAATGAGATTACAAAAAAAAAGGCAAAGGTCTCGGGTTCGAATCTTGGGCCGGCACACGGTTTTAATCTGCCAGGAAGTTTCATATGAACGCACACTCCGCTGCAGTGTGAAAATCTCATTCAATTTTGAACATGTTTTCCGAAAAGTGTTTTGAGCAGTTTGGCAGCCCACACGCAATGGTAGTATCATGCGGCTTGTAGCTACAATTAGGCCGGACCTTATCGTTGGCGTCACTATAGAGACGGGGATTTGGAGTCATGAAGTCATCACAGCGACTATGGTTAGGGAAGTTAATAAACCAGTCAAGAAGGCTAGGAGAGTTTCTGCTAGAAAGAGCAGATAAGCAGTTGTTAGCATCTCACTTAGAAAAAGATCAAACATTTAGTTCCAGGAGGGTGGCAACAGAGGAATTATAGACTAAGTGGAAACAGCTTGTAAATTGTGGATTGGACTAGTATGTGCCTACTAAGTGGATTCAGGACGCAAAAGACCCACTGTGGTTTAATAACGACATCCGGAAAGTGCTAAGGAAGCAAAGGCTGTTGCACTCTCAGTTCAAAAGAGGATGCGTACATAACCGCAGGCAAAGATTATCAGAGATTCGTGTGTCTGTGAAAAGAGCTATGCGCGAAGGATACAACAGCTACCTCCGTCATACCTTCGGAGAGAACCCGAAAAACATTCTGTTCCCATGTAAAGTCTCAAAGTGGGTCTAAGGCTTTCCGCCAGTCACTCGTTTCACCAATCTGGTTTGGCAGTAGAAGACTGCAAAAGGAAGGGTGAAGTTTTAAATTCCATGTTTAAGAAATCACTCACGTGGGAGAATCGCACAAACGTACCGTTGTTTGACCATCGCAGAGAGTCCAGTATGGATGACATAGTAATAAGCATCCTTAGCGTAAAGAAGGTCAACGATTTCTGTCTGCCGAGGACATACTGCAGGCAACTACAGTCTTCTTCGCACAGCGGGAGAGATGTATTACCAAACGCGTGCGTCAAAGCTCACGGCGGTTTTGAAACATTTTGATCGCCCTTTGTAATTCACGAACAGAGGGATGGGGAGGGGGTACTATGGGTCCCCCTTTTGTACGGGATGGGGGTCGGGAGCAAACTGACTAATGAACTGTGCCAGCAAACATTTTGTATCCTTTCTTGTTTAACGTTGACGAGAAGGCTACAGCAAACTGACTAATGAACTGTGCCAGCAAACATTTTGTATCCTTTCTTGTTTAACGTTGACGAGATGGTTACAGCTTCGACGGCCTGTGCTGTGCGCAGCGTACGGATTCTGTCGGCTCTAGTTTGGATATGGGCCGTGGCCGACACGCCAGCTAACGAAATAGAATCGAGTATTCCAAAAAGAGCTGTGCAACTGTAGTGGATACCGAGATAAAGTACAAACCAAAAAGAAAATTTCTAATCGCCTGAGCAGTATGTGGATCAAATGGCGTTGTGTAACTGGTGCACTCTGGGACCGGAAGATTCTAAATAAGCTAATGTCGGTAGTATAGCGACCCATCATTCGTTCAGTTCTACTGTGTGATGCTGAATTCTGGCCTACAACCATGGAACTGCACCAACGACTTGTTTTCATGATCAATGGCGTATCTAACGTTTTGGGGAACCTGGCATGTTAATTTTGGTGGCCTTGCATTCTCATAGGCTTTCAATGACAAAATACTGAAATATTATACATTCATACACCAACAGTTCAGGTTAAAGGTGAATAAACTCATCTATTGATCTACTCATTATTTTGTCCATCACGTCATGTTGTTTCCTCCGCCTCCAAAAAACCGGCACGCTACGCAATATATCGTAATTAAAGCAGAAGAGCGACATTGCCAAAATCGTTTAATTTTCTGTTCTGTTTTAGTATCATTATAATAACAGTCGCAGCTAAATGACCTTACGGTCTTACAAGGGGAAGCCACGACGTTTGGAACGCGGATTTACTGCAAACTTCGTACACTCGTAGTACTCCATTAGGTCAACAAAATATGTAAGCAGTATCGAGTACTTCTCAAGCGTTATTGAGAAAATCTCAAGATAATTTCGCTCGTCAAATGTATACACCTGTGCGTAGCCATTTTTACCGTGAAGCGCCGGCAGCGGAGTGGTTAGCGTTAAAGCCCCGTAATCGCTGCGTCGATGGATCGAGTCCCGCTCGCCAGTTTTTTTTTTTAAGTTTCTAATGTTTGTTGGCTGATGATCCCTCTACTGACGTGAAGTCTGGAACATGACAAGGAATTAGAATTCAGAAAACGGACGTAATTAATTTGATACTTAACTTTAATCCATTAATGATGAACGTCACTCTTGACTGTACATGATTCACAATATTATTTGTTCAGAATACATCCATAGTAACTGAATATTGCGCCTTGCTAGGTCGTAGCAAGTGACGTAGCTGAAGGCTATGCTAAACTGTCGCCTCGGTAAATGAGAGGGTATGTAGACACTGAACCATCGCTAGCAAAGTCGGCTGTACAACTGGGGTGAGTGCTAGGGAGTCTCTCTAGACTAGACCTGCCGTGTAGCGGCGCTCGGTGTGCAATCATTGATAGTGGCGAACGTGGGTCCGACGTATACTAACGGACCGCGGCCGATTTAAAGGCTACCACCTAGCAAGTGTGGTTGCTGGCATTGATACCACATCTATCGCAGTCATTTTCTTTACAATTTATACGGACCGCTGCCGATTTAAAGGCTACGACCTAGCAAGTGTGGTTGCTGGCAGTGATACCACATCTAACGCAGTCATTTTCTTTACAATTTATATTACACTGGATGTAATGGGAAAAATACGTGTAATCGGATGAACTTTTACAAAATTTACAATGTTATTAGGCAGTCTACAAGTTTTTACTATCGTAAATAATATAATATTCATAACTACCGACTAGTAAACGACCAAACACATAAAGTGATACTGTAAATGTAAGCGTATTCGTGTCTTCAAAATTGCTCGTATTTAATCGAAAGTGAACGAGAAATTGCTTCTCGTGAAGACGCTATTAAAATACACTCGATACTGGATGACTAATGATCAGCGCCGATATTTAAGGAAACACTGCGTTATGCATGGATTACTTCCAAATTATCGGCAGAAAGAGAGGTTTTTGAAAATATTATCGAGGTTTGTTTTTCCACGGAAAACCTCAAAAGACCTTGCGTGTGCGGAAACATAGCATTTATTCAATGCAGCTGGTGCCGTTTAACTTTTTTTTTCATGTTTTTATGAAAAATACGATCCCGCAACTTGTATTCGTGGTGTCGAAAGCGACGATTAATTGCATATCTTTCAAAAGCCGGCTGTGCCGGTCAAAACTTGGAGGTAACAAGTCGCTTTATGCTCCTTTCAGGTATGTGGGGTATCTCAAATCACGGACAAGCATACATTTTCAGTATCACTTTATGTGTTTGGTCGTTTAATAGTCGGTAGTTATGAATATTATATTATATGTGATAATAAAAGTTTGTAGACTGCCAAATAACATTGTAAATTTTATAAAAGTTCATCCGATTACACGTATTTTTTCCTTTACATCAACTGTAATATAAATAGTAAAGAAAATGAATGTGTTGGAAATAAATAAAAAAACTGGCCACCGGGACTCGATCCAGCGACGCAGAAATGACGGGTTTTAACGCCAATCACTCCGCTGCCGGCGCTTCGTGGTAAAAATGGCCACGCAGAGGTGTATATATTTGGCGACCGAAATTATCTTGCGATTTTCTCAATAACGCTTGAGAAGAAAGCGCTACTGCTTACATATTTTGTTGTCCTCGTAGAGTCCTACGAGTGTACGAAGTTTGGAGGAAATTAACGTTCCGCCTCCCCTTGTTAGTGTATCAAGGGAAAGGACCCTGAGGCTTGCTTCAGCTGCTGTTGTTAATATTTAGTTTAGTGCCCTCATTCTATTTACCTTGGAATAATCCTCTATCAGTGCAATAAGATGTATTTTGCTGACTGTCTTGAAGTTGTGGTGGTGAATTGACGTCTATTGCTGGTGGTCGGCTTTCAAATTGTGCAGCAACGGAATATACACCTGATCCACTCTCCTCTATTAACTTCCAAACTGTGAGGAACTTCCCCGTTTCTTTCTGCAATTTTGGTCAACTATGCTACACTGTGGCTGCAATTAAGATCATTCACACCCGCCACCACGGCACTGTCGCGTCACGATATCGTCACATCAGGGTGTACTCGCACTTTCGGCTACGTCACCTCAGGTCAATTGAAGTCACATGATCTTAACTTGCATGACTGTTCTCGACGATTTTCGCACTATAACAAACAACAAAAAGTAATGAAGAACAAATAACAAACACGTCGAATACCAACCGACGCCAATCACGAAAACCGTAGCCTAACGAAACGACGACGAAACGCAGTACGGAGGTGAGAAAATGGCTGTGTATCGGGAGGGGATGCTGGTGTTTCCACCAAAAGTGGAGAATATTCCATATTGCAGAACAATATCTGTTTCGGTCCTTGTCTGTAAATGCTTCCCTCTTGCTCTAATCTGTTTCCTATTTCTCTCACCGAAAGCGCTGCAGTCACGTGCCTGAGCGAAAACAATATTGTTTGTTTTTTTCGAATGTTTTGTGTGCGGGAGATGTAGCAGCATGTGACGTTAACTCTGTACAGAAATGTTGTAGTGGACAAACGAAAAAAACTATGAATTTTATAAATGCAATTCATGTATACCAGAGATATGCGACGTCAAAATTAATGTACATTAATCAAACATCGCAATCTGAGAAAAAAGAAAACAGCAGGTAAGCTATGTCGCAATGAGCTCGGAAGCACCCTTGATGAACCATACAAAAAATTCGAATTCGAACCAGTGCCAAATGGGCTGCAAAATTGTTCCTAGGAATAGTGCAAACACATGTGTACTATCATCCATCTGAAGCGGAAATGAGTATAAACAGTGATTCATGTTGATGAACAAAGATATAAACTTGTATTTTTATCTCAGACTTCCCTTTAGTGAAATCTTAAACTTCTATTAAATCATATCACAATTCTGGTACAATAAGGCCCGTTGATCAATGGTGAAATTAAACCAGCTATATCAAACTTATGCAATAATCGTCAATATGTAAAAACTGAAAGGTGATCGCATTTCGGTTACTTAAAAGAGAACTCATGCACAAAGTCCGATTTCTCTTGTTCTTCCTGAATTGATTTCTTGTGTGGTGCAAAATTAGTATTGCTGTGCTCAACTTTCACTACCTCGTGTTCGTCCATTTTGTGGCAATAGTGTGGTTCCATTGTGAAAACTGCTCTTCCGGAAATGTGTTGCCGCAGACATTGCTGGGTTAGTGACCAGTAATGTCACTGTATACGAGGCTGCAATTTGTGTGGTCGTTATGTTGTCAGACAAAGTAGTCTGGTCATACTGACGGCACTATACAATTTTTATGCCTCATGTGTGCGTACCTAGGTGTCGCATAATTCTACGAGACTGATCAAACCCTACACCATTATAGCACACTTTTAGAGAGTAATGTATGCTGCGAAATAGAGAAGATCTGAACTCTTTGTAACATGGTTCCAGTACTGTTATATACGCCACCGGATGTGAGTCGGAGGCGTCAGTTTTACTTCATTGTTTGTCAGTTTTTCATAAATATTTTTTATTTTGTAGGCTGCCATTTCTGTTCTCTTGGACGTTAGTATCTGAACTGTTTTCTGTTATGTCACTATCATATCCTTCACTCCCCTATAGAAAGATGTAGTATCATTCTTATTTACTCTCTATTACTTGATCCCCTCTTATATTCATATGGCGTTTATGATATTAGCCCTTTGGTACCATGCCGATTTCAGTGTTATAGTTCCCTGTCTAATCTGCAACCAGAAATTTGGTTGTAATGAGTGACAGATTTCTGTGCAGTATTATAGTGCCACGTTTGGTCTGACTGTTTGTATGTTGTTTAAAATTTTACTGACACTTATGTTTTCATGATATCATGCTTAAAATTAATAGTGGATTGTGTCAATTTTTTAAATGCTCGTAATAATTGCATTTCAACTGTCAGAGCCATGTTCTACAAATGAAATTCTAAATTACACTATTTTCATACTTTCGCGAAGTGAAAATACCGTTCTTTATGCTGATCCAACCATGGAAGCGCTACGTGCCATACTGACTCGCCAAATTAGTACCAGAACAAACCAGGGCATAAGCAGAATTGTATTTTTCAATCTAACGCAGAGTTTCAGTATTATTACTTTAATACACATACGAAAAACCGTGGTGACGAATACCAACAAAATTCCTGATAGTAGAATACATTTTGGCCCTGCACAGGTTACTTATGAACCACACCAAGCTTTGGCTGCTAAACAAAATTCTGATGGAAAACGAGCTTAAAACTCAGGTATCAGGAAACATGAATGTAAAATGCATGCTACTAATTGCACAGTTAGAAGTGAAGGCTAATTTTGAAAATATTATAGTACAGATCACTGCAAAAATGTTACATTAGTTATTTAACCACACGCAATTTCTGACCCTTCCTAAATTTCTATATAAGTAAGACACATATTGATCTGAATAATGTTCAAGTACTTTTAATAGCACACAAAGTTAAATACAACAAGACATTGAATATGATTTGTTTTAGTTTGTAAGACTTTGACTGTTGATAACCACACAATTGAATTGTGGCAAGAATGAACTTTCTCAGACTCGTGGAAGATGTGATTGTCCGTCCAAAGCACGATCGAAGTTCTGTATATTGCCAATAAACAACGAGTTGTTGATATGTAGCACTGAATGACGAAGCAAGGGCACCACTGCAGTAGTTTTATGTCCAAACTACGATAAACCATCTCCGCAGCTGACGTTACACTCTATATTCTCAGCCAGCACTCCACTGTAGTTTTGGATGACAGACTTGCTCAGATTCCTGCAAAAGGAGGAGAAATGCAAAGTTATTCTTTTGATAAAATCAAAATAGCATCAGTTTCATAAGTAAAGAAATAAACTTATTTTCGTGTATCATAATCGACTTTTTTTTTAAGCCTCCAACTGTGCCACAAAAAATTTAAATAATGAAATAATCACATTACTTACTCGCAGAATACATTCTTGTGATCCAGAAACAGGCGGAGAACTGCAGCGATATTCTCAAGTATAAATAGTACTTGTCGTGTAGTAAATAGACAGAGGATAGTCAGTGTAATGCGCTGTAGAATACGCAAGCAGACGGTATCAAGTTCCTGAAAAAAGAGTGGTTCTATAATAAAATTCTGTCCAAACTAAAATATTCCTTGTTACATAAGTAAGGATACGAGCTATGTGTGTGGAAGCGTACCAGTCACAGTAGATTCCGCTGCAGCCGTCCTTGGGTTCCAGAAACGGGAAAAGAACTGCAGCCACGTCCTTCACAAATCAAGAAACTGCTTGTTATACAAATGGGATTATACGAGGATTCAACCTCAGACACCTGGAACAGAAGGGGTACTGTAACAATATTCTGTCCAAATTAACGTAAGTACATGTTACACCAGTAATGAGATAAGAACTGTACATTGTAAGCGTACCATTCACTGTTGGCATCCTTAGGCATTTTAGTTATGTAGAGCACTGCACCAGTATTCAGTCCAAAACAAGATATTACTTGTTGCACAAGTAATTAGATAAACACTGTATTCTGTGGCACTTCCATTCATGAGAGCAAACACACTCCTGAAGCAGGAATAATTATGCAGTCATTTTCTGTCGAAATAAAGACATTACTTGCTATGCAAATAATGACGAACACACTGTATATCACGGGAACACCATGCACTGCAAGTTGAGCGACCAAACAACTCACAATCCTGAAGCTGGAGGAGTACAGCAGTCATTTTCTGTCCAAATGAAGGTATAACTTGTTAAGTAATCACATAAACATTGTATATTGTAAGCATCTCATGCAGTGTAGGATTCGTTGCAGTCGAGTCACGGGAGTAGAAGAGCAGCGATATTCTTCCCAAATAGGAACATTACTTGTTACACAACTAATGTGATATACCACAATCAGTGTAATACATTATGAATTATGCGAGCATAGAGCTCAGACACCGGTAAATTTTGCGGGCAGACAACTCAGACTCCAGACGCTGGAGGAGTACTACAGCCATATTGTATCCAAATGATTATCTTACTTGGTAAACAAGCACTGAGATTAGCACTGTATTCTGTAAGGCGGTAGAGCACTGTAGTTTTGGGTGGCGAGTTTCTCTGACTCCTGTAACAGGAGGAGTACTGCAGTCATATTCTGTCCAAATGATTATCTTGGTTGCTAAACAACCACTGAGATTAGCACTGTATTCTGTAAGGCGGTAGAACACTGTAGATTTGGGTGGCGAGTTTCTCCGACTCCTATAACAGGAGGAGTACTCCAGCCAATATCTGTCAAAATCACAATAACGCCAGACTCGTACACAAAGACAAACTGTCGGCACACTTTCTCAGATCGGCGGTGGGCTGTGGTGAATCAGCTGCAGATCCCCAACAGCGGACCACAGACACGGAAGGAGCCCGCAGACTAGCAGAGAAACGCCACACAGGCAGACCGCGCCAATGCGCCACCGCGACTCGGTCGCAGGCCGTTCGGTATCCCACCACAGCTCCAGATCTCTCTCCATCTCCAGCTCCAGCTCTGACCATCTGTCCAGCTGGAGACCAGACTCGGCCTGCAGCTGTCGTCGCTGCCCCTCCTCCTGCTCCTGCTGCTGCTGGCCAGGTTCCTCTGCCGCCTGCTGCTGCTGCTCTGTCTGCAGAGGCTGCTGCGGCTCGTCCTCGAGCTGTTTCTCCTCTTTCTCCTCCTTTTCCAGCTTGATCAGGAGTTTCTGATACAGCTCCTCCTCCATCTGCTCGTACATCTCGCCCACCACCTCAGAGTAACCATCCTGGCCTCGCCTCTGCAGGAGCTGACACTGCTCTTTCTCCAGCTGCTTATCCTGATCCCGCTTATGTTCCAGCTGGGGACGCTTTCCGGAGAAGTCCGCTCCACAACAGCGTATCAGCGTCTCTGTAGCTGCGTCCAGTTTCTCCAGCAGTGCGTCTACACGCATGCACTGGCTGTTCGCAGCTTCCAGCTGCAGCTGTTGGAGTCTGATCGTGTCAATGATTCGCTCATCAGCCCTGCCTTCCAGCCGAAGGCGTCTACTGAGTGCAACCTCTCGAGAGACTCCTGCCATAGTACTCTCCGCCTCGCTAAACGTCAGACCTCGCTAGCAATGTCGCTTCCAACACCACGTTGCAAAACAGTTGAAAGGACGCCGCCGTTGGATAAGCAGCTGCTGCAGCAAGTCGTATAACCCTAGCTTAGTTATTTGTTAGATAGTTTAATTAATTTCTTTGCGTGTTTTTGGGTACTTGCATTGTTTAATTCATATATTTAGGGCGTATTATAGTATTTGACAGTTGTAGCATCGCGCTTTAGTGTTTACTTCGTAGATTCTTATTTAAATTGCGTGTGAGTTTCGTATAGGAGGTGCAATTTCGAGTTTTAGTTACTGTAATCGTAAATTCAGCAGATTGTAGCGCAGTCGTTAGGCATTTGTACAGGTTAGTTGATACATTCTTTGTGTGTTCCGCTTGCGTTACCTAGGCACGGACTCGTGTTTCAGTAACTGTTGTTAAACATCAATTAGAATGGACAGGGACTGCGATTGCTGTGTTCGGATGAGGGCTGACTTGGCATCCCTTCGCTCACAGCTGCAATCGGCGCTGACTTCGGTCGCGCAGCTTGAGGCTGTTGCCAATGGGCACCACTGTGGGGAGCCGGACTCGGGTATCACGGGGATGTCAACCTCATCCCGTCTGTCCCCAGATCGGTCTGCCGCTGTGGTTGCCCCGGTTGCTGCCCGCAGTGGGGCTGAGCCCTCGCCTGTGGTTGATTGGGAGGTCGTTCCAAGGCGTGGCAGGCAGCGAAAGGCGTCCCCGGAGGCTGATCAGAAAGCCTCCCCGGTGCGTCTGACAAACCGGTTTCAGGCACTGTCTCTGGCTGAGCCAGATGCAGCTGCCTGCCCTGTTTCAGAGGATCATTCTCAGCCTTCAAGGTCCGGGCAATCGCAGAGGGTGGGCTTATTGGTAGTTGGGAGCTCCAATGTTAGGCGCGTAATGGGGCCCCTTAGGGATATGGCGGCTAAGGAGGGGAAGAAATCCAGTGTGCACTCCGTGTGCATTCCGGGAGGAGTCATTCCTGATGTGGAAAGGGTCCTTCCGGATGCCATGAAGAGCACAGGGTGCAGCCAGCTGCAGGTGGTGGCACATGTCGGCACTAATGACGTGTGTCGCTTTGGATCTGAGGAAATTCTCTCTGGATTCCAGCGGCTATCTGATTTGGTGAAGGCTGCCGGTCTTGCTTACGAGATGAAGGCAGAGCTCACCATCTGCAGCATCGTTGACAGAACCGACTGCGGACCTTTGGTGCAGAGCCGGGTGGAGGGTCTGAATCAGAGGCTCAGACGGTTTTGCGACCGTATTGGCTGCAGATTCCTTGACTTGCGCCATAGGGTGGTGGGGTTTCGGGTTCCGCTGAATAGGTCAGGAGTTCACTACACTCAGCTGGCGGCTACACGGGTAGCGGAGGCTGTGTGGCATGGACTGGGCGGTTTTTTAGGTTAGAAGGCCTCGGGAAAGTGCGAGATGGGCTGCAATGTCAAAGGGTGCTTGGCAATTACAGGACGTGCTTGGATCAAGGAACAGTCGGAATTATAGTTGTAAACTGTTGTAGTTGCGCTGGAAAAGTCCCTGAGCTTCAAGCGCTAATAGAAAGCACAGAAGCTGATATCGTTATAGGTACAGAAAGCTGGCTAAAGCCTGAAATAAGTTCTGCAGAAATTTTTACGAAGTCTCAGACGGTGTTCAGGAAAGATAGATTAGGCAGAATTGGTGGTGGAGTGTTGGTGTCTGTCAGTAGTGGTTTATCTTGTAGTGAAGTCGAAGTAGATACTCCGTGCGAATTGGTGTGGGTGGAGGTTATACTTAACAGCCGAATTAAGTTAATAATTGGCTCCTTCTACCGACCCCCAGACTCCGATGATACAGTTGCGGAACAGTTCAGAGAAAGTTTGAGTCTCGTAACAAATAAATACCCCACTCATACGGTTATAGTTGGTGGGGACTTCAACCTACCCTCGGTATGTTGGCAAAAATACTTGTTCAAAACCGGTGGTAGGCAGAAAACGTCTTCCGAGATTGTCCTAAATGCATTCTCCGAAAATTATTTAGAGCAGTTAGTCCACGAACCCACGCGAATTGTAAATGGTTGCAAAAACACACTTGACCTCTTGGCCACAAACAATCCAGAGCTGATAGAGAGCATCATGACTGATACAGGGATTAGTGATCACAAGGTCATTGTAGCTAGGCTCAATACCATTTCTTCCAAATCCATCAGAAACAAACGCAAAATAATTTTATTTAAAAAAGCGGATAAAGTGCCACTAGAAGCCTTCCTAAAAGACAATTTCCATTCCTTCCGAACTGACTATGCGAATGTAGACGAGATGTGGCTCAAATTCAAAGATATAGTAGCAACAGCAATTGAGATATTCATACCTCATAAATTGGTAAGAGATGGAACGGATCCCCCGTGGTACACAAAAAAGGTCCGAACGCTGTTGCAGAGGCAACGGAAAAAGCATGCGAAGTTCAGAAGAACGCGAAATCCTGAAGATGGGCTAAAATTTACAGACGCTCGAAATTTGGCACGTACTTCGATGCGAGATGCCTTTAATAGGTTCCACAACGAAACATTGTCTCGAAATTTGGTAGAATATCCGAAGAAATTCTGGTCGTATGTAAAGTACACAAGCGGCAAGACGCAGTCAATACCTTCGCTGCGCAGTGCCGATGGTACTGTTATCGACGACTGTGCCGCTAAAGCGGAGTTATTGAACGCAGTTTTCCGAAATTCCTTCACCAGGGAAGACGAATGGAATATTCCAGAATTTGAAACACGAACATCTGCTAGCATGAGTTTCTTAGAAGTAGATACCTTAGGGGTTGCGAAGCAACTCAAATCGCTTGATACGGGCAAGTCTTCAGGTCCAGATTGTATACCGATTAGGTTCCTTTCAGATTACGCTGATACTATAGCTCCCTACTTAGCACTCATATACAACCGCTCGCTCACCGATAGATCTGTACCTACAGATTGGAAAATTGCGCAGGTCGCACCAGTGTTCAAGAAGGGTAGTAGGAGTAATCCATTTAACTACAGACCTATATCATTGACGTCGGTTTGCAGTAGGGTTTTGGAGCATATACTGTATTCAAACATTATGAATCACCTCGAAGGGAACGATTTATTGACACGTAATCAGCATGGCTTCAGAAAACATCGCTCTTGTGCAACGCAGCTAGCTCTTTATTCGCACGAAGTAATGGCCGCTATCGACAGGGGATCTCAAGTTGATTCCGTATTTCTAGATTTCCAGAAAGCTTTTGACACCGTTCCTCACAAGCGACTTCTAATCAAGCTGCGGAGCTATGGGGTATCGTCTCAGTTGTGCGACTGGATTCGTGATTTCCTGTCAGGAAGGTCGCAGTTCGTAGTAATTGACGGCAAATCATCGAGTAAAACTGAAGTGATATCAGGTGTTCCCCAGGGAAGCGTCCTGGGACCTCTACTGTTCCTGATCTATATAAATGACCTGGGTGACAATCTGAGCAGTTCTCTTAGGTTGTTCGCAGATGATGCTGTAATTTACCGTCTAGTAAGGTCATCCGAAGACCAGTATCAGCTGCAAAGCGATTTAGAAAAGATTGCTGTATGGTGTGTCAGGTGGCAGTTGACGCTAAATAACGAAAAGTGTGAGATGATCCACATGAGTTCCAAAAGAAATCCGTTGGAATTCGATTACTCGATAAATAGTACAATTCTCAAGGCTGTCAATTCAACTAAGTACCTGGGTGTTAAAATTACGAACAACTTCAGTTGGAAGGACCACATAGATAATATTGTCGGGAAGGCGAGCCAAAGGTTGCGTTTCATTGGCAGGACACTTAGAAGATGCAACAAGTCCACTAAAGAGACAGCTTACACTACACTCGTTCGTCCTCTGTTAGAATATTGCTGCGCGGTGTGGGATCCTTACCAGGTGGGATTGACGGAGGACATCGAGAGGGTGCAAAGAAGGGCAACTCGTTTTGTATTATCGCGTTATAGGGGAGAGAGTGTGGCAGATATGATACACGAGTTGGGATGGAAGTCATTACAGCATAGACGTTTTTCGTCGCGGCGAGAGCTTTTTACGAAATTTCAGTCACCAACTTTCTCTTCCGAATGCGAAAATATTTTGTTGAGCCCAACCTACATAGGAAGGAATGATCATCAAAATAAAATAAGAGAAATCAGAGCTCGAACAGAAAGGTTTAGGTGTTCGTTTTTCCCGCTCGCTGTTCGGGAGTGGAATAGTAGAGAGATAGTATGATTGTGGTTCGATGAACCCTCTGCCAAGCACTTAAATGTGAATTGCAGAGTAGTCATGTAGATGTAGATGTAAATGTAAGTGCCGAAACCTAGCAACGGAACCAGTGAGTAAGAGAGACGACCCATTGTTGTGGCACACTGACGCAACACAAACTTTTTCTTATTTGCCGAAAATGTAATCGAAGTTAACTTAAGATAACCTTATTATTTTCAGAAATCTAGTAATGGAATACATAGCATAAAATTTATTGTTGTCAGTAGCGTATTTTATGGAATTATTAACGTTACCTTTTGTTTGTAATACACTGAATGACGATTAAACGGAAGGAGAAAAGAATGAAAATTTCAATGTATTTAGCATAAAGGAAAACGTCGCTATCAACTACATAAATTACCCTTCGCGCGATATTACTGCGATCCAACACTGCATCCGAAAGGGGAAATAGCGTTGGGAGCGGCGTATCGGTTATGAAGGAGAGTATTTCCAAGGAGGCAATGTACAGTAAGTAAAAGGGAAGTGTACAAAAGTTTTCTGGACAAAGTTCCGGAATTTTCCAAACAGGCCGTGTACACACACGCATCTGCGTTACCAATGTCCACACGATGCTCATTATAAAGCATCTCTCGTTTTCATTTGTCTCTCCCATATGGGAAACAGTGCGTCAGACTAACAGATTCAAAGCTGTAACTAGATATGAAGAAGGATTTTTGGCCCTTGGAAGTAGATAACCGAATGACTGATTACTGTACGCACAGGATGACCAAGATTATTACACGCATGGTGAACTGTAACTACGATAGATCGTACAACAGAGCTCACTCAACAGATCACTGTCGGAAATAGTAAACCCCAAAGAATGATAGAATATCGCTGGGAAAGCAACTTCCGGTACTGATTCATTTCCTGTTGACCGTAGTGTTGCCATGTTTGCTTGTGTCCCATAGTCTCAAAAGACACCTACCACACTGGAATTGTGACGTCAAAGTTTAACTCAGCATTACGTCGTGTTTATGCGCCAGCACACATATTTGTATAGTAGATATACACTCGAGAAAAGTAATCATTTAAAATATGAACTTGCATCGTTCCTGGTATCGCAGAGATTAGGCATGAGCCTTTGTCAGATTAATTTCTTTAATAGTTAATAGGAACTGTCCGAGACAGCTCTAGAATAACATATTATTTTACTGGAGAGAGGTAACTTGTGACGGATATTGTTTGCGAAATTATTATGTAATGAGCATATATTATGCATGTAGAAATCATTTCTTCTTATTAGCCATTTCCTTTCCGCATATTCGTCATATGTTACGGTCTACTGGCGATACGTGTTGCTAGTATCGCAGACATCGCTAAATCGATTCCAAGTTAAGCAAAATATTGTTTCTCGAAGTTGTCAGATGTATTAAAAGAAAGTACATCGCCAGTGAATTACCCGTATTTACGATGTTTTTTTAGGCTAGGCGCTAGTTTGAAGTACCTTCATGAATACTCGCCAGTCGATTCGCGTATAGAGAAATCAGACCACGTTCAGAGTAAAGACAGATCGACTAAAAATTTTATCATTAAATTGTCGAAGTATTCGTAACAAATTCCCGAATTTACTACCCCCTCCAGGAAAGTTCTCAATCTGAGATTATTCTTGGGACTGAGAGCTGGTCAAACCCGAAGTTAAAACCTCTGAGATATTTAGCAATTTTCTGAATGTTTATTGGAAAGACACATTAGATGCCGTAGGAGGGGGAGTGTTCATTTCAGTCGACAAACATATTGTCTCTACTGAGGTTGAAATTGAGTGAGATAGTGAAGTTATCTTGTCGCGCATAACAGGTCTAGGAGAAACCAAGGTAACTGTTCAAGGGTCATTCAAAGAAAGTCTAAGGTCAGTTGTACATAACTACCCAGATCATGCAATACTGGTTGGTGGTGACTTGTATGGATTGCAGGGGGTACGGAAAGACAGTCTTGTGAAATAATTTTGAACACGAAACTTCCTGGCAGATTAAAATTGTGTGCCGGACCGAGACTCGAACTCGGGACCTTTGCCTTTCGCGGGCAAGTGCTCTACCACTGAGCTACCCAAGCATGACTCGCTCTCCTGTCCTCAGAGCTTCATTTTTTCCAGTACCTCGTCTCCTACCTTCCAACCTTACTGGCGGAAGTGAAGCTGTGAGGACGGGGCGTGAGTCGTGCTTGGGTAGCTCAATACCTCGTCTCCTACCTTACAAACTTACTGGCGGAAGTGAAGCTGTGAGGACGGGGCGTGAGTCGTGCATGGGTAGTTGCTGGCACGGGAGCTCAGCGTGTTCGGTCAGAGGGTTAGCTGCCCTCTGTAATAAAAAAACTGAGTGAATGGATCAGTAACGAACTTCAATGGGCGTCAGCTGACATCCGCCACGAACAATTGAAACGAACAATACGAACAAAAAATGAGATTACAAAAAAAAGGCAAAGGTCCCGAGTTCGAGTCTTGGGCCGGCACACGGTTTTAATCTGCCAGGAAGTTTCATATGAACGCACACTCCGCTGCAGTGTGAAAATCTCATTCAATTTTGAACATGTTTTCCGAAAAGTGTTTTGAGCAGTTTGGCAGCCCACACGCAATGGTAGTATCATGCGGCTTGTAGCTACAAATAGGCCGGACCTTACCGATGGCGTCACTGTAGAGACGGAGATTAGCAGTCATGAAGCCATCACAGCTAATGTGATTAGGGTATTTAATAAACCAGTCAAGAAGGCTAGGAGAGTTTCTGCTAGAAATAGCAGATAAGCAGTTGTTAGCATCTCACTTAGAAAAAGATCAAACAATTAGTTCCAGGAGGGTGGCAACAGAGGAATTATAGACAAAGTGGAAACAGATTGTAAACTGTGGCCTGGACTAGTATGTGCCTAGTAAGTGGATTAAGGACGCAAAAGACCCACTGTGTTTAAAAATGACATCCGGAAAGTGCTAAGGAAGCAAAGGCTGTTGCACTCTCTGTTCAAAAGAGGATGCGTACATAACCACAGGCAAAGATTATCAGAGATTCGTGTGTCTGTGAAAAGAGCTATGCGCGAAGGATACAACAGCTACCTCCGTCATACCTTCGGAGAGAACCCGAAAAACATTCTGTTCCCATGTAAAGTCTCAAAGTGGGTCTAAGGCTTTCCGCCAGTCACTCGTTTTACCAATCTGGTTTGGCAGTAGAAGACTGCAAAAGGATGGGTGAAGTTTTAAATTCCATGTTTAAGAAATCACTCACGTGGGAGAATCGCACAAACGTACCGTTGTCTGACCATCGCAGAGAGTCCAGTATGGATGACATAGTAATAAGCATCCTTAGCGTAAAGAAAGACAACGATTTCTGTCTGCCGAGGACATACTGCAGGCAACTACAGTCTTCTTCGCACAGCGGGAGAGATGTTTTACCAAACGCGTACGTCAAAGCTCACGGCGGTTTTGAAACATTTTGTTCGCCCTTTGTAATTCACGAACAGAGGGATGGGGAGGGGGGTACTAATGGTCCCCCTTTTTTACGGGATGGGGGTCGGGAGCAAACTGACTAATGAACTGTGCCAGCAAACATTTTGTATCCTTTCTTGTTTAACGTTGACGAGAAGGCTACAGCGTCGACGGCCTGTGCTGTGCGCAGCGTACGGATTCCGTCGGCTCTAGTTTGGTTATGGGCCGTGGCCGACACGCCAGCTAACGAAATAGAATCGAGTATTCCAAAAAGAGCTCTGCAACTGTAGTGGATACCGAGATAAAGTACAAACTAAAAAGAAAATTTCTAATCGCCTGAGCAGTATGTGGATCAAATGACGTTGTGTAACTGGTGCACTCTGGGACCGGAAGATTCTAAATAAGCTAATGTCGGTAGTATAGCGACCCATCATTCGTTCAGTTCTACCGTGTGATGCTGAATTCTGGCCTACAACCATGGAACTGCACCAACGACTTGTTTTCATGAACAGTGGCGTATCTAACGTTTTCGGGAGCCTGGCATGTTAATTTTGGTGGCCTTGCATTCTAATAGGCTTTCAATGACAAAATACTAAAATATTATACATTCACTCACCAACAGTTCAGGTAAAAGGTGAATAAACTCATCTTTTGATGTACTCATTATTTTGTCCATCACGTCATGTCGTTTCCTCCGCCTCCAAATTACCGGCACGCTACGCAATATATCGTAATTAAAGCAGAGGAGCGACATTGCCAAAATCGTTTAATTTTCTGTTCTGTTTTAGTATCATTATAATAACAGTCGCAGCTAAATGACCTTACGGTCTTACAAGGGGAAGCCACGACGTTTGGAACGCGGATTTACTGCAAACTTCGTACACTCGTAGTACTCCACTAGGTCAACAAAATATGTAAGCAGTATCGAGTACTTCTCAAGCGTTATTGAGAAAATCTCAAGATAATTTCGCTCGTCAAATGTATACACCTGTGCGTAGCCATTTTTACCGTGAAGCGCCGGCAGCGGAGTGGTTAGCGTTAAAGCCCTGTAAACGCTGCGTCGATGGATCGAGTCCCGCTCGCCAGTTTTTTTTAATTTCTAATGTTGTGTTGGCTGAAGATCCCTCTACTGACGTGAGGTCTGGAACACGACAAGGAATTAGAATTCAGAAAGCGGACGTAATTAATTTGATACTTAACTTTAATCCATTAATGATGAACGTCACTCTTGACTGTACATGATTCACAATATTATCTGTTCAGAATACATCCATAGTAACTGAATATTGCGCCTTGCTAGGTCGTAGCAAGTGACGTAGCTGAAGGCTATGCTAAACTGCCGCCTCGGCAAATGAGTGGGTATGTAGACACTGAACCATTGCAAGCAAAGTCGGCTGTACAACTGGGGCGAGTGCTAGGGAGTCTCTCTAAACTAGACCTGCCGTGTAGCGGCGCTCGGTGTGCAATCATTGATAGTGGCGACACGTGGGTCCGACGTATACTAACGGACCGCGGCCGATTTAAAGGCTATCACCTAGCAAGTGTGGTTGCTGGCATTGATACCACATCTAACGCAGTCATTTTCTTTACAATTTATACGGACCGCTGCCGATTTAAAGGCTACGACCTAGCAAGTGAGGTTGCTGGCAGTGACACCACATCTAACGCATTCATTTGCTTTACAATTTATATTACACTGGATGTAATGGGAAAAATACGTGTAATCGGATGAACTTTTACAAAATTTACAATGTTATTAGGCAGTCTACAAGTTTTTATTATCGCAAATAATATAATATTCATAACTACCGACTAGTAAACGACCAAACACATAAAGTGATACTGTAAATGTAAGCTTATTCGTATCTTCAAAATTGCTCGTATTTAATCGAAAGTGAACGAGAAATTGCTTCTCGTGAAGACGCTATTAAAATACACTCGATACTGGATGACTAATGGTCAGCGCCGATATTTAAGGAAACGCTGCGTTATGCATGGATTACTTCCAAATTATCGGCAGAAAGAGAGGTTTTTGAAAATATTAACGAGGTTTGTTTTTCCACGGAAAACCTCAAAAGACCTTGCGTGTGCGGAAACATAGCATTTATTCAATGCAGCTGGTGCCGTTTAACTTTGTTTTTCATGTTTTCACGAAAAATACGATCCCGCAACTTGTATTCGTGGTGTCGAAAGCGACGATTAATCGTATATCTTTCAAAAGCCGGCTGTGCCGGTCAAAACTTGGAGGTAACAAGTCGCTTTATGCTCCTTTCAGGTATGAGGGGTATCTCAAATCACGGACAAGCATACATTTTCAGTATCACTTTATGCGTTTGGTCGTTTAATAGTCGGTAGTTATGAATATTATATTATTTGTGATAATAAAAGTTTGTAGACTGCCAAATAACATTGTAAATTTTATAAAAAATCATCCGATTACACGTATTTTTTCCTTTACGTCAACTGTAATATAAATAGTAAAGAAAATGAATGTGTTAGAAATAAATAAAAAAAACTGGCCAGCGGGACTCGATCCAGCGACGCAGAGATGACGGGGTTTTAACGCTAACCACTCCGCTGAGGGCGCTTCGTGGTAAAAATGGCCACGCAGAGGTGTATATATTTGGCGACCGAAATTATCTTGCGATTTTCTCAATAACGCTTGAGAAGAAAGCGCTACTGCTTACATATTTTGTTGTCCTCGTAGAGTCCTACGAGTGTACGAAGTTTGGAGGAAATTAACGTTCGGCCTCCCCTTGTTAGTGTATCAAGGGAAGGGACCCTGAGGCTTGCTTCAGCTGCTGTTGTTAATATTTAGTTTAGTGCCCTCATTCTATTTACCTTGAAATAATCCTCTATCAGGGCAATAAGATGTATTTTGCTGACTGTCTTGAAGTTGTGGTGGTGAATTGACGTCTATTGCTGGTGGTCCGCTTTCAAATTGTGCAGCAACGGAATATACACCTGATCCACTCTCCTCTATTAACTTCCAAACTGTGAGGAACTTCCCCGTTTCTTTCTGCAATTTTGGTCAACTATGCTACACTGTGGCTGCAATTAACATCATTCACACCCGCCACCACGGCACTGTCGCGTCACAGTATCGTCACATCAGGGTGTACTCGCACTTTCGGCCACGTCACGTCAGGTCAATTGAAGTCACATGACCTTAAATTGCATGGCTGTTCTCGACGATTTTCGGACTATAACAAACAACAAAAAGTAATGAAGAACAAATAACAAACACGTCGAATACCAACCGACGCCAACCACGAAAACAGTAGCCTAACGAAACGACGAAACGCTGTACGGAGGCGAGACAATGGCTGTATATCGGGAGGGGATGCTGGTGTTTCCACCAAAGGTGGAGAATATTCCGTATTGCAGAACAATATCTGTTTCTGTCCTTGTCTGTAAACGCTTCCCTCTTGCTCTAATCTGATTCCTATTTCTCTCACCGAAAGCGCTGCAGTCACGTGCCTGAGCGAAAACAATATTGTTTGTTTTTTTCGAATGTTTTGTGTGCGGGAGATGTAGCAACATGTGACGTTAGCTCCGTACAGAAATGTTGTAGTGGACAAACGAAAAAAAACTATGAATTTTATAAATGCAATTCATGTATACCAGAAATATGCGACGTCAAAATTAATGTACATTAATCAAACATCGCAATCTGAGAAAAAAGAAAACAGCAGGTAAGCTATGTCGCAATGAGCTCGGAAGCACCCTTGATGAACCATACAAAAATTCGTCTTCGAACCAGTGCCAAATGGGCAGCAAAATTGTTCCTAGGAATAGTGCAGACACATGTGTACTATCATCCATCTGAAGCGGAAATGATATAAACAGTGATTCATGTTGGTGAACAAAGATATAAAATTGTATTTTTATCTCAGACTTCCCTTTAGTGAAATCTTAAAGTTCTATTAAATCATATCACAATTCTGGTACAATAAGGCCCGTTGATCAATGGTGAAATTAAACCAGCTATATCAAACATCTGCAATAATCGTCAATATGTAAAAAATGAAGGGTGATCGCATTTCGGTTACTTAAAAGAGAACTCATGCACAAAGTCCGATTTCTCTTGTTCTCCCTGATTTGATTTCTTGTGTGGTGTAAAATTAGTATTGCTGTGCTCAATTTTCACTACCTCGTGTTCGTCCATTTTGTGGCAATAGTGTGGTCCCATTGTGAAAACTGCTCTTCCGGAAATGTGTTGCCGCAGACATTGCTGGGTTAGTGACCAGTAATGTCGCAGTATACGAGGCTGCAATTTGTGTGGTCGTTATGTTGTCGGACAACGTAGTCTGGTCATACTGACGGCACTATACAATTTTTATGCCTCATGTGTGCGTACCTAGGTGTCTTATAATTCTACGAGACTGATCAAACCCTACACCATTATAGCACACTTTTAGAGAGTAATGTATGCTGCGAAATAGAGAAGATCTGAACTCTTTGTAATATGCTTCCAGTAATGTTATATACGCCACCGGATGTGAGTCGGAGGGGTCAGTTTTACTGCATAGTGTGTTAGGTTTTCATAAATATTTTTTTATTTTGTGGGCTGCCATTTCTGTTCTCTTGGACGTTAGTATCTGAACTGTTTTCTGTTATGTCACTATCATATCCTTCACTCCCCTATAGAAAGATGTAGTATCATCCTCATTTACTCTCTATTACTTGCTCCCCTCTTATATTCATATAGCGTTTATGATATTATCCCTTTTGCTACCATGCCGGTTTCAGTGTTATAGTTCCCTGTCTAATCTGCAACCAAAAATTTGGTTGTAATGAGTGACAGATTTCTGTGCAGTATTATAGTGCCACGTTTGGTCTGACTGTTTGTACGTTGTTTAAAATTTTACTGAGACTTATGTTTTTATGATATCATGCTTAAAATTAATAGTGGATTGTGTCAATTTTTTAAATGCTCGTAATAATTGCATTTCAACTGTCAGAGCCATGTTCTACAAATGAAATTCTAAATTACACTATTTTCATACTTTCGCGAAGGGAAAATACCGTTCTTTATGCTGATCCAACCATGGAAGCGCTACATGCCATACAGACTCGCCAAATTAGTACCAGAACAAACCAGGGCATAAGCAGAATTGTATTTTTCAATCTAACGCAGAGTTTCAGTATTATTACTTTAATACACATACGAAAAACCGTGGTGACGAATACCAACAAAATTCCTGATAGTAGAATACATTTTGGCCCTGCGCAGGTTACTTATGAACCACACCAAGCTTTGGCTGCTAAACAAAATTCTGATCGAAAACAAGCTTAAAACTCAGGTATCAGGAAACATGAATGTAAAATGCATGCTACTAATTGCACAGTTAGAAGTGCAGGCTAATTTTGAAAATATTATAGTACAGATCACTGCAAAAATGTTACATTAGTTATTTAACCACAAGCAATTTCTGACCCTTCCTAAATTTCTATATAAGTAAGACACATATTGATCTCAATAATGTTCAAGTACTTTTAATAGCACACAAAGTTAAATACAACAAGACATTGAATATGATTTGTTTTAGTTTGTAAGACTTTGACTGTTGATAACCACACAATAGAATTGTGGCAAGAATGAACTTTCTCAGACTCGTGGAAGATGTGATTGTCCGTCCAAAGCACGATCGAAGTTCTGTATATTGCCAATAAACAACGAGTTGTTGATATGTAGCACTGAATGACAAAGCAAGAGCACCACGGCAGTAGTTTTATGTCCAAACTACGATAAACCATCTCTGCAGCTGACGTTACACTGTATATTCTCAGCCAGCACTCCACTGTAGTTTTGGATGGCAGACTTGCTCACATTTCTGCAAAAGGAGGAGAAATGCTAAGTTATTCTTTAGATAAAATCAAAATAGCATCAGTTCCATAAGTAAAGAAATAAACTTATTTTCGTGTATCATAATCGACTTTTTTTGAAGCCTCCAACTGTACCACAAAAAATTTAAATAATGAAATAATCACATTACTTACTCGCAGAATACATTTTTGTGATCCAGAAACAGGCGGAGAACTGCAGAGATATTCTCAAGTATAAATAGTACTTGTCGTGTAGTAAATAGACAGAGGATAGTCAGTGTAATGCGCTGTAGAATACGCAAGCAGATGGCATCAAGTTCCTGAAAAAAGAGTGGTTCTATAATAAAATTCTGTCCAAACTAAAATATTGTTACATAAGTAAGGATACGAGCTATGTGTGTGGAAGCGTACCAGTCACAGTAGATTCCGCTGCAGCCGTCCTTGGGTTCCAGAAACGGGAAAAGAACTGCAGCCACGTCCTTCACAACTCAAGAAACTGCTTGTTATACAAGTGGGATTATGCGAGGATTCAACCTCAGACACCTGGAACAGAAGGGGTACTGTAACAATATTCTGTCCAAATTAACATAAGTACATGTTACACCAGTAATGAGATAAGAACTTACATTGTAAGCATACCATTCACTGTTGGCATCCTTAGGCATTTTAGTTATGTAGAGCACTGCACCAGTATTCAGTCCAAAACAAGATATTACTTGTTGCACAAGAAATTAGATAAACACTGTATACTGTGGCACTTCCATTCATGAGAGCAAACACACTCCTGAAGCAGGAATAATTATGCAGTCATTTTCTGTCGAAATAAAGACATTACTTGCTATGCAAATAATGACGAACACACTGTATATCACGGGAACACCATGCACTGCAAGTTGAGTGACCAAACAACTCACAATCCTGAAGCTGGAGGAGTACAGCAGTCATTTTCTGTCCAAATGAAGGTATAACTTGTTAAGTAATCACATAAACATTGTATATTGTAAGCATCTCGTGCAGTGTAGTATTCGTTGCACTCGAGACACGGGAGTAGAAGAGCAGCGATATTCTTCCCAAATAGGAACATTACTTGTTACACAAGTAATGTGGTATACCACAATCAGTGACATACATTATGAATTATGCGAGCATAGAGCCTCAGACACGGGTAAATTTTGCGGGCAGACAACTCAGACTCCAGACGCTGGAGGAGTACTACAGCCATATTGTGTCCAAATGATTATCTTACTTGGTAAACAAGCACTGAGATTAGCACTGTATTCTGTAAGGCGGTAGAGCACTGTAGATTTGGGTGGCGAGTTTCTCAGACTCCTGTAGCAGGAGGAATACTGCAGCCATATTCTGTCCAAATGATTATCTTAGTTGCTAAACAACCACTGAGATTAGCAATGTATTCTGTAGGACGGCAGAGCACTGTAGATTTGGGTGGCTAGTTTCTCTGACTCCTGTAGCAGGAGGAGTACTGCAGCCATATTCTGTCCAAATGATTATCTTATTTGCTAAACAACCACTGAGATTAGCACTGTATTCTGTAAGGCGGTAGAACACTGTAGATTTGGGTGGCGAGTTTCTCTGACTCCTGTAGCAGGAGGAGTACTGTAGCCATATTCTGTCCAAATGATTATCTTACTTGCTAAACAACCACTGAGATTAGCAATGTATTCTGTAGGACGGCAGAGCACTGTAGATTTGGGTGGCGAGTTTCTCAGACTCCTATAACAGGAGGAGTACTCCAGCCAATATCTGTCAAAATCACAATAACGCCAGACTCGTACACAAAGACACACTGTCGGCACACTTTCTCAGATCGGCGGTGGGCTGTGGTGAATCAGCTGCAGATCCCCAACAGCGGACCACAGACACGGAAGGAGCCCGCAGACTAGCAGAGAAACGCCACACAGGAAGACCGCGGCAATGCGCCACCGCGACTCGGTCGCAGGCCGTTCGGTATCCCACCACAGCTCCAGATCTCTCTCCAGCTCCCGCTCCAGCTCTGACCATCTGTCCAGCTGGAGACCAGACTCGGCCTGCAGCTGTCGTCGCTGCCCCTCCTCCTGCTCCTGCTGCTGCTGGCCAGGTTCCTCTGCCGCCTGCTGCTGCTGTTCTGTCTGCAGAGGCTGCTGCAGCTCGTCCTCGAGCTGTTTCTCCTCGTTCTCCTCCTTTTCCAGCTTGATCAGGAGTTTCTGATACAGCTCCTCCTCCATGTGCTCGTACATCTCGCCCACCACCTCAGAGTAACCATCCTGGCCTCGCCTCTGCAGGAGCTGACACTGCTCTTTCTCCAGCTGCTTATCCTGATCCCGCTTATGTTCCAGCTGGGGACGCTTTCCGGAGAAGTCCGCTCCACAACAGCGCATCAGCGTCTCTGTAGCTGCGTCCAGTTTCTCCAGCAGTGCGTCTACACGCATGCACTGGCTGTTCGCAGCTTCCAGCTGCAGCTGTTGGAGTCTGATCGTGTCAATGATCCGCTCATCAGCCCTGCCTTCCAGCCGAAGGCGTCTACTGAGTGCAACCTCTCGAGAGACTCCTGCCATAGTACTCTCCGCCTCGCTAAACGTCAGACCTCGCTAGCAATGTCGCTTCCAACACCACGTTGCAAAACAGTTGAAAGGACGCGACGGAAGTGCCGAAACCTAGCAACGGAACCAGTGAGTAAGAGAGTCGACCCATTGTTGTGGCACACAGACGCAACACAAAGTTTTTATTTGCCAAAAATGTAATCGAAGTTAACTTAAGATAACCTTATTATTTTCAGAAATCTAGTAATGGAATACATAGCATAAAATTTATTGTTGTCAGTAGCGTATTTTATGGAATTATTGACGTTACCTTTTGTTTGTAATACACTGAATGACGATTAAACGAAAGGAGAGAAGAATGAAAATTTCAATGTGTTTAGCATAAAGGAAACCGTCGCTATCAACTACATAAATTACCCTATTGAAGTACTGAAGGAACCGGATGAAAAAGGAATCAGAAACATAAGACGAACTGTAAATGATCGCCATTGTTTCCTACCATCCAAAATCGTACCATTGCACTAGTGAGTACGCGATTTAAAGTTAACGAAAATCTTGAGTGTTGCAACTTGCGGAATACAGTTACAATGTTTCAGGTGTTATCATTATTATTGTTCAGGTAGAAACAAATTTAACCTAGTTTCGCGGATAAAAGCAAGGCCGACGTCCCCTATTAAGGCTGGTTTCTGAACTGCAGCAATTCTGATATTTTATCTCGGGGCTCCAATAGATTTTAACGTATATCAGCTGTACTTTTTTTCTGTTTTTCGACATCTAGCGTTCTCGTTCTTTCACACATCCATCAAGTGCACTCTCTACGATATTTCTTAACGATCATTATTCTCCATGATCACATACAACACTGCTTCGCGTCTAAATCCTAAGGTACACTGGATATAGTCCATTTCAGTTTACTCAGCAGACCATGCCACTAGATGGTTCGATATCTCCTATCCGAATTTTTGCTTCAGTATTGGTGAATAGCTGGTAAACAAGTCTCCCACCACCGCTGTTGTCTACTGCATCCGTGCAGAACAAGTCACCTTACGGCTTATGGCGGAGGGTGCTTCTGGTATGTATCATATTCTTTTACCACCTTTAACGTTCGTAATGGTGTTTGGGAAAAACAGTTGTGATAAAATGTTAGCCTTTTTCGGAATACCAGTTTTAAAAAGAACAGGAGTTGTCCACAAGAAATTATTTTAGGTTAGAATCAAAGCCTGCATTCCTACCTGTAAGATATTTCATGTTGTTAGATAAATGATCAAAAAATTTTGTTGCTGCATATTGAACTCTCTTCTGCGTCACTAACAACTTTGTTAAAGTATAATAAAGATCATTTTTTCATCTACTGTTGTAGGTGTGGCGAAAACTATTTTTCTAAATGTGTGATGGATTATTTATGAATAATTTCATTAGCGAATATATGCATTATGAAGTTACAGTTAAAATTCTTGACTTCTTGGAGAGGTATCTAAATGGTGACTCTGGAAGAATAACCCATATTATTCTTATTGAAGGTGGCCATTACCTGCAGTCGTTATCGCAATGGGGAAATGGGATCGATTTATCTGAGGTACAAAAGAGCACGGTCATTGGCTTTCGGTCCAAGTGTGGAAACAACTAAGTCTAAATATTCCTGTTAAGTATACCATGCATGACAAAATGGCGCTAACCAAAGCGGGCTCTGAGGCAACTGTGGTGATCCAGGGGCCATACGTGTCAGAGGTGAAGTAAGGCTGTGGAGATGTGTACGCGCGAGTAAACTTGCCAGCTGACCAACTGGTCGCCGAGATCAACCAAGGAACTACCAATAACGTCTCCACGACGACCGTTCTGCGGACATTGCTGCGTATTGGGCTTCTGCAGCAGGAACGTAATGAGTTAGGACATTACCGGTGATAAATACACGTATCGTAATGTAGTTGTCAAAATGCCCAGTTTTCTAAAGAGCTCTCCGCAAGACATTGCGGAGATAACACGAAATATAGTTATCATATTTCCCCTCCGTGCTCCGAAAATACTGTCCCTGAAATTACAGTTTTATCAAAGAATGATTCCATAACTCATTCGTAAAAGCAAATATGGGGCATACCCAGTTTCTTTAATTTTGAAATCGACTATAACAGTTATAATGCATACATCAAGCATCTGAACCAAGGTGCTCCATTCTTTCTAGGCCGTGAGTTTTCCGGTTAACATTGTAATCTATGCCAAACCATAACCCTGTCGACTTTTGTACTTCATTGTTTGAGAAACCAACTTTTATAGCTTGTTTAGTCCTACGAGAAGAATTGAAGTCCATATACTGTGCCTTGATAAAATTCGACAACAATACCTTTGCCTAGAACACTCTGTTATAGATTTCGAATTATTCATGGCTGTCTTTTCAGTAAAGGAACTAATAATAGCTTGAACTCCTATATTTGCATTATCTTGAAAAACTAACAAGCAGCATCTTCTCATATTCTGAGACTGGAAACTGAAAATCATTGATGTTTTTCAGAAACAACGGAAGACCCAATCGGAACTTGTGGTACACCATGTCTCACTGATTCAAATTCAGTGTTTGATGCAAGAAGAAAAAGTAAAATTTGTAGCTTTTGACGTGTATTTCCCTTGGCACTGGTATAGCTGACTTCAGATCCTGATAAGGAAGTGGTTTATTTGTGCCTTCAAGACCATTATTCAAAAACATCAGGTTTCGGACATGCTGTTCGGTAACCAGTTAAATTAAATTTATGTCTTTGACGTCTTTCCACACAAGATAGATCATTCTTCGGAGGATATATGTTATACAACTAATGCCATGTAAAAGTTATGGACGCGTGAAGGAACGGCTGCACGAATGGACATAGGTTTGTTTGACTCACGAACGCATACTTTCAAAGTTTCCACAACCAGTATTAAGTGAAGATTCTACAGTTATTCTTCAGGGCCCCTAACTATCGCCCCAAAAAGGAATCAGAATGCAAGATTAGACTCTTCACAGCAGACACAGAGTGATCTATGCACTCTTCTTGCATTCCATGTGTGACTGAAACGGAAAGGAACTAGGTACGTCATGCAATGCTAAACACCTGCTGCTATGCACTAACGTGGTCTATAGAGTGTGAACATGGATGTAGAAACGTCTACGAAGAGAAGACGGAGTTCCGAAATACCGGACGCGAAAACCGATTCATCATAGAAATGGGTGTCAAATTAGTTAATAAAAAGTTTATAGGTAAGGGAAAGACGTAACGCTTGAATATTGCTTCCGGACGTATAACACTAATTTTGAGTTCCTTTCCAGCTGTGTTTCTTCCTTTATACAACAGTGAGATATACGTCTGCTATTTTGGCATGTCGGCTCGCATTAAGTTGCAAACAGCACAGAGACAACCGGCAAATAGAGACACTCTTGTTACCACTGTTGTATGATTGTTGCATTCCTCAAAGACACAATTTCCAAGTTTTTACATGAAATATTAGTTGCTGTTCGTAACATCGTGAAGGTACACAAGAAAATAATGTCCTTATTTCTGCTGTTCAGACTTGCTTTTGTTCTTACTCACGGTTTTGAAGGGTCACTAATGCTATAAATATAAATAAATATTCTTGCACAATTTTCTTGTAATTACACGTTGTGCCATTGTGCTGGACTAATCTCCAGACAGTGACTGCGCCAATACGAATACGGTTGTATAATAATCAGATTTTTTGGAGGTCAAGAGTAGCGTTTGAACTATGAAGACACATACAAATTTCCTATATCCACTTGCTACTAATATTTACGATCAGTGAGAAAAGCAAACATTTCTAATCATTGATTGGCATAAAAAACTTTTAAAATGTTGGAATTTCTAGAATAATGTGAACATTCAGTAAGTCGATATCTCTCAATGTACTGTGCTACTGTAAATAATATCGCGTTGTTTTAAAGGAAGACTGTGTACAAAAATAAATGATTTTGTCCGGATTAAGATTACTATCACATTTTAAGGACATTTTGACCACTTTACAAAGTATTTATCAAACATTGTGTCCCATAGGGAGTGGTCAATATCCAGACATAAAGGAACGATCATTCGAAGCAGAAGGCATAGTAAACATGAACTCCAAAATGCATGTCTTACGAGCTGCGAGCACCATCTTCGCTACTGTGAAACAAATTGCTTCTACTGCAAGTGCTTTGATTTCCATATTTTGGGAGGAGGGGGTATGACCAAAACAAGAAAAAATTGTCTAGCAAACGTAGAACTAAAATGCATACCTCCTGAGCTGAGAGCACTTGTTCGTTATAATATACGTGTTTCATAGTATCGAAGATGGCGAAGTGCTTATAGCTCTTCGAATATGCACTTTAGAACTTATGTTTACTAGACTTTTTTGCTTCGAATGATCGTTTCTATCACGTCCCTGAATATTCACCATTGCTCACAGCTGAAGGTCAAGCTCAATTTATGAATATGATAGCAACTTATCACATACAAAGATTCGAGAGGGTTTCTGCCAAGGATGCATTATCCATATAGGGGTTGTTTGCGACAATGGTGGTGGGGAATGGTGAATGAGGCCAGAAAGTTAAACAGCTTTTAACTTTTATGACCCATGTGAGCTGATACGAATGACTCAGTCACATATCCTAAGTCGGCTGTGCCAGGATGATTCTACAGACCACATGACTGATCAGTTCAGTGTTGGGGGGGGGGGGGGGGGGGTGCATGTACAAGTTTATGTTGCCTGTGGGAACATTGTTAAGCAAAAGACATTCCTTTCGCAAATGTTTTTCGTTATTCCGGTATATTTTTTATATTTTTCCAATAATATTACACTATTGACCTACCTGTTGCACTCCATGTAAATATCAACGCCAGTTCTCTGCTCTCTTCTGAAGCCTTCCGTAATATTTGTACGTCGGGGACTAGACACGAGACCTCGCTCTGTTCGTCCATAGCGGCGTACACATGATACATATCCCATACGGTTCCATATTGTCACCTAGTGAACAAAATACGACATTATGAAATACAGGATCAACTCTGTGAATGCTTTCCGGACATCCTACTAGACAAGACTCAAATAATTGCAATATGAACAGTGTTTTCTTCTTTCTACTTTTTTTTTCCGGAACTTAAAAGCACAGGACCTACACTCTCGACTAATCCGCCAATCACCTTTAAGAATGCAGATGCAAATTCAAAACATTTCTTCAGATACCAGTGCCTATATATTTCGACAATAGCCCTCATTTGAAGCACCGAACGCTACCGACAGTGTACACTCATTCAAGTTATGTATCCAAGTTTTAGCTAAAGCAATTGACATACATCAAATTATTTTCATAGCGAGAATAATTAGAATGTATCGAAAACACTGTTGGGCAGTAGCGTGGCCGAGGTTGAAGAGAGTAATAAAAATAAACAAATTAAGAAGCGAATGCGAAAACCTTCTGTTGAGTGAAATGCAGGATTTCAGCTAATGTCTGCTACCAAACTAACTGACATGCAGGCTCTGCGTGAGCAACAATTACATCCGTACCACTTACGAAGGGTACACGCTATGAGTCCAGCTGATTTTCCAGCACCCGCTGCCTACAGTTCGTGGTTCCCGTTCTACTGCATCGACACACCCCTCTTTTCACGCTGAGTACCGTTCGCAGATGAATGTAAGTTGACTGTGATTGGTGATAACGTAAGGACAGGTATTCTGGATGGCTATGTGATGAGGACATCCCTCCTACCACTCAATCTAACTGGTTCTTCATACTTGATCTTCCTACATAACGCCCTGGACCCGTTCTTGGCAACTGTCCCAATTGAGGTCCGTCAGGAAATGTGATTTCGGCATTATGGGAAGCACCTCACTTCTCACGTGCCGTGACATTTCAACAGACGAGATGGTGAAAGATGGGCAGGCCGTGGTGATCCAACAGTGTAGTCGTCGCGATCGTCCGATTTAACTCCTACGGACTAGCCCTTGCTGGGTCATAAGCAAATTTTTATTTACGGGACTCCCGCAGAGGCAGAAGAAGATCTGCCGGCACAAGATCTGGCCGCAGTACTAGAAATAAGACACACGTGATGGGATGGAGAGTGTGTACCAGAACATGCTTCGTATGTACAGTGTCTGTAACATCGTTGGTGGTCGCCATATAGAGGCGCTGGTGTATTGCATGAGTACTGTTCTGTATGTACAGTAGTCTGGTTTTTTTTTTTCGTTTTGGAATACCGTACACAAGCAATGTTTAAGTGTTAATACAAACAAATGTTTTTATATGATAAATAGATGTTTCGTTACGTTTCTTTCCAGTTATTACCAGATAATCTAATTGCGCCAAACCTTATTAAATTCCTCAAGCAAAAGTGGGTGAGTTCAACATCTGAATCGAAACCGTTGTAGAACAGAAACGGTACATTTCCAAACTTGGGTTCCCATTCCGAATATTTTGTACTCACTCCCCTCTACAAGTCCTAGAGATTTGTAACCGGAATTTCAAGGACACAAGGATACAGATTTAAGAGACTTTTTTTTTTTTTTAATGTTCAAATGTGTGACTTCCTAAGGGACCAAACTGCTGAGGTCATCGGTTCCTAGACTTACACACTACTCGAACTAGCAGAAACTAACTTGTGCTACAAACGACACACACACACATACACCCATTGCCTATGGAGGACTCGATCCTCCGGCGGGAGGGGCACCGCAACCCATAACATGGCGCGTGCAACCACGCAGCCACTATGCGCGGCGAGACCTTTTGAAATGCTCAGATTTTGGCAGATGCCAAGAACCAGATTTTCAGAAGGTAAAATAGAATTCATATCGCAAGTAAATCACTGTGGTCATGGGAGGTGGTTTTGAAACTGAGAGTAAATATATTTGGCAGACCTTGGTTCAAAATGGTTCAAATGGCTCTGAGCCCTATGGGACGTAACTGCTGTGGTCATCAGTCCCCTAGAACTTAGAACTACTTAAACCTAACTAACCTAAGGGCATCACTCACATCCATGCCCGAGGCAGGATTCGAACCTGCGACCGTAGCGGTCACGCGATTCCAGACTGTAGCGCCCATAACCGCACGGCCACTCCAGCCGGCGGCAGACCTTGGTAGTCAGTCTTAGTTTTTTCCACTAGGCATTCCACAGCGCCAACAACAATAGTGCACATTGTTTTGGGCTGTCACGAGAATTACTCCTTTGAAACACTTTATTTAGTGTTGTTTACCGAAGCTAATGTTACTAGCTGTAATTACAAAGACGGTCAGTATGTGGCAGTCTGCTCACATAGTGTATGGAGACCATACACTGTCATCCTACAGCAACTGTGGATATAATTTTACTTTACTGTGTAGTGATGCCATTACCCACAATACTTATGACGTGATACTTCTTGCGAGTTAAGCCTGCATTTTTCTGATGTTTTAGGACATAATTTCATACCAAGGTTATAATAACACCGCTCTAATAAATGCCAACTCTGATAAACTTTGGGAAACTTGACCTTAACTGAGGCTCTCAACAGGAACTTCCATCTTTTCATGTTGCCTAATGCAGTTCAGTGTATTTATGGAAGTATGGTTCTACTCAAAGCTTGTTTATTGTGGAAACAGTACATTCCCATAAAGTCCGTTAAGAGAGGCTACAAACTATGGTGTACAGCTGAAATGAGAGGTTATGTATATGATTTTGAGGGTTACCACAGCAAGAGAGTGGACAATGAGAATATTGCATTCAAATGAAGATTTGGACTCGGCAGCAGTGTTGAGTACAGACTAAACAGTTCACTCAACGAATGTGGCTGTACAGTAATGATGGACAGTTATTTCACAGCTGTTGAGTTTTCGGAACACCTGAAGGCAAATAACATACAGGGTGTTTCAAAAATGACCGGTATATTTGAAACGGCAATAAAAACTAAACCAGCAGCGATAGAAATACACCGTTTGTTGCAATATGCTTGGGACAATAGTACATTTTCAGGTGGACAAACTTTCGAAATTACAGTAGCGACAATTTTCAACAACAGATGGCGCTGCAAGTGATGTGAAAGAAATAGAAGACAACGCAGTCTGTGGGTGAGCCATTCTGTACGTCGTCTTTCTACTGTAAGCGTGTGCTGTTCACAACGTGCAAGTGTGCTGTGGACAACATGGTTTATTCCTTAAAACAGAGGATTTTTCTGGTGTTGGAATTCCACCGCCTAGAACACAGTGTTGTCGCAACAAGACGAAGTTTTCAACGGAGGTTTAATGTAACCAAAGGACTAAAAAGCGATACAATAAAGGATCTGTTTGAAAAATTTCAACGGACTGGGAACGTGACGGTTGAATGTGCTGGAAAGGTAGGACGACCGCGTACGGCAACCACAGAGGGCAACGCGCAGCTAGTGCAGCAGGTGATCCAACAGCGGCCTCGGGTTTCCGTTCGCCGTGTTGCAGCTGCGGTCCAAATGACGCCAACGTCCACATATCGTCTCATGCACCAGAGTTTACACCTCTATCCATACAAAATTCAAACGCGGCAAACCCTCAGTGCCGCTACCATTGCTGCACGAGAGACATTCGCTAACGATATAGTGCACAGGATTGATGACGGCGATATGCATGTGGGCAGCATTTGGTTTACTGACGAAGCCTATTTTCACCTGGACGGCTTCGTCAATAAACAGAACTGGCGCATATGGGGAACCGAAAAGCCCCATGTTGCAGTCCCATCGTCCCTGCATCCTCAAAAAGTACTGGTCTAGGCCGCCATTTCTTCCAAAGGAAACATTGGCCCATTTTTCAGATCCGAAACGATTACTGCATCACGCTATCTGGAGATTCTTCGTGAATTTGTGGCGGTACAAACTGCCTTAGACGACACTACGAACACCTCGTGATTTATGCAAGATGGTGCCCGGCCACATCGCACGGCCGACGTCTTTAATTTCCTGAATGAATATTTCGATGATCGTGTGATTGCTTTGGGCTATCCGAAACATACAGGAGGCGGCGTGGATTGGCCTCCCTATTCGCCAGACATGAACCCCTGTCACTTCTTTCTGTGGGGACACTTGAAAGACCAGGTGTACCACCAGAATCCAGAAACAATTGAACAGCTGAAGCAGTACATCTCATCTGCATGTGAAGCCATTCCGCCAGACATGTTGTCAAAGGTTTCGGGTAATTTCATTCAGTGGCTACGCCATATTATTGCTACGCATGGTGGATATGTGGAAAATATCGTTCCATAGAGTTTCCCAGACCGCAGCGCCATCTGTTGTTGACAATTGTAACTACTGTAATTCGAAAGTTTGTCCGCCTGAAAATGTACTGTTGTCCCAAGCATATTGCAACAAACGGTGTATTTCTATCGCTGCTCGTTTAGTTTTTATGCCGTTTCAAATATACCGGTCATTTTTGAAACACCCTGTATTTGCCTGCTAAACTGTTCGTCCTAGTAGCAAGCACCTCCAATTACTTGAGTATGATAAACAACTAAAGAGAGGTGATTCTGATTTTCGCTCAACTACTCAAACTATTGCATTCATCACACGACAGGACAACAAGCACATCCACCTATTACCAAATTATCATGGCACTGATTCTACTAACTAGCGTGGCAAAATGGGGATGGGACATAAAACACATTGTAGAACCCTGTGGTTATCAGATAATACAATTTATCTATCTGTGCATTTAGTGGTGGCCAGTTATATGCGCTAATGCGCAACAGCACACAATTGAAATAAGAACACCGTGAATTCATTTTCCCAGGAAGGGGAAACTTTATTGCCACATTCCTGGGGTCACATACAACACATGATCACACTGACAAAACCACAGGCACATAGACACAGGCAACAGAGCATGCACAATGTCGGCACTAGTACAGTGTATATCCACCTTTCGCAGCAATTCAGGCTGCTATTCTCCCATGGAGACGATCGTAGAGACGCTGGACGTAGTCCTGTGGAACGGCTTGCCATGCCATTTCCACCTGGCGCCTCAGTTGGACCAGCGTTCGTGCTGGACGGGCAGACCGCGAGAAACGACGCTTCATCCAGTCCCAAACATGCTCAATGGGGGACGGATCCGGAGATCTTGCTGGCTAGGGTAGTTGACTTACACCTTCTAGAGCACGTTGGGTGGCACAGGATACATGCGGACGTGCATTGTCCTGTTGGAACAGCAATTTCCCTTGCCGGTCTAGGAATGGTAGAACGATGGGTTCGATGACGGTTTGGATGTACCGTGCACTATTCAGTGTCCCCTCGACGATCACCAGAGGTGTACGGCCAGTGTAGGAGATCGCTCCCCACACCATGATGCAGGGTGTTGGCCCTGTGTGCCTCGGTTGTATGCAGTCCTGATTGTGGCGCTCACCTGCACGGCGCCAAACAACGCATACGACCATCATTGGCACCAAGGCAGAAGCGACTCTCATCGCTGAAGACGACACGTCTCCATTCGTCCCTCCATTCACGCCTGTCGCGACACCACTGGAGGCGGGCTGCACGATGTTGGGGCGTGAGCGGAAGACGGCCTAACGGTGTGCGGGACCGTAGCCCAGCTTCATGGAGACGGTTGCGAGTGGTCCTCGCCGATACCCCAGGAGCAACAGTGTCCCTAATTGGCTGGGAAGTGGCGGTGGGGTCCCCTACGGCACTGCGTAGGATCCTACGGTCTTGGCGTGCATCCGTGCGTCGCTGCGGTCCGGTCCCAGGTCGACGGGTACGTGCACCTTCCGCCGACCACTGGCGACAACATCGATGTACTGTGGAGACCTCACGCCCCACGTGTTGAGCAATTCGGCGGTACGTCCACCCGGCCTTCCGCATGCCCACTATACGCCCTCGCTCAAAGTCCGTCAACTGCACATACGGTTCAGGTGCACGCTGTCGCGGCATGCTACCAGTGTTAAAGACTGCGATGGACCTCCGTATGCCACGGCAAACTGGCTGACACTGACGGCGGCGGTGCACAAATGCTGCGCAGCTAGCGCCATTCGACGGCCAACACCGCGGTTCCTGGTGTGTCCGCTGTGCCGTGCGTGTGATCATTGCTTGTACAGCCCTATCGCAGTTTCTGGAGCAAGTATGGTGGGTCTAACACACCGGTGTCAATGTGTTCTTTTTTCCATTTCCAGGAGTGTATATTTAAACAGTTTACGATTACTACCCTTGTAATTAAAAATGCTACGCCACCATTCTGTAGCAGACTGGTAAAATTTTTCAGTAGGCCGCACTGTGGACAACAGAGAAGGCAGATATTCTCCCCTCTCAATGTATCAGGAACAAAGAGTCGAACGAGTGACGGCACAAATCGTTCTTTACCATGCTTGAAGAGGTATATATCAATGCCTATGTTAGTTATACGATACTTGACAGTGGGGCTACTAACACAGGGAAGATGCCCTATAAAGAAAGAGGATGTCCAGTGGCAACACTACACAAGAAGAGAAGAAGCAATGATATTTCTGTGTCTAGCGGCATTAGGAAGCTAAATATTCGTGTTCATCGGCCTGTACATGCTCAACATAGTAGGGTGGGTGATATGTGATCAATTTTGAGAAGTGCAATCAAAATCTCATGCAATGCGTCTCTACACGGTAATGAAAAACAGAACTACAGAACTGTTCTCATGATTGCCATATCATGTAGCACAAATAAAACTATATGTATCTTAATTTGTATTTCTTAGTATGTTCCTAAATTCCTGGGGATGCTTCTAAAACCAGCATGCATAATTTACACAGAAACACTTTATTGGGGATTATTTTGCAATAAAATCAAAATTACGATTAAAAAATACAAATAAAACATTTTGGTAATTAAATCTTTATATATAAATATTTAAAGCACATATGCTGATGAAACGTATTCTGTTATCAGTACACGAATGTTCCTGTTTTTTTTTCTCTCTCTTGTTTCTGTTATTTTCTGCTGAAAAGGAAGAAGTCTATTTTTCTCTCAGCGAATTTTAATTTTTCGCACAACTGAGAACACACTAAACACAGCCAGCACACTTATGTACCATTGGGGGAGCTTATCACAAGTAGTTTTCGTAATACATATACACTCCTGGAAATTGAAATAAGAACACCGTGAATTCATTGTCCCAGGAAGGGGAAACTTTATTGACACATTCCTGGGGTCAGATACATCACATGATCACACTGACAAAACCACAGGCACATAGACACAGGCAACAGAGCATGCACAATGTCGGCACTAGTACAATGTATATCCACCTTTCGCAGCAATGCAGGCTGCTATTCTCCCATGGAGACGATCGTAGAGACGCTGGATGTAGTCCTGTGGAACGGCTTGCCATGCCATTTCCACCTGGCGCCTCAGTTGGACCAGCGTTCGTGCTGGACGGGCAGACCGCGTGAGACGACGCTTCATCCAGTCCCAAACATGCTCAGTGGGGGACAGATCCGGAGATCTTGCTGGCCAGGGTAGTTGACTTACACCTTCTAGGGCACGTTGGGTGGCAATGGATACATGCGGACGTGCATTGTCCTGTTGGAACAGCAAGTTCCCTTGCCAGTCTAGGAATGGTAGAACGATGGGTTCTATGACGGTTTGGATGTACCGTGCACTATTCAGTGTCCCCTCGACGATCACCAGAGGTGTACGGCCAGTGTAGGAGATCGCTCCCCACACCATGATGCCGCGTGTTGGCCCTGTGTGCCTCGGTCGTATGCAGTCCTGATTGTGGCGCTCACCTGCACGGCGCCAAACACGCATACGACCATCATTGGTACCAAGGCAGAAGCAACTCTCATCGCTGAAGACGACACGTCCCCATTCGTTCCTCCATTCACGCCTGTCGCGACACCACTGGAGGCGGGCTGCACGATGTTGGGGCGTGAGCGGAAGACGGCCTAACAGTGTGCGGGACCGTAGCCCAGCTTCATGGAGACGGTTGCGAATGGTCCTCGCCGATACCCCAGGAGCAACAGTGTCCCTAATTGGCTGGGAAGTGGCGGTGCGGTCCCCTACGGCACTGCGTAGGATCCTACGGTCTTGGCGTGCATCCGTGCGTCGCTGCGGTCCGGTCCCGGGTCGACGGGCACGTGCACCTTCCGCCGACCACTGGCGACAACATCGATGTACTGTGGAGACCTCACGCCCCACGTGTTGAGCAATTCGGCGGTACGTCCACCTGGCCTCCCGCATGCCTACTATACGCCCTCGCTCAAAGTCCGTCAACTGCACATACGGTTCATGTCCACGCTGTCGCGGCATGCTACCAGTGTTAAAGACTGCGATGGAGCTCCGTATGCCACGGCAAACTGGCTGACACTGACGGCGGCGGTGCACAAATGCTGCGCAGCTAGCGCCATTCGACGGCCAACACCGCGGTTCCTGGTGTGTCCGCTGTGCCGTGCGTGTGATCATTGCTTGTACAGCCCTATCGCAGTGTCCGGAGCAAGTATGGTGGGTCTGACACACCGGTGTCAATGTGTTCTTTTTTCCATTTCCAGGAGTGTATAAGTAACGAATTGCCAGGTTCTCACTTTTGAAGAAGGAAAAGGCAGCAATAGTTTCCAAAATACAGTGAATGTACCAGCTGGAAATATAATGAGCTACTGCATTAATTCGTTTGCTAGATTTGCTATCCACCATTTATAATAACAGACAAACTTCTTAAACTAATTGCAGTGTTTCTAAAAATAAAATCTACTCTTGTTGAAACACATAAATGAAATCTCTTAAATAAATACGTGTTTGTATTCAGTGATACGTTACTTCTTTTTTTTCGTTGTAAATAGGGAAGGTGTCTTACTTTCGGGGTTGATGAAAGAACATTAGGAAAAATAATTAGTAAGTTTCGCAGTTATTCCTGCAAGCAATTTAATTTCACGTTCATGCAGTCCAGTACTCACGTATATAGAACTCTGCACACTTATAAACAATTTAGTTGAGGTTCACATACTCGGCAGTGGGAAGAAAAGGAAAAGAAAAAGAACCCTCCAGTTAACTCTGAAAACAATAGACAAGGCAGATATTCTCCACTCTCAATGTATCAGGAACAAAGAGTCGAACAAGTGACGGCACAAATCGTTCTTTGTCATGCTTGAAATGGCATATGTCAATGCCTATGTTAGTTATACGATACTTGATAGTGGGGCTACTAACACAAGGAAGATGTCCCATAAAGAAAAGAGGCAGCAAAACACAAGAAGAGAAGAAGCAGTTATATTTCTGTGTCCAGCGGCATGAGGTACCTAAATCTCCGTTTTCATCGGCCTGTACATGCTCAACAGAGTGGGGTGTGTAATAAGTGGTCAATTTCGAAAAGTACAATCAAAACCTCGTGCAATGCGTTTCTCCACTGTAATGAAAAACAGAATTACAGAACTGTTTTCATAATTATCATCAGTACAAATAAAACTGTATGTATCTTAATTTGTATTCTTAGTATGTTCCGAATTTGCTGGGGATGCTTCTAAAACCAGCATACATAATTTACACCAAAACACTTTATTGGGGATTATTTTGCAATAAAATTAAAATTATAATTCAAAAATACAAATACAAATTTTGGTAATAGAATCAGTATATAAGTGTTTGAAGCACATATGCTGCTGAAATCTTTTCTGTTACCGGTACCGCCGCATGGGATTAGCTGAGCGGTCTGGGGCGCTGTAGTCATGGACTATACAGCTGGTCCCGGCAGAGGTTCGAGTCCTCCCTCAGGCATGGGTGTGTGTGTTTGTCCTTAGGATAATTTAGGTTAAGTAGTATGTAAGGTTAGGGACTGATGACCTTAGCAGTTAAGTCCAATAAGATTTTACACACATTTGAACATTTTTGGTACCAGTACAGGAATGTCCCTGTTTATTTCTCCCTTCCGAAAAATGAAAAGGCAGCAACAGTTTCCAAAATTACAGCCAATGTACCATCTGGAAATATAATGACTACTGCTTTAATTCATCTGCTAGTTTGGCTATCCATCCTTTATAATAATAGACAAACTTCTGAAACGAATTCCAGTTTTTCAAAAATAAAATTTAAGTTGTTGAAACACATAAATGAAATCTGTTGAATAAATACGTATTTGTATTCAGTGATACATAACTTCCATCCTTTTTTTAAAGATTTTTCACTTAAAGGGTTGATGAACGAATATTAGAAAAAATAATTAGTACAGTATTTTCAGTAAGTTTCGTAATTATTCCCGCAAGCACTTTAATTTCACGTTCATCCAGTCCTGTACTCATGTATACAGAACTTTACACATTTATAAACAACTTAGTTTCGAGGTTAACATACACGACAGTGGAAAAAAAGGTAAAAGAGCCCTCCAGTTTACTCTGACTGCGGCAAATGTTGTTGATATGTTTAGAAGGTCAGGTTCGTAGCGTTTTCGGTTTGCATGTTCGTACTCCGGCTGCTATAGGTTTGTTTATCGACTGTTGTATTTTATTTGTACTTCATTGTTGCTATTTAAGTTTACATACTGTCAATTTGTCATGTGAAGATAATGAGTGGGAGTTTGGACAGTAGAAAACGGAGTGCCAAGTGAAGAAATCTGATCATTTGCGACATGCTCTTGTGGTTGAGTTTGATAGAGCGATGGCAGTAGCGGAGGCAGCCAGAAACTTTTCGCCGTATAGGGAGATAATCTCATTGGACAGCACATGGCAAGGAAATAGTTTTCTTATTTTAAGACTGAGTGTTTTGACATTGGTTGCTCTCCACGTTCAGAAAGACCTCCGCTGTTTGATGAGATCATTTCAACGAATGAATCCACAATGATCCACGTAACTATACTTGACAACTGGCAGAGGTGATAAACTGTGATCTTTCCACCATCATGCGACATTTCCAAGCAATGGGGAAAGTTCTGTAAGCACTAAGCCAAAAACCCAAAAACCAGTGGGTGGCCATATGTGCATCACTGCTTGCTCGTTACTAATTGGCTCTTGAAAAACATCGATCATTCGCATATTGCATCTTTACTGGTGACGGGAAATGGTGTTGTCGCTACGCTAATATAAGGAAAAGAAAGGAACGACTGAGCCGAAACAAAGCAGCAACTCCACAAAGACCACAGAAATACACGAAAATACAGGGTGATTCAAAAAGAGTACCACAACTTTAGGAATTTAAAACTCTGCAACGACAAAAGGCAGAGCTAAGCACTATCAGTCGGCGAATTAAGGGAGCTATAAAGTTTCATTTAGTTGTACATTTGTTCGCTTGAGGCGCTGTTGACTAGGCGTCAGCGTCAGTTGATGCTAAGATGGCGACCGCTCAACAGAAAGCTTTTTGTGTTATTGAGTACGGCAGAAGTGAATCGACGACAGTTGTTCAGCGTGCATTTCGAACGAAGTATGGTGTTAAACCTCCTGATAGGTGGTGTATTAAGCGTTGGTATAAACAGTTTACAGAGAATGGGTGTTTGTGCAAAGGGAAAAGTTCTGGACGGCCGAGAACGAGTGATGAAAATGTAGCATGCATCCAGCAAGCATTTGTTCGCAGCCCAGGAAAATCGACGCGCAGAGCTAGCAGAGAGCTGCAAATTCCACAATCAACTGTATGGAGAGTCCTACGAAAAAGGTTAGTTATGAAACCTTATCGTCTGAAATTGGTTCAAGCACTGTCTGCAGCTGATAAGATTAAAAGAATCGATTTCTGTAATTTTATCCTTGCTCAAATGGAGACAGATGAATCTTTCGTTTCAATGATTGTGTTTAGTGATGAAGCAACTTTCCACAGTAACGGGAAAGTCAACCGTCACAATGTCTGTATATGGGGCACTGAGAATCCGCGGGAAACAACTCAGTATGAACGTGACTCGCCTCAGGTGAACGTTTTCTGTGCCATTTCAGCCAATAAAGTTTTTGGTCCCTTTTTCTTCGAAGGTGCTACTGTAACTGGACTACAGTATCTGGAGATGTTAGAGAATTGGCTGTTCCCTCAGCTCGAACAAGAAGCACAACAATTCATGTTTCAGCAGGATGGAGCGCCACCACATTGGCACTTATCTGTCCGTAACTACCTGAACGTCAACTACCCGAGGCGATGGATCGGCCGCCAGGCAGCCCGTGACAGAGCACTTCATCACTGGCCTCCAAGAAGCTCTGGTCTTACCCCTTGCGATTTTTTCTTATGGGGGTATGTTAAGAATATGGTGTTTCGGCCACCTCTCCCAGCCACCATTGATGATTTGAAACGAGAAATAACACCAGCTATCCAAACTGTTACGCCTGATATGCTACAGAGAGTGTGGAACGTGTAGGAGTATCGGGTTGATATTGCTCGAGTGTCTGGAGGGGGCCATATTGAACATCTCTGACCTTGTTTTTGAGTGAAAAAAAAACCTTTTTAAATACTCTTTGTAATGATGTATAACAGAAGGTTATATTATGTTTATTTCATTAAATACACATTTTAAAAGTTGTGGTATTCTTTTTGAATCACATTGTAATGTTATGCATGTGGTAAAAGAGCGATGGGTGGTGAAATACAAACCGCCTCGCGACGGTGTTATCATCAATGTGGCACATTTATTCTCAACAGTCGAGACGTCTTGCAAACGCAGTCCGACAACAACGACCAGGAAGATCGTGTGAAGTGATGCTATTCCACTATAACGCCAACGCGCATTCTGCTAGACTGGCAAAATACACTATACAGGCGTTGGAGTGGGACTTGCGCCCTCAGATATTCGCCCTTCCCTCTCTCTGTTTAACAGCATTCACAGAATTTCCATTCAGGATGACATCCATTGTGAACATGACTCAACGCGTTCTTCGCCAAAAAAACCACATGCTTTCTATGGTCGCAGAATCAAAAAGTTACCCCAACGTTGGCAGAGTGCTGTAAATAGTGAAAAGGAATATATTATTGATGACCAAAGTCCCTGTTATGTGTATCTGCTGTATTAATTAAACTTATGGAAATAGGCTATGGCCCTATTCTCCAACCCGACAGTTCAATGTGTTGCCCTACAATGGCAGAAAGTGCGCGTTCGGTATATAAAAATCTATGGGCACATAATGGTTATGTAGTGAAAGTATATGATATTTGTATTATATAATACATGGATAACATTGGTGAGTAAGTAATTGGTGTAAGTAGTACTTTCACAACAGATCACTTAAGTCTACAAATGGCGAAAATGAATCGTTTGTCGACAGTATGTTCCGGCTCTAGTAATGGCAAATTATATTATCTTAAATCGTTGTCTGGTGCATTTGAGGAAGCAAATAAAAAAGTTTCTGGTCGCAGTATACTTCCCGATTGATATTAGCTTTTAATAAAGGAAACCAACTATGTCGCAGTGTCTTTTAGTGCACTTTCACGAAGCATGACACCAAAATTTCGTATAGAATAACTTTAATATTTCATCGTATTTAACTGATCTGGGATACAAAAATGAAAATATTATCTTTCAAGGTTGCCTTCAGAGCATTGTAGTAGGAAATCATACAGCTTCCAGCACATCATACAAGAACAGTGAAACTGTAGGTTTGAAGATGTGGTATAAATATAAGGCGCTCAAAAAAAACGAGCTGGAGACATAATTACAGAAACCAGTACCTGTATGGTAGAAGTATTGAACCTGGTGGTTGAGATACTTGTCCCACTCTCACACAAGGCGGTGAATGGCTGTCTCATAAAATTTCCGGGTCTGTGATGTTAACCGGTTCCTCACGCACAGCTAGACGTCGTCGTCCGAGGTGAATCGTTTGCCCCTCAGATCCTTTTTAAGGAGGCCAAAAATGGCGTTATCACAGGGAGAGAGGTCCGAACTGTATGGACTGTGGGCGAGAACCTCATATTTGAATTTGTGCAGGAGTGCCGCAACTGTACGGCCTTATGAGGCTTTTTGCATTGTCGTGGAGCAGAATGACCCCGCAGGTGAGATTGCTTGGCAAAGGGTGGTCAAGGTTTGCGAGTGACGCCGGGCAATCACTGTTGTCCCGTGCTGCAGGAAATGGATCAGAAGGGGGCCATTTTCGGTCTCCTCCTCGGAAGACAACGTCCAGCTATACGTGCGGAACTGGTTAACATCACAGATCCGCTAACTTTATGAAACAACCATTAACCGCCTTGTGTCACAGTTGGACAAGTGTCTCAACATCCAGGGTCAGTACTTCTAACATACAGGTACTGGTTTCTGTAATTATGCCTCCGGCTCGTTTCTTTTTGACCGCGCCTTATATTAGAGAGATGACAGATAATCATGAGGTCTCAAATATCAGAGTGTAACTTCTAGTTTCACTCGAACAAGTAATGCATCTCTATCTGACTATCGAACTTTTTTTAATGTAGTTAGATCTGCTGCTCAACTAGTACTTAAAATTTACTTTTATTGTCTGGAAGTGGTTCAAGAATGGATTTTCGATTACGAGTCTTATTTCATTTGTAACTCTCTTACATATGACTGTGTTTTTACTACTTCAGGCACCAACATTTAGCTTATCTCTTCTCCTCATTGGATTCTTGGCTCAGAACCTGAATGGGAACACTAATGTATGTCCGAATAATCTGCGTTGATGCCGTCATGAAAACCGAGCAAGTAGAGTTTTGACAAGAGTGTGTGGAAACGGCGCCATGGCCGAATCTGCCGTCACGCCAATTGCTGTGGTGTAATTGTTGTTGCATGAGGAAACACAGCTTTACACATTTTTGACCGGCAACAGGATGTGCGCTCTGGAGATCCTACCATATCTCTGGCAGTTGCGCGACATTGCCGTACTGAAGACTGCTTGTGTAAAGTTGGCTGTGAAGTAACTGTCGTATACAGCAGGGGAGACCTTTGCTTAAAACGGGAATTAACTCCTTTTTTTTTGGTCAAATAAGGTTGTCGGATGGCTCAGAAAACGTTCTGTACTCCTTTTATGACGTTTGCAGTCCGCAGCACTGTCAAAGCGGAAATTAGGAAGAGTCTGCCAGAACGACGAAGGTCAACTCACACCTGACGGAGAGGAGTGCCGAAACATTCCACAACGCATTTCAAATGGTGACATCCACACACACTGTCCACAGAACAGAATGGGAGGTCAAGGTTAAGGTTTCTTGGGAAGAAAGTTTCGACACTGACATTCATATAAGGAACGGTGTTAGCTTCTGCTAATATCGGAAGTAAACTAATTTTGCCATCCTCACTCATGTTATAATACTTTATTTCGTGATGTTATGCTTTTTAGTCTTTACTTTATTATTTTGCTTTAGCTGAAAACTTTAAGGGAAAACCTGAGTTCGCTTGTACATAAGTTCCCAAATCATGCTGTAACCATCAGAGGACACTTTTACCATCAACAATCAGTTGCGATATTTATAGTCTTGTTAATGATGGGCGTGGAATGATATCCTGTGAAGCATTGCTGGGTGCCTCCCTTGACAGGTACCTAGAACTGATATTTCGGAACCCCACTCATGTTGCAAATATTAGATCTAATGACACCAAAAAGCCTGATTTCTTTGAGAAAGACTATATCGAAACCAGCATCAATGACCATGAGACAGTTATAGCAAAAATGAATACCGAAATAAAAAGGGCAGTTAAGGCAAGCAGAAAGATTTATATGTTCACCAAACTAGACACAGAAGCAATAGTGTCATACTTCGATGATCAACTTGAAACTTTTGCCTGAGGGAAGAAGCATGTGGCGGAACTATGGTTCACGTTTAAAGCAATAGTCGATCGTGCACTGAACAGATATTACACAGTTTAACAGCTCTTTGATGGGATAGATCCTCCTTGGTGTACACTCACCGTAAAGATACTTCTAAAGAAACGGAGAGCATTACATAATAGGTCTAAAAGAAAGTATAGAGCCACAGACAGAGAGGTAGATTCTCAATGAAATACGCTTGGCAGTCAACAGAGCAATGCTTGAAACTTTCAATGACTACTGTAGCAGAATATTGTCGACAGAAATTCTGGTCATATCTAAAGGCTGTTGGTGGCATCAAAGATAGTATCGAGTCACTTATAGACAGAAACAGAAACTGAGAATAGCAAAGCAAAAGCAGAAATGTTTAGCTCTGCTCTCAAGTTTTTCTTTGTAGACGAAAACCCAGAAGTATTGCCCAAATTTAATTCTCGTACCACAGTAAAGATGGATGAAATAGATATTAGTATCAATGGTGTTGAGAAACTGCTCAAATAGTTAAAACTGAACTAAGCTCCAGGGCCCAATGGAATTACTCTCAGATTCTTTATCAAACTGTGGCTAAGCTAGCCCCTCTGTCAACTATAATTTACCATTGATCCCTCGAGCAAAAAACAGTGTTATGAAATAGACAAGATCTCAACTCTCTATAACTTGCTTCAAGTAAATTTCGTTACGCCATTGAAAATATATGATGTGAGTTGGAGAAGTATGTTTTACGGCATTGTTTGTTAGTTTTGCAGAAATACTTTTTTTTTGTTCGCTTCTTATGAGTTTGTATCTCAACTGTTTCCTGCTATGTCACTATCATATCATTCACTGCTCATAGAAAGATGTAAAATCTCTCTTATTTATTTTCTGTATTATTCACTTCCCTATTATACTCTTAAAAAGTTTATGATATTAGCCCTTTTGCTATCATGCGTGTTTGAGTGTTATAGTTCCTATTTTCAGTCATTGCTAAAAATTTTCTTGTAATGATTGACAGATTGCTGTGCAATACATCTACAAAAACCCATGTGATGGATCCCAACCAACATCCTTATACTAGAGTACATTTTGGACTTGAACAGCATCGAGATGAAGCATGCCATTCTTTGGCAGCTAAACAAAATTCTGGTGAAAAACAAGCTTTAAAGTCAGGCATCAGGAAACTGGATTGTAAAATGTATTACACATTAACAAGTGCTGCCTTTTGAAAATATTGTGGTACATAAACCTGAAAACATATTACGTTTGTTATTTAACCAAATGCATTGTACAACACATCACAACGTTCTATATAAGTAAAACACACATTAATATTCAAGTAGTTTTAATAGCACCCAACATGAAACACCACAAAAGATAATATCACATGTGTATCAATTTGTCAGTTTGTATGCACTGGACTGTTGACAACAGAACAAGAATAAACTTCCTTAAACTAATGGAAGACATGATGGTCTAGCAGTAATTGTCCGTCCCAAGCACGATCAAAGTACTGAGTTTATTTTTAACGTTGACTCATGAAGCAAGAGTACCACTGCAGTTGTTTAATGTCCAGGTTATGACTACACCAGTTCCACATGTACTGACATAAACAGTGTATACTCTCAGCCAACACTTCACTGTAGATTTGGCTTGCAGTCTTGCTCGATTCCTGCAAAAGAAGGAGAAGTATAACGTTTTTGTTTCGTCAAAATCAAAATAACATCTGTGTCACAATTAATCAAATAAACCGAATTTCTTTCATCATAATCGAGTTATTGGAAAGCCTCCAACGCTGTCATTCCAAATTTAAATAATAAAAAAAGCACTGTACTTACTCGCAGAATATATCCTCGGGATCCAAAAACAGTGGAGAAATGCAGCGATATTCTTCCTAAATTTATAAATTATTTGTTACGTAGCAATAATAAAAAGCACAGGCAATGTAATGCATTGTAATTACTCGAGCAGACAGCATGAGCTTCCTGAAACAAGAATGATACTGTAACAAAAGTCTGTCCAGATTAAGATATAAGAGATATAATGAGAAAAAACATTGTATATTGTAAGCATACCATGCATACTGTAGCTGTACAGCCATCCTTGCGCCCCATAAACAGCAGTAGACATGCAGCGATGTTCTTGCCAAATCGAGAAATTACTTGTTATGCAAATAATAAGGTATGCCACACTCAGTATAATACACCATAGGTTTTGCGAGAATTCAGCCTCAGACACCTGAAACAGAAGCTATACTGTAGCAATACTCTGTCCACATTAAGATAATTACATGTTACACCAGTAATGAGATAATAACTGAATATTTTATGCGTACCATTCACTGTAGGCATCCTTAGGCACATTAGTTATGAAGAGTATTCCACGAATATTCTGTCCAAAACAGGATATTACTTGTTGCACAAGAATTGAGATCAACACTATATTATGTGCAACTTCACTGCACTTCCATTCATGTGAGCAGACACACCAGACTTCTGAAGCAGGAGTAACACTGTAGTCATTTTCTGTTCAAATGAAGATATTACTCGATATGCAAATGATGAAGTAAACACTGTTATCACGAGAACACCATGCACTGCAAGCTGAGCGACCAAATAACTCACAAACCTGAAGCTGGAGGAGTACAGCGGTCATTTTCTGTCCAAATGAAGATATAACTTGTTTAACAAGTAATGAGATAACCATTGTATATTGTAAGCATGTCATGCACTGTAGGTTTGGTTGCACTCAGCAGCAGAAATTACTTGTTACACAAGTTATGTGGTATAACACAATCAGTGAAATACACTATGGATTAAGCGAGCATAGAGCCTCAGACACTTGTAAACCGCGCGACCGCTGCAGTCACAGTTTCGAATCCTGCCTCGGGCATGGATGTGTGTGATGTCCTTAGGTTAGTTAGGTAAAAGTAGTTCTAAGTTCTAGGGGACTGATGACCTGAGATGTTAAGTCCCATAGTGCTCAGAGACATTTGAGCACTTGTAAATTTTGTGGGCAGACAACTCAGACTCCAGAAGCTGGAGGAGTACTGCAGCCATATTATGTCCAAATGATTATCTTACTTGCTAAACAAGTACTGAGATTAGCACTGTATTCTGTAAGACGGCAGAGCACTGTAGATTTGCGTGGCGAGTTTCTCAGACTCCTATAACAGGAGGAGTACTCCAGCCAATGTCTGTCAAAAGCACGATAACGCCAGACTCGTACACAAAGACACACTGACGGCACACTCTCTCAGATCGGCGGTGGGCTGTGGTGAATCAGCTGCACATCACCTAGAACGCAGCACAGACACGGAAGGAGCCCGAAAACTAGCAGAGAAACGCCACACAGGCAGACCGCGGCAATGCGCCACCGCGACTTGGTCACAGGCCGGTCGGTATCCCACCACAGCTCCAGATCTCTCTCCAGCTGTAGCTCTGACCCTCTGTCCAGCTGGAGACCAGACTCGGCCTGCAGCTGTCGTTGCTGCTCCTCCTGCTCCTGCTGCTGCTGGCCAGGTTCCTCTGCCGCCTACTGCTGCTGTTCTGTCTGCAGAGGCTGCTGCAGCTCGTCCTCGAGCTGTTTCTCCTCTTTCTCGTCCTTTTCTAACTTGATTAGCAGTTTCTGATACAGCTCCTCCTCCATCTGCTCGTATATCTCGCCCACCACCTCAGAGTAATCACACTGGCCTCGCCTCTGCAGGAGCTGACACTGCTGTTGCTCCGGCTGCTTATCCTGATCCCGCTTATGTTCCAGCTGGGGACGCATTCCGGAGCAGTCCGCTCCACAATAGCGCGTCAGTGTTTCTGTAGCTGCGTCCAGTTTCTCCAGCAGTGCGTCTACACGCATGCACTGACTGTTCGCAGCTTCCAGCTGCAGCTGTTGGAGTCTCATCGCGTTAATGACCCCATCATCAGCTCCGCCTTCCAAACGAAGGCATCCACTGAGCGCAACCTCTCGCAAGACTCCTGCCATAGCACTCTCCGCTTCGCTAAAAGCTAGACCTCGCTAGCAATGTCCCTTCCAACACCACGTTGCGAAACAGTTGAAAGGACGCGACGTAAGTGCAGAAACCTAGCAACGGACCCAATGAATAAGACAGTCGTCCCATTGTTATTCACGCTGAGGCTACACAGAGTTGTTCTTTGTCCCTTTTGTCAAAAAACATCACCGCAGTTAAGTTAGGATAATCAAACCGGTATTATTTTTAAAAATATCGTAATCGAATACGTAGTACAAAATATATTGGTGTCACAAGTATACCTTTTTCCTTTTCTCTGCAGTATACTAAATGTAGATTAAACCGAAGGGGAAATGAACATAAATTTCATTAGTGTTAAGTGCACAGAAAGGTAGCAATCGTGACATGTTCAAGGAAACGTCGATAACGACGATATGGGTGATCGAAATGAAGTATTGACAGAAACGCACGAAAATGCAAACAGAAAGCGTAATACCGGCTGTAAATGGTCGCCATTATTTCCTACCATCCAAAATTGTGCCATTTGTATTTCAGAGGTAGCCCACGATTTCACATTACCGAAAATCTTGAACGTTACCTCTTTCGGAATACAGTTCCACTGTTTCAGAGAGGTTGTTGCTATTGAAGTACAAACTATTTTAACTCCGTCTAGTGGATAAAAGGAAGGCCGACGACCCCTATTAATACAGTTTTCTGAGCTGCTGCGATTCTGATAGTAAATCCTTGTGCTTCGATAAGTGTTAACTATATCAGGAATACTTTCTTTTATTTTTCTACATGCACCGTTCTCTTTGTTTCACATATCCACGAAGTCCTCACTCTACGATATTATTTAACGATCATAATTGTCCATGGTCACGTACATCACTCCTTCGCTTTTTAATACTTCTAAGGTACATTGAGAGTCACAAGTGGTGACGAGACCTGGGTCTACAGTTGTGATTTGAGACCAAGGTTCAATCTTCACAATGAGTTGGGAAAGGTTCACCAAGACGAAAACACGCTCGCCAGGTCAGGTCAAATGTCAAAGCCATGGTGATAGTTTTCTTTGACTTTGAAGCGATAATTCATCATGAATTTGTCCAACATGGACTAACTGTTAATCGATGGTACTATTGCGACGTGTTGCGACGCCTGCAAGAGAATGTTAGAATGAAACGGCCTGAAATTTGGCGAGACAATGCGTGGTTCTTGCATTACGATAATACACCACCACATTCATTCCGGTTGGTGTGTTGCACAAAAAAATAAATCAGCGTGCGCCCCATCCTTCACACTTCCCAAACATGAGACCTGCGAACTTCCTTTTATTTCCAAAGTTGAAAATCCCATCGAAAGGATAAAGATTTGCAACGATTTAAAATCTGCAGACGGTACTTCGCGCGATCCAGGAGGAGACGAATCAAGACTGCTTCCACAAATGGAAACGTCGTTGGGAGCGGTGTATCAATTGTGGGGGAGAGTATTTCGAAGGAGACCATGCACAGTAAGTGAAAGGTAACGGCAGAAAAATTTTGTGAACAAAGTAACGGAATTTTTTGAACAGGCCTCATACAATCACATCAAATCAATATTTGTAAATGGAAACATGGAGGCTGCTTATATTATCCTTTATTATCTTCCTGTGTAAGAAAAAACGTCATAAACAACTGTATTTTTTCCTTCGATGGAGCTGACTTTTTATATAATACAAGGTTATTTAATATAATTGCTTCATCAATTTATGTTTTTATTTCTAACAAGGATAAGCATCCGGTCGTTTCTGTTATTGTAAACCCTAAATCTTATTTAGCTTTCAGATATCTGTCCTCGTCGATGGAAGAACACTCAATGGAAACTTCCTGGCAGACTCTGGACTCAATGGACATTCTGGACTCAATGGAAAGACTATTCAAGCCATAACGGAACATTTGTAATTTGTCACGAGAACAAAGCAAACTACTACAGGAATAATTACGAAAACACAAAAGCACAAAATTAACTACTATAACTACAGCAACTGGGGAGAAAATATTTAGACGGAAAAAATTGCTACACAAAAAAATAATTAATGCAGGGTAATGAAATTATGGGAAAACATTTGTCTAGGTAGCATATTTAAGTGATTAATATTGTAAGACCACGGATTAATATATGCACCGGATAAGCCACAGCAAATGTGAATTGCTGTTACATTAATAACTGATGTAACCACCAGAATTTTGAATGGAAGCATGTAAATGTGCATTCACTGTGTTTTACAGGTGCCGCATGTCAGTTTGTGGGATGGAGTTCCATGATTGCTGCATTTGGTCGGTCGATACAGACGATTAATGCTGGTTGTGGATGATGCTGGAGTTGTCATCCGATGATGTACAATTATGTGATCGAATGGAGACAGATCTAGTGACGACCAATAAAGCAAGGCAACATGTCGACGCTCTGTAGAGAATGCTGGGTTACAATAGCGATTGTGGCCCAGCGTTATCCTGTCGGAAATCACACCCTTGAAACCTGTCTGTGAATGCCAGTGCAGCAGGTCGAGTGACCAGACTAACATACAAATTTTCAGGCAGGGTGCGAGAGATAACCACGAGAGTGCTCCTGCTGACAATCGCACCCCATGCCATAACTTTAGATGTAGCTCCACCGTGTTTAGTATGGCCGGCCGGGGTGGCCGAGCGGTTCTAGGCGCTACAGTCTGGAACTGCGCGACCGCTCTGGTCGCAGGTTCGAATCCTGCCTCAGGCATGGATGTGTGTGATGTCCTTAGGTTAGTTAGGTTTAAGTAGTTCTAAGTTCTAGGGAACTGATGACCTGAGAAGTCAAGTCCCATAGTGCTCAGAGCTATTTGAACCATTTTGTTTAGTATGCACAGAGGTTGGTTGCAGACCCTCAACCGGCATCGTTCTTACCACCACACAGCCTGGCACCGAGGCAGAACCAGCTTTTATCAGAAAACACAACACACATCCACCCTGCCCTCCAATGAGTTCTTACTGGACGCCACTGAAGTCGCTAACGGCAACGGTTTGAAGTCGGTGGAATGCATGCTACAAGGTGTCTGGTACGAAGCTGTCCTTGAAGTTTGGAGTTTCTTGTGTCGACAACATCTGCTCAGATTGCTGCTGCAGATGCAGTACGATGCGCCAGAGGCATACACTGAAAACGGTGGTCCTCCCTCTCACAAGGAAACCTCCCCATCGCACTCCCCTCAGATTTAGTTATACGTTGGCACAGTGGATAGGCCTTGAAAAAGTGAACACAGATCAATCGAGAAAACAGGAAGAAATTGAGTGGAACTAAGAAAAAAATAAGCAAAATATACAAACTTAGTAGTCCATGTGTAAGATAGGCAACATCAAGTATACTGTGAGCTGAGGAGCGCCGTGGTCCCGTGGTTCGCGTAAGCAGCTGCGGAACGAGAGGTTCTTGGTTCAAGTCTTCCCTCGATTAACAAGTTTACTTTCTTTATTTTCGCAAAATTATGATATGTCCGTTCGTTCATTGACGTCTCTGTTCACTGTAATAAGTTTAGTGTCTGTGTTTTGCGACCGCACCGCAAAACCGTGCGATTAGTAGACGAAAGGACGTGCCTCTCCAATGGAACCGAAAACATTTGATCGCAAGGTCATAGGTCAACCGATTCCTCCACAGGAAAACACGTCTGATATATTCTATACGACACTGGAGACGGCACGTGCGTCACATGACAGGAATATGTTGTCGACCCACATAACTTGTACACTTGGCGAATGGGTAAAAAGATTCTTCTACCTTGCCAGATTTAGGTTTTCTTGTGGATGTGATAATCACTCCCAAAAAAGTGATGAAAACATAAGTGTTTGTCACATAAACTGCAACAAATGAATGCAACAGTTTCACAGTCGCGCAGTTTCCCTGTGCTCTTTCAAAACATATGTTTTTAACGTTTTCAAATTTTTCCGTGTGTAGACCGTCAAATCCTGCATACGTCCAATCAAATCTGAACATGTCCTGGAATTTTGGAGAGCGAAGTTGATTATGTGTGAGTGCTTGAACTTTGATAATTGTCTGAAAACAAAAAATTAAACTTTTCACTCGAGGGACGACTTGAACCAAGGACCTCTCGTTCTGCAGCTTCTCACGATATCAACGGGACCACGGCGCTCCTGAGCCCACATTCTCCTTGATGTTGCCTATCTTGCGCATGGACTACTTAGATTTTATATTTTGCTCATTTTTTCGTAGTTCCACACAACTTCTTCCTGTTTTCTCGATTTATCTGTGTTCAGTTTTTCAAGGCCTATCCACTGTGCAAACTTATAACTAAATCTGAGGGGGGAGGGGTGCGATGGGGAGGCCTCACGTGGCCCATCCGGAGCCTGGTCTTCTTGAGACCATACATTCCAATGCCAGCAATCATGTACAGTGTCAGGCATTCAGCAGTATCGCAGAGGAGCAGAGGAAACCAGCTTCTCTTATCCGTATTACACTATCTCGTTAAAACTAGGTGAGGTGTTGATAATGGCGTCTTTGTCGCCTTAAAGGCATTCTTGACTAACATCAACTCATCTTGTCCAGTCTTAACGGTGACTAACGCTTACGGCCGTTACAGCGTGTACTTAAGGCAAATCTGATTAGCCATCTTGCAGTGGTGCTACTAGCGCCACTTTTTTCCGACTGTAGCGAAATTTTAATAGACACCATCTTACAGATGTAGAAACGCGCCTACCGGCTTTCGATTATGTTGCACAACCTCTTCTCGGTGTTGTGATTTTTTTTCCATCAGTTTAGATTAACTTAGGTTGTTAGAAGATGACGAAACAGTCCCCCCCCCCCCCACTCCATCGCCAACGTCATCATAAAAATTTTTCCCCCCTGAGAAACTTGACAATAAGTAACGTTTTGTCTCATTCCGTGCCACTGACAGCCTGTGTGAACATCGCCGTTTGAAATGAATCGTGGAAATTTTTAACGTGACGTGATGTGTTCTGTTGTGTGAAAAGCGAGTTGGCCTTTATTAACAGCTCTTATTGTCCATATGAAAAAAATGAAAAATAGTAGATGAGTGTATTTTTAGCAGTCAACCCTGCGACGTGAAGGTCAGCAATAAGTTTGTTATGCCATTACTGTTGGTGACAGGAAAGAAACTTTTGAGATTCATAAGCGACGAATGTGAAACATAATTTTTCCAAAATTAACATTTTATGACTTTAACACTTTAAGAGAGTCGCTCTTGAGTGTTCCCTAATCAATCCGGAATACATTGACATTGATGCTGAAAGCAGCTTAGATTAGATTAGATTAGTTTTCGTTCCATAGATCCGTGTTGAGGAGATCCTCGTGGATGTGGAACATGTCACCTTTTTTTATTTTTATTTTTTTAAGCTGAAATAACAATACTAATAGTATAAATATAAACGACACATCATTTGTTTCTATTAAAAAATTCGTCAATGGAGTAGAAGGAGTTGGCCACTAGTAAGCCTTTCAGGCTCGTTTTAAACTGATCTCTATTTGTAACTAAATTTTTTATGTTTGCTGGCAAATTATTGAAGATGAGTGTTTCTGAGTAGTGGACCCCTTTTTGAACTGAAGTAAGTGCTTTTAAGTCCTTGTGCAGATCATTTTTGTTCCTGGTATTGTATGTATGAACTGAGCTGTTTGTTGTAAAAAGAGATATATTATTTAGGACAAATTTCATTAAGGAGTAAATATACTGAGAGTCAGTAGTTAGTATACCCAGTTCTTTGAAGAGGTTTCTACAAGATGTCCGTGAGTTTACTCCACAAATAATACGTACTACACGCTTTTGGACTCTGAAAACTTTTGTTTGACTTGAAGAGTTACCCCAAAATATTATACCATATGACATTATGGAATGAAAGTAGGCAAAGTATGCAAACTTTTTCACTTTCATGTCGCCTATGTCAGCTAACACTCTAATTGCAAATACAGATTTGTTAAGGCGTTTCTGCAGTTCTGTGGTCTGCTCCTCCCAACTGAATTTATCATCAAGTTGTAATCCCAGGAATTTAAGCTTCACCTTGTTGTTATTATAGGTCAATGATAACAGTTGGCACAGTTAATCGTTATCAGCTCCTTTTTTTTGTGAAACAACAATAAGCTGAATAATTTTAGAAGGAAGACTTTTGCAAATATAATAAAGTAGCAACAATGATTTTCATCTGTCTAACACGGGCACTTATTGTTGGCACACTTCAGCTTGCACACATAAATATCCACGTGTAAAGATCTAAAATAGCACGTTGTGGCAACTGGCGCACATAGAAATGAAAATTGAAGCCTGTTCTATATAGTTGTGTACTTTTGATTCCCCCCATTACTTTTTAATTGTCGTCGCGAAATGGTACTTCTTGCCAAATGGCATACAGTCTGTTTTTGACTGTTTGAGAGTTGACATCAAGCAAAGTTTATTTTGTTGCTGAGATCTGAAATGCAATTGCAGTGACAAAAAAAGTAGCTGTTGCAGTATACTGTGCAAGTTCTGGAACTCTACAAACAACATCAGTGTGACTGTGTCCATGGATCCTACAGCGTGGTACTTATAAAGACAGAAATATGTAGGCAGAAGTAATAAGAGATACTGTAAACGAAACGAGGGAAACTGTACCACAAAGTGATGAAAGTGTATAGTATGGGTCACATAAGCAAACGTTACAAAACATCATTTAACCATTTTCTTTGATAATTTCAATATGTGAAAGTAGCAGATATTTTAAGGTAATATATACTGAGCACGTGGCCTCTTCCTTGTTAAAAGAATTATAGAGGTATGTACTATTAATGCAAATTTAAGTGCTGGTTGTTACAACAGTATCCCGTAAGTGTGAATTTATATCCATCAACAGATCTGGTACACCAAAAAAGCATTGTAATGTTCAGCAGCAGTCATCCAAATTTGCACAGTGTAATGCAATACCATATGAGGCAGGTTGTTGCAAATTTAGAATCCTCATTTTAAGTAAGACACATTAAATACAGTTGTTTCTCTTTTCTATGCATGGGGTTTCACTTTTTTTCACACAATCTATAATAAGTATATTGCAGTGAGGCAAATGAATTGCCTGAAGCAAGATCCCTAAGGTAACTTGCAACTTTAGACAAGCAGCAATAGCATCCCATATTAGTGAATATTTTTTCTAAAGAGAAGTGCCTATTAGTCTCAATATATGTTCAAAACTACACCTACTCATTCAAAAATGGTTTTCGAATAAAGCTTCGATCCAATTTTCCAACTCGCTAATTAGCATTCTAGACACTGCCAACTCATTTCTCCTCAAAATAGACTTTCGGGAGTTGCAGGCTGACATGGTTCAAATGCTAATCATATCTGCTGAACATACTAATATTCACTTACTGTGAATGTGAACGTCATATCTCTAGGTATTCAAGGTGGTGTGTTTTTTTCTGGACATGAGTGTAGAAAATTTATTCAAAATAGGAGGAAGGGCAGCATCGGTTGTACATTTTTAATCTGTTTAATGCAGATTGATTTAGATTTAAGATTGGATTAGATTCAGTTTTCGTTCCATTGACCCAAAAATAGGATAATTCTCGTGAGAATGGAACATGTCAGGAAGTATAACATAAAAAACAGAACATTTGAATATATTACTCACTTCCTTGATCATTTGTTTGGAGATTGTCAAGATATATTTAACTAACAGAATTAATACATTATCCGAATGAAATATAGTTATGCACCTTTAATAAATTTATCATACACAAAATACCTTATCTTACTATTGTGACCAAGTGCTATCAAAACTGAAATCTGATAAACATTTTTATTTAAGATAGCCTAACAGTCCCTGATAAGATATTCATTTATGGAGTACAAGGAGTTCTTACCAAAACGTCTTTGAAGCTCTGTTTAAACTGTGCTTTATCTGAAACCAGGTCTTCAATGGTTGCTGGCAATTTATCGAAAATGTATGGTTCAGCTACTGTGTAGCTATCTTTGATTTTATATCCAAGTCATGAAGACTCAGCGTAAACAAAATTGTACATGGTACCACATTGTCTTTACAGATAACAAACAGTCACAAAATTCATTTGCGCCCTTAGGGAATTAAAGCTACTTTTGAAGCTCATTAAAATCCTACATAAATACTTCTGTGTTTGGATTTAGACATCACTAAATAATGACTGCTCTACACAATTCTACAATATTTGGTTACAAGATTAATTTCATTTCTGTATGAGCAATATTATATTTAAGGAACTTGTCACCTATCAGGATCTTGGCTAGCTCTAATCTAAAAATAAAAACAAAGCCGAACTTTTGAAAACAAAAAAACTTTCTGCTGTACCTTTGGTGTGTAGTAGTTAGGATCCAAGCACATAACATATAAATTTTGAACTTGTACTGGGCAGAATGCAAGTATGTTGCAGTGCTCGTGGTGCCTCCAGTTGCCATATATCACAATGAATACTTCTAATAAAATACCGTGAACTGGCTCGGCATCTCACGTATGTCTCCTCGGTTTTGTATAGACCGGACAGGTGCCTCAAAAGTAATTAAAGTTGATTTTACATTCAAAAATGACTTTCGTACTCAGCGTATTTCAAATTAATTATTTCTCAATATCTCTCCTGTTATCTTGCTCTTACTAGTGTACTGCACGTCTCCAACTGTCTCTACGAGATACCCATCTCCGTACCTCACATATATAGTTCCCATTTTTCTTTGTCAGCGTCACTATGAGCCCTTCGGTATTAAAAGTTGCGCAGTCGTGTTAACTCCTGTAGATATTTGAGAGAAGGACTTTCATCTGGAACATACTACTGAGCTTATCCCTATGAATAACTTCACTTGTCACCATCTTCAAGATGGCGTATTTACAGTGGCGTTTCAAACTACGTTTCAAACCGCGGTGTGTGTGTGAGAAACACAGTTTCATATCGCCTTTAAAAAAAAAAAAAAAAAAAAAAACTTTCGTGCAAATCAGCGCGAACCAGAGATCCGTTAAATTGTTGTATAGCTGAAGGATGATGGAAGTATGAAATCCCGCAATAAATACGTTGACACACAAATATTTTCTGCAAATTTTTCGTTGTACTTTATACGAAAATCTTGAACGTTCTGACATACGTTTCACACACACTCTTAGCAAGGGCGTAGTAAACATGAAATATAATTGAAAATTTCACTGTCCATCAAGAAAACAAAAATCATCCATAACGCTATCAAATCAGTTAGCTTCTAAATACTACACTACAAGTGGAGTAATCTTACATAAATAGAGGACGTTATAAAAACAAAAACGTGTACCTTCAAATTTTAAAAGTGATGCCTCGGTTAGGTAGCATGCAGTTGTTCGTTAGGGTTAGAATAATTCATGCTATTTTGCATGCTTCTTTCGCTTGAGAAACATCTTATAGATGTAATTTAATGAAAATGCCTTCTTTTTGCTAGAGAGTGTGCACAGATGAGAGTTTATTCACCAGCATTGTTTCGCACAAATTCTTGCTTCACAAATAACTCATACCTCATGCTACTGAACTAGCTGAAGTCATTAATTCAGTGGTTATCAGCATATGGTCTATGGTAATCAGCATAGAGTAGATGTTTTGCTGTTGTTTGGTTGTCAATACATTTTTCACCATTTAATTCGCCACTTCTCCTGCTGCTACGTCACATCAAACTCCAGAAGTTTTGTTTATTTCAAATTAATTATTAAAATAGGAAACTAATATTCCCAGAAACTTTCATGTTATCTTGCTGAAAACCACTTCATGGCCATTTAGCGTGCGATTCTGACACGAAAGTAATACAATCAAAGATAAGATATACGTCATTGACAGTGTATCACATCTCTGCCCGCTGTGTGGTTATGGAGGTGTAATTGTTTGGGCCGTCAACTTCATATATTTAATAATGAGTGGTGGTGACGGAGACGGGATGCAGCGTAGATGGAGTCATTTGAGAAAAGTGTTGGAGCGGTCGGGGCCTTTTTGTCACCCCGATTTCGAACCGTCATCGGAAACATTAAATTTTTTAATGAGTACTTGCAAGATATTGGTTATAGGTGCCGGCGGATTAGGTTGTGAATTACTGAAAGACTTGGCTCTTATGGGATTTAAAGACATACACGTAATAGATATGGACACAATTGAACTTTCTAACCTTAACAGACAGTTTCTGTTCCGAAGAAAAGATATAGGAAAATCGAAGGCAGAAGTTGCTGCAGACTTCATAAACAACCGGATCCCCGGTTGCCGTGTGACGCCACATTTCTGTAAGATCCAAGATTTCGACGAATCGTTTTATAGATCCTTTCACTTAGTTGTCTGTGGCCTCGATTCAATAGTCGCCCGTCGGTGGATAAATGGTATGTTGATATCATTGCTTCAGTATGAGGACGGGGAGTTAGATCGAACATCAATTGTGCCAATGGTTGACGGTGGCACAGAAGGCTTTAAGGGCAATGCTAGAGTGATATTACCCGGTGTCACCGCTTGCATCGAATGCACTCTGGATCTCTTTCCCCCACAAGTGACATACCCACTTTGTACAATTGCAAACACACCGCGTCTGCCAGAGCATTGTATTGAATATGTGAAGGTAAGTGAGTATTGTACGTGACATTTAACGCAAATAAAGGGAAGTTTTATTTCAGTATAGTGGTTATATTGTGTAACTCGATCCCAAAGTAGTATTTTGTACAGTTTTTGCTTGCTTGCAAAATTTTCTTGTCTTTTGTGTAGGCCATAACACAGTAAAATGTGGGACTCCTATTTAGTCCTAATTAAGTGTTCTTCAGGGAGCATGCGACTCCCATGTCGTTTCCAAATATGTAATCTATTTATCCCTTTTGTACTTGCATTATGCAACTGTGAACTGCATCTTTTCGTTGCAAGGAAAGGGGGACATAAATAAAATATACAAAAGAGCATTGGTAATTGCCAGTAGTAGAAGCTGATGACAATAACCTGTTATAGTGCAGAATTTTATTTTGATCACATATTGGGTGATTAAAAACGTTGTGTATTTACTATGCTACAGATGGAAGAAAAAGCGTTTTTATTCTCACTCTAGAAAGCTAAAGTTATAAAATAGATAGTTTTCTTCACATAGTTTGTATTGTCTATTGTCTGTAACATTTTTGGTATGCAGTCTCTCATAAAATTTCGCTTGGATGATAGTATTAATCTTCGGTTATCATTTTTATCTTACGTTTGTAACAATTTTGACTACGCAGCTATGTAAGCATTCACCTTGCTTTCCTGTTTAACCCACAGGAGTCTTCAAACAGATTTGCTGCTAGAGATAATTGAGATTGTGTAACAAGCATTTTGAATATCTGTTAATTATTTCATAACAAACTATTCTGCTATTATATTTTCTGCTCAGAGTTTCATTTTCAGGTGATCCAGTGGCCGCGAGAGTCCCCTTGGTGTGATGTTCCAATTGATGGGGATGACCCAGCGCATATTGGATGGATTTGTGAGAAAGCATCAGAGCGTGCTGCACAATTTGGCATAATGGGTGTTACATATCGCCTTGTCCAGGTAATATTCATTGTATTCCATTTTGACACTGTATGGTGTTCATTTCTCTTTCCAGTGTAGGCTTTTAAATTGAGGATTTTTATTCTCCTCTGCCTTATGATTGCAGCCTCGGCAACTTCAAAAGCAGTTCAATCTCAGACGTAAGAGAATCTGTTCATGTCGTGCTCAACAATTCTAATAAGGCTCTTGCAAGCACTCGTCGCACAGCATCCCATCGTTTGTTAAGCTAGTATACTGTTGCTTTGGGTTTCGTCTTGAAAACTCTTGCAGTCTTGCCCAGTATGAGTTTGGTGGTGCACCCAATGGTCATGGGTAGGTGGGGGGGGGGGGGGGTAGTGAGCACTGCAAGTTCACTCTAATATACTTTGGCATGCTCGACCGACTGCAGTGAAGTGTGGCACTGAAATGTAGCATGGATTGGGGTCCTTGTCTTACCTGTCCGGATCACAAGATTGGTATAGATGTAAAGTGAATGGGGGCTAGAGAGGATTTCCTCTGGGTCATCTCTACTGCAAGTCAGTTGTATCATGCTTGCTAGGGTCCAAGGTGCTCTGCCTGACTCAGCATGTAATTCTCAAGAATCTTGTACAAATAGCACAATTTCCACAACTTCATAAAACAAATCATAACCATATTGCTTTACTGGAATTCTAATAGGTGATTAAGTAAAGCAATTTTGGAACCGACAGACCATGTTAAGAAATTGTCTTCCAAGGATTCAAGATTTATGGCAAGGGATGGGGAATGTGATAGATCAATGGAAAGCAGTTTAGGATGACAAATTGACCTGTTGGTCATCTAGAAGTCTAAGTTTAGGTTGTATGTTGTCAAAACCAATCAAGATGATATCTAAAGAGTCAGTGTTCAGAGGTATCATGGATAATTACCTTGTTGACAGCATCGCAGATCAAAACTTGGCACTTTTATTGCTATCCCTTCTGTATTCTTTGACAGTTCCAAACTATCACACTAGAAATTTCTGTCTGCTGCACCCTCAGATAATTTGCACACTGTCAAGTTCTGTTTTGATTGCAGTGTAAGATATTAGTTTGTTGCCAACCACACAGGCTTAATTGTTAAAGGTTACTGATCACTATTTTTGTCGAACACAAGTTCATCTCTAGAGAATATGTTTCGTGGTTGTTGTATTCTCACTGTGTACTTAAAACAGCTGTCAGCACCACCTCTTGCATTTGCTACACATGTAACAGCTAGTGCTATCAACATTCCGTCAGGAAAAACATAAGTAAGAGCTCTTACCCTTCTCTTTCACCATAAAGTTATGTTCAGCCCCATTTTATGCTTAATGTTGAACATTATATCTCCCCTGTAACTGAATGATTGTGTTGGTTTCAGTGTTTACAAAGTTTATTCCATACCATCTCCAATAGAATTAGCCACTTCAAATACGACAGTCAGCAACGGTACAACTTGAAGACCTTCTATGAGAACTTAAACCCCCCCCCCCCCCCTTCCCAAAGAACGTGTATGCAAGACCTACAGTTAAGCCAGTATTACACGGCACACCTTCATTTACAAGTTTCCACCAGTGCCCCAAAGATACAAACCTGGAACTGCCAACTTTTTCGTTAGCCCTACTACACGATACAACCAACACGTAAGTCTGCGCTATAATCCCAAGGATCCACATTCTGAATTACAGACTCATTTATGCCATTGAGTGAAAATTGATATGTTTGTACAACTGGTATTTAGATATCAAATTCTTGTTGGGTTTCCAGCCGGATCAAACTGAGCACAATATTTCAGTGACCCACCTGGCCGCCATCATCAGGTGAGAAAAGCTACGCTGCTCTCGCCGATAATTGATTCAGCTCGCAAATGACTGCACCTTTATATGCATCAGAAGTACAACAGCGCATGTGCTAGATAACAGTGCACATGGGCTCAATCATTCTTGCTTGCCCCCTGGCGAAAAAAAAAAAAAAGATGCAGTGCCTCCAGTGGTGAATACTGTTAAAAACGATATGTCGTTACAAATGATTCAGATGCTGTTGTTTCTTTATATCTGATAAAACAGGATTCCACGTTTTACTTAGTGGGTATCCATTATCATGATTAATGATATTATCTTCTAGTCTGCTAGTCCACGCCTACCACAGTAGTTTTTGACACGGAGGCTCTTTAATTATCTTCGCAGTATTTGCCGTGACTGTCATCCCTCCCTCCCCCCCCTCTTCCTCATTAGAATGGCAGAATGACAATGTAATGTCAGAAGTAGGAATTGTGTTCAACCCTGACTGGGAAAAATGCATGAAGACAGGGGCTTACACTCCCTGTCAATGAAAAATTTGAGGCCTAAAGATCCACAGGAATTTAGGAACATCAGAATGCACATACCTTGTTTTGAAAAACTGCTGTCGATCGTATATGGTGTGATTTGCACAAGTGGCACAGTAATGAGGAAAGCTATTTCACACTGTCACCAATTAATGTAATACACACACACACATCAAAAGCAAAATTATACATAAATGTACCTTATAATGGTACAGCTATAATAAAAAGCTATCATTAAATATACTGCTTTTCTCAATGCCAATACAAAGAAGAGAATTTTCAACCAGAAATGACACAGTTTATATTCCACATTAACCTTACATCGCCTTTCCCTGGTTTGGTAACAAGTCTCTGAAGTGGCGTCCAGTTGAAAGACTTGCACATTAATATTATTATTATTTACTGTATTTATAAAAAGTTACTGATAAATGTGTAGAATATCTTGAGAAGTGTTTTTGTGGTCTTCAGTCCTGAGACTGGATTCATGCAAATCTCCATGCTACTCTATCCTGTGCAAGCTTCTTCATCTCCCAGTACCTACTGCAGCCTACACCCTTCTGAATCTGGTTAGTGTATTTATCTCTTCGTCTCCCTCTACGATTTTTACCCTCCATGCTGCCCTCCAATACTTAATTGGTGATCCCTCGATGTCTCGGAACATGTCCTACCAACCGATCTCTTCTTCTAGTCAAGTTGTGCCACAAGCTCCTCTTCTCCCCAATTCTATTCAATGCCTCCTCATTAGTTATGTGATCTACCCATCTAATCTTCAGCATTCTTCTGTAGCACCATATTTTGAAAGCTTCTATTCTCTTCTTGTCCCTCGCATTTGGGAGGACGACGGTTCAATCCCGCGTCTGGGCATGCTTTCTTTGGGATTGGGATTATTATATTCTTCTTGAAGTCTGAGGGAATTTCGCCTGTCTCATACGTCTTGCTCACCAGATGGTAGAGTTTCGTCAGGACTGGCTCTGCCAAGGCTGTCAGTAGTTCTAATGGAATGTTGTTTACTCCCGGGGCCTTGTTTCGGCTTGAGTCTTTCAGTGCTCTGCCAAACTCTTCACGCAGTATCATATCTCCCATTTCATCTTCTTCTACATCCTCTTCCATTTCCATAATACTGTCCTCAAGTACATCGCCCTTTCTGCTTTCCCTTCTTTGCTTAGAACTGGGTTTCCATCTGAGCTCTTGATATTCATGCAAGTGGTTCTCCTTTCTCCAAAGGTCTCTTTAATTTTCCTGTAGGCTGTATCTATCTTACCCCTAGTGAGATAAGCCTCTACATCCTTAAATTTGTCCTCTAATCATCCCTGCTTAGCCATTTTGCACTTCCTGTCGATACCATTTTTGAGACGTTTGTATTCCTTCTTGCCTGCTTCATTTACTGCATTTTTATATTTTCTCCTTTCATCAGTTAAATTCAATATTTCTTCTGTTACTCAAGGGTTTCTACTAGCCCTAGTCTTCTTACCTATTTGATCCTCTGCTGCCTTCACTATTTCATCCCTCAAAGCTACCCATTCTTCTTCTACTGTGTTTCTTTCTCCCATTCCTGTCAGTTGTTCCCTTATCCCCTCCCTGAAACTCTGTACAACCTCTGGTTCTTTCATTTTATCCAGGTCCCATCTCCTTAAATTCCCACCTTTTTGGAGTTTCTTCAGTTTTAATCTACAGTTCATAACCACTAGATTGTTGTCAGTCCACATCTGCCCCTGGAAATGTCCTACAATTTAAAACCTGGTCCTTCTTTCATGATTCTTGAACCAAGTGTTGGCTATGATTAAGTTATGCTCTGTGCAAAATTCTACCAGACGGCTTCCTCTTTCATTTCTCTCCCCCAATCCGTATTCACCCACTATGTTTCCTTCTCTCCCTGTTCCTACTACCAAATTCCAGTCACCCATGACTATTAAATTATCATCTCCCTTCACTACCTGAATAATTTCTTTTATTTGATCATACATTTCATCAATTTCTTCGTCTTCTGCAGAGTAGTTGGCATATAAACTTGTACTACTGTAGTAGGCATGGGCTTTGTGTCTTGTCTTGGCCACAATAATGCATTCACTACGCTGTTTGTAGTAGCTTACCCGCATTCCTATTTGTTTATTCATTATTAAACCTACTCCTGCATTACCCCTATTTGATTTTGTATTTATAACCCTGTATTCTCCTGACCAAAAGTCTCGCGTTCCTCCTGCCAGCAAACTTCACTAATTCTCACTATATCTAACTTCAACCTATCCATTTCCCTTTTAAAATTTTCTAACCTACCTGCCCAATTAAGGGATCTGACATTCCACGCTCCTATCCGTAGAACACCAGTTTTCTTTCCCCTGATAACAACGTTCTCCTGAGTAGTCCCCGCCCGGAGATTCGAATGGGGGACTATTTTACCTCTGGAATATTTTACCCAAGAGGATGCCATCATCATTTAACCATACAGTAAAGCTGCGTGCCCTCGGGAGAAAAATTACGGCTGTAGTTTCCCCTTGCTTTCATCCATTCGCAGTACCAGAACAGCAAGGCCATTTTGGTTAGTGTTACAAGGCCAGATCAGTCAATCATCCAGACTGTTGCCCCTGCAACTACTGAAAAGGCTGCTGCCCCTCTTCGGGAACCACAGATTTGTCTGGCCTCTCAACAGATACCCCTCCGTTGTGGTTGCACCTACGGTACGGCTATCTGTATCATTGAGGCACGCAAGCCTCCCCGCCAGTGGTAAGGTCCATGGTTCATGGGGGTGTTCGAGCAGTAGCCAAAAAAAATTCTCAGGAGTTAAAGTATGTCTCTCCTGTGTACCGCAAGTGAAAAAAATAACCAGAAAGTCCACTCAAAATGGTGTGTTCTGTGCATGCCCCTCTTCTACCACATATGAACAGATCCATGGCAGGATAGAACAGTTTTTATTTTTCCCTGGTAGATAAACGGTCTGCTCAAATCACAGCTTGTTTTGTTTTTCTAGGTGTATTGTGTAGTACTGGCTCTACTGACAGCAATCCCTTTATTGTGTGTTTCCACACCCTTTGGATGAACCTCTGGTCCAGCTACCTAGGTAATGTACACCCCAATTCCTAACACTGTGCATTTTATTCAGACATCCAAAATTATGTGTATTTTAGGCTATTACACGGGTGGTTCCAGATATAATTAGCTAGCTATACATACATCTACAAACTGAATTGAGACCAACATTCTGTACCGAAATAATGTGTGTCTTCTGAGAAATTGGTGTCTGGGGGAAGAATCCTTTCATGACTCCCCCCCCCCCCTTTCTTTTTATATCATATGCCATTTGGATTCTTCCACCAGACACCAGTTTCTCAGAACTCCACTGGTGGGAACTAGCATTGCAACATGTTCTTGGTTCTCGCCACCCACTGGGCCTTAATTAACATTAATTCCTTCCATCCCAGCATTTCTTCGCAGTAACTACTCCTTTTTTCACTCCATTTTAGTTTTCTACAGCTTTCATTTTTTTTTACCTGTCTATTTTTCAACATCCCCTCCCACCCCTGTTACATACAATGCACTTGGTTCCTCTCTCTTATTAACTCGTGTATGAAGTTTTAGCAGTAATCTGTCTTGCATATTACCCTGTCTTCCACATCTAAGCTCCCAGATTTTCATATTTCATCCAGTGCAGTCCCCAACAATTAGTATTCCCTTCTCATCCCATCTGGTAAGTCTTCCCTGATCAGGGTTCTGGGTGACTTTTCTGAGCTGTATCCCTTTCCCTAAGCCTCTCTTTTCCTACACCTCTCTTCCTTCTCCTTCAACTCTTCTGACAGAAGGAGCTATTGGCTCTGAAAGCTTGTAAAAGTTAAATCCTTTTGTGTGTGTGTGTGTGTGTGTGTGTGTGTGTGTGTGTGTGTGTGTGTGTGTTTGTTATCCTGCCGACGCTTGGTGAGAAGATATATTTTTTTTTTTTTTTTGTCCATCCATTTACGTTATATAGTCAATAATTGATTATTTTCGTTGTAATAACTTTATAGTATGATCGCCAATAGTATAACATGAATTTGATGATGCAATAGGGTAAATTTTTACTTTATTGCAGGGTGTTGTGAAGAACATAATACCAGCAGTGGCATCTACGAATGCTGTGGTGGCTGCAGCATGTGCCACAGAAGCCTTCAAGCTGGCTACCAGCTGTTGTGTTCCTATGGACAACTACATGGTGTTTAATGATGCCGATGGCATTTACACGTATACGTATGAGGCGGAGAGGAAAGAAGATTGCCTCGCTTGTAGTCAAGTGCCCAGAGTTATTGATATTGAGGTGAGGAGGAAGTGGGGGGCACAACCAGTGACACTCTTTTAGTGGTCACAGGCTGGTCTTCCAAACTTTTACATTATGCTCTTCACTTTTTCTAAACTGAAACTTAGTCTGTGCCACAGGTTGTCTAGGAAACATTGTTCATACAGGTTGGTTATGTTTTGTTAAAAGGGCAATCCCAAACGTAAGGTCTATATTTTTAGATATACAAACAAGTTTATTTTCTGTAATAGTTACAGGAATGTAAGGGTTGGAGAATGCTTCATTTTCTGCATAATTACTATTTCGGTCAGTGCATTTTTTGTAAACACTGTGGCAGTTTTTCAATTACCACGTATTACCAGATTGCTGTCATGCCCTGCAGGATGTTTTAGACCTCATCTTTTACCTCATTATTGATGCACAACCTCAATGCAGACAATTGTTAGGTGACAAGCTTCGAGCCCTTACAGGTTCATTTTCAAGCCTGGCTCAATGAGGCTACAAAAACAGTAAACAGTTGTCAGCGAATACAAAAATGGTATTACAGTAAAAAGTCCAAATATAACAAATTAATTATTTGAATACAAACATACCTGCACTGTCAGTGCCTGATCTTAACAATAAACATCATGTGGAAACCCTCACTTTATAAATGTTAGCACGATGAATGCCACAATCCACAATGCCTGTTACCAAGGCAAAATCAAACCAGAGGTTAACATAGCAAACAGCATCCGAAAACTTACAATGGCACTAGTGTCACGCCCCCAGCCAGAGGGTGTGTTGCATTTTAAAATAGGAATGTGTCTAAACACCTTTATTAAGAGGTGCATTCAAGTCCCAAGGCCTCAGATTTTTTTTTCCAATTAACTACTCACCCGAAATCGATGAAACTGGCGTTACTTCTCAACGTAATCGCCCTGCAGATGTACACACTTCTCACAACGCTGACGCCATGATTCCATGGCAGCGGCGAAGGCTTCTTTGGAAGTCTGTTTTGACCACTGGAAAATCACTGAGGCAATAGCAGCACGGCTGGTGAATGTGCGGCCACGGAGTGTGTCTTTCATTGTTGGAAAAAGCCAAAAGTCACTAGGAGCCAGGTCAGGTGAGTAGGGAGCATGAGGAATCACTTCAAAGTTGTTATCACGAAGAAACTGTTGCGTAACGTTAGCTCGATGTGCGGGTGCGTTGTCTTGGTGAAACAGCAAATGCGCAGCCCTTCCCGGACGCTTTTGTTGCGGTGCAGCAAGGAATTTGTTCTTCAAAACATTTTCGTAGGATGCACCTGTTACCGTAGTGCCCTTTGGAATGCAATGGGTAAGGATTACGCCCTCGCTGTCCCAGAACATGGACACCATCATTTTTTCAGCACTGGTGGTTACCTGAAATTGTTTTGGTGGCGGTGAGTCTGTGTGCTTCCATTGAGCTGACTGATGCTTTGTTTCTGGATTGAAAAATGGCATCCACGTCTCATCCATTGTCACAACCGGTGAAAAGTAAGTCCCATTCATGCTGTCGTTGCCCGTCAACATTGCTTGGCAACATGACACATGGGCAGCCATGTGTTCATCTGTCAGCATTCATGGCACCCACCTGGATGACACTTTTCGCATTTTCAGGTGGTCATGCAGGATTGTGTGCACAGAACCCACAGAAATGCCAACCCTGGAGGCGATATGTTCAACAGTCATTCAGCGATTCCCCAAAACAATTCTCTCGATTTTCTCGATCATGTCGTCAGACCGGCTTGTGCGAGTCCGAGGTTGTTTCGGTTTGTTGTCACATGATGTTCTGCCTTCATTAAACTGTCGCACCCACAAACTCACTTTCGACACATCCATAACTCCATCACTACATGCCTCCTTCAACTGTCGATGAATTTCAATTGGTTTCACACCACGCAAATTCAGAAAACGAATGATTGCACGCTGTTCAAGTAAGGAAAACATTGCCATTTTAAGTATTTAAAACAGTTCTCATTCTCGCCGCTGGCGGTAAAATTCCATCTGCCGTACGGTGCTGTCATCTCTGGGACATATTGACAATGAAAGCGGCCTCATTTTAAAACAATGCACATGTTTCTATCTCTTTCCAGTCTGGAGAAAAAAAAAATCGGAGGCCTTAGAACTTGAATGCACCTCGTAAACCTGACATCAGTACAGTGAATCACAACAAGTATACAGGTACTACACAGCTACTAGTGTGACATATACCCGTCACATATATTGAACACAAGACAAGTATTTCACGTTAAAGTGTGCATCCAATAGACACATCAAATTAAAGTAAGGGGCATCACCGTACCCTTATTAACCAGTCACGTATAATATAAAGTACAATGAAACAAATCAAATTTGTTCCTCGGTTACAAATTCTGTGTTGTACGTATAGGTAGTTGTCTTCCAAAATCATACATACATGTAGCTACATACATAAAAAATTTAAAAACAATAGAATCATTTGGTTGACTAATGTTTGGTGAAAGAAAGCTACATAGCCCTACTAAAACAATTTCTCGTAGCACCAAGTCATTGCTGCATCATGTCGTGCTAGACTGCCTTGAAATCGCCTTGTCCTGTACACACAGGTCTGTCTGTTCTTGCCAGTCCTGTTGTGAATTACAGAGAATGAGTACTGAAATATGGATACTCAAGTATTTTACGTAATTGGGTTGGGTTGTTTGGGGGAAGAGACCAAACAGCGAGGTAATCGACCTCATTGGGGTAGGGAAGGACTGGGAAGGAAGTCAGTCATGCGCTTTCAAAGGACCCATCCCGGCATTTGCCTGGAGCGATTTAGGGGAAATCTTGGCCTGATGCGGGATTGAACCATCGTCCTCCCAAATGCGAGTCCAGTGTGGCGAACCACTGTACCACCTTGCTTGGTCTTTTACGTAATTCCACGCAATTTTGTGTTGCTGGTCATGCATGCTGCATGGACAGCCTTTTCCATACAGTGCTTCTATGATCACACTACCTATGAACTGACATATAATTTCTATTAGTGGCGTCTGTGTTTGTAATTCCTTGAGCTGCTTCATACCATGCACATGGAGAAGATCACTGTAATGTAAGCACTTAGCGTCCTACTCATGTATGTAGCAACACGTGGACATTTATTGAAAGCGTACTCAATGTCACCAGCGTCTTTATCAAGTGTTCTTGGACATCAGTGCTGTTTCCTGATAATTGCTAGATGGTAATGCAGGATATTTACAGGGGCTGAGGTGTGTATGCCACAGTCGCTAGGATTAAGTGGGTTTTAAGTAGTGTGTGCAGTTGATGTGCAAAATGCTAATACGCGGAGGTTGGATATAATAGCTTGACTTTTAAATTTTATTTCATTTTTTGTTTAGTTAAGGGTATAAGGGTTGTCACAGGCAGGCTACATATAATGGCCATTACAATTTTAACTTCTGTATTAGGTGCCCAAAATAGTGTATGATCATCTCATAGTGAATAAACAGCAAAGTACTGTGCACTGTATGACGCGTAGCACAGTGTTTCACACGAGAGTGCTTTGTAAAGGATCCTATATCATTTGTAATCCATAATTAGAGATGCATATTGAGCCAGTAAACTTGTTGGGTCAGGATGTTTAAATTTCAAACAATGTTTCATAGGAGAGCATTTAAGTGCATCTGTGATTGTATTAGCATGTCAAGTTAGCAAATTATGTCAGGTTATGATGTGTGTATCTGAAGTGTGGAATGACCATAGAGGCACTATATGGAAAAGGTTGTTCATGCAACATGCATGACCAGTGATCCAAAATAGTTTGGAATAATGTAAAATGTCCTCCTGAGTTTTTTTCAGTGTTTCACAGTGCTATTCAATGTTTATTGTTGTCCTCAGAAGGCAGAAGCCAAGCAGTAATGCTCCCTTCTGGTCACAAAATACGGTTGCCACCACTTTACCAGCAGATGCATTTGTTCAAATATTTGAGGTGCAGGTGAAGAGGGATATTGCCACTTGCATGACTGTTGATTTGTCTCAGGTGTACAATGGAATGCCCAGGTTTCGTCATTTGTTACAGTAGAGTCTAAGTTGTCCTTTCCATCTGCATAGCAATGAAGAAATTTGCAGAAAGTATCAACCTCTTGCTGTTTGTGGTCTTTTGCCAGCGTATGCAGTACCAGTCTTCCCATACCTTCCAATATTGCAGCTTTTCCGTTAAAATAGTGTGGATTGTTTCGGGAAACCTCAGGAACCAAAAGGTAGAGAGTGTGTAGAGTGATCTTCCAATCCTAATGTAAATTTCCTGAACCTTTGCGACTGCCTCTTCAGAAATTGGCAGCCTAGAGCTCCTTTCTTTGTTGTGAAGTTTAGTACGATCAACTCTGAACACACTACACCACTTGCGAATATTTTTGAAATCCATGCACTACTGCACCTGCACAATTTTATGAATTGGCAATGAATTCTGATGTGATTAATGCCTTTTTGTTCAAAAATTGAATGACTGCACAAACATTGCAGTTGGCAGGAGTGTTCGACGGGGACTCCATTCTCGACAAATAACAGGTTGAAACAGAGTGGCAGAGAGGGGTGTGCATGTTCTTCTGAGAGGGGGAAGCACGAACGGCAACACCATTGCCAGCAACTTCATTAACAGTTTCTCTGCAGACCTAAAAAATGGATCTTTCTTTTTGGATTGCCCTTGTAATTGCAAATAACTATCTGAAACACATAGTCAAAAAATCTGTAGAAGTGACTTGTTGCAGTTATTTGATATCCATAACAGTCTTAGTTATGCGTAATCTGAAATGCTATCATGAACTATTACTGAAGAAGGCAGACCTGCCACTGATAGTGTATTTCAGTCAAGCTGGCAATAGATTCTTTGTGGTGAACGTCTGCTACAATACTTTAACTTTTGGAGGGACTTAATTTTCACTAGGTCAAAATGTGCTCCAGTGCAAAATTTAACTTTTTCTGATTGAATTATGGAGCTAAGAACAGAGTAGGAGTTCTTTGTATTTTGTATGTTTTGTCAATCATGATACTGAACTTTTAGTTATGGTCTTAGTTTATTTGGAACTGACTGCAGAACGATCCTGCGGCCACCAGCATACATTTTGTGTAAGGACCACGAAGAGAAGAAATTAGGGCTTATAAGGAGGCATATAGACAGTCGTTTTTCCCTTGTTTGCTCTGTGACTGGAGCGGGAAAGGAAATGGTTAGTGTGGCACAGAGTATGCCCCACGACACACCGTACAGAGGCTTGTGGATTTGTGTGTTGATATAGATGTAGTTTTTGTTAGTCTTGGATGACCACTGAGCTTGGGGATTCTGCTACCATTCTTGTAACACCCTAACTCAACTTTACTCCCATTGATAACTTTATTTTCTATCTATTTTAATGAGATACCACAGGACCAGTTTCTGTGTATTTGAGACATACTTTCTTCAGAAAATCTTATTCATCATAATTCTGTCTTCTACATCAATTACAAGCATTAGAACATAACCCTTTTATTAATTATTCATTATGTATTATTTTGGATTTCGTTAATTTGCATTTCCAGTCAATACATAGGCAGCTTTACTAAAGGATCATTGCTACTGGTTGTTGTTTGGAGGGAGTTAGCTGCTGTGCACGAAAGCAGACGTGTGGCCCAACCCTACAAAGCTATTGAGCTAATCTTTTTAAACAGATGGCCCAGTTATCTAAAGTACAAGAAATGGCAGGTAAAGTTGCCGTTGGTTTGCTCATATGGACTGCTTGTTAGAGAAACATTTGAAATGATTCAAATGATTAGGTTTTCTTGTTGGCAATGTTACCTTGCCACATATTTTGGTGTCCAGTCGATTGAGGTGAACCTTAACTATGCCAACAGCAGCTGTATGAGTCAAGTCCAGTATTGCCACATAACCGGTCGGTGAGCTGGACAGCTGCTTTAGATTTTCTGCAGTGTAGTACATTTGGTGCCAACCGTTGTGAAACACAGTATCATATTACTTAATATGTTGTATTTCAGGGTCCAGACGTAAAACTGGAAGGCCTCATTACAATACTCCGCGACGACCCAGCCTTACAGATGAAAAATCCTGGCCTGACAGCTATGGTTGACGGGAAGAACCGAACACTGTACATGCCAACTGTCGCCAGCATTGAGGAGAAGACACGAGTGAACCTTACAAAGACACTTGGGGAACTTGGTTTGGAGAATGGTCATGAGGTGAGTTAAACTGTCTCTCATAAATGCAGCTCCTGCTTTCTGTGTAGTAAAGCAAACCTGTCTCAATAAACTATTTTAAGTTTTGTGTATCATATTCTTTAATATTACTAGATTATTGTTGTCCTTCCTATTAATTGTGGAGAGTGAGCGAGCAAGCGAGCGGGTTTTGTAGCATGACAAAAAATTTAAATCTGAAATTTATTCAGAAATTCACCTCCAGCGTGGAAGCAGGTAGAAAGTAGAGCTATGTAGGCACTCATCAGTGTGCATGAAAAATAGCTGCAGCACAAACTATACCTGTGACTCAAGGAGTGCAAGCGATTCCTCTACTCACCAGCCCACTGACAACCTATGCAATTAGTTCCAATATTTTCTTCTGGTAAAGGTATTTGGGATGAGTGATACTTCAAGAGGTAGATGTACAGTTACAGCTTGATGTGTGGAAGGAAATAATAAAAAGGTATGGATTAAAAATAAAGAAAGATCAGAGTAAAGTAATGGTATTTGGAAGAGAGAAAGGAATCAACGGAAATATTACCTTGAATGGAGAACCCCTCAAAATGGTAGAAAGTTTCACTTATTTAGGGAGTGAAATATCTGGGGATGGAAGAATAACTAACGAAATTAATAGGAGGTTACAGAAGGGAGGCAATTTCTACCAAACAATAAAACATCTAATTTGGAATAATGAGGTTTCAAAAAGAGCAAAACTCCTTATGTATAAGAATTATTACATCCCTATTGTCACCTATGGTGGAGAAGCATGGACAATGACAGAAAGGGACTGGAGCAGACTGCAAGCAGGGGAAATGAAATTTCTCAGAGCACTTAAGGGAAAAACAAGAATGGACAGAGTAAGGAGTGTAGAGATTAGAAAGGACCTCAAACAAGATAGTATGAGAGAAGAAATTGAAAGAAAGAGATTAAGATGGTATGGGCATGTTAAGAGGATGCATGGGCAGAGACTCTCCAAAATTATGGAAGAACTAAAGATGGATGGAAAAAGACCTAGAGGGCGCCCAAGAACACGGTGGAAAATGGGAGTGAGAATATCTGTTCAAAGGAGAGGTGTGACCTGGCAGCAAGTGGAGGAAGAAAAGTGGTGGGAGGACCGAGCCAAATGGAGAAGACTCATCAGCACCCAGACCTGGCAGTAGCTGGAGCGAGATTCGGATATAGATACTTCAAAAAAAGGTGTACAAACAAAATAATTCCTAGAACTCAAGTGGCACTTCATTTATTTCACAGACACAAAGAAAACTAATTTGACATAATCTAAGTGCTAGCATGAAGAACTGTTCACCTTCTCATCATATATTTTAGAGAAAACGAGATTTTACTTATTTAATGTGTTCAGTTATTGAATGTGCTGTTTACTGGAAGTATTTTGCAAGCCTGTAATAATTTGTGAATAAAGTGTTTACAAGCCTCCAGCCACATAAAGTGGTTAAAACATAGAGCGTAGCAATCGGTTGTCCTTTCCTTCTGAGCTTTATTAAGCAAATATAGATTTCTGCTTGTGCCTCGCCATTATCAGTACATTATTTCATAGTATCAATGCATGTCCTAGTGCGTCAGCACTCAAGTCTTGAACGAACTGTGACAGAAGTCCGAACAAGAGGAAACTGATGTACTAGGACATGCATTGACACTATGAAATAGTGCATTGATAATGGCTAAGCACTAGTGGAAATGTAGATTTGCTTAATAAAACCCAAAAGAAAAGGATAAGTGGTTGCTGTGCTCCATCATTTTGAAAGTGTCATCGGTTGTTGAGTGCATCCACATTCCTAATGGAAGGTAACCTTTGACAACTACCATGTGAGATGTTTGCTGGTGGGCTGCAGGCCACCGACTCTGTTAAAGCTGTTTTTTGTGATTTTTATTTCAATGGCTTGTTTACAGTCCCAGATGCCGCAAGTGAGAGCCATGCCAGAGGTATTGTAAAATTTGGTCTGATGACAGTTTTGTGAAGTGTGCCCTGGTATGTCTTGTGCTAAATTTCTGTGTTGTTCTCCAGTATGCACTGTTTATCCGACATAAGATTGGCTACAATGTCTTGTAGATGCCAGGTGTTCTGAGGCACCTGGGGCCTACAAGATACATTGTGAATATGGCCAACCTTTTATTGGATGAATGGTGCGCATTGTAGAACAACATGAGGAGGAGATGGGAGGCTTTATTAGCTATACTACCATGAAAAATCTGCTGTAGCTGAAAATGCTCTAAAAACAGTAACCAGTAACTTCTGTCACAACTCACACTAGCAGCTTCTGGGATTGTGTAATTAAAGAAGCCACCATAATAAAGGTTACCAACAGCCTGAACAATGACAGCGGTGTGCAGCTCAGCATGTTAGCACAGCATGGGTCTGGTGATCGTGGGGTTGAAGGGGCACATAAAAAACGGAATCAATGTTTCGCCATATATGGCAATGCCGTTAGCACCAGTGACATCACAGCTGCCAGCAAGAGTATATCAGTCACATCTGCATCCCGCCAGCAGTCATTTCACATGACAAATGGCCAAGGAGAATTTGATTGAAATTCTGAGGTATATTAACATTTGACACTGCTGGCAGCCTAGTAACTTTTTATTCAATGTTACTGCCATGAGACTACATTTTTACAGTAATAATTTGTAGTTACTTAAACATTTAACAGGGGCAGTGCATTATGCAGATCTATTTACTAGTGTATCCTGTGCAAGCCTTGTCTCATGTATTAACTATTGCAATACATTTGAACCTGGTTACTGTAGCTATGTCTTGGTCTCTGTCCACACTTTACTAAATTTGCTATTCCCTAATGTCTTAAGGTGCATTGTCTCAATCTATCCCGTCTTTTGGTCAAGTTGTGATATAATTTCTTTTTTTCCGTGGTTAGATTAAAAATCTCTCTCATCAGTTATTCAATGTGTCCACCAAATCTTCAGCTTACTTCTGTAGCACCATGTTTCAGATGATTCTGTTCTCTTCATTTCTGTACTGCCTTGAAAGGCAATACACTAGATAGAAAAGACATCTTAAGACTTACATTTACTGTCAATGTTAACTGTGTCTCACTTTTGAAAAAAATCTTTGCTGCTTTTGTCAGTCTGAATTTTATAACCTCTACAATTCTCAGTTAATATTCTGCCTAAATAGCAAAACTGATTTACAATTTTTAGTGTCTAATTTCCCAACCTAATTTCCATAGCATCACCCGATTTGATTCATTACCCTCATTTTACTTCTGTTGGTGTTCTCTTTTTGAGACACTATCCATTTGATGAAACTACTTTTCCAAGTCTTTTGGTGTCTCCAACAGGATTATAATATCACTGGTGAACCTCAGCTTTAATGATTTCCTTCTGAAATTGAATTCTCTTTCTAAATGTCTCCTTTGTTTCCTTTAGTGTTTGCTCAGTATGCAGATTGAATAACACGGGATATAGGACTTGCAAATCTACAGGCTGGTTTGTCTAAAAGTCATAGATAACCTATCAATCTCTCTATTTTATCTGTGATAACTACAGAATGTCAAAGATAATATTTCAGTCCAAATCTACAAGTTACAGAGAACAAAAATTGAAAGTATCTTTGTCCTCAGTTCTGTGTTAGTGACATTCTGACGTAACGCAAATTTCTGGTTTGTTGAAGAGAGCTAAGCCTTGTTGTTTCTGTTTTATTATTACAAATAAAATTTCCTTGTTGCAGGTAGCTGTAGCTGACTCCACTACACCTGTTACTGTGGTGCTGAGGTTGAGATATAACGGAGCAGATGGAGATGTGGAGATGAAGTAGGCATTTCACTGCCTACCTGTTTTATTTATGAAGTATCAGTGAACCAACTTTGTTATATAGTGCAGAAGCCTTTGTATAAACTAAATTATTCTTGTGAAGAAGACGATGACAGCAGTGCCTGTGTGTATAATTCAGTCGGGAACAGCTGTGGTTGCTGCAGGTCGGCTGTATGTAGCAGAGTGCAATTTTTTTTGTTTGTTCCCCTCTGTAAGGAGTTTCTGATAATGTGTCTTGTATTATTTACTAAATAGAAATTTTTGTAATATATGTTACACCTAAAATTTTATAACCAATGAATAATAAAACACTGGAGAACATTGAAATTAAGGTCATTAATGATTTTGCAAATATGTTGAAATGATGGGAGCATATTTTAAAAAATCAGTCAAGTGTTTTATGAAATGATGGGTGTAAAAGTAAGAAATGAAGAAGATCAGACACACCTGACTTGCTGTACATTATTTTGAGCATCATTCAAAGGCATATTAAACGTTGCTCTAATCTGTTTTTATTTCTTACTTTTAGGCAAATCATTTCATAAAGATCAAACTGGTTTTGTTTCAGTTTTTAAGTTTTGCTCAGAAAGAACAATCTTATTTATACCTCAGTTGCACAGAAGCTGAAATCGTTACAGGTACAGAAAGCTGGCTAAAGCCTGAAATAAGCTGCAGAAATTTTTACGAAGTCTCGGACGGTGTTCAGGAAAGATAGATTAGGCAGAATTGGTGGTGGAGTGTTTGTGTCTGTCAGTAGTGGTTTATCTTGTTGTGAAGTCGAAGTAGATACTCCGTTCGAATTGGTATTGGTGGAGGTTATACTTAACAGCCGAACTAAGTTAACAATTGGCTCCTTCTACCGACCCCCCAGACTCCGATGATATAGTTGCTGAACAATTCGGAGAAAATTTGAGTCTCATAACAAATAAATACCCCACTCATACGGTTATAGTTGGTGGGGACTTCAACCTTCCCTCGATATGTTGGCAAAAATACTTGTTCAAAACCGGTGGTAGGCAGAAAACATCTTTAGAGATTGTCCCAAATGCTTCCTCTGAAAATTATTTCGAGCAGTTAGTCCACGAACCCATGCGAATCGTAAATGGTTGTGAAAACACACTTGACCTCTTAGCCACAAACAATCCAGAGCTGATAGAGAGCATCATGACTGATACAAGGATTAGTGATCACAAGGTCGTGGTAGCTAGGCTCAATACCGTTTCTTCCAAACCCACCAGAAACAGACGCAAAATAATTTTATTTAAAAAGGCGGGTAAAGTGTACTAGAAGCCTTACTAAGAGACAATCTCCATTCCTTCTGAAATGACTAATGTGGCTCAAATTTAAAGATATAGTAGCAACAGCAATGGAGAGATTGATACCTCATAAATTGGTAAGAGATGGAACTGATGCCCCATGGTACACAAAACCGGTCTGAACGCTGTTGCTGAGGCAATGGAAAAAGCGTGCGAAGTTCAGAGGAAAGCGAAATCCTGTAGACTGGCTGAAATTTACAGACGCACGGAATTTGGCATGGACTTCAGTGCGAGAAGCCTTTAATAGTTTCCACAACGAAACATTGTCTCGAAATTCGGTAGAAATTCTGAAGAAATTCTGGTTGTATGTAAAGTATACAAGTGGTAAGACGCAGTCAATACCTTTGCTGTGCAGTGCCAATGGTACTGTTACCGACGACTGTGCCGCTAGAGCGGAGTTATTGAATGCAGTTTTCTGAAATTCCTTCACCAGGGAAGTCGAATATTCCAGAATTTGAAACACGAACAGCTGCTAGCGTGAATTTCTTAGAAGTAGATACATTAGAGGCGAAGCAACTCAAACTGCTTGATACGGGCAAGTCTTCAGGCCCAGGTTGTATCTGATTAGGTTCCTTTCAGATTACGCTGATACAATAGCTCCCTAGTTAGCAATCATATACAACCGCTCCCTCACCGATAGATCTGTACCTACAGATTGGAAAATTGCGCAGGTCGCACCAGTGTTCAAGAAGGGTAGTAGGAGTAATCCATCGAACTACAGACCTATATCATTGATGTCTGTTTGCAGTAGCGTTTTGGAGCATATACTGTATTCAAACATTATGAATCACCTCGAAGGGAACGATCTATTGATACGTAATCAGCATGGTTTCAGAAAACATCATTCTTGTGCAACGCAGCTAGCTCTTTATTCGCACGAAATAATGGCCGTTATCGACAGGGATCTCAAGTTGATTCCGTATTTCTAGATTTCCGGAAAGCTTTTGACACCGTTCCTCACAAGTGACTTCTAATCAAGCAGCGGGCCTATGGGGTATTGCTAAAGGAAACGAAGGAGAAATTTAGAAAGAGAATTCAGTTTCAGGAGGAATACATTAAAGCTGAGGGTTGTCCGTGCTATTATAATCCTGTTGGAGACACCAAAGGACATGGGAGAGCAGTTTAATCAAATGGATAGTGTCTAAATGAGTTTTGCTATTTAGGTAGACTGGATTCGTGATTTCCTGTCAGGAAGGTCACAGTTCGTAGTAATAGATGGCAAATCATTGAGTAAAATTGAAGTGATATCAGGTGTTCCTCAGGGAAGCGTCCTGGGATCTCTGCTGCTCCTGATTTATATAAATGACCTGGGTGACAATCTGAGCAGTTCTTAGGTTGTTACCAGATGATGCTGTAATTTACCTTCTAGTAAGGTCATCCGAAGACCAGTATCAGTTGCAAAGCGACTTATAAAAGATTGCTGTATGATGTGGCAGGTGGCAGTTGACGCTAAATAACGAAAAGTGTGAGGTGATCCACATGAGTTCCAAAAGAAATCCGTTGGAATTCGATTACTCAATAAATAGTACAATTCTCAAGGCTGTCAATTCAACTAAGTACCTGGGTGTTAAAATCACGAACAACTTCAGTTGGAAAGACCACATAGATAATATTGTGGGGAAGACGAGCCAAAGGTTGCATTTCATTGGCAGGACACTTAGAAAATGCAACAAGTCCACTAAAGAGACAGCTTACACTACACTCGTTCGTCCTCTGTTAGAATATTGATGCGCGGTGTGGGATCCTTACCAGGTGGGATTGATGGAGGACATCAAAAGGGTGCAAAAAAAGGGCAGCTCGTTTTGTATTATCACGTAATAGGGGAGAGAGTGTGGCAGATATGATACACGAGCTGGGATGGAAGTCATTAAAGCAAAGATCTATTTACGAAATTTCAGTCACCAACTTTCTCTTCCGAATGCGAAAATATTTTGTTGAGCCCAACCTACATAGGTAGGAATGATCATCAAAATAAAACCAGCTCGAACAGAAAGGTTTAGGTGTTCGTTTTTCCCACGCGCTGTTCGGGAGTGGAATGGTAGAGATACTATGATTGTGGTTCGATGAACCCTCTGCCAAGCACTTAAATGCGAATTGCAGAGTAATCATATAGATGTAGATGCTTTTCCAGCGTCATGTGTTCTCAAAATGTCCTAAATTTACTACCTGATGTGAAGGAACCCATTTTTGATGTTATTCTGCAAGTAAAACTAAAGAAAAAGTTCATATAAACATAGGTCCGCAAATATTTAGTTAAGAAGTTATGGCTAATAAGATTTTGCCCTAAATTTAGCAACTTTGCTATTATGAAGCCATCACAAAACTGTAAGAGGTTAAAGTAAAGCATGATTTCCATGTATTTTGTTGTTATTGATCTGGTGAATCTAATAAAACATGCCCCACACGTGTATCTGCAGTAATTTTCCAGAACATCCGGAGAAAAGATATAATTTCGTAAAATATTTAATTTATTAACTACTTGGTCCAATTTGTATTTTAAATTGCAGACAACTGCACAAACTTTTCAACAGAAGTTGTAGGGAATTTAATTTTGGAAAAATGATGATAATAACATTAACTGACACTGTATGAATGTATCAGATAATCTACTTTGATTAATACCAAAGCACACTTGAATTCATATTAAACCGGAAAAAACGAAGCTCACTGTTAAGGAAGTTGTACAATGTACATACAGATTCACAATAAATGTTCAAAAATGTCTCCACCAAGTTTAGTGCATTTAGCTGCATGTGTATGAGCAGATTTTGTTGCTCGTTGTGAGGATCAGATGCCTCAACAGATACCAGTCCTCGGCAGGAGTATTTGGTATTTCCTTGAAGTATGCTGTCTTCACTGATCCAGTCACTGTAGCCAAACATTTTCCTCTGTGTTATGGTCGAGTCCCTGTGTCTGAGATGTACCAACCTGCCTTTCATGCCCTCAAACAACAAACTGAGCAGTTGCACTTATGTCACTACACGCCACCTGGAGCCCTATAACACTCCAATCAGTAAGTGGGAATTCTTCAGTGCCCTAACCCTTTGCCCTGATACAGCCACAGGACCAGAATGAATCCATAGCCAAATGCTCAAACAGCTGTCAGCAAATTGTCAGCAACAGCTCCTTACCATCTTCAATAGTATCTTGAGTGACTGTGGGTTCCCATCTCAATGGTGGGAGATCTCATCGTCCCGGTACTGAAACTGGGTAAGCATTGCCCGGAGATCAGTGGCTATCGTCCCGTTAATCCCACCAGTGTTCGTTGTAAGAAGCTCAAATTTTTGGTGAGCCAGCTGCTGTGTTGGTTTGTGTTCAGAGCCTTCTGGCTCCTCCGAGGATGGTTTTCACCAATGCCGTTCTACTGCTGTTAATTGGGTTTGTGTGGAGTCAGCCATCTGGACAGCTTTTGACCAAAGTCGAGACCTTATTCTTGTCTTCTTTGACCTACAAAAGACATGACATAACATGGTGACACCACATCCTCGCTACCTTACATAAGTGGGGTCTACGGGTCCCACTTCCATTTATTGTCCAGAACTTCTTGTCGCACGGTACTTTCCTGCACCCGAGTTGGCGCTTCCCACAGTACACCCCATACATCCAAGAAATTGGGGCCCCACAGGGCTGTGTATTAAGTGTCTTCTTTCTAGTGGCCATCAACGGTGTAGCAGCAACTGTGGGATCTTCAGTATCACCCTGATTGTATACCCACAATTTTTGCTTCTCTAATGTGGGTGGTGTTAAATGCTGACTTCAGGGTGCCATTCGAAAGGTGCTGTCATAGTCCTTGACCCATGGCTTTCAGTTTTCTGCCACCAAGATCTGTATCTCACACTTCTGCCGCTAAAAACTGCTCATCTCCAATCAGAAGTTTCCCTCGACTACCAATTACTCAGTGTGGTGGAGAATTATCACTTTTTTGGACTGGTCTTTGATGCCCACTTTACATGGCTTCCCATCCTTGCCAACTTAAGCAAAGGTGCTGTCTACAATTTGATACACTTTACTGTCTCAGTAACACCAACTGGGATGCAGATCTCACTACCCTCCTACAGCTTTACAAAGCCCAGATCCTGACCCGTCTCGATTAAGGGAGTCTGGCATGTGGTTCAGCACCGCCCTCAGCATACAGTCATTGGGCCCGATACACCACTGTTTGGCCCAACTTGCAACACGAGCCTTTTGAACTGGCCTTGTAGACAGCCTACTCATGGAGGCTGGGATCCCTCCACTATGGAACAGGCACCAACAGCTACAGAATTATGCTATATATGTTCGCTGCTCTTCTGACCATCCAAACTACCGTGCCCATTTTTTTAGTGGGTAGGACCACCTACCACAGTAGAGGCCAAGGACTGGAGTCACAATTGCAGTTTGACTACAGCGTCTCTGCTCCGAACTCCAACTTCCCCTACTGTTGCATCTTGTCAGAGAGCAATTGTACGCATCCATGGCATGTACCCCAACCTTGGATCTGTCTTGATTTATCCTCTGGACTGGATGATTCAGTTGACCTGGCTGTCCTCAAAGCATTTCCATGATTGGAAGTGGTGTACACTGACAGCTCAACAGTTAGAGATGAACTGGTTTTGGATACATACGTTAAAGATGCAGTGAACAACACTCCTTTCCGAATGGATGCAGTGTCTTCACTGCTGAATTTGTGACCATCAAACAAGCCCTTATACATGTTCATTGTTGCCCCTGGAGATGTTCGGATGATTTTGGAATTGATCTTTGGTCGACTCTACGCCATCAGTTGTAGGATGGCTGGAACTCTGAATGATCTGCCTTGGACTCGCCAACCTGGCGGCAATCAAGGAGACTACGATCACATGGCAGTCTTCCCCTTGTGCTTCTCGCAGGGAATCCACTGTCCTTTGTTGGCTACACATTTGCCACACTTGGCTGACCCACAGACACATTCTCCAATGTGAGGACCCACCTTACTGCCGATGTGGTGCCTGCATCCTGCTAGACAACCCAAATTTGGCTGCTTTGTCACAGTATCTTAAAGCTTTCTGACACGCCCTTTGGTGCTAGCAGACAAAGCCAAAGTGGCTGACCTGGTTTTACATTTCACCCAAGAAGGTGCTTTCTACTCTTCTCTGTGGGAAGGAGCACTTCGGCCTCATTGAGTGCCTGAAGGATTGGAGGGTCACTGGTCCCATGGTGGTTCTTGCTCCGCAGTGTGGCCTGGCCCCTGGCCTTCCCATCTTTTATTCTCCTTGTTATTTTATGTTTGCCATTTTTAATGTTTTTTCTTTCCTAAACTTTTACCACCTTGACTGTGTTGCTCATTTCCTTGGTGTAACAGTCAGTGAGGTGGTGCTGCTGGAATGCAGAGTGTGCATCTCCCACTGTATCCCTTGATTTGGGGCCCCCCAACTGCATTTTGGGCAGAATATTTCACCACCTTATCCCCCCTCACTCCCCTCCTACTTCTGCTTGATTTTATATCTATCACTGTCTTGCTTACAGTCAGGCTTCCCAGGATTTGTCTTTTGTATCTTTCTTCTCAGGGTTGTTCCTAGTTCGATACATAATGGATGAAAGGACTGATGACCTCGCAGCTTGGCCCCTTTAACTCCAAAAATCAACTAACCAACCAGTAAATAAAGTAAAACAATCACATGGGCTCAGTTCTAGTTAAACGAATGACAGATTGTGTTTTATTGGCTTAGGAACATGCAAGGCAATACTGATGCGACAACTTCTCTCAAAAGATAGGTTAAGGAAAGGCAAACCTACATTTATAGCATTTGTAGACTTACAGAAAGCTTTGGAAAAAAGTTGACTGGAAAACTCTCTTTCAAATTCTGAAGGTAGCAGTGGTAAAATACAGGGAGCAATAGGCTATTTACAACTTGTGCAGAAACCAGATAGCAGTTATAAAGAGACGAGGGGCATGAAAATGAAGCAGTGGTTGAGAAGGGAGGGAGTCAGAGTTGTAGTGTATCCCGATGTTTTTCAATCTGTACATTGAGCAAGCAGTACAGGAAACTCAAGGAAATTTTGGAGTAGGGGAAGAAATAAAAGCCTTGGGGGTTTGCCAATTAAAGTGTAATTCTATCAGGGACAGCAAAAGACAAGAGGAGTTGAACAGAATGGACAGTGTCTTGAAAGGACAACATGAGATGTTCATCAACAAAAGCAAAACAATGGTAATGGGATGAAAATGAATTAAATCAGGTAATGCTGAGGGAATTAGATTAGGAAACGAGACTCTTAAGTAGTACATAGGTTTTGCTATTTGGGCAGCAAAATAACTGATGATGACTGAAGGAGAGAGGATATAAAATGTAGACGTTAATGTCAAGGAAAGTGTTTCTGAAGAAGAGTAATTTATTAACAACGAATATAGATTAAAGTGTTTTATGAAGGTATTTGTTTGGATAGTAGCTGTGTATGGAAGTGAAACATGAACAATAAACAGCTTAGATAAAGAGAGAATAGAAGCTTTCGAAATACGGTGCAACAGAAGAATGCTGATGATTAGATGTGTATATCATGTGACTAATGGGATCAGCAATTTAATATTGGAAGGACGTGTGGGAAGTAGCAAATGTAGAGGGAGACCGAGAGACGAAGCAGTAAGCAGATTCAGGAGGATGTAGACTGTAGAATTTATTCGGAGATAATGAAGCTTTCACAGTACAGAGTAGCATGGAGAGCTGCATGAAACCAGTCTTTGGACCGAAGACCACAACAGCAACAGCAAGACTGTGTCACAAGAAAGTACTTCTGATGTATTGACATATCTCAAGTAGCACACATCTGTAATACTTCTTCAAAAACTACGTAGAAAATTCCAAGGACCAATGTCCATTTCAGAACCTACAAATCTTCTGCTTCCTGCATATTGCTTACATAGACTGTCAAGATGTAATTTCTCTGACAACAGAGCTTGCTCGTACACATACTAGCGATCATTCTTCAGCCTGTAGATTGCAGTGTTAAAATTTTATTTTTAATTATTTATCTGACTATAAACCAAATAAAACAGTCTTTGTAATCGCATAAGCTCAATAATTTCATTGTATGTAATCTCTCTGTTCCTGTCCAATCTCACTTCTCTGGTTTGGAAATAAATTTAAAAATTTAAATGTGAACATTTTAGGTTTCCGACGTCATATTTGTTTACACGATATGACAGTATACATGTGATGTGTTATGACAGTGAAAGGGACCTGTGACCACTGGAGATACTTTTTTACTTATTTTATATTTACTGCTAGATACACTTTTAATTTATTGTCAAAAGAAACCCAAAACCATGCTCTGAAATAGTGTTTGGTTTCTCCACTAGACAGTGCCACAAGTTTCTTCAAAAAATCGTCACACACACACACACACACACACACACACACACACACACACATGTCATACTAATGATGTAAATCCAGCTGATGGTGGGTTTAAACCTTTGAAATGCATCGTAGAGATAAACAAACAGTGACTGGTAACAATGAACTTGTTATTTCATTTCAAAAGTATGTTGCAGTTTCACTTATCTATGTCAGAGGAAAAATAGATAGTAGAAATAAAAGCGAGGATGGCGAAAAAGATCAAATGCTTCAACTTTCTCTACTGCCAATTAAATCAAATACCTAGTTTAGATCAGTACATAATGTATATGTTAGTCTTTCATAAATTCATGGTAACATAATACATTCCTCACTTGAAAATATTCTCCCGTTCTTGCCAAAATATTCCAAAATCTTCTCTGCAACGACACTCTGCAAACCACCACAAAGTGTATGGCAGAGTACATCCCATTGTACCAGCTATTATGGATGCTGCTTCTTACATTTGTGTATGGAATGCAGGAAGAATGATTGTTTGAATGCCACTCTGCATTCCAATCTTATCATCAAGATCCCTATGTGAGCGATACTTAGGGGGTTGTAGTGCATTCATGGTCATCATTTATAGCCAGTTCTTGAACTTTATTAGTAGACTTCCTCAGGACGATTTACAAGGTCTGTTCAAAAAATTCCGGAAGTTTGTCCACAAAATTTTTCTTTTACTTGTGCATGGTCACGTTTGTAATACTCCCCTAAACAATAGATACACGGCTCCCAGTGCCGTTTCCACTTCCGGAAGCAGTATTGGTATTACCGAGTCGAGCGAAGCGCCATCTGCAAATGTTCTCTTATCTTGTCTATCATTGCAAATGAACATCCTTTCAACAGGGTTTCCAACTTTGGAAATAAAAAACAGTGTGCAGGGGCTAGGTCTGGAAAGTGTAGAGGATGAGGCAGCACACTGATTTTGTTTTTTGTGCAAAAGTTATGCACCAACAGGGATGAATATACGGGTGTGTTCTCGTGATGCAAGAGGCATGAACTGTCTAGCAATATCCCGATGCTCGAATTCATAATGAACTAATCATTCAAAGTCAAAGAAAACTGTCAACATAGCTTTGACATTTGACCTAACCTGATGAGCTTGTTTTGGTCTTGATGGACCTTTCCCAACACATTGTGAAGACTGAACCTTGGTCTCATCATGACTGTAAACCATGTCTCACCACCACTTGCGATCCTCTTAAGCAACGTGTAGTTCTCATTTGCGAAATCCAAAGGCTCTGCACAGACTGCGAGGTGAAGGTATTTCTGGTCTTGGCTCATGAGTAATTGGGCGAACTTGGCAGCAACATGATAGATTCCAAGATGCTGTGTCGGGATTTTGTGACATGAGCCAACTGAAATGTTACATTCTTCTGCGATCTCTTGGACAGTCTGTCTTCGACTGGTACGCACTGAGTACAGCTTAAGCCAGGGGCGGGCAGGAATCCTGCACGTGTGCAGTGCACTTGCTCGTGTGCAGTTAACAGGTGTTCTGCATGCACACAGGGGCAAGCTGACCACTTGCTTCTCTCCCCTCCCCACCATACCGTCTCTCGGCTCCTTCCTCTGTAATGCGTTTTATTTCCTGGCTTACTTTATTGAATGAAGGAATAAGGTTAGTAGGAGTGCTTGAAAGAAATCATGGTTTGAAAGAGTACCTATTACCTACGATACATTTTATTTAATTATCACAGGTGGGGTTTACAATATGTTTAATGTCTGGAACAAAATTTCTACCTACAGACAAACGCAAACAGTTACGTAAATTTTCATCACTGATGTTTTCTCTTAACCGAGATATATTAATTTTCATAACATAGTGGTCGCTTCGCATCAATGTCCGCAGCTTAGCCTGGTAGTACACTACCGCAACCTGCCGGCTGTCGCCACTGCCCCGGTCGACGATTGCACGCGAGCAGCACACGTGCAGCGCTGTGCGCTCATGAGCCGCGTGCAACGTTTGCCTGCCCCTGGCGTAAGCACTTATCTCCGCAGGCTTCTTGCATCACTTGGTGCGTCTCGGTAAAGATATTCTTGAGTTCCATGCAAAATTTAATGCAGACGCATTGTTTCTCTAACTCTCTTGTCTCCAAATTCTCAAACTGTGTAACACAGCATTCCACTCAATAAAGCACTGTATAATTGGTAACACAAATACAACAATGAAACTTCTGGAAGTTGTACATTAAACACAAGCGTGTGCAGGGATGCCAACTGCATTTCATTCCAACACACCATTGGTGCAAAATCACGAATGTTCCAGAATTTTTTGAACTGACCTCGTAAATTGATCTTCAAGACTCTGCCAGTTTAGTTTCTTCAATATCTCTGTGACACTTTCCTAGGTTCGAACAGACTTGGGACCATTTGTGCTGCCTTCTACGTTCAATATCTTATGTTAATCCTGTTTGGTATATGTCCCACATACATGAGCAATTTTCTAGAACCTGTCACACAAGTGATTTTTAAGCAATCTCCTTGATAGGTACTGACTGCACTTCCCCAGTATTCTACCAATGAACCGAAGTCTACCACCTGTTTCACCCACAACTAGGCCAGTGTGAACATTCCATTTCATATCCCACAAAGTGGTACAACCAGGTATGGGTAGGCTTATTCCAACGACTCAATGATTTGTAGTCCTAGGATACATTTTTTTTCCATTTTGTGGATTGCACTGTTTTATATTTTTGACATTTAAAGCAACTTGCCAATCTTTGCACCATTTTGAAATTGTATCAAAATCTGAGTGAATATTTATACAGCTTCTTTCAGACACTACTTCATTATAGATAACAGCATCATCTGTTGCTATTAATATTGTCTGCAAGGCCATTAATAAACAACACAAACAGCAAGGGACCCAACATACTTCCCTGGGGCACATCCAATGTTACTTCTACATCTGATGATACACTATCCAAGATAACATGCTGTATCCTCCCTACCAAAAACTCTTCAGTTTCACCAGGCAACGCCAGTCAACTGCTGTTTGTGTATGAGAAATCGGTTGGAAGCATTCATCATGTCAGCACATTGTAGGTGTCGCAGCCGGCGCCAACCTTGTGTGAATGCTCTGAAAAGCTAATCATTTACATATCACAGCATCTTCTTCCTATCGGTTAAATTTTGCGTCTGTAGCTTGTCATCTTCGTAGTGTAGCAATTTTAATGGCCAGTAGTGTAGATCTGATCATTCCTCCACAATAACTTTAGATCATCAGACAATCTTACAGTGTCTGTCACCTTTAATAGAAAAATTGCCATCGTAAGTTTTACAACAAATGGAAGTTCCCAAGATGTGTGCTCTTCTCTGAGGAGTGATGGCCTTTGGGTCATCTACAGTTAGTAGCTGGGTACTCAGCAGTGCTTCGGCTTTGGAGGCATCACACATGCTCACTAGCTAAGTAAAAAATAATCTGAACATGTTTTTGTAATTACCACAAGAAACTTACTGCTACTTAACGACATTACAAATCATCTTTTTCTTGTAGCTTTGTCCCACATCAGTGCAGGGTTGTTATGTTTATCACCTGATCCAATATCATTAATTAAAGGATTGGCTTATACCCTACCTGTTGCTGCCACCTGTTAGTGTGGCCAATGCAGCAAGAACAATCCATATATCACCTTGTATGCAGCAACCATGGTCCTTGCTCCTGAGAACTGCAATGTCAGTGGATTGATAAAAGACTGAGACGGGAAATAGATAAAATTTCTATTATAGTGGCCCCAACTCGCAAGAGAGAAGTCTCTACCTCCCAGGCAGTGCAAAGAGACATAAGTCACTGTTGTTGTTAGACTTACAAGGAAGGGCAGTGATGTTTAGCTGGATGCTGCTGCTGTCAAGCAAGAAGTTTGTTAGTGTAAAGGCCAGGAACACCCATCTTCAGAGTAGCATCTGTGGAATGGGAAAGGACCCAAATGTGGTTTGCTGGAGGCACCATGGAGGTACAGACCTTATGACAAATTAATTGATGACTTAAGTACCAGCAGAGTTGGTAGGCCCACTGCAGACTGGGAGAAGCGTAGTGCCATCAGTGCTCTTTAAAAACTTTAGATTTCTGTAGTTGAGGTGGTCTTCAATCAGAACTCCAAATCCGTGTTGTTCAACACTAGCCTCAAATAGGATCCAAGTTGAGCCCATTTACTTGCTTGGAGTGAGGCTTGTATATAGGATGTTACAAAAAGGTAACATTCCTCACACACAAAGAAAGAAAATATGTTATGTGGACAAGTGTCCGGAAATGCTTACTTTCCATGTTAGAGCACATTTTATTACATCTCTTCAAATCACATTAATCATGGAATGGAAACACACATCAACAGAACGTACCAGCGTGACTTCAAACACTTTGTTACAGGAAATTTTCAAAATGTCCTCCATTAGCGAAGATACATGCATCCACCCACGGTCGCATGAAATCCCTGATGTGCTGATGCAGCCCTGGAGAATGGCGTATTGTATCACAGCTGTCCACAATACGAGCACGAAGAGTCTCTACATTTGGTACCGGGGTTGTGTAGACAAGAGCTTTCAAATGCCCCCATAAATGAAAGTCAAGAGGGTTTAGGTCAGGAGAGCGTGGAGGCCATGGAATTGGTCCGCCTCTACCAATTCATCAGTCACTGAATCTGTTGTTGAGAAGCGTACGAACAGTTCGGCTGAAATGTGCAGGAGCTCCATCGTGCATAAACCACATGTTGTGTCATACTTGTAAAGGCACATGTTCTAGCAGCACAGGTAGAGTATCCTGTACGAAATCATGATAACGTGCTCCATTGAGCGTAGGTGGAAGAACATGGGGCCCAATCAAGACATCACCAACAATGCCTGCCCAAATGTTCACAGACAATCTGTGTTGATGACGTGATTGCACAATTGCGTGCATATTCTCGTCAGCCCACCATATACGTTGATTGTGAAAATTTACAATTTGATCACGTTGGAATGAAGCCTCATCCGTAAAGAGAACATTTGCACTGACATAAGGATTGACACATTGTTGGATGAACCATTCGCAGAAGTGTACCCGTGGAGGCCAATCAGCTGCTGATAGTGCCTGCACACGCTGTACACGGTACGGAAACAACTGGTAGCACTCTCCATACAGTGACATGGTCAACGTTACCTTGTACAGCAGCAGCTTCTCTGACGCTGACATTAGGGTTATCGTCAACTGCACAAAGAATTGCCTCGTCCATTGCAGGTGTCGTCATTGTTCTAGGTCTTCCCCAGTCGCGAGTCATAGGCTGGAATGTTCCGTGCTCCCTAAGGTGCCGATCAATTGCTTCGAACATCTTCCTGTTGGGACACCTTCGTTCTGGAAACTGTCTCGATACAAATGTACCGCGCCACGGCTATTGCCCCATGCTAATCCATACATCAAATGGGCATCTGCCAACTCCGGATTTGTAAACATTGCACTGACTGCAAAACCACGTTCGTGATGATCACTAACCTGTTGATGCTACGTACTGATGTGCTTGATGCTAGAACTGTAGAGCAATGAGTCGCATCTCAACACAAGCACCGAAGTCAACATTACCTTCCTTCAATTGGGCCAACTGGCGGTGAATCGAGGAAGTACAGTACATACTGACGCAACTAAAATGAGCTCTAACATGGAAATTAAGCGTTTCCGGACACATGTCCACATAACATCTTTTCTTTATTTGTGTGTGAGAAATGTTTCCTGAAAGTTTGGCCGTACCTTTTTGTAACACCTTGCATGTTTGCATTTTAAGACACTGCTAGTGATTGCTGCTTCTGGTAGTTCTCAACTTGGCACTTCGACACTGACTTATGTTGTAACAACAGTTTAGCCGTTTGATTTATCTCAAGTGTAGAAATAACCTTCAGTGTAGCAGTTTAATCTGGATGCAATAAAGAAGTGTTATTCAGACCCACGAGTTCCTCGATTCTCCTACAAGTACCCAATGTCGCGTCCCAAAATCTGCACGTCTGTTAGGTGCCCTACAACAGTGTTTGGCACAGATCAGTCACTTCCGTCACTGGAAGTTTGTCTTTCTGCAGTTATACCTCATAACTCAAAAACAGTATACTAACCTGAACCCCCTTTTAGATGTTGTATGCTTCCTCTAAACTTTGCCGCAAGTGATGCAATGTAATAACTTTTCTGTTTCCATGAAATAATGACAATATTATGAAAAGGATGGATTGCTACTCACCATATAGTGGAGATGTTGAGTCACAGATATGCACAAGGAAAAGACTGCTAAGCAAGTAAGCTTTTGGCCAAAAGGCCTTCATCTACGTTAAACACACACACACACACACACACACACACACACACACACACACACACACACACACACACACACAGTCTCTGGCTGCTGAGGCCAGACTGTGAGCAACAGCACATGATAGAAGCAGTCTGCTTATTGGGGCTAAGGTGGAGGCTGCGGCAGGAAGGGGGGAGAGGTATCAGGGTAAGGTGAGAGACAGTGAGTGCTGCTTGAGGGAGCATATATAGATGAGCTGGCGAGAGTATAGTCAGTGCAGTCAGAAGGTTGGGGAAAAGGGGGGGGGATGACAAAGTGGAAAAGGAGAGATGTAAAAACAATGTGAGTGCGTTGGTGGAATTGAGGGCTGTGTAGTGCTGGAGTGGAGACAGGGAAGAGAGAGGTGGGTAAAGGACAGTGACTAAAGAATGCAGAGGCCAGGAGGGTTGTGGGAACCAGATGTTTCATTACTTGTGAAAGCACATGACAGATCTTTACCTTTCACAAGCAAAGCTCTTACTATCTGATGGAACGATTTATAAAAATACATTTAATTCCAAATCACATGTACCAATAACTACTTTCCGAAGAAAAAGATTTCTTCTGAAGATAGTATGTGTAGAGTGTTGGAAGGTACGTTAAAATTCTTTTAAGACTCTGATACATCAGCAGCTCTCATTCCTGTTACTTCATTTTGTTTAGCACAAGACTGATTGAAATCAATAAAACAACTTGGTAACAAGAATAGACTTTAATCACAAAATATAAACTTAATTACAATTTCAACATTACATTTGTAATTTATATGGAAATGTTTATCAAAGCACAATAATTACAACATAGTATTTGCACAGCCCAGCACAATATGTTTGCAGAACACATTGTTTATAGTAAAATCACATATTTACTGTTATCTCCAATCATTCATTATCAAAACAAAAACATTTACACTCTTCCACAGTAAAATACAACACATTTTCCTGAAAACTGTAATAAAATTGCAGGAAGTTCAACGGAATCAGCTCATTCTCAAAATAGCGTACATTTATCATAATTTTTAACACTTAAATCCAGTTTGTGTGTGTTAATGAACTGCAAAAATTGTATGGCACTTGATTTCAATGATCAATTCCTCACAGGACTAACAGTTATGGTATAGCACATATAAATCTGCATGAGATTAATTTTGTCCTAGGGAGTATACTATCCTACATTCCGGGCAGGGGTCCAGCTGTTGGAGGAGTATGCAGGTATGTCTTCACATCAACAAATTTTGGTCCACCAAAGTAATCAAAAACCACAATTTGCTCAATCTTCATCTTTGCAACGTAGAAGTGATGATCTGCAACAAAAACAGTGCACTTTCTTTTCAACTTAAGTTTTATTTTGGTTTTATTCTCTCATTTATGTTTTATTGCTGCAGTAGTGGGGTAAAGTAAAATTATTTGTTAGAATATCAGTTCTTACCAGCCAAAAGTACAAATATTTAACTGGAAGGTTCTTCCCAGTGCATCTACACCCTGTTAACTCAGACGGCTGCTTTGTTAAGAAACTGTGTTTTTCTTTCCTCCCTTAAGTTGGTACACCTTTGATAAAGAAGAGTACAAAAATTGCCAGGCTTTTTACCCAGAAGTTTGTTTACACAACTGTTAAAAACCAGAAGAGATTCTGTAGCTATCAAATTCCTTTTTGAAAAGGGTTTCACAGCAAAAGAGAGGTTCAGGAAATTGTATGAGGGCTCTTCATATTAATTGTCCACATTAAATCGGATACTGGGGTTTAAGGTGGCCGTAGCCTCAATGGTGATTCACATGGCATCATAAGCCCAGCAGATCCAATGCTACACTGAATCACAAATACTGACAACAGGTGTACACAAAAAAGAAAGAAAACTTTTCAGCGTTTGGAATACATCTGCTTTTTTGTGAGTGGTCTCCTTTACTCCAAAAGTATTGGGGGGGGGGGGGGGAGGGGCTATCAAAAAGAATCATCCAATTTTGAACATCTATATTTCTGAAACTAATAAAGATATACAATAAATTTTGTTTTTTGGTGAATGGGAAATCAAAAATTTTTTAATGCCTTATCATAGGTGTTCAATACACCCCCCTTTAGATGCATGGCATATGTCAATGCGGTATTCAAATTGTCCCCACACTGCAGCGAGCATGTCTTGAGTTAGAGCTGCTGTTACGCAATGTCTCAGTTCATTCATTTTTGTTGGTAACGGAGGCACATAAACAGAGTTCTTATAAACCCCCACAAGAAAGAATCACATAGTCAGGTCCGATAACCTTGGAGGCCAGTAATGTAAGGCTGAATCATATGGTCGTTCAGTAATCCTTTGATTTAAAAATGCCCACACTTGCACATGTCAGTGGGGCAGTGCCCCATTGTGTTGGTAAATGAAGTCGTTCAAATCAGTCTCCAACTGTAGGAAAGTAAAGTTCTCAGTCATAAGTGCTTCCTCGAACAGTGTTCTGTTGGTATCAGACTCTTGGGAACGGCCCGGTAATTTGCCTTTACACAAACAACCTGTTTCTTGGAATAGTTCATGTCACCGTCTAACGCTGTGTGCTGTAGCAGGGTCCACACCATACCTAGTATGTTAGTCAGCTGAACAGTTATTATTGACCTGCACTGCACTGCACAAAACATAGAACACAAAATGCTTTCTGTTGTCATGAGACCAATTTTACTAGAACAGAAGTGGGCACACACTACTGCTACCTAGCGGGATCCGTGTAAAACTCGAGAGTTTGCTCCTTCTAAAAGTACATTGTCCACACACATGCCTCAAATAAAATAATAATTACGATTTTTTAAATTGGATGATTCTTTTTGATACACCCTGTATTTACATTCTACCATAATTTTCCCACTATAATTACACTTGCAGATATAACTTCCTTTTTTTCAAAATGTGTCGATCTCCCTCACATCATAAAAATGAGTTGTGCATGCTACTTTATTGTTATGATGAGCTGGAGTCACTGTTAATTCCAGGATAGACACAATAGTCTAAACAGTGGACAGTAACTATATTCTCAGAACTGAAGAACACATGATGAATAAAGTTGCAGTGAGTCTGAACACAGATTAGTCCAAGAATGGTAATCTTATAGGAAAAAATTTAACTTTGCTGCCAGACAATATTCCTTGTCTGTAATGTGCACTGTTGCTGAGAGGGACAGTAATCTTTCTCTTTAAACTTGCAAATAATTATACTGCCATGTTGCAATCTTTTTTCCAGTTAAGGATACTCTCATTGAGCAAGCAAATCACTGCCATCCAGGTTTTCTTTGTTTACTGCCTTCGAGACAAAGCACGAAAACCTGAAACTAACTTTACCGGATGTTGCGCACTCCTCAAGAAAAAACAGTAGAAAACTGTTCTGATTAAGTGCTAAGATACTGTATTTTTAATAGTATTCTTGAAGAGCAAATAAAGTTGAGGTGAGCCAAATTCATCCTATGTTATGTCCCAATGTTATTGCAATCATTAAAGCTCATGTATACATGTTACAGAATTTCCTGTTCACGCAACATCTATTTTTCCAACTCTCAGTGCGGCAGAAAGTAACTTACGAAGTACTGACTAATGTAATCGTGTTATGTTTTCACATTATTTAGAGTAACTGTACTGAACTTTGAATAGGCAAGGTTATTAATGCATCCAGCCATGCATGACTTTGGCTCAGTCTGCTAAAATGGAAAAGAAAGAAAGACAAAGCACATGTTTCTAAGATGTATGAGAACTGGATATACGTCCTAATCTACTTGTCTCCCGTCTTTCTGTCCATCTACTCCTCATTCCTTCCTTCCTTTCTCCCTCCCTACCTCCCTCTCTCTCTCTTTCCATCTCCTTCTGATGCCTCCCCCCTCTGTCCATCTCGTCCTTCATTTTCTATGTCCATTTCTTCCTACCCTTCTCTCCATCTCTTCTTCCCCCTCTCTCTGACCTTGAGCCTTGTTTACCACTATTGCCAATTCAGATTCCATAGTAGTATTCTAATCATAAACCAGTAGGGCATAAATCCAACATTCTTGTTTGGTTGACGAGTGCTGATGCCATGTTCAGTTATGGCCCAGATGGGTTTGATCAGGTTCAGGTCTTGTGAGCTGTGGAGGGGGGAACACATCTATCGGAACTCACCACTGTGTTCCTCAAACCACTATCACACTCCTGGCCTTGTGAAATGGCGCATTATCCTGCTGAAAAATCCCACTGCCATCAGGAATCATCATCATGAACCAGTGTATGATACTCTCTGGCCGTCATGGTGTCTTCCACAAGCTCCACTGGACCCACAGATGCTTGTGAGAACGTTATCCAGATCATAATGGAACCACTGCCAACTTGTCTGTCCTACAGTAGAAGTGTCGAGGAGCTGTTCCCCTGGAAGATAAGAGATTCGCATCCTCCCATCGGAGTGATGGTGAAGGTATCAGGATTCATCAGACCATGCAACACTCTGCCACCGTGCCTACGTCCTGTGCCAATGGTCACTTGCCCATTTCAGTTGTGGTTAATGATGTCATCATTTTAACACTGGAACATGAATGGATCATCGGCTGTGGAGGCCCACCGTTAGGAGTGTTCGCCATACTGCATGTTCAGACACATTTTTATTCTGCCCAGCATTAAAGCCCGATGTTAGTTCTGCCAAAGTTCACCACAGGTCCTTTTTTACCAGTCTGCCCACCCTATGACAGCCAACGCCTGTAATAAGGTGAGTCTGCCCAGCCCCATGACGTCTGGATGTGGTTTAACCATGTGTTGAAGACACTTACCCACAGGACTTATCAAATACTCAACAAGTCGTACAATTTCTGAAACGCTCATGCAGAGCCTCCGGGCCACCACAATCTGCCCCCAGTCAAACTCTAAATTCTGATAAGTTGTGAAGGTTCGCCATTCTACATACAGACAACATGCTCACAGATACTACATACACTATGCATGTGTCTGACTAGCAGTCATACCACACCAGGTGACACTGCTATTGCCCAGACAGGTTTATATCGACAGTAGGTCGGTGGTCATAATGTTTTGGCTGCTCTGCTCAGTGTATATAGTCTATGTGTGTCTAAATGTTTATTACTGTAACATGTTAACATGTAAAAAAAAGTAAAAATACCCCTGTATTGGAATGCAACGTTCTGTCAAATATCAAAGCAATTGGTCAAGAACTTTTGGTGATACTGATTTTGAACAAATAATACATTTATATTGTTATTTACATAGATATCAGTTTGAGTGTTACCTGGAGGCCAATTCTTCATTGCAGGGTGTCTGCTGAAAAGAGCATTCTGAGCAAAGGCCAACTCAGCTGGGTCCTTCACCTGTGGAAGAAGCATATTTTTTGAAAAACTGCTTTGTATGTGTACACTGGTAGGTTAGGGATGACACTAAACTCAAATGAAGACAAACAACACTAAAATAAAATGAAGACAAACTAATCTACCGATTAGGTGGCTATAACTAAATCTACAGCACACAGATTAAAATTGTGTGCCAGACTGGAGCCCAAATCCCTATCTTGCATTCAAAAGTTATTGCATGTGGAAGGCAAGGCTCCAGTACATTACATAGTTTTAATCTGCTGAGAAGTTTCAAACACTTCACTGCACAGTGAAAGATTCGTTCTGACATCTACAGAACTCCTTTGAGAAGGCAGAAGATTTAGGTTATTTCTTCCATAAGGCCAAGCACCAGAAATGAGTTTCACCCTGTCCCTTCCTTTTACCCCATAACACACCAGGAACAACAGTCAGTTGAATCAAAAATGAAAATTCTCCCGAGAAGACTTTGAAATTGTGAGACAGAATTGCAGGCCAGTACAGTCAGTTGAATCAAAAATGAAAATTCTCCCGAGAAGACTTTGAAATTGTGAGACAGAATTGCAGGCCAGTACTTAAATAGGAATGACAGTACTGCTGATAACCACAATTAAAAGCAAATAACCTATACTGACTTTCCGAACTAATAGTTCTTTCCTTGAGAGGGTTAGGGAGGGGCAGAGGGGGAGGGATGGGGGATGGGGAGAGGGGAGAGGGATGGGGATGGGGGGAGGGGGGAGGAGGGAGGAGGGAGGAGGGAGAGGGGTTAAAATTGGACAGCATGGCATTCAAATCCCAGGCTTAGAGAAAGCTATATGTTGGAAGGACAAAGAACACACTCATCCGGGAACCTTGCCTGTCATTTTTAACCTTGCCCAATCTACCCATTTCTCTTCCCAAAGGAAGAGAGAATTCAGTCATCCACACTACACAGATATAAGGTGTGATCGAAAGTAATGAGAATTTTTAATTTCACATGCTTTACACATCTGATTTTAAAATTTGTTTTATCTCATTGGTACACATGTTTCTGAGGTATGTTTGCATTTTCAGCTGTTTTGAATATTTGCTTTATTGTTGACAGTTGAAAAGGTTATAAGTGCTTTCAAGTGCTCAGCAAAATTTTACTTTCGAAAAAGATGGAGCAAAGAATTTGTATTAAATTTTGCTTGAAAATGGAATTAAGTGCAGCAACCCATTCAAAATGTTGACTGTAGCTTTTGGTAAATCTACTATGAGCAAGACATGAATTTACAAGTGGTACAAATGTTTCAAAGAGGGCCGAGAAAACACTGAACATATCAATTATCCACGACAATGTGGAAGAAGCAAAGAAAACAGCTCTGTAAAATCACAAAATCACCTTAAGAGAGGTTGCTGATGGCATTGGCATATTCTTCGGCTCATGCCAAGCATTTTTTCAGATGTTTTGCGCATGAAATGTGTAGCAGGAAAGTTTGTTCCAAAATATATATGAAGATAGTAACTGTTCTCGAAAGAACAGATACCATTGATGATCTTGCATCTTATCTAAAATAAATGATAATTAATTGAAATCCTCAGCTGCCGACAGGTGTTGTCGATATACCTCGATGGGGACAGCTGAAAATGTGTGTCCCGACTGGGACTCGAACCCGGGATCTCCTGCTTACACGACAGACGCTCTATCCATCTGAGCCACCGAGGACACAGATGAATAGCGTGACTGCAGGGACTTACCCCTTGAACGCTTCCCGTGAGACCCACATTCCCAACTGTCCACAATTTACATATGTAATGTACCTAATCAATATTTGCCCATCTACTAATTACTCGCACACACTAAGGTGATGATTCCCGTAAGAGTTCGGGCAACCTGTACACTTTCGCACAGATGAAGGTCAGTGGCTAGGTAGCCTTTAACAATATATGAAGATAGTAACTGTTTTTGAAAAAACAGATACCATTCTCATTCAAGAACAGTTACTATCTTCATATATAGTTAAAGGCTACCTAGCCATTGACCTTCGTCTGTGCGAAAGTGCACAAGTTGCCCGAACTCTCACGGGAAATGTCACCTTGGTGTGTGCGAGTAATGAGTAGATGGGCAAATATCTATTAGGTACATTACATATGTAGATTACAATGAATGAACACCCTTAGCTGCTTACAGGCGTTGATATACGTCAACGGGGACAGATGAAAATGTGTGCCCCGACCGGGACTCGATTGTATATACATATGTAGATCGTGAACAGTTGGGAATGTGGGTCTCACCGGAGGCGTGCAAGGGATAAGTCCCTGCAATCACGCTATTCCTCTGTGTCCTTAGTGGCTCAGATGGATAGAGTGTCTGCCGTGTAAGCAGGAGATCCCGGATTCGGGTTCCGGTCGGGGCACACATATTCAGTTGTCCCCATCGAGGTATATCAACAACACCTGTCGGCAGCTGAAGATTTCAATTAATTATCATTTGTTCCAAAATACTTGAACTTCAATGCAGACATTGCTCTGGAATTGCTAAATCAAGAAGTCAACAACAATCCAGAACTTCTGAAGAAGCTTATAACAGGTGGTAAAACATCAGTGTATGTGTATGACATCAAAACCGACGCCCACTCTTTGCAATGGAAATTTCATGAAGAGCCAAGACTGGAAAAAATTAGACAAGATCCATCATATGGGAAGGTTCTTCTCACTGTATTCTTCAATTACAGTGGGACGGTGCATCATGAGTTCCTGCCTTACAGTTGTACAGTCAGTAAGAAGTATACTCGGAAGCTATGCGCCATTTGCATGAAGGAATTCGAAGGAAACAACCAGGATTGTGGCAAAACCACTCATGGAAATTGCATCACGATAATGCTCCCGCTCGTGCATCAGTGCTCATTCACGTAAACACAGACCACACCTTATGGAGCCACTGAAACCATTAAGTTGCCTCAGCCACAGTATCTGCCAAACACAGCTCCTTGCCACTTCTCTCTACTCCTCAGGGTGAAACGAACCATGAAAGGACGTTGCTTTGCCGCCACTGATGATATAAGAACAGAATTGCTCAAGGAGCTGAACACCATAATGAGAAGTGTGCTCCAGAAGTGCTCCCCAGATTGGAATTAGCACTGGTACAAGTGTATTATGTTTCAGGACACAAAGTTAATGTCGACAAATAAATAGCGATTCTTTAAGAGAAACAAAAATTCCCATTACTTTTTGATCACATCTTGGACGCACACCTGACAAATGACAGGTCAGTGCTAGGAATAGGTAAACTATTTCCGTTAGGCCCTACAGAATAAATATGATGTCAGATGCTGCCACCAGAGGTCGCCCGGTAATATCGGCTGACAGGTCTGTCACAGTGTATCCTCTCTCCTCTGTTAGTACTGCTCAGAACAATGTGGGTTAGGAATCTATTCTAATACAAATCCATCTCAAAAAGAATGTGGCGAGTGCTGTACACTCTTTCCTTAGTTACTGGAATAATTTTTATGAATAAATGAAATGAAGACAAAATATACTATTACAAATTTAAGATGATTCGTTGTGGCATTGAAAGGTAAGATTACAAACACTCTGCACAATTTCAGCAAAACAGACATGTTGACTAACCTTCAATGATTATCATACAGCACATGTATGAAAGACAAACACAAATTCGGAATACGATATTCCAAACACCTAACACACTGAAAAGTGGAAACACATACACACCATTTACAAACAACCGCATACAACAGACTCACCATCCTACTAGCATACAAACAACAGTAAATAGTAATGGTAATTCTCAAACAGTTAACATCAACCTACCACAGCTCAAAAAAGATCCACCACTGTAACACAATTCTTCAAAATTTACATACATCACTTTTGTCACTTTGCCATATGATATTTTTAGGTTATAATCTAGGGCTAATTTTTCCAACCGAAACTTTTTCTCCATGACATGCTACATTTTAAGTATAGACATGGAAATGAAATACCATAGAAGATGTAATGTAAGAAAATGTCCAGTTAATTATTATTAAATTTTTAAGTAGTTCAAAATGTGTCATTTCAAATAAAGTAACAATTTCACACCATAGATTTCAAGCCATATCCCTGTTATTACTTTTCTCATCCCCAGGATGCCACAAATTTGGGTCTTTCTTGTACTAAACTTAAAAGTTTCTCCCAATTCATGTTTTGTGTGTGGGAGTATTGTATGGTACGACCAAGGAAAACAAACTGATTTTAATTTCACCTGTTGTTGACCAAAGTATGTTCAAGTAATGGGGCTGGTTGCACTGAGACTGCCCACATACTAGCCTTCTGGTCTGAAAAGATCAGCCAATGTTGTCCATCAGTGGAATCCACACAAGTCAGAGATAATGTGACCACAGCCTAAAAGTAGTGAGCATTTCTGCTTAATACACCTTCAACAATCTTTCTCATCTTCTGCAATTCCCCCCTCCCTGTCTTCCAACCCCCTCCTGCCCCCCAACGCCACCTTCCCTGTTGAACTTTTTTTTTTGTCTTGTCCCTCACTGTAGACACACTTACCTACCCCATCATCTTTCCCTATCCATCAGCTTATCTTCTTCTTGCCATTCCACTCATTTATTTATTCTTCCCATTATTGCCTATCTGTATTGAAATTTGGAGACTACCTCCTTTATTTATGATTTATAGATTGTAATCAGTGCCATTGCTAACTTCTCAGCTTACAAGTATTGTCCATTGTTGGCTTCACATTGTTAACTTCCACACATTGTCTCCTGCTGACTGTGTCTTAACCCAGTGTCCAGGATGATTTATCCATGTAACCAAAATCTATTTTATGTGACCTCCTGCTCTCTTTTTAGCAAATAATGACAATCCAGGTCATAACAACTAGAGTAATACCCCAACTTATGCTACTTTTCTGCAAATCCAGAGTTACACAAATGGTTTGTCTGAGCGCTGTGCAACTCTATTCCCCACACACCGTCCACATTGTGTTCAGCTTATGACAGGTTCGGATGTGCTTTGTGCAGACTCGATTTATCCAAGCTGGCTTGATTGACAAACACTGATGGCCTGAATGATACATTCTAACTATGTCACCCAGAAGAATCAGAACTGATTCATTTGCATCAAACAAGAAAAGAAAATTATTATCTTTGGAATGTAAACTTAATATTATCAAAGACTTAAACGTAAAAATTAAAATATCTTAATTGGCAAAGAAGTTTGATCTACTGGAATCAGCAATTAGCACAGTTATAAAAGATAAAGAAAATATCTCAAAGCTGTGAAAAATGCTCATTCTTTGAATTCACCTATCATTCATAAACATAATGATATCATCATTCAAATGGAAACGACATTAAAATTACAGTGTGATAATCAAGTAAGAGTGAAAAATTGTCCTGTTGATCAGAACTCATTGTGCTCTCAAGATAAGCTGATTTTTGAGACTGAAAGAAGAAGCGGAGGAGATGGCCAAAGACATAATGTTTAAAGCTAGTGACAGCTGGTTCAGCCAATTCAAAAGTTGTAACAATTAGCACACAGCATCACAGAAAGTGGAAAGGTGGCAAGCGATGATACAGATTGATAGGCGAAGACTGTCCCAGCCAAACCACATTCAACGTAGATGAAACTGGCCTGTTATGGAATAAGATTCCTAAAAGAACTTTTATCGTGCATGAGGCGAACAACTTTTCAGACTTCAAAGCTGCTGAAGATCGATTGACAGTGACGGCTGGCATGAATGCACAACAGTAGTGGTGGCACGAATATAGCTGGTGACAGTAAATTAAAATCTTTCTTAGTTTATGGCTCATAAAATCCACGAGTTAAAAAAAATTAATAAATAAATAAAATAAAAAAGTTTCCTGTGATTTGAAAGTTGAATGCTAAAGCTAGGGTGACAGCTTCCCTTCTTGACGATTGGTTTACTCATCACTTCATACATGAAGTTGAAGGTTACTGCCCTTTACTAAAAATCTCATTTTATGTTATGCTATTAATTAACAATGGACCACATCATCCTCCTGCAACAATAAGCCCTTTGTTAAAGCCTTTTGGAAGCAATTCAATATTTTATGTGCGGTAAGAACTATTGGAGAGTCTTGGGATCAAATTTCACAAAAAGCTTTAAATAGCACGAGAAAAAAAAAACCATTTACATTCCCTTGCCCCCCCCCCCCCCCCCACCTTTCCCACCACTGAAACCCAGGGGAATCAGCACCCAGATCCCAACCAAACTGATAAAGCAACCGAAGAACTGGCCGATTTTGAGGTGGTTTCTGATCATGTTCAAGAACTTCTGGGTTGACACAATAAGAAGCTGACAATTTATGATCTTACACAAATGCATGGGCACCAGCAAAACACTGAATAACCTGATTCCTTACACCCACTTCAATCAGGAGATCAAATGACAGTTGGAAACTTGATAGAAGGCCTCAGTTCAATTTAATGAGAGTTATAAATTTTAGAAAAAAATTATCACCAACTAAATGCGCATTTCTGCTACAAAACAGGGAACAAAAAATGTATTAACATGCTACAAGGAGATTCTACATGATAAGAAATGAAACTGATTCTTCAGATGACATTATAACATTTTCTGAAGCCTTCTGCATCACAATAACTACAGTTTACACTGTTGCAATGTGTAATAGTATACTGTAAAGACACAACTGTGTGATCAAAAGTATCTGGACACCTGGCTGAAAATGACTTACAAGTTCGTGGTGCCCTCCATCGGTAATGCTGGAATTCAATATGGTGTTGGCCAATCCTTAGCTTTTATGACAGCTTCCACTCTCGCAGCATATGTTCAGTCAGGTACTGGAAGGTTTCTTGGGGAATTGCAGCCTATACTTCACTGAGCACTGCACTGAGGAGAGGTATCGATGTTGGTCGGTGAGACCTGGCATGAAGTCAGATTTCCAAAACATCCCAAAGGTGTTCTGTAGGCTTCAGGTCAGGACTCTGTGCAGGCCAGTCCATTACAGGGAAGTTATTGTCATGAAACCACTCCACCACAGCCTGTGCTTTAACAACAGGTTCTCGATTGTATTGAAAGATGCAATTGCCATCCCCGAATTGCTCTTCAACAGTGGGAAGCAAGAAGGTGCTTAAAACATCAATGTGAACTGTGCTGTGATAGTGCCAAGCGAAACAACAACAAGTGCAAGCCCCCTCCATGAAAAGCACGACCACACCATAACACCTCCACATCCGAATGTTACAGTTGGCACAACACATGCTAACAAATGACGTTCACAAGACATTCACCATACCCACACCCTACCAACAGATCACCACATTGTGTACTGTGATTCGTCACTCCACACAACATTTTTCCACTGTTCAATCATCCAATGTTTATGCTCCTAACACCGAGTGAGGCAGTTTATGAGCAGCCGATCAATCATGAAATCCAAGTTTTCTCACCTCCCGCCTTACTGTCATAGTACTTGCAGTGGACCCTGATTCAGTTTGGAATTCCTGTGTGATGGTCTAGATAGATGTCTGCCTATTACACATTAGTCAACAGACAAGGTCGACCTTTACACTTTTGTGTTGTACATGCCCCTTCACATTTCACTTCAATATCACATTGGAAACAGTGGACCTAGGGATGTTTAGGAATGTGGAAACCTTGCATACAGACATATGACACAAGTGACACCCAATCACCTGACCACATTTGAAGTCCATGAGATCCGTGGAGTGCCCCATTCTGCACTCTCACGATGTCTAATGACTACTGAGGTCACTGATATGGAGTACCTGACAGTAGGTGGCAACACAATGCACCTAATACGAAAAACGTATGTTTTTGCAGGTGCTCAGATACTTTTTATCATATAGTTTAATTTGTTGTATTGTTGAGCATTTTATTAAACATTTTCATTCAAAATTACTTTGTTTTCTTTAGTCTCTGATCCTAATTGAACATACACTGAAGAGCCAAACAAACTGGTACACCTGCCTAATATCATGTAAGGGCCCCACAAGCACACAGAAGCGCAACAACATGATATGGCATGGACTTGACTAATGTCTGAAGTAGCGCTGGAGGGAACTGACACTATGAATCCTGCAAGGCTGCCCATAAATCCATAATAGTATAACGGGATGGAAATGTCTTCTGAACAGCACGTTGCAACACATCCCAGATATATTGTTCATTTCTGGGGAGTTTGGTGGCCAGCATAAGTGTTTAAACTTAGAAGAGTGGTCCTGGAGCCACTTTGTAGCAATTCTGGACATGTGGGATGTCCAATTGTCCTGCTGGAATTTCCCAAGTCCGTCAGAATGCACAATGGACATGAATGGATGCAGGTGACCAGACAGGATGCTTACGTACATGTCACCTGTCAGAGTCATATTTAGACATATCAGGGATTCCATATCACTTCAACTGCACATGCTCCACACAGTCCACTGCTGATATGAAAGGTCCACGGATTCATGAGCTGTCTCTATAACTGTACATGTTCATCCACTCCATGCAATTTGAAATGAGACAATTTTCCAGTCATCAACAGTCCAATGTCGGTGCTGATGGGCCCAGGTGAAATGTAAAGCTTTGTGTCAAGCCATGATCAAGGGTACACGAGTAGGCCTTCGGCTCCATGAGCCCATATTAATGACGTTTTGTTGAATGATTCACATGCTGACAATTGTTGATAGCCCAGAACTGAAATCTGCAGCAATTTGCAGGAGGATTGCACTTCTGTCACACTGAACAATTCTCTTCAGACATCAATGGTTCAATTCTTGCAGGATCTTTCCCCGGTCACTGCGATGTTGGAGATTTGATGTTTTACCGGATTCCTGATATTCACGGTACACTCGTGAAATGGTCATTAGGGAAAATCCCCCCCTTTATCACTACCTCAAAGATGCTGGGTCCCATCACTTGTGCGCTGGCTATAACACAACGTTCAAACTCACTTAAATCTTGATAACCTGCCATTGTAGCAACAGTAACCAATCTAACAACTGCAACAGATGCTTGCTGTCTTATATTGGCATTGCTGACCGCAGCACCGTATTCTGCCCGTTTACATATCTCTGTATTTGAATATGTATGCCTATAACAGTTTCTTTGGCACTTCAGTGTAAATTGTTTGTTTATATGCAAAATTAACCCTGAGTTTTGAGAATGTGACTTGCCCGTCTATTACTCGACCCACCTGTCATGTACGTCCAGGGTATTACAGTACAGTGTTTAATAACTTATCTATGTGTAAATTCATCTGTTTCCACCTGGTATCTTGTTATTTCTTGTGCCTTAATTTTGTCATGTTTATGCTCAAAACCATACATACTTACCCTCTTAATCTTGCCAGTGATAATGACTTTAGCACATCTGGGATCCTCAGCATCATACTTTTGCTTCTTGCAGTAGTCAGACTGAGCCAAGGTCATCACCAAAGTGCTTCGGTAGTCTCTCTAAATAACACACAACAGAAAGTTACTTACAAGTGCTACACATTTGGAAAAATCTGTAATGTTATCTCTACAAAACTGATAAAGTGGGGAAAGAAATGATTGAGAAAGCCACATTTTTCATTCATTAAAATTGGCATCTCAGATTGAATATACTACATCAAATAAAGATACTTCACTATCGAATCAGATAATAAATGAAAAGGTACTGAATGGAATCAGGGAGAAAAATGTCTGGTACAATTTGAGTAAGAGGCATGGGTTGAAATTATTCATTCTGAAGCAGCACGGAACAGTTAATTTGGTTGTTGAAGGAAGTGTAGCCGTAAGAAGTTGACAGGGAGATTAAGGCTTCACTACAAGTAATCAGGTGCAAGTGGTTGTCAGTTGCAGTAATTACGCCGAGTATACGAGTGCAAGATAAGTTAAAACAGTTGCCTGTGTAAGGCACTTTGTATTTTCTCCCAAGACACATTTTGAGGGCTTACACACTTATTTTCAACTGGATCAAAGGATGACCCCACTTTTTATTAGCTGGATGTAGTTAGCTGTCAGATTTGAGTTTCAATTTGCTACAAATATACATATACAAAAAGGTATAATCAGCACTTGTTAATGTATTATGTATGAGGACTGCTAATTTTAAACAATAATGAAGCTATTAACAATATATAAGCCCTCGAAATGCTTTATTGGAGAAACGTTTACAACATCATGTTAGAGACTCGTGAACAAGCTGTAGCCAGTGTACAGAAATTTTCCAGAATATTACACTACAAACACAGTTCATTGTTTGTTTTTGATTCTAATTAGCAAAATACTAAGAGGGAGTGAATCAGAGTTTAATAAGAGTTTTACATTTTAAATGTATGTACTTAACAATTTTTAATTTCATGAAACCTATAAAATTTTAGTAAGGATGCTAAACCTACACTGTTTTCACCAAAATCCTCATCTACAATTACTGTGTTAGACTTGCACACGAATGTGAATTGAACAGCTCCCTTCTGAACTGTTTCAGGACAAAAGATTAGACAACCTGTATACTTACCATCAGGTCCTGGACACTCATGTCCTTTGGGGTGAGGTACATGTAAGGAATCCCCGAACTCTTGTCCACTGGGCCATCGCTCACAGACACGATGTTGTTGAACGGGTAGCTCCATGAACCGGGCAGGGAGGAGATGGTTGACATGGCTGCCCAATCTAGAAAATGGAAAAAAATTAACAAATATCTTAGTGGTCAGCTGATCACTCAGTCACTTGCACATCATGTTCTGTAAATTCCATCACAGAGGAGAGACTTCATTGGTGCAGAGCTGTTAATAGCCAGGAGCAGCACTGGTTAGTATTGCTCAACTCAAAGCTGACAAGTACAGGAATTAACTTCTAATTTACTTTATGTATACAGGATGAGTAAAGGAAGAAGTTGTGGTGTCACCACCAGACACCGCACTTGCTAGGTGGTAGCCTTTAAATTGGCCGCGGTCCGTTAGTATACGTCGGACCCGCGTGTCGCCACTATCACTGATTGCAGATTGAGCGCCGCCACACGGCAGGTCTAGTCTAGAGAGACTCCCTAACACTCGCCCCAATTGTACAGCCGACTTTGCCAGCGATGGTTCACTGTCTGCAGACACACTCAATTGCAGAGACGACAGTGTAGCATAGTCGTCAACTACGTCATTTGCTACGACCTCGCAAGGTGCCATATTCAGTTACTATAGGTACTATCTTCAAGAATGTCTTCGGAACAGATAATGTTGTGACTCATGTACCGTCAAGAGCGATGTTCATCATTAATGGATTAAAGTTAAGTATCAAACTAATTCTCATCATTAATGGATTAAAGTTAAGTATCAAACTAATTCTGTCCGCTTTCTGAACTCTCATTCCTTGTCATGTTCCAGACCTCACATCAGTATAGTTCTTCCCTCCTCACGCTAGCCTGCTTGAGCTAAAACGCGTGGATTTCAGCCTCCACTCTTAACACACTGTTGGCTCTTCTGCTAACACAAAAGAAGTAATATACATTTTATTTTATGAATGGTCTGAGGTATCAAAATAAGGGTTTTGGAAAATTATGGTCTCCAGAAGAGCAGGTGATACTGTTACATGTTTAATTCTCTTAACTCCCATATCATCTGTAGATTGAAGTAAGTACAGTTTTTCAGATGGCGCAATGAACTTTTTTTTAACATCATTCCATAGGTCTTGGAAAGATGAAAACAGTGACATTACACTCATTAATTTGGCACTGAGACATATCGGAAAAGTATCTGGGAAACATGCTAAAACAGAAAGACAAGGTGGCCACAATATGCTGTTGTTGCATGTAGCCAAGGTATTTTATGTAGCAAAAAGATAGGTTACATTGCTCTAAAAAAAAAAGTTTCTTCCTTGCCCTACTTTATGTGACATAGACAGAGGGTCAGCTACAATTGCTACAAATTGACCTATATATTAATTTCTAGCAAATAAGAAGGCGGTTAGGAAACTATTTCAAAAGTGTGAACCTACCCATTTTTAAATAAACAACATTTATGGAAAAAAGTAAACAGTTGAAAAGGATGAGAACCACACTTGGCATTATTCACACCACAGTAACCAATTCTGGGCAGCTCGACCTGTGGAAAGTTTCAACGGCGACATCAACAATCATCATAATACTAGACCTGTTTTGTTCATGAGCTTCTGAATGAAGTCTATCATTCCAGTTTAAAAACTTTATTTGTTTCAATATCTTAGCTGAAGAATCAATTGCAAGAATGACATGACGGTATGGCTTTATTAACCAGGAGATGCCATCTAGAATGGTTTGGCTGAGAGGTACAAGTCTTTCTATTGGACAAAACTCTGGCGACATGTGCATGTGACGAAGATAAGATGAGTGATGCGCGCACACACACACACACACACACACACACACACACACACACAAGCCAATTAAATGCCCAACCCAGTCAGGAACCAAACACAGGTCTCTGTGGTCTAGAGGTAGCAGCACTAGCTACTAGACCACGAGCTGTATGCAGTTAGGAAGATTAAACATTCAACAAAATTATGTACCCCTCTGCTTACTACCATTCACTGACAATCGCATCTCAATATGTTGAACAGTTCACATAATAAAATGGATGTTGCAACTTTATTACACACTTTTATCTATCTCTGGCCAGGACTAACCACTTCAGGATGCAAAATATTTAGCAGTGCCAACAGACACCTATAAAAGAAAAAGTACAAAAACCACCCTAGCTTTCAGAACTTTCAGTTCTCTGCTCACGGAAGAAGATTTTTTTTTATTTATATGGAAAAAGCAGGTACTTGTAAAAAGGCCAGTGTTCCTCCTCTTAAACCGCTCAGCTGCTGTTTCTACCTAATGCTTCGAGCTGAACATTTATGTAATTTGACAGACATCACTATCAGCTGTCAAGATCTAATACACAGATTAAACAGAATTTACGTATCGGAGTCCAAATATTCTGATAAATTGTAGAAGCAGTAATTGATAAGGCACTCTTTCACATTTTTAACATCTGGGCATTTTCAATTCCCTGCCTAATGGCTACCAGTTTCCTGCACCAGAGTATCAAAGTCATCCCATTCACATTTCTCATTTTGAATAACTACTTCCACATTTTACTTGTTTAAACATACTAAAAAAATAAAGCTGTGTGCATTCACAAGGTTGGTTTGAACACTGCAGTGCTTTACCAGGCACGACCTATTGGAGATGGTACACACTTATCTTCTGAAGGCTGGAGAGTCTTAATGGTATGCACTGACAACATTCACACTGTCTTACAAAGCATTCCACAGTATCTTGCCAGTATTCTGCTAGTTATCATGGAGTTACCACTACAGTGTCTGCTTGTGAGCTCCACTCTTTCATTTGTGTTTTGCAGCAAAACAACTATCTGCTGTCAATATCTATAGGGAATCACTATAGTGAAATGTGATGATGCCCTTTTTACAGTTTGCAGTGTTCTGGAGACAATCACAGTGTTACTACTGACAATATCTTAATGCGGCTACCTCCTTGAGCCACAACTTGGCCCCATCACAAAGACCCTGACGGAATACTATCACTACTGCAGCGTTTGTGCAAGGTGGGTGCCATGTTTGCCAAGTGATATCCACAAGCAGCAATGGATCAATTTGGCCAGAATGTTTCTGGAAATGCATTAGACAAAGGGAGATCTGCTCTTCAACTGGGCATGAAATCTGGGGCAATCATTCAACCCCTGAGAGAAAACATTAAGAGCACTGTGTTGAAGAAACCTGGCAAAAGTGACCCAAAAAAACGCAAAGGTCACCCATTCAACAGCAAAAGTTATGACAGCCATCTTTTGGGACTGTCAGCGGGTGTCACTTATCCACAACTTGCCTCACAGCACCAAAATGAATGCAAAGAAGTACTGTAATGTCCTGAGGAAACTGCTAGTTGCTATCAAAAGAAAACATCCTGAACTTTTGTTTCACAATGTTCTCTTCCTTCATGACAATGTTCAGTCTTATAGAACTCCAATGACCCAGGTGGAGCTCTCAATATTCAACTGGGAAGTGTTTCCACATCCTCCATATTCACCAAACCTTTCCCCAAGTGGTACTGGTTTGTAAAAACTGGTCACATCACCAAAAATATTGGGAAAACAAGGTGACGATGCAGAAAAGAGACCGAAGCACTGTACATTGTCAATTATTTCAGCTGGATAAATGGTGTGTAATGTTTATTATTCACAGTATAGCCCGATTAATGTGACCACTGCCTACGTTTGACGT